>NC_140593.1:47094972-48294972 GCF_964204655.1 Triturus cristatus | reverse complement strand
CACCTCGTATGCATGGAGCGTACCCCAACCCCAACAGTGTATGTACGTACCGTACCACCACCCCAACAGTGTAAGTACGACCCGTACCCCACCCGCGTACGTATGGAGCGTACCCCCACCCCAACAGTGTAAGTACGACCCGTACCCTCACCCGCGTACGTATACGTCCCACCCCAACTGTGTAAGTACGACCCGTACCCTCACCCGCGTATGCATGGAGCCTACCCCAAGAGTGTAAGTACGACCCGTACCCCCACCTTGTATGCATGGAGCGTACCCCAACCCCAACAGTGTATGTACGTACCGTACCACCACCCCAACAGTGTAAGTACGACCCGTACCCCACCCGCGTACGTATGGAGCGTACTCCCACCCCAACAGTGTGAGTACGACCCGTACCCCACCCGCGAACGTATGGAGTGTACTCCCACCCCAACAGTGTAAGTACGACCCATACCCCACCCGCGTATGTATGGAGCGTACCCCCCCCAACAGTGTAAGTATGACCCATACCCTCACCCGCATATGCATGGAGCGTACCCCCCACCCCAACAGTGTAAGTACGACCCGTACCCTCACCCCCGTACGTATGGAGCGTACCCCCACTGCAACAGTGTATGTACGACCCGTACCCTCACCCCCGTACGTATGGAGCGTACCCCCACCGCAACAGTGTATGTACGACCCGTACCCTCACCCCCGTACGTATGGAGCGTACCCCCCACCCCAACAGTGTAAGTACGACCCGTACCCCCATGGAGCGAATCCACACACGTGTATGTTCTAAGCGTACATATTGTTAAATAGGAGGGGTGTGTGCCTATCACTCCCAGCAGTGCCCAGACGCAGGAGGGGTGGGTGCCTATCACTCCCAGCAGTGCCCAGACACAGGAGGGGTGTGTGCAGAGTCCTCCCAGCAGTGCCCAGAGACAGGAGGGGTGGGTGCCTATCACTCCCAGCAGTGCCCAGACACAGGAGGGGTGTGTGCAGAGTCCCCCCAGCAGTGCCCAGACACAGGAGGGGTGGGTGCCTATCACTCCCAGCAGTGCCCAGACGCAGGAGGGGTGGGTGCAGAGTCCTCCCAGCAGTGCCCAGAGACAGGAGGGGTGGGTGCAGAGTCCTCCCAGCAGTGCCCAGAGTCAGGAGGGGTGGGTGCAGAGTCCTCCCAGCAGTGCCCAGACACAGGAGGGGTGGGTGCCTATCACTCCCAGCAGTGCCCAGACGCAGGAGGGGTGGGTGCAGAGTCCTCCCAGCAGTGCCCAGAGACAGGAGGGGTGGGTGCAGAGTCCTCCCAGCAGTGCCCAGACACAGGAGGGGTGGGTGCCTATCACTCCCAGCAGTGCCCAGATACAGGAGGGGTGGGTGCAGAGTCCTCCCAGCAGTGCCCAGAGACAGGAGGGGTGGGTGCAGAGTCCTCCCAGCAGTGCCCAGAGTCAGGAGGGGTGGGTGCAGAGTCCTCCCAGCAGTGCCCAGAGACAGGAGGGGTGGGTGCAGAGTCCTCCCAGCAGTGCCCAGAGTCAGGAGGGGTGGGTGCAGAGTCCTCCCAGCAGTGCCCAGAGACAGGAGGGGTGGGTGCCTATCACTCCCAGCAGTGCCCAGACACAGGAGGGGTGTGTGCAGAGTCCTCCCAGCAGTGCCCAGACACAGGAGGGGTGGGTGCCTATCACTCCAAGCAGTGCCCAGACACAGGAGGGGTGTGTGCAGAGTCCCCCCAGCAGTGCCCAGAGGCAGGAGGGGTGGGTGCCTATCACTCCCAGCAGTGCCCAGACGCAGGAGAGGTGGGTGCAGAGTCCTCCCAGCAGTGCCCAGAGACAGGAGGGGTGGGTGCAGAGTCCTCCCAGCAGTGCCCAGAGTCAGGAGGGGTGGGTGCAGAGTCCTCCCAGCAGTGCCCAGACACAGGAGGGGTGGGTGCAGAGTCCTCCCAGCAGTGCCCAGAGACAGGAGGTGTGGGTGCCTATCACTCCCAGCAGTGCCCAGACACAGGAGGGGTATGTGCAGAGTCCCCCCAGCAGTGCCCAGATGCAGGAGGGGGGGTGCCTATCACTCCCAGCAGTGCCCAGACACAGGAGGGGTGGGTGCAGAGTCCTCCCAGCAGTGCCCAGAGACAGGAGGGGTGGGTGCAGAGTCCTCCCAGCAGTGCCCAGAGTCAGGAGGGGTGGGTGCAGAGTCCTCCCAGCAGTGCCCAGACACAGGAGGGGTGGGTGCCTGTTGGACCCGGCCTCGTAGCATGGCTCTACTGGTCCCCGCACCACCTCACCTGGTACCTGCAGCCCCGAGCTCACGGCCTAACCGATCCTTTCCACCAGAACACACGCACCCGACCCGGACATCCTCGTCCATGGCCTCTCCCCCTTCGGCCACCCCGGGCCCGCGTGCCCACTTCATGCACCAAGATGGCCGCCCGGCCCCAGCGTGACCCGGGCCTAGAGGCGCCACTCCGGCTGGAGGACATCACGCTTCCAGAGGATGAGAGAGGGAGGAGCAGTTTCTGTCGCACCTCTGAACTCCCCTGGGATGATGGGTTTCGATCGGCCCTCCGGCCTCCCTGAGGGCTGGCTCCACGCCTGCTGGGTGTCTGGGACTCCTCCCGACCCGACCCTGAAAAGATCACAAGACAATGGCAGGAAACCCCGACAAGCGACCTCCAGGTGACAAGACCCCTGCCTGCACAGACTCCGGACATCAAAGAGGGGTCGACCTATAACAAGGGGTGCTCTAGGACTGTCCGGCAGATTCGACGCTGGAACAACGAGAGCCTGCTGACGCGGTCGCGGCTCCTGGAACTTAGAACCACCTGAGCCCTGCTGAGTGACTCGCGGCTCCCTGAAGATCGTAAGACCTCCGAACTGTACCTGAGCCCTGCTGAGTGACTCGCGGCTCCCTGAAGATCGTAAGACCTCCGAACTCGTACCTGAGCCCTGCTGAGTGACTCGCGGCTCCCTGAAGATCGTAAGACCTCCGAACTTGTACCTGAGCCCTGCTGAGTGACTCGCGGCTCCCTGAAGATCGTAAGACCTCCGAACTAGTACCTGAGCCCGCTGAGTGACTCGCGGCTTCCACAGACTCCACCGGTCCCGCCGGACCCCACGACAACCAGCCTACCCCCCAGCTCGAGGATTGTGAGCTGTGCGCCGGGTACGTCCTTGCCTTGAACCTTTTTACCAGAGACTGTCCCGCTACCCCCTATCCCTTCCGAGACTCATTGAGCCCGTGCTCTCCTTGTACATATTTGCAGTGCTAACCTGTTTGATAAAGATTGATTCCTAAGGACACACGGTGTGGTGTTTCTGTGTCGTGGGGTGCCAGAAGTACGATCCTCGATACGAGATTTCTCCTCCTGAGGAGTCTCCCGCCAGTGCCCGGCTACGATACTTTGAGGGTGGGTCTCAGGGTAGTCAGGACCCCCTTTCCGGGCTCCTCTGAGGTCGCCGTCTAACATTGGTGGCAGCGGTGGGATTCGGGCCCATCACCGAGAGATCGTACCGTGAACGGCGGACGCACTACCGACAAAGATGGCAGAAGGAAACGCCATGATCCCCGCAGAAACCAGCGCCAGCAGGGTGTTCCAGGTGGAACAACTAGAAGAATACACACACAAAGAACTAAAGCAATTCTGCAAAGAACTTAGAATCGCTACCACCGGTCTCAACACCAAGGAAGATTTGCAGAAAGCACTGAAAGCCTGGGTGGATGCCGGGGCCTCCCGCCCGGAAGACACGGGGGAGCGCCCCGACGAGGCCGAACCCCCCCAAGGTGAAAGCAGCAGCAATCAGGTGCGAGGCATCGTACCAGACGGGGGCCTATCCCCGGAAGAACTCGCGGACAGAGAGAGAAGCCGCAATCACGAACTCGAGTTAGCTAAACTCAAAATCGAAGGCGAATTAAAGTTAGCGGAGAAAAAGCTAGCAGTAGAGCAAATGCGCGTGCAAGGCGAGCTAGAAGAGAAGAAGCTCCAACGGGAACACGAAGGAAGGAAGCTCCAACTAGAGCACGAACGCAGCTTGAAAGAAATCGAGCTCAAGGCCAGAAGCGAGGAAGGGAGGCCCCCGGGAAACCGAGAAGCGACCGCCCCAGCGGAGCAGAAGGTCCACATCCCCAAGGACGTGGTCAAGGAATATTATAAAAACAATGACATTCAACAATGGTTCAGGGCCTACGAGGTCGCCATGACCTCCCATCGGGTCCCGCAGAAGGACTGGGGGGCAGGGTTGTGGGGACGGTTTCTGAGCGAAGGAAGAGACACCCTGCTCGACCTACCCCTCCCTCTGCAGACCTCCTACAGCCACATGAAAGAGGCTCTACTCACAAGGTACGGTCTCACCCCCGAGATGTACCGTCAGCGATTCCGGGACTGCAGGAAAATCCCGGGCACCACCTGGGTGGAATATGTAAACTTTTTCAGTCGGGCCTTCGATGGGTGGGTCAAGGGCAGCAAAGTCACCACCCTTGAGGAACTCACCGACCTCCTGTTGTGGGAACACCTGGCGGCGAACTGCTTTGTGGAACTACGCCAGCATCTGCTTGACAGCAAACTCACCGATCCCAGGAAGCTGGCGGTGGAAGCAGACCGCTGGACCAACACCCGGGTCACCCGAGGCATGGTAGGAGAATACCCCGAGCCAGTCAGGGACCACCCCGCCAGAGAGGAGGGGGGAACCAGGGAGGCCAGAGAGAGTCCCAGCCTAGCCCCCCAAAGACCCAACCTCCACCTTTCCCAGTGCCCCCACCACCAGTAACCGGACCCCCCGGGAGACGGGGACACAGGGTAACCGTCACTTGTTTCCGTTGCCAGAAGCCCGGGCACTACGCCAATGACCCAGAATGCCCCATGGCCACCCAAAACACCCCTGCAAGACAGATAGCCAACATAGCTCTGGGGGAGGAGGTTGAGGAAACCGGGGAGTGGGAACCTGCAGCCATGGCCCTAGTATCCCTGGGAGATAGGGAGATGGTCCCTGGTAGCCTCCTGCCCTCCAACACGAAGAAATACGGGCAGCTCGTCAAGATCAATGGCCACCAAATAGAGGCCCTGCGGGACACCGGGGCCAGCATCACCGGTGTCCTCAGGCACTTAGTCCCCGAGGAGCAGATCCTCCCCAACGTCTTTTGCCCGGTAATTTCCGCAGATAATAGAGAGAGTATGTGTCAGGTAGCTCTGGTGCCGTTTGAGTGGGGAGGAGTGATAGGTAAACTGAGGGTGGCCGTAAGAACCTCCCAGCCGGTCGACTGCCTCTTAGGGAACGACCTGGAGAGTTCTCCCTGGAAGCACGTCGAGCGCAAGGCCCACCTAGAGATGATGGGGCTCCCCGAGTGGGTGTGCGCCACCACCCGATCTATGTCAGCTCGACTTCCCCCCCTGAGAGAAGTCGAAGACGCCCCGACCGAAGAAGTCAGAGCAGTAACCACCGAGGGTCCTCCCGTCCCCCCATCGGAAGGGCCCGTCGCCAGCGACGAACCCTCCCTGTCCGACACCGCCCCGGTCCCCGAGTTGGGCGATCTACCCGAGTTAGCCCAATGGCGCCACGAGGGCGGGCCCACCCGGGAGGAGTTTTGCCGGGAGCAAGCCACTTGTCCTTCCCTGGTCGGACTACGGCGCCAGGCCGAGGGCCAAGCCGCAGGCGACCAAACTGGAACGCACCGAATTTATTGGGAGAATAACATTTTATACAGTGAGCAGAAGTCGGTGGAGCTGGGATCCGGACGGGTGCTGGTGGTACCCCTCCGCTTCCGAGACTTCCTCCTGGGCTTAGCCCACGACGTCCCCCTCGCCGGCCACCTGGGTCAAGACAAGACCTACAGCCGTCTTGTGACCCATTTTTACTGGCCTAGAATGAGAGCAGCTGTAGAGGCCCACTGCAAGTCCTGTCCCACGTGCCAAGCTAGTGGGAAGAGTGGGGGGAAGCGCAAGGCTCCCCTCCAACCCTTCCCGGTCGTCAGTACCCCCTTCGAACGAGTCGGGATCGACATCGTGGGGCCACTGGACCCCCCACCTCCCAAGGTCACCGTTTCATCCTGGTCCTGGTGGATCACACCACCCGATACCCTGAGGCGATCCCCCTACGCACCGTCACGGCCCCCGTAGTGGGCCGGGCCCTGATGGGGATCTTTTCCCGGGTAGGTTTTCCCCGCGAGGTCGTGAGCGATCGCGGCACTAATTTTATCTCGAAGTACATGACGTCCCTGTGGCAACAATGTGGAGTGTCCTACAAATTCACCACCCCGTACCACCCCCAAGGGAACGGCCTAGTAGAGAGGTTTAACAGGACTCTGAAAGGGATGATCACCGGCCTAGAAGAGCCCCTCCGGCGTAAGTGGGACGTCCTGCTCCCCTGCCTCTTGTTCGCTTACCGAGAGGTCCCCCAGAAGTCCCTAGGGTTCAGCCCGTTTGAGTTGCTCTATGGACACCCCGTCCGAGGTCCCCTCAGCTTGGTTAAGGAAGGGTGGGAGGCGGCACCCCAGACCACCCCACGAGATGTGTTCCACTATGTTCTGACCCTCCGGAACCAGACCAGGAAGTTCCGAGCACTGGCCGAGGCCAACCTAGAGACAAGCCAAGAAGAGATGAAGCGCTGGTACGACCAGAATGCCACTCTGGTCGAGTTCCAGCCGGGCCAACAAGTATGGGTCATGGCCCCGGTGAAGCCAGGCGCCCTCCAGGACAGGTGGACCGGGCCCTACAAAGTGATTGAGCGAAAGAGTCAAGTCACATACTTGGTGGACGTCCAGTCGCCTCGGGATCCCCTTCGGGTCCTTCACGTGAACCGCCTCAAGCCTCACTTCGTGCGGACAGAACTAAGCCTCCTGCTGGCCACCGATGACGGGGCCGAAGATGAGTCCGATCCCCTCCCGGACCTCCTGTGTGTCAAGGAGCAGGATGGCTCCGTGGAGGGAGTGAACCTCTCCCCAGCTCTCACTGCCCAGCAGCAAGAGGACTGCCGCCAGCTACTAGGACAATTTGCCGACCTCTTCTCCCTGATCCCCCGAGTCACCGACTGGTGTGTCCATGACGTGGACACCGGGGACAGCCCACCGGTGAGACACCGAGCATACCGGGTCCCAGACCGGGTCCGGTCCTGCATTCAAGCTGAAGTCTCAAAGATGTTGACCATGGGGGTGATCGAGCCATCTGACAGTCCCTGGGCCAGCCCCGTGGTCCTGGTCCCGAAGGCAGCGGCCCCCGGTGTCGCCCCGAGCTCCGGTTCTGTGTGGACTACCGGGGGCTCAATGACGTCACCCGAGCCGATGCCCACCCCATTCCACGAGCCGACGAGCTCATTGACCGACTCGGGGCAGCCCGGTTCCTCAGCACCTTCGACCTCACCTGCGGATACTGGCAGATTGCGCTCACCGAGGGAGCCAAGGAGCGGTCCGCCTTCTCCACCCCAGATGGGCATTACCGCTTCCGCGTAATGCCCTTCGGAATGAAAAATGCCCCGGCCACCTTCCAGCGACTGGTGAATAGAGTCCTGGCCGGGCTGGAACAGTTCAGCGCGGCCTATCTAGACGACATCGCCGTTTTCAGTTCCGAATGGAGTGAGCACCTCCAGCACCTCCGGAGGGTGCTAACCGCCCTGCGCCAGGCAGGCCTCACCATAAAAGCCAGCAAGTGCCAAATTGGGCAAGGATCAGTAGTCTACCTGGGGCACCAGGTCGGGAGTGGCCAGGTCGCCCCTCTACAGCCGAAGATCGACGCCATCGTGGCCTGGGAACCCCCCACCACCCAAACGGAGGTCCGAGCCTTTCTGGGCCTCACTGGCTACTACCGAAGATTCATCAAGGGGTATGGCAGCCTTGTCGGCCCCCTCACAGAACTCACATCCAAAAAACAGCCAAAGACGGTGCAGTGGACGACCGCCTGCCAGGAGGCGTTCGATGCCCTAAAGAAGGCCATGTGCACGGCCCCCGTCCTCCAGGCTCCCGACTACTCCAGGGAGTTTGTAGTCCAAACCGATGCCTCCGAGCATGGCATTGGGGCCGTCCTGTCCCAGGTGAATGACCAAGGCCTAGACCAGCCCGTCGCCTTCCTCAGCCGGCGGCTATTGCCCAGAGAACAGCGATGGAGCACCATTGAGCACGAAGCCTTTGCCGTGGTCTGGGCACTCAAGAAACTACGCCCCTACCTGTTCGGCACCCATTTCAAAGTCCAAACCGACCATCGGCCCTTGCGATGGCTCATGCAGATGCGGGGAGAAAACCCCAAGCTACTGCGGTGGTCAATCTCCCTCCAGGGGATGGATTTCACCGTAGAACATCGCCCTGGTACGGACCACGCCAACGCTGACGGCCTCTCCCGGTTCTTCCGCCTCAGCGAAGAGAACCCCCCAAGATGATGGGCAGTTCTCTCCGGCTTTCAGCTGGGGGGGACGCGTGTTGGACCCGGCCTCGTAGCATGGCTCTACTGGTCCCCGCACCACCTCACCTGGTACCTGCAGCCCCGAGCTCACGGCCTAACTGATCCTTTCCACCAGAACACACGCACCCGACCCGGACATCCTCGTCCATGGCCTCTCCCCCTTCGGCCACCCCGGGCCCGCGTGCCCACTTCATGCACCAAGATGGCCGCCCGGCCCCAGCGCGACCCGGGCCTAGAGGCGCCACTCCGGCTGGAGGACATCACGCTTCCAGAGGATGAGAGAGGGAGGAGCAGTTTCTGTCGCACCTCTGAACTCCCCTGGGACGATGGGTTTCGATCGGCCCTCCGGCCTCCCTGAGGGCTAGCTCCACGCCTGCTGGGTGTCTGGGACTCCTCCGGACCCGGCCCTGAAAAGATCACAAGACAATGGCAGGAAACCCCGACAAGCGACCCCCAGGTGACAAGACCCCTGCCTGCACAGACTCCGGACATCAAAGAGGGGTCGACCTATAACAAGGGGTGCTCTAGGACTGTCCGGCAGATTTGACGCTGGAACAACGAGAGCCTGCTGACGCGGTCGCGGCTCCTGGAACTTAGAACCACCTGAGCCCTGCTGAGTGACTCGCGGCTCCCTGAAGATCGTAAGACCTCCGAACTGTACCTGAGCCCTGCTGAGTGACTCGCGGCTCCCTGAAGATCGTAAGACCTCCGAACTCGTACCTGAGCCCTGCTGAGTGACTCGCGGCTCCCTGAAGATCGTAAGACCTCCGAACTTGTACCTGAGCCCTGCTGAGTGACTCGCGGCTCCCTGAAGATCGTAAGACCTCCGAACTAGTACCTGAGCCCGCTGAGTGACTCGCGGCTTCCACAGACTCCACCGGTCCCGCCGGACCCCACGACAACCAGCCTACCCCCCAGCTCGAGGATTGTGAGCTGTGCACCGGGTACGTCCTTGCCTTGAACCTTTTTACCAGAGACTGTCCCGCTACCCCCTATCCCTTCCGAGACTCATTGAGCCCGTGCTCTCCTTGTACATATTTGCAGTGCTAACCTGTTTGATAAAGATTGATTCCTAAGGACACACGGTGTGGTGTTTCTGTGTCGTGGGGTGCCAGAAGTACGATCCTCGATACGAGATTTCTCCTCCTGAGGAGTCTCCCGCCAGTGCCCGGCTACGATACTTTGAGGGTGGGTCTCAAGGTAGTCAGGACCCCCTTTCCGGGCTCCTCTGAGGTCGCCGTCTAACAGTGCCTATCACTCCCAGCAGTGCCCAGACACAGGAGGGGTGGGTGCAGAGTCCTCCCAGCAGTGCCCAGAGACAGGAGGGGTGGGTGCAGAGTCCTCCCAGCAGTGCCCAGAGTCAGGAGGGGTGGGTGCAGAGTCCTCCCAGCAGTGCCCAGAGACAGGAGGGGTGGGTGCAGAGTCCTCCCAGCAGTGCCCAGAGTCAGGAGGGGTGGGTGCAGAGTCCTCCCAGCAGTGCCCAGAGACAGTAGGGGTGGGTGCAGAGTCCTCCCAGCAGTGCCCAGAGACAGGAGGGGTGGGTGCAGAGTCCTCCCAGCAGTGCCCAGAGTCAGGAGGGGTGGGTGCAGAGTCCTCCCAGCAGTGCCCAGAGTCAGGAGGGGTGGGTGCAGAGTCCTCCCAGCAGTGCCCAGAGACAGGAGGGGTGGGTGCAGAGTCCTCCCAGCAGTGCCCAGAGTCAGGAGGGGTGGGTGCAGAGTCCTCCCAGCAGTGCCCAGAGACAGGAGGGGTGGGTGCCTATCACTCCCAGCAGTGCCCAGACACAGGAGGGGTGTGTGCAGAGTCCTCCCAGCAGTGCCCAGACACGGGAGGGGTGGGTGCCTATCACTCCCAGCAGTGCCCAGACACAGGAGGGGTGTGTGCAGAGTCCCCCCAGCAGTGCCCAGACGCAGGAGGGGTGGGTGCCTATCACTCCCAGCAGTGCCCAGACGCAGGAGGGGTGTGTGCAGAGTCCCCCCAGCAGTGCCCAGACGCAGGAGGGGTGGGTGCCTATCACTCCCAGCAGTGCCCAGACGCAGGAGGGGTGGGAGCAGAGTCCTCCCAGCAGTGCCCAGAGACAGGAGGGGTGGGTGCAGAGTCCTCCCAGCAGTGCCCAGAGTCAGGAGGGGTGGGTGCAGAGTCCTCCCAGCAGTGCCCAGACACAGGAGGGGTGGGTGCAGAGTCCTCCCAGCAGTGCCCAGAGACAGGAGGAGTGGGTGCCTCTCACTCCCAGCAGTGCCCAGACACAGGAGGGGTGTGTGCAGAGTCCCCCCAGCAGTGCCCAGATGCAGGAGGGGTGGGTGCAGAGTCCTCCCAGCAGTGCCCAGAGACAGGAGGGGTGGGTGCAGAGTCCTCCCAGCAGTGCCCAGACACAGGAGGGGTGGGTGCCTATCACTCCCAGCAGTGCCCAGACACAGGAGGGGTGGGTGCAGAGTCCTCCCAGCAGTGCCCAGAGACAGGAGGGGTGGGTGCAGAGTCCTCCCAGCAGTGCCCAGAGTCATGAGGGGTGGGTGCAGAGTCCTCCCAGCAGTGCCCAGAGACAGGAGGGGTGGGTGCAGAGTCCTCCCAGCAGTGCCCAGAGACAGGAGGGGTGGGTGCAGAGTCCTCCCAGCAGTGCCCAGAGTCAGGAGGGGTGGGTGCAGAGTCCTCCCAGCAGTGCCCAGAGTCAGGAGGGGTGGGTGCAGAGTCCTCCCAGCAGTGCCCAGAGACAGGAGGGGTGGGTGCAGAGTCCTCCCAGCAGTGCCCAGAGACAGGAGGGGTGGGTGCCTATCACTCCCAGCAGTGCCCAGACACAGGAGGGGTGTGTGCAGAGACCTCCCAGCAGTGCCCAGACACAGGAGGGGTGGGTGCCTATCACTCCCAGCAGTGCCCAGACACAGGAGGGGTGTGTGCAGAGTCCCCCCAGCAGTGCCCAGACGCAGGAGGGGTGGGTGCCTATCACTCCCAGCAGTGCCCAGACGCAGGAGGGGTGGGAGCAGAGTCCTCCCAGCAGTCTCCAGAGACAGGAGGGGTGGGTCCAGAGTCCTCCCAGCAGTGCCCAGACACAGGAGGGGTGGGTGCAGAGTCCTCCCAGCAGTGCCCAGAGACAGGAGGGGTGGGTGCCTCTCACTCCCAGCAGTGCCCAGACACAGGAGGGGTGTGTGCAGAGTCCCCCCAGCAGTGCCCAGACGCAGGAGGGGTGGGTGCCTATCACTCCCAGCAGTGCCCAGACGCAGGAGGGGTGGGTGCAGAGTCCTTCCAGCAGTGCCCAGAGACAGGAGGGGTGGGTGCAGAGTCCTCCCAGCAGTGCCCAGAGTCAGGAGGGGTGGGTGCAGAGTCCTCCCAGCAGTGCCCAGACACAGGAGGGGTGGGTGCCTATCACTCCCAGCAGTGCCCAGACACAGGAGGGGTGGGTGCAGAGTCCTCCCAGCAGTGCACAGAGACGGGAGGGGTGGGTGCAGAGTCCTCCCAGCAGTGCCCAGAGTCAGGAGGGGTGGGTGCAGAGTCCTCCCAGCAGTGCCCAGAGACAGGAGGGGTGGGTGCAGAGTCCTCCCAGCAGTGCCCAGAGTCAGGAGGGGTGGGTGCAGAGTCCTCCCAGCAGTGCCCAGAGACAGGAGGGGTGGGTGCCTATCACTCCCAGCAGTGCCCAGAGACAGGAGGGGTGGGTGCCTATCACTCCCAGCAGTGCCCAGACACAGGAGGGGTGTGTGCAGAGTCCTCCCAGCAGTGCCCAGAGACAGGAGGGGTGGGTGCCTATCACTCCCAGCAGTGCCCAGACACAGGAGGGGTGTGTGCAGAGTCCTCCCAGCAGTGCCCAGAGACAGGAGGGGTGAGTGCCTATCACTCCCAGCAGTGCCCAGACACAGGAGGGGTGTGTGCAGAGTCCTCTCAGCAGTGCCCAGACGCAGGAGGGGTGGGTGCCTATCACTCCCAGCAGTGCCCAGACACAGGAGGGGTGGGTGCAGAGTCCTCCCAGCAGTGCCCAGACAGAGGAGGGGTGGGTGCCTATCACTCCCGGCAGTGCCCATGAAACGCAAAGGGTGGAGTAGCCACAGATACCATGCCCACAAATTTCAGTCTGGTGCACAAAGACCCTGCAGTACATGTAACACATGTGTGCGAGGCTGGGAGTATACGCATGCATAGCGCAGAAAAGAAAACATGTCCACATGAAGTCATGTCAATAGTCCACATACACAAGTACAATGACTACCAAGGATGCCACGAATGATGCAGGTGGAGACATCAATCAGCATGCATGTGCAAAGTTGAAGGAGTCCGTCACACACCCAGCTAATGTACGCACGGCTCAGCGCTAAATATTGGGAACACCCTGCAGGGAAGATGTCAGGATACACAGAGGAAGGAATACACCTTTGGACAATTTCACCATGCAGCAACTGCTTACATGAACACAGAAACCTAGCTAACACCGTGTGATGGCACACAGATCCCAGGGTCCCCCCTATGACCAGCACACTACTACATTTCCCACACACCCAACACATGAACACCACCCACAACCATGTAGCAGCCCCACCAACAGCAATACCAGCAAAGCAGTAGTGTTCCAAGGGGAAAAAAATAAATTGCTTTATTCAGCATGAACCAAAAGATCTTGTTTGTAGGAAGTTCAATATTTACAAAGCCCATAGGGCAGTCCAGAAGTCACAGCTGGATGGGGGACACAGTGGGATGCGTGTCCCCGTAGCTTGCCTGCACAGTTACATTCCGTCGTCTTCCACAGGGGTGAGGGCATCATGTGGGGGGGAAGAACCAGGCACCGCAGGGACAGGAGGGTGAAGGGTAGGCGTCGTGGGTGCAGGGATGGAGGACTCCACCACAGGGGGTGGGGCAGGGCCAAAGGCGGAGGCCAGGATCTCGCTGCACACCTTAGCAAGGTCCTCCAGGGAATCCCCTGCACCCGAAGGAACCACAGGCCCCAAGGAGGGGGAGGTGTCAGAGGGATGGGTCGCAGCGCCACTGGGGGAGGGTGTGGACGGGGGGGGGAATCAACCACCCTGACCGGGGACTTCCTTGACCGCTTGCGTGGTGGTGTCACTGTGGGGCTCAGGGACAGAGCGGCCATGAAGGAGTCTTTGGGGAAGATGTGGCCAGGAGAGCTGAGGGGAGGGGATTTGGAGGGAGTGGATTTGGTGGAATGCGGACTCCCACTCTGGCTGCGTGTCACACGTTTGCCCCCCGACCCAGTGGGTGTGCCTACTTCACCCTGTGTGTGCGTGTCAGGAGGTGTGCGGTGGACCTTCCCTGCTGGTGTGGTGCCTGTGTGTGTTGTGGTGGGTGCATGCTGACGTCTGGGTGTACGTGGGACAGGCATGGGAGTGGGAAGTGTGGATGGGGCAGGGGTAGGGGGTGGGACGTAGCGCTGCAGGAGACCCACTGCTGCAGTCAGTGTCGAGTCTATCGACCTCAGCAAGCTGCGTTGGTCAGCCTGCGATAAATGAATGCCCTCCAAGTATGCCTCCATGTTGTTGAGGACCTGGCTGTGGCCATGGAGGACATTAAGGATTGCAGCCTGACCAATCTGCAACTGCCGCTGGATGTCCACAGACTCGGCATTGGCGGCAGCAGTGGAGACAGGGGCAGGGGGTGCGGTGCCTGGCAGGAAGGAGACATGTGGTGACCGGGCACGTTGGGAAGGGACACGAGCAAGTGGGAGGCGGCTGATGGCAATGGAGGGGGCGGGGTGCGATGTTGTGCCGCTGTCAGCTGGTGGTGCAGCCTCCGCCCACTCGGAGAGATCATCCTCGGACCCGTCAGCTTCATACTCTGTTGTGCCAGTGGACAGGTCCCCGGCTTCACTCTCCTCCGCCTCAGTCCCACTTGATGTGCCAGCCCCGATATCACCGCTGGCACTGGTGCTCCGTCCCTCTGCTCCGTCTGTGCCCATGTCTCCCTCCGTGTCCCCCGACGATGCTGTGGGCAGGGTGAAGAGACAGAAATTAATCATACACCTGTATACATATGTCACATGAGTCCAATCTACATAGGTTACAGTGCATAGCCTGAAACAAAAGAAGAGTTACATCTACAAAACAAGGTACATATGTAGGGCATGCAAGACACAGTCGTTTGACCCAACATGCCACTTTAATACTATGGAGAGCATGACACAATAGCAAATGAGATGGAATGGAAGTTTGACTGAGGAGCAAGGCCCTGGGGACAATCCAGCACTGCATCTGCACCACACAGCGTGGCAGGACATAGGGATGAGCAGGGACCATATCCAGGAACAAGAGGCACATGCAGCATAGGTTATACTGAAAACATGCCCACCATGACTGGCTCACTGCACCTTGAGTGCATGTCCAGACAAACATCACACACTGGCCAGTCCAAACAAGGAGATATCAGGTTGTGATATGAAGGCCATGCCCGCACCACCCACCCCCTACATGAGACAATTATTTGGAGACACAGGAAGCACTTACATCCCTTAGTCTGGGTGAAATACACATGGGATGCAACAATTCAAGATTGCACACAAAATACCCAAGGTGCGCCTGTCCAAATAATCATGTACAAATAGGCATCATCAGATGATTGTAACAAGACACACAGGCAATGTCCACCGTGAGTATGAACAAGGAAAATCAGGTCAGGCTGTACAGTGGACACTTGTACTACATTTCACGTTAAAATATATTTGGCCAGGGGACAATGGCACAGAGCACAACCTATGCTGTAGACACAGAGATTGTCGACATATTCGGATTACACACATGATACCTAGGGAAATATGCCCCTGGGGACAGTTGTGGCCACACAACTCCATGCTCCTGAATGGGAATGACTGCAACACACGCTACCATCCCCGCACTATGCGTACCGCACACTCATGCACATCATGTCACAGGCCACCACATAGGACATGCGTGCTGTAAGGCCTCACACTTGAGAGACTAACTCCCATGTCTGTACTCAGCATTAGTGCCAACTGACATGGAACCCACAAGACCAGAACTGGACAGGGCACAGGCAAGGTCCCAAAACCTGTTACACACCACCCCCACACATGATGCTGCAGGCATTGTACACGTGGAGAAGGTGCCAGGCTACATAACCTTGTGACGGAGTGACTTCACACAGACCAGGGAACACATTGCAAGGAGGGGAAGGGAGGCAGGAGAGCACTGCAATACTGTGGGTAACAGGATCTGCACAGCACCATTAAACCCTGGCAGTGTATCCATGGAACAGTGCACTTACAAATGCTGGTGAAACACAACAAACACACATGTACCTACCTCCTTCCTGCTGCTGCATCTCCTGTAAGCGCCTGTCCAAGTCTGGAAATACCACCGCCAGCACACGCTTGTGGATGTGGGAGAGACGGCGGCGCCTGCGGTTCTTATGGCTCTCAGGTGAGTCCCCCAGCAGGACCCGTGCGATCCTCCGCGTCCAGCACCGGATATCCTGCCAGCGTTTCCTCACCTGGGACAGGCACCGCTTGCGACCATCCGCACTCCTTACGGCACTGACGGCGGTCAGCCAGATCTGCTCCTTGGCAGAGGCGCCTACCTGTGAGGATGAACAAGTGACACTACATCAATACACCTGCAACATGTCACAGAGACACATATGAGAACAAATTCGCTGGTTACAACAAGGCATGTCATGCAGCCAACGCATTGCACCTTTGCCATAGAGACATACTCCTCTGGGGAAGGGCAAAAGCAGTACGTGCCAGTGAAAGTACACAGGTGGAATGAGGGCAAAGACACAATCAATTATCAATGCTCACACTGTGCATCACACCCACCCCTCCTGCGTCTGGGCACTGCTGGGAGGACTCTGCACCCACCCCTCCTGACTCTGGGCACTGCTGGGAGGACTCTGCACCCACCCCTCCTATCTCTGGGCACTGCTGGGAGGACTCTGCACCCACCCCTCCTGTCTCTGGGCACTGCTGGGAGGACTCTGCACCCCCCCTCCTGACTCTGGGCACTGGCTGGGAGACATCAGGCATTCCCCCCCCTGGCACCCCCCCTACAGTACATAGCATGTGTGTCACACCTGGACACAATGGCAGAAGTCACAGTCACCAAAAAGGGACACAGTCTGTGCTAGTAGCCTCTGCACTCACCTGATACCCTGGTCGCCCATACAGCAGGGGGTACTGTGGGAGGATCACATCCAGCAATGCCAGGTTCTCCTCCAGGGTGAATGGCTGTGACCTCTCAACAGACCTTGACATGGTTCCAGGGAATCAGGAGCAGCAGCAGTGTGGTAGAATCGAAATATGTGCAGGCAAGTGATCCCTCATGGGACCTGGCTGCCTTATATCTGCCTTGCTGTCCTGTTTCATGCACAGGAGTACAGAGTGATTGGTCACTCACATTTGCATCCTATGTTTCCTCCAATCCCTTCAAACCTAGCACAGTCAGTGGGTTCTTATTGTGTTTTTTTCTTCAGCATGATGTCAACCCCACAAACACATTGTAACAAAGTAGATTCATTCCAACTGACTTCTGCTGTGCATCTTCCAGAACAAATTCAAACTTAAAACTTGGTCTCCATGACAACCAGCATGCATGTAGGCCTTAATACTTGTCCCTCATGTGTCCCCTATGTAAATTTGAGCTTCACACACAGGTACGGTGCGTTCCGGGGCCCTAGGGCACCCCAAATGCATAGCAACGGCCCGTACAGGCGTGTGTACGGGCCGTACCACTATGAGTACGCATACGCAAGAACACCCATAGTGGTATGGCCCGTACACGCGTGCGTACGTTCACTATCACTATGGGTGTCCTCGCGTATGCGTACTCGCAGTGGTACGGCCCGTACACACGCCTGTACGTTCACTATCACCATGGGAGTCCTCGCGTATGCGTACTCGTAGTGGTATGGCCCGTACACACGCCTGCACGCTCACTATCACTACTAGTACGCATACGCGAGGACACCCATGGTGATAGTGAACGTACAGGCGTGTGTACGGGCCGTACCACTGCGAGTACGCATACGCGAGAACACCCATAGTGAGACGGACCGTACACACACCTGTACGCTCACTATCACTACGAGTACGCATACGCGAGGACACCCATGGTGATAGTGAACGTACAGGCGTGTGTACGGGCCATACCACTGCGAGTACGCATATGCGAGAACACCCATAGTGAGACGGACCGTACACACGCCTGTACGTTCACTATCACTACGAGTACGCATACGCGAGGACACCCATGGTGATAGTGAGCGTACAGGCGTGTGTACGGGCCGTACCACTACGAGTACGCATACGCGAGAACACCCATAGTGAGACGGACCGTACACACGCCTGTACGCTCACTATCACTACGAGTACGCATACGCGAGGACACCCATGGTGATAGTGAACGTACAGGCGTGTGTACGGGCCGTACCACTATGGGTGTTCTTGCGTATGCGTACTTACTGACCGTACACATGCCTGTACACTCACCATCACTATGGGTACACATACGGCAGCACTCCCATAGTGATATGGGAACGTACACAGGCCCTCTTAGCAGCAGTACGGTGGTTTTCACACATCACAGTGGTGACAGGCAGCACACAGGAAGGAATAGGGCTGACATACTTGTCCATGGATGGACATCAAGGCATTGTCTGGGCAGTACTACATGTGTGGGGCACAGGTGTGAAAGGCTGTGATGTGGCACATGACTCCTGAGTCGAGAAGGCACCAGATGTATGATGAGATGTGCACACATGTAATGTGTGACGGTGCAATGTGTGCCAGGCATGCCCTTGACTCCTTTGACATGTGTGCATGTCGTACTGCACACTTGTGATGAGCGTCACTGCCATGGCACGGACACCAACACACGGAAGTGTCCCCTGAGGCCCGGTACAGGGGTTACCACACCTGACATGTCACTACCCACGGTGCACGATGTGACTATATCATGTATGTGTGGGGGGGTTCCCATTAGGTTGATGTTGGAGCTCCCTCAAAAGCTGCAGCTGTTGCAGCAACCAACATGTGTCTGTGTGTAGATTGACATTGCACACTGTTCCGCACACCATGCCACATGTGGTATCGGATGTGAGGTGCGTATGTATGCATGGGACACGGAGTAGCGTAACAAGGACATGTCTGCATCCTCTCTATGAATGTGTGGTGATTCATGACATGTACACCTTCATGGCAAGGTGTGTGGGCTGTCCTAGTGTAATGTCATGTGACCTGTGGCTCTAGTGTTCCGCTACCAGTCTCTGCAATCGACATCCTACTTCTGCTGATGTGTGGATGTATGTCACTCCTGTCTTGCGTCTGGCTGTTCACTTGCACTGGGACACAGCTAATCCCATGCCATGGCATGTGGAGGTTCACAATCTCCGTGTGTAGCTGGGTCTTGGTAGGAGTGTCACCTGGCAGCCATACGTGTCCAGGGCATGTGGCACATATCTGACTCCGTATGTAGCATATGTGTATAGACAGATTAACATGTGCTCAGTACAAATTATTTGTTGTTGTGGTGCACTCACTCATCCTTGTCACTTCCAATTTACTGCAGAGCGCCGCCTCTTCCCCGACCAATTCCGGACTTGGCTGCCATGCGGGAGAATGACTGTATCCGGTGCTACCGCTTCCCCCAACGGTTGATTCTGGATTTGAGGGCGAGACTGGCACCACACCTGCAACCGCTGCACAGGTATCCTACGGCACTGACACCCAAGCTGAAGGTAATGGCAGCCCTACATTTTCTAGCCACGGGTACCTTTCAAAATACCATAGCTCATGTTGGTGGCATGTCCCAGAGCATGTTCTGCCGTGTGCTGCATGATTTCTTAGAGGCCATGTTGATTCACCTGGATGACTTCATCCATTTTCCTACCCCTGAAATGTTGACTGGGGTCAAGTGTGGATTCTATGCCCTGGGAGGGATGCCCCATGTCATTGGGTCCATAGATGGGACACATGTGGCTTTGGTACCACCACAGGCACAGGAGGTAGCGTACCGGAATCGCAAGCACTACCACTCCATCAATGCCCTTGTGGTGTGTCTGTCCAACATGGTGATTTCACATGTCTGTGCTCGTTTTCCAGGATCAGCACACGATGCCTACATCATGAGGCGTAGCAGGGTGCCTGAAATGATGACGCAGCTGCGCAACGAACGAGCAAGTGTTGTTGGTGGGTACACTCTGTCTGTCCTGTATTTTGCGTAGACTTCCGGCACGACCGCTTCTCCTGTCCTGCTTATGTCCATGTGCTTTCCATGTAGGGGACGCTGGCCATCCCAACATGCCATGGCTGATCACACCTCTCCACAACCCCATCACGCCGGCCCAGCTCCGCTACAACACCGCCCATGGCCGGACAAGGCGAGTGATAGAGAGGACGTTTGGCCTCCTGAAGAGCCGATTCCGATACCTCCACAAGACCGGCGGCGCCCTCCCATATGCCCCGGCGAAGGTCTGCAAAATCTTCATGGTCTGCTGCATGCTGCACAACATGGCAGTTGAGAAAGCTGTGCCACTCATCCTGGATCAAGATGACCAGGACCATCCACCCGTGGAGGACGAAGGGCTTGGCAATGGGGCTAGTGATGTGGAGGATGTGGAGCCGCAAGAGGACATCTGGACTCGGCTCATACGCGACTTCTTTGCTTAGTGGTGAGTACCAGTGTCTGCGTGTGCAAGCATTGGTCCCCGTGTGGCATGGGTTGCGATGTGTCTCTCCACCTGCATGTATGGCACGTGAGTCAGAGGTGTGTGTGGGTGTGTCACTGGAGTGATGGTGCCAGTGATGGTTGTATTTCCCCAGTCATAATTGTGACCTAGCATGTTGTCATCCATACATGTGTCAAGTACATGCACATGCAAGTGGCTGTGCTTTTTGTGGCTGACTTCTTGTGTGTCTCTCTTCCCCAGGTACTTGCGTATGCCGTCTGCTGGTTGCATTGTTGTGGCACTGCTATTCCTCATGGACACGTCATCGTGTGCTGACTCAGCGTTACAGGCACGGACACGTTTGGAAGTCTCCTTAGGGTAAGGGATGCATCAGGGGTGTATTGGGTGTGGCAGTTGTTCACGATGTATGCACACTGCCCCTGTCGATGTTTGGTTCCTCTGCAGACATGTTGCATCACCATGGTACACATTACATGCAGCTGGGTACACCTGAATAGATGGTCAGACTTGTTGACAGTCATCAGTGATGGGATTGTGGAATGTGATGGTGGCATCAATGTGTGTAACACTGCCCTCGGACACATACGGTTTGCATTGGCTTGACATGCTGTGGGACATCCACATCAGCGGATCAATGGTGTATGGCAGGCTCTCCGTGAGCAGCTGGGGGTGTTTAGCTGTTAGCCGACACTTGTGTGCCAGTTCCATGGCTATCACGCATTTGTGCTGCAGAAGGGGGGTGCCGGTGTTGGACCCACATGTTACTCCACATGAACTGTTCATGTGTACTTCGAGTTTCCTCTGCAATCCCGAATACATGACTAATAAAGGTGTCCCTATGCCTCCAAGGTGCCTCTTCTCAGTCAATGCTGGTGTGTTGCCACGGTGCATCCGGCATGTCAGGCATGGTTTTCCGTGATAGTGGCTATGTGTCTATGTGTCGAGTAGCAAGATGCAAGCTGTTTGTGTGGGATTAGACTGTGTATTGTGCATGATGTCCATGACTGTGTGGGTATTGTGACATGTGCCATCCCCATGCATCCAACGTTGGCCATGCCACCATTCTCTGCATCCACCGGACTCAAGCTTGCAGGACATGGTTCTGCCACCTGTCTACACATACCTGGGTGCCCCCCAGGACAATCGACATGATCCCTGACCTCTGCGCATGACTGTTGCTGTACTCAATATGTCTGTCGGCACGGTTGTGCGGCCACCCCCTCAGCTGGTTGGGCCCATCACGGGTGTGTATGGTGCTCCATGTCTGTCTTGCCTAATACACTGTGACCCATGTGTGTCCTGTGGCAGACTCAGGCCCCAGGGTGTGGATGGTTGAAGTCAAAAGAGAACTCAGGCATGTTTAGACTTTACAAGACACATGTAAGGTAATAATGCAACCAGCAGGCATCTTCTCTTCATGGTGTAACTTTTTATTTTAATGGGGGGGGGGTTGACATGAGGGGCTTTCCGGGTGTGTGGAATCTAAAGTTCACTAGGGGAGTTGGTGTCCTTGCCATTTGAAATCCTCAGAGTCCATGCCACAGTCTTTGTCAACATTGGTCAGACAGTGACCAGCAAGGCCATGTGGCAGAGAATGTCTTTTGATGCTGTGCTGCTGTTGCTCCAGTGGGCCAGGTGCCAGGCCAGGTGTCCTGGGAGATGGTGCTGTAGCGCCGACCCTCACAGTCTTTTCCGTGGACGACCCGCCCTCCTGCGGGGACCCTCAGAAGCAGGCCGTGACGATGTTTGGGATGCTCCATCGGATGTTTCCTCCTCCTCCTCCTGATCCCTCCCTGTGGGTGGTGATGTTCTATGCCTTCTGGCACAGGGAGGGTTGCCCATGTTGTCGGCCATCCGATGGAGTGTACTGTGAATTCCCGTGAACACCGTCACGAGCTCAGCCTGTCTGTCCTCCATCCTCCGTTGGTGTTGCAGTAGACAGGCATGTAGCTCCGCATGTTGCTGGGCCTGCTGGGTCTTGATCCCCTCGAGGACGGACACAACCTGGGCCATGCCCGTGGTGTCCTGCCGGTATGTGTCCAGGATGTTTCGGACATGGGAATATACCGGTTCCCCAGCCAACTGGTCAGGCTGGCGCCTCCGCCGTCCTCCACTCCCACCACCCCTGCCCACTTGCGCCTGGCCTGCCGTTGTGGGCACATCGGGTCTCCGGGACCCCTGAGGGATGGCATTTGCGGTGTTGCCTGCCTCCTCCTGGGTGCCCGGAGAACCTTGTCCCTCCTGGACAGACTGGCTGCTTTGTGGTGGTGGGGCAGGGATCCTGGGTGTCTCCTGGGATGTGGCAGGAGTGGGGGTGGTGGTTGGCCCCGTTGTACCTGACGCAGGTGCTGCAGGTCGTTGGACACCAGAGGGGCCAGGTTGGTCGGGGTCGTCCACAGAATGGTGAGAGTCATCGCTGCCGGTGGGATCGGCCTCCCGCAGAGCCGGGTCCTGTGAGTCTTCCCCCCAGTGTTGGGGGGTGAACCACGACGTTGACCTGTGTGTGAGAGAGACAATGTTAATTTTGTTCCATGCAACATCCATGTTTCATTAGTTTCAAAGTTGGAACATTTCCTCTGGGAATTTGGATCTGTCTTGCATTCCACTCACAGTGCACTTGTGCATGGGTATGTCCCTTGGGCACAGCTTCGGCGACTTTAACTATGTGTGGCACAGTCTTACTTGCTGCGTCAAGTGTGACTGCAGTCAGCAGTGGAGTGGGCAGGTGTGGCGAGCCGTGCATTGGCGCCTTCCGTGTTGCACTGTACGTGGGCACATGAAGTTGTTCCACACACTTCAATGATGCAGGTAGCTGTCGTTGTGCTCGTGCACAGGTTGTGACATGGCCCTGTGTTTTGCCATGGAGGAGAGGGGGGGTGCTGGCACTGGCCACCCTTGTCTACATGCACGCAGTCCACCTGCTGACGAGCAGACATTCCCACACACCACAAGGCTGATTTGCTCTCCCTGTGTCTCCCTCTCTCTCTGTCCCCCTCTCCCTCCCTCTGTGTGTCGGCCTCCTCCCTCTGTCCGTCTCCCTGTGTCTCCCTCCCTCTCTGTCTCCCTCTCCCTCCCTCTGTGTGTCGGCCTCCTCCCTCTGTCCGTCTCCCTGTGTCTCCCTCCCTCTCTGTCCCCCTCTCCCTCCCTCTGTGTGTCAGCCTCCTCCCTCTGTCCGTCTCCCTGTGTCTCCCTCCCTCTCTGTCCCCCTCTCCCTCCCTCTGTGTGTCGGCCTCCTCCCTCTGTCCGTCTCCCTGTGTCTCCCTCCCTCTCTGTCCCCCTCTCCCTCCCTCTGTGTGTCGGCCTCCTCCCTCTGTCCGTCTCCCTTTGTCTCCCTCCCTCTCTGTCCCCCTCTCCCTCCCTCTGTGTGTCGGCCTCCTCCCTCTGTCCGTCTCCCTGTGTCTCCCTCCCTCTCTGTCCCCCTCTCCCTCCCTCTGTGTGTCACCCTCTGTCACCTCAGCCCAGCTTCCTGGGCACACACTGTTAGCAGTTCTTTGAATGGCCCTTGGATTGTTGCTGTGAGTTTGTTTCTGATCTCCAGGCACCCATTGGGTGTGGTGTCTGTGTCTGCGCTGCTGCTGTGGTGGTGTGTGCTGCCACTCTTTCACAGTGTTGGCTGTTCATTAGCTGCTGTCATGTGCAAAAACGTGCCTTCACCCCCATGTGTTAATGCAAGGCGTCCACCATTTTCTGGCAAGTCTTTCCTGTGTGGGGACACACTGTTTGTCTGGCTGTGACCTAGGCCATATGGGCAGAGGGCATTGTTGTCTGCTTCTGAGTTGCACTATGTGATTTTTGGGGCCCACCCTCCCGCCATCCGGGTTACCGTGTCATGTGTTGGTGTCTTCTGTGGCCTGTGACTTGACATTGTCCAGCTGGGTGCATGGGGCATGGTGGCGCCAGTGGCATGTGCGTGTTCATGGAGTGTGGTTGAGTCATGCGATAGCTTGGGGTGGTTGCGTGCCTGTTTGTGAGTTTGGTTGTGGATGACGTTCCCCCCATGTGAGGTGCGTTGTTTGTGTCCTCCTAATCCTTCGACTGCCTCCACCGGCAGTATGGCCATCACCCTCTCCTCCCAGGGATGGTAGTGTACGGGTCTGCGGGACGGCCCTCCTCCAGTGACGTTGGCCTGGTTGTGTTCATCCGTCATCTTGGCTCGGACCCTCCTCCGCAGATCGTACCACCTGGCTTGGCATTCCTGCTTGTTCCTTCTGGTGTCTGCAACAGCATTCACAGCATCGACGATGGTCTGCCACATGGCTGTTTTTGCTGCCTGGCTGGTGTTTCTGACCAATGTTCCAAAGATCTGTGGCTCGACTCTGAGGATTTGATCAACAAGGACCTCCAACTCTCGGTGACTGAACTTTGGATTCTTGGTAGTGGGCATGGTGAGGGGTGTGGGTGGGGATGGTGTGGGTGTGGGGGGTGTGTGGATGTTGGGGGGGGGGTGTGGATGGTTGTGTGTGTGTGTGAATGTGATGAGAGGGTGTTTGTGAGGGTGGTTGTGTAAAGGTGTGCAAGTGTAAGGTGTGGTGTAGCTTGTAGTCTGGTTCTGTGGTGTCTGGCAGCAGTGAGTCTGTTGCAAAGGCTCATGGTTTGTGTGTGTGGGCCCTTTTTATTGGTCCATGGGTGGGTGTGGCAGTGTTTGAAGTTTGGGTGGGTGTGTTATAAGGAGTGGTGGTGTATTGGGCCTCTGTTTGTTTTTGGCAGTTGCAGGTCAGTGATTGTGTTATTTTAGTGGTTGTTGGCCATGTTTAGTGGCTTTGTGCCTTTCGAATGGTGTATTCTTGTGTTGTTTTGTTTTGTCATGGTTGTGTACGTGCGTTTTGAGCGTGTGTACGGTGTGTACATGGGCCATTTGGTTGTACGATGATGTCCTTGTGTGTGGCTTTGTACGACTCGTACATGCGGTTGTGATGTTGGGGCATGGGGTGCGCTCCGTACTTAGGTGGTTGTGTTGGGGGTGCGCCAGGAACTACTGGGGTGTAGGTACACGGGGGGTACGACACGTACTGGGGTGGGGGTACGACTGGAACGTACTGGGGTGTAGGTAGACGGGGCTATGACACGTACTGGGGTGGGGGTGCGACTGGAACGTACTGGGGTGGGGGTACACGGGGGTACGACATGTACTGGGGTGGGGGTACGACTGGAACGTACTGGGGTGTAGGTACACGGGGGGTACGACACGTACTGGGGTGGGGGTGGGGCTCGAACGTACTGGGGTGTAGGTACACGGTGGTACGACACGTACAGGGGTGGGGGGGTGTACATTGACGGTGGTACGACACGTACTGGGGTGGGGGTACGACTGGAACGTACTGGGGTGTAGGTAGACGGGGCTATGACACGTACTGGGGTGGGGGTTCGACTGTAACGTACTGGGGTGTAAAGAGGGCTTTGCCATAACTTGATTAGAAATGCCGCCTGTAGGATATAGACATTTTTATGCTCTAAGAGTATTGTGGGCCATGGTGCCTGGCTCCAATTGAACACCAGGGGTGAGGGACAACATCTCTGCATTCCTCAAGGACAGCCATAAACCATGGGCATACCACTGGAACGACAAACCTCTGCCGTTTGAGGGCCGAATTGGATAGATTGGAGGGAGAGGTTTTGACACTTTGACTCTAGGGGCCAGATCTTGGCCCCAGTAAAGATTAAGATCTATATTTCACGGGCCCCATGGCAGACATGCCTACAATTTAGGGGAGACATTTGTGGTTTAAAGGGAAACCACTTAATCCATCCCTAACTTTCAAGACGGATCACTGACAGAATATTGAGGAGCAGAATATCGAGCTGCCAGAATATCGATGAGAAAATATCAAGTGATAGAATATCGAATTCATATCTACAAACAGGTAAGTACAAAAATATTGAATCCTAAATATTGTTGTAAATAATATAGTTTGCTAAAATATCGACTTGTTTAAATGTCTTAAAAGTAATATAAACTTAATTAAATAATAAATATAATTAAGTAAAACATACTTAAAAATAATTAAAAAACATTAAGATTAATGAATAAATGTAATGTAAAACAAAATAAACCAGCATTTTTATTTTTTATTTATATATTAACTTAATAATATTAAAAATAATTCATATTTTGAATTATAAAATGTAAAAAACATAATTTAAAATATAATTACATATATATATATATATATAAAAAAACCTGTAATATTAATATAGATTTTTTTATGTGATAAGGTTAAAACATTAAAATAAATATATATTTTTAAAATAATATTTTACACTACGTTAAATATAACAATACTAAATACTTTACATAGTGTAAAGGATAAAATTACTATTTCCACTCCAACAAGTGGTACAGTAGGGAAATTGTTGAATAGCGGGTGGGTAAAAATTACTATTCCCACTCCAGTGAGTGCAACAGTAGGGAAAGTGTTGGATAGCGGGTGGGTAAAAATTACTATTCCCACTCCAGTGAGTGCAACAGTAGGGAAAGTGTTGGATAGCGGGTGGGTAAAAATTACTATTCCCACTCCAGTGAGTGCACCAGTAGGGAAAGTGTTGGATAGCGGGTGGGTAAAAATAACTATACCCACTCCAGTGAGTGCACCAGTAGGGAAAGTGTTGGATAGTGGGCGGGTAAAAATGACTATTCCCACTCCAGCGAATGCACCAGTAGGGAAAGTGTTGGATAGCGGGTGGGTAAAAATGACTATTCCCACTCCAGTGAGTGCAACAGTAGGGAACGTGTTGGATAGCGGGAGGGCAAAAATGACTATTTCCACTCCAGAGAATGCAACAGTAGGGAAAGTGTTGGATAGCGGGTGGGAATTTTTCAAAATTCATTTACCTCCTACCATTTTCCCAAATAAACGTTACCTACAATGTTGTAAAATATAAATAACTTAACATATTTAATTAACCATTAATTACTTAAATAATAACAATTAAATTAATAACCATCAAATCTAAATTAATTCACACAATTAAGACTACAAAATATGTTTTAATTAATATTATATAAAAAAATTATAAAAATTACTTTAAAATTAAATGACTTCCTACCCTACTCCCCTATCAACCCTCAACCCGCTCATAAAAAAGTACACAATTAACATATTTACAAAATAATTATTAATAATTAATATCGAATTAATTACTAATTAATAAATAAATAACACAATTAACATAATCACCAATTAATTTTTGATTGTTATTGATCAATTTATAATTAATTAATAATACATTAATTAACGTAATTACCAATATAATTTATTAAATACGAAATAATTAATTATTAAAATAATTAATTAATTAATTAAAATTACAATACTTCCCACCCTATTCCCTATAAACCCACAACCCGCTACATAATTAAATTACGCAAAAAGTATTTAATATAAAATTCATTACTTTAAAAAAATCCAAACACACATTACAAAATATATACATACTTTTAACACAAATACTAACATACAAAACACTAAATCGATATTATTAACAACGATATTTTGACAATCGATATTGCTAACTTCGATATTATTAAAATCGATATTTCTTACCTGCATGTCGACATTCTTAACCACTATATTTTTGCAAGTCGATATCCTGTCCACTCGATATTAAAAACTCGATATTTTTTTCCATTCGATATTTTTAATTCGATATTATGACTAGCTAACTTTCAAGACACACAACAGTATAACTACTGGTGCCATCCTTCAGCAAGGGGGAAGATACACTTGTGGGGATGTGGGGCCGGAGAACCCGGATTGCGTGATGCACACTGCCAGAGGACTCTGTTGTGCACATGGAGAAATAGGGCCCTTGAAGGGGACTGTGTGCCCTTTCTAATTAGGTTGTGCGGTGTGAGCGTGGAACTAAGACTTGCATCTGGAGACCAGATTGTCTAGTACAGAGCCCCAGAAATCTTGCCTGCATATAAGGCGTGTGGTTCCTGTACTCCAGGGTCCCTGACAGTCATAAGGGTCTAGTTGGTACTTGGTGGTGAGCAGATTCACTGGTTGTGGGACCCCACGTGGCCTGTTTTGTCTATTGTGCTGCATCTCGCTCATGCACCGCGCTCATTGGGTGCGGTGTGCTATTCACAGGGTGCGACCTTCAGAGGTGGGGGTGTACCCGCAGTAGTGCCTCATTCTACCTCATGTGGCTCTGGTGAACTTGTGCCTGTGTGTGTGACCAGACTGGTCTGGTGCAACCCATCTCAAGCTGTACTGGTCATTTTCAAGCTGTACTGGTCATTGTGCCTCATTTCCAGGGAGGTACGGAATTTGTAACCCTTTGTGTTTGACATCTGAGGTGTCTGGTGTGACGCATACCAACGCACACCAGATGCTGTGCCCGGATTGCCTGGGCACAACCCTGATCCAAGTGTACCAGTCGGGGTGCCTCCTCCGATGGAGAGGATCCCCTGTGTTGCTCCCCATTCATTGGTTGTTCTCCTTTGACCCTCATTGTGGTGGACCAACAGCCCTATCCACACCTGACCCCTCCTGAAAACATCTTGGTGCCAGGCAGTAGCGAGACAGATTGACTGGTTTGAAGAAACACTTCTGAGACAGATCGGAAGTGGGTCAAGAGACTGTGTGACTCCATTGTGTTTTGAGACCTGAGGATGAACTTCCCGAGTGGCTGCTGAACTCCCCTTCTTTATGTCCACGTCCTAATTAAAATTTGCTCCCAGAGGACCCAGACAAAGCCTGACTTTGGCCACATGCAGCCTAGTACCCGGGAGGAGAGGCTGGTTATCTTCCATTGAGTAGTATAGGACAACCGTGGTGAACTAGAGGCGGAGGGAGGCTGGTGCCAAGGAGTCTGCAGGGTGTTATCCATTGACCTGCTCGGTACCAGTAGCACTGCATTAGGGTGTTGAGTGTGTATGTGTGCTACAGTGTTTCGTACGGACTGGACTAGCACCGTGTAGTGGGGCGGAGTGAGTGTTAGTGATAGTCAGCGGACCGCCTGTGATTCATGATACAGGCCGGCAGTGCCACTTTCTTTGTTGATTGGATGCCAAAAGCAAAATATATTTGACATTAGGTTTACCCACATGGCTCCGGTCCGTGGTGCTGGTTAAAAGTGTTCTAGTTTCATGAATGTACATTTCTTTGATATTGTTGTGATCCGGTGTTTACCCTATATGTGTGGGATTGTATTATCAGGATTGCTATGGTGGGCCTGTGGTGGAGAGTGTGTCGCAGTGCATAAGGGATCTCTCTTCATGAGGAGGTCGGTTAGATTAGTAACTGCCCACGGTGTACATATTATTTAAATCATAACAATACAAGTGGGTCTAGTACTGCTAGTAATATCCCCAAATGTGTTTTATGTCCAATTCACCTGATGTTTGTGTTACACTTATTGAATATGTGAGTTGAAAACAAATGTTATTTACATACATCCTGTGTGAAGTCTCTTTTGTGATGCTCAGTGAATTTATTGCGAGTGACTGCTGTGCTTTTTTACACATTGCCTCTGTAGCGAGCCTGACAAGCTACCCAAGGGCGAGCACGGGTTGTACAGCGAGTATAATCACCCGTTCTTGACGGGAGTGGTAGGTTCTGCCTGGCTGGGGGAATCCCTTCAGACAACCAGACATCTCCGGTTCCAACACATCCCTATTCTTGCTTGCACAGTCCTTCACCAGTTCCCAGAATTTCTTCATGTCCTTTGAAGTTAACACTGTTAACATTCTGTCCCAATTTGGTCTGTGGTACACCGACGTCCTCTCTCCAGTTAGGTTGGCATACTCAATTTTAGTTTTCACATGAGGGGCTTCCTGTTTGTCATTTCATTTTGTGCCCTTATATTTCCTAAGTTTCATCAACTTTTATTTTAGATCTTGACGGTGTGTGTCAAACCAGCCAGTGTGAGAAGGTCTACATTAGGTTATTCAACAGATTTCTGTTTTCCTTGGTGAAACCTCCAGGCACTAAAGCACTTTATTTACTATCCTGTCATAGCAAACCAATATATTCTGTGTTTTAACATTACTATTTTCAGGATCCTCAGAAAGTTGCATACTGATTAGTAAACCAAGAGTCACATTTATAAGAGTAGTCAAGGGTGATCATTTTCCAGGGGCAATCCACATTCCCGATTCTAGATCCCTAGTTTTAACCCTATATACAGGGGCGAATGGTCGCTATCTCTCATCTTCAGGATCTGACAATTCTCACACGGGTCAAAAACCCACAGCCCAATGAATACATAATTAATAGGGATTTCAAACTACCTGTAGGAAAGGTTTGGCATGCCAGACTATCTGCTATGAACCTAACATTTAAGCAAATGAAACCCATTTCAGGCAGAGTCTGTTGTATCTCAGTAGCCATTTTAAGTGAGACTTAGTTTGGAAACACACCACTGGAACATTACAGGCCTCCAGCATGTTCGCCTGGTCAGTATCTGTCTGAACTGGGTTTAGGCGCATGTTTAAGTCTCCAATAAATATAACCGGGACATGTTCAATTACAGACGCCCTCCCAGAACCATGCTACTTGCTCTGTGCATGATTGTTTTTCCACCTACTGTACATATACATAGACCACAGCTATAAGTTCACAATTATAAGCAATGGGATAAAGGTGTACCATGGTGGCCTGCATCCAGTCCACATATACATTAACCAAAATTATAAGCTTTGGGATAAAGGTGTGCCATGGTGGCATAGATCCAGTCCACATATACATTGACCACAGTTACCAGCATTGGGGGAAAAAGGTGTGTGATGGTGGCCTGCATCCAGTCCACATATACATTGACCACAGTTACCAGAATTGGGATTAAGGTGTGCGATGGTGGCCAGCATCCAGTCCACATATACATTGATCACAGTTATAAGCATTGGGATTAAGGTGTGCCATGTTGGCCTGTATCCAGTCCACATATACATTGACCACAGTTACCAGCATTGGGTTAAAGTTGTGCAATGGTGGCCTGCATCCAGTCCACGTATACATACACCACAGTTACCAGCATTGGGACAAAGGTATGCCATGGTGGCCTGCATCCAGTCCACATATAGATAGACCACAGTTACCAGTATTGAGTTAAAGTTGTGCCATGGTGGCAAACATCCAGACCACATATAGATAGACCACAGTTACCAACATTGAGTTAAAGTTGTGCCATGGTGGCAAGCATCCAGTCCACATATAGATAGACCACAGTTACCAGCATTGAAATAAAGGTGTGTCATGGTGGCCTGCATACAGACCCTTTTCCCATCTCGTTATACTGTAGTCTGTCTTATTCCATTCTTTATTCCGTTTTGTACTGCTTTACTGTGCCCTTTTGCCTTCTGTATCCTCCGCCCATTCTAATCTCCCGTTTTCCCGCTGCTGCGTCCCCTGCAGCCCTGCCCCCCTGCTCGCCCATTTGTCCCGCTCCCGCCTTCCAGCTGCTCCTCCCTCCCACCTCCCCTTCTTATGGCGGCCGCGCCGAAAGTGCGCCTAAGGCAAGCCCATCTGTGCCCGTCCATGCCTGGACCGTGCCCAGCACCAGACCCCCTGGCCCCCGCGAACACCACGACACCCGACGCCAGCACCCTACACGCACTCAACGCCGGCCGATCGCACACCTGCTTTCTGGCCACCCCGAAGCGCACCCAAGGACCCTTCTCCTGCCAGAGATGCAGCTTCACCAGCCTCCATGCCGCCAAATCGCCCACGAGACAAGACGCAACCAGCTCAGATGCATACTTCTCAACACACGCTCCGCCAGCAAGCACGCCATCGAACTCTGGGACCTACTCGACTCCTCCTCCCTGTACGTCGCCTTCCAAATGGAGACCTGGATGAACCCCCTCCTCGGCACCCGACATCACCATAGCTATCCCGGATGGCTACAAGATCACCCGCAGGGACCGCACCAACGGAGCAGGAGGAGGAATCGCCAGCTCGTCACGTCTCCCACCCACTACGCCGGACACACGCTAGACCTCATCTTCTCCGCCAGCAAACACGTCACCTTCAGCCACCCCACTGAACTCCACTGGACTGACCACCGCTACATCCACTTCACCTTCGAAAAGCCCACCGCGCACCACCACACACAACGGGCCCTCCGGCGCAACTGGAGCAAAGTCACCGAAGACCAGCTAATCACCACCCTCGCCCGAAACCCACCAACTGACACCACCGACACTGACACCGCAACCTCAGGCAATGGATCGATGACTGCGCCAACATTTTCGCCCTGATCAAGAAACCCTCTAACTGATGCACCGACAGAAAAGCCACGTGGTTCACCGCCGACCTCCAGGTATCCAAGCAGGCCTGCCGTAGGCTTGAGAAGAAGTGGCACCATGAACAGATACCGGACAATAATGTAGACAAGAGCGCCATCCGCAGACACCACCAACTCATCCCTACCGCCAAAAGGACCTCCTTCAAAGAACACATCGACAACAACAGCAAAGAGCTCTTCATCATCGTGAAGGAACTCTCCAACCCCAGCTCCAACTCCAATGAGATCCTGCCATCGCAAGACCTCCGCGACTCCCTAGCCACCTTCTTCCACCACTAGATCGCAGACATCCAAGACAGCTTCAACAACCAGGCCCCCCCAACAGCCACCGACGCCTCAGATGCACCGCCCCCCAGCCACACCGACCACCTGCTTTCCTGGACCCATGTCAACAACGACGACACCATAAAAATCATGAACAACATCCACTCCGGCTCACCATGAGACTCCCGCACCACTTCTTCAACAAAGCAAGCTCCAGCATCGTACCCCATCTCTGCAAGATCATCAACAACTCCTTTGAAACCGCCACCCTCCCGGAGAGCTGGAAGCATGCCGAGATCAACGCCTTACTCAAAAAACCCAAGGCGGACCCCAAGGACCTCAAGAACATCCGGCCCATATCCCTACTCCCTTTACCGGCGAAAGTCATCGAGAAGAGTGTCAACAGGCAACTGACCTCCTTCCTTGAAGAGAACAAAATCCTGGACCCGTCCCAATCCGGATTCCGCAGCAACCACAGCACCGAAACAGCCCTCATCGCCGCTACTGACAACATCAGGGCACTGCTGGATAACGGAGAAAACGCGGCACTCATACTCCTGGACCTTTCGGCCGCCTTCGACACCGTCTGCCACCACACCCTATGCACACGCCTCCACAATGAAGGGATCCACGGCAAAGCCTGGGATGGACCACCTCCTTCCTCACCGGCAGAACCCAGAGTGTCCGCCTCCCTCCATTCCGATCTAAAGAAACCAAGATCATCTGCGGCGTACCCCAATGATCAGGGACATAACTTTGCCCTGCAAGTACTAAGAGCCTCATAACGCTATTTATATTCTGCCTAACTACGCTGCTACTCTATTGCGATTTTGCACATCACTAGGCACCTTGCACCTTATTAGAAGCTTGGGGAACTTGGGGGACTGTTCTGGTTGGGGCCACGAACAGCATCTTTTACTGTAATTGATGGTATTTTTATAACGTTTTAAATTGTGTTCTTAACCATTATTGCACTCACTTTGTTCTGCCTTTGTTGCTGGTGTTGGGGCCGCCCCGTTCCGTCACGGCTGCTGTGCCGATTGAGCGGAGGGCGAACCCGGCAACACTCAGCTATTCCGCCTCCCTCTTTCCGCTACCGGTGGCTCGCGCTTTGGCGCTCACCGGAAGGGTTCATAGGCATCGATGGGGCAGACGCGCAGCGGACATAACTTTGCCCTGCAAGTACTAAGAGCCTCATAACGCTATTTATATTCTGCCTAACTACGCTGCTACTCTATTGCGATTTTGCACATCACTAGGCACCTTGCACCTTATTAGAAGCTTGGGGAACTTGGGGGACTGTTCTGGTTGGGGCCACGAACAGCATCTTTTACTGTAATTGATGGTATTTTTATAACGTTTTAAATTGTGTTCTTAACCATTATTGCACTCACTTTGTTCTGCCTATGTTGCTGGTGTTGGGGCCGCCCCGTTCCGTCACGGCTGCTGTGCCGATTGAGCGGAGGGCGGACCCGGCAACACTCAGCTATTCCGCCTCCCTCTTTCCGCTTCCGGTGGCTCGCGCCTTGGCGCTCACCGGAAGGGTTCATATGCACCGATGGGGCGGACGCGCAGCGGACGCGCCGAAGGCGCGCCTAAGGCAAGCCCGTCTGCGCCCGTCCACGCCAAGTCCGTGCCCAGGGCCCTGCATAATACATCTTCGACAGTGAAATATACGAGCAGTGCTTTACACGCCTTGGGATCTCCTAAGGAGCTGACCTGCTGTATCCTATATCCCGGGGAAATGCTAACTAACTGTGCCTGTGGATTCGCTCTCCCCCTCCCTATACCAGTGAGGGCTTTTTGCGCCTATGAGCAGCGAGAGGATACCTTGCCACAGGTCCAGTCTGTCTTCCAAAGTGGACTCATCAATGCTAGGTCCTTGGGCAAGCACAAGTACGAAATTGCTCAGATGATAGAGGACCTGGCTTTAGACATATTATTCATAACAGAGACTTGGGCTGATGCGGCATCTGACCCCGACTTTATTACGGCCACACCCACGGGATATAAAGTGATTAGGGAAGACAGGTCTGCTAAGCGTGGGGGTGGAGTCGCCATTATCTTTAGGGACCAGTTTCCGTCAGCTCATTATTCCATCTCGTCCTCCCTCTATGAAGGCCTCCACTTCTCGCTTACACTTCATCCCAAATTAACGCTCAACGGAATTCGATTTTATCATCCTTGGGGATTTTAACTTTTACTTAGAGGATGCAGGGAACAAAGATACAACAGAGCTATTGGATAGTTTTGGTTCTTTTGGACTCTCACAACTAGTGCAATCCCCCACACATACTGCTGGGCACACACTAGATGGTGTGTTCTCCTCGTTTCAGGGTCTTATGATCAAGGATACGCTTCCTTTAACTTGGTCAGACCACTCCTTAATTAAATTCACGCTTCCCATGACTAGTGAACCCAAGGAGGTTGCCAGAAAACACTCTGCCTCTGTTGGGCTAGCATGGAATAAAGCAGACTTACCATCTTTTATTGCTCTGCTAGAATCCTCCTATCCCTCCATACATGATCAGGCAGACCTAGCTGTGGATAGCTACACTAATTGGTTACAGGATGCAGCGAACGCTTCAATTCCTCAAAGAACGCTCTCAGCTAATAGGTCTACACCTTCTGCACCCTGGTTCTCCGACTGTCTTCGTCTGGAAACACAGCACTGTCGTCGCTTAGAAAGACGGTGGCGGACAAACTATGATGAGCCTCACAAATTAGCGTATAAGACTGCACTATCCAATTATAAAAAAACTCCTCATATCTGAAAAAAAAAGATACTTTACCTCTCAGATTGAGTCCGCCGCCAACTCTTCTAAAGAACTGTTTGCAGTGATCAATAAGCTTTCGACACCCACTAACTCAGGCAGGAGGGTCAACCAGGAATTCTGCAACGAGGTGGCCGAGGTTTTTAAATCTAAGGTTTTAGATATTTTCAATGCTTTTAGGGTGGTTTCTGATCCCAGCCCAGTTTTATGCCCAAACAGCCCTAGCACTAACAAGCATCCACCATTTGTGTTCTCTGCAATCTCGATAGACACAGTGAGAGACTTTGTCCTTCAAGCTAAGTCGGGTTCACCTTTAGACCCCTGCCCCCCAAGGGTCTATCAAGAACTGGTACAGTCGGTGAGTTCTCCACTCACCGATATTTATAACCTGATGTTCTCTTCTGGTGTTTTCCCGACTAGCTGGAAGCAGACTTCCATTTTACCTTTATTAAAAAAAAACAATCTTGATGCGACTAACCCCTCCAACTATCGGCCTATTGCCAGACTGCCGCTGCCAGCAAAGATAGTGGACAAAATAATGAATAACCAATTGTCCCTGTTTATCAATGCCAATGGCCTATTGGATCACACCCAATTTGGCTTCCGCAAGGACCATAGTACAGAGTTGGCATTGATCAAAGCCTCCGAGGAGATCAGGGCAGTTATGGATGGTGGAGGTGCAGCAGCTCTGGTGCTCCTCGACCTCTCTGCGGCATTTGATACGGTGGATCATGGCCTTCTGCAGAGACGTTTGGAGAAGCTAGGATTAGGAGACTCAGCACGCGCACTTATAGCCTCCTTTCTCGCCGATCGAACATCCACCGTATCCATGGATGGTTTTAATTCAGACTCTTACACACTCCCCTGCGGTGTCCCACAAGGGAGCTCTCTAAGCCCCACACTATTCAACATATATGTCTCTGAACTAGCACCCCTTATCCGGGATTTTGGTTTCAGTCTGACCACCTACGCCGATGATACTCAGATTGTGGTGGCGGCCTCCAAATCCCAACAGTCTCCGGCTCCGCAGTTTAGGAATTGCATGAGCGCAATTAATAAGTGGATGACAGCACACTGCCTGAGGCTCAACTCCAGTAAAACAGAAGTCCTAATTTTCGGGAGCATTCAGCCCCCGTGGAATGATCTGTGGTGGCCCGTTGAGCTGGGTTCCCCGCCCACTCCGGTGATTAAGGCAAAGAACCTGGGCGTGCTTATGGATGCCAAGCTCACTTTCCATCACCACACAAACGCGGTAGTGTCGGCATCGTATTTTCTCATCAAGAAAATCAGGAAAATCTTTCCTTACATCCCCAATCATACCAAGAGAACAGTAGTCTCCTGCCTTATTTCTTCTAGGCTTGACTACTGTAATGGCCTTTTCTTGAACGCACAGAAGCAACATCTGCATAAACTACAGATGCCAGGCGGCAGCAGTGCAAGGTAGCTGAAAGAGCCTGGCGGGTAAAATATGACTCGGATGCTAAGTTGACCTATAAGAGCTCGGTTAAGGAGTATCACCGGGACATTCGCCTGGGTAAGAAAGCCTACTTGGCAGGGAGGATAGAAGCTGCCTCCAACTCCTGTAAGGAGATCTTCTCTATAGTTAGAGAATTCATTTCTCCACGGACTAACATCTTTGAGGAGAGACCCTCTGACTCTTGGGCCTCTGATCTTGCTAGTTTTTTTACCAGCAAGGTCCAACTTATACAGGATTCTTTTCTATCGGCTGTACCCGTGGAGCGAATTAATTCTGAGGCCAACCGATCGCCCCCGGCTTCGCCAGGCTTGACGCTGGGCGTATTTCCACCTATATCTGCGCCCGCCTCTTTAGCACTTTTGGGCAACTTGAAATCGGGCTCGCCCCTGGACCCATGCCCTGCTAAAATTCTGGCGAAATTGGCAGAGGTGGTTAATCCATTGGCCAACCCGCTACTGAATCTCTCGCTGAGCCAGGGAGGGGTTCCGCAGGCTTGGAAGCAGGCAATGGTCATCCCGCTGCTCAAGAAGCCTGGTCTGGATCCAAAGGCCCCAGTCAACTACCGGCCTATCTCTCTGCTGCCGGCTCTTACGAAAGTTGTTGAAAAGCACGTGCAGACGGTGCTGTCCAATTTTCTAGAGTCGAATGAGATTCTGCATGCCACCCAGTCGAGTTTTCGCCCAAATCTCAGCACGGAGACTGCGCTCCTCGAGGTCTCAGAAACTATTAAAGGGGTGCTGGATACTGGGGGCAAAGCCATGCTGGTGATGCTGGACTTGTCGGCGGCTTTCGACACCGTCCCCCATGACGGTCTTCTCACAAGACTCTATGAGATTGGACTACGGAGGACGGTGTTCAGCTGGTTTTCCTCCTTTCTAGCGGGCCGCCGGCAAACGGTCTGGGCCGCGCCAGATTCCGCCGTGATGCCGCCTCTGGGAGTCGGGGTCCCTCAGGGCTCTATTTTGAGCCCGACCCTCTTTAATATCTTCATGACCCCTTTGGCGGCGTTGGCGGAGTCGTTTGGGGCCCGGATCGTATCTTATGCAGACGACACCCAGCTCCTCTTCTCGTGCAAGATAGGAGGAGACTTTGATGGGGAGAGTATCCGGGATTGCCTTGGGGCTGTGTTTCAATGGTTTCAACTGAACAGCCTCAAGTGCAATTCCGATAAGTCCGAGGTACTTTTCTTTGGGTGTGACACGGAGCCAGACTGGCAGGCTTGGTGGCCTACCAATATGTTCCCCCCAACTTGTTCATCCCAAATGGCTAAGAACTTGGGGGTCAAGATGGACAAGGGGTTGACTATGAAGTCCCAGATCCTGGGGGTGTCGGGCACTTGCTTCGGCCTCCTTAGGATGTTACGGAGGTTTCTTCCCCTCTTATCGGAGGAGCACAGGAAGCTGACTGTGCAGGCCCTGATAGGCTCTAGGCTAGATTATTCAAACGTTTTGTACCTGGGCCTACCAGAGTACCTGCTACAGCGGCTCCAAATTGTGCAGAATGCTGCGGCGAGAGCGATTTTTGGATTGAATAGACGCGTTAGTGCTGCGGGCTTGCTCCAGACCCTGCACTGGCTCCCAATCCGCAAGCGGATCGCCTTTAAGGCTTTGACCCTGACATACAAGGCCCTCCATGCGACGGGAGCAAAGTACCTCCAAAGGAGACTTGCCTTCTACCGACCGGCTCGCTCTCTGAGATCAGAATCCCTGTTTTTGGCGATCGTCCCGCGAGTGAAGAGAGTGCGCTTGGGAGGTCGCTCCTTTGGACTACTGGCACCACAGCTGTGGAACTCTCTGCCTCTTACACTTCGGGGAGCCACCAGCTTACTAGCTTTTAGAAAGGACCTCAAAACCTGGTTGTTCACCCAGTAGGTCTTTTTTGCTCGTTGTTTTCTTTCTGTCTGTGACACTTTCTCTTTTAATGTGTTATGTTAGTATACTGCAGCCTACCCTAAATAAAAGCGCCGGGACACTCTTTTTGAGTAGCCGTGCGCTCTATAAAAGCCATTTTAACATAACATAACATAACATGATCCAGAATGCAGCGGCTCGTCTCATACTGGATATTCCTAAATATCACTCCGTCTCCAATGAAATCCGCTATCTCCACTGGCTCCCTATACCCCAGCGTATTGATTTCAAAGCCCTGTGCATTGTCTTTAAGGCCTTGCATGGTATTGGTCCGATTTTCTTGCGGTCCACTGGAGCTCGATTACTCGCTGTTCCAAGAATTTTTAAAACTCACTGGGGTGGACGCAGTTTCTTTTACGGAGCGTCTAAATTGTGGAACACCCTTCCGTTCTTCCTCAGAAATGCTAGCTCCCTGACGATTTTCAGGAAGCAACTGAAAACTTGGCTCTTTCAGCATTAGGGGCAAAGTATTCTTGTATCACTGTTATGTCCAGCGCCAAGACACCCTCGGGTATACGTGCGCTCTATAAATTCCTGTAACATAACATAACATAACATAACATAACATCGTCTCTCAGTCCGACACTCTTCAACATCTACATGGCACTGCTCGCCAACATCGTCCGATCACACAACCTCAACATCATCTCATACGCTGACGACACCCAGCTGATCCTCTCCCTCACCAAGGCCCCCACCACCGCCAAAACCACAGTGGCCAGCATTGGGACTAAGGTTTGCCATAGTGGCCTGCATCCAGTCCACATATAGATAGACCACGGTTACCAGCATTGGGGCAAAGATCCAGTACATATATACATTGACCGCAGTTATACGTTATGCAGTATAAAGTGTCATGCAGTGTACGCAGACATAATGTGTGTGTGAATGCATGTTTACATGTGAAGGTACAATGCATAGAAGTAGTTGTGCTGAACTGAAAGTGTGATTCGAATGTACACTGAGTGAGTGTGCCTGAAATGTTGCACTGTGTGGAGGACACCGTGTTCCATTGTGGGAGGCCCAGACCTGCCTGCTGAAGACATGAGGAGAGGAATCCCCCCAGACAGACGTGTGTACTGCTGCATTCCTGTGAGCTGGGAGGGGCACACACCAGAGCAGAAAAGGAAGATGCTCCCTTTACACTTCAAAATATGCTCTTTGATTCAGTGATAGGTCACAGGGAAGGGGCCTGGACACATCTCAGGAGGTCAGATGGGAATGATAAGGGAATCATACAGAGTAGGGCTGGGATTAACCCATTGATGAACACATTACTGTGACTGGCATCCAGGTGTAAACTCCAATGAATTATGTTGTGGACAATCAGCTTCAGAGTCATTTCTGCTGTGATAGACCTCTTTCAGAACGGAAGATTAAAAGGAAAGGTGCCCACTTAAAAGGAAGCGGAACCCCAACATCAAACATCAAAGATTCAGACCCTAAATCACATTTGGTGTCTGGAAAAGGCCTGATAAAAAGGGAGGTTGACACCCCAAAAATGTGTCATTTGCCAAACAGCTGGAGGGATGTGGGGGAAGGGAAAGCTCTGCAAGACCTATGCCTGTGACCAGGACTGGGTCAAAAGGCCTGCAAGTCTCCCTGCTGGGCGCCCTCGACTCCAGTATCATCAACCGACGCTGCTGCTTGCACCACGACCTGTGGGTGCCACACGACGTATTGCCCTGCTTCGCACAGCAACCTTGAGTCTATCGATGACACAGCTTCAGCAATGACGATGCCGCTGCCTGCAATGTGGCCTGTGGACACTGCTTGTGAGGTACACAAAGCATTGCCCTGTCCCACACCACAGTCCTGGCCTCCCGATGTCAGTGACATCGACTCCAGTATCATCAACCGACGCTGCTGCTTGCACCACGACCTATGGGTGCCACACGACGCATTGCCCTGCTTCGCACAGCAACCTTGGGTCTATCGATGACACAGCTTCAGCAATGGCGATGCCGCTGCTGCATCGTGACCTATGGACATCGCACAACACACCGCCACGCTCCACACCGCAGCCCTGGTCTCAACAATGACGTGGGACACCCTCACTTAGCCACTGCCAGAACCATGACCTGTGGGCACCGCACATCACATCGCCCCACTTAGCATCACAGCCCTGATGCTGCTGCTGGTGCTCCTGACTTCAACCTCAGGGAGATCGATCTGCAATGCCTGTGACTTCAAGGGCCTGATGACTTCTGCTACCGACCTCCAAAGCAGATGCCGGTCGATGCTGACGCATCTTTAGATCTCATTGCAAGTTTTCCGACGTCCTGCATTGCCAAAGGCACTGTTTGCGAGTCTTCCCGACACCGTAGCTGGCCCCCAACCTCTCGGTTAGCCTGAACTGTTGGATTTGTTGTTCACGAGGCTGTGATAGCCCCAGATGGAGCTATCTACTTCAAGGAACTGTCTTTTAAGTCTATTTTTGCAAAATTCATATTTTGATTACTGTATGTTGGATTTTTATTGTTTTGGTCTTGTTTTACACAAATAAATATTGACTATTTTCTAAAACTGATGTGGTGTCCTTTTGTAGTGTTTTTACTGTATTACTGTGTGTTATGTGCAAGCGCTTTACACATTGCTTCTGAGATAAGCCTGACTACTCGTGCCAAGCTACTAAGGGGGTGAGCAGGGGTTCTTTTAGGTGTGTGACTCGTTTATCCTGACTAGTAGGAAGGGTCCCTACTTGGGCAGGGTACAAACCTGCCAACTAGAGACCCCCATTTTTAGGTTTCGCCTAGCTTTGCAGCACGCATGCGCTGCTCGCTCTGCAAGATATATTGTGAGAAAGGAGATTTCAGAAGGGGGCTTGAAGCCCCGCCCCTCATTTTCATTGGATAGCGTCATCGTTTATGGTAAATGGTGGCCTCCATTTGAAAATGAGGCTTCTTTGTTACCACCCTTTCTCCTTTTGGGACGGCCCATCTGGACTGGATCGTTTGCTTCAAGGCTGTCATGAAGCAATCACTTGTCTAAAGGAGGCGTGTTATATAAACAAGATGTGAAGCAAAGGATCCAGTCCGGATGGGCCATCCCAAAAGAAGACAGGGCGGTAACAAAGAAGCACTGTTTGGAAATCTTGTTTTATTAGTGCTCCCTTAGCGCCACGAGACACCGTGAGAAGCGAAGACAGAAAACGTGCAGCGAGGCTTCTCTCTTGGTGCTAAACACTTCATGCCCATCGCCTGTCGCCATTTGGGGGATTGCCGAGTGTGGCATAGTGTCCTCACCCGTCTCATCGGTGTCTGCTGCAATCCGGGCGCTCAACCACTGCTTGACCCCGTCCCATGGACGCCACACCCACTAGTGCCCGACCCTGCAACCCAAGGCCTCACCCTTTAAAGTTGTTTATCGCCTTTGGATGTTCCCTGCCAAGGTTGCCAAAATGTGCCCTTCACACCCCCCAAGTCTCCTCCCTTCCGTGCCTCACCCCGCGCGCATGCCTCTGCATTCCCTAAACAGCTGCCATTGTTCAAAGCCACAAACCCTGCGCTTACCTAGAACCCCTCCCCTGGTCGACTCAGCAACCAACAGGCACTTCCATGTCTGTCCTCAAACCACCAAACCAAGAAAGCGCTCTTCCCCACAACAGCCCTCCTCAGACCCATCCATGCCCTTGAGCCCTACTTGTCACCGATTTGCAAATCCTATATTACCCCTCCTACCAACCCCAGAAACAAACCCGCCCAAGACCCCCATTCTTGCACCCGACCCCACCCTCACCCGGAGTGCTCCAAGAGCTGGCAATCTGAGAATTCAGCCACAGCCCCCACGCAGTGTCCCAGGATCGCTCCACCCATGCCGTTGACTGCACCGAGCCACTGGCTGCCGTCAGCCAGCGCTGATGGTCGGCTGCCCAGCGGCCCTGAAGCTCAGTCTCCCCCCCACTGCACCAGGACCCTCACGTCCATCTGTGTGCTGGCCGTGCACACTTCAACCTCACAGGAATGCGTCCCTATCCACCTTATCGCCCACGGCCGCGCACATGTGTGGCACGCGCCCATTGACCCCCCAACAGCACCTGAACGTGCTCTGCCACCCCGCCGCTCGGCCATCCCCACTACCCTCGGCCTGAGGACCACTCACGCACATCTGAAGGGGACTGCACACACACTCCCAAACACATCGGGCCTCTGCACCTCGCACACCGCTCCCCCAACTCTACTCACCTCACACTGCAGGAGCAGCCCCTCTCTCCTCTGTAACATTCCCAGGAGAATGTATGTTGCATCACTCTCCCGTCTGCAGCTCTGCGCCTAGGACCACGTAAATTCCCCCTTTGGCCCCCACTTTCCTTATGATTGTCCAGCGTGCCCCCTTTGACTAACTCGCAGACCTACCCTGTACATCCAACATCCCGAGACACCGTCCTCCCTCACGAGCATTACCCCTACCCCTCTTGCCCCCCCTTGCCGTATTAAGTACCGACCATGAACCACCTCCATCCAAATTAGTGCACATACGTTTCTACCCCTCCCCCCTTTGCTATCCAGGGGCATTTAACCGCTCTTTATTATTCTTCATCCCCTGTCCGCACCTTATATCTCACCCTTTGCAGCATGTTGTTGGCCTAAGCCCCCGTACCCATCACTCGCCTATGAACGGCACTTGATTCCTGCTGTGCCATTCCCCCTAACCTGCCAATTCACCGCGGATCCTGTGCAATTAACCAGATATTTACGCTGATGAAAGCAAAATTGTCCCAGGAAAATGAGAAATAGCTCGTGGAATTAGGTACAGAATGACTGATTCCACCAGTAATTCCTAGTTTTTTAAGGCTACACCTAATAAGACATGACAATTCTGCCTCCAGGTGTAACTGATACCCCGGCTATAGGTATTTTGGTATATTTGCTGATGTGTTGTAAAAGAATATGGAGTTTCGAGAGAGAATGTACTATAGTACAAATGCAATGCAATAGATTTCTCAATTACAACAAAGTGAGCTATTGCCATTTTCAATTACACCATTTGATTAATGCTTCACAAAGGTAAAAAAAAAAACATAACATTTTTAATACCAATAGCTCAAAACAATGTCATTGCGAGACCTATTGCATTGTAAATGCTTGTTAACGCTAGTTATCAGCGGTGAGGATAGGACTTGCTTTTATACTTGGCCTGCAGTGATTGGTGTACACTACTACCATATCGCAGACTGCTACACACCACATACTGGGCCTTATTTATGCGGCCTTGTGACAGTTTTGCGCTGCCGTTGAGTCACTTTTTGTGAAACAAAGGCAGCATAAAACATACCCCCGGTTGCGCCCTATTTACAAAGTGACGCATCTAAGCAGATGCGTCACTTTGTGAACCCTGCGCTACATTATACCTGCGTCAGGTATAATGTATGCAGGGGGGCGTTCCCGCGCAAGTATGCCTCGTAGAAGTGACGGAGTGAAATCTATGAGATTTCACTGCGCCACTTCTAGGACTCAAATGCGTCAAAACCTTAAGCCTGGCTCACGCCACTTCCAACACAACTCCAGCAATGCGTCATTTTTACACCGACAGATACATCAGTAAAACTGACGTATCTGTCATTCCTTGAGACATGATGCGTCAAACAGTAAATATGACGCGTCCATCATGTCGTAAGGCGGGCGCAATGAAAAGTGACACATCGCTGCTTTCACGGAGTGATGCGTCACTTATCTTAAATGAGGCCCTCCGGTTTTACTTTCGGTCTATTCATGTGTCAGTCAAGAACATTGTCAGTTGCATCCCTAGAGATGGCTTTTGAGGAGGATAGATTGGAAAACTATACAGTGAAGGAAAGAAGTCAGTTTGCAAAAACCTCAAAGTCCAGGTTAAAGGTTTCACCAAAAAAGAGGAGCTACAAAAGGAGCTGAGGGCCTGGGTAGCAGCCAGAAATGCCAATGGGCTATCTGAGGATCCTAGTGTGGAGGCCGAGGAGCCAAATCAAAGGGAAGATGTGCTGAGAGCTCAGGATCTGCCAGGAGGGGAGGCACCCCCACGTCAGGCAGCAGTGGTCTGTACCCAGAAGAGCAGGAGGGAAGCTAGGAGGCTGCAAATAGAGCTTGAGAGGCTCAACATGGAGGAGAGATGGATGATCGTAGACCATGAGCATGGTACAAAGGAGCTGGAGCTGAAGAGCAGGTCCAGCCCAGATGGTGGCATCCATACCTCAGTGCACTCAGAGAGAATAGTCCACATCCCCAAGAATGCAGGGAAGGAGTATGAGGTGTTCAGGTTGCTATGGTATGATTAGCGCAGTATATCTAATGATAGTATGATTAGTTATGGTGTATTCAAGGGTTCGAAATTCCTGTTATGCTTAGTACGACTGAAAGGGCCGAGAACCGAACCACCTCCATCTTGGATTGTGGCTCTCTCGCTCAGGAATCACATGGTCTCTTCCGCACACCATCTGCTCCCCCTTTTTCATACATTAGTTAGGAGACAGGCTGAATTGCTGAGAAGCAAGGTTACATCTGCTAAAAGGGAGTATCAAGCAAATTCCTCTAGACCTGGGACGAGAAGGGAGTCACCCTTTCGACCTTCTCTGTAAAGATAGTAACCCTTTGTATGTGTAACCGAAACTAGATATAGACATGAGCTCATTAGGAGCGCCAGGACTAACTGGTACTTTTCCACATATAAGGTTTTGTATGCTGTACTGATAATTGTATAAAAGTGTGTTACTGTCAAGGAGCCAGCAGTCTTCCTCGGCGCACCTGATGGGTGAGGATCGACGAGGCTACTCTATATAGAGTTCTGTGGTGGCTAATAAACGTTTGAACCTTCCACGTTGCCAACTGCTCCTTATTCTACTTAATATTGCGGGCCAGTGGTAAGTGTGGCCCTTGGAATAATTATTTGGACACAACAGTTGGCGACCACGAAGGGACCCCGTGACAGGGTCCCCCCCCCCGTATTCGGGTGGTGGGATTGGGGGCGTCCTGACCGGTTGGCGGGAGAGGAGCCTGAGGATTTCTCCCACCCTGCGCGACTTTTCAGTACGTCCCCTGCTGCTAGTCACCCTTCACCGGGGTCCTGCGGGCTTAACCCAGAAAATGGACTGATTTGGTCGGGAGAAGTTGGCAGCGGAGAATGAACATTCGTATCTGGGTGCACCCGGTGAGTAAAGATTGATTTGATTTGACGCACGCGTTGTAAACGGTGCATTATTTTTGTTGAAGCACGCGTTGGAGACGGTGTGCTATTTGATTGATTTAAGAGCATTCGTTGAGAACGATGCATTTTTGATTTGAACACTGACTGCATTTGTTTGAAGCTCGCGCTGGACAGCGGTGCATTGATTTGAAGGCGCGCACCGGAGAGTGGTGCCGTGCTTGATCGGGTTAGCATTACAGTGGTTTGACTCGAAGTATGTACAGATTGTATTGATTTGATTAAAACAGCGCGCCGGAGGAATATAGACGGATTGCACGTGGAAGGACCTGCGACCTAGACTGGGTAGCCACAAGGCATACTCCTGACGGGGCTAGTCCTCGTTGGGGGCTGGTCTTAGTGGTGAGCCAGAAGGGTGGCCGGAATCCCGCGTGCAGTTTGGTGTCTGAACTGTGAACCAGAGTCGACGGGCTTGGTTCTCTGATACCGATCGTATATTGTGTATGATTCGTGTTGATTGTTGTTTGTGTGTACATGTCTGAAAACTAACCAAAATGTCCTGTTTTAGTAAACTAAATTGTTTTGGCTGCTGCTGCCGAACAAGTGACTCCAGATTAGCTGAGAGCCAACCCGCCCCGCCGGAGGGCAGTCCTAGCCATTTTATGTATGTCAAACATGGGATCTCTCCTTTATTGTTCTGCACTCTGTGGCATAAGTATACTAAGGGAAATGAGGAGTTACGATGGCCCAAGACGGGTTTGTTTGATGAGAAGAAAATTGTGTTCCTACAGGAACAACTGTTTTCTAGGCGAAGTAGGCAGGCCATGTTCGATGCTCTAATTGCATGGCAGAAGGAGGCCAAACAACGGCGAATAAGGGAAGAGAAAGTAGCTAGAGCCAAGGCAGGACAGAATATTACTCAGAAAGCTATGGCCTATGACCGAGACAGAGTAGAAAAGGGATTGGATTGCATGAATCGCGAATTTAGATTGAAGGTTGATAAGAGCTATGTGACCCGCCCGAATGCGGAAGATGAAATAGAGGATCTATTGGACACCAGGCCACCGCCCCCTTATGTACCGCAGAGGATATATCCGGAGGTGTCAGGGGCCTCGGCCCCGGTCCCAAATATGTCTCTGGGGGCCTCGGCTTCGGCTCCCCCGGCCACTTCTACCCCTCCCTCCCTGCCGAACCTCTCCCGGTTGCCGACATCTGTGTCTGAAGTTATGGCCATGCTGCCTAATTTATTGACGGCAGCTGCAGCCGGGACCCCTCAGCTGTTGCCGGGGTCAATGTCTTCCCCTTCTGTTCTGCCCTCCTCCTCCGCCAGTACAACGCCGGTAACAGCTGTGACTACTCCAATACATCCGGCCAGTCTAACGGAGGGTAGGAGGTTGTTCACTCGTTCTGCCTTGGGAACGGAAGAAAGGGAAACTATTGCCACACAAGCGTCCCAGTGGATGCGACATCCTATTTATACTCTTTCTGATATTTGGAGTACCATGAGAGACTACGAACCGGTGATGCAACAGCATGCCCTGGAACATATGGCCAACCGTCTTATTTCTGTATGGGAACAGGTACACCAGGGAGGGAGAGCTCCGGCTATATTGTATGATATCCTTGATCAGATTCACAAATCTCAGTTGACGCCGGAAGAAGTGTATGGGAAGGTGCAGACTTTGGTTTCTTATAGAACTCGTTTGCAGTCTGCCATTCCCGCCGGATTCTCCCAGTTCCCTATGCGAGAAGTGCACCCTATCTTCCATCCGGAAGTTACTGAGGTGGTGGATGCCCACGGTGTCGTCACCTGCCCGAGAATAGACGCCCGGTTCCAGGAACAATGGGTCTATACCCCCTGGAAGCGGAGTGAGGTATTATCCCTAAAAAGCCAGTTGCCAGATCCTAGAAAAAACCCCACTGCATATTACAAGGAACTGACCGAGGCCGCCTCGTCAGCAGTAATGACGTTGGCGGATATTGAATTATTCTTTGCCTTATTAGTACCGGTGGACATTTGGCACCAGGTACATGACCAGGACCATGTTACGGAATTTGGTGGGACATGGGACCAACTGAGAAACTGGGATAGAGATCGTAAACCGGGGAACAAGCCCCGACCTGAGATACTGACCTTGCCTGAAAAAAATAATAACCTATATGCATTCATTGATCCCACCCAGGAAAGTAGATTGGGATAAACTGACGGCTTGTAAGAAAAAGAAGGATGAGAGTGTATCCGATTTTTTCACGAGGTTCGAGGGAGTATTCATTGATTTCAGCGGACAGGACCTGGCCACGGAGGGGGGTGTGCGTTTATTTGTTAATAGATTCGTAACAAATTTGCTACCTGAGGTATCGGCCCGGTTACAGGCAGCTGAGAGTACCTGGACGACCACCACGCCTTCCACAATACTAAGCATGGCTCAGTATTATGAGCATCGGAAAAATGAGAGCAAGGATAAGACAGAAAGAAAGTCGAAAGATTTGAAAACACGAGTGTTACTGCAGCAAGTAGAGAGGGGTAGAGGAAGAGGGTTGCAGAATTTCGTTCCAAGAGGGGCGGGACCCACGCAAACGGCTGGGCGAACGGATCTAGGCATAAATCAATGTGCTTTCTGTAAGGAGGAGGGGCATTGGAGAGCCCAGTGCCCGTTGTTGTATGAGCAGAATACTGGTTCAAGGGGTCGTGGACGGGGAAGAATGAGTGGGCACCGAGGTGGATACACGAGACAAGAACAGGCAGCCCGAGGTGAGAATAGTCAGAATTATTTCGACCAAAGCCAAGGTAAACAGTACTACCATGACGGACGTGTGACGGACGAAGGCTCCGGATATACTCAAGCATAGGACAGCCAAGGGCAGAGTAAGGGGCATGTGTCAATCCCGATAGATCAAGCTGGACCTTATGTCCATGCACAATTACTGGATGCATCAGGTAAGTTTTTGGTTGACACAGGGGCTATGAACAGTTCTGTTTCACGTGCCCTGGTCCCGGGGGCCGCTCTGTCTGGCCAGACTAATGTGTCCGTGGGGTTCTCTGGAACTCCGATGGTGAGCCCCATTTCTAAGCCACTTTCCCTTACTCTGGGACCGGTAACGATAGAATCGCCTTTCCTCCTCACCTCCCAGTGTGGGGAAAATCTCCTAGGTATGGATATATTAAAAAGACTGCATGCCCGCATCTTTTGCTCCCCCGATGGAGTTTACCTGACCATTAGGAATACCTCTATCCCCTCCATTCAATGTTTTTCAAAAACGGACTCCTTACCCCCTGAGCTTGCAAAACTCCCGAGGGATCTTTGGGCCCTGGGGGACACTGACGTAGGGTTCCTACAAATTCCCCCGGTGTCCATCACTTTGAAACAGAATGCCAAATTGCCGAGGATCCCACAGTACAAAATAGCCCCCGAGGGAGAACGCGCTTTACTGGCCATTATTTCTGATTTGATTAGAACAGGGGTGGTGGAGGAAACGACTTCCAATATCTGCAACAGCCCTATTCTTCCGATTCTTAAATGAGCCCCCGTACCCCAGTCCCCTGATTATGCTGATACCTATCGATTTGTGATTGATTTGCGAGAGATTAACAAGATTGTGGTGCCCCAATATCCTGTGGTACCAGATATTAATTCCATATTGACCATGATTCCTCCCACTGTGACCTTTTTCTCGGTGGTTGATTTGAAGAATGCTTTCTTTAGTATTCCCATTCATCCAGATAGTAGACATTTGTTTGGTTTCTCATTGGGGGGCCGCAGCTTTAGGTTCTGTCGCGCCCCCCAGGGGTATACCGAAAGTCCTAGTATCTACAGCCAAGCTCTAAAGAGAGTATTGGATTCTTTACAATTGCCGCCAGGTAATGTCCTATTACAGTATGTCGACGACCTCCTTGTGGCCTCTGATACAGAACATGGTTGCCGCGATGCCACGGTTACCCTGCTACAGCATTTGGCTACTCACGGTAACAAGGTGTCGCTCTCTAAATTTCAATATTGTCGACCGGAGGTGACCTATCTCGGTCATCTCCTGTCGAAGGAGGGAAGACGGTTGACTTCTGAGCGCATCGCAACCATAACTAACATGCCTGTTCCTCGCACGCAACGTGATGTCCGCGCTTTGCTTGGTATAACCTCCTACTGTCGCCAATGGATTGCTAACTATTCTCTCTTGACTAAACCTTTCCTGTATCTAACTACGAAGGATGTGCATGAACCTTTACCTTGGACTGATGAATGCCAGACTGCCTTTTCCGCTCTGAAAACTGCTCTTTGCTCTGCTCCTGTGCTTGGCACCCCTGACTACCGGAAACCTTTTGTGCTCTACGTGCATGAGGTGGACGGTTGTTCTCTTTCAGTGTTGACACAGGACTTTGGTGGTAAGCAAAGGCCTTGTGCATATTTCTCGGCGGTTTTGGACAATGTCGCCAGAGCACTTCCCAGTTGTCTGAGGGCTGCAGCGGCAGTGGCCATAGCAATCAGACAATCGGAAGGGCTAGTCCTGAATACGGATCTGACAGTGATGGTGCCTCATGCTGTGGACGTATTAATAAACAGGACACAGACGCAGCACTTAACTAGTGCGCGTCTTACAGGGTACGAATTGACCCTGTTTGCACCTCATATAACGATCAAAAGATGTGTTAATTTGAACCCTGCCACGTTGTTACCCCTCCCTTCGGGAGACGGTGGACAAGACATACATGATTGTATCTTTTGAACTGAAGAAGAAAACAAGGGCAGGATAGATCTAACTTACACCCCACTATCTGATGCCCAAGGAGAATTGTACGTTGATGGGTCATGTTTCAGATTACCGGATGGTACGACAGCTGCGGCTTATGCGATCACTACCCTGCAAACGGTAGTTGAGGCAGCAAAGATACCATATCGGTCGGCCCAGGCGGCCGAATTGGTTGCATTATTCAGGGCCTGCGAGTTGGGGAAAGGCTTAAGGCTAAATGTCTACACCGACAGCCAGTACGCGTTCGGTGTAGCACATAGCTTCGGGAGGTTATGGGCGGAAAGAGGATTCTTGACATCCCATGGCGAGAAAATAAAGAATGGACCATTAGTTGAACGATTACTAGCCGCATTAACATTGCCCAAGACCTTGGCCATAGTCAAATGCAGTGCACACAAGGTTATAATTGATGATGTGGGGAGGGGAAATTTCTTTGCGGATCGAATCGCCAAGGAAACGGCCCAGTCTGACACCACTTCCATGTTTGTAGTAACAAGAATGATAGAAGCAGGGGTTTTTAACAACACCATAGATAGTGTGAAAGAGCTACAAAAGGAAGTGACCCCGGAAGAGCTGACATACTGGCAAGAACAGGTGGGGAGGCTTGATGAGAATGGATGTTGGACTGACTTGTCAGAGAGGTGTAGATGGTTGCTGCCAAACGCATTTGTAAATGCGGTAGTAACCATGGCACACGGACCTTCGCATGTGGGAGTTCAGGGCATCTGTGCAACATTGGATCCTGTCTGGTATAATGTTAATATCCATAAGACGGCTAGGAACTTGGTCCAGCATTGCATAATTTGTCTCCAGCATAATCCTGGGGTTAGTATTCCCGTCCTGGCGGGTAGTTTTGCGCCACCCACTCTGCCTTTTGAAGTACTCCAAATGGATTACATACAGCTAGAGCGAGTTAACAATCTGAAATACGTGCTAGTGGTGATTTGTACTTTTAGTAAATGGGTGGAGGCGTATCCCACAAAGGAAAATACTGCCCTGGCAACTGCGAAAGCTCTGGTAAAGGAGTTTTTTCCTCGATATGGGTTGCCACGGGTGATTTGGAGTGACAACGGGACACATTTTAATGCTAACTTAGTTAAGTATGTATGCAAGGGTCTGTCCATCCAGCAGAAGTTTCACGCAGCCCGACATCCTCCGTCAGCGGGCCTGGTTGAGAAATATAATGGGATTCTGAAGTTGAAACTGGCTAAACTTCAGGACACGACAGGATTAAAATGGCCTGATCTCCTGCCCCTGGCCCTGTTGTCTGTGAGAACTACTCCCCATTCACGGAGCGGTATCTCCCCTTATGAAGTAATTTTTGGCAGACCTGCCAACGTATGGGGAGTACCCCGGCCCAAATCTTTCAGGGACATTGACCATCCTATGTTGACTGACTATTTGTATGCTTTGACTAAAGATCTTCATTCCATTCATCAACAGATATCTGCCGTACTGCAGCCCCTGCCGGAGGGTCCTGGACACAGCGTAGAACCTGGACAGTGGGTCTTGGTCCGAAACTACCAACGAAAGTCGAGTCTGGATCCGCGCTGGTCCCGGCCGTACCAGGTGCTCTTGGCCACGCGAACGGCGGTGAAAGTCGAAGGGAAGCAGCACTGGATCCATATCTCCCATCTTAAGCGAGTTCCCCTCCCATTGCCAAGGGAGCAGCTTGACCAGGAGGAAGGTCTGCCAACTCAGGGCGAACCCAGCACTGAAGAGTCACTTTCCCTGGACACCCGCAGAGAGGTTGACGGGCGAGGGGAGAGTGCTGTGAGCTTGGAAACCCCTCTTTGTGGCCACCCAATTGCCCAAAGCGAAGCATCTGGTCGGGAGCCCAGCTCCTCATCTGACCCCACTGTGCCCACCTTGTTTGTTAATCCTGAAACCCCTGGTCGGGATCGATATCACCTGCGGCCCCGGAAATAGAGAATCCCAGGTCTAACCTCGGTGAGTGAAGTTGGAGGCCCCAGCAAAGACCTGAGGATTGTTGGAACACTGGACTGAACTCGTTGAGAGCATGGAACTTTAAGTAGAGCTCTGTTCAGAACGAAGATAGAGACATTGATCAGTTGGTGGGGGCCCAGGTGGAGTTTCTTTTCGACACGGGTTGCGTCAAGTGTGACCCCAACGCGAGAAGTTTTTATCTTTTTACCTTTTTGGTTTCTCTGAACAATAGGAGTCTGCCTGTGAGGCTCTATACGGACACAGGAAAGAAGCACCCTCCGGCAGGTCGGACTGCTTGTAGACCCCCTTTTTCCCGAGATTATATTGGACTTTTAGTGAGAAAATGTACCCTTTTGCTCGTTTTGTCCCTGAAGAAGGGCGTCCCATAGTACCCCGTACCATTCCCCCGCATTTGCCAATGTTCTCCTCATGGAGCTTGCCTGTTAAAATTGTTTTCATTTCTATACTGATTGTATCATTTGTACTATGCTTAGGTTTGTTCATATATCTAGAGTTCCGCCATCCTGTACACACCTTGATAGTGTCTACCCCTGCTCCTAAGGAACATCATTTCCAGACCTTTGCCCCTCATAAGGAAAGGCACCGACAGACATATGTACATAATGCCTTCATTGAGATGCTGCACCAGACTCATAGTTCCACAAATGTTACTGATTGTTGGGTCTGTGGTCTCCTCCCGTCAGTGATGCATAAGCAAGATTTGTTTATATCAATGCCCTTATCTTATCTAGGTAGTTGCGAAGCCTGGTTCAAAATGTTATCCATGCTGTACGAACACTACACTATAGATGAACGTCGATTCTCAGAGAAGGATTATGCCTTGATTCTAGCCTATATAGAGAAACACCAAGGTTTTACTCCTTAATGCTGAGGGAACGGATGGTACCCTTGATCCTACCGCCTGCATGAACGTGTACACTGATCATGAAAATGATACCTGGTTGAGGGATGAAGTATTGGATTTCATGACTTTTAACTTTACTGAGTATTTCAAATATTTCCAGGAGCGAAATGTCTCAGATGAGAAAATCATTCCGGTCCCGGTGCTGAATACATCCTCCTCCTTCTGCGTGCAGGGTACTGGACATCTATTTGTAGGTTATAGTAGATGTAATTACACTTATAGACTGCAGACGTTCAGCAGTCCCCCAACACTCACCCCTCCCAATGTTTATTTTGTGTGCGGTGAAAACGCATACACTTGGCTACCCAGAGGATGGGCAGGTAGGTGTTACTTATCTTTCCTTTACCAACCGGTTTACATAGCCCCTTCTGATTATCATAAGTCCCATTCCTTAAATCGGCGGAGTCTGAGAGCTGAAGCCGCCAGTAATGATGCCACTGACCAGACTGACACTCCAGCCCAACACTTCGTTGATATCATAAAAGGGGTGTTGCCCATATGGGGACCCATCCTCACTAGTAAAGAAATTAGGAGGCTATCCAGAGTGGTGGAAGGGGTGGTTAATACTACTGCAGGAATATTAACTAATATCACGGTGGAGCTCCAGGCGACCCGGCTTGTGACCCTTCAAAATCGTCTTGTTTTAGATGTTATCCTGGCTGATCGTGGAGGAGCTTGTAGAGTCATCGGCAGTTCCTGTTGTGTATATATACCTGACTCCGCCCCTTCTGTCCATTTAGCCATCCAGAAACTGCATCGGCTAGCTTCTGAAATCCACACCGAGACTGGTACTTGGTCCTTGTCCGGGTGGTTTTGGGATTTGGTGACTACCTGGGGATGGAAGTTATTCATGATTCTTTTGGGAATAGTAGGATTCATTTTCACCTGCTGCCTTTGTCTCCAGTGCGGGCCTGCTTGTTGTGCATATTGCGCTACTCAGGTTCGCCAATCTATCCCTAGGCCCAGGCCCACCCAAACCAGGATGGATACCCAGCGGGCTCAGAAGGAGATGCATGACTTAATGCAGATCGATGAGGGTATTTTTGAAGACTGACTCCGCCATTAGCTATGCTGCGCTAAAAGGGCCGTTCTGAGGTGTTCAGGTTGCTATGGTATGATTAGCGCAGTATATCTAATGATAGTATGATTAGTTATGGTGTATTCAAGGGTTCGAAATTCCTGTTATGCTTAGTACGACTGAAAGGGCCGAGAACCGAACCACCTCCATCTTGGATTGTGGCTCTCTCGCTCAGGAATCACATGGTCTCTTCCGCACACCATCTGCTCCCCCTTTTTCATACATTAGTTAGGAGACAGGCTGAATTGCTGAGAAGCAAGGTCACATCTGCTAAAAGGGAGTATCAAGCAAATTCCTCTAGACCTGGGACGAGAAGGGAGTCACCCTTTCGACCTTCTCTGTAAGTAAAGAAAATAACCCTTTGTATGTGTAACCGAAACTAGATATAGACATGAGCTCATTAGGAGCGCCAGGACTAACTGGTACTTTTCCACATATAAGGTTTTGTATGCTGTACTGATAATTGTATAAAAGTGTGTTACTGTCAAGGAGCCAGCAGTCTTCCTCGGCGCACCTGATGGGTGAGGATCGACGAGGCTCCTCTATATAGAGTTCTGTGGTGGCTAATAAACGTTTGAACCTTCCACGTTGCCAACTGCTCCTTATTCTACTTAATATTGCGGGCCAGTGGTAAGTGTGGCCCTTGGAATAATTATTTGGACACAACAAGTACAAGAAGGGAGAAGATATCCAGAGGTGGCTTCAGGGCTATGAGGCATCTGTCCTCATGAATTGGATCCCTGAGAGACATTGGGGCGAAGGATTGTGGAAGCACTTCACAGAGGAGGGGAGGGACACATAGTTGGCTTTGGGTAAGGGGTATAACCTCACCTACGGTGACATGAAGGAAGCCCCTCTCACTAGGTATGGCCTCACCCCTCACAAGTACAGAGATCACTTTTAGAGGGAGTAAGAAAACTGATTCCCACACTTGGTTAGAATGTGTGGATTCTGTTTGCAGATCACTGTATGGTTGGGTGAGGGGCAGTAATGTCACATATTTTCAGGGGCTGTGCACTTTGATTGTGTCGGAGCACTTGCTAGTCTGTGTTTTGCAGAGCTGCACCAGCACTTGACTGATAGTAAGCTGACCGACCCCAGGAAGCTTGCTATGGAGGCAGACCGCTTGGTGAGTGCCAGGGTCCAGACGCAGGTGTATGGGGAAGACTCCACCAAAAGTGGGCAGGGTCCCCAGCAACAGAGTAGGGGGGACAAAGGTAAGCGAAAGGAGTTCTCAAAAGCGCCTCAATCTAGCACCCATGGTAAAGATGCCCGCCCCCCCAGGAGACAAGAAACCATGGGTCTCTTCAGGAAAGCCTGCAGAAACAAGACCCCGCAAATGTTTTGCTAGTGACCAGGTGGGTAACATGAAGGAGGATCCCAAGTGTCCCATGCGGGCACAGCCACCCACCGGTGGCAGTCCAGGGTGTTGGCTAGTGTAGCACTTACTTGGGGAGGAGTTGGTCCCAGGTGGGTGTGGGGAACCAGCTGAGATTACCCTTGTCTCACTAGGGGACAGTGAGATGGTCCAGAGAAGCCTAGTGCCTGATAACACTAAGAAATACAGGCAATGGGTGACCATCAATGGACAGAGGGTAAAGGCTCTCAGAGATACTGGTGCCAGTGTGACCATGGTCCATTGTCACCTTGTGTCTGATGTTGCAATGGACAACTCTGAATGCCAGTGTAAGGTGGCACAGGTTCCCTTTGAGTGGGGGGCTCAGGTTTCTTGAGGGTAGCTGTGAGTCCCACCATACCTGTTGATTGTCTACTGGGCAACGACCTGGAGCTGTCCTTGTGGACGGATGTAGAGCTCAAGTCACACTTGCAGATGTTGGGGTTGCCTGAGTGGGAGTGTGGGACCACACAGTCCATGGCAGTCAAACAGGGTGATCAGAAGGACCTGGAGTCTGAAACAGTGGCCCAGGTGTCTGCCAAGAGAAAGGGCAAGGGGCACAGGAGACCTGCCCCTGAAGTTCCCACAGTCTGGGAGGAGGCTGACCTCGAGGGGAATACCTCGGAACCTACAGGGGAGTGAGTAGCTGAACTTACCTGAGCTGACCCATTGGCAGCAAGAAGGGAGTCCCACCAGGGAGGAGGGTTGTATGACGGCACCATGCATGCAATTACCACGCATGCCCTCACAATGCTGCCCATACAATTCATGCCTCATTACCACGCATGCATTTTGTATGAATTTCTTTTCAAAGTGTATGTCTTTCCCAAGCATCCCTTTATCATGATATCGTGGTAAAGGCATATTTGGTAAGGGCATATAGGTGCTCAAATTGGGCATGTATGATAAAGGCATCAGTTTGGTAATGGGATGCATGCACTTGTGGTTCTCTGGCATGAGTGCTCTAGATTTATATTATTTCTCCCCAGGCGATCACCTCACAGTGCTAAATAGGCACTGTGAACGGACTTCCTTCTAGTGACGAGACAGAGAGGCCAGAACCAGAACCCTAAGTCCGCAAGACCAAGAGAGAGCCTGAAGGGTCCTGAAGGTGAGTTGAATGCTGAGACTTTAAAAAAATATATGATTTAAATAATTCTGTTTTTAAAATATATAACCGCAGCAAGAGGGAATCTGTGATTTCCCTTAAACTGTCCCCCTGTGGCACAGCCATGTGCCCAGCCCTAAACCTTAATTCCACCCCTTTTCTTGGTGCTGAGACCTAAGACCACCCTCCACCATAGTCTGCTGCCCTGACTTTCTTAACACTGCCCCTAGCCCTCCGCACCTGAGTTCCTAAATCCTTCCCGTAGCCCCTAGCCTGTGCTTCTAAATCCTTCCAATAGCCCCTCCCGCACCTGAGTTCCAAAATCCTTCCCCTGCCCCCCTGTGCCTGTGTTCTTAAAACACGGTCCATGACCATTACCATGTATCCTTTACAACTTTACAACAAACATACCTTAACCACGTATGTCTGATTTTACATGTGTGCTAAAGGCACATTTGTGGTAAATGCTTCATGGTAACAGACATGCATGGTAAAGGCATGTTCGTTGTTAAGGATGCATGCTAATGGTCATGCGTGGTAATGACTGTGTTATAATGGCTATTTCCCAGGAGGAGTTCTGAATGGAGAAGAAAGTGTGCCTTACTCTGTGGGTCGTAGGCAGCTGGCTGAAGACCAGGAAGCGGGAACTGAGGCCTTGATCCACTGGGAGAATGGTCTCCTGTATAGCATACCTAAGGCTGGTGAGCCTGGGGCAGCCCTGTGCTGGTGGTACCTCTGCACTTCCGAACCTTCCTACTGAGTTTGGCTTATGATGTGCCTCTGTCAGGACACTTGGGGTAGTGCAAGACCTTTGAAAGGCTTGTCACCCACTTTTACTGGCCCCAACATAGAAAAGATTCTGGTGCCTTTTGGAGGTCCTGCCAGACTTGCCTGGCAAGTGGCAAGAATGGGGTGAGATGTAATGCTCCCCTGCAACAATTGCCTGTCGCGAGCACCCCTTTCTAGTGGGTGGGCATTGACCTAGTGGGGCCCAAGACAGCCATGGCCAACAAATTAATCCTGGTTTTGGTGGACCATGCCACCCGATACCCTGAAGCGATCCGTCTATGGACAGTGATGGCACCCACTCCTGACCATCCCCAAAGTAGTAGGTTGGCTGAGAGTTTCAACTAAACCCTGAAAGGCATGATTGAGGGTCTGTCAGACTCCATGAGGCATAAGTGGGACATCCTCTTACCATGCCTTCTCTTTGCCTACAGGGAGGTACAGCAGAAGAGAGTTGGCTTTAGCCCCTTCGAGCTGCTGTATGGGCACCCTGTGAGAGGACTTCTCAGTTTGGTGAAAGAAGGCTAGGAGAAAGCTCCTAGGAAGCCACCCAGGATGTATTCAGCTACATGCTGGAGTTCAGAAAACAGACTGGCCACTTGAGGAAACATACTCAAGCGGCCTAGAAGCAAGCCAGGAAGACATGAAATGCAGGTGTGAATAGAATACTTCTCTGTTGAGTTTCAGCCTTGCCAAAAGGTGTGGGTCATGGCCCCAGTGGAACCCTGCACTCTGCAGGACCAATGGACAGGGCCATTTGAAGTGAAGACGCGCAAGAGTGATCTCACCTACCTGTTGGACTTGCAGACTCCAAGGAACCCTTCGAGGGTTCTACATGTGAACCGCCTCAAACCACTCTTTGAGAGGTCTGAAAGAACCATGCTTTTGGCTACAGATGACAGGATGGAAGAGGAGAGCGAACCTCTCCCCGGCTACCTGGATGCCAAAGAGCAGGATGGGTCAGTAGAAGGAGTGATCATCTCCCCTTCTCTGACCCAAGAGCAGCAGAGTGACTGTGACTGGGACAGTTTTCTAATCTGTTGTCACTCACCCCAGGAGTCACCCATCTGTGTACACATTATGTAGACAGTAGGGACAGCCTGCCTGTAAAACACAAAATGTACAGGTTAGCTGACAGAGTGAAGGCCAGCACCAAGGACCAAGGATGAAGTATCCAAGATGTCAGCTTTAGCGGTGGTGGAGCCCTCCAGCAGTCCTTGGTCCAGCCCAGTGGTTTTGGTACCTAAGACTGCTGCGACCAGTGCCACACCAGAACTACGATTCTGTGTGGAATGCTGTGGGCTCAATGCTGTCACCAGGACTGAGGCCCACCCCGCCCCCAGAGCTGATAAGCCCATTGATCAGTTAGGGGCTGCCATGTTCCTCAGCACATTTTATTTAACATCTGGTTACTGGCAGATTGCCTTACCTGATGGCTTTAAGAGAGGTCAGCATTCTCAACGACGGAGGGCACTTCCATGTCTGAGTCATGCCCTTCTGGTTGAAAAACGCCCCCTGCCATGTTCCAGAAGTTGGTCAATCATGTCTTTGCTATGCTTGATGACTTAAGTACCCCCTACCTAGCCATCCTTGCTGTCTTGAGCTCCAGTTGGGAGGACCACTTGCACCACCTCTGGGAAGAGTTGGAGGCGCTGCAAGCCGCAGGCCTCACTATCAAGGCCAGTAAGTGCCAGATAGGGCAGGGGTCAGTAGTGTAATTGGGACGCCAGGTAGGAAGCGGCTTGGTGGCACTACAACCAAAGATTGACACCATTCTGGCTTGGGCATCCCCCAAGATCCAGACAAAGATGAGAGCTTTCTTAGGCCTCACTGGATAATAAAGGTGATTTGTCAGGGGGCATGACACCATTGTGGCTCCCCTAACAGAGCTGACTTGCAGGAAACAGGTCAGATAGGTGAACTGGACGGGGGCATGCAAAACTGTATTTGACACCCCGAAGGAGGCCATGTGCACAGCGCCCGTGCTTCTGACCCCTGACTTTAACAAGGAATTTGTGGTGCAGACGGATGTTTCAGAGTATGCTGTTGGAGCTTAGCCTGGCTGATGAGAGGGGAAACCACAAAACCAGGAGGCTTTTTCCGGTCCATGGAGGACCTGGCATGGAAGTTCGGGCTGGACTGTTCCCATGAGGCACAGGGTCAAGACTGATTTGCATTTTGCTTTTGGCTGGGTCCAAACTGGGGTGGCATAGTTAGCAAAAAAACAATTGATTAAACCCAGACCTGTTACTGGGGGTGAGTGGTTGAAAAGTTTCAACACTCCGCCATCATCTCCTTGTGTTTGCTTTGGGAGCGGTGATCTCACAGCTTAACAAAGAGGGCCTACACCAACCTATAGTCTTCCCTTAGCAGGAGACTATTACACAGGGAACAGAGGTGGAGCGCAATTGAAAGGGAAGCTTTTGCTGTAGTCTTTGCGCTGAAAAGTTAAGACCCCACTTGTTTGGGACTCACTTCCCGGTTCAGACAGACCACAGGCCCCTCAGAGGGTTGATGCAGATGAGGAGTGAGAACCCAAAACTGTTGAGATGATCCCTCTCCCTACAGGGAATGGACTTTCAATTGCCAGCACCGGCGCTTGTGACAAACTGCCACAAGGTGGCACTGTCTGCCTAATTTAGAAATGACCACAGCAGCAGTCAATTATTAATTCTCTGTACATTAAAAATTGCTATTACCTGATGCCCAAGTCATTGTCATAGCTTTGGGGGCCTGAAGTAGTCGGAATTTTCACACTCGTAGGAGTGTGATGGTTAGTAGTTGCGTTGTTGCTATCATTGGCAGCACTGGCAGGGACAACATGTGATGCAAACTGCAGTGGTCTCCTGAAAGACCCTGGCACTTCTGTTTTTTTCACACATTAAGCACTGGTCATCGCTTCTCTTAACAAGCATTGGTCTCCTGGAAATGTAAACAGAGGTTTGACAATGCAAGGCTCCCGCCTTTGATTCCCCTCCGTCCTTTCAGGCGTACAGGCACTTGTTTATTTGCTTTGGTATACATTTTAAAAGCCTAGTTTGAGTTTGTGCTCCTTCATTATTAGCCAGCGTTGCTTTGAGTACACCCTGCAGTGTTTTGCATCCATAGCATCACTCCAAGCAGTGGCGACGAGGATACACAAGCGGTCTCACTCATTGTAGATTGGCACTGACTACCTTTATCCATCGATTTTACACCTTACAGCACCCCCACTCTATGAGAGGAATCAACCTCAGCTTCTTCTAGGCCTTTATCCAAACAAGAGAAAACATCTTTCAATGGAGAGGTCTCGTTTAAATTGCTATTGTCCGTAGCGGGCTGCGTGCAATGAGCCCAGGGCTGACAGCGAGAGGAGGTCTTCCCCATTAGTAGGTAGCAAACAAGGGGACAAAGGCAAGAGAGGTTCTAGATACTCCATGTGAGGGCCTGGGGAAAAATCCGGCACGCTACATATTGCGGCGCATACTTACAAGACCCTTGCGCCGCCGGTGCATCTCTTTTTTTGACTCACTGGCGGCGCAGTGTGCTGCCCCATATTTACAAGGCCACATAAAGCCACCTTGAGTGACTTTTTGTGGACTTGTAAACATGGCCCCTTATCATGTATCACTTTCCGTGAAAGGGGCGTGCCATGGGTGCTGCTGTGGGTGTTCCCACGCAACGCCAATGGATTCTGCTGCATTTTCAGATTTACGAGAAATCGTAAACCTGGAAATGCGTCAAAATGCTATGCCTCCCCAGGGAAGACGTAGGGAGGTGCAACGAGGAGAAATGTTTTCCTTTCTCCTCGTTTTTTCCTCTTTCCTTGCATGCTGCATTCTGCAGCACCCATAGAAAGAGGAACACACCTCTTGTGATTGTTTTTGTGCACAAAGGTGTCCCTTCCTTCACAAAAACAATAAACTCTGCAGTGTAGGCACCCTTGCACCATGTTGCAAGGGTGCCTGCATCGGAGCATGGCAGCCTATTGTGCACAAGAGCAGGGGAGAGCAAAGGGATATGTCATATCGTAGATATGACGCATCCCTTTGCTTCCAAAGTAACGCATTGCGGCACAACCAAATGTCTTGCATCACCGTGCCTCATTACTTTGTAGTAAATAAGGCGCCACATTTATATCTGTTAACAGGTTAGGACGGGCAAATATATCCCCTTGCATTGAGAGACTACAGGGGACTGGGCAGTGCTTCATTTGCAAAAAAACGTAAGTGCCAGGGACCCCGTCAGGAGGCCACTGTAGCTTGCACCACACATTGCCTCTGTCAGGGTAGCCAATGGCAGCACCAACACAACCCCCAACCATCACACTCCTACAAGTGTGACCGTTCAGAATTTTTCAGGTTCCCAAAGCTATAAGAATGATCTGTGCGGCAAGTATTAGCCATTGTTAAAGTTTATGTTTATTTGAATTTTATATAGCACTGGCTAGACCCGGAGGTATCAGAGCGCTTTACATAAGGTTCCACAAAATTACAAAAATGACACCAGTTACAAGTTACATCAGTTACTAGAAAAACATTTCATGAGCGTAGAAGACGAACTAAATGGAGCTTAGAAGGGTCAGGGGGTGGGGTAAAGGGGTAGAAGGGAGATAAGATGGAGATAGGATGGTGAGACGAAGGAGAGTCTGCCCAAAGTCCGGCTGGGTAAGTGACGGCCAAGGGGGAAGTCCACAGCCCATCTCCTCTATAGCTATCAGGTAGATCCACCGTGCAACAGCCAAACAGCTAGGTCTCAACGGGAAAACAATTAGAGAGCAAAGGGGAGGGATAAATGGAGCGTAAAGGAGAAAGTGGGTGGAGTAAAGGGGTAGGAGGGAGAATATGACAGAGAGACGAAATAAGGTCTGCCCAAAGTCCGGCTGGGTTGGTGATGGCCGAAGGGGTAGCCCACAGCCCATCTCCTCTTTAGCTATCAAGTAGCTCCGCCGGGCATCGGCCAAAAAGCTAGGTCTCCACGGTCAGAGGTAGGTTCACAGATTCAGTATCCTGAAGGGTAGGCCGGATGGGGGATGTGTTCGAGGTCTGGTTGATGTCCGTTTTTTTCTCAGAGTAGTAGCGTGACGTGGTAGGGACCACTGTGGCAGCCATCTTGGGGTCAGGCAAGGGATTCTGACCTTGGAGTTAAAATCAGCCAGTTCCCATTTTAGTCTTTCGCTCAAGGGGGGGTGTTTGAGGCCAGAGTCAGTGTCCGCTTGCCTCCCGAGGAGGAGAGTATTTCTGCGTTATAGCTGCCAGGGGGAGAGACGGCTGCCATAGTAGGATCAGGCGGGGCGCCTCTAGTATCCCTCTCGGTTGCTTGTGACGCTAAACAAGGACTTCCCTTGAGGCCTGAGCTGTTGCTACTATTTCAAACAATTATGCAGCCTCTAGGCTGTAGATGCTAAAGCGGCCTCCCTTAGGGTGATTGTTTTTGTCCCCTGGCGATGATCTTCTGCAGACACCATTTTGGGGTCAGGTGCATATCACAAAAAAAGGCTCATGGAGAGTATTGATTTCAATTGCCCTAAGAGTCTAAAGGAGGACAGATCATTGATATGTAGCTTTTGTCAGTTTACCCCTTGGGAGAGGATTTGATCTGCCCTTATTGTCCTTTCTGGGCCCGAGTCTTGTGGTTGCTCCTTCCCTCCTGCACATTATTTAACTTGCATGCGTCTCTGGCACTCGTGGAGGTATTGATGCCTGTATTTGTCCCAGCGGGCGCCATTTTGAAGTCAGGCAGGACGCTTGGGGGCATTCTAACTCGTTCAGGTGCCGCTGGGGAGCCCCGGTTCTGTTGTCCCCTAAGCCCCCGGTGCCAATGCTCGCTGCGGCATCTCTGCTCACCGGTTGGCTCTGGCGGCCCGAGGCTTCACTCCTTTGTTGCGTTCCACTCCACGAGGCTCCGCCCGCACGGAACTACGGTCGAGCTCTCGGTCGCGGTCTCGTCTCGGTCATGGCTACGGGTGCTTTCTCCGATCGGGCCGGGACTTCACTGAAGATCCTCATTCTCCGCTTCACCTCTTCAGGTGCGACGCATGCCTCAGAGCAGCCGGAAGAGGCTCCGACGAGGGTCCAGAGCTAAATCGACTTTGGAGGGGTCAGCCGTTGCTTCAGGGAGCAATCAACAGGACCAAAGAGGTGAGCAGGGACTCAGGATTCAGGCCGGTGTCGTTGGTATCGGTGGGGTCAGGCCAGGAAGGGATATTCAACAGAGTTGATCCCGAGGCCCAGGACCTCCCGTTCAGGGCTCTGTCCCGGCGGCCATCTTCATGCATCTCCAAAAAGTATGTTGAATTAATAATTAGAGATGTTGTGCTAGTTTCTAAATTAGACAAACAGCGCCACCATGTGGCAGACTGTCATAAGTGCTGGTGTTGATAATTAAGTGCCGGTTCCGAGAACTGGAAACTACCGGCTCAAATTAATCACGGAGACTGGGTAGACGTATATCTTTTTTTTTGCTTTAGGTGCTTCCCCACTGACTCCATTACTGAGTTTGCTAGATTTAGACTCGATGAAGGCCCGTGAGGAGAAGTACAGCTTCTTGCTGACATGTTCTCTGGTCCATCTCCTGTACACTTCCTCAGCTTATCCTTGTTTTGACATTGCCTTCTTTTATTTGATTTTATTTTCACCTCACCTTGACTCTCTCTGACGGACACTTTGTCCACTGGGGCCCTGCGACCATAAAATGTTGATAGATCCCTTGTTACAAAGCACCGGACAAGGCAACTTCCATCAACATCAGCTCACTCAATAACATAAAATAAAAAAAAGATATGACATACATCCTCCCTCCAAGAGATATGCTGCCGCCGCCCCCACCCTGCACACACCTCATTCTTTTTTTTTACAGAGGGCACTATCCAACCTCGTTAAAATTAGCAAGTGGTTAAGTACTGAAATAACTGTACCAAGGGCTTGTCTGCCCTCCTTGCACCTCAGGGGGGCCAACACAGTGGATGAAGGCTGACTATGACTGACGAAAGGTGCCTCAGTTACCTTCTCCAGGTGCTAGAATATTCATCACCCAAGGGTTTTCTGTATCCTGGCGACAAATAACACCTGTGAATAATATGCTGCACATCCTACAAGCGGCAACGCTAAACCAGCACTTTATTCAAAGCCGGTAGTCAACAGGGCTCACCACAGCTCACCATAGGTGGTGGGCCCACTGCACATCTGGTAGTCGAGCCCGCGGCTGCTCACTCTCCCATGAGCGGTTGGGCAGCAGTCTCTTTCCCACCAAAATATCACCAGTGCTAACAAATGCTGGGCTCAAGTGGTGCTGAGAAGTACCAGTGCTCAGATGATCGGATTCAGAGTTCAAAAACAGTGCACGCAGTTCAGGCACGTGCGGGTGAGCGCGTGCACGGTAAAGAGGCTGAGCGTGACCCTTGACCCGAGCAGCAGTCAGAGGGAGGAGATCCAGGGCCTCAGAGAGCGACTTTCTCAACCTTAGTAAGAGTCACATCCTTTAGAACTCTGTGCATTTTATTCCTGCTAACCAGTAGTAAAGTGCCTGTCCTCCCCTTTAAACATGGTCAAATCGTCATATTACAATTCTTACCTAAAAGTCCCTAGTATATGGTACAAAGGTGCACCTATGGCCAGGTAGTTAAATGCCACTAGTGGAGTGCAGCACCTATTGTGTTATCTACAACAGTGGTAGCGCAGATGTGGCTTCAGGCCTACCATTGCATCCTGACGGCCCCAGTTTTAATTTCGCAGCAGGACCTGTCAAAATTACCCTTTTTACAGAACCCTCCATTTTAAATATTCATAAGTCACCCCTTGTATGCCTGGTAGTGCACAAGGTAAGGTGCATGGTACTTACAAGTAGGGCATGTAGAAAATGAATGTTACCATGTCCGTAAGTGACAGGTCTAAAAAGGTACTATCACTGTGGCAGAACTATTACTGCTCTCTGACCCTTTCTCACAGGGGTGCACGAGTAGGTAGAGAGAGTTGATACATCCTGTCAATAGGTCAGAAAGGAAGGGGCTGCTGGACAACCCTTAGACCAGCAGTGACAGTGTAAAAGGGGATTGTGGTGACAGCACTGGAGGGAGACAGAGACAGCATCAGAAAAAGACTGACATCCTCAAAGGGAAGTGTGTGAATAGCATCAGGTAGGCAGTGAAAACATCAAATGGGGCAGTGACAGTATCGGATGAAGGGCAGTGACATAATTGGCAGGAGGGCAGTGACAGCATCACATGGAAAGATGATGAACCAGCAGCAGTGTCGCAACAGAATTTGAAGGAGAGCAATGCCGGTATCAAATGGAGGACAGTGACATCATCGGCAGGAAGACGGTGATAGCATCAGCAGGAGGCTGGTGACACTATCAGCAGGAAGACAGTGACAGCATCAGGCGCACAGTGGTGGCAGCATCAGATGGAGAGACGTGACAGCATCAGACGCACAGTGGTGGCAGCATCAGATGGAGAGACGTGACAGCAGTGTGAGAAGAGCAGTGACAGCAGCAGCAGGAGAGTGACAGCAGGAGGAGAACAGTGACACCACTCTAAACAGGAGAGCAGTGACAGCAGCAGCAGGAGAGCAGTGACAGCAGCAGGAGGGCAGCAGTGACAGCAGCAGCAGGAGAGCAGTGACAGCAGCAGCAGGACAACAGTGACAGCAGCAGCAGGAGAGCAGTGACAGCAGCAGCAGGACAGCAGTTACAGCAGCAGGACAGCAGTGACAGCAGCAGGACAGCAGTGACAGCAGCAGCAGGAGAGCAGTGACAGCAGCAGCAGGACAGCATTGACAGCAGAAACAGGAGAGCAGTGACAGCAGCAGCAGGACAACCGTGACAGCAGCAGCAGGAGAGCAGTGACAGCAGCAGCAGGACAGCAGTGACAGCAGCAGCAGGAGAGCAGTGACAGCGGCAGCAGGACAGCAGTTACAGCAGCAGGACAGCAGTGACAGCAGCAGCAGGAGAGCAGTGACAGCAGCAGCAGGACAGCATTGACAGCAGAAACAGGAGTGCAGTGACCGCAGCAGGAGAGCAGTGACGGCAGCAGCAGGACAGCAGTGACAGCGGTAGCAGGACAGCAGTGACAGCACCAGCAGGTGAGCAGTGACAGCAGCAGCAGGAGAGAAGTGACTGCAGCAGCAGGAGAGCAGTGACAGTAGCAGCAGGACAGCAGTGATGGCAGCAGCAGGAGAGCAGTGACAGCAGCTGGAGAGCAGTGACAGCTGCAGGACAGCAGTGACAGTAGCAGCAGAGCAGTGACAGCAGCAGGTCGGTAGCTGAGCCCGGAGGCTGGCATGGGCAGGAAGCCTCAGCAGGAGGACAGTGGGCACATCAGCAGGAGACGAGTAGGAGAGTTGTGACAGCAGCACAGCAGTGACAGCACTCTCAGCAGCAGAGCAGTGACAGCACTCTAAGCAGCAAAGCAGTGACAGCACTCTAAGCAGGAGAGCAGTGACAGCAGGAGAGCAGTAACAGCAGCAGCAGGACAGCTGTGACAGCAGCAGTGACAGCAGCAGGACAGCAGTGACAGCAGCAGGAGAGCAGTGACAGCAGCAGCAGGAGAGCAGTGATGGCAGCAGCAGGGCAGCAGCAGGACAGCAGTAACAGCAGTGGCAGCAGTGTGAGGAGGGCAGTGACAGCAGTGTCAGCAGTGGGAGGAGAGCATTGACAGCAGCAGCAGGAGAGTAGTGACAGCAGTGACAGCAGTGTGAGGAGAGCAGTGACAGCATTCTCAGCAGCAGAGCAGTGACAGCAGCAGCAGATAGCAGTGGCAGCAGAGAAGTAACAGCACTCTAAGCAGGAGAGCAGTGACAGTATCAGCAGGACAGCACTGACAGCAGCAGCCAAGAAGCAGTGACAGCAGCATCAGGACAGCAGTGACAGCAGCTGCAGGGCAGCAGTGACAGCAGCAAGAGATCAGTGACAGAAAAAGCAGTGACAGCAGCATCAGGACAGCAGTGACAGCAGCCGCGGGGCAGCAGTGACAGCAGCAGGAGAGCAGTGACAGAAACAGAAGTGACAGCAGTATCACCAGTGTGAGGACAGCAGTGACTGCAGCAGGACAGCAGTGACAGCAGCAGTGGGTCGGTAGCTGAGCCTGGAGGCTGGCATGGGCAGGAAGCCTCAGCAGGAGGACAGTGAGCACATCAGCAGGAGGGCTGTCACAATGTCAGCAGGGGGGTGTCAGCACCAGAGGAAGGCGTGACTGTCCCATGCTTCAGGACTGACAGGATGGCAGTAAATGTGGTGAGAGCATTGCAGGAGGATGCCCACATCATGCGAGGGAGGGCGGTGACACATCAGGAGGAGGCCTGACAGCAGTAGTAGTAAGCTGGTGGCATGTCAAACTGCCCCCTACTGGCACAGGGGCTGTTCTACAGTCTGTCGCCTCGACATAGCCGAGTGCTGCACTCTCTAAACTCCGTGTCACAGCACTAGACACTGCCCAAACGCCACACTGTTCAGCATGCCACAGTGCAATGGGACAATAAATACACATATCATAAAACACACCTTCTGGCATAAACAAAGAAAAAAACACATAGAGTAAAATAAGCAGTATAACATAAACCCCTGCACCGAAAGAGAGTGCAGCAGGGCTGTGGAATCCCTGTCTCACCTGTCTTGTAGCCAGGTGGCTTATACCTCACTTGGCCACTGTCTGCACCAGCTGACATTTACCTCGCTTAGTCACTGCTTGCACCAGCTAACTTGTACCTCACTTGGTCACTGTCTGTACCAGCTGACGGGTACCTCACTTGGCCACTGTCTGCACCAGCTGATGTGTACCTCACTTGGTTACTGTCTGCACCAGCTAACGTGTACCTCACTAAGTCACTGTTTGCCCCAGCTCACTTGTACTTCACTTGGTCACTGTCTGCACCAGTTGCCTTGTACCTCACTTGGTTTCTGTCTGCACCAGCTGACGTGCACCTCACTTGGTCACTGTCTGCACCAGCTGACGTGTACCTCACTTGGCCACTGTCTGCACCAGCTGATGTGTACCTCACTTGGTCACTGTCAGCACCAGCTGATGTGTACCTCACTTGGCCACTGTCTGCACCAGCTGATGTGTACCTCACTTGGCCACTGTCTCCACCAGCTGACGTGTACCTCACTTGGTGACTGTCTGCACCAGCTGATGTGTACCTCACTTGGTCACAGTCAGCACCAGCTGATGTGTACCTCACTTGGCGACTGTCTGCACCAGCTGACGTGTACCTCACTTGGTGACTGTCTGCACCAGCTGACGTGTACCTCACTTGGAGACTGTCTGCACCAGCTGACGTGTACCTCACTTGGTCACTGTCAGCACCAGCTGACGTGAACCTCACTTGGCCACTGTCTGCACATGCTGACGTGTAACTCACTTGGCGACTGTCTGCACCAGCTGACGTGTACCTCACTTGGCGACTGTCTGCACCAGCTGACGTGTACCTCACTTGGCGACTGTCTGCACCAGCTGCGTGTACCTCACTTGGTCACTGTCAGCACCAGCTGACGTGTACCTCACTTGGTCACTGTCAGCACCAGCTGACGTGTACCTCACTTGGCGACTGTCTGCACCAGCTGACGTGTATCTCACTTGGCCACTGTCTGCACCAGCTGACGTGTACCTCACTTGGTCACTGTCAGCACCAGCTGACGTGTACCTCACTTGGCGACTGTCTGCACCAGCTGACGTGTACCTCACTTGGTCACTGTCAGCACCAGCTGACGTGTACCTCACTTGGCGACTGTCTGCACCAGCTGATGTGTACCTCACTTGGCGACTGTCTGCACCAGCTGACGTGTACCTCACTTGGCGACTGTCTGCACAAGCTGACGTGTACCTCGCCTAGTCACTGTTTGCACCAGCTAACTTGCACCTCACTTGGTCACTGTCTGTACCAGCTGACGTGTACCTCACTTGGCCACTGTCTGCACCAGCTGATGTGTACCTCACTTGGTTACTGTCTGCACCAGCTAACGTGTACCTCACTAAGTCACTGTTTGCCCCAGCTCACTTGTACCTCACTTGGTCACTGTCAGCACCAGTTGCCTTGTACCTCACTTGGTTTCTGTCTGCACCAGCTGACATGCACCTCACTTGGTCACTGTCTGCACCAGCTGACGTGCACCTCACTTGGACACTGTCTGCACCAGCTGACGTGTACCTCACTTGGTCACTGTCAGCACCAGCTGATGTGTACCTCACTTGGCCACTGTCTGCACCAGCTGATGTGTACCTCACTTGGCCACTGTCTGCACCAGCTGACGTGTACCTCACTTGGTCACTGTCTGCACCAGCTGATGTGTACCTCACTTGGTCACTGTCAGCACCAGCTGACGTGTACCTCACTTGGCGACTGTCTGCAACACCTGACGTGTACCTCACTTGGCGACTGTCTGCACCAGCTGATGTGTACCTCACTTGGCGACTGTCTGCACCAGCTGACGTGTACCTCACTTGGTCACTGTCAGCACCAGCTGACGTGAACCTCACTTGGCCACTGTCTGCACAAGCTGACGTGTACCTCACTTGGCGACTGTCTGCACCAGCTGACGTGTACCTCACTTGGCGACTGTCTGCACCAGCTGACGTGTACCTCACTTGGTGACTGTCTGCACCAGCTGACCTGTACCTCACTGGGTCACTGTCAGCACCAGCTGACGTGTACCTCACTTGGTCACTGTCAGCACCAGCTAACGTGTACCTCACTTGGCGACTGTCTGCAACAGCTGACGTGTATCTCACTTGGCCACTGTCTGCACCAGCTGACGTGTACCTCACTTGGTCACTGTCAGCACCAGCTGACGTGTACCTCACTTGGCGACTGTCTGCACAAGTTGACGTGTACCTCACTTGGCGACTGTCAGCACCAGCTGACGTGTACCTCACTTGGCGACTGTCTGCACCAGCTGACGTGTACCTCACTTGGCGACTGTCTGCACCAGCTGACGTGTACCTCACTTGGTCACTGTCAGCACCAGCTGACGTGTACCTCACTTGGCCACTGTCTGCACAAGTTGAAGTGTACCTCACTTGGCCACTGTCAGCACCAGCTGACGTGTACCTCACTTGGTTACTGTCTGCGCCAGTTGCCTTGTACCTCACTTGGTTTCTGTCTGCACCAGCTGACGTGTACCTCACTTGACCACTGTCAGCACCAGCTGTTGTGTATCTCACTTGGTCACTGTCTGCTCCAGCTGATGTGTACCTCACTTGGTTTCTGTCTGCACCAGCTGACATGTACCTCACTTGGTCACTGTCAGCACCAGCTGACATGTACCTCACTTGGCCACTGTCAGCACCAGCTGACGTGTACCTCACTTGGTTGCTGTCTGCGCCAGTTGCCTTGTACCTCACTTGGTTTCTGTCTGCACCAGCTGACGTGTACCTCACTTGGCCACTGTCTGCACCAGCTGATGTGTACCTCACTTGACCACTGTCTGCACCAGCTGATGTGTTCCTCACTTGGCCACTGTCTGCACCAGCTGACGTGTACCTCACTTGGCCACTGTCTGCACCAGCTGATGTGTACGTCACTTGGTTACTGTCAGCACCAGCTGACGTGTACTTCACTTGGCCACTGTCAGCACCAGCTGATGTGTACCTCACCTGGTCACTGTCTGCACCAGCTGACGTGTACCTCACTTGGCCACTTTCTGCTCCAGCTGACGTGTACTTCACTTGGTCACTGTCAGCACCAGCTGATGTGTACTTCACTTGGTCACTGTCAGCACCAGCTGACGTGTACCTCACTTGGTTTCTGTTTGCTCCAGCTGACGTGTACCTCACTTGGTTTCTGTCTGCACCAGCTGACGTGTACCTCACATGGCCACTGTCTGCACCAGCTGACGTGTACCTCACTTGGCCACTGTCTGCACCAGCTGACGTGTACTTCACTTGGCGACTGTCTGCACCAGCTGACTTGTACCTCACTTGGTTTCTGTCTGCAACAGCTGACGTGTACCTCACTTGGTCACTGTCTGCACCAGCTGACGTGTACTCACTTGGTCACTGGCTGCACCAGCTGATGTGTACCTCACTTGACCACTGTCTGCACCAGCTGACGTGAACTTCACTTGGCCACTCTCTGCACCAGCTGATGTGTACCTCACTTGGTGCCTGTCTGCACCAGCTGACGTGTACCTCACTTGGCCACTGTCTGCACCAGCTGATGTGTACCTCACGTGGTCACTGTCTGCAACAGCTGACGTGTACCTCACTTGGTCACTGTCTGCACCAGCTGACGTGTACCTCACCTAGCCACTGTCTGCACTAGCTGATGTGTACCTCACTTGGCCACTGTCAGTACCAGCTGACGTGTACCTCACTTGGTCACTGTCTGCACCAGCTGCTGTGTACCTCACTTGGCCACTGTCTGCTCCAGCTGACGTGTACCTCACTTAGTCACTGTTTGCACCAGCTCACTTGTACCTCACTTGGTCACTGTCTGCACCAGTTGCCTTGTACCTCACTTGGTTTCTCTCTGCACCAGCTGACGTGCACCTCACTTGGTCACTGTCTGCACCAGCTGACGTGTACCTCACTTGGCCACTGTCTGCACCAGCTGACGTGTACCTCACTTGGTCACTGTCAGCACCAGCTGATGTGTACCTCACTTGGCCACTGTCAGCACCAGCTGATGTGTACCTCAATTGGCAACTGTCTGCACCAGCTAACGTATACCTCACTTGGCGACTGTCTTTACCAGCTGACGTGTCCCTCACTTGGTGACTGTCTGCACCAGCTGACGTGTACCTCACTTGGCGACTGTCTGCACCAGCTGACGTGTACCTTACTTGTTCACTGTCAGCACCAGCTGATGTGTACCTCACTTGGCCACTGTTTGCACAAGCTGACGTGTACCTCACTTGGCGACTGTCTGCACCAGCTGACGTGTACCTCACTTGGCGACTGTCTGCACCAGCTGATGTGTTCCTCACTTGGTCACTGTCAGCACCAGCTGACGTGTACCTCACTTGGTCACTGTCAGCACCAGCTGATGTGTACCTCACTTGGTCACTGTCAGCACCAGCTGACGTGTACCTCAATTGGCCACTGTCTGCACCAGCTGACGTGTACCTCACTTGGTCACTGTCAGCACCAGCTGACGTGTACCTCACTTGGTCACTGTCAGCACCAGCTGACGTGTACCTCACTTGGCGACTGTCTGCACCAGCTGACGTGTACCTCACTTGGCGACTGTCTGCACCAGCTGATGTGTACCTCACTTGGCGACTGTCTGCACCAGCTGACATGTACCTCACTTGGCGACTGTCTGCACAAGCTGACGTGTACCTCGCCTAGTCACTGTTTGCACCAGCTAACTTGCACCTCACTTGGTCACTGTCTGTACCAGCTGACGTGTACCTCACTTGGCCACTGTCTGCACCAGCTGATGTGTATCTCACTTGGTTACTGTCTGCACCAGCTAACGTGTACCTCACTAAGTCACTGTTTGCCCCAGCTCACTTGTACCACACTTGGTCACTGTCAGCACCAGTTGCCTTGTACCTCACTTGGTTTCTGTCTGCACCAGCTGACATGCACCTCACTTGGTCACTGTCTGCACCAGCTGACGTGCACCTCACTTGGACACTGTCTGCACCAGCTGACGTGTACCTCACTTGGTCACTGTCAGCACCAGCTGATGTGTACCTCACTTGGCCACTGTCTGCACCAGCTGATGTGTACCTCACTTGGCCACTGTCTGCACCAGCTGACGTGTACCTCACTTGGTCACTGTCTGCACCAGCTGATGTGTACCTCACTTGGTCACTGTCAGCACCAGCTGACGTGTACCTCACTTGGCGACTGTCTGCAACAGCTGACGTGTACCTCACTTGGCGACTGTCTGCACCAGCTGATGTGTACCTCACTTGGCGACTGTCTGCACCAGCTGACGTGTACCTCACTTGGTCACTGTCAGCACCAGCTGACGTGAACCTCACTTGGCCACTGTCTGCACAAGCTGACGTGTACCTCACTTGGCGACTGTCTGCACCAGCTGACGTGTACCTCACTTGGCGACTGTCTGCACCAGCTGACGTGTACCTCACTTGGTGACTGTCTGCACCAGCTGACCTGTACCTCACTGGGTCACTGTCAGCACCAGCTGACGTGTACCTCACTTGGTCACTGTCAGCACCAGCTAACGTGTACCTCACTTGGCGACTGTCTGCACCAGCTGACGTGTATCTCACTTGGCCACTGTCTGCACCAGCTGACGTGTACCTCACTTGGTCACTGTCAGCACCAGCTGACGTGTACCTCACTTGGCGACTGTCTGCACAAGTTGACGTGTACCTCACTTGGCGACTGTCAGCACCAGCTGACGTGTACCTCACTTGGCAACTGTCTGCACCAGCTGACGTGTACCTCACTTGGCGACTGTCTGCACCAGCTGACGTGTACCTCACTTGGTCACTGTCAGCACCAGCTGACGTGTACCTCACTTGGCCACTGTCTGCACAAGTTGAAGTGTACCTCACTTGGCCACTGTCAGCACCAGCTGACGTGTACCTCACTTGGTTACTGTCTGCGCCAGTTGCCTTGTACCTCACTTGGTTTCTGTCTGCACCAGCTGACGTGTACCTCACTTGGCCACTGTCAGCACCAGCTGATGTGTATCTCACTTGGTCACTGTCTGCTCCAGCTGATGTGTACCTCACTTGGTTTCTGTCTGCACCAGCTGACATGTACCTCACTTGGTCACTGTCAGCACCAGCTGACATGTACCTCACTTGGCCACTGTCAGCACCAGCTGACGTGTACCTCACTTGGTTGCTGTCTGCGCCAGTTGCCTTGTACCTCACTTGGTTTCTGTCTGCACCAGCTGACGTGTACCTCACTTGGCCACTGTCTGCACCAGCTGATGTGTACCTCACTTGGTTACTGTCTGCACCAGCTAACGTGTACCTCACTAAGTCACTGTTTGCCCCAGCTCACTTGTACCTCACTTGGTCACTGTCTGCACCAGTTGCCTTGTACCTCACTTGGTTTCTGTCTGCACCAGCTGACGTGCACCTCACTTGGTCACTGTCTGCACCAGCTGACGTGTACCTCACTTGGCCACTGTCTGCACCAGCTGATGTGTACCTCACTTGGTCACTGTCAGCACCAGCTGATGTGTACCTCACTTGGCCACTGTCTGCACCAGCTGATGTGTACCTCACTTGGCCACTGTCTCCACCAGCTGACGTGTACCTCACTTGGCCACTGTCTGCACCAGCTGATGTGTACCTCACTTGGTCACTGTCAGCACCAGCTGATGTGTACCTCACTTGGCGACTGTCTGCACCAGCTGACGTGTACCTCACTTGGTGACTGTCTGCACCAGCTGACGTGTACCTCACTTGGAGACTGTCTGCACCAGCTGACGTGTACCTCACTTGGTCACTGTCAGCACCAGCTGACGTGAACCTCACTTGGCCACTGTCTGCACATGCTGACGTGTAACTCACTTGGCGACTGTCTGCACCAGCTGACGTGTACCTCACTTGGCGACTGTCTGCACCAGCTGACGTGTACCTCACTTGGCGACTGTCTGCACCAGCTGCGTGTACCTCACTTGGTCACTGTCAGCACCAGCTGACGTGTACCTCACTTGGTCACTGTCAGCACCAGCTGACGTGTACCTCACTTGGCGACTGTCTGCACCAGCTGACGTGTATCTCACTTGGCCACTGTCTGCACCAGCTGACGTGTACCTCACTTGGTCACTGTCAGCACCAGCTGACGTGTACCTCACTTGGCGACTGTCTGCACCAGCTGACGTGTACCTCACTTGGTCACTGTCAGCACCAGCTGACGTGTACCTCACTTGGCGACTGTCTGCACCAGCTGATGTGTACCTCACTTGGCGACTGTCTGCACCAGCTGACGTGTACCTCACTTGGCGACTGTCTGCACAAGCTGACGTGTACCTCGCCTAGTCACTGTTTGCACCAGCTAACTTGCACCTCACTTGGTCACTGTCTGTACCAGCTGACGTGTACCTCACTTGGCCACTGTCTGCACCAGCTGATGTGTACCTCACTTGGTTACTGTCTGCACCAGCTAACGTGTACCTCACTAAGTCACTGTTTGCCCCAGCTCACTTGTACCTCACTTGGTCACTGTCAGCACCAGTTGCCTTGTACCTCACTTGGTTTCTGTCTGCACCAGCTGACATGCACCTCACTTGGTCACTGTCTGCACCAGCTGACGTGCACCTCACTTGGACACTGTCTGCACCAGCTGACGTGTACCTCACTTGGTCACTGTCAGCACCAGCTGATGTGTACCTCACTTGGCCACTGTCTGCACCAGCTGATGTGTACCTCACTTGGCCACTGTCTGCACCAGCTGACGTGTACCTCACTTGGTCACTGTCTGCACCAGCTGATGTGTACCTCACTTGGTCACTGTCAGCACCAGCTGACGTGTACCTCACTTGGCGACTGTCTGCAACAGCTGACGTGTACCTCACTTGGCGACTGTCTGCACCAGCTGATGTGTACCTCACTTGGCGACTGTCTGCACCAGCTGACGTGTACCTCACTTGGTCACTGTCAGCACCAGCTGACGTGAACCTCACTTGGCCACTGTCTGCACAAGCTGACGTGTACCTCACTTGGCGACTGTCTGCACCAGCTGACGTGTACCTCACTTGGCGACTGTCTGCACCAGCTGACGTGTACCTCACTTGGTGACTGTCTGCACCAGCTGACCTGTACCTCACTGGGTCACTGTCAGCACCAGCTGACGTGTACCTCACTTGGTCACTGTCAGCACCAGCTAACGTGTACCTCACTTGGCGACTGTCTGCAACAGCTGACGTGTATCTCACTTGGCCACTGTCTGCACCAGCTGACGTGTACCTCACTTGGTCACTGTCAGCACCAGCTGACGTGTACCTCACTTGGCGACTGTCTGCACAAGTTGACGTGTACCTCACTTGGCGACTGTCAGCACCAGCTGACGTGTACCTCACTTGGCGACTGTCTGCACCAGCTGACGTGTACCTCACTTGGCGACTGTCTGCACCAGCTGACGTGTACCTCACTTGGTCACTGTCAGCACCAGCTGACGTGTACCTCACTTGGCCACTGTCTGCACAAGTTGAAGTGTACCTCACTTGGCCACTGTCAGCACCAGCTGACGTGTACCTCACTTGGTTACTGTCTGCGCCAGTTGCCTTGTACCTCACTTGGTTTCTGTCTGCACCAGCTGACGTGTACCTCACTTGACCACTGTCAGCACCAGCTGTTGTGTATCTCACTTGGTCACTGTCTGCTCCAGCTGATGTGTACCTCACTTGGTTTCTGTCTGCACCAGCTGACATGTACCTCACTTGGTCACTGTCAGCACCAGCTGACATGTACCTCACTTGGCCACTGTCAGCACCAGCTGACGTGTACCTCACTTGGTTGCTGTCTGCGCCAGTTGCCTTGTACCTCACTTGGTTTCTGTCTGCACCAGCTGACGTGTACCTCACTTGGCCACTGTCTGCACCAGCTGATGTGTACCTCACTTGACCACTGTCTGCACCAGCTGATGTGTTCCTCACTTGGCCACTGTCTGCACCAGCTGACGTGTACCTCACTTGGCCACTGTCTGCACCAGCTGATGTGTACGTCACTTGGTTACTGTCAGCACCAGCTGACGTGTACTTCACTTGGCCACTGTCAGCACCAGCTGATGTGTACCTCACCTGGTCACTGTCTGCACCAGCTGACGTGTACCTCACTTGGCCACTTTCTGCTCCAGCTGACGTGTACTTCACTTGGTCACTGTCAGCACCAGCTGATGTGTACTTCACTTGGTCACTGTCAGCACCAGCTGACGTGTACCTCACTTGGTTTCTGTTTGCTCCAGCTGACGTGTACCTCACTTGGTTTCTGTCTGCACCAGCTGACGTGTACCTCACATGGCCACTGTCTGCACCAGCTGACGTGTACCTCACTTGGCCACTGTCTGCACCAGCTGACGTGTACTTCACTTGGCGACTGTCTGCACCAGCTGACTTGTACCTCACTTGGTTTCTGTCTGCAACAGCTGACGTGTACCTCACTTGGTCACTGTCTGCACCAGCTGACGTGTACTCACTTGGTCACTGGCTGCACCAGCTGATGTGTACCTCACTTGGCCACTGTCTGCACCAGCTGACGTGAACTTCACTTGGCCACTCTCTGCACCAGCTGATGTGTACCTCACTTGGTGCCTGTCTGCACCAGCTGACGTGTACCTCACTTGGCCACTGTCTGCACCAGCTGATGTGTACCTCACGTGGTCACTGTCTGCAACAGCTGACGTGTACCTCACTTGGTCACTGTCTGCACCAGCTGACGTGTACCTCACCTAGCCACTGTCTGCACTAGCTGATGTGTACCTCACTTGGCCACTGTCAGTACCAGCTGACGTGTACCTCACTTGGTCACTGTCTGCACCAGCTGCTGTGTACCTCACTTGGCCACTGTCTGCTCCAGCTGACGTGTACCTCACTTAGTCACTGTTTGCACCAGCTCACTTGTACCTCACTTGGTCACTGTCTGCACCAGTTGCCTTGTACCTCACTTGGTTTCTCTCTGCACCAGCTGACGTGCACCTCACTTGGTCACTGTCTGCACCAGCTGACGTGTACCTCACTTGGCCACTGTCTGCACCAGCTGACGTGTACCTCACTTGGTCACTGTCAGCACCAGCTGATGTGTACCTCACTTGGCCACTGTCAGCACCAGCTGATGTGTACCTCAATTGGCAACTGTCTGCACCAGCTAACGTATACCTCACTTGGCGACTGTCTTTACCAGCTGACGTGTCCCTCACTTGGTGACTGTCTGCACCAGCTGACGTGTACCTCACTTGGCGACTGTCTGCACCAGCTGACGTGTACCTCACTTGTTCACTGTCAGCACCAGCTGATGTGTACCTCACTTGGCCACTGTTTGCACAAGCTGACGTGTACCTCACTTGGCGACTGTCTGCACCAGCTGACGTGTACCTCACTTGGCGACTGTCTGCACCAGCTGATGTGTTCCTCACTTGGTCACTGTCAGCACCAGCTGACGTGTACCTCACTTGGTCACTGTCAGCACCAGCTGATGTGTACCTCACTTGGTCACTGTCAGCACCAGCTGACGTGTACCTCAATTGGCCACTGTCTGCACCAGCTGACGTGTACCTCACTTGGTCACTGTCAGCACCAGCTGACGTGTACCTCACTTTGTCACTGTCAGCACCAGCTGACGTGTACCTCACTTGGCGACTGTCTGCACCAGCTGACGTGTACCTCACTTGGCGACTGTCTGCACCAGCTGATGTGTACCTCACTTGGCGACTGTCTGCACCAGCTGACGTGTACCTCACTTGGCGACTGTCTGCACAAGCTGACGTGTACCTCGCCTAGTCACTGTTTGCACCAGCTAACTTGCACCTCACTTGGTCACTGTCTGTACCAGCTGACGTGTACCTCACTTGGCCACTCTCTGCACCAGCTGATGTGTATCTCACTTGGTTACTGTCTGCACCAGCTAACGTGTACCTCACTAAGTCACTGTTTGCCCCAGCTCACTTGTACCTCACTTGGTCACTGTCAGCACCAATTGCCTTGTACCTCACTTGGTTTCTGTCTGCACCAGCTGACATGCACCTCACTTGGTCACTGTCTGCACCAGCTGACGTGCACCTCACTTGGACACTGTCTGCACCAGCTGACGTGTACCTCACTTGGTCACTGTCAGCACCAGCTGATGTGTACCTCACTTGGCCACTGTCTGCACCAGCTGATGTGTACCTCACTTGGCCACTGTCTGCACCAGCTGACGTGTACCTCACTTGGTCACTGTCTGCACCAGCTGATGTGTACCTCACTTGGTCACTGTCAGCACCAGCTGACGTGTACCTCACTTGGCGACTGTCTGCAACAGCTGACGTGTACCTCACTTGGCGACTGTCTGCACCAGCTGATGTGTACCTCACTTGGCGACTGTCTGCACCAGCTGACGTGTACCTCACTTGGTCACTGTCAGCACCAGCTGACGTGAACCTCACTTGGCCACTGTCTGCACAAGCTGACGTGTACCTCACTTGGCGACTGTCTGCACCAGCTGACGTGTACCTCACTTGGCGACTGTCTGCACCAGCTGACGTGTACCTCACTTGGTGACTGTCTGCACCAGCTGACCTGTACCTCACTGGGTCACTGTCAGCACCAGCTGACGTGTACCTCACTTGGTCACTGTCAGCACCAGCTAACGTGTACCTCACTTGGCGACTGTCTGCACCAGCTGACGTGTATCTCACTTGGCCACTGTCTGCACCAGCTGACGTGTACCTCACTTGGTCACTGTCAGCACCAGCTGACGTGTACCTCACTTGGCGACTGTCTGCACAAGTTGACGTGTACCTCACTTGGCGACTGTCAGCACCAGCTGACGTGTACCTCACTTGGCAACTGTCTGCACCAGCTGACGTGTACCTCACTTGGCGACTGTCTGCACCAGCTGACGTGTACCTCACTTGGTCACTGTCAGCACCAGCTGACGTGTACCTCACTTGGCCACTGTCTGCACAAGTTGAAGTGTACCTCACTTGGCCACTGTCAGCACCAGCTGACGTGTACCTCACTTGGTTACTGTCTGCGCCAGTTGCCTTGTACCTCACTTGGTTTCTGTCTGCACCAGCTGACGTGTACCTCACTTGGCCACTGTCAGCACCAGCTGATGTGTATCTCACTTGGTCACTGTCTGCTCCAGCTGATGTGTACCTCACTTGGTTTCTGTCTGCACCAGCTGACATGTACCTCACTTGGTCACTGTCAGCACCAGCTGACATGTACCTCACTTGGCCACTGTCAGCACCAGCTGACGTGTACCTCACTTGGTTGCTGTCTGCGCCAGTTGCCTTGTACCTCACTTGGTTTCTGTCTGCACCAGCTGACGTGTACCTCACTTGGCCACTGTCTGCACCAGCTGATGTGTACCTCACTTGACCACTGTCTGCACCAGCTGATGTGTTCCTCACTTGGCCACTGTCTGCACCAGCTGACGTGTACCTCACTTGGCCACTGTCTGCACCAGCTGATGTGTACCTCACTTGGTTACTGTCAGCACCAGCTGACGTGTACTTCACTTGGCCACTGTCAGCACCAGCTGATGTGTACCTCACCTGGTCACTGTCTGCACCAGCTGGCGTGTACCTCACTTGGCCACTTTCTGCTCCAGCTGACGTGTACTTCACTTGGTCACTGTCAGCACCAGCTGATGTGTACTTCACTTGGTCACTGTCAGCACCAGCTGACGTGTACCTCACTTGGTTTCTGTTTGCTCCAGCTGACGTGTACCTCACTTGGTTTCTGTCTGCACCAGCTGACGTGTACCTCACATGGCCACTGTCTGCACCAGCTGACGTGTACCTCACTTGGCCACTGTCTGCACCAGCTGACGTGTACTTCACTTGGCGACTGTCTGCACCAGCTGACTTGTACCTCACTTGGTTTCTGTCTGCAACAGCTGACGTGTACCTCACTTGGTCACTGTCTGCACCAGCTGACGTGTACTCACTTGGTCACTGGCTGCACCAGCTGATGTGTACCTCACTTGGCCATTGTCTGCACCAGCTGATGTGTACCTCACTTGGCCATTGTCTGCACCAGCTGACGTGAACCTCACTTGGCCACTCTCTGCACCAGCTGATGTGTACCTCACTTGGTGCCTGTCTGCACCAGCTGACGTGTACCTCACTTGGCCACTGTCTGCACCAGCTGATGTGTACCTCACGTGGTCACTGTCTGCAACATCTGACGTGTACCTCACTTGGTCACTGTCTGCACCAGCTGACGTGTACCTCACCTAGCCACTGTCTGCACTAGCTGATGTGTACCTCACTTGGCCACTGTCAGTACCAGCTGACGTGTACCTCACTTGGTCACTGTCTGCACCAGCTGATGTGTACCTCACTTGGCCACTGTCTGCTCCAGCTGACGTGTACCTCACTTAGTCACTGTTTGCACCAGCTCACTTGTACCTCACTTGGTCACTGTCTGCACCAGTTGCCTTGTACCTCACTTGGTTTCTGTCTGCACCAGCTGACGTGCACCTCACTTGGTCACTGTCTGCACCAGCTGACGTGTACCTCACTTGGCCACTGTCTGCACCAGCTGACGTGTACCTCACTTGGTCACTGTCAGCACCAGCTGATGTGTACCTCACTTGGCCACTGTCAGCACCAGCTGATGTGTACCTCAATTGGCGACTGTCTGCACCAGCTAACGTATACCTCACTTGGCGACTGTCTTTACCAGCTGACGTGTCCCTCACTTGGTGACTGTCTGCACCAGCTGACGTGTACCTCACTTGGCGACTGTCTGCACCAGCTGACGTGTACCTCACTTGTTCACTGTCAGCACCAGCTGATGTGTACCTCACTTGGCCACTGTTTGCACAAGCTGACGTGTACCTCACTTGGCGACTGTCTGCACCAGCTGACGTGTACCTCACTTGGCGACTGTCTGCACCAGCTGATGTGTTCCTCACTTGGTCACTGTCAGCACCAGCTGATGTGTACCTCACTTGGTCACTGTCAGCACCAGCTGATGTGTACCTCACTTGGTCACTGTCAGCACCAGCTGACGTGTACCTCAATTGGCCACTGTCTGCACCAGCTGACGTGTACCTCACTTGGTCACTGTCAGCACCAGCTGACGTGTACCTCACTTGGCGACTGTCTGCACCAGCTGACGTGTACCTCACTTGGTCACTGACAGCACCAGCTGACGTGTACCTCACTTGGCGACTGTCTGCACCAGCTGATGTGTACCTCACTTGGCGACTGTCTGCACCAGCGGACGTGTACCCCACTTGGCGACTGTCTGCACCAGCTGACGTGTACCTCACTTGGTCACTGTCAACACCAGCTGACGTGTACCTCACTTGGCGACTGTCTGCCTCACTTGGCGACTGTCTGCACCAGCTGATGTGTACCTCACTTGGCGACTGTCTGCACCAGCTGACGTGTACCTCAATTGGTCACTGTCAGCACCAGCTGACGTGTACCTCACTTGGCCACTGTCTGCACCAGCTGACGTGTACCTCACTTCGCGACTGTCTGCACTAGCTGACGTGTACCTCACTTGGCGACTGTCTGCACCAGCTGACGTGTACCTCACTTGGTCCCTGTCAGCACCTGCTGACGTGTACCTCACCAGGGGCGTAACAAACGCCCCCGCAGCCCCCGCGGTGCGGGGGGGCCCCCAGTCTTCAGTTAGGTGAAGGGGGCCCCCTCAGCTCTTCGGTAAAGAGCTGGGAGAGAAATGCTTGCTCTAGAAAGCAGGTGCAGTCTGCAGCCTGCTCAGAGCTCCTGCGCTGACCCAGGGCAGGACTGAAGAGAAACAAAGTAACGAGTTACATTGTTTCTCTTCAGTCAGAGCCCGGAGGATGGGGCCCGCACTCTTCAGAAACACCAGGGCTTTCAGGGAGAGAGGTTAGACTTGTAAAGAGCAGGACAGATAACATTCTGCAGCGTTGTGGGTAAGTCTAGCAGTTTTAATTGTGAGTTTTCATTGTGAGCTCCTTCAAAAAACATGCTATGTTGTGGGTTGATAACAAATGCCTGATATGTTTTAAAATGCAGCATTTACATTTCTACAGATAGGTTATCTGGGACTTTAATTAGTCCCAGCTGTAAATATCCTCCTGTCGCTGACCCTTTTCTTTGTCTCACACCACTAACAAGTGCAGGATATGTTACCTCCTGCCAGGCCCGGTTCTAGCGGGTGGGGTGGGCCGGGTGGGCCAGGCCCACCCAAACATGAGCCTGGCCCACCCAAACATGAGCCATGGCCCTCCCAGTGAATCTGCCACCGATGTACAACTACAATAAAAACTGTGCAGATAACTGGTGATTTACAATCCTGCTGCAGAGTAACCATTTGTCTGTTGGTAGTTTTTAAGTGCTGATAAACTGAATTTTATGGGAATAGCTCAGTGGGTTACTACCTCTGTCACAGATATCCTTGTGTTACTTGCAGTTCAGAAGTTACTATCCTAACATAGGACAGTGACCTATGAACTGTCTTTAAAGAGCTGCATACAAACTTCGCTTTTTTGTATTGTGATATAGTTAGAACTTCTCCATTCCTTCATTATTCTAATGTTGCCAAAAAGAGTTTGTTTGGGCAGTTATACATTTTAATCAGTAAAGCCAACCCCCAACCACTGGAGTACTCTTTAAATCCTGAGTTTGTGCTTCTCCAGTCCAAACCCCTGTAAAATATATTGCCCACCAGTATGGATGACGTGATTTCTACACCTTGTAATCCTCATTGGTTTATGTGACATTCCCCATAGACTGATTTATTGTCTCTGTATAATGCGTGCTGTTATGTAAAGTACTGTGACACCCTACACTCATATGAGTAGCGCTGTACAACAAATGGAATGGATATGAGAGAGGGGCAATGGAGAGATGAGGGGCACAAGTGGAGGGTGGCAGTGAGGGAATCCGAGGAAGAGGTCATGGGGTGGGGAGCTACGGAGAGATGAGGGGCGCTGGTGGAGGGTGGCAGTGAGGGAGTCGGAGGAGGAGGTCAACGGGGTGGGTGGAACTACAGAGAGATGAGGGGCACTAGTGGAGAGTGGCAGTGAGGGAAGCCGAGGAGGAGGTCCTGGAGTGGGGGTGGAGCTGCAGAAAGATAAGGGGCACTAATGGAGGGTGGCATTGAGGGAAAACGAGGAAGAGGTAATGGGGTGGGGAGCTACAGTGAGATGAGGAGCACTGGTGGAGGGTGGCAGTGAGGGAGTCAGAGGAGGTGGTCACGGGGTAGAGGGAACAGCAGAGAGATGAGGGGCACTAGTGGAGGGTGGCAGTGAGGGAATCCGAGGAGGAGGTCACAGGGTGGAGGGGAACTACAGAGAGATGAGGGGTACTGGTGGAGGGCGGCAGTGAAGACATCTGAGTAGGAGGTCATGGGGTGGGGGGGAACTACAGAGAGATGAGGGGCGCTGGTGGAGGGAGCAGTGAGGGAATCTGAGGAGGAGGTCATGGGGTGGGGGGCTATGTAGAAATGAGGGGCACTAGTGGAGGTTGGCAGTGAGGGAAGCGGAGGTCATGAGGTGGGGAACTACAGAGAGCTGAGGGGCACTAGTGGGGGGTGGCAGTGAGGGAATCCAAAGAGGACACGGGTGGGGGGATCTACGGAGAGATGAGGGGTGCTGGTGGAGGGTGGCAGTGAAGGAATCTGAGGAGGAGGTTATGGGGGTGGGGGGAATTATGGAGAAATGAGGGGCACTGGTGGAGGGTGGCAGTGAGGGAATCTGAGAAGGAGGTCAGGGGTGGGGGGGAACTACAGAGAGATGAGGGGCACTGGTGGAGGGTGGCAGTGAGGTAATCCGAGGAGGAGGTCATGGGGCTTGGGGGGAATTACAGAGAGATGAGGGGCGCTGGTTGAGGGAGCAGTGAGGGAATCTGAGGAGGAGGTCATGGGGTGGGGGGGCTACAGAGAAATGAGAGGCACTAGTGAAGGATGGCAGTGAGGGAAGCCAAGGAGGAGGTCATGGGGTGGGGGAACTATAGAGAGATGAGGGGCATTAGTGGAGGGTGGCAGTGAAGGAATCTGATGAGGGGGTAATGGGGGGGGAACTACAGAGAGATGAGGGGCACTGGTGGAGGGTGGCAGGGAATCCGAGGAGGAGGTCATGGAGTGGGGGGAAATACGAAGCTATGAGGGGCGCTGGTGGAGGGTGGCAGTGAGGGAATCTGAGGAGGAGGTCATGGGGTGTGGGGGAGCTACAGAAAGATGGGGGACACTGGTGGAGGGTGGTAGTTAGGGAGTCTGAGGAGGAGGCCATGAGGGGGAGTGGCTATGGCGAGATGAAGGGTACTGTTGGAGGGTGGTAGTTAAGCTATCTACAGAGAAAGAGGTCAAAAAAGAGGTCAAAAAGACGTTTGCACCAGCAATAAAGCCGGCCCTGTCATGGCCTTTCTGTTTTCATTTATTTAATTAACAGTCAGGTGATTAGGACAACTGTGGAGCATACTTTATCATGCATGCTAATTATTTTTACTGCTATATTCAATGTTTCAAGTTTGAAGGTGATTTTACTATTGTTTTTTACTGGGAATAGTGAAAGTGGAACTGAATGGTGGCTGATATGGGGCTAGGGCCCAAGGTCAGGTGTGAGATAAGGTGTGATGGAGAAGGGTGGTAGAAAAGTGGATAATGAAGCCTGTAAGGGAGTGCGCTGCAGAGTCAGAGGTCAGGTGGAGGTAGTAATGAAGAGGGTTTCTCCCTGAAGGCTCGCACAGAGGAAGCCCGGGTAGTGTCACTTGCTTGATACTCCCACCTTAGAAACTTCCTCTTCCCATCAAAGGGACATTGCATGGAAGAAAAGCACTTTTTGAGAGTGATAACATTTAGAAAGAGACTTTGAAAAGAGTGCGTTTTACTGTGCCTTGTAAGAGTAAGGAGAGATAAAGGAGGGCCCAGAAGCAGGCCTGGCTAGATATATAAGCGATAAATTGGGCCAGCAGTGGCCCACCCGAATGTACCCTTGGCCCACCCAAATAAAAATTCCTGGAGCCGGGCCTGCCTCCTGCCCCCAATTTTACCATTCCCCGTCTCACCCTTCGTGTTAGTTGGCACTAGCTTGGTTTTATTTTACCTTTGCCAATGCTTGATTACTTGCTTCACAAGCATTGGCTGCCGCTGCATGGCTCCCACGTGCTGGCCTCACACTTCGGAGCTGAGGAGACCCGTCCCCTGTTGCTGTAGACGCCTCGGTGCTGTTGCTCCACCCTGGTGTAGGCTGCCAGCTCCTCACCCTGCTCCTAAACCTCTTACTCATCAGCTCACAGCCTCACATCTACCGGGGCACATGAGCTGAGCTACCGGGAGCCGTTTGTGTTGGTCTTGGCGCTGTTCTGTGGTATTGCTTGCTGTGCTGGAAGGAGAGAGGGCTCCTTCCTGTCCACCTCTAAACAGGTGCCGAGGACTACAGAGAAAGGGGGCCGGGATTGACAACCCTTGTTGCATGTGACAATAAATGACCTAGTATTACATTCTCTCTATAATGGTGAGTTCAAATCAGAACATGCCAAATGTGGCCCTCGGGGTAAACGCACTGCTACTGGGCGCCAGAGACACACAAAAATCACTATTCGGCTCCCGGGCATCGGCTAAACTTTATCCAAACAGTGCTGAAGTGCTGCTCACGTGGTATTAAGAAGTCTTTTCTTGCACTTTTTCGTCGAACAACACGTCACAGAGACCGGTCTGTGTGCAACCCATTAATAAAACAAATTGCACTTCTGCCAGTGGCATAGTGTTAACTTTTGATGAAATAGTGCCAAGAAACACGCTTATGCTGTTTGTGAGCCCTATAAAACACATAAATTGTACCTATTTCAGCTGCACGCAAGTTACCAACTGAAGCGTGTTACAATAGTGCTTAATGGAAGGGCCTTGCTCTTCATCTGATGTGTACATAAAATGAAAAGCATGTCATGCTTTGTTAGCACTGGAGTCGTAGAAGAATATGGAAGGATTTGCTGTCTTCGTCTTTCTTTTCTCATCTTGGTCTCTTTCAATCTTACTTTCATTAATCTTGCACTTAATTTACTAACTTTTTCTACTTATGCCTACTGCTGATTTTTGTTTCTACTCATATGTTGCATACTTCCTCTTACTGTGCTACGTAACCTCTTAATTTTACCTTTCTCTTACACCTCATATTTGTTCCCACTCTTACGTTTTATTATTCCAACATACTCTTGCTTCCACTTACAATTTATTACGCCTATTTCCTCCTGCTCTTACTCATTTCTCCTCTTACTCCTATTACGTCTTCTAACTGCTATTCTTACTTTTGCTACCGTATTTGCCAATGCCCTTATTACCATTAACTTAGTCCTACCTACTCCTACTTGCACTCTTACTCCTGCATACTCCTACTTGAATCTACCTTCCACTACTTTTACATCTAAATACTTCAGCTCTTCTGCTTAGCCCTTCTTATGCCTATTCTTACTCATACTTGGGGGAGGAGTTGGCCTAGCGGCTAGGGCGGTCGACCTCGAATCTGGGGAACTGGGTTCGAGTTTCAACAATGACGCTGAACATCCTGTGATTCTGGGCAAATCACTTAATCTACCTGTGCCTAACAAATATGAATGTGTCCTCGTGTAACGCAACTGGTGCTCATGTAAAGCGCTATGATACCCGATACGGGTCAAGTTCGAGCTATATAAAACTCCATAAAATAAATAAAAATAAAAAAAATGAACAGGATCTGCTCGGTCGCATTGGAAGGTAAACAAGCATTTGCAATGCAATTGGTCTCGCATTTGTGAGGGTTAGAACTATTGACATTGTAAAGGACAGTGTATTTTACCTATGTGTTTTCTGCTTGGAGTGGAGTGAATGTGTGTGGTGTCAAGTGGACATATGTGGTTTGGATTGGAATTGTTAGTTGTGGAATTGTATTGTGTGGATTGGATCTGTGTAGTGAAATAATGTAATTATGTGGATAGTAATTGTGTGGTATTGAGTGTACTGGAATTATGTGGAGTGGGATTGTGTGTCATGGAGTGGGATTGTGTGTCTTGGAATGAGATTATCTGGAATGGTATTTTGCGTTGTGGAGTAGTATGTAGTGGAGTTTACTTATGTGGTGTGCTGTTAAATATTATAGCATGATGTGGAATTTTGTGGTGTAGATTGGATGTATGTGGTGTGTTATGTAATTCTGTTGTTGGTTTGAATTATGTAGTTTGTTGTTGAATTATGTGGTGTGGAATGGAAATGTGTAGAGTTGAAATGTGTGACGTGGAAGTGTTCGCTGCTGGGTGAAAATTATGTTGAGTGGTATTATGAGGCATGGTGTGAAGTGTAGTTATGTGGAATGTTGCTACGTGACAGACTGGATTTATGTGGAGTGTATTTATGCAATATGGATGAGAGCATAATTATGTGGAGGTTAATTATGTGGTGCTGAGTGGTATTATGTGGAGTAATTATGTGTGATGAATTGTGTGGGGATGAATTGTGGAATTGTGAGACGTGTGGAATTATGTGGCATGGTGTGGTGTATAATTGTGCGGAGTGGAATTATGTAGCATTTTGCAGAGTTGTATTTTGTGGAGGGTAATTCTGTGTTTTGGACTTGCGTGTAAATATGTTGTGTGACGTATAATTATATAGGTTGAAGTGGAATTATGTGTACTTGAATTGTGTAGTGTGGAGTGTAATTATGTGGTTTGGAGTGCTATTAAGTTGTGTGGAATGTTATTATGTGATGTGGAATTATGAGGTATGGAGTGAAGTAGAAATATGTTTTTTCATATTTAGGATTGTAATTATGTGGTATGGAATGTAGGGTTAAATTATTTATAGTTGAATAGTGTGGCATGGAATTATGAGAGGTTCAAATGTGCTGAGTTTGGTAGAATTAGGTAGCGTGGATTTGAGCAAGCTGTGCACGCTAAGGCTTTTATGTCATGGGGTATAAAGTTGACAATTGTCTATTTTTCTTTGTAAAAATAATTTGGGCTGTTTCTTTACCTTCCGGTACATTTCTGAACAATTTGTTAAGCTAAATTGTGATGTTTCTTTTTGTGCGTATGCAGGAAAGAACGAGTGTATGTGGAATGTTGCTACGTGGCATAGACTAGATTTATGTGGAGTGTATTTATGCAATATGGATGAGAGCATAATTATGTGGAGGTTAATTATGTGGTGCTGAGTGGTATTATGTGGAGTAATTATGTGTGATGAATTGTGTGGGGATGAATTGTGGAATTGTGAGACGTGTGGAATTATGTGGCATGGTGTGGTGTATAATTGTGCGGAGTGGAATTATGTAGCATGTTGCAGAGTTGTATTTTGTGGAGGGTAATTCTGTGTTTTAAAGTTGAGTGTAAATATGTTGTGTGACGTATAATTATATAGGTTGAAGTGGAATTATGTATACTTAAATTTTGTTGTGTGGAGTGTAATTATGTGGTTTGGAGTGCTATTAAGTTGTGTGGAATGTTATTATGTGATGTGGACTTATGTGGTATGGAGTGAAGTAGAAATATATGTTTTTTCATTTTTAGGATTGTAATTATGTGGTATGGAATGTAGGGTTAAATTATTTATAGTTGAATTGTGTGGCATGGAATTATGAGATGTCCAAATGTGCTGAGTTTGGTAGAATTAGGTAGCGTGGATTTGAGCAAGCTGTGCACGCTAAGGCTTTTATTTCATGGGGTATAAAGTTGACGATTGTCTATTTTTCTTTGTAAAAATTATTTGGGCTGTTTCTTTACCTTCCGGTACATTTCTGAACAATTTGTTTAGCTAAATTGTAATGTTGCTTTGTGTGCGCATGCAGGGAAGAACGAGTGTATGCAAAAAATCATCCTATGTCTCAGTATTAACTTCCACACCTCTAAACAATAATCCCAATCCTAGAATGAGTTATCCGTTTGCTTTACAACAGTTAGTAAAACAAGGAAGTGCTTTGCGAGTCTGTAAGTAGCAAAGGTTTTAAAGGACTTGTTTTTGTGCAAAGTATTGCTTTTCCCAGTTCAAGGAAGGGATAAAAAAATATCTTCAGATAATAATAGGGGTGACAGGATGGTGCGATAGCAGAATATTGATTTGGGAGGATCTGGCGAGGACTGCGGGCAGCAAGTGCTTGATACGCTATTTGCATAAGAAAATACTATATATTTTTTTCATTATCCTCCATTAGTTATTAGTAAGGAAGGGGGAAGAGAAGCGTTCACCGACAGCATTCGGTTAGTCTTAGGGACACAAAGAATGCTGTGGTCTGTGGTAGATGGCGCCCAGAAGGCATACGTATATGTATCAGGAGCTGCCAAAGAAAGGAAGTGGAAATGCGCTTTAGACGTTGCTGGTATTGATCGCTACTGTGCGGTTGCAGACTTCGCTGGGCTGACAGTTGGTGGGGAAATGCTACGTTGTCATTGTAGGTTTAATTCATGAATCGCTCATTCTCTCTGGTGTTTGTCCTTGGGGTACTTGTTGACTGGTGCTACATATGGGATCTGGTTTGCCTTTGACAGCAGGTATGGTTTAGTGGGGTACATAGTGTAAATTAATGTTGGCGTGAGGAAACAAAAATCTGACAATTTGTACATTTGATATTATTGTGTGCATCATGCAGAGGATGAAAAGTAGCAGGAACGGCTTTGATGCCGTATAGGCTAGCAGGAAGAAATGTTTTGAGGTGGTCAGTTGCAGAGATTGTTCAACATTTTTAAAACTTCCATAGTGGCATTGGGGAGGCCAGCAGCTGAAAGGCTCTGTCTTTACTGGTAGGCAGTGGTTAGATGGTGACCGGTCATCAGTCTTTCTGTGGGTGATGGACAGGGGAGCAGTAGGCGGCGGTCACAGGTTTGCAGTGACATCCGAGGGGTGGTTTTAAAGGCGGGCAGAAAAGCATAATTGCGGGTTTCATAGGGGTGAGGGTAGAGTGTAATGGATGAGTTAGTAGCAGGCACGACGGAAGTGATCTGAGTTTGGAGGTGGTTAACTGAGAGGGCTTCGCTTGAAGGTGGCTCATCAAGTAGGAGGATGTGTTTGGTGGGCCGGCTGGAGGCAGTGTTATGTAACTTTGCTGGAGGGCACAGCAGCATTTACTGATGTATGTAAATCGCTCGATGAGAGGGCGGATGTGACCAATAGAGGAACCAGAATCCTTTTTTTATGGCTGGGGTGAGCCCCTGCAGTATGGCGGGTCGCTGGCCTGAGGGCTCTTGACTGGCGAGGAGAATGGGGGGCCCCCTCCATGTACTTTGCAGGGGGGCCCCCTCAAGTTTCGTTACGCCACTGTACCTCACTTGGTCACTGTCAGCACCAGCTGACGTGTACCTCACTTGGCCACTGTCAGCACCAGCTGACGTGTACCTCACTTGGCCACTGTCTGCACCAGCTGACGTGTACCTCACTTGGTCACTGTCTGCACCAGGTGACATGTACCTCACTTGCCCTCAGTATGCAGCGGTTCACAGACTGTACCCCACACTTCACATGCGCACCTGCTCTTTCACGAACTTCCCCTCTTGCAGCCACGCACCGTCCGTGGGGCTGGGCCTACAGTGGCCGCCTCAGTCCAGTGCCCCCAGGTCTGTCCTGGTCAGGCCTGTATAGATCCAGGGCTCAGCCCAGCCCTCCGGGCCCCATCCGCAGCGTCCCGTAAACGAGGCCCGGACAGACAGACAGACAGCCAGGAGGAGGCGCCTCCTCGTCGAGAGCCGGGCTTGGACCAGGCAGCCCCATGTGCAGGCGGTGCCTCCAGCCTCCGCCAGAGGATGAGGGGGCCGGGGCAGACGCCTCTAGCGCCGCGGCAGCTCCTCGTGTGAGGCTAATTGAACCCAATCGAAGCCTTCCGCCCCAGCCAAGGCCCTCGGCCCGGGCTCGCTGTGCTAATGGCGGCTCTGGGCAGAGTTAACGACTCCCTGTGTGCCCTGGTGCACCGTTAACCTCCTGCCCCGGCTGGGCCATCCCAGGCCACAGTCTCTCCCCCCGACGGCCTTCCGGGATCCCCGTCTCGGTCCTGGCGTTCCCGGAGATGTGTGTGACGTGACGCGGGGAGGCCGCGGGGTCTCCAGGTGGGCCGGGGCTGTGATGGATGGATGGTGTGCATGGGTTTCAAAGCTTGCGCTTCCATCCACGCATGTATTCTCTCTTCAGATGCTCATTCTAGCGCCTCCTATGCTCGAGAGGAGGCGTCTGCTTCCACGCTATATTATACATGTTGTGATGCTAGAGGGTGTGTGTGTATGATACAACTTTCCTTGTTCTCAAGGGTCTCGTGGCTCTGGGGCGGATTGACCCATAGTGCGAAGGGTGGTGGTGTGGTCACTGGGTTTGTAGATATAGTTAGGGCTTTAAGTGAAACAAGCATTGGCATAGCCAATAGGTCTCGCCTTTGGGACCTTATAAGTGTTTAGCCATGCAACACTTGATGTTGTTGCACCAAGGATAATGTGCTGCATAACTAAATACTTATAAGGTCCCAAAAGCGAGACCTATTGCCTATGCTAATGCTGGGCTGAGATATTCCATCTGATTTGTTATAAAGCTGAAGTTGATGCAATTAAAACAGTCTGGCACTACAACTAAACAGACCAGGGCCTGCATGTACAAACCAGCAGAACTGCTGTGCAGACTGGTCCACAAGTGTACAAACACATACTCTACAGACTGGCACATACATACAGATCGCGACACACATACAGCGCAGATGGGCAGACAGGTAAGCAGACTGACTGGGGAGAAACCGGCCCACATATGACATATCGCAGGCTCAGGGATGCCTCTCCCACTGACAGCTTGAGGCCCGGCGCATAAGGCCGCAGTTCACATACTGTGCAGGCCCCTCATATCCCAAGGGAGCAGCTTTAGCAGACAGCGGGTGGACCACTGGTTCAAACTGCAGTTCAGGTATTGTACAAAACTCTAATAATGCCACGGGTCAACCTCTCACAGGCAACAGCAGTCACACACCACACAGACCCTCATGTGCCACAGGTCTGTGTTGTCATTTTGAAATTCACATATCCCAAAAGTGCAGTGAAACTCTCTCTTATATGTAATCAGTGGGTAGCCACCTGGGCTTGAGCTGCTTTGCGTTCAGTTGCCAGGTGGCAGTAGTCAGTGGCCTCCTGTACAAAAAGGTGACGTAGAATCAAACAAATCTAAAAACAGCTATAAGCACATCAGCTTAAGGAGAAGGTCCGCGGCTGGCTGGCAGCCAGACGCCAAAGACCATGGCCCTTGCTTCACAGATCCACAGCTTTGTGAGCGATCCTTCAATAGATGAATGGTGAATTAAGAGTAATAATACAGAGAAGTCTGGCAGTTTATGAAATGATTTACAAAATGTATTTACCTGTCTACAAATAAGTTCACTGAAAAATGATTCTGCCCCTCAAGAAGGACCCAAGGCTCTTTGGGAGTCAATAAGTCCCTCCAATCAATGAGCATCCAGCCCAGGGGGGGGCTGCGGGGAAATATCTGGAGTGGGGCATAGGTGATCTCAGGAGGTAGCTTGCATTTGTATAGTGGTGCACACAGGTGTGTAGCGGTTTGATCACAAACCTATGTCTGAACCATGGCGGTGGTTACACACAGAGCATGAGCCTTAACGCTGAGAGTGGCGGCACACGCGAGATGGCGGAGTTACAGCTGCACAAAAGACTCCATGGCCTCCGGTGTGGCGGGGAACCTGCGTGGGCCTGTACTCTGAGCTCTCTGGAGGCATCTATATTCACCAGAGTCGCAGCCTGCGCCCTGGAGGGGGCTGCACGCTGCCTGTTGGGTCCTGGTTATGGAATCGCCTGCGGCTGTGTGTCGCGCTCTTGAGCAGGATGGGTCTCCTGCAGCAGACTCTACTTTAGGTTCTCATGCCATCTGGGCAGCTCACGTAATATCCCACGCGCATCTCTCACGAGCCCAGGGGGCCCGCAGCTCCAGTCTGTTGTCCGTCGTATAACTCCACAGGCGCCCAGGACCAGAAGGGCAGCTCTCCCATACAGCAGGAAGTCCGCGGTATCAGGCTGGAGTTCACATAGTCCTGGGGTGATGCAATCCCTGGAAAAGAGCACTTGTGATGAAGTCATGCTTAGAGGGGAGGAGGAGTAAAAGGCAGACCGGAGGGGAGGGGAGAGGGCAAGGGAGTGACCTAAAACACGGAGTGAAATTCTCTCTACGAGAGAACTGTGGAATATATAGCTAATGTTGTGTGTCAACGGCAGCAACTTTGAAGAGTGTCGCGGCAAACACCTAGCTGCGCATATGAGTGGATTGGTGCTGTCCTGCAAGCCTGTACATTCTTAAAACCATACATGTCAACATTTTGACATGATATTGGAGAACGGGAGATTATGAAAAATAAATGGGGGACTCTATTATTCCCATTGACTAATGTTGAAGCAGGTGCAATTTCAGCTGAGAGACACAAGAAAACAAGCATTGGCCGTGAAAGCGAAAGTAATGAGGAAGGTGTCCATTCAAGCCACGCGGGGCCGCGAAAGTGATCGCGATCAAGTGCAGCAAGCCATGCGCTTAATGAGCATGACGAGGAAAGCCATATGGCACCTCTGGTCGTAAGTTCGCATCCGCGCACATGCATGCAAGCTGTAGACCGGCCATTGTAGCATTTTTTGAAGCCCTTACTAAAAGTCTCGCTAGACCAGCGCATGCGCTGGGTCAGGCTGAGACCTAAAAATGGTGGTCTCTCAAAGGGGCGTAGCCAATGTAATTAGGGGCGTGGCTTAACAACACGTAAGCTAAAAATCTGTGCTTAGCATAGTGTGCCACCCGACTTGTATTTTGTTGTTTCTGTCATTGCATCCAGATATATGATACAACAAGTAACATCATAAATACAAGTCAGGACTATTGGCTTTGTCAATGGTTGTATTTGCATAAGATAAATAAACTGCTACTATGGCTTGCATATAATATTGAAAAAGCTTCCACTTACGGCCCTGGTGACACCACGACAATGTTCCTGCTACTGAGTTTCAAAAAGAGAAGGGAAATCCGGAGAGAAATTACTCTCTTTAAAGGATTTCCCTTCCCCTACAGCGCTCACCTGTCATGACGTCATGCCGTAACTTCTCCACTAGTGAGAAGTGAGCAGTGTGAGCACGTGCACACTAGTGAGAAGTGCGCAGTGTGAGCACCCGTACAATCAATCAATCAATCAATCACATAATTTGTAAAGCGCACTACATACCCGGTAGGGTTTCAAGGCGCTGGGGGGGGGGGGGTGCTGTTACTGGTCGAATGTGCCTGCTGTCACTGCAGTCGGGAAAAATAACGGACTGCCTGTGGCAGGGCATAAAACAGAGCTCGATAGAGACCCATTTCGAGGCCCCCTTTAAAAAACTGCTGGTGCTCATCACCGGTGAGACCTGGCCCACTTAAAGCCCTGGGTAGCGCATTGCTCCTGCAGCTGCCGGCACGAACACAAGCATCAGACAGAAAAAGATTCCCTCATCGAGAGAAGGCAGCCTGTCTCCCAGCCATGACAAATACGTGGCAGACAAAGGTTGCCCTTCCATTTCGACATGGATGTGGCATGACCCGCCTACTGCTCCTTTTTACTTGCGGGAGGCAGTGTCAGTAGTGGCAGTAGGTGGGCAGTCTGCCGGTAAGTGGCGCTGGGCAGGCTCAGTGTCAGGCAAGGAAAGGTCGGGTTCCCTCCCCGATTGTCTGCACGATGTCGGCGGGCTCTTTCCTCCAGGGCCGATAGGCCCCAGAGCTCCGACCAGCTCAGGGTGCCCCCTCCCAGGAGAGCCCCGCTGCCAGCCACACAGGAACAGTGGTGGCTGGTGACATCTGAAAGTGGTGAGGCGTAAAATTATTGTCGTACTGCACTCCGGCAAAAGAGCATAGCAAGCGAGCCCAACCCACCTACGGGGGGTTTGGGGGGGGTTCTCCCCCAAGAACATTTAAAAAAAGAGTGGATAAATTGTGCATTTTCAAGCAAATTTAAGGAAGCAGGAAGGTTAGTAAAGCAATATGATTGAATTGTTTAACATTTCAGAAATTGCCAATTTTTATGAGCTTTAGAGGACAATCTTTGCGTACGTTGATGTTGTCATTTGCCCATATTAACTTTTGAACACACTGATACACTTGTAATGGTTTTAACTATACAATAAATACATTCATTGACTGTGCAGTACTGTACATCAATATGATGACACTATTTCTTTAAATTAATATTCTGTTTTCATGCAATGGAACTGCTTCTCAAGTACACAGAATTTTCTGAAAAAAAGATGGTTACAAACATGACGTCTCTAATATTACCTGTCTCCAATTGAAGTTTATTCTTTAATAATATCATGTTTGTGGCTTACTACATACTTTCTAATTTAAATGTTAAATCAGAGGGAATCAAGGTGACGTGAAGGAATGTTTAGCTTTGACTTAAACATTATTTACATTTTTATACGCAGAAACATAACACGACATTTGATTACAATTAATATGCACAGATTTCAGATGGCTAACCTTAACATTTCACTAATACATAGTTTTCCTATCCGAATCTAACATAAAGATCATAATCATACATTAATTACTTTCTGCGTATCCTATTTGGGCCTACGGCAAGGTCATTAACTGGTGTCAGATCCTTATCAATTTAACCGCGCCCCCCCAGTAGGGTTGCGCATGCGCAGGGTGCCCGCTTACCGAGAGGGTACTTCCCCCTCCCGGTTACCCCCATACGTTAACTGAACTCCACGCCAATTTGGGGGGTCTTGCACTCTGCGCCATTTAATGACGTCAATGCCAGTGCGGGGTGGCCAACCAGCCTAAAAGAAAGCGTGACTCCCCCCCTTCCCCGCACCCATCCAGCCAACCGGATGTACCGCCCCTGGAGTTATAGGAGAGACCCCTTGTCCCTCCCCCTGGGCGACCCCATCCGAGAATGAGGCCGCCCCCTAAGGACCTTAAATGTACTGCTCACTAGTCATGACCTTACCGCCTGACCAAGGAATAGCAATAAATACGACGATTGAAGACCTGTAAGCGGGAGAAAACGCCTAAGGAAGGAACAACACCGTCACTTACAACAACCATAAAATCAACTTGCAACAGGGGATGGAGGGTGGGCAAACAAAAGAGTTAAGCAGCCTCCTAGAGGGCTGCGACCAGGTCCTGTAAGAGCGCGGGAGAAAGAGACAGAGTCCCGCGCTCCACCGCCCTTTAAGCTTGAACCTGGGATCAAACCAGTTCTAACTGGTCTGACCCCGGCCCCCCCCCCTAACTCACCATGACCCGGAAGCGCTTTAACCGCTTCCGGGCCATAGGTCACCATTGTGACCAATCGAACGCACGGCGCGCCCACCGCGTCACGATGACGCGGTGATTCAGCGCCGCGCGATCGAGACACAAGGGCGAGGGGAGGAGGGGGTCGGTGCCCCGCCATATTTGCGGCGGGGCCGATGCCGGCCCCGCCTTACGATATGGGCAGGGACTACCGAATTTCCCCCTCCCCCCCCGGAACCTAAACACATTTAAAATGAGGAACATGAGAGGTAATGACTTTTGGAAGGCGGGGGTCGAGCAACCCCCGGCCGTATTTATTAAAATATGAAAACAAATCAAAAATTAAAGATAAACATTATTTACATTTTTATACGCAGAAACATAACACGACATTTGATTACAATTAATATGCACAGATTTCAGATGGCTAACCTTAACATTTCACTAATACATAGTTTTCCTATCCGAATCTAACATAAAGATCATAATCATACATTAATTACTTTCTGCGTATCCTATTTGGGCCTACGGCAAGGTCATTAACTGGTGTCAGATCCTTATCAATTTAACCGCGCCCCCCCAGTAGGGTTGCGCATGCGCAGGGGGCCCGCTTACCGAGAGGGTACTTCCCCCTCCCGGTTACCCCCATACGTTAACTGAACTCCACGCCAATTTGGGGGGTCTTGCACTCTGCGCCATTTAATGACGTCAATGCCAGTGCGGGGTGGCCAACCAGCCTAATAGAAAGCGTGACTCCCCCCCTTCCCCGCACCCATCCAGCCAACCGGATGTACCGCCCCTGGAGTTATAGGAGAGACCCCTTGTCCCTCCCCCTGGGCGACCCCATCCGAGAATGAGGCCGCCCCCTAAGGACCTTAAATGTACTGCTCACTAGTCATGACCTTACCGCCACAGGCCAGCATAGTTGACCGACTATCTGGCCCCCCCCAACCATCCCTCAGAAAGGTCATGCCCCCTCACTGAGACCCCCTAGCCAAGCTAAGAAATTCTCTAACATCAAGTCATTCCCCACCCTAGTCAAGTGTACCCCGTCTTTTAAGAAGCACAATTCCCCCCTAACACACCCATGTGCGATGCACTGTAACTTAGGAGATCGGAACAATTTTCCTATCTTATTATTGACCCTCTTTACGGAGTGGTTCAAAGCCCTCACCGAGTCCCCCCCTCTCCATTTAAATCTGGGTATCATGTGTGACCAAGCTATGTAAGCCCCTCGGCACACCTTGGCTAACCAACCAATCTCAGATATTATGCTCTCAAATAAAACCCTCCTGCCCAACCTGACTAAGTCATTGCCCCCCAGGTGTAAAATAAGGATAGAGGGAGAAGAATTGTGTTTTTTCAGCAGATCGCTCATAAACCCCCTAAAGTGACTAAGACAAAGGCCCCCCTTGCCATGAAAAGATACTGTGAACCCCTTCTGTTCTGCCCGTTTCCTATAGTCACCTGCAAGAAAAACAGATTTCATACGCCTAACATATGAATGCCCCACAACCCACACATTCCGCGTCCCTGAAACCTGTGGTTGTGCTGATCCTTGCGTCGAACGTTGTTGGTGGTGAGATGGCAGTTCCCCCCCTGCGTGACAGGATTGAGAAACTGTGAAGCAAACGACAGAGAGAGAGGCATCAGTCACACCATTTCAATGCGCCCTCACAACATGTGCAGCCGCACATAACGCTTATAACTGTTGGAAACCCATCGCCCAATCTTCTGTACCTTACTGGGATGCAATCCCCTAGCCGTCGCCTCTGTGGCAGCCCCTATCCTAAAAGAATGTGTTCCAAAAACACTTGGATCCATGCCTGCCCTGGCGATTGCCATGTCCAATACCATTTTGAACTGGTACCTGGTAAGTGGTGTACCGTCCGCATGTACTAATAATGCACCACCCAACGCGCTGCTCCTCACACTGAGGAAGTTTTCCAAATGCATTACTGGGCAACACGGGTTGTTTAATGCTCTATACAGAACCACCCCTTCACCCCGTGCTTCCTGATCCGTTTTTGATTGTCGTATGGTCAAAAGCAGACTATCACCTTGTATCCTTACATGCTCAATTAAAAGGCCACCCTGCCTATCCTGCTTGTTTCGGGCCACCAATTCGCCCACTCTGAATGCCCCATAGAAAGCCAATGCAAAGGCAGCTCTGAATAACAGAGTCTCCACCACCGAACTGCAGATCACACCCAGCGCTGACAACAGTGAACTCAGCCGCGCCAACCCTATCGGCTGCCTGGAGTCAGGAACCCCACCTTGAATTCTTCGCCACCCCTTCAATGCCTTTCTCACGATGAAGCTCCTGGTCGGATCATTCGTGTCACTAATCTGCGCAAAGAAGGAAACTGCCGCTACATGTCGCCTGGCAGCCGCAACTGTTCGCCCCCCCCTGTGTAAGCTGTCTAAAAACGAGAGGAATGCTCCTGACGTATGCCATCTCCCCTCCCAATCGTGACCCAAAAAAGACCTGTAGGACCCAAACGCCCCTTCATAAGCTTTCCGGGTCCCTGGAGCTAGGCTAGCAGCCACGAGGTTCTGTAGTTGGGGGCACCAATCTGCCAAAGAACTTCTGGGAAGTGCGATGCTGTCGCCTACGCGGATGGCAGATGATCCCTGAAAACCTGCATCTTGAAGCGAGAAAGTGCGTCAGCAGCATTATTCTGCACTCCCGGGACATGCTTAGCCTTAAACTGGACATTCAATTTCATACATAACAGCACTATCTCTTTCAACAGGCGAAGAATCATTCTACACCTTGCTGCCTGTTGATTGATGGCCTCCACCACTGTCATGTTATCTGACCAAAATATCACAGACTGGTTATGCAGCTCCTGGGGCCATACCGTTAAGGCGACCCAGATGGGGAACAATTCCAAAAAACCTATGTTAGCTGTTAAGCCATTCTCACACCACCACCCTGGCCACGGCTGAGCCACCCACTTGTTCCCAAGTATGGCACCAAATCCCACACTACCCGCCGCGTCAGTCCATAGACCCAAAGCAGCCGAAGTAATGGGAGGACAGGGCCACACCACTCTGCCATTGAAACCCTCCAGGAATGCTATCCAAATCCGCATGTCCTGGCGAACCTCAGATGACAAGCGCGTGTGATGGTGTTTTTCATGTAATCCTGCCATAGCCTGAGAAATGGAACGGGAAAATGGACGAGCGATGGGTATCGCCCGTAATGCAAAATTCAACTGTCCTACCACTTCCTGCAATTGGTGTAGTGTCACTTTGTCCTTTAACAAACACTGCTGCAGTGCAGCACGGAATTTCCTTATCTTCTGTTCTGGCAACCTAAAACAACCCTGTACTGAATCAATTTCGATGCCCAGGAACTCAATTTTGTTTGTTGGCCCCACTGTCTTCCCCTGAGCCAGGGGGACCCCAAACGTATGCATGAGGGCACAGAATTTCTCCAAGGCGATAGAACATTCCTGAGAGCCCGCCGGTCCCAGAAAGAGGAAATCATCCAGATAATGCATCACAAAATGATGTCCTGTGACCTGTCTGAAAACCCATTCCAAAAAGGAACTAAATTTCTCAAAATACGCACAGGAGATTTAACAACCCATAGGCATGCACCTGTCCATGTAAAACTGACCTTTGAATGAAAATCCAAGCAAATGATGATCTAAAGGATGTACTGGCAAGAGTCGAAATGCCGATTCGATATCAGATTTCGCCAGCCATGTCCCCGGCCCTAACACCCTCAACATCTCTACTGCCTGATCAAAGGATGCATACTTTACACTGCAAAGTTCTTCATTAATGGCATCATTCAACGACTTGCCTCTGGGTGCTGATAAATTATGAATCAATCTAAACTCCCCCTCCTCCTTTTTTGGTACCACCCCTAGGGGAGAACAGACAAAATTCAGCACCGGGGGAGTGTCGAATGGGCCCACAATTCTCCCTAAGCCCAATTCTTTCTTAATTTTCTGCACCACAACCTGTGTATTAGCTCTGACAGACAATTGATTTTTGCACTCCGCTGTCCCTTTGTAATCCCCCACTGGTATCCTAAAACCATACGAAAACCCTTCCTGCAGCAACCTAGCTGTAGCATGGTCTGGATACCGATTAAGCCAAGGATTCAAAGCCACAACATCAATGGGCGAGTGCGTGTCGTTAAGGATTGGCCCCTCATTCCTGCTTTTTCCCCCCTTTTGACACTGAGACATTGTTCCCTTTCTTAAAGCATTTTGACTCTGGGTGAGAGGGGTGATTACATATGGCACATGCATGCCTGAATTTACAGGTGCCCTGGGCTCTAGTACAGGACTTTCTATTGAAGTCCCAGCACACCCCCTTTCGCCTTCCCCCTTTCTCAGCGGCCGACGCCGCCGCCCCGGGAAGCCCACTCCGAAAAGGCTGATGAGGCTGTGAAATGTGGGCCTTTCCCCAATTCTGAGTCGTGCTGCCCATGTGCCCAGGGGCAAACTGATCAAACCAAGAAATGGAATCCACCCTGTCCCATGTTAATGAAGAATCAAACTCCTTAGCCTTCCTGAAGTTCATGTCATACTCCTTCCAACCCCCCCCACCATATTTATCATGCGTCATTGCCACCCTGCTCTGATAGCATGCCATTTCCGCCTGCATATTAGGTGTACGTTCAGCAACTATGGCCATATAGACAGAAAATGCCCTTATCCAATTTGTCAATGTCTCCTCAACCCTGAATCTAGACATTTCCGCCCGCCACTCACTGGGAAGCATCCAATCCTTCTGTCTCTTCGCATACTCCATTTCCCTGTTATCCACCAGCAAAGAAAACATATTGACATACGCCCCAGCCCAAATCAATTCTTTCACATCCTTTGCAACATGGCGCGCTAAATATTCCTTCCTAGAAGGTAACACCCCGGCGCCCAACAATGGCAAAGCCAGCTCCTTACCCGCAGGCTCTGTCGTCCCTGCTTTTCCACTGCCACCTTCTTGTGGCCCTGGCTGCGCTTGCTGTGCCTTCCCCACGGCCAGGCTTTGTTCAATGCCCGGAGCCGCCATGATCTTCGCCACCATTCTTTGAGCCTCTGCCAGAGGATCGGTTCCCACCGCCAACGGCAAAACCCCCCCCTTTCCTAACCATGGAAGCACTGCCGCAATTTGAGTAGCTAACTCCCCCGGGACCTGCCCTCCCCCTACTGGTGATGGTGTCGGGGCCACTGGGTTCATTTCGGGAACCTTGGGGCTTGTTGAGGGTACTACCGGGATAATACTAGGAACAACCGGCTCAACGACTGGCTCATCTGGAAGTGGAACTGGCGCCGGTACTGGCACCCCTGACCCCGGGATGGCGGGTACTAAATCAGGAGTATCAGGCGTTACTGGGAGCCCAGACGGACCACCCCCCCCCGGTGCCTCCAGAGGTTCCACTGCTTTTGGATCCCGAACCTTACCCTTCTTCGATCTAACCCTCTTAGGGAGAGCCTCTAATTCCCCCCTTGGTTTCGGGGGTACTATGTTTCGCCTCGGCCTTCCGGACGGCCCACCCTGCGCCTCAACCTTCTGCTTAAGCTCGGCCAGGCTATGGCCAATTTGTTCCACCTTACCCCATCTCCTATCCATAGTCGCCATCTTACGCATCATTGCCTCAAGCATATGCTCCATGCGCGAACGCTTGGCCCCCCGCTTCCCTGACATCCTTTGCCTAGACCCTTGCGCTTTCTTTAAATCCCCTTCAACCAACTTTTACTCCCTTCGCAACTCTTAACCTGTAACAACACAAGCGACACAGCCTTAGCGTAATACAATAATCACGAAATTGCAGGGAAAATACCCAATGTTCAGCATAAACCTGGCAAATAACAGTACAATCGTGCAATCACAGTCCCTGCCCCACTGCAACTCTCACCATGTAATTACGCAAAATGCGCAAACATATTAAAATAAAAAGCACCTGTAGTTGCAAAAGCTAATTATGCACTTACATTAAAAAACGAATTCAAATGAAAGCCCTTGTATTTGCACAATGTAATTGGCATGCGTTGCCTCAAATAAAGCCTATGCCTAAAGAAGGGCTTTGTTTTAAATACCCAACCTCAGCTTTACGTCGCACTATCAATGCCGATCGATTCCTTCAAAATTCACCCTTTCTCCTGAAAAGCCGACACGCCAAAGGGGCTTCCAAAGCAATTAAAACAGGCAGCAGGAAAAATCCTCACTACGCGAGCCTTGCAATGCAATTGGCATGCGCGCTATACGCCACCCGCAAGGCACCCAAATGCTGACGAAACCCCTGTACCTTATCGGCGCGTACGCGCGCCGCTCACCCGGGCTCACAAGCCCTTCTGCCGTATCTCTGCCTGATCACGCAGCGGAACCACCCTGCGCAACAGGACCCACCGAAGCCTCCGCCTCCTCACTCAGCAACGCGAACCAGCCTCCCGGCGCCGACCAGCCTCCCGGCGCTGCACCCTCGACCTGCCACGAATCACCACCGGAACCAGACAGGAACCAGGATACCGCGTCGCAAAGATCCTGCAGAGGGAAAAACAAACAAAAGAGTTAAGCAGCCTCCTAGAGGGCTGCGACCAGGTCCTGTAAGAGCGCGGGAGAAAGAGACAGAGTCCCGCGCTCCACCGCCCTTTAAGCTTGAACCTGGGATCAAACCAGTTCTAACTGGTCTGACCCCGGCCCCCCCCCCCTAACTCACCATGACCCGGAAGCGCTTTAACCGCTTCCGGGCCATAGGTCACCATTGTGACCAATCGAACGCACGGCGCGCCCACCGCGTCACGATGACGCGGTGATTCAGCGCCGCGCGATCGAGACACAAGGGCGAGGGGAGGAGGGGGTCGGTGCCCCGCCATATTTGCGGCGGGGCCGATGCCGGCCCCGCCTTACGATGAAGTCATGCTTAGAGGGGAGGAGGAGTAAAAGGCAGACCGGAGGGGAGGGGAGAGGGCAAGGGAGTGACCTAAAACACGGAGTGAAATTCTCTCTACGAGAGAACTGTGGAATATATAGCTAATGTTGTGTGTCAACGGCAGCAACTTTGAAGAGTGTCGCGGCAAACACCTAGCTGCGCATATGAGTGGATTGGTGCTGTCCTGCAAGCCTGTACATTCTTAAAACCATACATGTCAACATTTTGACATGATATTGGAGAACGGGAGATTATGAAAAATAAATGGGGGACTCTATTATTCCCATTGACTAATGTTGAAGCAGGTGCAATTTCAGCTGAGAGACACAAGAAAACAAGCATTGGCCGTGAAAGCGAAAGTAATGAGGAAGGTGTCCATTCAAGCCACGCGGGGCCGCGAAAGTGAAAGTGATCGCGATCAAGTGCAGCAAGCCATGCGCTTAATGAGCATGACGAGGAAAGCCATATGGCACCTCTGGTCGTAAGTTCGCATCCACGCACATGCATGCAAGCTGTAGACCGGCCATTGTAGCATTTTTTGAAGCCCTTACTAAAAGTCTCGCTAGACCAGCGCATGCGCTGCGTCAGGCTGAGACCTAAAAATGGTGGTCTCTCAAAGGGGCGTAGCCAATGTAATTAGGGGCGTGGCTTAACAACACGTAAGCTAAAAATCTGTGCTTAGCATAGTGTGCCACCCGACTTGTATTTTGTTGTTTCTGTCATTGCATCCAGATATATGATACAACAAGTAACATCATAAATACAAGTCAGGACTATTGGCTTTGTCAATGGTTGTATTTGCATAAGATAAATAAACTGCTACTATGGCTTGCATATAATATTGAAAAAGCTTCCACTTACGGCCCTGGTGACACCACGACAATGTTCCTGCTACTGAGTTTCAAAAAGAGAAGGGAAATCCGGAGAGAAATTACTCTCTTTAAAGGATTTCCCTTCCCCTACAGCGCTCACCTGTCATGACGTCATGCCGTAACTTCTCCACTAGTGAGAAGTGAGCAGTGTGAGCACGTGCACACTAGTGAGAAGTGCGCAGTGTGAGCACCCGTACAATCAATCAATCAATCAATCACATAATTTGTAAAGCGCACTACATACCCGGTAGGGTTTCAAGGCGCTGGGGGGGGGGGGTGCTGTTACTGGTCGAATGTGCCTGCTGTCACTGCAGTCGGGAAAAATAACGGACTGCCTGTGGCAGGGCATAAAACAGAGCTCGATAGAGACCCATTTCGAGGCCCCCTTTAAAAAACTGCTGGTGCTCATCACCGGTGAGACCTGGCCCACTTAAAGCCCTGGGTAGCGCATTGCTCCTGCAGCTGCCGGCACGAACACAAGCATCAGACAGAAAAAGATTCCCTCATCGAGAGAAGGCAGCCTGTCTCCCAGCCATGACAAATACGTGGCAGACAAAGGTCGCCCTTCCATTTCGACATGGATGTGGCATGACCCGCCTACTGCTCCTTTTTACTTGCGGGAGGCAGTGGCAGTAGTGGCAGTAGGTGGGCAGTCTGCCGGTAAGTGGCGCTGGGCAGGCTCAGTGTCAGGCAAGGAAAGGTCGGGTTCCCTCCCTGATTGTCTGCACGATGTCGGCGGGCTCTTTCCTCCAGGGCCGATAGGCCCCAGAGCTCCGACCAGCTCAGGGTGCCCCCTCCCAGGAGAGCCCCGCTGCCAGCCACACAGGAACAGTGGTGGCTGGTGACATCTGAAAGTGGTGAGGCGTAAAATTATTGTCGTACTGCACTCCGGCAAAAGAGCATAGCAAGCGAGCCCAACCCACCTACGGGGGGTTTGGGGGGGGTTCTCCCCCAAGAACATTTAAAAAAAGAGTGGATAAATTGTGCATTTTCAAGCAAATTTAAGGAAGCAGGAAGGTTAGTAAAGCAATATGATTGAATTATTTAACATTTCAGAAATTGCCAATTTTTATGAGCTTAAGAGGACAATCTTTGTGTACGTTGATGTTGTCATTTGCCCATATTAACTTTTGAACACACTGATACACTTGTAATGGTTTTAACTATACAATAAATACATTCATTGACTGTGCAGTACTGTACATCAATATGATGACACTATTTCTTTAAATTAATATTCTGTTTTCATGCAATGGAACTGCTTCTCAAGTACACAGAATTTTCTGAAAAAAAGATGGTTACAAACATGACGTCTCTAATATTACCTGTCTCCAATTGAAGTTTATTCTTTAATAATATCATGTTTGTGGCTTACTACATACTTTCTAATTTAAATGTTAAATCAGAGGGAATCAAGGTGACGTGAAGGAATGTTTAGCTTTGACTTTATTATTTTTACCAATCTGTGGATATTTATATTGCTGCCTTGGTGAGTTCTACACACAAGTAGGGCGGCTTCTAGTTGAGGTTTTTAATGGTAATACGTTTCTGAATGGTATTTAAGATACGTTTACAACACAAAAGAGGTACGGTGTTCCTTGGTGGCAAGTTGGCCACCTTGTGACTACTCAGTGGTGGGGAGGTGGGAAATACCTCCTTTTGGAACTAGGACCCTCACACACCCAGCAAGCTAGGTGTCATGCTTCATCATATGGGTCTGCTCCTCGTCCAGCCGGCGCTGCAATGCTCGACGGGCACCCATAAAGGGGCTCTTTATCGGAGATCTTTTGTTCCTTGCCGTATAGGTGCCGTGGGTGTGAGGGGCCTGGTAAGATGTAGATGTGCTGTGTGGGTTAAAACAGGTAAGGGAATCCTCTATAATTATTTTTATTCTGGAGAGGTCACAACCTGATTAAAAAGTAAAAAGAAGAAGGAGGGCGACTATTTTGTTTTAATCTGACAAAAATTACGCTCTACCCCCTTAGTGGTCAACATGTTTCTCGCCTATAAAATGTCTCTAATAGATCAGTTGGCGATTCCTCAGGACCTAGTGACTAAATGAAAACTATCTACAGTGTTCTCTCGGTAGGATGTGTCCAAAGCTGATGCAGCGGGTAGGTGAGCCGGACTGCTCTGAGCGGGAGCAGCGACACTACGTTGAGTGTCCATATACTCCGCTGCGGTCTGATGAAGCCGCACTTGAATCCTTAAGAGGTTGGCTGCTTTTTTCCGGGGGAACATCCTACCGAGAGAAGAAGTGGTATGTACCTGGGTGTGTTCTAGGACCCTTTTTGTACAGAGGAATTAAAATACTTCCCGACCAGGATGGTGGTGTCTTCCCCTGGGAGTAGAAAAATTAAATAGTGGAGCTAGAAAGGTAGTCCACAAAAGAGGCTCCTTTTTTATTACCGTCATGGTAATTTCATCAGGGCCCATTGCTCCTGAGGATCTCATTTTTTAATTGCTCCGGCCACTTCATTGATTGAATGTATGTAATTGGATTCGGAAATTTTAGGCTGGTCGGGTGCCACAATTTTTAATCTGAAGGAATACAGTTCTAACAAATGATGTTTCCATTCCCCTTCTTTTCTGGGTATAGGGAGAGATTTCACTCTAGTGCCACAGCAGTCGGCGATTATTTCCCATTACCTTTTGGAGTTCAAAGTCAAAACAAGCTTTATTCGGTATATTAGAAAATATATCCATAAAAGCATTCTACATTACAAAAACCAGTTCATCATAAATTAGATAGTAATTTATAAATGTTTTAGATATAATTTCACCTTTTACATATTACAGTGAATACAGTATAACAATCAGTTAATACTTCTAAATTTTTTTTTAAATTTTTTATTTTATTTTCTCACCAAAAGTAAGCACAGTTTCACTTACATTGACAGTTACAATATTTTCCTTAATTTCTATTATTTAAATTCCATCTTTGGAGTATGCCACACAAATACCAAGTTGTTTTAGCACCTTATTTAACCAATAAGGGAATCTAAAATAAACAATGACAAAAACAAAAAACAGAGAGTAGAGGAAAGATAAAGCCGCCGCATTCTTCCCATCCCCCCCCTATTTGTCCTTACTTTGCTTCTCCTTCCATTTGCTTAATGGCTCACAGATCCTTCTCCCCAAGCATCTTCCTTTCCTCCCTTTCCGAGCATAGATATTTTCCTCCATATTATATGCGTACAACGTATTTGCCAACCAAGTTTGAAACTTTGGGGGATTTTTATCTAGCCAAGCCCTAGCTATTGTCAATCTATAAACAGCCATTATTACAAACAAAAATTCTGCGTACTGCTCTTGCTCCCCTTCCGCCACTCCTAACATGATCCAAGAAGGTACTAGAGAGATCCCTATACCCAAGGACCTTGCTAAAAACCCCTCTATCTCTTTAATCAGTGATTGTAGCTGGGGACATGTTGCGAAAATATGTATGCTATCTGCCTCTAACGCATCGCAGCGAGGGCAGCTAATTCCTGAACTCCCACCCCATTTTGCTATCCTTGCAGGCGTAAAGTAAAGAAAATATAATGTTTTATAGTGCTGAGACTGCAAAGGGGCTGCACTTAATATTGTGCGTCCTAAATTCAGAGATTCAAAAAACAGATTGCTTTCAACTCCTATTTTATCTACCCATTTCATGCTGAATTTCTCTAGGTCATCCTGGCTTTCTTTCAATAGGGTTGCATAAAACGACCTTATTGAGCAGTCCCCCATCAGCTTAATTTTCTCCGTTAATTCTATTTTATTAAAGCCTGCAGGGCCTCCCGCTTTGTTTTTAAAGAAACTTCTAATCTGCAAATACTTGAAAAAAACCCTATTATCTATACCATATGCAGCTCTCAGATCTGAAAATTGCTTAAAACCATCCTGAGAGAACAAATCTCCTATTTGCGTAACCCCCCTTACTGCCCACTCTGCCATTATCTGATCAGCAAATATTTCCGCTGGAAGTGATCTGTTATTAATTAAGGACACATATCTATTATACCTCCCCATCTTGACTCTCTTTGAAAAAGCGTTCCATACCGTAACTGCCGCCTTAACAGTTTTAAACCTGGTTCTCTTGAAATAACTAAAATCTGTACATTTTAAAAAACAGTTATAGGCATTTGCCCCTAGCACAACAGCATAAACCGCAGTAGACATATTATGCATTCTTACATTATCAATATTCCCCCCAATTAATCCTTGTATATATATTGCAAAACAGTTGCCATATAATATAAACGAAAATCTGGTGCCCCCCATCCCCCTTTTTCCCTAGAAAGTGTCATAAACCTATAGGCCCTCCGGGTCTTACCGTGTGCCCAGATGAACCTATTACATATGGTCTCTAGGCCATTGAACCAGCTGGCTTCAAACAGCAGACCTAAAAAAATATAAAAATTTAGGTAAAACCAACATCTTGATGATGTTTGTACAGCCTACCAATGACAGGTGTAGATTATTCATTTTTTCCAAATCCTTTTTGACTTGAGCTATTAAAGGTGTCATATTGTTTTTAACAATCTTATCAACCTCTGCTGTAATTTGTACCCCTAGGTAGGTTGCCGCTCCCACCACCCTGTCATCGTTACATATTACCCACTGGTTTTTGACTATCTGTGTTTTATCATTATTCAGGCTATATCCTGAAAACTGTCCGAATCGCGCAGCTTCTTCTTCAATTGCCCTGATAGCGTCTGAAGGTTTTGCAGTCAGGATGGCCACATCGTCAGCATATGCTAACGTTTTAAATCTACACCCATTTAGAACTAGCGGTGGAATCTGATCATTGCTTTCCAACTTACGTATGTAGGGGTCAAGGTATAAAGCAAAAAGGAGGGGAGAAGAGGGACATCCCTGCCTTGTTCCTCTCTGGATATTAACTGCGGATGTTTGTCCTCTATTGACCCTTATCTTGGCCGTCGGATTTATATATAAGGTCTGCAGGGCCTTGATAAATCCTGCCCCTATACCATACCATCTCAAGACTTCCCACAAGTACCTCCAGGAGACCCTATCGAATGCTTTCTCAGCATCCAGGAACAAGGCTGCCATAGGGTCTTCTAGAGTGCTTGCTGCATCAAATGCCGTAATTACTTGTCTGATGTGTTGAGTTGTTCCTTTACCTGGGATAAACCCATGCTGAGAAGGAATTACCATTGATTCGACAACCCTAGATAATCTTTTCACCAGAATTTTGGAGAACACCTTGACATCTGCGTTCATTAGAGTAATGGGGCGATAGAACCCCGGGATGTCTGCAGGTTTACCCTTCTTCGGTATTACAATGACATCTGCGCCACCCCATGATTCTGGGACAGACTCACCCTTTTGTGCTAGCAACATAACGTTAAACATTTCATTTACAAGGGAAGGTTGAAAGGTTTTGTAAAATTCTACCGGAATCTGATCCGGACCAGCTGCCTTCCCGGATTGTGGTAAATATTTCATTACCGGTACTATTTTTATGCGGTAAAGTCTATTAAGAATAACTCAGTAAATATAAGAGGCAGAATCCGTGGTATTAGAGGTTTTAAAAGGCTTTATTCCTATACAAAGGAATACAATTCGAATTGTAGGCTTTCTATTCCATCACCACGAAAGTTCAGGAAGGAAGGGCATACATTATTGACAGATAGGCAGTTTTATAGAAAATACATTACAGTGAAACAGATGCAAGAGGCGTAACAGCTGATAGTACAGATAAAAGGTGCATACGTAACTAATAGAGGCGGATGTATGGGCGTAATTTAATAAACGTCATCATACATGATGTCACAAGTGGGTGGATCCATAAGAGAATCCTGTAATGTCAGCAGAAATATTTGGCAGAGATGCGCGCGCAGCCGCATGACGTGTGATTGACGTGCAACTAGAGGGTGAAGGGGACTTGACATTAAGCTCTACATGTGGAGACAGAAGTCTGGGGGTCATGTCAACCTAATCCCAAATCATATCTAATATCCTATGTTTAAAGAACTGTGTTATCCAAAAGGAGAGGTCTCTAGGATAGAATCTATTCTATACTGACTATTAGTGCGTGTACAAGCGTCTAAGTGTCTACACTAGATGCGAGGGGGTAGGAATATTCCATGGTAACGGGGCTATGAATTACTTGCATGAGGACAGCGAGGCCTGGCCCTTTGCACGGTAGCTGGAGGAATGTTTACCTAAACTACTAGACAGGAATGCATCGGATGAGGAGCGGAGTAGATAATCTTGAAGGTGAAATACAGTTCTTGGCAGGCGACAGGCTGGATCAGGCACCGTTAGCCGCGCAGGGAGTAGGACAAAGTTCATGGTCACAGATGCAGGCTCAGACTGGAGCTTTCAGAGGCAGAAGGCAGAAAAAGGCTTGAAGACAGAATTCTGGGCCTACTCGCCTGAATCTGTAAAATGTGGAAAGTGAACCACATAAAGTCGGTGGCCTTTCATACTTAGGAATGGAATATCTGACCCATTCATGGCGAATCTGAAAGAGGACATGTTGACGGTGGACGCACATATATTTGCGTCTTCAAAACTGGAGCAGGAGGGAACATACATGTACTTATAGCATGCACATGGAGCCGTTGGGGTCTACGATAGGGGACATAACTGATCACAAAATTCATATTTCCTCATTCCCTCCTTGTCCCCTACGGACCCTCAGGAGATATCGATCTTCATCAATCCATCGATCTGTTCATGTAGCATCATTTGTTCTTCTTTCTTCTTCCGGGATCTCGAACGAAAACTTGGATGTGGGATACACGAGGTGGCACACAGACCACAAATCGCTGGCCCACATTGTAGACATAAGCAGCAACTGAATAGTATGAGAAAGCCAATACCTAGGAAGGATAGGATTCTCCATCCCCAGGCTGACAACACGCCCCAGAACCAACCGGACCAAGTCCAGGTGCCTGGACTCTGGTGTATCTGGCTTACAATCTTATGAAGGCGAGTTATGGCTTTATATACTGACGGCGAATTTTCTAGTATGAAAATGCAGCAACTTGATCCGATGACCCTACAAGCTCCGCCCCTATCGGCCAGGATGACGTCAAGAACAAGACGATTTTGAAGCACAACAATCCGCATAGCAGACTGCTCTTCTGTTAAATTGTCTAAGGCGGAAATAGTTTCGTTCACTACTGCTTCAAGGGTTCTGGTTAATCTACGTATCAGCTTACTATTAGTGACTGTACCTATATAGGGAAAGAAACCTTTATTGAAATCTGTGTATTTTTCCCATGCTGTTTCAGTGTAATCGACAATTGGGAGATCTCTCTGCTGTCTATTGTGTACTAAATGGGTATTTCTATGATAATCAGGAGGAGCTAGGAAAACAGGTAGTAGAAGGAATGCTATGTAACAGGTACCATCCCAATCTAGAGGTAGACGTATATATGCGATCTGGCCACATATAAAGTAGGAATGGCGAGAAGCTCTAAATGTAGACTTGCCTTGATCACTGAATTTTATTACAGTGGTGCATTTACTATGGCCCATGTGTATGGAACCATTCTTTCTTACACATAATTCCCCTTTTACTGGGAATACTGACATGGCGGGCAAGATTGGTGTAGCTTCAGATTCAACGTTCAGGATCATAAGGTTAAGTGTAAAATTACCTAATCCATATACTTCATTTTATAGATCAGTTCCTGTTCTTCTGGGAAGTCCCTCCTTGTTAGGGTAGCAGACTTTAAGCAAAACTAAGTTCAGGTTTCCCCATACCCAGTTGTCTTGATAAACTGCGGAATTTGAATCTAGGGAATTAATCAAACTAAACCATGCTCCACAGGAGCCATTGTGTGTGAACGGATAAGGAAAGAGGGGCAAAACTCCCTTATAGTTCTGATAGGGAGGGAGTCGGCCACATATCCAACAATTTGTGGCATTGCTGGTTTGATGGGAATGATGTAACATACTAATGAATGTGTTGTTGCGCAGCGCAAATCTGTAGGACAACTCATGCGGAGGTAATTCGCTAAAAGAATGTTCTGCAGTTACATTGTAAGCACGCTTAAGAATAGGGTAATACATGTGCAATAGTATGCTGACAATGATGATCAGAAGACTTAGAAAAAACAAAATTAATAATGTTACTGTGCAGTGACTACGAAATGATTTACAATACGCATGCTTCTTAAACTGCATCTGATGATTTCTTTCTCTATTCCGGTCTAGAGGATACACGTCAGAGACAAATTCAACCGATTCACCTTGGAGAGGACTTAAACAATCAAATTGTCTGACTTGCTAGACCTCAATTTTAGTTTGTAAAGTTCTGGTTTTGACTGCTCAACCAAGGGGAGCTTTGAGTCTGTCTGTGAGGGAATACAGGGTTGAGTATTCACACTGGATGGTAGTCCATAAAATTTCTTGATATGACTCGAGTGCAACCACCCTTTCCGTCCCTCGATCTTCACGGCTGTCCTTGTAGTCAGTAGAACCAACTTTGGCGACTTCCACCTAGGGTCCAGTTGGGTCTTCCGGTCAAAATTCCTGACCAGAACCAGGTCACCAGGAACCACGTCATGGGGCTTCACCTCAGTATTATCGGGAAAAGCTGCGGTTACCTGTGAACGACAAGATTGTAGTGCAGACATCAAGGAAGCCAGGTAATCTGTCAGCATATTACAGTCAACATCAGTGATTTTGCGAGGTATAGGCGTCCCCCACATATTTGGTGGTCTACCGAAGATCACCTCGTACGGGGATAGCCCTGTTCGAGAATGTGCTACCATTCTCATGTAAAAGAGCGCAACTGGTAAGGCTACTATCCAATCGACTCCTTTTTCTCTACATATTTTGGACAATCTAATTTTCAGAGTTTGATTATGGCGTTCCACGAGACCTGCCGCCTCGGGATGTCGGACACAGTGGAATTTCCATTGGTAGCCTAATAAAAGGGAAACGTGTTTCATTAGTTCGGATGAGAACGGCTGGCCATTATCTGAGTAGACAACACGTGGTAAACCGTACCGTGGGAAGAATTCTCGAACTAACTGTTTGGCAGTAGTCGGGGCAGTGTAATCTGAAACCGGGTAGGCTTCTGTCCAACGAGAAAGAGCACATACAACTACGAGAACATATTTGAATCCTCGACATCGTTCCATCTGGATATAATCCATCTGGAGGGCTTCAAAAGCATGATCGGGAGGTTGAAATCCACCCTGCTCTACGGGGATGCTTTTACCTGGATTAAACTGACAACATATCATACAGGTACGAACTTTTTGTTTAGCTGCTGCTCGCAAGTGTTTGTTGAACCAAATGTGTTGAATGCTGTCTAGCATAGCTTTTTCTCCTAGGTGCGCTGGACTATGTATAGTGTTAATGATGACTTGAACCATTGAGTCGGGAAGAAACCATATAGATTTTTCCTTCGTCATCCATCCTTGATCTGTTTGGATCCCTCCTAATTCAGTCCATTTCTTTATTTCTTCTGGTGTAGCATGTGTCTGTATGTCAATTACATCAAGGGCGGGATCCTTAACTGTCATGCAATGTGTTGGTGTCGGAACTATTGTCTTTGTCGTGTCAGTTGTGTGAGTCTGATTCTGAGCAGTCTGTTTAGCTGTTCTGTCAGCTAGGTCATTACCCTGAGAAATGATATCGGTAACCTTTGTGTGGGCTTTGCATTTCATAATCGATATTGCAGTAGGTAGATGAATCGCGTCTAATAGGGCTTGAATGAGGGGTCCGTGTTGGATGTGGGCACCGTGAGAAGTTAAATAACCTCTCTCTCGCCACAGTACGCCGAAGTCATGGACGACTTCGAATGCATAACGTGAATCTGTGTATATGTTGACTTTTTTATTTGTGGCTTGAATACAGGCTTGTGTTAGAGCGATGAGCTCTGCTGCTTGAGCTGACAAAGTGTTAATACAATTTGTTTCAATGACTTCAGTGTCTGTTGTGACTGCGTAAGCGGCCACTAACTCTCCTGTACTTGTTCTCATACATGACCCATCTACATACAATGTCAAGTCTGGATCTGACAAAGGGATATCTGTCAAGTCTTGTCTGGGTTTCGTCGTGATAGTAATGACTTCGACACAATCATGTGCCAATGGATCTGTTCCGCCTACTGGTAACAGTGTGGCAGGATTTAACATATTACAACGTCTGATTTCTATGTGTGGCTGAAACAACGTTAATTCGTAACCGGTGAGTCTCGCTATAGTCAAGTGTTGTGTTTGTGTGCGGTTCAAGAGAACCTCTACTGCGTGTGGTACTTGTACTGTCAATTGGTGTCCTAACACTATGGCATCGCTTTGTCTGATTGCTAAAGCTGTTGCTGCCACCGATTTCAGGCACGCAGGAAGAGCCTGAGCTACTGGATCTAATGTACTAGAGAAATAAGCACATGGTTTGTGTGATCCTGCTTGTTCCTGAGTGAGTACTGACAAGGCAGTACCTTCGCGTTCTGTAACAAAGAGTGTAAACTGTTTACTGTAACATGGTGTTGCTAGAACAGGTGCTTGGCATAAAGCTTTCTTTAAGCTTTCTAAGGCATGTGTATGTTCTGGAGTCCAAGGGAGGACAGTCGATGTGGCTGCCTCCTGTGTTGTCAACTGGATGAGTGGTTTTGCTAGAAATGCATATTGAGGGATCCACTGCCTACAGTATGAAGTGAGGCCTATAAAAGCCCGCACCTCCTTTTGTGTCTTGGGTGGTGGCATGTTAGCAATTAACTGGATGCGGTCGGGTGTAAGCTGCCTTCCCTCCTTGGACAGCGAGTGCCCAAGGTAAACAACTCGCTGGACACAGAATTGTAGCTTAGAAGGGGACACCTTGTGCCCCTTGTTGGCCAGAAATTTCAAAACCGTCAGTGACGCTTTTTCACATTCAGGTTCGTTTCGGGCGGTGATCAGCAGATCATCGACATATTGAAGCAAGGCAGTGTTAGTTGGCATGTGGATACTGTCAAGTTCTCGTTTCAGTGCTTGGCTATAGATGCTGGGGCTTTCTGTAAATCCTTGAGGTGCGCGTGTGAATTTAAAACTTCGTCCATTTAAACTGAATCCGAACAGATATTGACTTTCCGGATCGATTGGGACACTAAAGAAAGCATTCTTGAGATCAATTACAGTGAAGAACGTTGCTTCTGAGTCAATAGCTGTTAGTAATGAAGAGATATCTGGGACCACAGGGTATTGTGGTACAATACATTTATTTAATTCGCGCAGATCAATAACTAATCGATATACTGGTGGTGCTTTTGGATCCGTTCTTTTAAGAATCGGAATTATCGGGGAATTACATACATTGGAGTCGGTTTCGACAACCACTCCTTGTGCAATGAGCTCGTCAATGATTTGCAGTAAAGCCACTACAGCATCTGGTGGTAACTTGTATTGTCGCATTCGTGGTAGTACTATTCCTGTATTCAGTGTGACTCGATATGGTGTAATGTTCATGCAACCAACATCAGTGGGGCCTTGTGCCCATAAATGTGTAGGTAAATTCTGCAGTCGGTGATCCATGTCTCTGGACACGTAGTGACCTTTAAAGTCACGTAAAAATAGTCGTACTCCTTCCGGAGAACAACATATTATGGCTCCTAGAGCTTTCAATGTTTTTATGCCTAACAAGTTTTCTGGACATGATTTAGTAAGCAATAAATCTGTAGTACATGTCAATGGACCGACCGTAAGTGGAAGAGGTTGTGTTACGTCATTGATTATAGGTTTTCCTGAGAATCCAAGGGAAATATTCTGTGAGCCTGAGAGGGGTGCCCCTGGAACTTCACTGCGTCTTATAGTTGTTCTGCTTGCCCCTGTATCAAGTAAAAACTTTCTGTCTTCCCCTAATAGTTCACTATGTACATAAGGTCCCTCTTGGTCTACAGGAACCTCAATAAGGGGTAAGCCAACTTCCCTCTCTAGGCTATCTCATGAGTATCGCTGATAATCGGGATAATCTGTTTGTGCGTACTGATACATCTGTTGTGTTGTTGCTTGTGTTGCAGCAATAGGCTGCGCTTGTGGTGGTGCTACGATCTGTTGTGGAGCCGCCTGTTGCGGAGCTAGTTGTTGCGGAGCTAACCTAGGTTGTGCATGCTGAGGGATTTGTTGTTGATTCTGATCCTGTCTAGGTGGACGTGGTCTTTCCTGCGTTCTACCTGTGGCAGTATTATGTTTCAGGACTGGACAATCGTATATATAATGACCTTGTTGTTTACAATAGTTGCATGTCCCTTTCGCAGGACCTGCGGAATCACCCTTTTGATGACCATCGGCTGGAACTGACTGTGCAACAAGCATTTTCATTTTTGTATCTTTCATACGTCTTTGTTCATGTTCTTGTTCTTCTCTAATTCTATTGTGGTGATATTGTAACATCTGTAACATCTGTGATGGGGTATTACCTTGCCAGGTACTTTCGAATTTCAATACTCTATTCTTGACTTGCAGCAGAGAATTCTCAACTAATTTTGTCACAAACAGATGTGGATATGACTCACTACTGGCTTTTATGCCACTATTTATACTAAAACATTTTTCAAATCGGGAATAGAAATCACTAGTGTCTTCATCTGGCTTTTGTTTACAGGCTGAGATTGCACCCCAGTCTTCCTTTTTCGTAGTTAATAAACGTGGCAGTACCTGTATTAGTAATCCTGCTAGTGCTGTAGTCTTTTCCCCAAGCCCTGCTCCTGCAGCTCGGGCCCTTTCTTCGTTTTCCAATGCTGTCCAATCTATCTTTTGGTCTCCCACCTCCCATTCCTTTTCTTTGAGTTTCTCATAAACACCGGCGGGTAATAGGACTTTTAATATTTTCATAATGTCGGGGTAGGTATACTCTCCCATGAGTAACATGTCCTTTATTTCACGGTGGAAACCTGCTGGATCCTTGTCATGGCTGGGTACTACTTTCTTCATTTCTAATAATTCCAGTTTAGTTATAGGCGTGTACACAAACACGCGTGTAAAATTATTACCGTCACTTCTGATTGGGTGTACTTCGCGTAACGGGTTCTGTCTATCTATGTGATACATTTTTCTTCCCATGGTGGGAACTGGAACGTGTTCTGGGCATACGAAATTTAAATATTGGTTTCGGGATTCTAGAATTTCCTTAATCAAATCAGTACCTGACCCTCTCCATATGTTCGTGAGTAGTTCTGTCAATATGTCAGGTAAAGGTCCTGGATCGGAGTGTTGGCTTTTATATAATATAAGGAGGTGTTGAATCATGTATATACTAGCTAAGCGCTGTTCGTATGGGTCAAGATTCAGAAACGTGTGTGCAAGTACATCATCATTGTATTTGCCGGGACTGTCAGCCCATTGTACTGCTGACCTGGCTAATTCTTGTTCGTCCATGGAATCGAGCATGTGGTACCCCCTTCGATCTCGGAGTAATTTATCAGCGGCTTGGAATAGGTGTTCAGGGGATTTTGTATTTAACATAGGGTTTGGAAAATGTCTATTATATTCTGGACGTATTGGACGTATCGGGTCGTTAAAACCTCTGGTATTATTATGGGGTCTTCCTCTACCTACATAAGCTATCGTTTCTAATTGCTCTGATTCTTGCTCCTCCTCTTCTTCTGATTCTACTCTGTCTGTTTCTCGTCTTTCTTTATGTATTCGTTCTACTTCCTTGTGGATCTTTCGACACATGGCGATTATACACGCCTGTCTATCATGTTTCTCTTCTGATATGTTCTGACCCCATTTGGCAAGTCTTTGCATGGTATCGTGATCTGCCCCAGGCCTGTCTTGATTCCTAATTACACAATTTATGAAAAAACGTAGTAGTTGTCTTTGGACATCCACTTTCTGGTATTCCATAGCTTCGTTAATACTTTCTGGACCTCGCCCTGTTTGGACAAAGCGATATATTTCGTCTAGGTGTTCACCCATTCCTGGTATCGTCATTAAATATAATGTAGCTCGTCTTATACGTAGTGATGATATGAGCAATTTATCCTGTCTACCTGGTACTGGGTCGTATCTACAATCCACAAGCTGTTCTTTAAACATGTCGGATGTCGCTAGTTGGGGTGTACGTTGGAGTGCTAAATCTCTAAGGGTCTGTTTATTTCGCGGCGGTGTGGCAAACATGTCTGCCGTACCTCCTGTAGCACCATCTGAGGTGCTAGGCACGAAAGGATTCGTTGGGCGTAGGATAGAGATTGTAGATGCGGGAAAAACTGTAGAAACGGACGGACCTGTTGGGACTTGCGTAGGAGTTTGTAGTTGCGGGGATACAGACGAATGCTCTTGGTGTTGAACACCATCGGCAAGCGGTGTGGGTGGTATGGCATTAGCATACTCGGGAGCTGCGTCATCTAAATAGGAGGAAAGGAAAACGTCCTTTGCTGTTTTGGGATGTGTTTTGGGATGTGCTTTTATCGGGAGCAATGGAGGAGTTAAGTCTTTTGGTATTTCCGGGGTAGCCTTAGGTAACCCTTCGGCCAGAAGAGGATACATACCATTCATAAGAGTGTTTCTTTGTCTATCTACTTGTTCTGATTTTACTCGGGTACCTTCCTCAAGTAATAGATTTTCTCGGGTTTTATTTGAATTTTCTCTACCTTTCTCTTCCTGTCTGAGTGCTTTTTCTGTACGTCTATATGATTCTTTACGCCATAATTCAATGGCATCTTTCTGTGACTGTCTGGCTTTCTTTTTCCATAATTCTTCTTCTACTCTCATGATGCAATCTGCATCCCAGGTCCCCGCTGCGGGCCATCTCTGACTCTCTGGTAATTCTTTGGTGTAGTCCACCCATAAATCAAGAAATAATACGGCATCTAGGCCATGCTTATGATACATAAAGTACCCTGGAGTGTCCCTAGGTGGGATGGGAACAGCTTCTTCGAGTACACCTTTTCTAGTTTTGATCTGTCTTAGTTTCGAAAAGAGCGGCATTTTTAGACCTTACTACAAGAATACGCTTTATACAAAGAACACAATAATGAACAGTCATTCACACCACAATATATAGAACGTATTTAAAACATTTAACACTTAGCAGTTTACGAACAATGATGACTAATAGAAAACTAGTTACTGACATAATACCGACACTAGATAGTACTTATTTATATGCAAGACATACTATATATACTGCTAAACAGTACAGATACACTGCTAAAACAGTGCAGACCGGATTTGTGTACCCAAACCCGTCTTGACCGGCACAGACTATGTGCACGTTAAATGCCTCCCCGGTAATGGTACTCACCGGGTAGCTCGGAACGGAAGGCCTCGGAACGGAACTGAAACTGGACCAGACTGGACTCGACTCGACTGGACTCGGAACTTCGGAACCTGGTGGGCCTCTGTATACCTCGGATCTTGCTCTCTCAGCTAGGCTCTGGTCGGGATACTTCGCACTTCTCACCGCCTCGTCTGGGTGTTGATCGCAGCCTCAGTCGTCCCCGCTTGGCCGGAGGGAGATACAGGAAATCCTGCAGGTACGCGTTTTTGTCCGTTCAGCTGTGGCAGGAGACCGGGCCTGCATCGCACCGCCAGCGCGTGAGATGAGAAAGTGTCCCTGTTCGGGCGCCAATTTATGTGGTAAATATTTCATTACCGGTACTATTTTTATGCGGTAAAGTCTATTAAGAATAACTCAGTAAATATAAGAGGCAGAATCCGTGGTATTAGAGGTTTTAAAAGGCTTTATTCCTATACAAAGGAATACAATTCGAATTGTAGGCTTTCTATTCCATCACCACGAAAGTTCAGGAAGGAAGGGCATACATTATTGACAGATAGGCAGTTTTATAGAAAATACATTACAGTGAAACAGATGCAAGAGGCGTAACAGCTGATAGTACAGATAAAAGGTGCATACGTAACTAATAGAGGCGGATGTATGGGCGTAATTTAATAAACGTCATCATACATGATGTCACAAGTGGGTGGATCCATAAGAGAATCCTGTAATGTCAGCAGAAATATTTGGCAGAGATGCGCGCGCAGCCGCATGACGTGTGATTGACGTGCAACTAGAGGGTAAAGGGGACTTGACATTAAGCTCTACATGTGGAGACAGAAGTCTGGGGGTCATGTCAACCTAATCCCAAATCATATCTAATATCCTATGTTTAAAGAACTGTGTTATCCAAAAGGAGAGGTCTCTAGGATAGAATCTATTCTATACTGACTATTAGTGCGTGTACAAGCGTCTAAGTGTCTACACTAGATGCGAGGGGGTAGGAATATTCCATGGTAACGGGGCTATGAATTACTTGCATGAGGACAGCGAGGCCTGGCCCTTTGCACGGTAGCTGGAGGAATGTTTACCTAAACTACTAGACAGGAATGCATCGGATGAGGAGCGGAGTAGATAATCTTGAAGGTGAAATACAGTTCTTGGCAGGCGACAGGCTGGATCAGGCACCGTTAGCCGCGCAGGGAGTAGGACAAAGTTCATGGTCACAGATGCAGGCTCAGACTGGAGCTTTCAGAGGCAGAAGGCAGAAAAAGGCTTGAAGACAGAATTCTGGGCCTACTCGCCTGAATCTGTAAAATGTGGAAAGTGAACCACATAAAGTCGGTGGCCTTTCATACTTAGGAATGGAATATCTGACCCATTCATGGCGAATCTGAAAGAGGACATGTTGACGGTGGACGCACATATATTTGCGTCTTCAAAACTGGAGCAGGAGGGAACATACATGTACTTATAGCATGCACATGGAGCCGTTGGGGTCTACGATAGGGGACATAACTGATCACAAAATTCATATTTCCTCAGGATGGTAAGTCCCTCAGAGCCTCAACCAGTTCCTCCAACTGCAATAACTCTTCCAACCCCTTCCTGTCCTCCTCTGTTAGCACTGAGGGTTCTATCTCACTTAAATATGTCCTTATATCCTCCTCTCTCTCCAGACCATCCTTTGTGTAAAGCTCCATATAAAATTGTTTGAAAACCTCTCTGATCTGTTCAGCTTCCTTCACCCTAATTCCCTGAAAGTTTTTAATCTCCTTTATATCCGCCATCCCGTCCCTTTGCCTGGCTCGCACAGCCAGTATATGGCCAACTCTTTCACTGAGTTCATATACCTTTTCTTTATTTACTATATACCTCTCTACTGTTTTTTTCGCCATCCCCTCCATAGCTTCGGCCTTGAGAGCAACTATTTTCACTAAGATCTGATCAATTGGAGAGTGGGTATGTATGGCTGTCATAAGTGTTTCCTCTGCTTCCATGATTAACTTATTAGCTTGTTCAGCTTTTACCTTCAACATTCTTTGATCCTTAATTATTATTTTTTTTTTTATATCTGTTTTTTATTGATTTTACACAACCAATCAAATAAACAACGAAACATGATACAATATCATAAGCATACGTGGCATAATGTCATACAGTCTCAGACAGCATAGTAGAATACACAGTTACGGTGTCGAAGCATCATGTGAGCAATTTTAACCTTAGTAAGTAAATCTCCTGTTGCTAACCAATGCGAGTGCTGCCAGCTTTCGGTCCCTCATCCCGTGCCCAACTACAGCCTACCCTGAGTACTCGAAGCTATCAACGCACATTACAATGCCGATAACCCAAACAAAATATAAAGAAAAAACTGTAACCCCCCCGCCCTCCCCTCCCCGCATGTCCGGCACCAGTAGCACTAGTAGCCTGTACACACTCCCGCTATTGGACACATGCGCAGTCCAGTCCCACGGCTGACTTAGTCACATTGCGCCGTCTTGTGAATCATACAGGGTGACTACCCATGGATAATGTGAGGAGCCCCCGTGGCATACAATCGTGGTCCAGTCCCTCAAACCAACCACCACAATACACTCTAACAGGAGAATATATCTATAGCAACAAAGTCCTCCAGCATTGCATTCCAGCTCAACGAGATAGGTGTTTTCCTGAGTCCCCTAAACTCCTCTCTATGCAATTCAGCCCCCTCAGCCCTTCCCCACTTCACCATTTCTGCATGCCAGTCCTGTAGGGACGGGGCCCTAGTAGCCTTCCACCGCGCGGTTATGGCTCTTTTAGCCAGCAGTAGCGCAAGGTTAGCAAAACGGGAGGCAGGGTTACCCTTCTTACCCCGCGGCCCTAATCCCAGTATGCAGTATTCCAAGGTGCCTGTATGGCCCACCGAAGTTACACCCGCTATTAGTCTGCATACTGTCACCCAGTAGTACCGTAGTCGGGGGCAATCCCACACCATGTGTATCAATCCCGCATTGGGTGCAGAACAGCGCGGGCAGGTATCACTCGCTCCTGGATACATAGTGTGCAATCTGCGCGGCGTTAAATAGGCTCTGTGTAGCAACATCAACTGGATAAATTTAAATCTAGGATTGCGAGACACTTTCCTGGGGTGCCCCGCTATCGTCTCCCATTCCCCATCCGTAAACTCCCGGCCTACATCTGCTTCCCACTTGTCGCGCACCAGTCGCAAGGAGATCGCCGTGTCAGTGCGAATGCCGTGGGCGAGCCATTTAGTTAGTCGCGCTCCATGGCCCATTAGGTATTGCATGGTAAGTAAGGCACTCGTGGTTTGTTCAGTATCACCCGGCGGCCATGTGATGCGTATATATCTGGATATGTGGGCATGTAAGAGGAACATTGTGTCAGGGACACCGTGTAAGCGTACGAACGTCTCATGTGGCATCAGGACACCCTCCGAGTAGAACTCTCCGATCGTAGTGACTCCTGCATCCTCCCACACCCTCAGAGCACGGCTAGTAGTCAATCCCGATCGTGTAGGAATACCCAGCAACGGGATAGTGGGGGCATATGGAACCGCCCGTCCCGTGTATCTCACCGCACTTCTCCAGTAAGTAATAGCTAATTTCAATAAGTGGGGCGTCTTTGATCCTTAATTACATACCTCAGGGTTTCCCCTCTTATTCCAGCTTTAAAAGCATCCCACACTATCCCTGGCGATGATGTACCCCTGTTTATCTCCCAGTATTCCTTAATCCAATTACTCATTCTTTCCCTATACCGCTGATCCTGGAGCAGTGTTCTATCAAATGTCCATTGCCTTAACTCTTTATTTCTCCTTTGCCCAATTATTACAGTTAAGACTAACGGGCTATGGTCTGAGATGATCCTTGGTTCCCTATCTATTCTCGCTCTATCCAACAGTCCTCTTGTTATTAAAAAGTAATCCAGCCTAACCATTATCTGGTGAGGAGCTGAGAAAAAGGTGCTCCCATCTAGATTTGGGTGGCATTTTAACCAAGGATCTTCCAACAAGTTATGTGTTACCATATCCGCCAAGGCTGTATAAGTCCTCTTTTTCCTCCCTGAATATTTTCTATCAGGGTCTAAAAAGCTACTGTCTGCATCGTGTAGATTCAGATCACCGCAAAATATAATGGGCTCCGGCCATTGCGCCAATTCTGCGTTTAAAAATTGAAAAATATCCGGATCATCTCCTGTGGAGCCTTAAACCGAAACAACCGTGATAGTTTCCCCCCTAAACCTTAGTTCTGCCATAACCCATCTACCCCACTGATCCTCCTTCTTTCTTATAACCAGCGTATCCTGTCTCCTACCTAGAATCACCACACCTCTCGTCTTTGTATTTTGGTTGGTTTTTGCTAATACATTAAAGCCAAGCTGGTCCAGCAAATAAGCCTTAGTGCCTTCAATGTGTGTTTCCTGAAGGCACACTAAGTCGAGATTTAACAATTTTAGCAGGGCAGCCGTTTTGAGCCTCTTATTTAGCTCATTTAACCCACAGATATTTATTGAAGCTATCCTACAAGTCATTGTAATTCATACTTTTTCCTACCCTCTGTATATACCTGTGCCAACCATATTTCAATAAGCTTCATTATTTCCTTACCTATAGTTTTATTTACTAAGCTACTATGTAACCTGCCTCGCAAATCTTCCTTACATGTACTGTGCTTACAACCACCTCCTAAGTGTGTGTCTTTCCCCCCCCCCACCTCCACCCCCTTTCCCCCCTCTGCCCCCTCCCTTCTGGATCCCACCCCCCCTTACTACAGGCAAATAGGTCAATCCTGACCTATGTGTAGCCCCTGTAGTCTGCAGTGTCGCTACTCTCTCCTATCCTGATCTCTCATCTGTTAGTTATATCTTGTGACCCTTACGGGGTTTTTGGTGGACTATTTGGTGGCGTTTTCGATGGAGCTCTTCCTTTGTCTAGCTCCGTGATCTCTACTAGATACTCTCCCGCTTTTATCTCAGACATAAACATCTTGGTGTACCCCTTCCTGATGACTTTCAGTCTTGCCGGGAACAACAAATAAGCTTCTTCACCCTGCTTTTGAAAGGGTACTATCATCTGCCTCAACTTCCACCTTCTTTCCACGGTAACGTGGCAGAAATCTGGCCTGGCGAAGAAAATGTTTCCGTCAGCTGTCTTTCTGGAATCTGGTCTAGCTTGATCAATTATTTCTTGCCTCGCTAAAAAGTTCCCTAGAAAAACCAGCATTGCTCTTGGTAGTGCATTCTCTTGACCCCCACGATTTTTTCTTACAAACAGAGGGTATCTGTGGGCTCTTTGTACTTCTAGATCCCAGTGCCACTTTGATTCTGGAAAGGCTTCTTTTAGTACCATAACCACGTATCCTCTCGGGTCCTGTCCCTCCCGCCCTTCCTCAAGTCCCAAAAGTCTTACGTTGTTCCGCCTTTGGCGGTTTTCAAAATCTTCTAATTTCCATTGTAGGTCTTCCACTACTTTTCCTTGTTCCATTGTAAAAGTCTGCCAATCTGCTACCTCATCTTCCACTCTGCTAGTCCTTTCTTCAACTTGGGTTACTCTCTCCTCAACCTCTTCGTACTTTCTGTTTACTCTTCTTAGTGAAGCTTGTAGTTTTTTTGTGTCTCTTTTTGCTCTTCTACTTTCTGCTCTGGCCTCTGACTGCATCTGCTTTAGTGTTCCAAATAACATTTCAAGAGTAACATTTTGAGGTTTTGGCCTCCCAGCATTATCTCCTTCTCCCTGATCATTTTCCTGATAAGTTTCTGACGTAGCAGAGTAGTCCCACGACAGCTTTTTATTCATATTACTTCTAGACCCTCGACCATCTCTTCTAATTCCAACTCTTTTTTTCTGGGTCGCTAGGTCCCTGGAGTCCCCACTTGTGTCTGAGCCCGAAGTGTGGTCTGTGCAACTCCGCTCCTGCTCATTTTCGGGATCACTAATATCCGTTGTATCAGAGCCCTCGTTGACTGAAAAAAATTCAGGGGAACCACCCCTCATACCTCTGTCTTCTCTGCCACCCTTAACATTGTCCCGATCGAGATCTTGGTGCCCTTCGAGGCTCTGGGTGCTCCCCCAACTCGGCCCAGAATGTTGCTCAGAATGCTGCAGAGTTCTTTTGTTCAACCCTGCCTCCACGTTTAGCAGTGCGTCTAGCATTTGCACGTTATTATGCTTCTCCAACTGTTCTAGCGCGTTGCAATCTGAATTGTCTTTCTGCATTCCACCTCGTTCACCTTCTTGGCTCCGGCGCTCTGCACCGCTTGTTGCGTGCTATTTCCTTCAGCGTTCAGCGGTTGCCCTGCAACCGGGACTGCCGAGCTTCCGTCCTCGCGGTCTGCTATTTCTTCGGCGTTCAACGCGGCTGAAAGCCGCGGGGCTCCTGCTCCGATCTGTGATGTCGTTTGATGTCCGCTCATCCCCCCAGAGTGCCGAGGGTCGTCCGCTTGCTTCTGAACCAGCGGGGCTGCCTTCAAAACGAAAGATTCAGGTAGTGTTGATTGCCGCATCTGTTCCTTTGAGATCGCCGCTTGCGAACGCTGTATTTTCCCTTCTGGCTCCATAGTCAGCTCCCTTGCAGCCTTGCTCGCTGCTAAACGGGTCTCTGGTTTTGCCTCAATTTTCTTTCCTTGCCTCTCAGTTTTTCTCGGCAGGGCATCCTTTGTGGAGCGATTGAGATGCTCCGTTTGTTTTTTGGCGGTACTGACTGGTACTTTTGGGATCGCTCCAGAGCGATTTTCTTCTCTTGTTGCTGAGCCTTTAGTCGACCCAGTTGCTCCTACTTTGTCTTTATCTCTATCTTTGTCCTTGTCCTTATCCTTAATCCAGCTTACTTCTCTGCGACATTTTGAAAGGTGTTTTAGCTCTGCTACATATACTACTCCAGCAGCCAGACAAAGTTTTCCTCGCCTCAGTTGAAATTCTTCTCAGTAAGCCTAACCTTGATGCTCCTGCCGAGATGCTAGATAAAAGCCCATCAAGAAGCCACATCCTCGTATTCACAAGCCGCTTGACATCCTAGGATAGGAGAGAGGCGGAGAAGCGACTTTCTTCTACAGAGCTACGGCGGCCATCTTGCCTCTGTCTCATCAGTTAATACTTCTTATCAGTGCATGGGAATTTCAAAACATAAAATACATTTAAAACATGTGTAAAGAGACTGAATAAGACTGTACAACGTATTCATAAACAAGAGATTCCAAATAGGAAAGCTCCTTTCTTCGTTAATGGCTAGTTGGATATAAGCAGTTACCGCATTAGATATATAGACATGTTCTAAATCACAAATAAAATAAAAAGCAGTTTTATAAGAGTACAGTCTATTCCAGATAAAAAGCGGGCGTAAAATTCATTTCCTTAGATCCCTATAAAAGTTACAAAAAGTACAAAGTGCACAGTGCTTTGGATGGACTTACCATCACATGGACATTTCGGGAGATTTGCACTCTATTTACCCATCTTTGGGAAAGAAATTTGGAAGTGCAAAGTACTCAGCCTTAGTCTAGTTAAATAAAATCTATGTTGAGTATTTCTAATGAAAATAGGATATGGCTGAGTGCCCGGATACAGGGGTCCGTCACGGTACAAACTAACGTTTGGTTTAACACATACTTCTGTTTCCATGGCAGCTTCCCTTGATTTAAGGAATCTCCTTTTTAGTTCCCCCTTATAAATTTCTCTAAACTCACTGGATCTCCAAAATTTGCACTCACATCACACTCCATAAGGAGACTGTGAATGTGTTTCAGCCAAGTTATATTCTTCCAATAATCAAGGGTTAAGCAATCACGTATTATGTCCTTGGTAAAATGAGTTTCTTCCTTCGTCCAGATTCGATACCAGAAAATTAGGGCGGACACGCTAATCACGTTATTTAGAAAAGGTACATCCGTTTTCCTATGTATGATATAAGTAGCTGTAGAATTAGGAACTGATAATACTCCTTGTAGAAATTTGTTTTCCAATATTTGTAATGGGGAAGTATCCGCCATGCCCCAAAGCGATCCGCCGTAGCAGACCCCAGTTATACATTTGCTCCTATACAATTTCAAAATCTCTCGCACTGGCTTATTGTCTATTTTTTGTGAGAATCTAAAAATGGCCTCAGTTATTCTTAAAAGTTTTAGTTTACATAAATTAACATGTGCATTCCATGAGCCTTTGCAATTAAAAAGTAACCCCAGGTAAGAGAAAGTTGATGTCCTTTCAATCGGTGCACCATAGTGGGTTCTAATTTTAGCTTTACTTTTTCCGCACGTCATTACTAGAGTCTTGGACAAATTAATCGATACGTTTTTGTTAGTCATAAAATTTGTAAATTCATCAATCAGAAGTTGTAGGCCATTTGCAGTCCTAGAAATCAGGACTGCGTCGTCGGCATATAATAAAACCGGTGTTACGTGTTTACCAACGACAGGGGCGTCTGTCTTATAACTCTGTAGTTAAAAGTCCACTCCATTAATATTTAATGAAAATAAGAGTGGAGCAAGGACACAACCTTGTCTGATACCTCGGGTTACTCTAAAGTGCGATGTGCATTCCCCATTCTGTCCATATCGAATCTTTGAAATTAAATGGGCATAGATTTGTGACAGGAGGCTGATAATATGGTGTGGAGCACCCATCCCTTCCAGCGTTTGCCATAACATACTATGATTTACTAAGTCAAACGCGCTGGAGAGGTCGGCAAAGCATAGGTGAAGTGAGCCAGTTTTAGCCATGGTATATTTCCCTATGAGTAGCTCTAAATTTACACACTGCTCAACCGTGCCAATTCCCTTTCTAAAGCCATATTGGACTTCAGTTAAAATATTACTATCCTTGACCCAACATTCAAGTCTAGCTAATAAAATCCTGCCCATAAGTTTAAAAGTGGAATCAAGGAGAGAAATGGGGCGGTAGCACTTAGCCCTAGCTTTGTTACCTTTTTTAAAAATCAGCGTGATCACACTTTCGGCCCAAGTTGCGTGTAGCAACCCATCAGTAATAGCATTAAAAGGTTAACTAAAATGGGGGACCAAAAGTCACCATTGTATTTGAATATATCAATCGGGACCCCATCAGGGCCAGCAGCCTTCCCACTTGCACTATTTTGAAGAGCAATTTCAAACTCATCAACAGTAATAGTTTCAATTTTATTAGTTTTGATTAGAATAATGTTGCTGTCCTGGTTCGTTTCATTGCAATATTTAGTGGGGTTGAAAATATCCTCCAAGTGCAGTAACCAGTCTTCTGGGGTAACTACTGTATCAATCCCTGCCACAGAAGTATCCTTAAACAGGGGTTGGTCAATAGTTTTCCAAAAGAGGGTAGAGTTTTGGTCTCAGCTGCCTGGACCAAGTTGTCCCATGCAGTCTCTCTAATTTCTGTTTTCCTAGCGGTTTGTGCTTGTTTGTAACTTTTTCTAAGGCGACTCATTTTTTCTCTGTTTCTTGGCTTAACTTTCAGAGCTTCCTTCGGGTCTCTGTTTCATTTCGAACATTCTTGGACCAACGTGGACAGCGATCTCTTTTATTTTTATGACTCCTATTTTTATTAATTTCTGTTGAAATATTATTAAAAGCCATAACGATGTCAATATTATTAGAGGATCCATCTAGGCAAACTTCTATATCATGATTTTTGCTAGTAGCTAAATTTTCCATAAAGTTAGCAGGGTTAACGCCGGTCCATTTAACGGAGATCCCATTTTCGCCTTGTGTACTAACGCCGACTGCAGTGGCACCAGTCTTTTCAACAGAGTATAAGCTGGAGTTTAACGTTAGCAAAATGGGGTGATCATCACTAAGTAAACTGTGCGATATGATGCAATCATTCACAAAAGCCCTACTGTTCCTTGTTGTCAGGAAATGATCAATGCATGATGAAGAGCTAGCCCCCTCATAAGCATGCCCCTCAATGGCTCCGTCATTGCCACCCAACTTCAAAACTTCCAGGCCATATTTATACATAACATAGTTAAGTATTTCGCCATAAGGATTATGTGGGAAATGAATGATATAATCCCCTAAATCATCTATATGGCCACATTGATTCGTTTTCAATGACTTGCATAATTCGATGTTAAAATCACCTCCCCAAATCACTATGTACTCATTCCCCAGTCTCTTCAGAAAAGTATCGAGTTCTTCCTCCATTGCAGTCACTATCCCTATTCTAGTTTTATTAAAAACATTATTGTAGCAATTAATCACTACAATGTTTTGCTTTCCTTTTACGCTAAGGAGTAGAAATTGAAAATGATGCGACTTAGTAAAGGTTTTCTGTAGGGTTAATGGGGAAGTTACAGATAGTAACACAGCTAAACCTCCACTTGCTCACCCTGCCTTAGAAGGAATTGATTCAGAGAAAATGGTCTTAAAACCATTTACATAAAAAGGTTCTACTTGCCAGGTTTCCTCAATTAGAATTAGATCTTGGTTTGCTATCGTGTTAAGCCAAGATATATCAGACAGTTTTGTATTAACCCCTGCAACATTCCATGATAGGATTTGCAATGAGCCACTCGAACGACTACTTACTTTTCCAATCTCGCTCGGGTAGCTAGGTGGAATAAGATCATTATGAGAGCAAGGCGGCATAGCTTCTGCTGGCAATATTACTGTATTGATAGAAGGTGAAGGAGAATTACATACTTTGGGCAATATCTCAATATCGAAGGATTCTCTTGTCAAGTGATAATCAGCTGTATGGTCAGATTTTATATTTAGTCAGTCCACCTCACTACATCTTCTCAGGGGATCAAACCTCTTAGGCATGATTGGAATTGCTTCTTCAATATTTAAAGTACTGCTCAGAGCTATGTCTGTGAAAGTACCCAAGTGGTACTGCAGTAATGCCAGTATGTTGGTGGTAATTTTGGCATGACCTCTCCTGTTTACTTAACACCTCATCTAGTAAGTAGGCCACAAAATGTGGGTGGCGAAAGTTTACAACAACACAGTCACCCTTGCAGGTCTTGTCCATTTTGCCCACCCATTTCACTCTCCTTAACATAATTATTTCCTGAGCGAGAACCTCGGTGTTACTAGCAAACCAATGTATCACACTGTTTTTCAATGAATCCCACGTTTCTATACGACTTTCTGGCAATTTAGGTACATTTTTTAATACGATGACATAAGGAGTAGCCTGGGGAAGCAGATTTAAAAAGACACCATGATGATTTTTAGGTTGTTGAAAATCCTCAGATCTGGATTTGCAAGCTGATTGTTTTTGTAATTTGTCAGTTCTTTCTTTATCAAGAGTTCCAGATAATCCTACTGCACACTTCGTGGCATATGTTTTAGGGTTAATCTTTCCTGTATCAATATCTGTTCCTTTACTTTTATCAGACAACGATGGTGGCTTAACAGATTCTCTACTTGGAACATTATTAATACCTGCTGTAGAAATATTTAGTTGTTTTAAGTCTGTAATCAGTTCAGTTAGTTGGTGAATTTCCTTTTGCGCTGTTTTTAACTCAGTCATGATGCGCCTTTCAATGGTATAAATGTTTCCGTGCAATTTCTTAAAAAGGACTTCAATGCCGAGCATGTTAGATGGTGACACCCCATGTTCCAACCCTATGCCACTTCCATCATGCTTTAGTGTATTCCCCTTTTTCTGCTTTTTTCTCTGGTGATTGGACTTTACCGGGCGGTGTGCTGTTTACCTCTTTTGGCTGGTGGTGAAGCCAGGTCATAAACTTCCGGTGACATTGATATTTCTAGTGGGGTATTTAATACACATGGACCTGGTATCATAGGAGAGTGTCGTTTAGAGATATCAGGACTATTACTCCAATTGCTACTGTTCCTCTGTGCACTATCTTCCCCTGGATTAACTGGGGCCAGGCTATTTCCACAAGCAGGGTCCTCGACCTCTACTGTAGTCTTGGCCTCCCTATGTACAATATTCAGGGCTGTTTTGGCGGCTGCCAGTTGTTCTTCAACTTGAACTATTTCGTCATTTAAAATAACCATAGCACTCTTCAGATAATTCGTAATACGAACAACTTTTCCGGCCACCTTCCCCTTATTTGAGGCTAGTTTTCTTCTCCCCATATTTATGTTTATTGCTCCCGACAAGCAGGTTTCAACATGTAGAATTAGAAGATTCTCCGACCCCTAACCGGTGTATCTTTACTTCAGGATCACCTTGGAAGTCGCTCAGCCAAGAGGTGTGGCCCAGCCCGGCCTCGTCCGGTCACGGACGGGCGCAGACCGGGCACGCCCGCGTGCGTCCCGCGCTGCGGGGGCCCTGTGATATATTTAAGGGCCTCAGGCGCAGCGGGAGTGACGCGGGAGAAAGAGCACCTCCTGGCACGGGTGTCTCTGGGGGTTAGAGTCCCCTCCTCTGGGCAGACTCCTTCACTCGCGGCAAAAACAAACTTTAGCGTCACACGCTGCGGGGGCCCTGTGATGTATTTAAGGGCCTCCGGCGCAGCGGGAGTGACGTGGGAGAAAGAGCGCCTCCTGGCGCGGGTGTCTCTGGGGGTTAGAGTCCCCTCCTCTGTGCAGGCTCCTTCACTTGCAGCAAAAACAAACTTTAGCGGCCCGCGCTGCGGGGGCCCTGTGATGTCTTTAAGGGCCTCCGGCGCAGTGGGAGTGACGTGGGAGAAAGAGCGCCTCCTAGCGTGGGTGTCTCTGGGGGTTAGAGTCCCCTCCTCTGTGCAGGCTCCTTCACTCGCGGCAAAAACAAACTTTAGCAGTATTTTTCGAGGCTGCCTCTTTTAGCTGTATCCATGCTCCATCTTCCTTTAATTGTCTTAGGGAGCATTTTTTCCTTTGTCTTTTCCTCTTTAGTAGGTTCATTAAATTACTTCGCTCGAACAAAAAATTCAAGAACTGAGCCCTCATTAATTTATTTATTTCCCTGTTTATAGTAAGCAATGGGTTAAAATGTGATCTCTGTTGAACTGGAGCTTGTTAATTTGCAAGATTAAGCCAGGAGACCTATATTATAGGAAAAGTAAATCTGTTTGAATGGAGTCACACTTTACTGTTATTAAGTGCTGCTGATCTCTTATTAGTGTCGATAAATGTGATTTTAATTTAGCGGTTGCTTGAGTGTTCCAGTGAATTCTGCCATTTGTTATATTGAACCCTACTGTGTCACCTTTAAAGTTCCAGGGGCCAAACTTAGCACAAGTAAAATCAAATTTAAAACAAATCAGCATATGGTCACTGAAAACATTTCCTAAGACTTCCATATTTGTAAGTTTGCAGAAAAAAATCTGCAGAGACAATTAAATAATCTTTAATAGATCTCCCAGCTGGCGCCTTATGAGTGTAGTTTGCTTTTAATATATTTTTCTAGCCTCCCGTTAGCAATTATGAGATCTAAACTTCTCAAACCTTCAAGTAATAAAACTCCTCTTTTATCTGTCCTGCTGTTATTCGGAAATTGGGCAATGGGAATATTTAGGGCTTTGTTTTTTTCGGTGTTAGACAAAACCCTTATACTAGCTAGGGGATGGAACTTTAGAATTCAAATCCCTAACTAATAATAAGGACCGGCAATCTTCAATTTCCAAGATAGAGGACATAAAAGGATACATTTTTTAGTAGATAAGAGGAAGATGCGTCGGGAGGTAAATACGCATTTATGATCAACAAGGAGTACAAGTGAATCTGACCATCCTTATGATCTAACATAATTGCCTGAATTAGGTTAGAGGCATGTAAAATTTCTTTATGTGACCAACTGAGACTTGTACTTAACAAAATAGCAATACCTCCTTTAGCGTGACCTCTATTCACATGGTGCGCAGGCCGGCTCAGCACAATATAATCTTCTGTGGATCAGTTCTTTGTGATCCATGTCTCTTGTACACAAATTATATCGACATTCTGCTCTTTCAAGAATAAGAGTTTGGTATTGTTAGTGTTTAAGCTGGCTGCGTTCCAAGATATCACTTTAATATCCTCGCTAGGAAGAGTTCCCACATTTTAGGCCTAAGGGTCTATTTAAATTAAGAACACCTGCAAACCAACTCCATTTCTTATCTTCCTCCTCTATGGGAAGCATGTGCTGAGTATTTTTCTCTGTATGGAGCGAGACCCTCCTGCCTTCTTTACCGAGGAAAACCTGCAAAGTACTCTCTTTCTCCGAAAAAGGTATACCTCTTGCGGGGTGTTAGAATCCGGATTCTCTGGTCGGCAGAGGTAGGTACCTGGGACAAGCAGAGAGTCCTTCTTCCAGTCAGGGTAAGGGGGCACACTCTAACAATAACCCCTGCTCACCCTCTAGGTAGCTTGGCGTGAGCAGACAAGGCCTATCCCAGAGCGTTTAGGTTAAGCGTTTGTGAACACACACACAGTAGTCCAGTGACCCTCCACAAATGGACTCCACACCGGGATATATATCAAAAATAATGTTTTATATTTTCTTATCAGGCTTAGCACAAGACCAAAGTTAACGTTTAGAATGACCACAATACTTGTTTACAAAGAGTTCTTGAGCTTAGCGTTGTTCGGAATAGTCTATGCGCTTCGTTCCTCGGCGTACGCTTCGTATACGGTTAACATAGACTTGGGAACGGGTCTTACATACGCACCGCAGGCGCTTCGGAAATGAAGCGTCCACCCTACGGTGCGAACGGGCACAGTACCTTGAGTCTTTGGGTCGACACGGACAATTCACGGGCAACAAGCGGACTGTATGGTGCGATGTCCTCTGGGGGGGCGGCGCGTACTACGGTACATTAGACCTTGGGCGTGCGCGGCTTCAGGGGACGGTGCGAAGGTACGGCTCTCTCTTTCCAGGCACTGTGTACGCATTGTACCAGGATCGCGGGTCTTGACTCTGAGAAGTGCTGGCAACAGACGAACAGTACGCTCCGGACAAGGAGACGCACGCGACCACCATACGCACCGCAGCCTTTCCCAAAGCAGGGGAGAGGCGCGCACGCTGGCAGTACGGTCCGGAGGGGAATGCAAGGGGTACGGGACAATGTCTTTCAGTCACGGTGCAAGCTGCGGCTCGTAGAGGCCTATAAGTTGCGTTACTCAGGCCGGGGTTACCTTCCTTCGTGGTGCGAGCTACGGCTCGTAGAGGGGCCTCAGATACTTTGTTCGGGCCGGACAGCGGGATAGCAGCTTGCAGGGGGTACGCTGCGATCTGCGAGACGTACGCAGCAGTTCGATTCAAAGATGCGGGGAAAACGGTCTGTTTTCCTAGGCGATCTTACGGCGGTGAAGTCCACTGGTCCTGGGACTTCGTTCAGGGGGCAAGCTCACTCACAAGCCCTTGGAGATCTCTCAGCACAAGTCAAATAAAAGTTTCTTGGGTCTTTTCTTCCTCTTCTTCAGCAGCAAGGCAATCACTGCAGGCCAATCCCCCAGGTTAGGGACACTACTCCTCCATGCAGCTTTTCCAGTTCCTTCAGGTCGGACAGAGGTTTCTTCTTGGCAGGACAGGATCTAGTTTCTTAGGAGCACGGCTCCTACATTTAGACCACAAATCCTTTGTTCTCTCAGGCCAGGGGGGCCCTTGCCTAGTTCAGTCCAGTTCTGGAGCACTTTGTTGATGCGATGCAGGCTTCTTCTTTCAGGGTGCAGGGCAGAGCCATCAGACGCTCCAGAGGGGGCGGAGCCAGCATTGTGGTGGTAGAGCACAGTCTTATTCAGAGTCCAGGTGTACTCCTCCCACCCATCTTTAGGTCAATCTTTCTATTCACCACCAGGCTACCTAGCCCTGCCCATCTGGGTTTCCCCAGCCCTGTCACTCACACAAGCCAGACAGCAGATGCACATCACGCAGAGGCGGGCTGAAATGGTTAGGCAAGCAAATGCCAACTTTCTAAAAGTGGCATTTCCAAACGCAGAATATTAAAATAAACCTTGCTAAAAGATGTACCTTATTATTCTGAGTTCAGGCATACTAAACTCGATTTTCTACCATGTTCCCTGGGTCGGTTAGGATCATAGGATGTAACAATCTTAACAGCCCATTCTGGCCTATGAGAACAGGGTAGCCTTACAATAGTGAAAAACGAAAATGGCTGTAATTCACTACTAGGACATGCCACACACATCAGGGCTTGTCCTACCTTATGCTAAAATGCACCCTGCCCTTGGGCCTACCATAGGGGTGACTAACACGAAGTTAAGGGAAGGTTTAGGGACTGGCAAGTGGGTGCACTTGCCAGTCAGCATGTCAGTACCAGACTGCACGCAGGTTCTGCAATGGCAGACCTAGACACATTTTACCAGGCCGCTTCTGTGGGTGGCACAACCAGTACTGCAAGCCCACCAGCGGCATTTGTATTTACACGCCCTGGCACTCCGGGTGCACTTTACTGGGGTCTGATAGTAAACCAAATAAGCCAATCATGGAATCCAACCAACATATACATTTTACATAGGGAGCACTTGCACTGTGGCACTGGTTGGCAGTGGCACAGTGCTCTGAGCGGCCAACACCATTAAAACACAGCGACAAAAAGTGGAAGGGAGACTCACGCCAAGGTGCCAGGTCTAACACGGGGGATGCTAGATCAGTGTTAGGCAGCTTATTTTGGGCCACTTTTTTTAATGATAGCTCTACTTCTGGTACTAGAACATCAATGTCACAACAACGTAATTTATCGCTATGTGCCATTATCAGGTTGGAAATAGCTTTGACGGCAAATGTTACTCTTGCACCCCTAAGATTGATATATTTTTGAACCTCAACCAGAGCAATGTCGTTGCTTTCTAACATCTGTAGTCCCAAAATTTCAGCAAAGCAACCCAACAAAAAGGTCCTATTCATATATAGTTCATGAACAAAGATAAATGAGAAATCCTAGCTATAAGGGGCAGGCTGGAAGTTATTACCTAGGCTAGATACCTCAGAAATATTATTATTGGAACTATAGATGACATTATTACCTAGAGAGGAAGCAAATAAAGAAGCATTAGGGTTCAAAATACTCTGCACATTAGGAGGAACACTTATATCTAATGGCGCTGTATCTTTGGTAGATTTAGTAGGTACACTTGAGTTCAGCTAGGACGAACAAGGACCCAATAGAATTAACTCAGTTTGTCCATCTTCTTTCTTCAAAGCATTTAAATCCAGCTTTGGTGTTATATTATGGACAGGGTTAGGGTCAAAGCGTAACTGTTTTGACCTTTTTAGGTCTCGCCTGAGACAGCGCTTTAGCGCTGCTCTCGCGAGAGCTTTTGTTAAAGGGGGATCTGGAAGTGCAAACGAGTGCTTTTCAGGCCTCCAAATACAGTGCATGTGCGCGAGCGCGCGCACCATTTGGCAGCCTGAAAAGCACTGCGTGATCACTTTCACTCACGGCCGCTTTGATGTCCTCAGTGAGCCGCGCGGCCACTGAAGACATCAAAGCGGCCGTGCACACCATTTGCCACCCCCTCCTGCTTGTTATCACATCCTTGATCCTTGCTGTCTTGTAATCTTCCCATTATCTCGCTAAGCCAGTTTCGTTTTATGTAAGACCAAGTCGACAGCTCTGTTAATTGAGCCATATCCCTTACTCAAGTTACCATTGTTGCAGTGAAGGGCGCATGTTCCATTCACCCTCGCCTTGCCCCCACCTTTGTTTTTCAGCTCATCGGATTCACGAGGATTTATGAAGCCCGTCACACAGCGGCGCTTCACTCTGACAGCACCGTCTGGCACCAAATGGGCTTTTGATGCAGCAGACGTGAGTTCTTTAATCCATTACTGGACGGAAAGCATACTCACCGGACAGTTGACCTAAATATCAATGTAGGAGCAGAAGCATATTATTTGGCAAGAAAGAACAGGCGCATCTAATGGACACATCTCACCTCTGTCTTTATGCGAAAACTACAGGGGCCGGAATGCAATGGGAGGCGTCACAGGCGGGGCCCACAGCACTGGTCTGTGGGGGCTGATGCATGGGTTCACAGGCAGAGGAAAGCAAGGGCTGCTTTCACCTGAGTGCAGGGGAGGTACTGGAAGTGACCCACCAGAGGTGAAAACTCCTATTGTTTTTCATTACAACTGAGGGGTCTCCTGCCCCTGCCCTTGAATAAATCTTTCACACCCTGCTCTACTCATTGTTGTATGTGTCTGTTGTATGTAGCTCCAACTCGCCCCGAAGGCTTTGAAGCGCTTTACCCGATTACCGGTCACATTACATAAAGGCACATTCAGTTTCAGTCATGGCGGCATTAAGTCATGTGCCCAGAAACACACGCTGTGGTGCGGACGCCGAGACTCTGATCTGACGCTCCAAAGTCTCCCGCTCTGGCAGGGCACCAAATGGGCTTTTGATGAAGCAGACGTGAGATCTTTAAACCATTACTGGACGGAAAGAATACGCGCCGGACAGCTGACCTAAATATTAATCTAGAAACCGAAGCATATCATTTGACATGAAAGAACAGGCACGCAACATCATCATCCTTCTCCTTTTATGTTTCGCATCCACACGTTCTAAAAGAAACATCAGTCTGCCTTGATAGTGATTGTCTCTATAGCTCTCTAGCTCGGAGAAAGAGCGGCTCCATTGTTCCTGTTTCATGTAGCCTTGAACAGTATTTTAAGTCATGAGATTTCAGAAAAATAGATCTCTCTCCACTGATTTTCTTATGCAGGAACCGCCTAAAAGCATATCGCAATTTATCTTAAAGTAACTTGCCAGCTATTAAGATGCTGTATAAAAGTGAAACACCACACAGCATTGGCAAGACAATAGGACTGGCTTCAGTCCATGAATCCACTCATCCTTCCGTCCACACACCCGCCCATTTGTCATCTATTCATTTTGTCGCTCAAATTGCAGTCCTGCATCTATTCATCCACTCCTTTCTAGAATCCGCCCACTCGCCAATCTACAACACCACAAATTTACTAATCAAAATAAAAAGACTCGGGGTGTGGCCTGACAAGATGGCCAGTTAGATGTGCCACGCATATGGAAACCAAATCCTTATGAATCCTGCTGTACTCCTACTTAAAACAACGGTGCCTAGTGGACTGAAATTGAATAGGCAGCAATCCTGGCTGGGCTCTAAATTGTTAGGCGGCTGCTGCGAGGCCTGGACAAAAGAAACAAGCATTTGCAATGCAACAGGTCTCGCATTTAAGCGAGTTTGAGCTATTGGCATTGTAAATGACAATGTCTTTTATTTATGTTATGGTTTTGGAAACATAAATAAAACGCATTGTTATTTACAATGCCAATAGCTTAAACTGGCATAAATGCGAGACCTATTGCATTGCAAATGCTTGTTTTATTTATCCATCGGCGTTTTTCCTTCAATTTTTTCTTACGGGCTTTGTTACTTTTGTTCTTGATAGCGTTTTCCTTAATGGGAGAGCATCCGACTTTAGGACCATCCTCTGTAGGCTGCTTTGAGGTATTTACACCAGTTTTTAGAAAGATAGGGAAAACATTTCGAATTGTATTTGAGTTTGTATTTTCCATCTTAGTTTGTGAACGGAATGTAGATACAACCACTGTAGCGAAAGACTCAGAGTCGAAGAGCTGCTGTATTGTAGAGGAGTGTAATTTATCAAGTATATCTTCGTTTGCTTTCATTTTTGTTTTATTATTTCTATTAGAGAAAGGCTTACCACCCTGGATGCCAAAGTCTCGCCTTTTAACGTGTGAAAGAGAGTCTGTTTGAGTAGAGTTTAGCTTGTTGGAGTCTTCCTTCGAAAGTAGGGGAGTGGAAGATCCCTTCCCTGAATTAGACTTACTAAGGGGAGGTATGCAAGCTTTTCCTGACAATAGTTTTTGTTCAGAGGCTAAATACTTTGTCAGGGCCAAAACAGAGACTAGAATAGAGTCATGGTTGCTTACAGATCTCTCCATTAGGGCTAGGATGGAAGCCAGCACTCTTTCTAAGCAAAGTAACGATTCCGACATCAACATTTTTGACTCTGGATTATTAATTAAAGAGTCAGGGCCCGATTCACAGAACTAATTTAAGACAAGATCCTAAACTTACTACCATTTTGGTATTCACAGAAGGCACTTACTCATTTCGGTATTCACAGAAGTTAGGACTCCTAACTTTAGGACTCCTAAATGCCTTCTGTGAATACCGAAAGTCTTAAAATTAGGATTTTTCACAGTTTAGGAGTAGAAAAGTTAGGACTCCAAACTTTAGAACTCCTAAATGCCTTCTGTGAATACCGAAAGTCTTAAAATAAGGATTTTTCACAGTTTAGTAGTAGTAAAGTTAGGACTCCTAACTTTAGGACTCCTAAATGCCTTCTGTGAATACCTAAAGTCGTAAAGTTAGGATTTTTCTCAGATTAGGAGAGGTAAAGTTAGGAGTCCTAACTTTACTACTCCTAACTGAGAAAAATCCTAATTTTAAGACTTTCGGTCTTCACAGAAGGCATTTAGGAGTCCTAGAGTTAGGACTCTTAACTTCTGTGAATACCGAAATGAGTAAGTGCCTTCTGTGAATACCAAAATGAGTAAGTGCCTTCTGTGAATACCAAACTGGTAGTAAGTTTAGGATTTTGTCTTAAGTTAGTTCTGTGAATCGGGCCCAGAAAGTTCGGGTTCAAGGGCTCCATTTACAAGGGAGTGAATGGTTAGATTTGCCAGCAGGGAGTCGGACATCCTAGATTACGAGTGTTGATGATCTGTGGGCCATGATCCCCTGAAGTTAGACTGTGTTATGGAAGGTACGGCTGCTAATGGTTTTTCAGGAATTGCCTTAGCCTCTACATGATCTTCATGTTCTTTTTTGAAGGGCTCCGGCATCCCTACAGATTTTAAACTCATTTCTTTTTTTGGAAAGAAGGAAGGGATGGTATTGAAACTCCTCAAAAAGTTTTTCAGTGAGTTGTTCCTTGGAGGATTAGCTCTAGTTTTTTTACAAACTCTTGTGTACACAAATCTTCCAGAGCGTAATTTTTTTGTGGTCATATCTTTGTTCATATATTATATTACAAGTTCCTTTGCCAGGTCGGCCAGCACGGCCAGCACAGCTAGAGAGGTATGGCTCCAAAGGCTCCAATGCGCTAATGCGCCGATGCTCCGATGCGCCGCTTATGCTACACCGGGCACCGAGCGCTGAGCGCCGAGTTTCCACTCTCTGACGTGCAGTATACAATTTCACAATCTCACAAGCTCGGGCGAGGGATTGTATTACTGGCTGCCGGCACTGGACTCTGGGGCTCAGGAAGACGCAGGAAAGAGCAGGAAGGGGAGCCACACTTTATCTCCAGTAGTCAACGCTCTTGTATACAAAGACCTTCAATGCTCAGAGGTCACTACAGTTGGGTGTTTGAGGTCTCAGTGACCTTGAGAGGCTTAAGATGTTCAAAAATGCATAGAATGCATAGAATGCTTAGAGTGCTTAGAATACATAAATAACAGAGTAAAACAAAGGAAAAAAACAGGGCTAAGCCACAAGGCTAAGCCACAAGGAAGGGGAGGGGTGGGGCAACAGGCTTTTACAATATCTCCTGTTTCTCCGAGCCCGTCAACCCCCCTCTACCACTCCCCCGCACTGCACTGCTCTGCTCCACCTCAGGCCTCAGGCCACTCAGTCCGTACTTTTCAGTCCACCTTCGATTTGACTCAACTTTCAGCTCTGCAGTTCTACACCGTCAGACTGCTCTCTCTTTAATTCACTTAATTCACTTAAGTCGCTTTAGGCGATTAAAGGTGATTTGGTGATCTTTTTGGTGATTTATGGTGATTTGGTAATGATTGAATTATGTGTTTCTCCTTGCCTCCACATGCCACATCCGCCGCCATCCGCACCTACCGCACTTCGTGCTGCGCCCACTGGACTTCACACTCTGCACACTGCAAACCGGCAGCTTCAGGGATCTGCTGGCCGAAAGCAACAACGGCAACGGCAGAGATGGTGATGGGGGCCCTCAGCCTTCCGCCTCTGCGGCCTCCGGGCTGTACCCGGGAAATATCCGCAGTTTCTAATAGCTGGTAGCTTACGGCTTACAGGTGAAATTCGGTGATGGGCGGCTGCGACGGGCGGCTGCAGCTTCGGCTGCGACTCCAGCTGCGGCTCCTCCTCAATGTAGCGTCAACGTCACAACATTACAACAAGGCACTGTGTTATCATGTCTACAGATGTGGGAGTGCTTGACCAGTGCACCCACTGACGTCTCGAACTAGGACTGGAGTGGGCACTGAGGTGCCAGGTGAATGCCTTAAAATAACCACTGCCCACCGGGGTAATCGTGCTCTGTGACCCTTAACTTTGAAACTACATTATAACTATGACTGAAGAAATGTGCCAGGTGTGGCCGGCAGCTCTGAGGACTCGTGTCATCCATCCTTGGAGGTCATGACTGCAGTATTGTTCTGTAGCAATCCAGGCACTGGGGTCACATGAGGGATGACTGGAACAGTCCATCTGGGCAGGGTGCTGTCTTCTGCCCTCCTTCAAGTTTGTGTTTTCTTCTCTCCGACGGACGAAAGAGGAAAGGGAGTCAGAAAGAGCCATAGAGAGTTGTACCAGGGAGTACAGGTGGAACAGTAAGAAATGTGAGCGACGATAGAGGAGGCAATTGAGAAGCAGTCACGGCCGGCATGACGGGAGGGTGCCGCGCGGGGGGACGCACAGCCTACATGTAGAAAATGGAGAGTGCTATGACCGGTTTGGTCGGCCCTGGGACCGACCAAACAGTCAGGGCCCATAACATTGGTCTAGCCACTCCTCCCCGACTAGCTCACCCTACCGTCCCCAACCAGGCATACCCTTCTTCTGCTTTCTCACAGTGCGAGAAGCAGAAATGTAAGGTGGTATTTATACCATTTTAATTTTCTGCTTCTTGCACTGCGAGAAAGCAGTGGGGCGACGCTCCGACACCCACGTGGAGAAGCCGCCACTTCACAGGAACACTGATTGCAGCGAGACCCGCTCACTGCTTTCGGGGTCCAGGTTGAGCTCCTCTCACCTCGAGCTTGGGCTGTGAGGAATCGGGCCGGGTGCCACGAAGAGATCGCTCAAGGTAGGAGGAGGGAAAGCGGTGGTGACATGTTCGCTGTAGAGCGTCAGGGTGTGCTATGGGTTCAAGGTGCCCACAGGAGATAAACTTGGTGTAGTGCATTTTAGACATTTGGAAAGCAACTGCAAGCAAAATCCTTGTGAGACCGGCCTCGTGGCGTGGGCCCTCCCAACCAGCAAGCCACCCTGCAAACCGAACCGATCCCCGATGTCACAGACTTCCGGCCACCATGGCCCAACATCCCGATGGCCGGCCAGATCCAAACACGCATGCCCGGCCGAGGGAGAGAGAAACCCCCCCAAGCCAGACCAGGAGGCGCCGTCCCTGTCACACCTCTGGTCTCTTCCCCAAGGAAGGTTTCGATCGGCCACCAGGCCCCCGGTGAGCGGTGTCTCGCCTGTTGGGTGTCTGGAGTCCCTCCCAGACCCACCTGAACAGATCAAAGGGCCGGGCGACAGGAAGTCCCGACACACCGCCCCCAGGCACCAAGACACCTCTCGGCGAGGACTCCGGACTTCAAAGAGGAGGGGGAGTATAACAAGGGGTGCTGAAGGGACGGGAGGCAGAGAAGACCTGGACTGACGAGAGCCTGCTGACCTGGTCGCGGCTCGATCGCTCCCCAAACCTAAGAACGCTACCCGAACTCTGAACCATCTGAGCCCTGCTGACGCTGTCGCGGCTCCCCGAACTCTGAACCATCTGAGCCCTGCTGACGCTGTCGCGGCTCCCCGAACTCTGAACCACCTGAGCCCTGCTGACGCTGTCGCGGCTCCTCGAACTCTGAACCATCTGAGCCCTGCTGACGCTGTCGCGGCTCCCCGAACTCTGAACCATCTGAGCCCTGCTGACGCTGTCGAGGCTCCCCGAACACTGAACCACCTGAGCCCTGCTGACGCTGTCGCGGCTCCCCGAACTCCGAACCACCTGTGCCTGCTGAGTGACTCGCGGCACTCTCCTCTAAGGGAATCGGCAGAGATTGCCAAGAGAAGCAACATCCCCCAGCTCGAGGATTGAGGGCTGTGCGCAGGATACTCCGCAGAGACACTGGACTCAAAGACTGTCCCGCTACCCCCTTACCCCCATCACGAGATCGCCGCTGATTGTGGCACTGATTCCATACTTGCATTTCGGATCATAAAGATCCCTTACGTCTACGATAAAGTATACTGTCTTATGAAGAACTACTGTGTGGTGTCCCTCTGTCAGAGAGTGCAAGCGCAGTGTGTGCGATCCTAGGTACAAGACCCTTCCAGGAAGGGCCTCCCCGCCCTTGCTCGGCCTAACTCTGGGAGAGGTGGGTCAACGGGTGGTCAGGAAGGTATTCCGAAGCCCCCCGGAGAACACCTTCCAACAATCCTGCTTTAGGGTGGCTCGCTTTTGGCCACAGATGTCACCCTTAGGTTGTATGGAAACATTCCACAACCATAAATATTGAACATCAGCACCTCATAAGGTCTGTATCACTGGGTGCCAGACCTCTCTTGCCATGATTGACTGGCCCCGACAAGACTCTGAACAAGTCATTTGTCTGATTTTCAACATTTCCCCCCAAAAATGGTAGTTTCCTTCGGGTTTCTGCACACAATCGTATCCCTCCCAAGGATTGACCCAAATCTGTGCTCCCCAGGGTGTCTGAGAGTGGGGTTATCAGAGAGGGGTGGGTTTCCATGGCTTTAACAGACTTGCAGACTCTAGGCACTAGGGAATTGTTATGATGGGGGAGATGCCATCAGGGATGTCTGCAGTGTGTAGGCGCAGGCTAGGTGGCACCCAGGGGAACCTACTAACTCCAGGCATTTCTGAAACTAGAGGCACAGGGCTATGCCACAGTGAAGGCTTGCGTGAATCCCATCACATTGTATTGCTATTCCCCAGGATTCCCTGCAGGTGTCAATGTATGGGTAAAAACTCACAATTCCTTTTCTGTTTCTGTGACAGCAAACTTCAGAACTTCAGGTAAATGGCAAACGTCATACCAGACAATGGAACCCTCATGTAGGGGTGGGCCTTTTGCATGGGACTGACCTAGTTTAAAGATGCGACCATGTGAAGACAACTGCTTTCACAAATCATGTACTTGGCCTGTTACTGTCTTGTGTGATAGACCCACCCACACATGCAAGGTCATATAGCCAACCACACATATAAGGTCATTTGTATTTGTGCATGTATGCCAACAATGTGAGCAGATCCTTTTTTAACCAATGGTTAACTTGTGCGGCAAATTCTGTGTGGCGTTCTTGCAAGACAAAACATCCAGGACGTCTTCAGGTATGTAGTGTTCAGAAATGTTTGGGGTTCGTGTGTTTCTGTTGGTGGAGATAACCCCAAGCTCAGCCATGTGGTTCAGTACCACAACGAGGAGATGGGCACATTTTTGATTTTTTTTAGGGAGAAAAAAAGTCCAAACAGCATCCATACTCTATGTTGGGGCTCGGAAGAGTGGGTGTATGTGTGCCCCAAGTGAAGAGCAGGGTGCAGTTTGGATTTTTTCTCAGGTTAAGGGCAATCCAAACCGGCTCTGGGCTTCTCCGCGAGGTGCAGTAGTATGGGTATTTGTGTGTGTCTGCCCCCCAAAGAAAATCTAGGTGTGGTATGGGTTTATTCTGAGACTTACAAATATCAAATAGCGTCTGGGGGTTTTCACTGGTGCACAGATGTGTGCATCTGTTCCCCAACAGGAGCCTGGCGCAGTTGGATTTTTCTGCAAAAAAATCTAAACAGCTCCCTGACTCTCCGCCGCCATGTAGACGTGTGTGTCTGAGCGCCACCAAGGAGCAATCCACTGTTCCAATATCTTCTGAGGGTGCAAAAATCCCAACAGTGCCAGGCGCCTCTCTGAGGTCCAGACTTGCTAAATCCAAACACCTTCCAGGCTTCTCACTATCATGCAGACTTCATCCAGGCTGGGGCACAGGCGTGTAGGTGTGTGTGTGTGTGTCTGCACCCCAATGAAGATGCAGGTGCTATTTGCGTTTCTTCTGAGGTGCTGCTCCTCACTGGGGCACATGGGTGCTTCTGCATCTCAGGGAGGAGCCTGGAACTGTTTGGATTTTTATTAGTGTGTCTGTGCTCCTGAAAGGAGCCAGAGCTGGATTTTATTCTCAGACAAAAACAAGAACCAAATAAAATCTGGCACTTGGATGGGTGACTGACAGACAACTCCTTCCTCTCCCAATGCTTCTCTTGGACAGAAAACATTGTGAGAGCTGTCTGAAAGTGAAAGTGGAAGTGGAACTGGAAGGGGAGGGCCTACAGGACTAGCAACAATCCTAGCCAATCCCCTCCAAAGCCCCACCTCCTGGTTTGTGTGTTCTGTTGATGTGATGGGAGGGGTGGTCACAGGATAGAACACCCCTCCTGTCTTCTCGTTAACCTCCCTCCCTACCACTGTTGATATGGAAAAAGTCGATGCTGATATGGGTACGATACATTTGTTTATGTGAACAAAATTGCGTTCCTGTTAACAAATTTACCGATTGTGAACTCCACATCAACCCTGCCTCGCAAATAGGTAGTCAGGCAAGCCCTGAGACCTAGGCTCGAGGTTATTGATTGACAGGTCAATGGTGGGGTGGCACATACCCGGCAGACAAATGCATAGACAAGAAACCTTAGATCAATTGCACAGATAGGCACCAAGACGCTACAACGATCAAGGGACATTGGCCCCAATAAAAGCACATATGGCCGGAGCGGGTACGCCTGCTCCTAAAACACCATAAAGTCAGATGCCACATGAGTTAGGAACATATAGCCAATCAGAACACAGCACACACAGCACACGCAGTTCCCATGCCAGACATCTAGACACATTACCCACTGGCCACACTGTGTCCACGCAAGGTTGAGGCCCACCTAGATTATTCATCAAACAATTAATTTACAACTCCAAAGGCAGCTACTTACATTCCTTACCATACAAGGATCGCTGGAGCCATGTATGGCATACGATGAACTGTATAAAAGAACATCCCAGAGCGATTGTAAATTGAGACAGTTCTCAGACCCTATGCCTGTAACTGATCTCCCGGATGCAATTTTTAATTAAACAAATTGTTTCTGTTTTGCCAAACACCCCTTCTTGTGTTTTTTTCAATGGTATTTCATGTTCAAGCAACACCACTAACAGAAAGAAAGGGCTGTAGGTAAGGGTGGGAGGAGCTGAGGGCAGTAACAGCTGCCCTTGACCCTTTCTGAGCTCTGCCCACCAGCTGGGCCCTGAGGTGGACCTGGGAGGGGTAAGGGGTGTCCTCCAGGCCCATTCAGATGCAAACCAATGAGGACGGCCAGGAGTGAGCACTGGTCCAACTCAGTTGGGGGTTTGCCGGTGCCCAGAAAGGATTGGGCTCTGGCAAATGTCTCTCTCCCACCCCAAAATAGTGAAAGTTGTTGTCCCACCGTTAAGGAGTGAAAATGAAAATAAACAAATGTATGCCCTGGGGGAGGCCAGGAAGGGGGTTGGGGTGTTTCCCGATTGACATGTACATATTGTCAGGGTTCCAAGTTCTGGAGAGAGGGCTTGCCTAGGTGTGCCCTGGGGCAATCGTATTAGTGTTTGGAGTCAAGATGTGAACATCTCATAATGGCTGAATTCTGTGCGTATGTACACACGCTGTAGTGAGGAAAGATATTTGGGTCTCTGGAGAAGTGGAGGCTCTAGATGTATTTACGAGGTTCATGCAGGTTATGTTCCTGGTGGCCATTTTGGCCATCTCTAGTCTACTACAGACGAGCTCGTTCCAGCTGCAGCGCTCGTTTCTTTGGAACCCGGAGGGAGCAGGAGCCCCCATCTGCAGTTGGTCTGAAAACTTGATGCTGAACTTACCTGAAATCTCAACTTTCAGAGTCGACATTGAAAGATCATCAGTTAAACATCGTCCGGGGCTGCGACGCGACATGGAATAAGAGTGGACTCAGCCTAAAGCAAGGGAGGACACAGGTGCTGAGATTTGAAGAAACAAAGTACTCGCGTGGACACAAGTACTCACCTGAAGTTTGCCTCGTGAACTTGTCTGGAATAGCTAGAAAAGACAATTCTTGAAAGGTCACAACGTGTTCACAGACAAGATAATGTTAAATCTGTGCATATTTAAAGAGGACATTATTTAAAGAAACAGGGGCCAATTTAAATCCTAGCAGATGGTGCATTTTTCCACCAGGTGGATGCCCACCAGCCAGATTTATAAATGACGCCGCGCTGGGGGCCCTTTATAAAGCATCGCCAGGAACCGCCATCATGGCAGGTCCTCTCAGTGCATTTCGCTTTTTGCTGCAGGGCTCCGTCGCAGTGATGGAGCCGCAGCGACAGAGTATCAGAAGCAAAAATATCGTGTGGACAGAATCAGTGGCGTCACTAGGGTTGGTGTCACCCGGTGCGGGTAACTCATGGTGTCACCCCCTCACGACTTACCGCATGGACCGAGTCCGCCCCGAGTCCGCCAGTGGACACAGTTGGCAAATAACGGGACCATACAGAATCCTTAGTAACGTTTGTAAATGTAGGTCCTATATTTACAAAATGTGCCTGTTAACAACAGTGTGATAATGATTCGTTAATCAGGTTGTACAGTGGGCTACCTGCTAGTCAACAGTTTATTGGAATTTATAATATCATAGGTATGGTACTTTTTACTGGTGTGGTGTTCCCATTATCCATCAACACGATATATCAGTGGTCGAAGTGGGGGGAAAATAGTAGGGGAACTGTGGGCGGAGAATCAAAGGGCGGGAATAACCCAAGGATTGGATCAGTGGGCAGAGCCAGAGGCGTGGCCAGAATGCGCAAACATCCCAATTTTTTGCATTTGTTTGGTTTCACTGCCCAGTTTTATCAACCAATGGATACACATGATTATTTAAGGTTATAATGAGTTATTGACAGTAAAATGTGTTCACAAAGTGGGATATGCTTCTAATCACAGAATGTCCCCAAATACGATAAAATGTGGAAGCACAAGCCATTTGTCTCCGAGCCATGGAGTTTGTCATCAGCACTTCTCCCTTTACCAAAACAGCAGTTCAAACATGAATGGCAAAAAATCCTAGTTTGCAAATGTTTTCTAAATAATAATGGCTCTGCCATATTTGCCTCATAATGCAAGATCTGCAGCATGATCTCACCATTTAAACTAATAAATTGTTTGTTGCTCAAACGTATCAAAAGTTAATAAAAAATTTGACTTGTGTTGCTGCGGAGTAGATGACAGTTAATAGCTCACTGTTCTATGTTAGGATTTTAACTTATAAACTGCAAGTAACAAAAGGATCTCTCTGACAAAAGCAGTAGCCCACTGGCCTATTTACATTATGTGCACTTTGTGATCTGCATGGTACATGTTCTTTGCAGCAGGTACATTAACCCTCTGAGCTACCTTTCCATGAGTCAAATCTTCCGTTAGACAAAATTCCGATCTCTCTAGGAAGAACATTAATCACCAGAGTCATCATGACATTTTTATTGTTACCGAAAATTACTGGAGGCCAGGAAGGAGGCAGCAAGCGCTTTTAAAACCATAATATACTTGCAAAAATGATGCCTCCACCGAAAGTGAGCACCTGGTGCGGTCACACCGGTTGCACCGCCCTAGAACTGGCCCTTCTCAAGGGTCCTGTGATCTCAGTGACAGGGTCACTGTTCTAGGGTGTACTGCTTCATAGGCCTGCCGCAAAACTGGAGGTGAACTTCAGTATGAATAGTGGTGGACAAGCCTTGAAGGTTAACCCTACACTTGTCATGCTAGGGTCCACCTGCTGGTGCTACGACACCGGGGCTTCTAATGTCTTGCGAAGCCTTCTAAGGTCTAGCATGAGATAGTGCTCTCTCAGGAGAGTGGTCTGGCGGACTGGTTATTAAGGCTGAACCTGGTTTCCCAGTTCCAAATTCAGCAGCTCTGGCCATAGTGCCACATCCTCTACCCCACTGAACACCATACTGCCCCACTGAGAAAAACTCAGACTGCCTTCAACTACAACCCAATTGTTGCCAGCTATAAACACCTGGATGCGGCTCAATTTAAATTACGCACTGGGCAAGAGCAATATGTGGCCTACAAAAAAAAGTGACAGCATCCTGGAAAAAGCAAACAATCATAGGGAATGCAACATTTTGCAAACCATGTGAAATGTAAGCAGGAACAACATGGTTACCTTAACCGTTTTTCACTCACTGTTCAGAAATCAGTGAGTGCTTTTGCCTGAAAAGTTAAGGACATGACAACAGGGCCCTGAATGGACCCATTTCAATGGCCATTGCTTATATCCTTACAAAACGTAAGCAGTATGGTAAAAAAAAGACAACATCCCTAGATACAGAGCAGCAGTACAAATTTTGTTTTTCAATCCTCACATTGCAGTACCTCCAGGATTGGTGCACTAGCTCCAAGCCCAGGGAAAACAAAGCCAAGACAACAAAAATAGCGCTTCACTGGCAAACTCTGTAAAAGTGGCGCTAATGTGTTTGGGTGTGAATAAAAATCAATCTGGACAGTTTGCTACCACTCTGTCTTACTTTATTTAGTTATTTATGTTTCATATTGTTAAACTTTTATTCCTGATGCTGCATTTTGGAATTAAATGTCAGAAAAATACGACATTGATTTCCAGCAAAAGTGATTTTCTTTTTTGGATCCATTTCACAGGGAAGTAAATAAAAGAAAGGAGAGGAGACAGTTTGCACTGCGCACAGGCACGTCCTCTTCCTAAAAGGTTAGGTTGCTCTGCGCACACGGGCCCCAGGGCCGGCTTTAGCGCTGGTGGCGCCCTGTGCGACAATGTTTGTTGGCGCCCCCCCAATGACCACCTCCACCACGGATTCTCTCACTAGCACCCTTTAACAGTGACCAAGTCACCATAACCACACTCTCTCAGATGCATTGAATTAGTTATATAGCGCCACTCATACCAGTGTAGGGTATCCGAGCACTTTGCATCACACACACATTACACAGAGACAGTCAATCATAGGTGTGTAAATCCGTGTATAGGAAATGATACATTAACCAAAGGACTGAAAGTGTAGGAGTCACATGTCATCCATACTGGTAGGCAGTATAGTGCTTGGTGTGGAGAAGCACAAACGCAGAGTCGAAAAAGAAACCGCATAGTTGGGAGTTTTCTTTAATAATAAGAATCTATTTCTAGCCAAATTAACCCTTTTTGCAACATTAATCAATGTTCTAATAATGTATATTTTGAGGTGTGTATGCAGTTCTGGGATGAAAGTTAATAGTTCACTATTCTATATTAGGACTTTAAGTTATAAATTGCAAGTAACAAAAGGATGTCTCTTTTGAAAGCAGTAACCTGCTGATCTGCACTCTGTAATCTACTTGGCACACGTTCTTTGCAGCAGGCATATTAACCCTCTGCACTAACTTCACCTAAGTCAAAACCTCAACTTTACAAAACACTGATCTCTCTCCAGGAAGATAATTGATCACACCAGTTATCTTGACATTTATGTGAGGCCTGGTAATTGCCGGTGGAAAGAAACGCTGCAGCAGGTGCTTCAAAAGCTTAATAAACTTTCAAACACGGCGCCCCCAGGAAGCCAGCACCCGGTCGCACCGCCCTAAAGCCGGCCCCTGACAGGCCCTGTTGGTGTCACCCCACTTGAGGGTGTCACCCGGTGCGGTCCGCACCCCCCGCACCCCCATAGTGACGCCGCTGGACAGAATATCATGTCGAAAATACCGAGGCCCGAGACATCGAGACGGTAAGTGCAAGTAGGTAAGTATAGATTTCCTATTCATCACTCTACATGGACCTACCTTGAAGACATGTATATCATCACGGTGCATATATGTGGAGTTACATATAGTAAAACTTTGCTTACCTATAGAAACTTAGCTTCACAATATTTTTGGCCTCAGTATTCTTGACGCAATATTTTGTCCACACAATAGTTTTTCTTCGACCTTTTGTCTAAACGCCTCACCGAGCAGTTTTCTATTTTTAAAAATAGAAAATTCCAAAACAGGATTCTCTTTTTGAAAATAAAAATAAAATTCTCCCTTCGCCAATTGTAGTGTTCTCCCATGGCTAGGAGAGCATTTAGCAGCTTTCACTGGCCCGTACCGCCAGGGTTTCCCTGGTGGCGGCGGACATTGACAACTGATCTGTAATCCCGCCATCTGAATCAGATGGGTGTAATTATAGGTTTATCTATGGCAGCCGTTACTCCGCAGGGCTGCCAGAGGGGTTCATCATGGTGGAGACTGAGCAGTCTCTGCTGTGATTAAACCTATGTTCTGCCGGCATCTAAACTGGGAGGGCGGACCCTTGCTTTGGCTGTATCGACACTCCCTCGCCTTTGTGATGGAGCCTCCATAACGCCGGTCTATAAATAGGCCCCGCAGGGATTTGTTTCAAGGAGGCTCTTACTGCATGAAGCAAGCATGTTCTTGTGTTTCCACAAACACCTTTGGGATGCTGAAGAAAGTTATTGTTGAAGGTTTACCACATTGTTTTGGTGACAATAACCATTCAAATTCTGGGGCAATGACCTATTGGTGTCAGCAGCCCATCGAAAAGGATGCTGTGACACAGCGCTTGAGATGTATGCATGGGATTATTCGGGGTGTGTGGAGTGATGCTAGCTCAAAGTAATGGAATGTAAGGTGGATTTGTAAAGTGCTGCTTGTTACCCATGAGGGTTTCCAGGTGCTGAGAAGCATCATAGGATCCGGGTAATTGTGTTTACTGGAAAGGAGGCAGGTACAAAGGTTAGTTATACAAGAGAAAAGTGACATGCAACTTTTTGAAGTCTGTCGTTCATACTGTCGTTTAAAATCACACAGACATTGAAACGGATGGGTAAGTGGTACACACAGACATTGAAACGGACGGGTGGGTGGTACACACAGACATTGAAACGGACGGGTAAGTGGTACACCCAGACATTGAAACGGACGGGTAGGTGGTACACCCAGACATTGAAACGGATGGGTAAGTGGTACACACAGACATTGAAACGGACGGGTAGGTGGTACACACAGACATTGAAACGGACGGGTAAGTGGTACACCCAGACATTGAAACGGACGAGTAGGTGGTACACCCAGACATTGAAACGGATGGGTAAGTGGTACACGCAGACATTGAAATGGACGGGTAGGTGGGACATACAGACATTGAAACGGACGGGTAGGTGGTACACCCAGACATTGAAACGGACGGGTAAGTGGTACACACAGACATTGAAACGGACGGGTGGGTGGTACACACAGACATTGAAACGAACGGGTAGGTGGTACACCCAGACATTGAAACGGACGGGTAGGTGGTACACACAGACATTGAAACGGATGGGTGGGTGGTACACACAGACATTGAAACGGACGGGTAGGTGGTACACACAGACATTGAAACGGACGGGTAGGTGGTACACACAGACATTGAAACGGATGGGTGGGTGGTACACACAGACATTGAAACGGACGGGTAGGTGGTACACACAGACATTGAAACGGACGGGTAGGTGGTACACACAGACATTGAAAAGGATGGGTGGGTGGTACACACAGACATTGAAACGGACGGGTAAGTGGTACACACAGATATTGAAACGGACGGGTAGGTGGTACACACAGACATTGGAACGGACGGGTAGGTGGTACACACAGACATTGAAACGGATGGGTGGGTGGTACACACAGACATTGAAACGGACGGGTGGGTGGTACACACAGACATTGAAACGGACGGGTAGGTGGTACACACAGACATTGAAACGGACGGGTAAGTGGTACACCCAGACATTGAAACGGACGGGTAGGTGGTACACCCAGACATTGAAACGGATGGGTAAGTGGTACACACAGACATTGAAACGGACGGGTAGGTGGTACACCCAGACATTAAAACGGACGGGTAAGTGGTACACACAGACATTGAAACGGATGGGTAGGTGGTACACACAGACATTGAAACGGACGGGTAAGTGGTACACCCAGACATTGAAACGGACGAGTAGGTGGTACACCCAGACATTGAAACGGATGGGTAAGTGGTACACGCAGACATTGAAATGGACGGGTAGGTGGGACACACAGACATTGAAACGGACGGGTAGGTGGTACACCCAGACATTGAAACGGACGGGTAAGTGGTACACACAGACATTGAAACGGACGGGTGGGTGGTACACACAGACATTGAAACGAACGGGTAGGTGGTACACCCAGACATTGAAACGGACGGGTAGGTGGTACACACAGACATTGAAACGGATGGGTGGGTGGTACACACAGACATTGAAACGGACGGGTAGGTGGTACACACAGACATTGAAACGGACGGGTAGTTGGTACACACAGACATTGAAACGGATGGGTGGGTGGTACACACAGACATTGAAACGGACGGGTAGGTGGTACACACAGACATTGAAACGGACGGGTAGGTGGTACACACAGACATTGAAAAGGATGGGTGGGTGGTACACACAGACATTGAAACGGACGGGTAAGTGGTACACACAGATATTGAAACGGACGGGTAGGTGGTACACACAGACATTGGAACGGACGGGTAGGTGGTACACACAGACATTGAAACGGATGGGTGGGTGGTACACACAGACATTGAAACGGACGGGTGGGTGGTACACACAGACATTGAAATGGACGGGTAGGTGGTACACACAGACATTGAAATGGACGGGTAGGTGGTACACACAGACATTGGAACGGATGGGTAGGTGGTACACACAGACATTGAAACGGACGGGTAGGTGGTACACACAGACATTGAAACGGACGGGTAGGTGGTACACACAGACATTGGAACGGATGGGTAGGTGGTACACACAGACATTGAAACGGATGGGTGGGTGGTACACACAGACATTGAAACGGACGGGTAGGTGGTACACACAGACATTGAAACAGACGGGTAGGTGGTACACACAGACATTGAAACGGATGGGTGGGTGGTACACACAGACATTGAAACGGACGGGTAGGTGGTACACACAGACATTGAAACGGACGGGTAGGTGGTACACACAGACATTGAAACGGATGGGTGGGTGGTACACACAGACATTGAAACGGACGGGTAAGTGGTACACACAGATATTGAAACGGACGGGTAGGTGGTACACACAGACATTGGAACGGACGGGTAGGTGGTACACACAGACATTGAAACGGATGGGTGGGTGGTACACACAGACATTGAAACGGACGGGTGGGTGGTACACACAGACATTGAAACGGACGGGTAGGTGGTACACACAGACATTGAAATGGACGGGTAGGTGGTACACACAGACATTGGAACGGATGGGTAGGTGGTACACACAGACATTGAAACGGACGGGTAGGTGGTACACACAGACATTGAAACGGACGGGTAGGTGGTACACACAGACATTGGAACGGATGGGTAGGTGGTACACACAGACATTGAAACGGATGGGTGGGTGGTACACACAGACATTGAAACAGACGGGTAGGTGGTACACACAGAAATTGAAACGGATGGGTGGGTGGTACACACAGACATTGAAACGGACGGGTAGGTGGTACACACAGACATTGAAACGGACGGGTAGGTGGTACACACAGACATTGAAACGGATGGGTGGGTGGTACACACAGAAATTGAAATGGACGGGTAAGTGGTACACACAGATATTGAAACGGACGGGTAGGTGGTACACAGACATTGGAACGGACGGGTAGGTGGTACACACAGACATTGAAACGGATGGGTGGGTGGTACACACACACATTGAAACGGACGGGTAGGTGGTACACACAGACATTGGAACGGATGGGTAGGTGGTACACACAGACATTGAAACGGACGGGTAGGTGGTACACACAGACATTGGAACGGACGGGTAGGTGGTACACACAGACATTGAAACGGATGGGTGGGTGGTACACACAGACATTGAAACGGACGGGTAGGTGGTACACACAGACATTGAAACGGACGGGTAGGTGGTACACACAGACATTGAAACGGACGGGTAGGTGGTACACACAGACATTGAAACGGACGGGTAGGTGATACACATGCACATGGGCACATAGGTAGATGAGAAATACCAGTGATGTCTAGAAAGTTTTTTGAGCAAGTGTTTAAGCTAATTAATTAATTTAAAAAAGACAACATTAAAACACGTTTTTTTTTATTTCATAGCATCTGCCGCGGTCACTGACGGAATATCAGATACAAAGATATAGTGTGGACGGAATATCAGAAGGTGAGCGCCAGGAGGCAATGATAGATGTATTATTGTTAACTCCACATCTACGTGCCTTGAAGATATATCTATCGTGAAGGTGCTTATCTTTGAAGTTACATGCAGTGAACCTTTGTTCGCCGATAGAAACTCACCATCACAATATTTTTGTCCTCAGTATTCTTGACAAGATATTTTTTCCACGCAATGCTTTTTCTCCGATATTTTGCCCCGGTGAACACGCACTCACCAGATGAGGCGCCCGGGGACCTCCGTTGTGCTCCAGAGAGAGAAGGGCCCAGCAGGGGCGTAACAAACGCCCCCGCAGCCCCCGCGGTGCGGGGGGCCCCCAGTCTTCAGTTAGGTGAAGGGGGCCCCCTCAGCTCTTCGGTAAAGAGCTGGGAGAGAAATGCTTGCTCTAGAAAGCAGGTGCAGTCTGCAGCCTGCTCTGCGCTCCTCACGCTGACCCAGGGCAGGACTGAAGAGAAACAAAGTAACAAGTTACATTGTTTCTCTTCAGTCAGAGCCCGGAGGATGGGGCCCGCACTCTTCAGAAACACCAGGGCTTTCAGGGAGAGAGGTTAGACTTGTAAAGAGCAGGACAGATAACATTCTGCAGCGTTGTGGGTAAGTCTAGCAGTTTTAATTGTGAGTTTTCATTGTGAGCTCCTTCAAAAAACATGCTATGTTGTGGGTTGATAACAAATGCCTGATATGTTTTAAAATGCAGCATTTACATTTCTACAGATAGGTTATCTGGGACTTTAATTAGTCCCAGCTGTAAATATCCTCCTGTCGCTGACCCTTTTCTTTGTCTCACACCACTAACAAGTGCAGGATATGTTACCTCCTGCCAGGCCCGGTTCTAGCGGGTGGGGTGGGCCGGGTGGGCCAGGCCCACCCAAACATGAGCCTGGCCCACCCAAACATGAGCCATGGCCCTCCCAGTGAATCTGCCACTGATGTACAACTACAATAAAAACTGTGCAGATAACTGGTGATTTACGATCCTGCTGCAGAGTAACCATTTGTCTGTTGGTAGTTTTTAAGTGCTGATAAACTGAATTTTATGGGAATAGCTCAGTGGGTTACTACCTCTGTCACAGATATCCTTGTGTTACTTGCAGTTCAGAAGTTACTATCCTAACATAGGACAGTGACCTATGAACTGTCTTTAAAGAGCTGCATACAAACTTCGCTTTTTTGTATTGTGATATAGTTAGAACTTCTCCATTCCTTCATTATTCTAATGTTGCCAAAAAGAGTTTGTTTGGGCAGTTATACATTTTAATCAGTAAAGCCAACCCCCAACCACTGGAGTACTCTTTAAATCCTGAGTTTGTGCTTCTCCAGTCCAAACCCCTGTAAAATATATTGCCCACCAGTATGGATGACGTGATTTCTACACCTTGTAATCCTCATTGGTTTATGTGACATTCCCCATAGACTGATTTATTGTCTCTGTATAATGCGTGCTGTTATGTAAAGTACTGTGACACCCTACACTCATATGAGTAGCGCTGTACAACAAATGGAATGGATATGAGAGAGGGGCAATGGAGAGATGAGGGGCACAAGTGGAGGGTGGCAGTGAGGGAATCCGAGGAAGAGGTCATGGGGTGGGGAGCTACGGAGAGATGAGGGGCGCTGGTGGAGGGTGGCAGTGAGGGAGTCGGAGGAGGAGGTCAACGGGGTGGGTGGAACTACAGAGAGATGAGGGGCACTAGTGGAGAGTGGCAGTGAGGGAAGCCGAGGAGGAGGTCCTGGAGTGGGGGTGGAGCTGCAGAAAGATAAGGGGCACTAATGGAGGGTGGCATTGAGGGAAAACGAGGAAGAGGTAATGGGGTGGGGAGCTACAGTGAGATGAGGAGCACTGGTGGAGGGTGGCAGTGAGGGAGTCAGAGGAGGTGGTCACGGGGTAGAGGGAACAGCAGAGAGATGAGGGGCACTAGTGGAGGGTGGCAGTGAGGGAATCCGAGGAGGAGGTCACAGGGTGGAGGGGAACTACAGAGAGATGAGGGGTACTGGTGGAGGGCGGCAGTGAAGACATCTGAGTAGGAGGTCATGGGGTGGGGGGGAACTACAGAGAGATGAGGGGCGCTGGTGGAGGGAGCAGTGAGGGAATCTGAGGAGGAGGTCATGGGGTGGGGGGCTATGTAGAAATGAGGGGCACTAGTGGAGGTTGGCAGTGAGGGAAGCGGAGGTCATGAGGTGGGGAACTACAGAGAGCTGAGGGGCACTAGTGGGGGGTGGCAGTGAGGGAATCCAAAGAGGACACGGGTGGGGGGATCTACGGAGAGATGAGGGGTGCTGGTGGAGGGTGGCAGTGAAGGAATCTGAGGAGGAGGTTATGGGGGTGGGGGGAATTATGGAGAAATGAGGGGCACTGGTGGAGGGTGGCAGTGAGGGAATCTGAGAAGGAGGTCAGGGGTGGGGGGGAACTACAGAGAGATGAGGGGCACTGGTGGAGGGTGGCAGTGAGGTAATCCGAGGAGGAGGTCATGGGGCTCGGGGGGAATTACAGAGAGATGAGGGGCGCTGGTTGAGGGAGCAGTGAGGGAATCTGAGGAGGAGGTCATGGGGTGGGGGGGCTACAGAGAAATGAGAGGCACTAGTGAAGGATGGCAGTGAGGGAAGCCAAGGAGGAGGTCATGGGGTGGGGGAACTATAGAGAGATGAGGGGCATTAGTGGAGGGTGGCAGTGAAGGAATCTGATGAGGGGGTAATGGGGGGGGAACTACAGAGAGATGAGGGGCACTGGTGGAGGGTGGCAGGGAATCCGAGGAGGAGGTCATGGAGTGGGGGGAAATACGAAGCTATGAGGGGCGCTGGTGGAGGGTGGCAGTGAGGGAATCTGAGGAGGAGGTCATGGGGTGTGGGGGAGCTACAGAAAGATGGGGGACACTGGTGGAGGGTGGTAGTTAGGGAGTCTGAGGAGGAGGCCATGAGGGGGAGTGGCTATGGCGAGATGAAGGGTACTGTTGGAGGGTGGTAGTTAAGCTATCTACAGAGAAAGAGGTCAAAAAAGATGTCAAAAAGACGTTTGCACCAGCAATAAAGCCGGCCCTGTCATGGCCTTTCTGTTTTCATTTATTTAATTAACAGTCAGGTGATTAGGACAACTGTGGAGCATACTTTATCATGCATGCTAATTATTTTTACTGCTATATTCAACGTTTCAAGTTTGAAGGTGATTTTACTATTGTTTTTTACTGGGAATAGTGAAAGTGGAACTGAATGGTGGCTGATATGGGGCTAGGGCCCAAGGTCAGGTGTGAGATAAGGTGTGATGGAGAAGGGTGGTAGAAAAGTGGATAATCAAGCCTGTAAGGGAGTGCGCTGCAGAGTCAGAGGTCAGGTGGAGGTAGTAATGAAGAGGGTTTCTCCCTGAAGGCTCGCACAGAGGAAGCCCGGGTAGTGTCACTTGCTTGATACTCCCACCTTAGAAACTTCCTCTTCCCATCAAAGGGACATTGCATGGAAGAAAAGCACTTTTTGAGAGTGATAACATTTAGAAAGAGACTTTGAAAAGAGTGCGTTTTACTGTGCCTTGTAAGAGTAAGGAGAGATAAAGGAGGGCCCAGAAGCAGGCCTGGCTAGATATATAAGCGATAAATTGGGCCAGCAGTGGCCCACCCGAATGTACCCTTGGCCCACCCAAATAAAAATTCCTGGAGCCGGGCCTGCCTCCTGCCCCCAATTTTTGCCATTCCCCGTCTCACCCTTCGTGTTAGTTGGCACTAGCTTGGTTTTATTTTACCTTTGCCAATGCTTGATTACTTGCTTCACAAGCATTGGCTGCCGCTGCATGGCTCCCACGTGCTGGCCTCACACTTCGGAGCTGAGGAGACCCGTCCCCTGTTGCTGTAGACGCCTCGGTGCTGTTGCTCCACCCTGGTGTAGGCTGCCAGCTCCTCACCCTGCTCCTAAACCTCTTACTCATCAGCTCACAGCCTCACATCTACCGGGGCACATGAGCTGAGCTACCGGGAGCCGTTTGTGTTGGTCTTGGCGCTGTTCTGTGGTATTGCTTGCTGTGCTGGAAGGAGAGAGGGCTCCTTCCTGTCCACCTCTAAACAGGTGCCGGGGACTACAGAGAAAGGGGGCCGGGATTGACAACCCTTGTTGCATGTGACAATAAATGACCTAGTATTACATTCTCTCTATAATGGTGAGTTCAAATCAGAACATGCCAAATGTGGCCCTCGGGGTAAACGCACTGCTACTGGGCGCCAGAGACACACAAAAATCACTATTCGGCTCCCGGGCATCGGCTAAGCTTTATCCAAACAGTGCTGAAGTGCTGCTCACGTGGTATTAAGAAGTCTTTTCTTGCACTTTTTCGTCGAACAACACGTCACAGAGACCGGTCTGTGTGCAACCCATTAATAAAACAAATTGCACTTCTGCCAGTGGCATAGTGTTAACTTTTGATGAAATAGTGCCAAGAAACACGCTTATGCTGTTTGTGAGCCCTATAAAACACATAAATTGTACCTATTTCAGCTGCACGCAAGTTACCAACTGAAGCGTGTTACAATAGTGCTTAATGGAAGGTCCTTGCTCTTCATCTGATGTGTACATAAAATGAAAAGCATGTCATGCTTTGTTAGCACTGGAGTCGTAGAAGAATATGGAAGGATTTGCTGTCTTCGTCTTTCTTTTCTCATCTTGGTCTCTTTCAATCTTACTTTCATTAATCTTGCACTTAATTTACTAACTTTTCCTACTTATGCCTACTGCTGATTTTTGTTTCTACTCATATGTTGCATACTTCCTCTTACTGTGCTACGTAACCTCTTAATTTTACCTTTCTCTTACACCTCATATTTGTTCCCACTCTTACGTTTTATTATTCCAACATACTCTTGCTTCCACTTACAATTTATTACGCCTATTTCCTCCTGCTCTTACTCATTTCTCCTCTTACTCCTATTACGTCTTCTAACTGCTATTCTTACTTTTGCTACCGTATTTGCCAATGCCCTTATTACCATTAACTTAGTCCTACCTACTCCTACTTGCACTCTTACTCCTGCATACTCCTACTTGAATCTACCTTCCACTACTTTTACATCTAAATACTTCAGCTCTTCTGCTTAGCCCTTCTTATGCCTATTCTTACTCATACTTGGGGGAGGAGTTGGCCTAGCGGCTAGGGCGGTCGACCTCGAATCTGGGGAACTGGGTTCGAGTTTCAACAATGACGCTGAACATCCTGTGATTCTGGGCAAATCACTTAATCTACCTGTGCCTAACAAATATGAATGTGTCCTCGTGTAACGCAACTGGTGCTCATGTAAAGCGCTATGATACCCGATACGGGTCAAGTTCGAGCTATATAAAACTCCATAAAATAAATAAAAATAAAAAAAATGAACAGGATCTGCTCGGTCGCATTGGAAGGTAAACAAGCATTTGCAATGCAATTGGTCTCGCATTTGTGAGGGTTAGAACTATTGACATTGTAAAGGACAGTGTATTTTACCTATGTGTTTTCTGCTTGGAGTGGAGTGAATGTGTGTGGTGTCAAGTGGACATATGTGGTTTGGATTGGAATTGTTAGTTGTGGAATTGTATTGTGTGGATTGGATCTGTGTAGTGAAATAATGTAATTATGTGGATAGTAATTGTGTGGTATTGAGTGTACTGGAATTATGTGGAGTGGGATTGTGTGTCATGGAGTGGGATTGTGTGTCTTGGAATGAGATTATCTGGAATGGTATTTTGCGTTGTGGAGTAGTATGTAGTGGAGTTTACTTATGTGGTGTGCTGTCAAATATTATAGCATGATGTGGAATTTTGTGGTGTAGATTGGATGTATGTGGTGTGTTATGTAATTCTGTTGTTGGTTTGAATTATGTAGTTTGTTGTTGAATTATGTGGTGTGGAATGGAAATGTGTAGAGTTGAAATGTGTGACGTGGAAGTGTTCGCTGCTGGGTGAAAATTATGTTGAGTGGTATTATGAGGCATGGTGTGAAGTGTAGTTATGTGGAATGTTGCTACGTGACAGACTGGATTTATGTGGAGTGTATTTATGCAATATGGATGAGAGCATAATTATGTGGAGGTTAATTATGTGGTGCTGAGTGGTATTATGTGGAGTAATTATGTGTGATGAATTGTGTGGGGATGAATTGTGGAATTGTGAGACGTGTGGAATTATGTGGCATGGTGTGGTGTATAATTGTGCGGAGTGGAATTATGTAGCATTTTGCAGAGTTGTATTTTGTGGAGGGTAATTCTGTGTTTTGGACTTGCGTGTAAATATGTTGTGTGACGTATAATTATATAGGTTGAAGTGGAATTATGTGTACTTGAATTGTGTAGTGTGGAGTGTAATTATGTGGTTTGGAGTGCTATTAAGTTGTGTGGAATGTTATTATGTGATGTGGAATTATGAGGTATGGAGTGAAGTAGAAATATGTTTTTTCATATTTAGGATTGTAATTATGTGGTATGGAATGTAGGGTTAAATTATTTATAGTTGAATAGTGTGGCATGGAATTATGAGAGGTTCAAATGTGCTGAGTTTGGTAGAATTAGGTAGCGTGGATTTGAGCAAGCTGTGCACGCTAAGGCTTTTATGTCATGGGGTATAAAGTTGACAATTGTCTATTTTTCTTTGTAAAAATAATTTGGGCTGTTTCTTTACCTTCCGGTACATTTCTGAACAATTTGTTAAGCTAAATTGTGATGTTTCTTTTTGTGCGTATGCAGGAAAGAACGAGTGTATGTGGAATGTTGCTACGTGGCATAGACTAGATTTATGTGGAGTGTATTTATGCAATATGGATGAGAGCATAATTATGTGGAGGTTAATTATGTGGTGCTGAGTGGTATTATGTGGAGTAATTATGTGTGATGAATTGTGTGTGGATGAATTGTGGAATTGTGAGACGTGTGGAATTATGTGGCATGGTGTGGTGTATAATTGTGCGGAGTGGAATTATGTAGCATGTTGCAGAGTTGTATTTTGTGGAGGGTAATTCTGTGTTTTAAAGTTGAGTGTAAATATGTTGTGTGACGTATAATTATATAGGTTGAAGTGGAATTATGTATACTTAAATTTTGTTGTGTGGAGTGTAATTATGTGGTTTGGAGTGCTATTAAGTTGTGTGGAATGTTATTATGTGATGTGGACTTATGTGGTATGGAGTGAAGTAGAAATATATGTTTTTTCATTTTTAGGATTGTAATTATGTGGTATGGAATGTAGGGTTAAATTATTTATAGTTGAATTGTGTGGCATGGAATTATGAGATGTCCAAATGTGCTGAGTTTGGTAGAATTAGGTAGCGTGGATTTGAGCAAGCTGTGCACGCTAAGGCTTTTATTTCATGGGGTATAAAGTTGACGATTGTCTATTTTTCTTTGTAAAAATTATTTGGGCTGTTTCTTTACCTTCCGGTACATTTCTGAACAATTTGTTTAGCTAAATTGTAATGTTGCTTTGTGTGCGCATGCAGGGAAGAACGAGTGTATGCAAAAAATCATCCTATGTCTCAGTATTAACTTCCACACCTCTAAACAATAATCCCAATCCTAGAATGAGTTATCCGTTTGCTTTACAACAGTTAGTAAAACAAGGAAGTGCTTTGCGAGTCTGTAAGTAGCAAAGGTTTTAAAGGACTTGTTTTTGTGCAAAGTATTGCTTTTCCCAGTTCAAGGAAGGGATAAAAAAATATCTTCAGATAATAATAGGGGTGACAGGATGGTGCGATAGCAGAATATTGATTTGGGTGGATCTGGCGAGGACTGCGGGCAGCAAGTGCTTGATACGCTATTTGCATAAGAAAATACTATATATTTTTTTCATTATCCTCCATTAGTTATTAGTAAGGAAGGGGGAAGAGAAGCGTTCACCGACAGCATTCGGTTAGTCTTAGGGACACAAAGAATGCTGTGGTCTGTGGTAGATGGCGCCCAGAAGGCATACGTATATGTATCAGGAGCTGCCAAAGAAAGGAAGTGGAAATGCGCTTTAGACGTTGCTGGTATTGATGGCTACTGTGCGGTTGCAGACTTCGCTGGGCTGACAGTTGGTGGGGAAATGCTACGTTGTCATTGTAGGTTTAATTCATGAATCGCTCATTCTCTCTGGTGTTTGTCCTTGGGGTACTTGTTGACTGGTGCTACATATGGGATCTGGTTTGCCTTTGACAGCAGGTATGGTTTAGTGGGGTACATAGTGTAAATTAATGTTGGCGTGAGGAAACAAAAATCTGACAATTTGTACATTTGATATTATTGTGTGCATCATGCAGAGGATGAAAAGTAGCAGGAACGGCTTTGATGCCGTATAGGCTAGCAGGAAGAACTGTTTTGAGGTGGTCAGTTGCAGAGATTGTTCGACATTTTTAAAACTTCCATAGTGGCATTGGGGAGGCCAGCAGCTGAAAGGCTCTGTCTCTACTGGTAGGCAGTGGTTAGATGGTGACCGGTCATCAGTCTTTCTGTGGGTGATGGACAGGGGAGCAGTAGGCGGCGGTCACAGGTTTGCAGTGACATCCGAGGGGTGGTTTTAAAGGCGGGCAGAAAAGCATAATTGCGGGTTTCATAGGGGTGAGGGTAGAGTGTAATGGATGAGTTAGTAGCAGGCACGACGGAAGTGATCTGAGTTTGGAGGTGGTTAACTGAGAGGGCTTCGCTTGAAGGTGGCTCATCAAGTAGGAGGATGTGTTTGGTGGGCCGGCTGGAGGCAGTGTTATGTAACTTTGCTGGAGGGCACAGCAGCATTTACTGATGTATGTAAATCGCTCGATGAGAGGGCGGATGTGACCAATAGAGGAACCAGAATCCTTTTTTTATGGCTGGGGTGAGCCCCTGCAGTATGGCGGGTCGCTGGCCTGAGGGCTCTTGACTGGCGAGGAGAATGGGGGGCCCCCTCCATGTACTTTGCAGGGGGGCCCCCTCAAGTTTCGTTACGCCACTGGGGCCCAGCCCTCAGGCACCTGCTTGTTTCCATCCTGTCTGCCTTTCTCCTGGTCCTCTTGACACAATCTGTGGGGCGGGATCAGGGAGAAAGGATCTAGGGATCTGGTTCCTGGCGCTTCCTCAGGAACAAACACCAGGTTCAGGCGTTAGTCACCTTGACGCCTAATTTTCAAAACAGGGGCTGAGATTCATTCAAACATGCTTCCTATCACTTTTTTTTCATTAGTGCGACCACCTTTTGCTAAGGCCTATGAAGATGCCCTCATGCCTTATGCTTAGGAGTCATTGATTCCTCTCTTTCTCAGCGCTTTGTCAGTGATGCACTCAAGATGGGCCACGCGTGTCGTCTTCTGAAGACGCCTATTGCAGCCCAAACCACCCGGCTTTACCCTTTAGAGACACCTCAAGCTTGAGAGACAGATCAGGGTAAGGTGCCAACATTAAACCCATCATTCCCCAGAACGGTTCCAGAAGAGCTGTGGAGACATTTGTGGTTGCACATTGAATATAGGGATGCTTTACAAGGTGTATTACTTGAACTCCACCCTCGCTCTTTCAGTGCCATCTTCCACCCTGCAGCCAGGGTGACCACTGGAACAACAACATGTGGCAGAATCATGCCACTTCTCAGCCCTTTGAAATGGCTCCTGGAAGGCCTCACACCTGTACAGTGAACAGAAGTCGGCCGAGTTGGGATCGGCCCGAGTACTAGTAGTACCCCTACGCTTCCGAAGTCTTCTCCTGGGCCTCGAGGAGCCCCTACGCCGGAGATGGGACGTCCTCCTCCCATGTCTCCTGTTCGCCTACCGGGAGGTCCCCCAAAAATCCCTGGGGTTCAGCCCATTCGAACTGCTATATGGACACCTTGTCCGAGGACCCCTGAGCCTGGTCAAGGAGGGGTGGGAAGCAACCCCCCGGGGGACCCCTCCAGACGTGTTCCGATACATCCTGGCGCTCCGCAACCAGACCCGAAAATTCAGGGAACTCGCAGAAGCAAACCTCGGGGCCAGTCAAGAAGAGATGAAGCGCTGGTATGACCAGAATGCTACGCTGGTCGAGTTTCAGCCAGGCCAACAAGTCTGGGTCATGGCCCCGGTGAGACCCTGCGCTCTCCAGGATAAATGGACTGGACCCTTCAAGGTGATCGAGCGGAAGAGCCAAGTCACCTATCTCATCGATGTGCAGTCCCCGCGGAACCCCCTCCGGGTTCTCCACGTGAACCGCCTCAAGCCCCACTTTGTGCGGACCGAATTAAGTCTACTCCTGGCCACCGACGATGGGACCGAAGAAAACACCGAGCCCCTCCCAGACCCCCTGGGGGCGAAGGAAACCGATGGATCCGTGGAGGGAGTGAGACTGTCGACCGCCCTCACGGCCCAACAGACCGACGACTGCCGCCAGCTACTTGGGCAGTTCGCGGATCTCTTCTCCCTGACCCCCGGAGTCACCAGCTGGTGTGTCCACAACGTGGACACCGGAGACAGCCCGCCAGTGAGACATCGGGCCTACCGGGTCCCTGATCGGGTCCGGACCTGCATCCAGACCGAGGTGGCAAAGATGTTAGACCTTGGGGTGATTGAACCCTCCGACAGCCCCTGGGCCAGCCCGGTAGTCCTGGTTCCGAAAGCGACTACCCCGGGTGTTGCCCCCGAGCTGAGATTCTGCATGGACTACCGAGGCCTCAATGCGGTCACCCGAGCAGACGCTCACCCTATCCCCCGTGCCGACGAACTCATTGACCGCCTTGGGGCCGCCTGCTACCTCAGCACCTTCGACCTGACCAGTGGGTACTGGCAGATTGCCCTCACCGAGGGAGCCAAGGAGCGCTCCGCCTTCTCCACCCCGGATGGGCACTACCGCTTTAGGGTGATGCCGTTCGGAATGAAAAATGCCCCGGCCACCTTCCAGCGGCTGGTGAACAGGGTCCTGGCCGGACTAGAGGGGTTCAGCGCAGCATACCTTGACGACATAGCGGTCTTCAGCTCCCAATGGACAGAGCACCTCCAGCACCTCCGTCAAGTCCTGCTGGCTCTACGCCGGGCCGGCCTCACCATCAAAGCTAGCAAATGTCAAATTGGGCACGGCTCCGTAACTTATCTGGGGCACCAGGTGGGGAGTGGGCAGGTCGCCCCCCTCCAGCCGAAGATCGACGCCATCTTGTCCTGGGAACCCCCTACAACCCAAACGGAAGTCCGGGCCTTCCTGGGCCTCACCGGCTACTACCGAAGGTTCATTAAAAACTATGGCAGCATCGCAGGCCCTCTCACAGAACTAACCTCCAAAAAACACCCCAAGAAGATACACTGGACTCCCGCCTGCCAGAAGGCGTTCGACACCCTAAAGGCCGCAATGTGCGCGGCTCCAGTACTCAAAGCACCCGACTACGCCCAGGAGTTTGTGGTCCAGACGGACGCCTCGGAACACGGCATCGGGGCAGTCCTCTCACAATACGACGACAAAGGCATAGATCAGCCCATAGCCTTCATCAGCCGAAGGTTACTGCCCCGGGAACAGCGGTGGAGCACGATTGAACGTGAGACGTTCGCCGTAGTCTGGGCTCTCAAAAAGCTACGGCCCTACCTGTTCGGAACACACTTCCGAGTGCAAACAGATCATCGATCCCTGCGGTGGTTGATGCAGATGCGAGGGGAAAACCCCAAGCTGCTACGCTGGTCCATCTCTCTCCAGGGGATGGATTTCACTGTGGAACATCGCCCCGGGACTGACCACGCCAACGCGGATGGCCTGTCCCAATTCTTCCGCTTCAGCGAGGAGAACTCCCAAGTGGATGGGTAGTTCTCCCCGCCTTTCAGCTGGGGGGGGGCACGTGTGAGACCGGCCTCGTGGCGTGGGCCCTCCCGACCAGCAAGTCACACTACAAACACGCCAAACCTCGTGGGCACGGCCTTCCGGCCTCCGTGGACCAACATCCCGAGGGCCGACCAGATCCCCAACACGCATGCCCGGCCGAGGGAGAACGAAACCCCCCCCAACCAGACCGAGATGGCGCCGACTCTGTCACACCTCTGGACTCTTCCCAGAGGGAGGTTTCGATCGGCCACCAGGCCCCCGGTGAGCCGGCGCCTCTCCTGCTGGGCGTCTGGGGTCCCTCCCGGACACATCTGAACAGATCAAGGGGCTGAGCGACAGGAAACCCCGACACATCGCCCCCAGGCACGAGACCCCTCTCCGCGAGGACTCCGGACTTCAAAGAGGAGGGGGAGTATAACAAGGGGTGCTGAAGGGACGAGAGGCAGAGAAGACCTGGACTGACAAGAGCCTGCTGACCTGGTCGCGGCTCGATCGCTCACCAAAACAGAAGAACGCTACCCGAACTCTGAAACCACCTGAGCCCTGCTGACGCCGTCGCGGCTCCCAGAACTCTGAACCAACTGAGCCCTGCTGACGCCGTCGCGGCTCCTCGAATTCTGAACCATCTGAGCCCTGCTGACGCCGTCGCGGCTCCCCGAACGCTGAACCATCTGAGCCCTGCTGACGCCGTCGCGGCTCCCTGAACTATGACTCTCCGGTGCCTGCTGAGTGACTCGCGGCCCGCTCCTCCAAGAGAATCGGCAGAGATTGCCGAGAGAAGCAACATCCCCTCAGCTCGAGGATTGAGAGCTGTGCGCCGGATACCTCGCAGAGACACTGATTGAAAGACTGTCCCGCTACCGCTTTTCCCATCATCACAAGATCGCTGCCGCTTGTGGCATTAATTCTGCACCTGCCTGCCGGATCATAAAGATCCCTGACAACAACTGATAAAAGCTTATTGCCTTATAACGACCTACTGTGTGGTGTCCCTCTATCCAAAGAGAGAGTAAGCGCAGCGCGTGCGATCCTAGGTGCGAGACCCTTCCAGGAAGGGCCTCCCTGCTCTTGCTCGGCCTAATTCTGGGAAAGGTGGGCCTCAGGGTGGTCAGGAACCCATTCCGCAGCCTCCCCGGGGAACGCCTTCCAACAACACCTCTGCCAGACATGGGCCGCTCCACCCGCTGGTAAATACACTCACCCTCAAACACACCTCTGCCAGATATGGGCCGCTCCACATGCTGGTAAAATACATGCACCCTCAAACACACCTCTGCCAGACAAGGGCAGCTACTCCTGCTGGTGAATTACGTGCACCCTCAAACACACCTCGGCCAGACGTGGGCAGCTCCACACGCTGGTACAATACACGCACCCTCAAACACACCCCTGCCAGACAGGGTCAGCTCCTCCCACTGGTAAAATACACGCACCCTCAAACACACCTCTACCAGACATGGGCTGCTACTCCTGCTGGTGAAATACTTTCCCCCTCAAACACACCTCTGCAAGACATGGGCAGCTCCTTGCACTTGTAAAATACATGCACCCTCAAACACACCTCTGCCAAACATGGGCAGCTCCTCTCGCTGGTAAATACACGCACCCTCAAACACACCTCTGCAAGACATAGGCAGCTCCTCCTGCTAGTAAAATACCTGCTCCCTCAAACACACCTCTTCCTGACATGGACAGCTCCAGCTGCTGGTAAATACATGATCCATCATATCAAACCTTCAAATCCTGCTCAACACCCGCTCCGTCCACAGGCACGCAGTGGAACTCTGGAACCTGCTCAACGCCACATGCCCAGACGTCGCCTTCCTCACGGAAACCTGGATGAACGCCTCCTCAGCACCCGACATCGCCATCGCCATCCCGGACGGATACAAGATCACCCGGAGGGACCGCGCCAACCAGAATGGAGGAGGCATCGCCATCGTCCACAAGAACACCATCCGCATCACGACCAACTCCGAAGACACCCTCACAGCCGCCGAACACCTGCACTTCCAGATCCACACTGACCCCAAGACCACCCTCAGAGGCACCCTCATCTACAGACCCCCGGGACCTCGCACACAATTCAGCGAAGACATCGCCGACTTCATCAGCCCGCACGCCCTCCCCTCCGCTGACTACATCCTCCTCGGGAACCTCAACTTCCACCTGGAGAACAACAACGACCGCAACACCACCACCCTGCTGGACAACCTCGCCAACCTCGGACTCAAGCAACTGGTGACCACACCCACCCACTACGCCGGCCACACGCTCGACCCCGTCTTCTCCTCCAGCAAGGACATCACCTTCAGCCACGCCACCAGACTCCACTGGACAGACCACAGCTGCGTCCACTTCAGCTTCAGAAGGACCACGACTCACCACCACCCGCAACTGGTCCCCGCAGAAGCTGGAACAAGATCACTGCCGACCAGCTCACCACATCCCTGAGCCAGAAACCCCCCACCAGATCAGCGAACCCCAAGCAAGCCGCCAACAACCTCACAAAATGGATCAGCAACTGCGCAGACAACCTCGCTCCACTGAAGACCCCCCCCCCCCCGCCAGACCCGGCACCAAGAAAGCATCTTGGTTTACCGACGAACTCAAGAGCTCCAAGAAGAACTGCCGGGCCCTCGAGAAAGCCTGGCGCAGAGACCCAACTACAGACAACATGACCACCCTCAAGCTCACCACTCGAAGACATCACCAGCTGATCCACGCCACCAAGAAATCCGCATTCAAGGAACGACTGGACAACAACGCCCGCAACAGCAAGGAACTCTTCAACATCGTCAAAGAGCTCTCGAACCCCAGCGCCGGAAACAACGACATCACGCCCTCGCAAGACCTCTGCAACTCGCTCGCCTCGTTCTTCCACAGCAAGATCGCAGACATACACAACAGTTTCAGCACACAGCTAACGCACCCTACGACCGGAACAACGCCCCCCACCACCACCCTCCGCGCCTGGACCCCAGTCAACACCGAAGACACCATCCGCACGATGAACTCCATCCACTCAGGATCTCCAACCGACCCCTGCCCTCACCACATCTTCAACAAGGCCAACTCCGTCATCGCACCCCACCTGCGGGACATCATCAACGCCTCCTTCGACACCGCCACCTTCCCAGAGGGCTGGAAGCACGCCGAACTCAGCGCCCTACTGAAGAAACCATCAGCGGACCCCACCGACCTCAAAAACTAACGCCCCATCTCGCTCCTTCCTTTTCCGGCCAAAGTCATCGAGAAAACCGTCAACAGACAACTGGCCGCCTTCCTCGAGACGAACGGATCCCTCGACCACTCGCAGTCCGGCTTCCGGGCCAACCACAGCACCGAGACCGCCCTCATCGCAGCCACCGACGACATCCGAGCTTTGCTCGACAACGGGGAAACAACGGCCCTCATCCTCCTGGACCTCTCCGCGGCGTTCGACATGGTTTGCCACCGCACCCTAGTGCAGCGCCTCAACAACATCGGTATCCAGGAGAAGGCACGGGAATGGATCATCTCCTTCCTCGCCGGAAGAACACAGAGAGTCCGCCTACCCCCGTTCAGATCCGAGGCCACCGAAGTCATCTGCGGCGTACCACAAGGATCATCACTCAGCCCCACCCTCTTCAACGTCTACATGAGCCCCCTCGCAAGCATCGCACGCCAACACAACCTCAACATCATCTCCTACGCCGACGACACCCAGCTGATCCTCTCCCTCACCAACGACCCCGCCACCGCCAGAACCAACCTACACGAAGGGATGAAAGACGTAGCCGAGTGGATGACGAACAGCCGCCTGAAACTGAACTCAGATAAGACGGAAGTCCTCATCCTGGGATCATCACCCTCCGCCTGGGACGACTCCTGGTGTCCCCCTGCCCTTGGCAGCGCACCCAAACCAACAGACCACGCACGCAACCTGGGCTTCGTCCTGGACTCCTCCCTCTCCATGACCAGACAAGTCAACGCCGTCTCCGCATCATGCTTCAACATCCTACGCATGCTAAGTAAGATCTTCCGGTGGATCCCCACCGAAACCAGGAAGACTGTCACCCAGGCCCTCGTCACCAGCCGACTGGACTACGGCAACTCCCTCTATGCCGGAACCACAGCCAAACTCCAGAAACGACTCCAGCGCATCCAGAACGCCTCAGCACGCCTCATCCTGGACATTCCCCGACACAGCCACATCTCCGTACACCTGAGAAACCTGCACTGGCTCCCCGTCAGCAAGAGAATCACGGCCCGACTCCTCACCCACGCACACAAAGCTCTCCACAACCAAGGCCCAAGATACCTCAACGACCGCGTGACCTTCTACACTCCCACCCGCCAGCTTCGATCAACCAGCCACGCCCTCGCCGCCGTCCCCCACATCCGAAGAGCCACAACAGGAGGAAGATCCTTCTCCTACCTGGCTGCCAAGACGTGGAACGCCCTCCCCATTCACCTCCACCTGACCCAAGACCACCTCTCCTTCAGGAAGCAACTCAAGACCTGGCTGTTCGAGCAGTAGCGGACCCCCCTCCCCCAAGCGCCTTGAGACCCTCTGGGTGAGTAGCGCGCTATACAAATGCTTGATTGATTGATTGATTGAGGCTTAAGGACCATTTCCTAAACCTGACTGATTCATTCTGAAGAATAAACATCCTAGAACCCCTTCCTTCCCTCCCACTGACCACTGTATACCACTGGTTTAGGTAAGTCTATAACTGCAGTACTATTTGTTTATTATACACTCCAGCACTCTTGAGTCTTTATTTGACACAGGTGCAGTATCATTTTTCTTTAGGTAAATGAGCCATCCTCCTATTTCTAATTCATTTTCGCTAATTGTTGCATTTATGTGCTGTTAGAAATGGCTTTTCTGGTTGGCTAGGCCGTGTTCCGAAATCAGGCAGAGACCACCACTCTAGTCTGGGCAAGGGAGTTACACAACGAAGATAACCCCTGCTCATCCCCTTGGTAGGTTGGCAGAGCAGTCAGGCTTATCCCAGAGGCAGTGTGTAAAGCGTTTGCACAACACACTCACACAGCAGAGACACACTAGGCACACCACAAAAGAAACTCCACACAAGGTTATGTAAAAATAGCCTTTGTATTATCCATAAAACACATTAAAACGTAATCACATATATACACTGTGCCACCTGGCACTAGGTATGACTTTACAGGGGATTATATACACTACAGGGCCAATTGGGCCACTGTTATAACCAGTAGAACTCACAGTTAGTGAAAACAACCAGTAACTACTGGTAACATTGCACTTAGCATGAATGCATTAGACATGAGCATCATAATCGTCCGTGCACCCTGGTAAGAAGCATTATGCATACATCATAATCAGCAACAGTGCACCACAGTAACCAGGGCACCACACATGTGCATCCGGCAACCTCCTGGTGACACTAGACATGTGTCCCACTAAAATTGCATAGGTCCCTGTGCCACCCTAGGCACGGATGACAGAACCCCGTTGGGTTCCCACATATGTAATGGGACGCCCAACTCCTTCTGCCGAATAGGCAGACACAACCTCCCTCTCAGAGAAGCAGCCTGCAGTAGGCTCTGTGAATGTGGAAGCATAGAAAAAGGGTCTCCCACCCGGAGATCCGTAGGCTTACGTGACCACCCCGTAAGGAAGGGGCGGGGGTGTAACTCACCCTATCTCCGTCAATGGAGAATGCCCCCGGGGCTGGAGAAAATGACAATGCAGCCGCCCATGACCATATGGCGCAGCTGCAGTAAGGCTAAGGAGTAAAACAGGGCCCCTCACAGACCCTACTGACTGGGGCCTCTTCGTCTCATCTATCTCCTTCTTTTGAACCCACAAACGTGGGGTAGGCTCCCACCTAAATTTAGGCTCTGCAGCGTCTCTCCTTGCGAGAGCCATGCCCTCAGCCAGGCTCAGCCTTTGCCTGGCTTCCACTTTCCGGCCAGAGGCTCCGACCACAACAAGCTAAAGTAGCACACAGGGCTCTCTCCACCTCACGGGAGCCCCGTCCACTACCAGGCATCCTTCCGTTCCATGTCATGGCTGTTCTCGCCACGGTAGACCACTTCTTGGCTTCTGGATCGTGGCGAAAGGCACCCACCACACACTCCGGGTGGGCAGACGCAGCATAGAAGAGCAAGCTTACACAAAGGCTGGGGGACCACATGGGGCTCTCCTTGTCCTCACGAGAGCCCTGCCCACAGCGAGGCAGCCCCTGCCTGACGTCCGGTCCACTTTGCTCATTCACGAGCAAAGTTAGAGCCCCCTCCTCGGGCTCGGGAAAGGCACTTTAGTAAAACGCCGATGACGCGCTTTTGGGTATGTGGCACCACGCTGAGGGGCACAACTGGGACAAGTGCTCCTCATGCTCCAGGCTTCCAGGCCACACAAGGCAGAGCTGGGCCCAGGCAGGCCAGCTCACAGGGCCCTCTGGCAGAGGGGGAGTCCATGGTGGAGGTTCCTCCTGGCGCCCAGCAGTCTCTCAGCTCCAAGTAAGCACACTGCAAAACACAGACATGGGGTCACAGCCCCAATATTTATATTGCAAATGTATTTGTTCTACCCCCTGGTACAGGGTTCTATGCCGAGTCCAAACCAGTTCTGGGGGGCACCTAACAAGTGCACAACAGTCCCCATTGTTGGTGTACGCTGTGGCCCTAGACACATGTTAGACTTGGGAGTCTCTGGTTGGCGCAAGGTTGCCCTTGTGTCAAGCAGGAACCCTCTCCTCTACGTCAGGGCGCAGGATAACCCCTTTTGAATGACCCTTGCTCACCCTCTAGGTGCGTGGCGTGAGCAGCCAAGGCGATTCCTCAGGCGTTGTTGGTTAAGCACTTACAATCACACACACAGTAAATACATCAATCCCCCCAGAAACGGACACCAGACTTGGATATGTAGAAAAATACGCTTCTTTATGTAAAAATAGGTATATATATCTCAGCAGACTTATCACAAGATCAATAACGTTTTCGCTATGCCACCAGGTTGTAAAGCAGGCAAATGTTCTTTGTTCGTAGCTTCAAATGGATACTTTGTAGTCTCTTGCAAATGTTACTTGTGGTTCCAGTACTTACAGAGATCGACTCCTGCGAACGGGGAAATAAGGCGTTGCGGGCCCCGAGCCCGATACTGGAACTTCTTCAGTGATGTGGAGAGTCGGCACAGGTCGGTGCGACTCTCAGCTTGGGAAGTGGTCTTGGGTCCTCGATCAGCGGGTGTGGGCAGGTAGGCAGGCGCGGCCAGCGACCCTCAGCACGGCGGTGCAGGGGGGGTCTCCAAAGCGGGGGCGGCGCGGCCTGAGATGTCCGGGGATAGCGAAGCGGGGTCACAGGGCACGGTCAGTGCAGCTGGATGACCCGGCGTAGATCACAGTCGTCGGACGGTTTCCGGCGGGAGAGGTGATAGCGCGTTCAGCGCGCTCCAGTGGCAGGCAGTGACAGGGGTGCAGGCAACCTAGCCCGGGGACAAAGAGCGGCTCCGGACGGAGCGGGGCTCTCACGGGGTTGAGGCAGGCAAGCTCCTGAGTGTCACGGCCCTAGGAGGGGCGATGAGGGGCGCAGTCTCTTTCCAGCGGGATGCACACACGGCTCGAATCGGAGGACGAGCAAAAGCACAGAGAACCCACTGGTCCTGGGGTTCAGTTCAGGGGGCAAGCTCAGATCAAGCCCTTGGAGAATGTTTAAAGCACAAAGCAGCAAAGTCTTCTCAGTAGTCTCTTCCTCTCTTTTCTCAGCAAGGCAAGCAGCAGGCCAGCTCCTCCAGCGTTTTCTTCTCCTTCTAGTCGGGCAGAGGTTCTTTGTGGTAAAACAGGATTCTGATTTCTTAGGAGCCAGGCTCCTACTTTTATACCGTGATTCTTTTGTTCTTTAGCGCCAGGGGGCCTGGGCCTGGCTCAGTCCAGTTCTGGAGCACTTTGTTATGGTGACTCTGCTCTTTCCTTTCAGCAGCAGGGCAGAGACATCAGCCGCTCCACAGGGGGCGGCGCCGGCTTTGTGGTGGCAGAGCACAGGTCTATTCAAGAGTCAAGGTGTACTCCTCCCACCCATCCTGGTGTCACCTCCCTACCCACCACCTGGCAGCCAACCTGTCTCTGGGGATTCTCCAACCCTGCTCCTTACTGTTGCTAGGCAGAACACACACACACAGCAGAGGCGGACTGAAATGGCCAGGTCAGTAAATACTAACTTTCTAAAAGTAGTATTTACAAACCCAGGATATTAAAATAAACTTGACTACAAGAAGTATTTTATTATTCTGAGTTCAGGCATACTAAACTTGACATTCTACCATGCTCTCTGAGTCCACTGGGGTCACAGCGTGTAGTGACTCCAGCAGCCCATTCTGGCCTATGGAGAGCAGGTAGCCTTCAATAGTGAAAAACGAAAATGGCTGTACTTCACTACTAAGACATGCCACACACATCAGGGCATGTCCTACCTTATGACTACAATGCACCCTGCCCTTGGGCCTACCAGAGGGGTGGCTAATATGTAGGTAAGGGAAGGTTTAGGGACTGGCAAGTGGGGGCACTTGCGCAGTCAGCGCGACGGTCCCAGACCGCGCACAGGGTCTGCGGTGGCAGACCCTAGACACATTTTACACGGCCGCTTTCAGTGGGTGGCGCAACCAGCGCTGCAAGCCCACCAGCAGCATTGGCATTCACAAGCCCTGGCACCCCTGGTGCACTTTACTGGGGACTGACAGTGAATCCAATAAACCAATCATGAACATCAATTACAGGTACACTTTACCTAGGGAGCACTTGCACTGCGGCACGGATTAGCCGTGGCGCAGTGCCCTGAGCGGACAACACCAGCAAAACAATCGAGGCACACCATCAAAAAAGTGGAAGGGAAACTCACGCCAAGGTGCCAGGTCTAACAACACACCACAGGGGGGAGGACCTAGCATTGTGGAAGGCAGGCACAGTCCTGTTCAGATCCAGGTGCTACTCTTCACACTACTCCAAATGCAGATCGGCCTATTCAGCCTAGTGCTGACTCACCCAGCCCCTCTGGATCCACTGCACGTTCCCAGCCCCTGTCATCCAGAGCCAGACATGCAATACACAACAGGCAGGCACAAAGACACATAGCACACAGAAATGCCCACTTCTAAAAGTGGCATTTCTAAAATAGTGATAATAAATCTGCGAACACTATTACGCAGCATTTATTACCACTATTCCAAACATACCAAACTTGATGACGCCACCCCTCTTATATCAGGAATTACCACTGAAACACATATCAGGGAATACCCAATGCATTCCTATTAGAGAGGGCAGCTTCACAGTAGTGAGAAACCAAATCGGCTTATGTCACTACTAGGACATGCCACACAGTTAAGGCACATAGCCTACCTTTTACCTACAGCGCACCCGGCCCATAGGGCTAGCTAGGGCCTACCTTAGGGGTGTTAAAGATATGTAGTAAAAGGGGAGTCACAGACGTGGCAACCACTTTATGTGCCACGTCACAGTTGCAGTAAACTTCACATGCAGGCTCTGCAATGGCAGAGGCCTGAGACAGGTTTGAAAGGCTACTTTGGTGGGTGGTGCAAGCAGCGCTGCAAACCCACCAGTAGCATTAAATTTACTGGCCCCGGGTATATGAGATACCACTTTACAAGGGATTGATAGGTAAATTAAATATGCCAAACAGGTGTAGACCAATCTTACCAAGTTTACCATAGGGAGCACATGCACTTTAACACTGAACAGCAGTGATAAAGTGCCCAGAGTCCTAAAACCACCAACACAAGGTCAGAAAAAACACCAGAAGGAAGGCAAAAAGTTCTGGGATGACCCTGCAAAAAGGGCCAGGTCTAACATGTGGACGCTGCTGACTTGTTTACGGTGGATGTCCACTTTTGTATGTAGCCCCTTTACTATTCTTCTACTCTACAATGTTCATTTTGCAAATGAGCCTTTACTGTACACTTCTCTGGCAACCTCCACCTCCTAACAACAGCCCCCGCAGCAGTTACTAGACGAAACCAGCAACACTGCCTTTAACTTTCTCGGCATAATGCAAGAGATGGGTAACACATACATTCATTCCTTATGCTCAACACGTTTCAATGTCTTCTCCAGGGGCCTTCATCAGGGTCTACCACATGTACAGCAACTGATCGTGCTCTGTCCCTTCAGAGGTTTCCGTGACCTGTATGGCCGTTTTTGTATCTGACGGGATGTGTCCAGCACTCTGTGTAGATTTAATATAAGGTGTAAGAGAGTAGGGTCTGCAATCCTATGATCACCCAGATTTTTTGCTTTTTGCTTCATTGGTGTACGACTTTCCCTGGCTGTGGGCCTGCCAATCAGACCCACAGCCTAGCTGTTCTCTCTCGAAATTAACACACATGTACATTAGGTGCATCCACTAATTGGAACTGGGCCGCCTTATCAGTCCCTGTATCAGCATACCACAGGTATCCAGGGCATCGGTGTACCCAGGGCCTACCAGGGGCTGCAGCATGTATTATGCCACCCCTGGATGGCCGCCCAAATCTGACACAACTGGCTGCACGACAGCTGGGGCAAGGTGGTGTAATCACCCGTTGCTGTAGGTGTAGTATTCCTATACCTAACCCTAAAATGGACACATGGATTCCTATCAATCACTCCTATGGCAGGCTTTATCAATCCTGAAGGCAGAGTGCGGGGAATCATGTGGGATGGTGCTCTGGCGCAAGCTGAGCCTGTCGACGGCTTGCGGAACCAAGTCCTAATAGCCGTTCCATGGTGACGTGTGCCAACTACCTTAAAATGCATTATAATCCTCGCGGTTATTTGCTAACTCTGGCATCGCATCACCCACACATGTCGAGTAAGGTGTCATACGAATTGGAATACGAACCCCTCGCCAATTCTGGCGACGGGGTTAGCATTCCCCCCTTTTAGAGGGGCACGACATGGAAGTAACCTTGAACCCCGGTTAAAGTTGACTCAAGCCTCAGCATCACAAAATGGATGCTGCCACCAGACACAAGTCTGACCTCCTGCTGCTGGGAGACCTTCCAGTGAGGGGAGCTTGGACAAAAGGGTTTCCTGTCGAGGGCGGTGTTAGCACCATCCCAGACAGGGTTTGTGTATCCCAGGTAGGCAGGGCTGAAAGGAAGGTGATTGCAAGTGGCACCCCGGTGCTCACTGTGCATAGCCCGGCTCAAACCAGTTTCGGGGGCAACCCTGCCCCTGAGCTGGGGCGAAGCCGGACAAAGGATAGGGGTGTAACCACCCCCCTCCTGGCCCCAACCATAGGTAGGACCTAGTCACGGGCCAGCCCCTTTTCCTAGAATAAAGGTAGGAGCGAGTCCCCTTCCCAAATTGTATAATTCTGAATCTTGAACTACTTTCCACGAAAGGAACTCTTGACTATTTCTGAAGACTCTCCCTTGTGGCTAAGGAGTAGCCACCCTGCACCAGCAGGCACCACCTAAGCGCTTGCGGTTTGCTGTACGTCTCTCCCACGGATCAAGACTGCCCAGCTCGACGAGACCCGGGTTCCCTGCCATCTCTGACCTCTACCTACATCGTCAGCCCAGCTGAGATTCGTAGGTGTGACGAGACCTGCGGGACCGGCCATCTTCAGAACCTGCACGACGCTTATCTAGCACGCCCACCGAGGGACCCTCGAGTGAGTGCACCTAGGGTTTGAGAAGCCCTAACCCTGAGCGGCTCCAGCACCGAAGTCTGCCTCCCCAGCATCCACGAGATCTACGTGGGGGCCCTTCTGCTCCTTGCTGCTCACCGCGTTGTCCGACCACTCGCCGACCGGCTTGTGGCCCTCTTCACGACGCACCACGACAGTCTTTCATCACTGGTCTGGTTGCTCCAGACTGGCTCTTGCTCCCCTTCAACAGAGGAGTACCTCGGACCCTCCTGGTCCACTCCAGACGCCATCTTGACTCCACCGCGTGGGTTTGCCACTGCCAAGACCTGCTGCCCCACTCCTGGGCCCAGCATCATCGACAGCAGACACCTTCGTGGGACAGCTCGCCCTCCATCCTGGTCGCCGCCGCGCCTCCTGGTCCGAGGAACAGCCGAGTCCGACGTCATCCACTCACCTGGTCGAGGTGACTTCATCCGGTACCTTCCTTGTACCCACACGATCGCTTGCTAGCGGTTGAGAACTGAGTCCCCTCTGCTTTCAGGTTTCCTTCATCACCGATCCAGGCTTGGATCTCGCTGAACATCGACACTGGTCGCCTGCCAGCAACTTCTTCTTTCAGGCTCCTGAGACTACAACGAGGACTCCCGACATCTTGCTGAACCCCACGCAGCCGCAGCCTCTGGGCTAGGTAACTTGAGCATCTCGGTGCTCCATCGTAGGTTCACTCTACAAGTGTCCAGTTCCTTTTTCGTTTAGTCCCACTGATCGGATTCCTCCGGAATCAGTAACTTTAAACTTTCTAACCTCTCCCATCCCACTTGCAGTGTAAATGGTTTCGTGCCCTTCGGGCATTTGTGTAAATTGTGCAACCAGAAGTATTTTCCTAAGAGTTTTGTATTGTGCTTAGCTCCCTGACTCAAAAAGAGCCAGGGTAGTCTTGTTATAAATAAATATCCTTTATTTTCATAACAACTTGTGTGGTGTCCTTTCACTTGGCGTTCAAGGGGTATATGTGATGGTAAACAGCTGGCTTAACACGCCCTCTAGAGTTTAGCCTGAAGACTGCTCTTGTCCACGCTACTAGGATAGCTGGTCTATAAGGTTGACTTACAACCAATCATCAATAAGGGTCGTTTGGAATGATACACAGTGATCACTAGAATAGTGAGCACTACATATCAGGCCAACATCTCACATTGGTGAGCAGCGGTTGGGATTTGAGCTTGCTGTTGTTTTACCACACACGTATCCTAAGAACATCAAGTTGAAAGATCACATAAGTACCCAGGTACATATAACTTAACTTAGAATACTCTGAGTTCTACTGAACCAGCTGTTGTAGTGTAACAGGGCTTAGCACACCCTGACTACAACTCTTAGCAAGGGATCAGTAGGTAAACACATAGTGTAGGTAGGTGCATCACTTACACCTCACTAGAAAGCATGTCGGTCCACGGAGAGTATGCAGAGACTCCCTTAGTGGTCATTGACCCTCCACAGGTCATGTCACGATATGCAGCTCTTAGCTTCACGGAGATGAGACAGCTGTGTGCCTCCAGGAAGCTAAACCAGGGTTCTAACCCTACCATCACATTTCTGATAGGTCTCTTAGAGACTTACGATGCTAGGAGGTCCTCTAACACAGGCCCCCCTAATGCTGATGGGAACATGCCTCCCTTAGAGGGAACCCTTGGTGACCCTGACCTCGACCTCCATGGTGAGGAGGAAGAGGAAGAAGAGTTAGCAGGAGACGAGGCAGACGGAGGTCCCGTAGTAGTCAGTAGGCTCACAAGGACCAACTTAAGCAGGCATGAGAATGGAACTGGGGGAGCCCCGGGCCCACGCTCAAGCAGGCGTAACCTTGGGAACGGACGAGCTAGGTCTCTCTCTCGAGAGGCTCTAACAGATCTGTTCGAACACATGTTTCTCAGGCATCTTCTCAGAGAGGAATGACGTCCCCTCAGAGAAGGGAGCACGAAGCGAAGATGAGGGAAGTCAATCTGAGGATCGAGCGGGAAGAACTTGCCCTCGCCAAAGAAAGACTTGCCTTGGCCCGAGAGCAGAAATTGAGTGGGTTAGATCCCACTGGTGGCAGCATTCTCATTAGAGAGAAAGACAGGGGTATAGATACTAGACACCTGAGTAAAATAGTGCCCCCCTTTAAACAAGGGGACGACATCCACAAGTGGATAACTGCTTTGGAGAGGGCTTGCACTGTCCAGTGCGTCCCCCCAAGTCAGTGGGCAGCTATACTGTGGCTCTCCTTTGAAGGCAAAGGACGAGACAAGCTCCTCACTACGAGAGCTGAGGATGCTAACAACTACCAAGTCCTGAAGAATACACTGATTGATGGGTTCGGCTTAACCACCGAGCAGTACCGGGTGCTGTTCAGGGACACCCAGAAAATTCAGTCTCAGGATTGGACTGACTTTGTCGATTGTGCCACTAAGGCTTTAGAAGGTTGGTTGCTGGGTAGAACTGATTACACAGGATTGTACAATCTTATCATGAGAGAACAGATTTTAAACAACTGTCAGAACCAATTGTTGCATCAGCACCTTGTCGACTCGGAGCTGACCTCTCCCCAAGAATTGGGAAAGAAGGCAGACAGATGGGTCAGAACAAGGGTCAAGCAGAACCAGACTCAGAACCAGGGTGGTCAGAAGAAAGCAGACCAAAAGGGTAGTAACAAGAACGAACAAAATGACCAGAAGTCTTCGACAGGCCCCCAACAAACCAAAGAGGGTGGGGGTCAGGCTTCACAGCAGAAAAAGAAGACTCCAGAAGGCCAGTCAAAAAGGTGGTGCCAATACTGTAAAAGTAAGACTCACTGGTTTAGTGAGTGCACCACGAAAGGAGGGCAAACTCCTGCCACTGCAGCCCCTAATGCACCTGCACCCCCTAGTACAGTCAGCAGTGGTAGTGCGCCTCCCAAGGCATTAGTTGGGTTAACCTTGGGAACTGAGGGGAGTGACGACTTAGTTGGCACGCTCACTCAGGCCGTCCTTGTCTGTACAGGGGATATGGATATGTCCCCTGATGCCAGTCCCAATACTTTGGGCAAATACAGGCAGACGCCTTTGATCAATGGAAAAGTGGCTCAGGCCTACAGGGACACTTGTGCCAGTGTCACCATGGTGACGCCTAACTTTGTGGACCCTGGACAGATCATGCTAGGTACCGATTACCTAGTGACCAATGCCAGCAATGTCACTACCAATCACAGTATGGCAGTTGTTGATTTCTCCTGGGGAGGGGTAAGTGGCCCGAAGAAAGTTGTGGTTAGTTCAGACCTCCCCGTAGAATGTCTGTTGGGCAATGATTTGGAAACGTCACAATGGTCAGAAGTGGAGCAGAGGACTCACATAGAAATGTTAGGCTTGCCAGCACATGTCCTTGCTGTGACCAGGTCACAGGCCAAAAGATGCCCCACTGAACAGGTGCTGGATCCTGGAAGAACGGACCAGACACCATCCAAGAAAAGGAGCAGTAAGGGTAAGGCCTCGCCTTCCCCCTTGCCCCAGGTCGTGGATCAAGTCTCTGAGGAGGCTGACCTTAAAGAACTAAGAGAAACTGAGCCAAAAGAGCTTGAACCTGGTCAGGTTGAGTTTCTGGGCTCAGGGGAACCCTCTAGGGAAGACCTGGGAAAGGCACAGTTAGACTGCCCCTCACTTGAACCCCTCAGACAGCAGGCTGCTGCTGAGGCTGCAGGGAACGCCACAGGTACCCACAAAGTGTACTGGGACAATGGACTCCTGTACTCCGAGGCAAGAGACCCCAAGCCTGGCGCGACCAGGAGGCTGGTCGTCCCTTTGTCTCTGAGAGGTTTCCTTCTTACCTTGGCCCACGAGATTCCCCTTGCAGGTCACTTAGGCCAGAATAAGACTTGGGACAGAATTGTTCCACACTTTCACTGGCCCCACATGTCCGAAGATACGAAGGAGTTTTGTCGCTCCTGTGTCACTTGCCAAGCCAGTGGTAAGTCAGGTGGCACGACAAAGGCCCCCCTCATACCACTGCCGGTGGTGGGGGTACCCTTTGAACGGGTGGGGATCGACATTGTCGGACCAATGGAACCCCAGACAGCATCAGGGTACAAGTTTATACTGGTGGTGGTGGACCACGCCACCAGGTATCCTGAAGCTATTCCCCTTAGGACCACTACAGCACGTGTTGTGGCACGAGCCCTAGTTGGAGTGTTCTCCAGAGTGGGCTTCCCTAAGGAGGTTGTCTCTGACAGAGGTGCAAACTTCATGTCGGGATATCTGACTGCTATGTGGAAGGAGTGTGGTGTCAACTACAAATTCACCACACCCTATCACCCACAATGCAATGGGCTTGTTGAGAGATTCAACAGGACCCTAAAAGGGATGATTCATGGACTACCTGAAAAGCTTCGGCGGAGATGGGATGTCCTGATACCCTGCCTCTTGTTCGCCTACAGAGAGGTCCCGCAGAAGGGGGTTGGCTACAGCCCTTTTGAACTTCTGTTCGGACATCCTGTAAGGGGACCCCTTTGTTTGGTAAAGGAAGGATGGGAGAGACCTCTCAAAAAGCCGGCATCAAACATTGTGGACTATGTGCTCGGTCTCCGCTCGCGGATGGCTGAGTACATGGAGAAGGCATCTAAAAACCTTGAGGCGAGCCAAGAATTACAAAAAGCTTGGCACGACCAAAAGGCTGTCCTGACTGTGTATCAGCCTGGACAGAAGGTGTGGGTGCTGGAGCCAGTGGCCCCAGCAGCACTCAAAGACAAATGGTCTGGGCCCCACACAATCATTGAGCAAAAGGGAGAGGTCACCTACTTGGTAGACCTGGGAACTCCCCGGAGCCCCCACCGGGTGCTCCATGTAAACAGGCTCAAGGCATATGTCGACAGGGAGGGCATGGGCTTGCTCATGGCCACAGATGAGGGACAGGAGGAGGAGAGTAACCCTCTCCCGGACCTGCTCTCTCAGAACCCCGACGATGGGTCAGTAGATGGTGTTGTCTTTTGTGGCAGCCTCTCTGGACATCAACAACAGGATTGTAAACAGGTTCTTCAATCCTTTCGACATATGTTCTCTCTGACACCCAGTCAGACCAGTTGGTGTACCCATGAGGTCGACACTGGGGACAGTCTGCCCGTAAAGAGTCAAATCTATCGACAGCCTGATCATGTCAGAGACTGCATCAAGACAGAGGTGCAGAAAATGTTGGAGCTGGGAGTCATTGAGCCCTCGGACAGCCCCTGGGCTAGTCCAGTAGTTCTCGTGCCAAAACCTCACACCCAGGGCGGTAAGAAAGAGATGAGGTTTTGCGTGGACTACAGAGGCCTCAATGCAGTCACTAAGACTGACGCCCACCCGATACCAAGAGCAGATGAACTTATAGACCGGTTGGCTTCGGCCAACTACTTAAGTACATTTGACCTGACAGCTGGGTATTGGCAAATCAGGTTAGCTGAGGAGGCCAAGCCCAAAACAGCATTTTCTACCCCGGGTGGGCATTATCAGTTCGTGGTAATGCCCTTTGGTTTGAAAAATGCACCTGCCACCTTCCAAAGGCTGGTGAATCGAGTTCTCACTGGGTTGGACGACTTCTGTGCGGCATATCTGGACGATATCGCTATCTTTAGCTCCACCTGGGAGGATCACCTGGTCCACCTGAGGAAAGTGTTAGAGGCCCTGCAAAAGGCAGGCCTCACTATCAAGGCCACTAAGTGCCAGATAGGGCAGACACAGGTTGTATACCTGGGCCACCTTGTAGGTGGAGGCCAGGTTCAGCCATTGGAGAGCAAAATACAGGCCATCCAGGACTGGGCTCCTCCAACCACCCAGACTCAGGTTCGAGCTTTCTTGGGCCTGACTGGTTATTACCGGAAATTTGTCAGAAATTATGGATCCATTGTGACCCCGCTAAACGATCTGACAAGTAAAAAGATGCCAAAAAAAGTTCAGTGGACAGCAAGCTGTCAAAAGGCATTCGATGACCTAAAGCAGGCCATGTGCACAGCGCCTATCCTAAAGAGTCCAGACTACTCCAAAACATTCATTGTCCAAACAGACGCTTCAGAGTTGGGTGTGGGAGCTGTTCTATCTCAGCTGAATTTTGATGGTCATGACCAGCCCATAGCTTTTATTAGCAGGAGGCTGACCCCCAGAGAGAAGAATTGGTCAGCTATTGAGAGGGAGGCCTTTGCTGTGGTTTGGGCCCTGAAGAAGTTGAGGCCATACTTGTTTGGCACTCACTTCAAGATTCAGACCGACCATAAGCCCCTCTTGTGGCTAAATCAAATGAAGGGTGAAAACCCCAAACTACTTAGGTGGCCCATTTCCCTACAGGGGATGGACTTCACAGTGGAGCATAGACCTGGCACTGATCATGGCAATGCAGATGGGCTCTCCAGGTATTTCCACTTAGAGCAAGAAGACTCACCTGGTCAAGGTTAGCTTATTGTCCCAAAGTTTGGGGGGGGGTCATGTAGGAGAGTAGGGTCTGCAATCCTATGATCACCCAGATTTTTTGCTTTTTGCTTCATTGGTTTACGACTTTCCCTGGCTGTGGGCCTGCCAATCAGACCCACAGCCTAGCTGTTCTCTCTCGAAATTAACACACATGTACATTAGGTGCATCCACTAATTGGAACTGGGCCGCCTTATCAGTCCCTGTATCAGCATACCACAGGTATCCAGGGCATCGGTGTACCCAGGGCCTACCAGGGGCTGCAGCATGTATTATGCCACCCCTGGATGGCCACCCAAATCTGACACAACTGGCTGCACGACAGCTGGGGCAAGGTGGTGTAATCACCCGTTGCTGTAGGTGTAGTATTCCTATACCTAACCCTAAAATGGACACATGGATTCCTATCAGTCACTCCTATGGCAGGCCTTATCAATCCTGAAGGCAGAGTGCGGGGAATCATGTGGGATGGTGCTCTGGCGCGAGCTGAGCCCGTCGACGGCTTGCGGAACCAAGTCCTAATAGCCGTTCCATGGTGACGCGTGCCAACTACCTTAAAATGCATTATAATCCTCGCGGTTATTTGCTAACTCTGGCATCACATCACCCACACATGTCGAGTAAGGTGTCATACGAATTGGAATACGAACCCCTCGCCAATTCTGGCGACGGGGTTAGCATTCCCCCCTTTTAGAGGGGCACGACATGGAAGTAACCTTGAACCCCGGTTAAAGTGGACTCAAGCCTCAGCATCACAAAATGGATGCTGCCACCAGACACAAGTCTGACCTCCTGCTGCTGGGAGACCTTCCAGCGAGGGGAGCTTGGACAAAAGGGTTTCCTGTCGAGGGCGGTGTTAGCACCATCCCAGACAGGGTTTGTGTATCCCAGGTAGGCAGGGCTGAAAGGAAGGTGATTGCAAGTGGCACCCCGGTGCTCACTGTGCATAGCCCGGCTCAAACCAGTTTCGGGGGCAACCCTGCCCCTGAGCTGGGGCGAAGCCGGACAAAGGATAGGGGTGTAACCACCCCCCTCCTGGCCCCACCCATAGGTAGGACCTAGTCACGGGCCAGCCCCTTTTCCTAGAATAAAGGTAGGAGCGAGTCCCCTTCCCAAATTGGATAATTCTGAATCTTGAACTACTTTCCACGAAAGGAACTCTTGACTATTTCTGAAGACTCTCCCTTGTGGCTAAGGAGTAGCCACCCTGCACCAGCAGGCACCATCTAAGCGCTTGCGGTTTGCTGTACGTCTCTCCCATGGATCAAGACTGCCCAGCTCGACGAGACCCGGGTTCCCTGCCATCTCTGACCTCTACCTACATCGTCAGCCCAGCTGAGATTCGTAGGTGTGACGAGACCTGCGGGACCGGCCATCTTCAGAACCTGCACGACGCTTATCTAGCACGCCCACCGAGGGACCCTCGAGTGAGTGCACCTAGGGTTTGAGAAGCCCTAACCCTGAGCGGCTCCAGCACCGAAGTCTGCCTCCCCAGCATCCACGAGATCTACGTGGGGGCCCTTCTGCTCCTTGCTGCTCACCGCGTTGTCCGACCACTCGCCGACCGGCTTGTGGCCCTCTTCACGACGCACCACGACAGTCTTTCATCACTGGTCTGGTTGCTCCAGACTGGCTCTTGCTCCCCTTCAACAGAGGAGTACCTCGGACCCTCCTGGTCCACTCCAGACGCCATCTTGACTCCACCGCGTGGGTTTGCCACTGCCAAGACCTGCTGCCCCACTCCTGGGCCCAGCATCATCGACAGCAGACACCTTCGTGGGACAGATCGCCCTCCATCCTGGTCGCCGCCGCGCCTCCTGGTCCGAGGAACAGCCGAGTCCGACGTCATCCACTCACCTGGTCGAGGTGACTTCATCCGGTACCTTCCTTGTACCCACACGATCGCTTGCTAGCGGTTGAGAACTGAGTCCCCTCTGCTTTCAGGTTTCCTTCATCACCGATCCAGGCTTGGATCTCGCTGAACATCGACACTGGTCGCCTGCCAGCAACTTCTTCTTTCAGGCTCCTGAGACTACAACGAGGACTCCCGACATCTTGCTGAACCCCACGCAGCCGCAGCCTCTGGGCTAGGTAACTCGAGCATCTCGGTGCTCCATCGTAGGTTCACTCTACAAGTGTCCAGTTCCTTTTTCGTTTAGTCCCACTGATCGGATTCCTCCGGAATCAGTAACTTTAAACTTTCTAACCTCTCCCATTCCACTTGCAGTGTAAATGGTTTCGTGCCCTTCGGGCATTTGTGTAAATTGTGCAACCAGAAGTATTTTCCTAAGAGTTTTGTATTGTGCTTAGCTCCCTGACTCATAAAGAGCCAGGGTAGTCTTGTTATAAATAAATATCCTTTATTTTCATAACAACTTGTGTGGTGTCCTTTCACTTGGCGTTCAAGGGGTATATGTGATGGTAAACAGCTGGCTTAACACGCCCTCTAGAGTTTAGCCTGAAGACTGCTCTTGTCCACGCTACTAGGATAGCTGGTCTATAAGGTTGACTTACAACCAATCATCAATAAGGGTCGTTTGGAATGATACACAGTGATCACTAGAATAGTGAGCACTACATATCAGGCCAACTTCTCACATAAGGCACTGGGTAACACACAGGTTTTGAAAAGTGTCTCAAGCTGTTGAATTGTTTCACTGGTCCAAACTATTTTCAGGGTTTGAACCGCAAATATTACAGCCTATCGGCTTCACCAGGATGAATGACTCTGCAGGTTTCGAATGGCTTGATTTTCCGAGCAGAGAACAGATCTACACAATGTACACCCCCCAATTGAGCAGTGCTTAATTTGTAAAAAAACATAAGTGCCAGGCCTGTTGTCAGGAGGCCTCTGCAACTTGCACCACACATTCCCCGGCTAGCGCTGCCGGTGGCAGTACAAACACACCTAGGAATATCAAACACCTTCAAGTGGGGCACTTCAGACTATTCCAGGCCCCCAAAGGTATAAGAATGGCTTGGGGGGCTAGTATTAGGCATTTTAATGTATATTATTAATTACCAACTGTTGTTGTGGTCATTTCTAAAAAATAGAAACAATGCCACCATGTGGCAGACTGTCATGAGAACCCGTGTTGGCAATTAAGTGCCGGTGCCGAGCACCACAAACCACAGGCTCAAATAAAGCACTTCTATTAAGGCATCCTTCTGATAATTCTGGATGAAATTGAGGCTTGTGGTAAATCAGTGTAGAGAGTGAAAGAAATGCTGCTTCACAGAGACCCAAAGGAGCAGTTGAAACCGGGCATGCTGTGGTCGACCTGTGCTGGACTCCTACTGAGCCCACTGCAGCTAGAAACCAGGCACAGGGTTCGGAAGAAAAAGTCCTGATGATTGTGTTACTTTTAGCTCTGGTACTTTTTAATCAAAAACATTTCCTGAGCAGGTGACTAGAACTATTGCAAGTGGGGAAAACTTTAAAGTTTATTTTCTATACACGTTTTTGAAAGAAACTTTCTCGCTACTACCTCTGCGGTCATTTAAAATAACAAGCATTGGCATAGCCAATAGGTCTCGCCTTTGGGACCTTATAAGTGTTTAGCCATGCAACAGTTGATGTTGTTGCACCACGGATATTGTGCTGCATAACTAAATACTTATAAGGTCCCAAAAACGAGACCTATTGGCTATGCCAATGCTTGTTTTGGGGGTGGGGGGCTTGGGTGTGGGATGGAGTTCAAAAGTGCCTCCTAGGTGCTTCTCAGCATGTGAGAGCATTCTCCAAGTTGGCAGGTGTGTGAGTGGATCCACTTGGGTGGGATGGCGAGGTTAGCCCGAGGGATGATGTTCCCTATTTGCCTGTTGGTTCATGGAATAGACCCAGGAATGGGTGCACATATGAGAACCATGGATAAGCCCAGTGCCCCTCTTCAGGGGGCCACTTCTGGTTGCACTGCCCATTGCCGCTGTCAGTTCTGCCAATCACAGTAACAACATAAGTACTAACCATCACACTTGTACAAGTGTGACAGTCCTGACTATTCCAGGCCCCCAAACCTGTAAGAATGACTTTAGTGGCTGGTATTAGGCATTTTAATGCACATTGAATTAATAAACAACTGTTGTTGTGCTGGTCTCCAAATTAGACAAACAGTGCCACCTTGTGGCAGACTGTCATAAGTGCTAGTGGTGGTAAGTAAGGGCCTGTGCTGAGCACCGTAAACCACCGGCTCAAATTAAGCTCCGGATAAGTCACTCCTTCATTTTGTATGGCGCCCTCCCTCAGACTGCCTTCCCTCAAACCTGGAAAGCCACTCCAGCACTAAAAACAAGCGACTGGGGTCTAAGTGGTATCGAGTGTTATGCTACTTCATCTTAGAAAGAATTGATACAGGTATACCCCACTTTCCCTTGTAATCATAGCTGAGATACGCACCTTGTGAAGTATATGCAAATATGCCATTACAATCCACATTAGCATAGCTCAGCCTCGAAGTATTTAAGGCATAGACTACTGTTGTGTGTGAATCCAATGGTAAAATGTCCAATAACGTTTTAAAAGTTCGAAGCAATGCCACGCATGTGTGCCGGCAACTAACATCACTTGAAGCCGTAAAGAGAGACAACAGTCAAATTTTACTCCCAGATTTCTAGCCACCTTGAAGGACTGAGGCGGGGAAGATAGTGATTCCGGCCAATAATTCGAGAACTAATTCTCCTTCTTGTGACCCAGAATGATTATCTCAGTTTTAATAAAGTTGCACAGCAAGCAGCTCTCTCTCAGCCACTCTAAGACCCTGGATAATCAGATTTTGAAAGTGCCGGTGTGCATGCTAGCTAATGGTCAATAAAGTAACACTTAGGGGCATATTATCCAGGACGGCGTTAAAATTATCGCCGGTTTAGCGGCAGGAAACATCCGCTAAAGCGGCGATAATGGGCTTGATAATATGCCCTTGAAAATTCCCATAGAAGCCCAGGTTCTGGTGTCAACATGGGCTTCTATTGTAATTCTCTGCGGCATATTATCAAGCCCATTATCGCCGCTTTAGCAGCAGTTTTCTGCCGCTAAACCGGCGATAATTTTAACGCCGTCCATGATAATATGCCCCTTAGATGTTAAACATCTGTAACATATGTTCCGGAATGCAAGGAAACCTGCACTGGATGAGCCACGCACTCACAGACTTGTGACATTTGAGAGCTTTTGCACAGCCTGCTCCAGACCTGACTGCTAGTCTGTGCTGCTCATCAGGGCTGTCCCCTGTGGCGCACTTGAGACCCTCGTGGGTATGTAGTGCGCTTTACAAATGCCATGATTGATTGATTGATTGATTGGTGCTTCGCATTGCTTTTCTTTTACACGCAGTGCGTATTTTCAGAACAGAACTTTCATCCCGTGTACCCTGCACTGTTCACACTGTGTCCAATGCCCCATCTGCAGCTGTGCAGGCCCATGTCCCATGGGTCCTAGTGCAGTCTACTTTCTGGCACTTCACTTCACAAAGTGACCCTTTACTCTTTCCATCCTTCCGTCAAATGACTCAGAAGAATGTAGGATTTATGCCCCTGCAAACCCCTGCAATGTGATAACAAGTATATTTTGTAAAGTTGTGCAGTTTGCTTTCTGCATAGGAAGGCTTTGGTCATTTTCCAATGACATGCTGAATTTCTGTAAAAGCACAAAGTGAACATTTACAAATGACCCATTAGAACTCTTATTGCACGTGTTTCTAAATATGGTGTTTAGAGAGCTCTCTCAAATTTCCCAGGTCCGTGTATGAGCAGTTTGTTTACCTCCCACCGCAAAAAAAGGTGCTATGGGGTATATCTTCCAAGGACCCCATGCCCCGCCTGGCATGTTTAGTCTGTCCTAGATTTGTAAATGGAGTAAAAAGGGAAAACAAGCGCGCGCGCCTCGCGCTAAAAGTTAAAAAGAAAAAAAAAGTGATTTGCCCAGAAATACGGCATGTTGCACTGACACCGATACTCGAACCTGGATCCCCAGCTCCCGAGTCGGCAGCTCTTGCTGATTCACCACATCCTCTCAGCACCTGGCCTGGCAGTTTGGGCTGGACTGTTTCCATTAGAATAGGGTCAAGACTGATTTGCATATAACAGGGTCCAAACATGCTAGCTCCTGCATCCTACAAATGAAAACTATAAAAAGTTGCTTTCATTTATTAATTCTAAATGTTAGGTGCTCTAATTCACTCAGAGCTAGACTACGAGAACACAAAAAGAAGCTCCAGCCAATTGTTTACATGGGCTTCGGTTAGTGGGAAACACAACAGCCAGGTTGAAATTCAGAAATCTTTTTAAAATGCGACTTTTTAATAGAGCGTCGTACCGTTGTTTAATGCTTTTTTAATCTTAGCTCTTGTTGATTATGATAATGTCTTCAATGCCAAGAAGCTTTGCAGCTGTACACTGAACAAATAAAATAACATAACTTTGGGTCCTGAATTTATAATGGGTTAAATGAGACTACGGGTACCAGAATGCAAAGGGAAAACCTGGAATGGATGAACTACTGATCACCTTTTGAAACTTGGAAGCTCTGTGTTTACGTTTGGCTATTTTGGAAAGTGAACTTGTTAGTCAACTATTCCTGTAAATAAATTGCATTAATCTTTTCCATCCAAACTTATTGTCCAGAGTATGTAGTGCTCATCATGCCTGTGTGTGGCGCAGAAGTACTGATCCAAGTGTATGACACAGAGGCGCGAACTGCTTTCCTACCCGGGTGAAGGACGCCGCGGTGATTGTCACCACAATGCTCCTGGAAAGGCGCCGCTGTCGTTGCCTGTGCTGTGGACTGATGAATGCCCCTGTTATGTCCATACTACTGTGGTCTGCTAACTTGGTATATCTTCCAAGGACCCCCATGCCCCGCCTGGCAGGTTTAGTCAGTTCTAGATTTGTAAATGAAGTAAGAAGGGAAAACAAGCGCGCGCTCGCCTTGCGCTAAAAGGTTTTTTTAAAAGGCGTGCAGCACGAGCGCTTGGGTGAGCAGTCTGCTCTTTTTCGAAGCACACACTCGCACTTGTGGCACGCCCCTGCGTGCTCCCGCAAGGTGTATGCCGCCACAAGCACGAGTATGTGCTTCGAAAAAGAGCTGAACGATGGCTAAAGGTCTCCTAAGCAGTGAATGAGCGCTGCGTAGGCGAGACCTAAAAAGTAAAAAAAATCCCACTTTTTTACAAAAGGCACATTTGATAAATACCTAATTGCAATTCTTTTTGTTGTAACGTTTGACGCCTACGTTTATTTATCTTTATCTTTTCTTTATCTTTTATTTTGTCATGCTTTAGCAGAATTCCTAAGTACATGGCAGTTGGGAAGAGTCAGCTATGTTGTTTGCAATGTTCAGACATGTGTGTGATATATAATCATTGGATTTTCAGGATCTGGGTGGTAGTGCATCTCATGTGCATTCCAGACCCAAGCCAGTCAGGAGGAAATCAACTCCATATAAGGCGGTTCCTATGACTGGGTAGACGCTGCCTGATGTTCCCCAGTAGAGATGTCCAAATGGAAAGGCGCTTGTAAAATATGGGAGGGTTGGATGTAGACTTGGCAGGCCCGGCTCCAGGAACTTTTATTTGAGTGGTCCAAGGGTGCATTCGGGTGGGCCACTACAGGCCCAATTTGTCGCTTATATGTCTAGCCAGGCCTGCTTCCCTGGCCCTCCTTTATCTCTTCTTAGTCTTACAAGGCCCAGTAAAACGCACTCTTTTCCAAATCTCTTTCTAAATGTTATCACTCTCAAAAAGTGTTTTTTTTCTCCCTGTAACGTCCCTTTGATGGGAAGAGGAGATTTCTAAGGTGGGAGTATCACGCAAGTGACACTACTCGGGCTCCCTCTGTGCGAGCCTTCAGGGAAAATCCCTCTTCATTACTGCCTCCACCTGACCCCGGACTCTGCAGCGCACTCCCTTACAGGCTCCCTCTGTGCGAGCCTTCAGGGAGAATCCCTCTTCATTACTACCTCCACCTGACCCCAGACTCTGCAGCGCGCTCCCTTACAGGCTCCCTCTGTGCGAGCCTTCAGGGAGAATCCCTCTTCATTACTACCTCAACCTGACCCCAGACTCTGCAGCGCACTCCCTTACAGGCTCCCTCTGTGCGAGCCTTCAGGGAGAATCCCTCTTCATTACTACCTCCACCTGACCCCAGACTCTGCAGCGTGCACCCTTACAGGCTCCCTCTGTGCCAGCCTTCAGGGAGAATCCCTCTTCTTTACTGCCTCCACCTGACCCCAGACTCTGCAACACACTCCCTTACATGCTTCCTCTGTGCGAGCCTTCAGGGAGAATCCCTCTTCATTACTGCCTCCACCTGACCCCTGATTCTGCAGCGCGCTCCTTTACAGGCTCCCTCCGTGCGAGACTTCATGGAGAATCCCTCTTCATTACTGCCTCCACCTGACTCCAGACTCTGCAGCGTGCTCCCTTATAGGCTCCCTCTGTGCGAGCCGTCAGGGAGAATCCCTCTTCATTACTACCTCCACCTGACCTCTGACTCTGCAGCGCGCTCCCTTACAGGCTCCCTCTGTGCGAGCCTTCAGGGAGAATCCCTCTTCATTACTGCCTCCACCTGACCCCGGACTCTGCAGCGTGCTCCCTTATAGGCTCCCTCTGTGCGAGCCGTCAGGGAGAATCCCTCTTCATTACTGCCTCCACCTGGCCCCAGAGTCTGCAGCGCGTTCCCTTACAGGCTTGATTATCCACTTTTCTCACCCGACTGTTAATTAAATATACGAAAACAGAAAGGCCATGACAGGGCTGGCTTTAGTGCTGGTGCAAAAGTCTTTTTTGGGGCCCCAACAATGACCTCTTTCTCCGTAGATACCTTTACTACCACCCTCCAACAGTGTCCTTCATCTCTCCGCAGCCCCTCCTCCTCATGACCTCCTCCTCAGACTCCATCACTGTCACCCTCCACCAGTGCCCCTCATCGCTCCGTAACCCCCCTACCACATGACCTCCTCCTCGGCTTAACTCACTGCCACCCTCCACTAGTGCCCCTCATCTCTCTGTAGTTCCACCCACACCCCATGACCTCCTCCTCGGCTTCCCTACTGCCACCCTCCACCAGTGCCCCTCATCTCTCCGTAGCTCCACCCCCACCTCACCCCATGACCTCCTCCTCCGATTCCCTTACTGCCACCCTCCACCAGTGCCCCTCATCGCTCCGTTGCCCCTCTCTCATATGCATTTCATTTGTTGTACAGCGCTGCTCATATCAGTGTAGGGTGTCACAGTACTTTACATCAAGCACACATTATATGGAGACAATGAATCAGTCTACGGGGAATGTCACATAAACCAATGAGGATTACAAGGTGTAGGAATCACATGTCATCCATACTGGTGGGCAATATATTTAAAGAGGGTTTGGTCTGGAGAAGTACAAACTCAGGATTTAAAGAGTACTCAGGTGGTTGGGGGTTGGCTTTACTGATACAAATGTATAACTTCCCAAACAAACTATTTTTAGCAACATTAGAATAATAAAAGACTGGAGAAGTTCTAACTATATCACAACACAAAAAAGCGAAGTTTGTATGCAACTCATTGATGACAGTTCATAGGACACTGTCCTATTTTAGAATTGTAACTTCTGAACTGCAAGTAACAGAAGAATCTCTGTGACAAAGGCAGTAACCCACTGAGCTATCAACATAAAATTTAGTTTATCTGCAATTAAAAACTACCAACAGACAAATGGTTGCTCTGCAGCAGGATCATAAATCACCAGTTATCTGAACATTTGTTATTATTGTTGTACATCGGTGGCAGATTCATTGCCAGGGCCAAGGCTCATGTTTGGGTGGGCCAGGTTAATGTTTGGGTGGGCCTGGCCCACCGGGCCCACCCCCTAGAACCGGGCCTGAGACTTGGGGGCGGGCAAAGGGCAGAATTGAACGATCATCTGTCCCTAAGATTGGGAAGAGAGAAGACAGCCCGGGTCACAACAACAGCCCAGAGAGCAGTAAGGGGTTAGAGGAGCCCCCCCACACACACACATACTACCCTTGTCCTCAGAGCAGCAGTGGGGGATGTTCTGGGTTGCTCATGTCTGGGTTGTCTCCTAGACTGGGGACCATCCGGACAGGCCAAAGGTAGAGAGGAACCTCAAGTGGAAATTGAGCAAACATGGCATGGTTGTCTGCCAAAATATCGCCAACAGGAATATTACCAATAAACACTAAATATATATAAAGGAGACCACAATATCATCAAAAAATATATAATTATCTCAAAATTTAACTATTGGACACTCTATTAACTTTAAAACACACATTAACTTTAAAAGATATTTAATTTAAAAATGTACTTATAATATAACATAAGAAATAAACAAGTATAATTTACATACATTAATTGAACATAACTATATGCTTTGAAATAATTGCAAACAATAAGAAACATAGTTATTTAACAATAAAACTATTACCTACAAAAAATAAAAAATACTAATTAAAAAAAATCTCAAACACTAGGTACTAAAATAAAAATGTATACAATAAAACCATAAAACAATAAATTAACAAATACAACAATTGTTTACATTAAACTATATATTAAAATTAACATATATACATTTTAAAAAATCTAATAAAAAAAATAGACTTGGAGAGGTAAAATGTACTAGTCCCCCCTTCAACCCAAGCAACAGTATGGAAAGAGTTATACTTTGTAGGGGTCAGGTTTACAATTGCCATGCCAAGGTAGGCTAAAGTAGGGAAAGGATTGGACTCTGGAGGGGTCAGTTTTACTATTCACACATTAGGAAGCCCAGGGAAAAGTTTTGGACTTTGGAGGGGTTTGATTTACTATTCCCAGTCCAATCTTAGCAACAGAAGGGAATGTGTAGGACTTTGGAGTAGTCAGATTTACTGCTACCACTTCAATTTAAAAAAAAATAAGACATGTAAATATGAACCCCAGTATTTAAAAAAATGTATTTAAAATATTAAATGTATGCATTGAATATAAAACAAATAATATTGAATAAAAAAATATAGTAATGTCACAATACAAAAAATCAATCAAAATAAATATTACATATAGTTTACATTAGGGCGTCCCTTCCTCCTACCAGCAAAAACGAACACCGACAGTTAACATTAAATAAGTTTATAAAAACACATTGTATTGATTATAGGTTTATGTATTGAATAAAAAACTAAATTAAATCAATATAATATCAATCCACAATATTTAACACAACTTGAAATTTGGAGTAGGCATGGTGTGGCAGCACACTGCCATTACAGACAAGTGTGGCTGTGCACTTAAAATGACCATTACATTTGCACAGACATAAAGTTTTACTGATAAACGTACAGAGTGCACAAATGATAATGTGTGGAAAGGTCATCATCCAGTGTTTTGATTTGTTTTTATCGTATTAAAATAATTGTTTCCACCACACTTCAGAATCACCCCTAGTAGCCAGCATTGTTTTCACATAAATCCTCTAAATGTGAAGTCAGAAATAGGGAAGTAAACACCAAGCTCCATAGAAAGACAAAGCCGGACATTTGATCTCTGTCTTTGAATGCACAGCAAACGTGACAAGATAAGAACAAGGTTTAAAGGACTGTTTACAGAAAGGAGCACTGGTGGAAGAATAGAGTAAAGAGGGTTTGGGCAACAGAAGGGAAGAGCTCAAGCTGGACAGACTAAAGCAAATAAAGTCAGCACATAGAAAGCAAGTCACTGTGAGTTTTAAACCACAAAACCAATGGTAAGCGACAGGGGGGTGCATTCCCAGGGAAGCTTGCTGAATGTCCCCAGACTTAAAAATGACTGAAGGAGAGAATATGTGGTGCTATTGGAGCCAGGTAGATGCTAAAATATGTGGGGCTCAGTGAGGAGGTCTGGGGGACCCTGTGAGTGAGTGGGAATACATTAGAATATACAGTGTACATTTTGACCACTTGAGAGCGGTCATTGAAGTAGGAGGATAAACATTTCAAAGCCAACTCCCTGAAGCCAACTCCTTGTGTCCCAGATCCATGAAGCCAACTCCCTGAAGCCAACTCCCTGAAGCCAACTCCTTGTGTCCCAGATCCATGAAGCCAACTCCCTGAAGCCAACTCCCTGAAGCCAACTCCTTGTGTCCCAGATCCATGAAGCCAACTCCCTGAAGCCAACTCCCTGAAGCCAACTCCCTGAAGCCAACTCCTTGTGTCCCAGATCCATGAAGTCAACTCCCTGAAGCCAACTCCCTGAAGCCAACTCCTTGTGTCCCAGATCCCTGAAGCCAACTCCCTGAAGCCAACTCCCTGAAGCCAACTCCCTGAAGCCAACTCCTTGTGTCCCAGATCCCTGAAGCCAACTCCCTGAAGCCAACTCCCTGAAGCCAACTCCTTGTGTCCCAGATCCATGAAGCCAACTCCCTGAAGCCAACTCCCTGAAGCCAACTCCTTGTGTCCCAGATCCCTGAAGCCAACTCCCTGAAGCAAACTCCCTGAAGCCAACTCCTTGTGTCCCAGATCCATGAAGCCAACTCCACGAGGACTTCATTGGAAATGGCATTGAAGGTGGTGGACAGATTTCAAAGACTCAAAGCTGCCCTGCCACATTGGTCAAGGGCTCAGAGTAGGTCATGAGTCACTGCAATGAGTACCCTACAAGGCTTTGGGCCCGATTCACAGAACTAACATAAGACAAAATCCTAAACTTACTACTTTTGGTATTCACAGAAGTTAGGATTTTGTCTTAAGTTTGTCTTAAGACAAACTTAAGACAGACTTAAGACAGTCTTAAGACAGACTTAAGACAGTCTTAAGACAGACTTAAGACAAACTTAAGACAGACTTAAGACAGACTTAAGACAGACTTAAGTTAGGATTTTGTCTTAAGTTTGTCTTAAGTCTGTCTTAAGTCTGTCTTAAGTCTGTCTTAAGTCTGTCTTAAGTTTGTCTTAAGTCTGTCTTAAGACTGTCTTAAGTCTGTCTTAAGACTGTCTTAAGTCTGTCTTAAGTTTGTCTTAAGACAAACTTAAGACTAAATCCTAACTTCTGTGAATACCAAAAGTAGTAAGTTTAGGATTTTGTCTTAAGTTAGTTCTGTGAATCGGCCCCGAATCCAGGACTGAATGATGTGGAAGAAAAGATGACAAAAGGTTACCGGTTCATCTGTGAGTACAACTAATGCTTAACCCGACCCTCTAATAGTCCTTACTGCTCGCCCAGACTACCACAACAAGAGAGTTAGTATCATCTACTTTTACCTCACCCTGCCTTTTGGGGATCTCTCGCCTCTCTATATAGGGTACTTCTTTTTAGTACACTGAACAGAGGGGCTGTTTCCTACATGCCCCATCACACATGTCCTCTTTTCCTGTTCTCTTCTGTTCCATCACACACGGCCTCTCTTTGCCCTGTCCTCTCCTGCCCCGTCACACACAGCCTCTCTTTGCCCTGACCTCTCCTTTTCCATCACACACAGCCTTTCTTTTCCCTGACCTCCACTGTCCCATCACACACGGCCTCTCTTTGCCCTGTCCTCTCCTGCCCCATCACACACGGCCTCTCTTTGCCCTGTCCTCTCCTATCCCATCACACACAGCCTCTCTTTGCCCTGTCCTCTCCTTCCCCATGACACACAGCCTCTCTTTGTCCTGTCCTCTCCTGACCCATCACACACTGCCTCTATTTGCCCTGTCCTCTCCTGCCCCGTCACACACTGCCTCTATTTGCCCTGTCCTCTCCTGTCCCGTCATACACAGCCTCTCTTTGCCCTGACCTCTCCTGCACCATCACACACGGCCTCTCTTTGCCCTGACCTCTCCTTTTCCATCACACACAGCCTCTCTTTGCCCTGACCTCCACTGTCCCATCACACACGGCCTCTCTTTGCCCTGTCCTCTCCTGCCCCATCACACACGGCCTCTCTTTGTCCTGTCCTCTCCTGTCCCATCACACACAGCCTCTCTTTGCCCTGTCCTCTCCTTCCCCATCACACACGGCGTCTCTTTGTCCTGTCCTATCCTGACCCATCACACACAGCCTCTCTTTGCCCTGACCTCCCCTTTCTCATCACACACAGCCTCTTTTAGCCTGTCCTCTCCTGCACCATCACACACGGCCTCTCTTTGTCCTGTCCTCTCCTGTCCCATCACACATGGCCTCTCTTTGTCCTGTCCTATCCTGGCCCATCACACACGGCCTCTCTTTGCCCTGACCTCCCATTTCCCATCACACACTGACTCTTTTACCCTGTCCTCTCCTTTCCCATCACACACAGCCTCTCTTTGCCCTGTCCTCTCCTGCCTCATCACACACGGCCTCTCTTTGCCCTGTCCTCTCCTGCCTCATCACACACAGCCTCTCTTTGCCCTGTCCTCTCCTGCACCATCACACACAGCCTCTCTTTGCCCTGACCTCCCCTTTCCCATCACACACAGCCTCTCTTTGCCCTGTCCTCTCCTGCCTTATCACACACAGCCTCTCTTTACCCTGTCCTCGCCTGCACCATCACACACGGCCTCTCTTTGCCCTGAACCCCCCTTTCCCATCACACACAGCCTCTCTTTGCCCTGTCCTCTCCTGCCCCATCACACACGGCCTCTCTTTGCCCTGTCCTCTCCTGTCCCATCACACACAGCCTCTCTTTGCCCTGTCCTCTCCTGCCCCATCCCACACGGCCTCTCTTTGTCCTGTCCTATCCTGGCCCATCACACACGGCCTCTCTTTGCCCTGACCTCCCCTTTCCCATCACACACAGCCACTCTTTGCCCTGTCCTCTCCTGCCTCATCACACACGGCCTCTCTTTGCCCTGTACTAACCTGGCCCATCACACACAGCCTCTCTTTGCCCTATCTTCTCCTGATCCGTCATGCACGGCCTCTCTTTGCCCTGACCTCCCCGTTCCCATCACACACAGCCTCTCTTTGCCCTGTCCTCTCCTGCCCCATAACACACAGCCTCTCTTAGCCCTGTCCTCTCCTGCCCCATCACACACGGCCTCTCTTTGCCCTGTCCTCTCCTGCCCCATCACACACGGCCTATCTTTGTCCTGTTCTATCCTGGCCCATCACACACGGCCTCTCTTTGCCCTGACCTCCCCTTTCCCATCACACACAGCTTCTCTTTGCCCTATCCTCTCCTGCCTCATCACACACGGCCTCTCTTTGTCCTGTCCTATCCTGGCCCATCACACACGGCCTCTCTTTGCCCTGTCCTATCCTGGCCCATCACAAACGGCCTCTCTTTGTCCTGTCCTATCCTGGCTCATCACACACAGCCTCTCTTTGCCCTGACCTCCCCTTTCCCATCACACATGGCCTCTCTTTGTCCTGTCCTCTCCTGCCCCGTAACGCACGGCCTCTCTTTGTCCTGTCCTCTCCTGGCCCATCACACACAGCCTCTCTTTGCCCTGACCTCCCCTTTCCCATCACACACAGCCTCTCTTTGACCTGACCTCCCCTTTCCCATCACACATGGCCTCTCTTTGTCCTGTCCTCTCCTGCCCCGTCACGCACGGCCTCTCTTTGCCCTGTCCTCTCCTGCACCATCACACACAGCCTCTCTTTGCCCTGACCTCCCCTTTCCCATCACACACAGCCTCTCTTTGCCCTGTCCTCTCCTGCCTCATCACACTCAGCCTCTCTTTACCATGTCCTCGCCTGCACCATCACACACGGCCTCTCTTTGCCCTGACCTCCCCTTTCCCATCACACACAGCCTCTCTTTGCCCTGTCCTCTCCTGCCCCATCACACACGGCCTCTCTTTGCCCTGTCCTCTCCTGTCCCATCACACACAGCCTCTCTGTGCCCTGTCCTCTCCTGCCCCGTCCCACACGGCCTCTCTTTGTCCTGTCCTATCCTGGCCCATCACAAACGGCCTCTCTTTGTCCTGTCCTATCCTGGCCCATCACACACAGCCTCTCTTTGCCCTGACCTCCCCTTTCCCATCACACATGGCCTCTCTTTGTCCTGTCCTCTCCTGCCCCATCACTCACGGCCTCTCTTTGTCCTGTCCTGTCCTCTCCTGCCCCCTTGCACGCGGCCTTTCTTTACCCTGTCCTCCACTGCCCCGTCACACATTTCCTCTCTTTGCCAGGACACCTCCTGTCCCATCACACACGTGGTCTCTTTGCACCGACCTCCACTGTCCCATCACACACGGCCTCTGTCCTGTCCTCTCCTGCCCCCTCGCTCACGGCCTCTCTTTACCCTGTCCTCCGCTGCCCCGTCACACACACTATCATTTTACAGACAAATTTGTGTCTGTAGACAGCAGGACATAGTCCGATTCTGGGCCGGACCCTGAGATGTCTCACCTCACAGTGACCTCCGCACCCCTCCCTCCTCACCCCAGGGCATGGTGGATGTGTGTGACCCTGGACGTGACCCGCTGCCAAAGAACACACAGACAGTCTCCGTGGACAGCGGCCCGGAGCCCTGCCAGGTGCAGGCTGAGGGGGTAGGAGCGGCCCTTCGGAGCCTGGCATTACAATGGGCCCCTTGACCAGTCATGGACGTAAGAAAGGCGAAAGGCGTCCTAGAGAATGGGGGCCTTGGCCATGTGGAAATGAGGTTCTTAGGCACGAGGGGTCCGGCAGCGTAGGGACGGGGGGAGCAGTTGGTGCTCCTTGGCAGTCTCCCGCGCACGGGACTCCAGGTGGGTTTGGAGCAGAGGCGCAAATAGAGCCAAATTTCGGGGGGGGGGGTCAGAAAAAAATTCGGGGGGCTGAATTTTTAAGCAATAGGCAGAGTGGAGCTGCAGGGGCTCTTAGAAGGGGTGAAACAACAGCGAGGCCTCATTAACATGCAAATGGTCTTTTAAAGACCTGTGAAGTGCTCGGGAGTGGCTGCGTGTGTGCCGGGAAGCTGTCTCATCCCGGGCTGCCACACACGACGGTGGAGGGGGGAGGGGGGGCTGAAGCCCTGTGAGTCCAATGGGGAACAACCTTTACAACGCAACTTTTACAACGCACTACCATTACAACGAAACTGTTACAACGCAAGTGGATTTACAATGCATGCCATTACAACGCAAGTCTTTACATCGACTTGCGCTAGATGGCGTGCTAACATTACAAATAGTGTAGTTTACTATCCCAACACCTTCCCTACTGTTAAGTGGACTGGAGTTGGAATAGTAAATTACACTTTTCTAATGTTAGCACGCCATCTAGCGCAAGTCGATATAAAGACTTGCGTTGTAATGGCATGCGTTGTAAATCCACTTGCGTTGTAACAGTTTCGTTGTAACAGCATGCGTTGTAACAGCACGCGTTGTAACATCATACATCCGAGTCCAATGGGTGTTGCGCGCCTGGTTTGGAGCCAGGCACCCCCAGCATTCTGACCGGCCGGTGTCTCCAGTCCACAGCTGCACTCCGTTGCTCAGGGTCCCTCGTCCCTTCCCCGGGATCCAGGTCCATGATGGGGCATGGGCCCGGGGCCGTTGGGGGGGGAGGGGGGGCATGAGGGTGCCACGCAATCCCCCCCCCTCCACGCTTGCCTCACGGATGTGGGTGGGGAGCATCGCCTGCAGCCTCTCTTGGTGTCCCCGCTGCTCAGGGTGGCTGCAGCCGCGCATCGCCGCTGTCCAGGTCGCTACTGGGTCGTGCTCGGCTGTATTTCTGTGCCCCCCAGAGCGTTTGTTGTCCCAGAGCTTCCCTGGTCGGACTGTGTGCGGCGTTGCGGGGGAGCACACGGTTCGCCGGTGGGGAGGTAGCTCCATGGTGGAGCGCATGCTGAGGCCCCCACGTTCTATCCGGCACCGGCACGGCCTCCAGGCGTGGCTCCGGGGGTGGGCGGCTGGGATCGGGAGTTGCCCACCGTAGCGTGCAAAGGGCGCCAAGTGTCGGTGCGAAGCTGGGACTGTGCTCACAGTGCAGACTGCGTTGCATATTCAAGTAATCCCTATGAAGGGCACTGGATTAAACAGACAAGTACTAATACCAGCGAAGGGAAACTGTGATAATACCATAAACCCGCTAATGCAATTAGTAGGCAGTGGAGCCGGCCCTCTCCAGCGTTCCATCCTGTGGTCTTACACATCTAATGAGGCTCCACACAAGGAGTGACCAAGTAGTGGGGGGACAGTAGGCGGAGTGTGCGGGGCCCCGGGTAGTCAATGTGTGTCGGATGGACATACGGTACGCGATGTTACAGTTAGCGCTCTAGCCTTTCGGCTAGAGCGCTGGACAATATGCGTACGTTGCGCTCACGTCGGGGACGTGAGCGCGTAGTTAAATAAATAAACGGGCGGGCGAGCAAGGCAGTTCGCGCCCCACCAAGCAATCGGCTGCAGAGTGCTTATTGCGCTGCGCACGCGAGGCCCCATACCTGCTCCCAGACAGCGTGGGTGTGTACCCAGGACCCCACCCTTCACAGGCAGAGGTCAGGGATCCAAACACAACACTGGCGACGAGGGGTAACTGCTGAACCCCAGGAGCTCATCCACCGGCTGCTTAGCCAAGAAGGCCTCGCCTAGCGGCGCAGCACACCGCGCCTGCCCACGTGCAGCCACCAGCTACCCAAGTGAGTGCACGACGGTCGCTGCACACAAGTCGGTGGTTTCAACACCACCATGAGCGACACTGAGACACCCGGCCCTGCGGGGGCGCTGCCCCATCACCCCGCATCGGGGGTGCTGCCTCCTTTTAGCGAAGCCGCGGACCCCACGACCGCCGCTCCGCGTTGGCAGACGTGGCTGGGCAGGCTGGAAAACTACTTTGTTGGGTCCAGAGAGACAGACGGAGCGGTGAAACGCTCCCTACTCCTCCACTATGTGGGGGAAGAAGTTTACCTCATATTTAAACACCTGCCCGACACGGGACCCCCGACTGACTACGCAGCGGCGGTGGCGGCTCTGATTGCACATTTTGACCCCCAAGTCAACCCTGATTATGAACACTTCAAACTTCGCCAAGTGAAACAGCGCGAAGGGGAGTCGGTTGACGCGTTCCACGCGAGGCTGAGAGCCCTCGCGGACACGCACCTGGTCGGGGACCGGGCCAAAGAAGAAATCAGGGCGCAACTGATACTGGGAATCAGGAGCAAAACGCTGCGAGGCCTGATACTTCGCAAGCCCAACATCGCGATGAACGAAATTCTTGTCCTGGCCAGAACACACGATCTGTCAGGGGCGCGCGCAGAAGAGATGGATTTGGCCCTGGTGAAAAGAGCTGACAGAAGCGTTGAGGTGAAGGTGGAGAAGACGTACGCAGTCCGGAGGAAAGAACAGCCACAGAGGCCCTGCGACCCCCAGATCACGCCAAGCAATGCGGCTACTGCGGGTACGACGAACACCCTCTCAAGACATGCCCGGCTCGAGGGAAAACGTGCACCAACTGTGGCATCGACAACCACTTTACGTCGGTCTGTCGCAGGAAGATGCAGAGAAGCAGCCACAAGCGAGACAAGCCAGTGAGGAAGCTGGTGCGACAACTGTCACACACTTCGCTGTTGTTGCAGCCGAGGCCCAGAAGGGAACAGACCAGAGATTACCCAGACTCAAGCACTGAGTCTGACGATGGGGAAGAAACGTACCTGGTGTCGTTCACCAGAGCCCTTAAAAGCACCCGGCGACCACAGCCACGATGTGACATACTAGTAGCTGGATCGGAGGTGAACGCCGTGATAGACACCGGCGCGTCGGTGACGGTGATGGGCATGCAACAGTACAACAGCCTCAGACCGAGGCCGGAGCTCCGACCGTCGAAGGCCAAGATATTCGCTTATGGAAGTGACACGCCGCTTCCGCTGAAGGGAAAGATGACGGTGGCCGTACAGTCAGAAAAGGCAGAAATCGTTATCGACATCCACGTAATCAACCAGGAAGTAGACACATTACTCAGCGGCCACGCTGCAGAAGATCTAGGACTGATCACGTTTCTCAGAGTGTTCCAAGACAGGCAGGTCGAAGACCTGCTGGAAGCGTTTCAAGGCCTATTTTCGGGACTAGGGAAGATCAGAAGGCCGCCGGTACGGCTCCACATAGACCCCGCTGTACAACCGACAGCCCTCAGGCACAGGCGCATTCCATTCCACTTACGCCCGCTAGTGGAGGAGGAGCTCCGAAGGTTGGAGGAACAGGGTGTAATAGAGAAGGTCACAGGACCCACACCATGGGTGTCACCGATGGTGATAGCCGAGAAGCCACGACAACCTGGGAAGATCCGGCTATGCATCGACATGCGCCTCCCAAACAAAGCCATCAAAAGAGAAAGGCACATCACGCCGACCATGGATGACATTGTATCCGATCTAAACGGCGCCCGATGGTTCTCAAAACTGGACTTAAATGCAGGGTACCACCAACTCACCCTAGCAAAGGAGAGCCGTTACATCACCACCTTCAGCACACACTTAGGGCTAAGGCGGTACAGACGCCTGAACTTTGGGATCTCATCGGCTGCCGAAATCTTCCAGAACACTATTAGAGACATCCTGGCCGGACTCCCTGGCGTCCTGAACATGAGCGATGATATCCTCATCTACTCCAAAACAGTGGAGGAGCACTACCGCCATGTCCGGGCCACCCTAGAGCGTCTACAAGAGCACGGAGTCACCCTACACCGAGAGAAGTGCCAACTGTTCCAACAAAGAATCGAATTCTTTGGCTACATCTTCACCAAGAACGGCATCCAAGTAGACCCCTGCAAGTCGCACACCATCAAAATGGCTGCAGCCCCCGCGTCAGTGGCGGAAGTACGCAGTTTCTTGGGAATGACCACGTACTGCGGAAGGTTCGTCCCGAACTTGGCCACCCTGGCCGAGCCCCTCAGGCGCCTCACCAAAACCGATGTGGTGTGGCAGTGGACTGACACCGAAGAAAATGCATTTGAGGCAATCAAAGAGGCGCTACTAGACCAAACGACACTAGTCTACTTTGATCCGACCAAGAAGACCGAAATCCTGGTGGATGCCAGCCCCGTAGGGCTAGGGGCAGTATTCACAAATGTCGTCATTTCCATCTGTATGTGTGTGGACATCCGTTCACCGTGGTGACAGACCATCAGCCGCTGGTGCCGCTATTCCGAGGGACAGCGCCACACCCGCCCCCACGCATAGAGCGGTGGGCCATCGGCCTGCAACAGTACCACCTGAGCGTAATATACCGGCCAGGGGCCAAAAACCCAGCGGACTTCCTGTCCCGACACCCAGAACGTTGTAGTGAGCCTGAGCACAAAGACGCAGAAGACGAGGCCGAAGAGCACCTTGACATGGTGGCGGCGCTGACGTGTCCCCAGGCCATAACGCTTGAGGAGCTCCGAGAAACAGCCGACCAAGACCCCGTGATGGTCAAGGTCAAGAGCACCATCCTCGAAGGAACCTGGCAGCTTTTTCTGCAAGCAGCGAACTCGTGGGCCAGTGAAGACCGAGAGAACCTTCAACACATGTGGAGGGTGCGCCACGAGCTGAGCGTGACCAGAGGAGGGCTCCTTCTAAGAGGTTCCAGAATTGTCGTCCCAGTGGCCCTCAGGACAAGAACGACACAGCTAGCCCACAAAGGGCACCAGGGGACGGAGAGGATGAAAGCCCGGATGAGAGAGAAGGTTTGGTTCCCGGGTATGGACGACTATGTCAACGACACCGTCCGCAGCTGCCAGTCATGCCAACTAACAGGGGAGGCCCAACCACCGGCGCCCATCATAACAGAAGAGCATGGGCGAACCCCATGGGAGAAGATCAGTGTGGATTTTGGGAGCCTGCCCGACGGGCGAGTCACACTAGTCATCATCGACAGCTACTCGAAATACCCGATAGCAGAGGCCTTACCATCCACCGCCTTCGTGCATGTGGGGCCCGCCCTGGAAAAGGTATTTGGGATGTTCGGATACCCCGAGGAGCTGCGGTGTGACAACGGACCCCCATTTCAAGGACACGAGTTCGAAGAACTCCTAAAGTCACACGGCATCAGGCACAGGCACAGGCGCATCACCCCGCAATGGCCCCAAGCCAACGGGGAGGTGGAGCGGTTCATGCGCACCATCAACAAAATACTACGCATCGCCGTGTCCGAACAGCTAGACCCGGAACAAGAACTACAGCGATTCCTGGGGGAGTACTGCAGCACTCCCCATTGTTCCACCCGACAAGCGCCCTGGGCACTAATGTTCCACGGAGCTCGCAGGGACGGGTTGCCAGTAGCCCCCGGCTGGGTAGCACCGCCATTCAGCGAGGAAGAAGTGTTCCGGAGGCGCCAAAGGCAAAATAACAGAGTCAGTGAGGCACGGAGGGCTGTGACCCGAGAGGTTCAGGCTGGAGACACGGTGGTCCTAAAGGAGCGCCGGCCGGGAGGAAAGTTTAAGACACGATATGAAAGAGGGTACTGGAGAGTGGTCGACCATCGAGGGACCATGGTGACAGCGCACCGAGGGAGAGACCTGGTCACCCGGAACATATTGTGGTTCAAGGTGGTGAGGAGACCCGCAGACGACCAAGGGGCGACAGACCGCGACGAAGGCCACGACTCCGGGGACATCCCGGCGAGTGCACCCAGCTCCGACCCACGGAGCAACACAGAGTCTGAGCCAGGTGGCGCCGACTGCACAGGGGGGAAGCCAAGGCAAGAGGTGGCACCCGAGACCCAGGCCACGGGCGCACGAAGGGCCGCCAGGTATGAGCTGAGGGAGAACCCCAGGCCCAGCAGTCGGCTGAGAGACTTTGCGTGCCAAATAAGTGATGCGGCAAATTCAGAATTGAACTGTCGTCAAGGACTGAGTTGAGAAGGGATGTTACAGTTAGCGCTCTAGCCTTTCGGCTAGAGTGCTGGACAATATGCGTACGTTGCGCTCACGTCGGGGACGTGAGCGCGTAGTTAAATAAATAAACGGGTGGTTCGCGCCCAACCAAGCAACCGGCTGCAGAGTGCTTATTGCGCTGCGCGCGCGAGGCCCCATACCTGCTCCCAGACAGCGTAGGTGTGTACCCAGGGCCCCCACCCTTCACAGGCAGAGGTCAGGGATCCAAACACAACACGCACATCGCTTGTGGCACAAAGGCAGTTCATCCTGGGTGGTTCGGAGGTGAGATTGTGTTGCGGGCAGGTCGCCGTCCGCACCATTAGATCCAAAACCAGCACTGCTTGCGACATGCTGGGGGGCAAACGCCCGGACTGCATGCGCCACCTGTGCCTACCTTCTGTGCTTCACGATTGTGTCGGTAAGGGTTAATCAACCCAATCTCTCGGATCATGCTGCCCACAGCTGTATTATGTTCTATACGCCGCATTGTGTGTCTGGTCATTTTATTGGATTTGCAAGGGGGCTTGGATCTCTGGTGATCCAAGGGAAGCCGGGGAAGCGTAAGTCCTACCGGGCTCCCGGAATTATTTTCCTTCTTTGTTGAAGGGGGGCTGTTGAGAAGGAGCCATGGGTACAGAGCTGGGCGGCCACTAGGTCCCTCGCCCCCCATCCGGTCTGCTTGCGTTCCCGGCACGTGTCCCAGCCCTAGTCTGCTCCAGCTTGAGTAAGGATTGCGTCCCACCGCGAGACTCCCCACATATCTTGCAATTACGACCTTTCACTGCGAGGGACTGGGTCCAAGCTGCCGGCACAGGCACCATTCCCTCAGAGGGGATACCCAGGGTAAGACCTGCATAATAGGATTGGGCAGGAGGAGGCAGCGAGGTATTTCTTCAGCATGGCTGTATCTCTGATCGGCAGCCAGCATGTCTCCAAGGATCACTGACATTGTAGGTGTCCCCACAGGCTCTGTTCTCACGCCAAATTGCATATCGTTTAATCTTGCATTTTGTACAGCGCAGACTTGGCCCGAAGGCACCGGAGGGCATGTCAACGATAGCAGGACAACAACAAGTGTACCACGTAGGGCCAGTACCCAAGCAGCAGGGGGACCACCTGGACCCGCTGCGGAGCCTGGCATCCGCTTGTCACCAATTGTCAATAAGCTTGATGTTGGAAGACAGTGCAGATGCGTGGTTCAAAGACCAGTGTGAAAGGTATGATCCTTTACTTTACAAGATGTTTGGCGTCACGCCGCCAGAGGTTTACAGGTGTGTCTTTCGGCCAGTATGAACGTGAGGCAACCTCCATAAGTTTGTAGGCCGCAGGGGGCTGTTTTAGACAGTTCAAACACAGAACCCGAAATATTTATGCGGGTGTTGACCAGTGGGCCACTTTCAAATTGAGTAGTACTGAGTAGAGGTATGGCTCAACTTTCTGTCTTAAAATTTACTTGTCTCACGGTCCGTCTGCAGGGCCTCCACGGGGCGAATGTGTTTAAGCCAAAGTGCTAAAAGGTCAGTGTCGGGTGCTACCTTGTTGTGGGAATACTAGGCCCGAGGCGAACAATGTTATGTTATGTTATGTTACTGCGATTTATATAGCGCAACAGCTGCCCCAGCAAAGGGGCGTCCCGGCGCAGACAGCAAAACAGCTAACACAGAGGGAGAGGGAGGCTACACTGTGGGGAACAGGTGCGTTTTAATGGCTTTCCTGAAAGCCAAATAGTTAGTGTGTGTGAGAAGTTGGCCTGGTATATGCTGTTCACTGGTTCTAGTGACCACCTTGTACCATGCCAAGCAACCCTTATGGTGTGGTTGTAAGTCAACCTTTTCGGACTAGCTGCCCTAGTGGTAGCGTAGGCTAAGCAGTCTTTGAGGCTAAACTCGTGAAACGTGTTAAGCAAGCTGTTTTACCATATGCAACCCCCTTTTATACCAATGAAAGGACACCACACAGATATATATTCAAAATATATATGTATTTATTTCTCAAAGTAACCCCTAGTCTCTTTATGAGCACAGGAGCACAAATCGTCAAACAAGATTACAGTAGAATACACAGAAGTTGCACTTTATATGGATGGGCCCTGGTGGCCGCTCAAACCATATACTAAAATAGTGGTATAAGTACCACGAACAGAAAAGGGAAAAGGCCTAGGGCCTCTAGAATCGCTGGGCCTACAAGGAGCTAACTTCAGTTAGTGACCAGGAGGTCCACGGGTTGCGTGTGCAGAGCAAATAGTCACACGCGAGCTCCCATAGGTTTTCAATGGGTGCGTAAAAAGTACAAAGTTACTGCAAAGAGGATCTTCCGGATGGACTAGGAACTCAAGATTTGGAACACAGGCACTAGAGATGTAATACTACACTTGGGCACAGGAGTGCCAGCTTTACCTCACCCACAGGAAGCGGGTGCATAGGCCTCGAAGTGCGTCGGGTTTCTTCTATCTGTTCAATGGAGCCTGTGGACAAAGATGCTGCAGGCGACCGGTCCGGAAGTGATGCAGTGGATCCAAGGGTGGATCGGAGATGTTGAAGACCTGTAAGCAGAGGGGACAGTGTTCACAGTCACTAGCCAGTGACCAGCGTGGCACCAGGTGGGTACCAGGCGATGTCGGGTGCAAACAGGAAGAAAGGTGTAGCTTGTCTCTGCAGCCACGTGGTCCCTGAAGGTCGACGACATCTAGGAGTCGAGTCACGAGCTGTCCCATGCAGGCTCTCGCTGTCGGCGACTTGATCGAAGCAAACAAGCCTTGGCAAAAGCAATTGTTGTAGGAGATGAAATAAGCTGATGGCTCTGACCAGCAAGGTCAGAGGGATTGCTCCTTTGGAGGGGAGCAAGGGCCAGTCTGGAGCAACCAGACCAGCAGTGTAGTTTTCGTAGTTCGTCGCCAAGATGGCCACTAGCCAGCGGGCCAGCAACCGGTTAGGCGCGTCGAGTGGCAAAATGCAGAAGGGCCCCACGCAGATCGTGGAGATGCTGGAGGGCTCACCTTTGGTGCAGATGCTGCTCGAGGGTTGGGCTTCTCAGATCCCAAAGCACAACTTGGAGGGAGCCTCGGTTGTTGCACTTGTCAGCTTGTCGTAGTCGTTCCAAGATGGCTGGCTCCACGTGTCTCGGTGCCTCCACGGGTCTCCTTTTTTCAGGGACTGTGGATCGGGCGGTGAGAGGTCTGGAGGTCCAGGTCTTGTCAGTCTCTGGGCTCGGGCTCCGGCGGGAGGCGGCGGCAAAGCAGACGTTGATTCGCTGGATGGTGCTTGCGTTAGCAAGGTGGTCACTCCCTGACCACAGGGGAGATTGGCTTCAGTCCTCTGTGCAGCAGAGCGTCGAAGTTCCCGTCTTCTTCTTAGTTTCAAGTTGATTCCAGGATGTCTGAAGTCTTAGGACACAGCTCCTACCTTTAAGCGGATTCTAGGGGCCGGACTACCTGCTAGGTCCCTCCCTAAGGGTGGGACCAGGAAGGGGGGTGGTTACACCCCCAATCCTTTGTCCAGCTCGCCCCAGGCCCGGGACTGGTGTGCCCCAGGACCGGATTGAACTGGCATATGCACCGAGGCTCCTTGTGAGCCTCAGGCATGTCTGGTTTCTTTCAAGCCCTACCTGACCAATACACAAAATCCTGTCTGGGGTGGTGCATGCACCTCCCCTGGCAGGAAACCCTTTGTCCACACCTCCCAAGCTGGAAGGACTCCCAGCAGCAGGAGGGCAGACTTGTGTCTGTGGTGGCAGCATCCATTTTGTGGAGCTGAGGCTATGTCTGATTTTACCCGGGTTTCAGGTACTGTACATGTCGTGTCCCTCTAGAAGGGTGGGATGCTAACCCCGTCGCCAGAATTGGCGAGGGGTTAGTATTCCAATTCGTATGACACCTTACTCGACATGTTTTGATAAAGCCAAACCAAAGTTAGCATTTAACCGCGAGGTTCATAATGCACTTAAGAGTATATGGTATGACGATATCTGGAAACAGTAGAAGGAAGTTGTTCCGACCACTGCAGACAGGCTCAGCTCATGCCAGAGCACCATCTCACATGGGACCAAGCACTCTGCCTTCAGGATTGTTAAGGCCTGCCATAGGAGTGACTTATAGGTTACCAGGTGTCCCATTTAAGGTTAGGTATAGGTATACTACACCTAAGTAGGAGGTGGTTACACCAACTTACCCCAGCTGAGTGATCAGCCAGTTGTGTCAAATTTGTTAGGCCAAGCCTGGGGTGGCATAATACATGCTTCAGCCCCTGGCAGGCCTTAGATACACCAATGCCCTGGGTACCTAGTGTACACTGGTACAGGGGCTGACAGGGTGATCCACTTCCAATTGGGTATGTACCTAGGGTACATGGAGTCCATTTTAAAGAGAGAGCAGATGGGCTGAGGTCCTGAATGGCAGGATCTCAGGCCAACTAAGTCGAAAAACCAGCTAGACACTAGGCAAAAATTTGGGGGTAACCATAGTCAGATATCTACCTTCCTACACAACCCCCCCCCCAAACGAAGGGAGATAAGGCTGACCTTGACCAGGTAAGCCTATATTGCCCAAGTGGCCATATAAGGAGGAACCAGCACTGGCATGGTTACCCCCTGTCTCATGGTCCACTAAGCAATCCCTCACCCTAAGGGTATCAGAGGGTCTCCACCATAGGGAATCTCTACCTTTGGTGTGTCTTGGCAAAGTAAAAGGCTGGTGTTGAGATGGAGTACTGAAGTGAGTGTCCTCAAAGTGAGGCCTCAGCTTCCTCCAATCATCCTCCACCATGGATGCCTTTCTTTCCTTAACTGAGTTGCACTGTGCTCTCAGGGTCAGCCTCTGGCTACCTAAAGCTGGAGGCTGGGTCCCTTTTGTGGGCTTACTGGAGGGACAGGTCAGGTTTGGGGCCCTAAGGTCCCATGTTTGCCTGTGCCCAACAGAATCCCTCTGGGGGAGTTCCCTAACTACCTGTAAAGGAGATCCCTCAGGAATGTTTTTACCCATCACCTGCCTAGGGCTACTAGCCAGGCAATCCTCATTCTTTTGATGGGGGGGTTCTTGTGGACAGGGGCCCTCTGGGGGTCCACTGGCCTACCTGACCTCTGCAGCCCTGGGCTGACTGAGGCAGGGTAGAGAGAGGCAGGCTACCTGCACCAGACTGGGTCCCACCTTGGAAGGGGCCACTGACATCAGAGGCTCTGCCAGGCCAGGCCTGGCTACCTCTGGGGCAGTTCCTTCACAAGGGGTGAGGTCAGATCCCTGAGGAGGCTGACCTTTTCCTAATGTCTGGGGAGAGGGAGACTTTTCTTCCTCCCCACTACTCTCTGTTTGTGTGGAGTGATCCATAGTTTCAGGCTTCACTACACCTATGTCAGTCTGAGTATAGGCTGAGACCATTACAGCCTTGCCAACCTTTTCAGGGGGGCACTCAGTTTGTGTTTGAGCTGTGACTGTCACAGCTCTGCCAGTCTCTACAGGGAAGTCTGTCTGTGCCTGGGCTGTGGTTACCACTGCCCTTCCAACCTTTCCAGGGAGGAAATCTATTTGGACAGGGGTTGTGAATGGCACAACCCCACTACCCTTTTGTGAAAGGCCTACCATTTTAGAATGGGTGTCTTGTTCAACTCCAGCCCAAGCTGAGAGTTCTAAGTCATTCCCCAGTAAGCAGTCTACAGGCAAGGTTGGGGACACTGCCACCCTTTTAGGGCCAGTGACACCTCCCCAGCTGAGACATACCTCTGCCATGGGATGACTGTTCTGTTTGCCATCAATGTTAGTCACCTGGTAGGAGAAACCAGGCAAAAGCTGCTCAGAGGGAACTAGCCAATGGGCCACCATTGTGATGCTAGCTCCAGTGTCTCTGTAGGCCTCAGCTTTTGTACCATTGATGTAGGGCTCCTGTCTGTACCTACCCAAAGTGTTGGGACAGGCAGTGAAGTTGGCAAACCCCATGCCACCATCACAGACAAGAGTGGTTGCTGTAGGGGAATTGGCTAAGCCAGGGTCCCCCTGTGTTCCCCAAGTAAACCCACCCAGATTTCTGGGGGCACTCCCACCACCTGGGGGATTACTGCTGGCAGTAATAGGTGGTGTGACAGGAGTAATTGGAGGAACAGTTTTGTTTTTAGCCCTTGGGCAACCGCTGTCAGTTTTCCAATGCCCAGGAGTTTTACACTCATGGCAGTAGGGCTTTTCAGCTGTGGTAGAGGAGGGAGCTTGGGACCCACCACCCTGTGTGGAGTTTTGGGGCCCTGAGGAAGATTTCTCTTTTGTTTTATCCCCACCCTTCTCTTGAGGCTTGGTGGTATCTTTCTTTTGGTCACCACCCTGGTTTTTAGGCCTGATCCTGGTCCTGACCCATTTATCTGCCCTCTTTCCCAATTCTTGGGGAGAGGTCAAATCTGAGTCTACCAGGTGTTGATGGAGAAGCTGGTTTTGACAATTACTTAAAATCTGCTCTCTCATCATCAAATTGTACAATCCTGTATAATCAGATACCTTACTTCCCAGCAACCAACCCTCCAAAGCCTTAGTTGCACATTCCACATATTCAGACCAGTCCTGAGTCTGTGTCTTCTGGGTGTCTCTGAACATTAACCTGTACTGTTCAGTGGTTAAGCCTAACCCATCAACTAGGACACTCTTCAGGACTCTGTAATTTCTGACATCCTCTTCTCTAACAGTGAGGAGTCTATCTCTGCCTCTTCCTTCAAAGGAGAGCCAGAGGATTGCTGCCCACTGGTCTTCAGGAACCTGCTGCACTTTGCAGGCTCTCTCAAGAGCAGTCATCCATTTGTGGATGTCATCCCCACTTTTGTAGGGGGGCACAACCTTAGACAGGTTCCTATTATCAAAGACCCTATCTTTGTCCCTAGGGACAATGCTGCCACCAGTGGGTATAGACCCACTCTCTTTATGCTGCCTAGCCTTGCTCAGTTTTTCTTCCATCAGGGCTACTTCTAGCTCCTGCTTCCTGATCCTCAGCTGGGCTTCCTGCATTCTGGCCTCATGTTCCCTCCTCTGAGGGGTGGTCATCCTTTTCCTGGAGTGACCTTGAGAGCCTCTAGAGGTATGAGAAGCATTAGACTCACCTGAGTGATTCCTTTGCCTCCCAGACCTCTGGTTAAGTCCACTGGGGAGATCCAATGGGATGATCCCATTGTCAGTCCCCAATAGCCTTAGTTTAGCTGGGCCAAGTATAACACTTGGCACTGGGCTAGTTCTCCCTTCATCCCCACTCACATCTGTATCCCCCTCACTTTCCTCCTCTGTAGTATGGTGCTCATCTAAGGGATGTCTATTGGAAAGGGGTACCTCAGTGGCATCTTCAGAAGGGGGGCCTCCTGTTCCTGTCCCTAAGGGGGCTAACTGGGAAGCTTTCTTGAGCTCTCTTTGATTTTCATCATTTTGCAAGAGTTCTCTGAGCTCAGCAGAGGTAGGGTTCTTGGGCTGTTTAAGGCCTCTAAGAGTTGCCAAATGCCTGAGCTCATTCTGATTAAGGGTAGCAAAGATGGATGGTGCCCTCTGGGCGTCACTCTCAACAGAGATGGGTACAGTGGACCCCTCTGCCCCAGCCATTGCTCTTAAGTGTGGGTGGATGTGTTGCAATCTACCTACACTTGGGTTTACCTACTAAACCTATCTAGTAGTTGTAGTCAGGGTGTGCTACTCCCTTTGCTCTACAACAACTAAGTTCAGTAGAACTTAAGTATATCTAATCTTGTTTTATATGTACCTACAGGTACCTATGTGATCTTTCAATTGGTAACCAAGAGATTACAATGGTAAAACACAGCAAGCTCAAATCCAACCGCTGCTCACCAATGTGAGAAGTTGGCCTGGTATATGCTGTTCACTAGTTCTAGTGACCACCTTGTACCATGCCAAGCAACCCTTGTGGTGTGGTTGTAAGTCAACCTTTTCGGACTAGCTGCCCTAGTGGTAGCGTAGGCTAAGCAGTCTTTGAGGCTAAACTCGTGAAACGTGTTAAGCAAGCTGTTTTACCATATGCAACCCCCTTTTATACCAATGAAAGGACACCACACAGATATATATTCAAAATATATATGTATTTATTTCTCAAAGTAACCCCTAGTCTCTTTATGAGCACAGGAGCACAAATCGTCAAACAAGATTACAGTAGAATACACAGAAGTTGCACTTTATATGGATAGGCCCTGGTGGCCGCTCAAACCATATACTAAAATAGTGGTATAAGTACCACAAACAGAAAAGGGAAAAGGCCTAGGGCCTCTAGAATCGCTGGGCCTACAAGGAGCTAACTTCAGTTAGTGACCAGGAGGTCCACGGGTTGCGTGTGCAGAGCAAATAGTCACACGCGAGCTCCCATAGGTTTTCAATGGGTGCGTAAAAAGTACAAAGTTACTGCAAAGAGAATCTTCCGGATGGACTAGGAACTCAAGATTTGGAACACAGGCACTAGAGATGTAATACTACACTTGGGCACAGGAGTGCCAGCTTTACCTCACCCACAGGAAGCGGGTGCATAGGCCTCGAAGTGCGTCGGGTTTCTTCTATCTGTTCAATGGAGCCTGTGGACAAAGATGCTGCAGGCGACCGGTCCGGAAGTGATGCAGTGGATCCAAGGGTGGATCGGAGATGTTGAAGACCTGTAAGCAGAGGGGACAGTGTTCACAGTCACTAGCCAGTGACCAGCGTGGCACCAGGTGGGTACCAGGCGATGTCGGGTGCAAACAGGAAGAAAGGTGTAGCTTGTCTCTGCAGCCACGTGGTCCCTGAAGGTCGACGATGTCTAGGAGTCGAGTCACGAGCTGTCCCATGCAGGCTCTCGCTGTCGGCGACTTGATCGAAGCAAACAAGCCTTGGCAAAAGCAATTGTTGTAGGAGATGAAATAAGCTGATGGCTCTGACCAGCAAGGTCAGAGGGATTGCTCCTTTGGAGGGGAGCAAGGGCCAGTCTGGAGCAACCAGACCAGCAGTGTAGTTTTCGTAGTTCTTCGCCAAGATGGCCACTAGCCAGCGGGCCAGCAACCGGTTAGGCGCGTCGAGTGGCAAAATGCAGAAGGGCCCCACGCAGATCGTGGAGATGCTGGAGGGCTCACCTTTGGTGCAGATGCTGCTCGAGGGTTGGGCTTCTCAGATCCCAAAGCACAACTTGGAGGGAGCCTCGGTTGTTGCACTTGTCAGCTTGTCGTAGTCGTTCCAAGATGGCTGGCTCCACGTATCTCGGTGCCTCCACGGGTCTCCTTTTTTTCAGGGACTGTGGATCGGGCGGTGAGAGGTCTGGAGGTCCAGGTCTTGTCAGTCTCTGGGCTCGGGCTCCGGCGGGAGGCGGCGGCAAAGCAGACGTTGATTCGCTGGATGGTGCTTGCGTTAGCAAGGTGGTCACTCCCTGACCACAGGGGAGATTGGCTTCAGTCCTCTGTGCAGCAGAGCGTCGAAGTTCCCGTCTTCTTCTTAGTTTCAAGTTGATTCCAGGATGTCTGAAGTCTTAGGACACAGCTCCTACCTTTAAGCGGAATCTAGGGGCCGGACTACCTGCTAGGTCCCTCCCTAAGGGTGGGACCAGGAAGGGGGGTGGTTACACCCCCAATCCTTTGTCCAGCTCGCCCCAGGCCCGGGACTGGTGTGCCCCAGGACCGGATTGAACTGGCATATGCACCGAGGCTCCTTGTGAGCCTCAGGCATGTCTGGTTTCTTTCAAGCCCTACCTGACCAATACACAAAATCCAGTCTGGGGTGGTGCATGCACCTCCCCTGGCAGGAAACCCTTTGTCCACACCTCCCAAGCTGGAAGGACTCCCAGCAGCAGGAGGGCAGACTTGTGTCTGTGGTGGCAGCATCCATTTTGTGGAGCTGAGGCTATGTCTGATTTTACCCGGGTTTCAGGTACTGTACATGTCGTGTCCCTCTAGAAGGGTGGGATGCTAACCCCGTCGCCAGAATTGGCGAGGGGTTAGTATTCCAATTCGTATGACACCTTACTCGACATGTTTTGATAAAGCCAAACCAAAGTTAGCATTTAACCGCGAGGTTCATAATGCACTTAAGAGTATATGGTATGACGATATCTGGAAACAGTAGAAGGAAGTTGTTCCGACCACTGCAGACAGGCTCAGCTCATGCCAGAGCACCATCTCACATGGGACCAAGCACTCTGCCTTCAGGATTGTTAAGGCCTGCCATAGGAGTGACTTATAGGTTACCAGGTGTCCCATTTAAGGTTAGGTATAGGTATACTACACCTAAGTAAGAGGTGGTTACACCAACTTACCCCAGCTGAGTGATCAGCCAGTTGTGTCAAATTTGTTAGGCCAAGCCTGGGGTGGCATAATACATGCTTCAGCCCCTGGCAGGCCTTAGATACACCAATGCCCTGGGTACCTAGTGTACACTGGTACAGGGGCTGACAGGGTGATCCACTTCCAATTGGGTATGTACCTAGGGTACATGGAGTCCATTTTAAAGAGAGAGCAGATGGGCTGAGGTCCTGAATGGCAGGATCTCAGGCCAACTAAGTCGAAAAACCAGCTAGACACTAGGCAAAAATTTGGGGGTAACCATAGTCAGATATCTACCTTCCTACACAACCCCCCCCCCCAAACGAAGGGAGATAAGGCTGACCTTGACCAGGTAAGCCTATATTGCCCAAGTGGCCATATAAGGAGGAACCAGCACTGGCATGGTTACCCCCTGTCTCATGGTCCACTAAGCAATCCCTCACCCTAAGGGTATCAGAGGGTCTCCACCATAGGGAATCTCTACCTTTGGTGTGTCTTGGCAAAGTAAAAGGCTGGTGTTGAGATGGAGTACTGAAGTGAGTGTCCTCAAAGTGAGGCCTCAGCTTCCTCCAATCATCCTCCACCATGGATGCCTTTCTTTCCTTAACTGAGTTGCACTGTGCTCTCAGGGTCAGCCTCTGGCTACCTAAAGCTGGAGGCTGGGTCCCTTTTGTGGGCTTACTGGAGGGACAGGTCAGGTTTGGGGCCCTAAGGTCCCATGTTTGCCTGTGCCCAACAGAATCCCTCTGGGGGAGTTCCCTAACTACCTGTAAAGGAGATCCCTCAGGAATGTTTTTACCCATCACCTGCCTAGGGCTACTAGCCAGGCAATCCTCATTCTTTTGATGGGGGGGTTCTTGTGGACAGGGGCCCTCTGGGGGTCCACTGGCCTACCTGACCTCTGCAGCCCTGGGCTGACTGAGGCAGGGTAGAGAGAGGCAGGCTACCTGCACCAGACTGGGTCCCACCTTGGAAGGGGCCACTGACATCAGAGGCTCTGCCAGGCCAGGCCTGGCTACCTCTGGGGCAGTTCCTTCACAAGGGGTGAGGTCAGATCCCTGAGGAGGCTGACCTTTTCCTAATGTCTGGGGAGAGGGAGACTTTTCTTCCTCCCCACTACTCTCTGTTTGTGTGGAGTGATCCATAGTTTCAGGCTTCACTACACCTATGTCAGTCTGAGTATAGGCTGAGACCATCACAGCCTTGCCAACCTTTTCAGGGGGGCACTCAGTTTGTGTTTGAGCTGTGACTGTCACAGCTCTGCCAGTCTCTACAGGGAAGTCTGTCTGTGCATGGGCTGTGGTTACCACTGCCCTTCCAACCTTTCCAGGGAGGAAATCTATTTGGACAGGGGTTGTGAATGGCACAACCCCACTACCCTTTTGTGAAAGGCCTACCATTTTAGAATGGGTTTCTTGTTCAACTCCAGCCCAAGCTGAGAGTTCTAAGTCATTCCCCAGTAAGCAGTCTACAGGCAAGGTTGGGGACACTGCCACCCTTTTAGGGCCAGTGACACCTCCCCAGCTGAGACATACCTCTGCCATGGGATGACTGTTCTGTTTGCCATCAATGTTAGTCACCTGGTAGGAGAAACCAGGCAAAAGCTGCTCAGAGGGAACTAGCCAATGGGCCACCATTGTGATGCTAGCTCCAGTGTCTCTGTAGGCCTCAGCTTTTGTACCATTGATGTAGGGCTCCTGTCTGTACCTACCCAAAGTGTTGGGACAGGCAGTGAAGTTGGCAAACCCCATGCCACCATCACAGACAAGAGTGGTTGCTGTAGGGGAATTGGCTAAGCCAGGGTCCCCCTGTGTTCCCCAAATAAACCCACCCAGATTTCTGGGGGCACTCCCACCACCTGGGGAATTACTGCTGGCAGTAATAGGTGGTGTGACAGGAGTAATTGGAGGAACAGTTTTGTTTTTAGCCCTTGGGCAACCGCTGTCAGTTTTCCAATGCCCAGGAGTTTTACACTCATGGCAGTAGGGCTTTTTAGCTGTGGTAGAGGAGGGAGCTTGGGACCCACCACCCTGTGTGGAGTTTTGGGGCCCTGAGGAAGATTTCTCTTTTGTTTTATCCCCACCCTTCTCTTGAGGCTTGGTGGTATCTTTCTTTTGGTCACCACCCTGGTTTTTAGGCCTGATCCTGGTCCTGACCCATTTATCTGCCCTCTTTCCCAATTCTTGGGGAGAGGTCAAATCTGAGTCTACCAGGTGTTGATGGAGAAGCTGGTTTTGACAATTACTTAAAATCTGCTCTCTCATCATCAAATTGTACAATCCTGTATAATCAGATACCTTACTTCCCAGCAACCAACCCTCCAAAGCCTTAGTGGCACATTCCACATATTCAGACCAGTCCTGAGTCTGTGTCTTCTGGGTGTCTCTGAACATTAACCTGTACTGTTCAGTGGTTAAGCCTAACCCATCAACTAGGACACTCTTCAGGACTCTGTAATTTCTGACATCCTCTTCTCTAACAGTGAGGAGTCTATCTCTGCCTCTTCCTTCAAAGGAGAGCCAGAGGATTGCTGCCCACTGGTCTTCAGGAACCTGCTGCACTTTGCAGGCTCTCTCAAGAGCAGTCATCCATTTGTGGATGTCATCCCCACTTTTGTAGGGGGGCACAACCTTAGACAGGTTCCTATTATCAAAGACCCTATCTTTGTCCCTAGGGACAATGCTGCCACCAGTGGGTATAGACCCACTCTCTTTATGCTGCCTAGCCTTGCTCAGTTTTTCTTCCATCAGGGCTACTTCTAGCTCCTGCTTCCTGATCCTCAGCTGGGCTTCCTGCATTCTGGCCTCATGTTCCCTCCTCTGAGGGGTGGTCATCCTTTTCCTGGAGTGACCTTGAGAGCCTCTAGAGGTATGAGAAGCATTAGACTCACCTGAGTGATTCCTTTGCCTCCCAGACCTCTGGTTAAGTCCACTGGGGAGATCCAATGGGATGATCCCATTGTCAGTCCCCAATAGCCTTAGTTTAGCTGGGCCAAGTATAACACTTGGCACTGGGCTAGTTCTCCCTTCACCCCCACTCACATCTGTATCCCCCTCACTTTCCTCCTCTGTAGTATGGTGCTCATCTAAGGGATGTCTATTGGAAAGGGGTACCTCAGTGGCATCTTCAGAAGGGGGGCCTCCTGTTCCTTTCCCTAAGGGGGCTAACTGGGAAGCTTTCTTGAGCTCTCTTTGATTTTCATCATTTTGCAAGAGTTCTCTGAGCTCAGCAGAGGTAGGGTTCTTGGGCTGTTTAAGGCCTCTAAGAGTTGCCAAATGCCTGAGCTCATTCTGATTAAGGGTAGCAAAGATGGATGGTGCCCTCTGGGGGTCACTCTCAACAGAGATGGGTACAGTGGACCCCTCTGCCCCAGCCATTGCTCTTAAGTGTGGGTGGATGTGTTGCAATCTACCTACACTTGGGTTTACCTACTAAACCTATCTAGTAGTTGTAGTCAGGGTGTGCTACTCCCTTTGCTCTACAACAACTAAGTTCAGTAGAACTTAAGTATATCTAATCTTGTTTTATATGTACCTACAGGTACCTATGTGATCTTTCAATTGGTAACCAAGAGATTACAATGGTAATGGCTTTGGGTTCCTGTGGCCAAGATCTCTCTTGGCACCTCGCTTAGGACTGCGCTGGTCGCGCGCTTGTTTGCTCTGTATTTTTAAAAAAAACCTTCGTTTTTGGATTTTGCTTCTTTTACTTTTTAGCCTGCTTCCCTGCCTCTAAACCATTTCTGGCCCTTACTTGCACTCTAACTTTGGTGAACTCCACCACTGTTGGGCGGATCCGGGTTACCGGGAGGGTTTGGGCTGAGCGCCATCTTGGAGTGGGGAGTAGTGCGAGCGCCATCTTTGAGCGTCCAGGTCACCTGGGACGCCGAGACGACGCTATTTAGGGCGAGCCAGCTGCAAGGTGAGCCTGCTTTGGGTTCCTGTGGCCAAGATCTCTCTTGGCACCTCGCTTAGGACCGCGCTGGTCGCGCGCTTGTTTGCTCTGTATTTTTTAAAAAACCTTCGTTTTTGGATTTTGTTTCTTTTACTTTTTAGCCTGCTTCCCTGCCTCTAAACCATTTCTGGCCCTTACTTGCACTCTAACTTTGGTGAACTCCACCGCTGTTGGGCGGATCCGGGTTACCGGGAGGGTTTGGGCTGAGCGCCATCTTGGAGTGGGGAGTAGTGCGAGCGCCATCTTTGAGCGTCCAGGTCACCTGGGACGCCGAGACGACGCTATTTAGGGCGAGCCAGCTGCAAGGTGAGCCTGCTTTGGGTTCCTGTGGCCAAGATCTCTCTTGGCACCTCGCTTAGGACTGCGCTGGTCGCGCGCTTGTTTGCTCTGTATTTTTAAAAAAAACCTTCGTTTTTGGATTTTGTTTCTTTTACTTTTTAGCCTGCTTCCCTGCCTCTAAACCATTTCTGGCCCTTACTTGCACTCTAACTTTGGTGAACTCCACCGCTGTTGGGCGGATCCGGGTTACCGGGAGGGTTTGGGCTGAGCGCCATCTTGGAGTGGGGAGTAGTGCGAGCGCCATCTTTGAGCGTCCAGGTCACCTGGGACGCCGAGACGACGCTATTTAAAGCTCGCCAGACTAGCGCAGCGGTGACGCGCAGCGGTTGCGCCATCCCTGCGCCTGAGTCGTGCCAGAGTCCTGCCCGTCTGCGCTCGTCAGCGTCTCGGAGGCGGCCGAGGCGGGACTCTGGCATCTTGGGTAGGTGTGTAGGATGATTAGGTATAGTGCGGCCGCTTTATGTGCGCTCCGTCCCCCCAAGAGCGGTTGTAATTGTCTTTTCCCTGGTGGTCGACACCTGGCTAAAGGGTGCCCTGGATGTTCTTGGCGTCCCATATCATCTCCATCTCGCGCTCCTCTCTCCCTCCCCTTGGAATGTCAGTGTGCCTTGTTAAATACCAGATCCTTGGCGCGTCATTCCATGGAAATTTGGGACCTCCTTACGCTCTCGAAAATCTCCTGTCTTTTTTTGACAGAGACTTGGTTGGGGGCTGGCTCGGAACCTGACATCGCTAGTGCCCTTCCCCCCAACTTCACCATCTTAAGGAGGGATAGAACTGGAGGCAGAGGTGGTGGGGTGGCCTTAGTTGTTGACAAGTCCCTTGTCTGCACCTCTTATCCTGTAGATAATATCGCTGGTTGTGAAGCTCTGGGCTTTAGTCTCCAGCTGTCGGCTTCACATACCTGCACAGGAATTTTGATCTATAGACCTCCAGGGCCTCTAGGCTCGTTTTTCGAGGATTTACAGGTGGCACTGTCAGTGCCCTGTGTGCGCTCGGCACACTGTGTACTGCTGGGCGACTTAAATCTGCACATGGACTCGACAACTGACGCCGATGCATCTAAATTACGGGACATTACCGAGATGCTCGGACTGACCTCTTTCATCGATAGTCCAACGCACGTGAAAGGGCATACGTTGGATTTAATCTTTTCCACTGTGCCAATTAAGGTGTCCTCCCCTTTGCCGGTTCTATGGTCCGACCATTATTTAATTAATTTCGTGTTGTTAGCTGAGCACCAGACGAGTCAAAGAGCTCATAAGGACGGGTCTCGTCAAGCTAGAGCCTTTCACCTGGTGTCAGCTGATATGCTCGCTGACGCACTCCATGCACATCCTTGCATTACGACTGGGAACTTAGAAGTCGACCTGCCGCTAGTCCAGGACTGGCTTCGGACAAGATTCGAGGAGCTTGCCCCTCGGAAACCGGTCAGGACAGCCCCCTGCCAGGATTCCGCTCCTTGGTTCACTGCTACTCTGCGAAAAGCGCGCCAGGACTGCAAAAGATCTGAAAGGCTCTGGCGGCGCAGATATGCGCCTGAGGAGAAACTGAAGTACAGGGGTGCGATAAAATCCTATCACAGACAGATTGCCGAAGCTAAAAAGATCTACTTCGAGCATAGAATAGACCAGGCTGATAACACGAGCCGGGAACTATTCCGAATAGTGAAGGAATTCGTAGAGCCGGTGGCGGCTGCTAGGGTTCACTCCCATACTGAGGAGTGGATCAAGCAGCTTGCTGACTTCTTTGTGGACAAGATCCGTAGGATTCAGGACTCTTTCGATCGGGTGGGGTCCCTGGAAGTGGCTGCAGCTGTGGAAAGTGATCTGAAGGTCCTTCCATCCGCTGCAGCCGAGCTGGCGCCCACTCTTTCGACGTTCCCCCCGCTATCCTGCGAGTCATCTCTGGAACTGCTTTCCCGGCTGAAATCTGGATCCCCCTTGGATGCGTGTCCGGCTAAATGCCTGAGCTCGGTGGCACCAGCTATTAACAACTTGCTGAACCCCTTGCTCAACATGTCTCTGAGTTCTGGAGTGGTCCCTAAAGAATGGAAGCATGCTCTTATTCTCCCGCTCATTAAGAAACCTCTGCTCGAACCTTTACAGTGGGCCAACTATAGACCAATCTCCCTCCTCCCTGCTCTGGCGAAGGTGGCGGAGAAACATGTTCAGCATACTCTTACCACCTTTATAGAGAATAACAAACTGCTGCATGACTCCCAATCTGGTTTCCGTGCCAATTACAGTACGGAGACAGCTCTTGTGGAGGTGACCGACGCCATCAGGGAAACGCTTGATCTTCGGGGAAAGGCTATGTTGGTCTTGCTGGACCTGTCGGCGGCATTCGACACCGTCCCACTCGCCGGCCTCCTCCTAAGACTCAGGGAGGTAGGTCTGCGGGGGACGGTGTTGGACTGGTTTCAATCCTTCTTAACCGACCGTCGGCAGGTGATCTGGGCTCCTCCGTTCTCCGCGGAAATGCCTTCGCTAGAGGTGGGGGTGCCTCAAGGATCCATCCTGAGCCCCACCATATTTAACATTTATGTGGCCCCTTTGGCGAAGGTCGCTGAGGCATTTGGAGCCCGGGTCATCTCATACGCTGATGACACCCAGCTCCTTTACCTGCAGGAAGGGAGAGGTTTTTAATGGTGACAGAATCAGAGACTGCCTGAGTGCTGTTTTTGCATGGTTTCAGCACCAGAACCTGAAATGTAACTCGGATAAGTCCGAGTTGCTCTTTTTTGGCTGCGCTGAGGACCCTGGCTGGAAATCGTGGTGGCCTTCCGACATGTTCCCCCCTGAGAAACCATCTGCCCAAGTAAAAAATCTGGGTGTGGTATTTGACGACAGTCTTTCTTTTCGTCCCCACATCACGGGCCTGGCGGGGAAATGTTTCGGTATCTTGAAGATGGTGAGGAAATTTCTCCCACTGCTTTCCTTTCAATATCGCAAGAACATCGTGCAAGCACTTGTGGGCTCGCGTTTAGACTACGCTAACGCACTTTTCTCTGGTCTGCCTAAATATCTGGTATCCAGATTGCAAGTTGTCCAAAACTCGGCGGCCAGAGCCATCTTTGGCCTTCCACGGAGAGCCAGTGCCTCTCTACTGCGCGGTAGGCTGCATTGGCTGTCTATCCCTAGCAGAATTAGTTTCAAGGTCCTCACGTTGGCGTTTAAAGCCCTCCACTGCATTGGCCCAGCTTACCTCAGGAAGCGGATTGCTCTCTACGTTCCCCGGAGGAGTTTGAGATCTGCTGACCTGGCTAAAGTAGAGGTACCAGTGATCAAACGCGTGCGGATGGGAGGCCGGTCTTTCCAGTTTATGGCGGCCAGTTTGTGGAATGAGCTCCCTCTGTCACTCCGCAAGGCTAACAATCTTCTGGCCTTTAGAAAGGAGCTCAAGACGCTCCTCTTCTCCGCCTAACCAGTGGGCCTACAGTGTTTCTGCCGCTGGGTTTTTCTTGGTTGTGTTCAGGACTCTCTGCCAAAGCGCCGGGACACCCGTTCTGGGTAGCCGTGCGCTCAAGAAATATAGTTCTAACAGTTCTAACATAAAACACAGCAAGCTCAAATCCAACCGCTGCTCACCAATGTGAGAAGTTGGCCTGGTATATGCTGTTCACTAGTTCTAGTGACCACCTTGTACCATGCCAAGCAACCCTTGTGGTGTGGTTGTAAGTCAACCTTTTCGGACTAGCTGCCCTAGTGGTAGCGTAGGCTAAGCAGTCTTTGAGGCTAAACTCGTGAAACGTGTTAAGCAAGCTGTTTTACCATATGCAACCCCCTTTTATACCAATGAAAGGACACCACACAGATATATATTCAAAATATATATGTATTTATTTCTCAAAGTAACCCCTAGTCTCTTTATGAGCACAGGAGCACAAATCGTCAAACAAGATTACAGTAGAATACACAGAAGTTGCACTTTATATGGATAGGCCCTGGTGGCCGCTCAAACCATATACTAAAATAGTGGTATAAGTACCACGAACAGAAAAGGGAAAAGGCCTAGGGCCTCTAGAATCGCTGGGCCTACAAGGAGCTAACTTCAGTTAGTGACCAGGAGGTCCACGGGTTGCGTGTGCAGAGCAAATAGTCACACGCGAGCTCCCATAGGTTTTCAATGGGTGCGTAAAAAGTACAAAGTTACTGCAAAGAGGATCTTCCGGATGGACTAGGAACTCAAGATTTGGAACACAGGCACTAGAGATGTAATACTACACTTGGGCACAGGAGTGCCAGCTTTACCTCACCCACAGGAAGCGGGTGCATAGGCCTCGAAGTGCGTCGGGTTTCTTCTATCTGTTCAATGGAGCCTGTGGACAAAGATGCTGCAGGCGACCGGTCCGGAAGTGATGCAGTGGATCCAAGGGTGGATCGGAGATGTTGAAGACCTGTAAGCAGAGGGGACAGTGTTCACAGTCACTAGCCAGTGACCAGCGTGGCACCAGGTGGGTACCAGGCGATGTCGGGTGCAAACAGGAAGAAAGGTGTAGCTTGTCTCTGCAGCCACGTCGTCCCTGAAGGTCGACGACGTCTAGGAGTCGAGTCACGAGCTGTCCCACGCAGGCTCTCGCTGTCGGCGGTGTCGGCGACTTGATCGAAGCAAACAAGCCTTGGCAAAAGCAATTGTTGTAGGAGATGAAATAAGCTGATGGTTCTGACCAGCAAGGTCAGAGGGATTGCTCCTTTGAAGGGGAGCAAGGGCCAGTCTGGAGCAACCAGACCAGCAGTGTAGTTTTCGTAGTTCGTCGCCAAGATGGCCACTAGCCAGCGGGCCAGCAACCGGTTAGGCGCGTCAAGTGGCAAAATGCAGAAGGGCCCCACGCAGATCGTGGAGATGCTGGAGGGCTCACCTTTGGTGCAGATGCTGCTCGAGGGTTGAGCTTCTCAGATCCCAAAGCACAACTTGGAGGGAGCCTCGGTTGTTGCACTTGTCAGCTTGTCGTAGTCGTTCCAAGATGGCTGGCTCCACGTGTCTCGGTGCCTCCACGGGTCTCCTTTTTTCAGGGACTGTGGATCGGGCGGTGAGAGGTCTGGAGGTCCAGGTCTTGTCAGTCTCTGGGCTCGGGCTGCGGCGGGAGGCGGCGGCAAATCAGACGTTGATTCGCTGGATGGTGCTTGCGTTAGCAAGGTGGTCACTCCCTGACCACAGGGGAGATTGGCTTCAGTCCTCTGTGCAGCAGAGCGTCGAAGTTCCCGTCTTCTTCTTAGTTTCAAGTTGATTCCAGGATGTCTGAAGTCTTAGGACACAGCTCCTACCTTTAAGCGGATTCTAGGGGCCGGACTACCTGCTAGGTCCCTCCCTAAGGGTGGGACCAGGAAGGGGGGTGGTTACACCCCCAATCCTTTGTCCAGCTCGCCCCAGGCCCGGGACTGGTGTGCCCCAGGACCGGATTGAACTGGCATATGCACCGAGGCTCCTTGTGAGCCTCAGGCATGTCTGGTTTCTTTCAAGCCCTACCTGACCAATACACAAAATCCTGTCTGGGGTGGTGCATGCACCTCCCCTGGCAGGAAACCCTTTGTCCACACCTCCCAAGCTGGAAGGACTCCCAGCAGCAGGAGGGCAGACTTGTGTCTGTGGTGGCAGCATCCATTTTGTGGAGCTGAGGCTATGTCTGATTTTACCCGGGTTTCAGGTACTGTACATGTCGTGTCCCTCTAGAAGGGTGGGATGCTAACCCCGTCGCCAGAATTGGCGAGGGGTTAGTATTCCAATTCGTATGACACCTTACTCGACATGTTTTGATAAAGCCAAACCAAAGTTAGCATTTAACCGCGAGGTTCATAATGCACTTAAGAGTATATGGTATGACGATATCTGGAAACAGTAGAAGGAAGTTGTTCCGACCACTGCAGACAGGCTCAGCTCATGCAAGAGCACCATCTCACATGGAACCAAGCACTCTGCCTTCAGGATTGTTAAGGCCTGCCATAGGAGTGACTTATAGGTTACCAGGTGTCCCATTTAAGGTTAGGTATAGGTATACTACACCTAAGTAAGAGGTGGTTACACCAACTTACCCCAGCTGAGTGATCAGCCAGTTGTGTCAAATTTGTTAGGCCAAGCCTGGGGTGGCATAATACATGCTTCAGCCCCTGGCAGGCCTTAGATACACCAATGCCCTGGGTACCTAGTGTACACTGGTACAGGGGCTGACAGGGTGATCCACTTCCAATTGGGTATGTACCTAGGGTACATGGAGTCCATTTTAAAGAGAGAGCAGATGGGCTAAGGTCCTGAATGGCAGGATCTCAGGCCAACTAAGTCGAAAAACCAGCTAGACACTAGGCAAAAATTTGGGGGTAACCATAGTCAGATATCTACCTTCCTACAGTGTGGCTCCGGATGTGGATGGGCAGTGAATTCCAGAGGTGGGCTGCCCTGCTGCGGAAGGAGCGTCCTCCTGCCCGCACTCTCTGAAACCTAGGAACCCCCCCCGTTGCTGGCCAAGAGAGCGGGGCTGGCGGTTGGGGACGTAGGGGGAAACTAAGTTGGTCAGAATACTGGGGAGTTGAGTTTAAGGGCCTTAAAAGTGATGCAAAGGGCCTTAAACTCAATTCTCCTAGCCACCGGCAACCAGTGTAGCCGGTGGATAGTGGCTGACACTGGGCAGAACTTCCGCAGTCCAATCAGACATCTGGCTGCTGCGTTCTGGGCCCATTGGAGCCGCACAATCTCGGCCTTATTAGCTCCTATGTATATAGAGCAGGCATAATCCAATCTGGACATTATCGATGCCTGGATGATGGTCTGGCGTGTGGGTGGGTAAAAAAAACAATAGGTGTTTGAGCCCACGTAGGAGCCCAAAACAAGTCCCTGCTACCTTTTTGGTTTGGACTTGGTAGCTGAGGGATGAGTCCAGCCATACCCCCAAATTTGTGACGGCCTGCTTGGGAGGGGGGGGGGGCGCTGCCTAGGCTTACTGGCCACCAGAGTTCGCTCCACAGACCATGGTCCTTCTCTACCAACAATACCTCAGATTTGCTGGCTTTCAGCTGGAGGCAGTTGGCGGTCATCCACTCTGCGACCGCAGCCAGGTCGCCCCGAAATTTCAGGGCGTCCTTCTTGTTGTCACTAGAGAGTTCCACCACCAGCTGCGTGTCGTCGGCGTAGGAGACCATGGTCAGACCCCTATTTCTAGCCACCGTGGCCAGAGGTTGGACATAAAGATTGAATAGTAGGGGACTGAGGGAGGAACCCTGTGGGACAAGAGAATGCCCTTGAGTTGTTTTGCAGTTCATCTGCAACTGCCCCACAGGACGAATGGCAAGAGGCCTAATTTTTTGTGTAAGGGTCTGGTGGGGGAGCGCGGGAAGGGCTAGGGTCGGGCAGGTATGGCTTGCACCTGCATTGCACTGCGAAGTCCTCTTCGCGCGCTGAGTGTGTCGGTGTGTGTGGGTGGCGTTTCAGGGTGGCCAGGGCAGTCTGGTCGCTTCATTAAGGAATATCTTAACCACTGGCTGGATCTAGTGTCGCCGTAGCTCGGTTAAAGGGGCACAGCGGTAATTAGGGTAACCAGTGTGCATTTCAAAATAGTTGTAAACACTATATCGTGCAAGGCCAATGTTAATGTTCACCATTACCGGCACATTCTGACATAGGGGATGTGGTTGGCTTGGGGCGTTCAGATACTTTAATTGATTGTGGTATAACTTGGTGTCCTTTCTGCTTCTCGCCAAGGTGGCACATTCTAGCAATACCATCTTCGCAATTACTGCACCGGGTAAATGTGTTTTCAAGGCCAAGGGGATAGCCTAGGAGGTAACATCCCACTCCGATATCGATGCGACCTGCAGGTCGGGTAGGAACCCTGCTTCAATGTAAACTTGCCCGAAGGTGTCAGAGCGTTTAGAAAACGACCCCTTAAATGGCTTAGGGATTCCAGAGTACACTATTTACTTGATGGTGGCTCTTGATGTGTGTTGAAACGTAAAATGGGTCTGCCTTCCAGCAGCTATGGATATCCCTGCACATACAATATATTTCAATACTGTGACAAGACTGCTGTTCAAGGTGAGGGTTGTTAGAACCGGTGGTCTCTAGTTGGCAGAGGTATACACTTCTGACAAATAGGGACCCACTTTCTCTAGTCAGGGAAAGGGGATTACACACTCAGATAACCCCTGCTCACCCCCTTGGTAGCTTGGCAGAGCAGACAGGGCTATCTCAGAGGCAGTGTGTTAAGCATTTATGACCACATACAGTAATAAAGTGAATACACTACAAATGGACACAACACAGGAGTTATTTAAAAAATAAGTATTTTTATATAAGGCTTAGCACAAGACCAAGTAGCGATAAAAATATACCACAATCTAAATAAATACTCTTTGGAAGGAAAAATAATAGTTCAGGTGAAGTTTCTCTTTAGGAAATAGTTCTTTAGCAACAAAAGTAAGTATTCTTCGTAAAACGCAGTTCTTGGCAACAATGTGACCCCCACAGGAGTCACACGACGTCGAGGTTACGATATTCCCAAGGTTCGGCGAGGAGCGCTACGTCGAGCCTGGAGTCGCAACAGACCCCACAAACACAGTACCTTTAGAATGAAGCAACACGATGATCCATGGCGTCGAGAGGTCGGCGTCGATCGAGCCTCGGAGTCGGTGCGATCCGCAGCGGCGTTGAGAGGTGTCGGGCCAGTCGAGAAGGGCGCAGCGTCGATGCGATCAGCAGCGGCGTCGAGACGGGGTCACTTGGAGCTGGAGCCGAACTCACTACTCACTGGCGTCGCTACTGGCGTCGATCGGGCCCGACGGCCGGCGTCGAAGGCTCGGAACACTGGAGCCGTACTCACGATGTCGAGCTGGATTCGGCGGCGTCCGTCGACGTCGAGATTGCAGATTTCTCCTGTGCACTGGAAACACCACGTTCCAGCAACAAGCAATTCAGCAGAGGGTGAAGTCCTTTAGCCCTGGGACTTCAACAGGAGGCTGGCACTCTTCCAGCCCTTGGAGATTTTCTTGCAAGCTTGAGAGTACACACTAAGTTCCTCTCTCCTTGTCCCTTGGCAAATATAAAGAAGCAGCTTCAGGTTCCCCCCAGCAAACAGCACACTGGCAGAAGGGGGAGGCAAGTTCTTGGATCAGCAGGCTTCTTGTCCTTGGTAGAGATTTCCTTGTCAGAAGTGATCTAAATTATTTGGTTCAGGGTTCCTTCTTTTATACCCCTTTTCTGCTTTGTTCCCTTTGTCCAAGCAGGGAAATTCCCCTCATCCCAGGTTTGTTGTGGGTGTTGCCAGGCCGAGGCACCTGGCCTATTCACTGAGCAGGGCAGGGTCATCAGCCGCCCAGCAGGAGGCGGCGCCAGTATTGTCACTGGCAGGGGCAGGGCCATCAGTCGCCCAGCAGGAGGTGGAGCCAGTATTGTCACTGGCAGGGGCAGGGCCATCAGTCGCCCAGCAGGAGGTGGAGCCAGCATTGTGTTAGGCAGGGCAGGCTACCAGGGACTACTCTTCCCCCACTCTAAAGGTAAATGCCTCATTCACCCCACACTGACTCATTCAGACCTCTGGAGCCACCCAGCCCCTGACACACACACCAAACCAGCAGAGACCGGTAGATAGTTGGACAAGAAAATAGCCACTTTCTAAAAGGGCTATTTTCAAACACCGAATTTAAAAACCATCCATCCTAAAGGATGTGTTATTAAATTCTGAGTTCAGGGATACTAAACTCGAACAGCTACCATGCTCCCTGAGTCAGATAAGATTATAATGGAGTTAATTATCAGTCTGCCCATTCTGGCCTATGGAAGGCAGGTAGCCGTTCAATAGTGAAAAACGAAAATGGCTGTAATTCACTATTAGGTCATGCCACACACATCAGGGCATGACCTACCTTTTACCAACAATGCACCCAGTCCTAGGGCCTACCATAGAGGTGTCTGAAATGTGGCAAAGTGAAGGTTTTAGAGAATGGCAAGTAGGTTTCCTTGCCAAGTCGACATGGCAGTCAGGGACTGCACACAGGCTCTGTGATGGCAGGCCTGGGACACATTTTACAAGCTGCTTCTGTGGGTGGCACAACCAGTGCTGCAAGCCCACCAGCAGCAGTTAACTTACATGCCCTTGGCACACGCAGTGCACTAGACTAGGGTCTGAACAGTAAGTCAACCAAGCCAATCATGGTAACACCAATCAATGTATCAATTTAACATAGGGAGCACTTGCACTGTGGCACTGATCAGCAGCGGCACAGTGCCCAAAGCAATATTCCAGCAAAACATCGTAAACAGAGGAGGCCAACAGAAAAAAATGGAGGAGAGACTCATGCCAATGATGCCAGGTCTAACAGGGGTTGTCAAAACGCCAGAGCTGCCCATTCACGGGGAGTTCCATACAAATCGTGTAATGAAGAATAACACTAGGAGGGACTCAAAAATCATAGGATTATAAGGGATAAAATACAACCTTGGTCACCTGTCCCTTAACTGGATTACTCTGTAATGTACAAGGATGACCAGTGCAGATCATTTAGTTGATATACAATTGGGTATTTAAGGGGCTGTTTTCCCGTCACTTATTTGTCACCACCGGCACTTGTGACAGTCTGCCACTAGTTGGCGCTGTCTGCCTATCTTAGAGATGACCGCGTCAACAGGCATTGAGTAATTCCGTTCTTTGATATTGCTATTGCCTGCTGCCAAAGCCATTCTTATAGCTTTGGGGGCCTGGAACAGTCTGAACCGGCACACTTGCTCAAGGTTTAGGGTTCGTAGTTGTGCTGTTACCAGGATGGGCAGCGCGGCAGGAGCAATGTGTGGTGCAACCTGAAGTGGCCGCCATCTTTTCGTACACTCATGGCCATTGGCATTATTGTGATGCAGCCGCAGCATTGTCACAGAACTTTGGACCTGCATTAGCCATTCATATGCCTTTTCCATTCGGGCCCACACTAAGACCCTTCTGCTCTGACTCCAAGTTTTAGTCAAGTTTTTCTTGTTTAATCGCATTGTGGACACATATTGTCACGTTACTGGCCATGTAGTGTTGGTGTCTTAGCTTGAGGACCTGCCATGGGGGCGGCTGGTTTTCGAGTTGAAGGGTCCGAATGTGGACAGTGCAGTATTCTTCAAGGTGCTTAATTCCTTGTATGATGAACATGGTTGAGATTCAATTTGGAGAGACACTTCATGGGCGTTCATGAGCTACAAGTGGCTCACGCATAACCTGTTTGAGAGCTGTTATCGAGAATAATGTACACTTCACACAAAGTGAACCCCACGTCGCACCAAGCAGGGATGCGAGGGAAGCTTTTAACATCTGGAAAAGTAGCTTGCCGGTGGCTAACGGAAAGTTTGTTTTAAGTAGGATGCCTTCCCATGAGTTAGGTTGGATTTAATAGAATAGTTAACGCTACAAGAGGTAGGTTAATAAAATGTAATTACATAAATTATAATGAATTGGAATACTAAGGAGGGTTAGGTTCAGAGACAGAGATAGCCACTGATTATCAGAAAGTGGCAGGGCTACTCGGAACCAATGCAAAGGGACACAGATAGAGTACGGGCAGGACTATCTTGTCTGGGTTATATGCAGGAGGAACTGCTAAAACAGCTTGGGCTTCACATGTTATCCAGGCATTGTGTCCGTGCACACCCATAAGTTTTCCAGCTGGGGGACGCACCACACATTTCCAGGTAATAGGAGCAGTTAGTACCGGTGCATCTAAGCTCAAGTTAAATAAAGAGGCTTTTAACTCTGTATTTAACTTGCCACGCTTGCTGCGCTTCAGAGACAGGGGCTGAATGTGAGGCTATGTCCCCGGATAAGTTCTGCTTGCATTTTAGTTTTAACAATGGGATTGGTGCTTTCAATCTCTGGTCATTTTGCAGTCAGAGAAAGAAAGGAAAATGTAAAGAAATAGCAGTGTATGAACTGGGCACACTTAGCAGTAAAGCAGCAAATATGAATCACATATATCATAATCCTGAAGGGGATGCAGACGTGTCAGTTCAGGACCAGGTGGAAGCAGATTTTGGGGTCAGCTTGGTTTACCCCCAAGGTGCTGCTGTAGGAGCTGATGGTCCTTTTCAACCTCGAGGGCTGCTTGTGGCATCCGAAGTCTCGGGCATTTTGCCTCTCCGGGGTCATCCAATGGCTTCACCTCAGGGACATTTAGGTAGGTCTACGGTTCATTGCACGGCTTATTATGTTTTCATGACCATAGACATCCATTACTCTTGGCCACTTGCGCTGAATGGCATCAGAAGCTGAGCAGGCACGTATCCTAGTGGGGACTGTCACCAACGGATATATGGTCCTTTGGTTTTCGAGAGACACGTACACACTCTGTATACAAACTGGAGCGATAGCGGAGAGGTGTGGAATAACGGAGTCTCCTTAAGTTGGCGAGTAGGCAGTGGCTTCCCAGTTGCGCCTCATTGTGGGGGATTAGGAGCACATGGTAAGGGACGATTAGGGTCTAAGCTTGTTAGCTGTCTCCCAGCCAAGGGGGTCCACTCAGCCCCTCATCAAAGGGCAGGCAAACTGCTCGTATTGTTCACTCCACTCCAGTAGTTTTTCCACACACAGGCCTGCATTCTGGTATAAGTCAGCAGGAGTCTGGCCCATAGCTACTCACGTGAGTATTCAGACCAAGGAGCGGCTGCATGACCCCCGGGTGCCGGAGAGGGTTTCGGGGTTGCAGGCTTTCCTGAAGCTTGCACAGGTTGTGGATTCCGCAGAGTTTGGGGGCAGGTTGGCAGGCCTCATCTTGTCACTGCGGGGGAGGAGTCTGGATGGTCATTTGACCAAGTACGAATAGGCTCTATCCAGCAGCGGGGGCGTGAGTTTGCCATTGCCAAAAAGGTGCTGTTACCCCATTAGTATGGAAATAGAGGGCTAAGACCATTAAGATGGACCACTTTCAGAGCAAATTTTGCATTCACAAGTTAAGAAAGTACAGGTACATCGCTCATAGGTCGACTCCATGTCCTCAGATCCAAAAGCTTTGCATGACACAGGTTGCTTCCGTTAAGCAAACTATCCTTGGGATATATTCGCACACACGAATAGGCACCTCTCTGCCTGCGGGGCCTGAGTTTGTCAGTCCCAAAAGGGTGCTGGTATCTCAATAGGGCCATTAGCGGTTTGGATCACAAACAGGACAACCACAGAGCGCATTCGCATTTATAGTTCATAGGGTGAAGGTACATTGCTCATAGGTTTACTCCCTGTCCTCAGATCCAAAAGCATTGCATGGTACAGTGTGCTTCAGCTGAACAAGATTCCCGGGGGAATTTCTCTGCTATCCAGGGGACTACGGACCCATTCCTGGCCCAGGATTTCTGGACGATTGGTACTCCCGGAGGGTATTCTAGTTGCTCCAAACTGGAGGATATAGGGTATTGGCAGTGGGCTTGGCCGCCTCCCAGCTGGCCCTTCACCTTTCTGGTGAGTGTTTCTTTCTGGTTCATGCTGACAGCACACCCCTTACCATGTTTGGGTTGAACGGGTAATGCAGAGGGGAATCACAAGGTTTTATAAGGTACAGCCGTCCGTAGCCACCCAGCGGAGTGGCCGGAAGACAGGTCAAGTCGATGATGTACAGGCGAACTCTGAGGATACCAAAGGCACCCTGTGAGGCACCAGAGGTTTGATGGGGGGTAGTGTTATTGTGCAATTATGTGGTAACGGGTGTAGTTGTATAAAAGGGTGTGCAGGCTCAATATTGGGCGGTAGCAACCTAGCATTTCTTTCTTGTGCCAGGATCACTGGTCTGGGTGGAGGGCCTTCCGTGCGTCTTGAGTAGCGCGATGGGCGGTAATTCAAGAAATGAAGAAATGGAGGCATTGGTTTTCCACCACTGAGTTAATTTGGTTGGGGGGCCCTGGCAGGCACTGGAACAGCTTCTGTAGAAGCTGCGGCATGGGCCGGGGGGGGGGGGGTGTCTCCCCTCTCATCACGGTGGTCTGACACCTGGGAGGCAATGATTCGACTTTCCAGGGTAGGAGGGTACTTCTGCCAGAATTGAATTCCTCCTGGTGTAAGTTTTGCGACCATTGGTGGGCATGTGAGTTTGATGGTCAGAGATAACCCCAATGTAGTGTGGGAAGGGCTCATCCAGGTGTTGCCGTGGAGACCTGTTCTGCTTGGGTTTTCGGATCAGATAGAACTCGCTCATCAGAGCCTCACTAACCCAGCCAGAACGTTACCCCTCCCTAGAACCTATTTACAATCCTACAACCACATAAATCTATCACCTAAGGACAGGGGATTCCTACTATGCATACCAAGATCTCACAATCGGCGGCCTCGCGATCCCATACGGATCCAGACCTTTCTGCCCATACGACAGTATCAAAAGTGGCGGCCTCGCGGTCCCATACGAACCCAGACCTCTCTGCCCATACGACAGTATCACAAATGGCGGCCTCGTGGTCCCATACGAACCCAGACCTCTCTGCCCATACGACAGTATCAGCACAATCGGCGGCCTCGCGATCCCCTACGAATCCAGACCTCTCTGCCCATACGACAGTATCACAAGTGGCGGCCTCGCGGTCCCATACGAACCCAGACCTCTCTGCCCATACGACAGTATCAGCACAATCGGCGGCCTCGCGATCCCCTACGAATCCAGACCTCTCTGCCCATATGACAGTATCACAAGTGGCGGCCTCGCGGTCCCATACGAACCCAGACCTCTCTGCCCATACGACAGTATCAGCACAATCGGCGGCCTCGCGATCCCCTACGAATCCAGACCTCTCTGCCCATACGACAGTATCACAAGTGGCGGCCTCGCGGTCCCATACGAACCCAGACCTCTCTGCCCATACGACAGTATCACAAGTGGCGGCCTCGCGGTCCCATACGAACCCAGACCTCTCTACCCAGACGGCAGTCTCAGCACAATTGGCGGCCTCGCGATCCCCTACGAATCCAGACCTCTCTACCTAGACGGCAGTCTCATACGACAGTTCATCCTATGATCACCATAACATACAAAAAGGGAATCAGTCTCACTATTCATCAGATCACACAAGGATTGCCAGTTCGGGCATAGCCTGTTCTCAGGTTTGAGGGGCTCCTCTTTCCCTTATTCAGTTACCACTTACCTGATCAGGGTTAACATCTGTTCATGTAGCCGCAGCTGACTAGAAGAATAGGCTACCCTCTTATACAAGAACACACAGCACATGTTGGTTCACTACAAACTGGATACTTTATTACTCATTGCATATACAATCACATAACATTACGATATAACACATAACCTGCAAAGAAAAGTGAAAGATTAAGTTGTACACTCTAATAAGAAAGGGTCGACATCACCTTAGTAGTATGTAGCCTGCACTCAGTGGTCATCTAGGCTCCCTTCTCGTCTGTGCCTCGGCTCGCCTGGAATCACCCTTCTCCGAGTCACTGGGACCTCTTCCTTATCGGCTACTCTCTCCTCTCTGGCTATTCTGTTAGGAAAGCATCTGTCTCTCAGTTCTTCTCCGCCTTCAAGATGGCGTCTGTCTTCCCTGGAATAAGTAGTAGCTTTACTGCTAACGGCTAGATGCCGCCTACGGACTGAACATGTAACTGCCTCAGACTTTCACTAATATAGAGGTGCATTTCCTCATGGAAAATTCCGGCCCGTAACCTGCCGCCCACCAAATTCTTGTACCTCCCCGTACCAAGGACACGTTCCCAGCCAGCCGGCCTGATGTAGTGTCTTCGGCATGAAGAAAAATACAATCCTTCGATAAGGGCCGGCCTGAACCGGTTCTCTCCAAGCGAATAACACCTCATAACTAAAACATTACTCTTGGCCTAGAAGCATCCCAAGCTGCCGAAGCAGAAAGAAAGATGGAGTCTCTCCCGTTTGAGGCCTACCAGGCCTGAATTCAGCACAGCTCCATGAAATACCCTCACTACAGGACAGGTTATCCCTAATACTAACGAATCTATCCCCTAGGCTATGTGTGCAAGCCCTGATCTATGGGGAAGAGCACAGAATCATGTCGAAGTGCCTAGTAAATAGGCTCCATTCACTACTCTAACCCCTAGGCTTGAATGGTAAGAGACTGAAGTCACATTCAATCACTTGTTAACACAAGAAGGCCAGGAAAATCGAGCAGAACATTTCACCCTTGACTTCAGTCTATTATACATTCATTAAACAGAACTAACATCTGTGGAAGAATAATATGAAACAAAACTAACTGATCTATGTCTAGTACCAGGTGTGCAGAATTGAAGTAGTGAAGGAATACACTGAATAAAGCAACAGATGGAAATCAAAATGGCGATAGTAATCAGAATACCTCCTAATATTTGACGTAACATATGCAAATCAGGTAACCAATTAAAGAGCCAGTCAAACCAGCCCTGATCAATGTGTTTTCTAACTTCTTCTGTCAAGTCATGTAGCTTATTAATGTGAGCTCGAATGGATTGTGTATGATCAGACAAGTTAAAACAACAAAGACCCTCAAAATCAGAACAATCGTGTCCATGTTTAAGCAAAAGATAATCAATGGCCGCTCGATTTTGCAAGATAGCCCTTCGTTCACCCTGGGCGTCTAATAGCATGTCCGACAGGACTGTAGAAGTATTATTAATGGATTTCACCATCCAGCAGGCCATTTTCTCAATAGATTTGGCATTATAAACTGCCAAAGCAGGAACACCAATAATTGAAATAGCCAGGCTAAGGTATTCGGACTTAGAATATAAATGCAAAGATGAGTCACAATCCTCCTGTAACCTCACTGTATCTCGAATCACACGAGAGTTGGCATTCGGATGTGAGGAAAACATCAATAAACTCAACCTAGTAATGGCACAAGGGCCTCCAGAAATATTTGCGGGGACATATGGCCAGGAAGTATTACCACATGAGAAAAGCCATCCGGCAGGTAGTAACATCGTGCGATAATGACTGGGGGCAACTACCATACTCTTGCAAGTCATGTTATTCTGAACAGAAGTACATATTTTCGGCGTCCTTTGAAGGCACAAAGTTCGTTCATGAGCGGTGAATGAGGTGGCCCCTTTCAATTTTAAACGCATACATTCCGAAATTGCACTAGGATTACACGTAAGGAAAAAACACAAATCACCTTGTGTGATATTATAGGTAACTATTTGGGACTGGATGGGGGGTATCGGGTCTGACAGTTCAGTACACAAGGGGCAATACTCGTGGGTAGCGAAATCGCCCAGAAGAACATTGGGGCGAGCAGTTGATATATTGAAAATATGAGTCAGAGTTTCCAACGAAGCAGGGACAGCAACCAAACAAGTTGCCAAAATGTCATTCACTGATCTCATCGGTGTCAAGCAGAAATGAGGGGCGTTAGTCACCCGTTTCGCTAGTGAAATCCAAAAGTTCGACGACGAATCCCACGCAGCGAAGGAACGCGACACTCGGGTTCTCAACTCATCCCGGGTTGATGGGATCCCTCCTCTCTCGTCGTACCAGCCCAAAAACAGTCCAACGCCGACACATCCTGCAGCAACAGTCCAAAGAATGATCTGAAAGAGAATCAAATACAGGCATTATTCATTCTCGTAAGTAACATTTGTCAGCCGGGACTGCTTCCCAGCTATCTTTCCCTGGTCTCATAACTAAAATGGTATTATCTTGACCGATTGCAATGACCTCTGCTTGTTCAGGGGGATTCTTAGGCGACTGCACCCAAACTCTGGCCCCAGGATTATCTGTGGAGCCAAAACCTTTCTGGCCTCGTACAGTTAGCAACGTTGGGGCAGTGCCTTTTGCCATCTCACCACTGAAGACAGGCATTATTAGCAATTGAGCCACTCGGTCAGTTTTATGTATCAGTAAGTCAACCTCACTGCTATTCAGCAGGAGCACCTTAATCTCTCCCTGATAATCACTATCAATGATTCCTCCAAGCACCTGAATACCTTTTACAGCCAGCCCCGATCTAGGGGCAATTAATCCGAAATTTCCAGGTGGTATCTGAAAACCAACACCTGTTTCAATGATGACTCGGTCTTTACTTTTTATAATGGTGTCATCCATGGCATGCAAGTCTAAACCTGCCGACCCTGGGGTCGCTCTGCATGGAGCCAAAGCTCCGGGAGTAATCTCCCAGTACATCACAGTCTCTCTGATCTCGTTAGGTTTAGCATCAACATTCGGAGGAAACAAACGCATAAGTGGGGATTCAGCATTTAGAAAAGGACGGTTATTCAAAATCAATAGCGCTTGAGGCAAAAAATCTCGCCAATTCTTATACTTGTCATCTGTTAATTTGCGAAGTTGGTCTTTTAGCAGGCCATTCAACCTCTCCACAAGACCCGAGGCCTGTGGATAATATGGTATATGAAATACCCATTCAATATTGTTTTCCACACAGAATTCCTGTACCAATCTTCCACGAAAATGGGATGCATTGTCAGATTGAATTTGGAATGGCACACCATAATACATCATAATCAATTCCAATGTTTTAATAGTATTCAATTGGGTAGCTTGCTTACAGGGAAGGGCCACCAACAGGCCACTGTATGTATCAACAATGGTGCAAACATATTGACAATTCCTACTCATAGGAAGTGGACCAATGTAATCAATCTGCCAAATTTGAGCGGGCAATTTCCTGCGATGTAAATGACCTTTAACAATTTGGGGCACTTTGCGCTGCCTGATATGCTGACAAATGGGACAATGTAGAATAACATTTGTAATTAAATCTAGGGGAATATAAATTCCTCGATCAGCAGCCCACCTGCTAGTGGCTTTTTCTCCAAAGTGTCCTGCTTTCTGGTGGGCCCATTTCGCCAATCCCGCAATATCAGAATCTTGCGTGTCCACCACTGCCTCAGCAATTTTAGATTTCTCATCTGCAATGTTATGAAAGAATTTGTCAAGAGAGTCTATCGGGGTATGAGCATCCACATGGAAGATTGTAACAGTACTCTGTGGGAGCATTTCCCAAATCTCCTGCCATAATTCTTTTCCCCACAATTCTTTGGAATGGATTTTCCAACTATGGGAATGCCAAGTCGGTAACCAAACTGCCAGTCCATTGGCAGTAGACCAAGAATCGGTAAAAATATGACATGTGCCAGGTAACTCTTGTTTCAGAACTTGATAAACAGCATAGAGTTCAGCAAATTGACTGCTCTTACCCTCACCAGTTGTACTCAGCAATTTTTGTGTGATCGGATTATAGGACACTGCCTTCCAATGCCGTTTCGTCCCTATGAACCTTGCTGAACCATCCGTAAACCAGACATGGTTTCTGTCCTCTGCGGACAGATCATCAAAAGGTTTACCCCACTTAACAGGAGATTCCTGTACCAAAGGTACGGAACATTCACTCTCAGTTTCAGTTGATGGCGCCCGTGCCACCTGCTCATGCAAAGATGCAACTCCTTTTTGTCCCACACGTGCCCTGTCTTGTATATACCATTTCCATTTAATCACACTTGCCTCTTGAGCGTGTCCAATCCGGTGAGTTTTCGGCGAACTCATAACCCACTGCATGATAGGAATTTCAGGTCGCAAAACTATATCATGTCCCAAAGTCAATTGCTCGGTATCCACCAGAGCCCAATAACATGCAAGTAACTGTTTCTCAAAAGGTGTATAACGCTCACCAGCATCAGGTAACTTTTTGGTCCAGAAACCTAACGGTACTCTACTTTTGCCTTGTTTCTGCCACAAACTCCAATTCGCATAAAGGCCTTGTACAGACACATTCAAATCCATATCACCATCACATACAGGCCATAAATCCAGAGCATGCTGAATTGCTTCTTTTGCCAAACTGAACGCATCTTGCTGTGGTTTACCCCATTCAAATGCATTCTTTTTACGAGTGACCTGGTACAAAGGGGCCAATATTTGACTCAAATGAGGAATATGCTGGCGCCAAAATCCAAACAAACCAATGAAGCTTTGGGCTTCTTTCCTATTTCTCGGAACTGCAAAATCAAGAATTTTCTGTTTAACCTGAGAGATCACTTCTCGGTGCCCTTCATGCCAATTAATGCCCAAAAATTTCACAGCCTGGGACGGACCTTGTAATTTATCCGGGTTGATTTCCCAACCTTTCTCACGCAAGCACTCAATGACTCTATCCAATTGGGTCTGAACTTCCTCTTGTGATTCACCTTGGATCAAAATATCATCAATATAGTGACATATCTGAATTTGTGGATGAACTGGTACCTCAGCCAGATGCTCTGCCACCAGCCGGTGACATATTGTAGGACTATGCACATAGCCCTGAGGAAGACTTCTAAACGTCATCTGACGCCCGTTCCACGTAAAACTGAATTGTTCCTGACACTCAGGGGCAATCGGAATCGAAAAGAAAGCATTAGCAATATCAATGGACGCATACCATGTACCTGGATGTTTCTGGATTCTTTCAATTAGGGTAATAACATCCAGTACTGCAACAGTCAAAGGGGGTGTGTGTCTATTCAATTCTCGATAATCAACAGTCATGCGCCAAGAATTATCACTCTTACGTACAGGCCAAACAGGATTATTCCAAGCAGAAGTAACTGGGGTTATAACTCCTGCATCCACCAACTCCTGAATAGTGGTACTAATCTCTTCATGACCACCTGGAATACGATACTGCTTCTGACGAACCACTTTTGTCGCCTGGGGGACTTTTATGGGGGGCATTCTTAAACGACCAACCCGTACAGGCCTGGACGATATATAATGTTTAGTTCCAAATTGATAACATCCATCATCTAAGTGCAAAGTCATTCCTTTCAAAATATCAATTCCAATTATGAATTCTAAGAGTGGCACCACTAATACAGAGTATTCTTTTCTAGGAATTCTACCTATTCTCATTTCAAGTAAGGTTTGAACTGCGGGAGTTTCCTTTCCACCTAATCCGGTAATTGTAAAAGGCTGACCTTTAAACTTCTTTGATTTTCCATGAATAAGAGTGGCCTCCGCTCCTGTATCTACCAATGCTCGGGCCCTTTGGATATTACGATGTCTCCAATAAATATCAATATCTACATAGGGTCTATTATCTCTGTGAGCCCATCTGTGTACTGGAGCTTGACCTATTTCCTAGTCCTTTTTATTGTGTTCTGTGTACCAGGATAAATCAGGATAAAGACTCTCACGGTTCCTAGGTATCGATACCTCCTGTTCATATCCATCTCCATTACGAAATGGATTACTGTTCCCTGCATTGTACTGCGGGTTTCGATCGGCCAATATGTGTCGATCCTCTCTCCTTCTCAACTCAGGGGATTGATCCCTATCATCTCTACGTCTGCTGTTAACATAATCATCTCTCCCCCTCTCTCTTTCCCCCTCTCTCTCCCTGTCTCTCTCACGACGGGGGGACAAATCACGCGCATAACGTCGATCATCACGACGATCAGAGCGCCCACGGCGGTCGTCATCACCGCTACCGTCAGAAAAACCACGATCATACTCAGTTGTCCGAACACGCCGGGCACCCTCCTTTCGATCCAAGCCACGTTTGCGAAACATTTCCCACAAACGAGAAGTAGTCTCACCATCAATGTCCTCCTTCCGCACACCATCGGTCATAAGACCAAAAAACATATCACGTCTAGTAAGTTTATTGTCACCAGGAGTACGAGTGTCAGGCCGGGACTGCCGTTCAGGTTTAAACCACTCACCCAACTCACCGAGTTGGCGTACCGATTCCAGCACCACAGATAACATGTTACCAGTCTGATTAATCAATAAAGTCATCATGACCTGCTTATAAGCAACAGGGGAAGAACGAATAAGACGATTCCGCACAGAAGATGTTAAGAAACCATCAAGCAACCGGTCAGCAGTATTCAGAAAAATTGCCGTTTTCATCACCTCCTCTTTGAGACGTTGCGCAGCATCGCGCAAAGTATACCACGGTTTGTCATTCAGAGGCCAGTCAGACTCAGTAGGATATTTTTGATTACAACCCTCAGTCGCCAATTGAAGCAAAGAAATTTGACCACCACCATTAAAGTTACGAAAATGATCCTGTACAGTAGAATCCGAACTCAAGGAACAAAACTTCAAACAATCACCAGCATCCAACATAATGCCAGCAGCGCCCAGTTCATAAAGGCGCACCATCCATGTGAGCAAGGGCTCACCAACTCGCTGCCGAAATCGCTGCAAAATATCACTAATTTCTTGTTGAGTAAAATCCTCCAAGGAGTCTAAAGCAATACCATTCGGAGCACCGGGAGCCTGCTGCACCTTCCGTCGAAAAACTGGATGCGCCGAGACCGCGGGATGAGCATCACAAGGAGCTCGACCAGTACACGTAGAGGAAGAATCAGTGGAAGAAGCATCGACCCCGCTCGAAGGACGAGCGGAATCACGGGGTGCACCATCAGAGGCGCAAGAAGCAGATTTACAAGCACGGCCGGAGCGAGAGGACTCGCGCTTGGCAGACTCCTCACCCGAGGAAGGAGAATCACTCGAGTTCCAGATATTACCATCCCATTCATCAGGATTCCAATCCAGTCCGGCTTTCGCAACGACCAGACGCACCTTCCGCGTCGAAACCCGACCACGCCGATTCTTGTATTTATAACGAGCAATTCGCACAGCCGCCCTCTCGGCAATAGTTTGGTACGTCTCAAGTTTGTCAGCAAGCAACTTATTTTGACACCGCAACAAAGTATGAGCATTCTGAATCTCAACAAAGTTCGCTTCCAAATCCTTATGCAAGTTCTGCAACTTCAACAACCTCTAATGGAGAATCCTGTACGCAGACAGAACAATCCAACCTCTGCGCCCTAAAACGGGAAGCTCATCACCCTTAGATACCGGCGCCTTCTGTAAACAAGTAATCACATTAGCCGGCTCCGCCAGCTCCAAAAAAGAATTCCAATTCTCACTCAGACCAGTAGAATCAGCCCACTCACGGGCTAAGGCTTCATAAGGCGTTGAATCCCAGCCGGGAATATCAACGGGCAACTTAAAAGTAGATTTCGACTTTCTAGAAAACATTTTTGAAAAGAAAGAAAAAGAAGAAAGAGAAAAGAAAACTACACGCAGGTAGATACAAATAATATACAAACAAAACCACGCACGCGCCGAAGGCAAACACAATACAACCACAACGCACACAGGTTTCGTAAACGGTTCGTGACGCCAAATGTTCTGCTTGGGTTTTCGGATCAGATAGAACTCGCTCATCAGAGCCTCACTAACCCAGCCAGAACGTTACCCCCTCCCTAGAACCTATTTACAATCCTACAACCACATAAATCTATCACCTAAGGACAGGGGATTCCTACTATGCATACCAAGATCTCACAATCGGCGGCCTCGCGATCCCATACGGATCCAGACCTTTCTGCCCATACGACAGTATCAAAAGTGGCGGCCTCGCGGTCCCATACGAACCCAGACCTCTCTGCCCATACGACAGTATCACAAATGGCGGCCTCGCGGTCCCATACGAACCCAGACCTCTCTGCCCATACGACAGTATCAGCACAATCGGCGGCCTCGTGATCCCCTATGAATCCAGACCTCTCTGCCCATACGACAGTATCACAAGTGGCGGCCTCGCGGTCCCATACGAACCCAGACCTCTCTGCCCATACGACAGTATCAGCACAATCGGCGGCCTCGCGATCCCCTACGAATCCAGACCTCTCTGCCCATACGACAGTATCACAAGTGGCGGCCTCGCGGTCCCATACGAACCCAGACCTCTCTGCCCATACGACAGTATCAGCACAATCGGCGGCCTCGCGATCCCCTACGAATCCAGACCTCTCTGCCCATACGACAGTATCACAAGTGGCGGCCTCGCGGTCCCATACGAACCCAGACCTCTCTACCCAGACGGCAGTCTCAGCACAATTGGCGGCCTCGCGATCCCCTACGAATCCAGACCTCTCTACCTAGACGGCAGTCTCATACGACAGTTCATCCTATGATCACCATAACATACAAAAAGGGAATCAGTCTCACTATTCATCAGATCACACAAGGATTGCCAGTTCGGGCATAGCCTGTTCTCAGGTTTGAGGGGCTCCTCTTTCCCTTATTCAGTTACCACTTACCTGATCAGGGTTAACATCTGTTCATGTAGCCGCAGCTGACTAGAAGAATAGGCTACCCTCTTATACAAGAACACACAGCACATGTTGGTTCACTACAAACTGGATACTTTATTACTCATTGCATATACAATCACATAACATTACGATATAACACATAACCTGCAAAGAAAAGTGAAAGATTAAGTTGTACACTCTAATAAGAAAGGGTCGACATCACCTTAGTAGTATGTAGCCTGCACTCAGTGGTCATCTAGGCTCCCTTCTCGTCTGTGCCTCGGCTCGCCTGGAATCACCCTTCTCCGAGTCACTGGGACCTCTTCCTTATCGGCTACTCTCTCCTCTCTGGCTATTCTGTTAGGAAAGCATCTGTCTCTCAGTTCTTCTCCGCCTTCAAGATGGCGTCTGTCTTCCCTGGAATAAGTAGTAGCTTTACTGCTAACGGCTAGATGCCGCCTACGGACTGAACATGTAACTGCCTCAGACTTTCACTAATATAGAGGTGCATTTCCTCATGGAAAATTCCGGCCCGTAACCTGCCGCCCACCAAATTCTTGTACCTCCCCGTACCAAGGACACGTTCCCAGCCGGCCGGCCTGATGTAGTGTCTTCGGCATGAAGAAAAATACAATCCTTCGATAAGGGCCGGCCTGAACCGGTTCTCTCCAAGCGAATAACACCTCATAACTAAAACATTACTCTTGGCCTAGAAGCATCCCAAGCTGCCGAAGCAGAAAGAAAGATGGAGTCTCTCCCGTTTGAGGCCTACCAGGCCTGAATTCAGCACAGCTCCATGAAATACCCTCACTACAGGACAGGTTATCCCTAATACTAACGAATCTATCCCCTAGGCTATGTGTGCAAGCCCTGATCTATGGGGAAGAGCACAGAATCATGTCGAAGTGCCTAGTAAATAGGCTCCATTCACTACTCTAACCCCTAGGCTTGAATGGTAAGAGACTGAAGTCACATTCAATCACTTGTTAACACAAGAAGGCCAGGTAAATCGAGCAGAACAAGACCTCACGCAGGAGTGTTAATAGTGCCATGTGTAGAGGCCCTGAACAGAGGGGTTTGGTTTGATGAGGCATGGCCTGCTGCACGCTAAAGTCCACAGGGAGTTTTAAAAAGGATGGGGGCACCTGTCCAGAAGAGGCATGTCTGATCTCTGGTCCACTGTGGTATTAGACTTGTTTTGAGGGGCCCTGGGATAGGCCCTGGAATCATCAGAATGTAGGTAAGAATGCCTACCTTGGTGGGGGACCCTGGTTGTGACGGTGGCCACACCCAGAGCTGTGGTGGAGTTACAGAGTGATCCAGAGGCGGAAAGGTACTACGGGGTACCCTCTTCAGGAGCACAAAGGGTGCAAATGCCAAATATCCCCAGGGAGGTCCTCGGTTGGACCCTGGAGGAGCGACGGCTCCCCGCTAGTCCTATGGGTGGTTGCAAGCCTGAGCAACCGGTTGTTGCCTAGAACGCTTCGCCCCCTCGAAGGCATGAGTAAGGGGGTGGACTGGCCATCCACCGGTGGGAGGGGTTACCCCCTCCCCCAAAATTGGTAAGCACCAATTGGCTAAGGCCACGGTGTAATTTGGCTAATCAGGCGGGCAGGCGGCAGAGGGGCTGCCTGCTCTTGGATCACCATTTTTGGCATATTTGTTACGCAAATAAACCTGCAGCAATTTTCTCCACTAACAAGGTGTTGTGTGGTTTATTTCCTAATGGTATTGCTGTATGTGGGATGAGGAGTGTTGCTTATATTAGCACTATGCCCTGCGTACCAGATAGCTGAGTGGGCTTCTGTGCCTGCCCAGGAGGGCTCTGCGCAAACACAGACACGAGCTCGAGCCGCTCCGGGCTTATTCGGTCTTTCAACCTTCAGGGCCGGGGTCAAAACATAAGCACCAGGCGGATTGTATAACAGTCCCTCGGTGAAGGGTGGGAGGAAGGGGGAGTGGAGGAGGAGCGTGTGGACAGTGTAATATGCAGAGGATATAACGGTGTATAGAGAGGCTTGAGTGAAAAAGGATAAGGCAGAGAGAGGCTGAAATGGACACAGGAAGGGACAGGGCAGAGAGGCTGAGTGTGATAAAGGTGAGCAGAGAGAGACTGTGTGTAATAGAGAAGTGGACAGGGCAGATAGGTTGTGTGTGATCAAGGAGAGTACAGGGCACAGAGGCTGTGTGTAATAGAGGAGTGAACGGGGCAACGAGAAGCTGTGTGCAATAGAGAGGACAGGGCAGAGAGACAGAGGCAGAAATAAATACAGGAGAGGATAGGGCAGAGAGACTGCGTGTGATAGCAGAGAGGACAGGGCAGAGAGGCTGTCTGTGATAGAGGAGAGGACAGGGCAGAGAAGCTGTGTGTGATAGAGGAGAGGACAGGGTAGAGAGGATGTCTGTGATAAAGGAGAGGACAGGGTACAGATACTGTGTGTGATAAAGGAGAGAACAGTTGATGTGTGTAATAGAGTAACGGACAGGGCAGTGAGGCTGTGTGTAATAGAGGAGAGGACAGGGTAGAGAACAGAGTAGAATAGAGTAGAAAACAAGGCACAGAGGCTGTGTGTAATAGAGGAGGGTAGGACAGGGCAGGGAGAGGCTGTGTATGATGGAGAGGACAGGGCAGAGAGGAAGTGTGTGATAAAGGAGAGGACAGGGTGCAGAGCTGTGTGCAGTAGAGAAGTGAACAGGGCACAGAGGCTGTGTGTAATAGAGGTGAGGACAGGGCAGAGAGGCTGTGTTAATTGTTATTGTTATGGGAATTTGTAGAGCGCATGGCTACCCGAAGGCGTCCCACCGCTAGCAGAGATACTGGGCAGGTCATAACAGCTTAGTAGGTGGGATTTTGGAAAACCACGTTTTCAGAAGTTTATGGAAGGGGAGGAGATTGGGTTCTGAATGTACATGGAAGGGAAGAGTGTTCCAGAGCTTGGCAGAAGTGTAATAAAAAGACCGGCCAACACTTCTCATCCTATTGATTTTGGGGACTGAGGCTAGGTAGAGACTGGCTGATTGGGGGCATCTGTCTGGATGGTAAGAGGAGATGATGGATCGGAGGATGGGGGGGGCCTTTCTTCCAGGATTTATGAGCAATGCATAGGGACTTGAATTTTATACTTTCCACAATCGGGAGCCAGTGCAAGGGTTTCAGAGCAGGTCTTGCAGAGTGGCTGTTGGGAATCTTAAGAAGCATACGTGCTACGCAGTTCTGAATAACTTGCAGTTTGTTTGTAGTAGCCCCAGGAGCTCCTAGATACAGGGCATTTCCGTAGTCGAGGCGGGAGAGGATCCAGGCCTGGACCATGAGTCTCCTTGCTGAGAAAGGGGGGAAGGGGGAGGATTTTGCGGAGCATCCATAGGTTACCATAACAGGATGCGGCCAGTTTTGCCACCTGATGATCAAATGTGAGTGACCGATCTAGCCACATGCCGAGACTTTTGATCTAGTTTTTGGGCGTGGGCGGGGAGCCGAGACAGCTTGGCCATGCTGATCCGATATCAAAAATGGGTGAGTTACCCAGCAGCATGAGCTCCGTTTTATCTCCATTCAATTTAAGGAAGGAGCATTCCATACATTTGGCAACTCTCTGCAGGCAGGGGCCTAGGCAGGGTGAGGTGTTTTCTGGATGATTTAAGGTTACCACTAATTGGGTGTCACCAGCGTAGGTGACAATTTCTATCCCGTAAGGGAGGACAATCTGTGCCCGGGGGCTCATATAGATATTAAACAGTGTTGGGCTCATGGACGAGCCCTGAGGGACGCCGCAGCCAAGTGGGATCCGTTTTGAAATGTTATCTCCTTCAAAGACTTGGAAGGTCCGGTGTGTAGGAGAGTAGGATCTGCTTCACATGGGTACCCCCACTTTTTGCTGGTGTTTCATTGTTTTTCGACCTAAGTCTGGCTGTGGCCCTGCTAATCAGGCCCACAGCCTGGCTGCTTCCCCTCTAAAATGGTTTGCATGTACATTAGGTACAAATCTAATTGGATTCTGGAGTGCCATATACGCCCCTAGTATATGGTATACTATGTACCTAGGGCATAGGTACCTCAGAGGCCTACCAGGGGCTGAAGCATGTATTATGCCACCCCTGGGAAGCACACCAAAATGGCACCACAGGTCTGCTGCTGCAGCCTGGGTAAGGGTGTGCTTGCACCCCTTACAGTGGTATAGGCTACCTATATCCACATATATATACAAACACATATAAATCTTTAAGCCACTCCTTTGGCAGACCTTGGCAATCCTGAAGGCAGAGTGCTTGGTTTTATGTGAGAGGGTGCCCAAGCATGAGCTGAGCCCCTCTGCAGCTTTCGGAAATACTTCCTTATGGCTGTTCTGTGATACAGCCATACCATATACTCTTAAGGGCATTATAACCTCGCGGTAAATGGTAACTTTGGAATGGCTGCATCAAAACATGTTGTGTTTGGTGTCAAACATCTTGGAATACTAACCCCCCACCAGTTCTGGCGGCGGGGGTAGCATTCCACCCTTCTAGAGGGAGAGACATGTTCACACTGGTCTAGCCCGGTAGGACTTTCCTGAGCCCTGGCATCACAAAATGGATGCCTCTGCCACAGACACGGCCTCCTTCTGCTGACCGAAACTCCGGCAGGGGAGGCCTGGACAATAGGTTTCCCATCGAAGGGGTTGTAACCACCTCCACAGACAGGCAGATGTGTATTGGCTGGGCGGGAGCACTCTCTGGTGCTTTGAAGTCCTGCACTGGGGGCCACTTGGTGTCCCTGTGCATAGTCCAGTTCAAACCGGTTGCAGGGGCTACCTGCCCCTGCTCTGGCGTGAAACTGGACAAAGGAAATGGGTGTAACCACCCCTCTTTCCAAACCCTCCCATAGGTGGGTCCCTAGAGTATGTCCAACCCCCAAACTTAGTATAAGTATGGGAACCCAGTCTTTGAGACTTTAGATTACCCTGGACGAAACTCTGCATTATATATCCTGGACCTTCGACGTTTTATCCTGACTAGAAGACTGAAGAAATCTCCATAGGGGTCAAGGAGTGACTCCCCTGCTTGGCAGGCACCAAAGAAGCAACTGACTGGTCTGCATCGCTGAAGCTCCCACCGGATGCCAAAGTCTTTGCATCACCAGAGGTGGATTTCCAGACTTCCCCGAGGCTGCCCTGAGTCCACAGCAAAGCTGAGGCCTGTGGCTATCGTGGGTGACGTGGAACCGTGACCCCTGGACACCGTGAACTTTTGCAGCAACACTATCTTCCTGGTCCTCCTCGTAGTTGTGCTTTGGGCTCCGAGTTGCCCCAGCCTTGAGCACCTCCTGCACCAAAGATTGCTGGCCTCCACTCCACGAGTGACCCGCGGGCCAGTTTCAAGTGCAACCACTCGAGGTTCCTTCGCGATCGCTTGCCCATTGGCTAGTAGGTCCCCACGAAGGCAACTCCTCTTCTACTTGGGATTTGCTGGTTGCTCCAGTTGTGCCCTGACTTACACTTGCAGGGTGAGTCCCTCAGACCTTGCTGGTCTGCCACGCAGTCCTTTCTCTGAATCCCTGTGACTTGCCGTTGCCAAGGCTTGTTGGGTCCAATCTGGTCGCCGATGCCGCAGCACTTGACAGACTTTGTGGGACAGCTCGAATCCGGCTCGTGGACTTCATCGATGCCTCCGGGACCTTGTGGCTGAAGAGTCAAGACACCCATCAACTCACCTGAATGCCCCCTCTTTCCGCAGAGCCCTTCTTAAGTACTTTCTTCTTGAGGAGCACCTTTCTCAAGAAAGCCTGGCTGATGAGGGGTGAAACCCCAAAACGGGTCCTAGGATGTTTGTTTCCAGTCCAGGGAAGAGCTGGCCTGGCAGTTCGGGCTGAACTGTCCCCATGAGGCACAGGGTCAAGACTAATTTGCATATGGCTGGGTCTGACCTGGGGTGGCAAAGTGAACTAAAGAACAATGAGGGATTCAACCCATATCTAATAGTGACTGGGGGTTAGTGTCTGAAAAGTTTCAGTGCTCCGTCCATCATCTACACAATTTAATTAGAAAAAACCCAGACACACTGATCTCTGACCCCTCCTTTAATCTAAAAAAAACATTATTGGAAATGACTTGATATTTTTAACCAGAAAAACTGCTAAATGGCGCACTGTCATGACGAAGATTCTCAACATAAAAAATATAGATAATACCCCACATGGTACTAAACTATTGATCCTCCCTTCACCAAGATTAAGAGTGGAACTATGCATCACTATCTACAAGAACGGTATTGTGCTTATACAAGCAGCCAATAACAAGTTAAAAAAGTTTGACAACTTGTTTGCAACCTTAAAAGAGTGCGTAGATAACACAAGTTCCCAACAACACCTGACCACACAAGCAGTCACCCTGTCTACCTCCAACACAACCACCATAGACATCATAATATCAAGAGACCCCCAACAGCCACAACCTACAACTTTGCCAAGAGACACAACTTTGCCAAGAGACACACTTGACAGGAACTGTACAGATCTAGGAGAAGAATCTCTACTAAACGCTAATATCGCCCCTACGCCATTACATCGGGAAAAATCAGTACCTCTCCCCCAGGATATGATTACTCCCACACTTAGGCCATTTAGTGGGAACCCACATCCTGCAATAAAGGGTAGGGAAGCTAACCCTCCTTCCAAACCCTCTCTACGACAGTACCAACAGCATCTGTGCCCATACGAAACTTGTATCCCCCTAGCTCGATATTAAGTTAACAAGACAAAGGGAGCTCATCTCATATCACACACAGGGGAGGCACAAACACCCGAACTAATGACAAAAAAAGGAACATTGAAAAAGTCACAGATCTAAATCACCGGGACACAAGCAAAACACGAAATAGGCAGATGCGTACTTCTAGTATATCACCTCCTACTCAGAGAGAAATCGAAACTCTTCAAATACAAGCGGACAATATGCCGCTGGACATTCTAAATGCACTACAAGTTATGGAGAAAATACTAGAAATCGCTGTAAGCACTCACTCCAAAGTCGAGCTCATTCAAAAATCAGTGCATGATCTTCAAGGAAAGAGTAAAGGCATAGCCATGCCATTATCAAATAGACATAATCGACCTTACAAAAATCTTAAATATCTAATGGATGATGAAACCCAAGCCCACCTCCTCTCATATGAGTCTACAGCCATCAGCAGAGGTGATGAAATTAGATCAGTCCCGATCGATGCAAATAGAACGTCCTGGCCTAATAACAGAAAACCCAACCTTAAGAACCTAAAACAAGTCCAGTTAACCGCCAGTACTCAAGAGATGAACTCTGGTACCTCAGGGAAACCACTTCTATGCCTACTGCTCAACTGTCGTTCCGCAGCAAAACATGCCTCAGACACCGCTGCCCTCATCATTAGTCAGGAAGTTGACGTGACAATTTTAACAGAAACATGGCTCACAGAATCTTCTTCCCCGTTCATGGATTTACTGGTGCCTCCACATTATAACAGTGGGAGACAAGACAGACTAAAAAAGACAGGAGATGGTATAGCCTGCATTCAATGATCTGATATCGAGGTCAGCCAACTACAATCCGACCCACTTGAATCCTGTGAATACCTCAGTCTTGCTATAAGAACTGCAGATAATCAAAGATGCAGCTTGCATGCGCTCTACCATCCACCAGGCAATAAGGCCCCTTTCATAGACCAGTTAATGGAGATCATCACGGCTAACTCTAACATTCACACTAATGATCTATTCCAAGGCGACTTTAATTTACACTGGGACGATAAGAATGACAAACAGGTCAACGTACTCAAAGACTTTTTAGCAGACCTAAACCTTACTCAAGCCTGCACACTGCCAACACACTCGAAAGGGGCAACCTTAGACTGGGTAATCTCTAGAGTCAAGGATACTACAATTAACTCAATTGTTACATGCGATTGGTCGGATCACCATGCCATAACCTTCCATATATCCACCATAAAAAAGAATAAGAACACGCAACCTGTCAAACCTAAAAAGTGGACACGGGATACCAAAGACCCTAATATTGAGCAATTAGTAGCACGATGTGAGAAGGATCTAAATCCGCCTAACAACTTGTTGAACGTTAACAAAGTCACTGATCAATACACCACATCAATGACGAATATAGCCAACTCCACCATGCCGCTAAAACTGAAACGAACTTCAGAAAAAGACAAAAATCCATGGTTTAATGGGACACTGAATGAAGACAGGTGGAGGCTGAGACTAGCAGAAAGAAAATGGAGATAGCACCCATCATCCCCCCAGCTAAAAACTCTCAGGAAAATTAGAAACTAATACAACAAAAGTGTTCTCAAATCCAAAAAGGAATTTTTGAGATTGGAACTGGATAATGCCAAAAACAGACCACGGAAACTTTTCGAGATGTTAATACAACAATCTGATAAATTGGCCAAATCTGCTAAAGAAGCAACAAAAACTTAACTGAGCTGCGAGGAATTCTTAACATTCTTCACAGACAAGGCCAACTCGCTAGAAAGAGAACTCAGGATGGCAGCCAACAACCTCTCTAGCTAATCATCATCACAGAACGATGCTGCCATGCACACCGCTCAAGATAGGACGAAAAACAAAGCACAATGGTCGACCTTCAAGTTATATGACCAGAATACCATTGCCAAAACTCTCTCAGATATCAAACCAAATAACCACTACAATGGCCCCCTCCCCTCTAAATGCCTAAAAAGAATCAACCATATCGTCGCCACAATATGGACAAAAATAATCAATGTCTCACTATCTCAAGGGGTCCTACCAGAGTGCCTAAAAACAGGTCAAGTCCTCCCCGTCATCAAAAAACCTACAGCGGACCTGGCAGACCCAAACAACTTTCACCCAGTGACCAATATTCCATTACTTGCCAAACTAATTGAAAAATGCGTGCAAAATCAACTGAGCTACCACATCACTAATTTCAGTCTGCTGGACGATTGCCAATCTGGATTCAGACCAGGCCACAGTACGGAAACAGCAATCTTACATATAGTGGATGGTGCGCTACAGGCCCTGGATCACAATCAAACATGTCTGCTAGTTCTTCTTGACCTGTCTTCTGCATTTGACACTGTAAATCATTAAAAATTGCTAGCCCGGCTTGAAGACTGGATGGGACTATCTGGAAATGTTCTGAAATGGTTTGAATCCTTCCTACTGAACAGAACACAAAGATTCCTGGTCAACCAGGCGCTATCCCCGTCATTCCCTAATTCGATTGGAGTTCCACAAGAATCAACATTATCTCCATCACTGTTCAACCTATATGTCGAACCCCTTACAGAATTATAACATGTACGCAGATGACACTCAGATCTACATCAAGATCTCGTCATTGAAAGAGATCAAGACAATGAAGGAGGCCTTAAAAGTTTCATTACAATGGTTAACCAGCAATCACCTGAAACTAAATGCACAAAAAACGGAATTCCTATTAATATCCCCTCCAAAGAACTCCGCAAATGTGAAGGAATGGACCAAACTGATCACAGCGCTAAACTGCACCCCTATCCTAGTTGACTCGACCAAATCACTAGGAATCACGCTTGATAAGAACCTAGACATGAAAGGCCACATCAAATCAATGGCGAAAAGTTCCCGTTTTCACCTGAACTATATTAGAAAAGTGAAACCGCTCATTACTACGTCGGACCTCAAATTGGCAGCTCAGTCCTTAGTTATATCAAGGATTGAATACGGCTGTACAACATTAACAGGTCTACCTAAAATCACCATAGCACCACTAAAAGCATATCTCAATGCGGCCGCAAGACTCATTACAGGTTCAAGAAAATCCAACCACATTTCCCCACATCTGAAGGCATTACACTGGCTACCATATGAAGCCAGAATTCAACTTAAACTGGCACGTATTACCCACAAAGCACTCTGCTACAGAACGCCAATGTACTTAGCCCAGAAAAGTGAGCTATCCGGGGGAAGCAGACCATCCCGGAATGCCAGAAAACTGTTGCTGAAACCTCCCATCTTTCAGAAGAAGAAAACGTATGACAGAGCAGTCTCCGGAGCGGCCCCCAGAATCTGGAATTCACTCCCCGTAAACATTAGAAAGATTCCAAACACGTCACCCTTCAAGAGGGAAGCAAAGATCTTCCTAATGAGCAAGTTCCTGCCCTAGACGATGACTGATCATCATCTGCATCGTGGTTAATAGCCGAACGTCGCATAGTCCTGTCAGATATGGATGCACCCTGCACAAAAAGACCACAAAGACACTATTAGATCTGGGGGTCTCTAGTTGGCAGAGGTAAGTACCTTAGACCAAATAGGGACCCTTGCTTCTAGTCAGGGTACAGGGACACACACGGTAGATAACCCCTGCTCACCCTCTAGGTAGCTTGGCTCGAGCAGACAGGCTTATCCCCAAGGCAATGTGTAAAGTATTTGCAAGTAACAACCACAATGACCCCCCCGGTACACCACAAATGTAGACCACACAGCTGAGTATATTAAAAATATAACTTTATCTAGTTTCAGCAGTAAGATTCAACCGTCATAGCATTGCACATTAATCTTCCGTTTCTCTTTAGCTTTCTCGGATCGCTAGGCATGTAAAATGAATAGTCTCTAGTCTCTTGTGAGCGTTGGGTGTCAAAAAGTATATGGCTTTCTCGGTACCGAAAGTACCTCCTCCAGCTATGCCGCTGCGCTTACAACTGTAGCACTTCTCTCCGTACACAGACTCACCAGGCTGCGGATCAGGGTGCACGGACTCGGCGCGTCGGAGCCCTTCTTCGCTACGAGGTTCTTGCAGCTTCTCAAGTGGTGGGCCAATCAGGTTGCGGCTCCCTCGACGAGCCTCCAGTGACGACGTCGAATGTCACCGGGCGTCGACCAATCGTAGCGCGGCTCCTTCGGCCAAGCCCCTGCCGCCAGCCAATCCGGTCGCGACCTCCTCGCTCCTTCCTACGCGGCACTGTGGAGCAGAGTGGCACAGCTTCTGGTCGATCTCGGGGCCCCGGGCTGCAGCGGTGAATTGCGGGCAGGATATTCCAAGGCGCCTAAGGTCAGCGGGTTGATCGTGGCTCCGCCAAACCTCACAGCTGCTTCGCCAGCCCTGGGGGCGCCCCACAATCTTTCTAGCCGCCGTTACACAGGTGCCGATGAGCACGTCGGCCTCTTCAGCGCGGCAGCCGGTCTCAGGCACAGATCAGCACGGCTCGCCTAAGCAAAGCAGAGAGCAGCCAGCGCATTCCACGGGACACAGCAGAGTTTGGAAGTCTCGGCAACCTTTATGTCCCTGGGTTGCCAAACAGGAGGCCAGCTCTTCTCAGGCCCTTGGAGATTTCAAGTTGCAGACACAGCACACAGCAAAGTCTTGGTTAGGTCAAGTAGGCAGGGCCACAGCACACAGCAAGGCCCCTTCTCCTCCTCAGCTTCAGTTGTACAGCAGGACAGGTCAGCCCTTAGAGCACACAGCAAGGCAACCTTCCTGTGGTCCTTCAGTGGTCCGTCATTCAGCAGAGGTTCCTCTTGATTGTAGAAATCTAAAAATCTGTTGTCAGGGGTCCTGTACTTAAACCCCTAAAAGTCTTTGAAGTCTTTGTGCAAGTGGGTCCTGAGCCCGGTCTGATCCAGTTCTGGGTGTTGCTGGAACACTTTGTTTTCCTGGCTTCTGCTTTCCTTTCAGAGTGAGGGGCAGAGTCGTCAGCCGCCCAGCAGGAGGTGGAGCCAGCAGTGTGGCAGGCAGGCACAGCCCTATTCACTCCCAGGTGCTATCTCCTCCCCCCACTCTACTTGCAAATGCAGTCATTCAGCAAAGGGCTGACTCATCCAACCTCCTGGGGGCTCCCCAGCCCCTGTCACTCTAAAACCAGACAGTCAATCCACAAGCATGCCCAGGCACACAGAAGGGTCAGACAAGAGAACAGCTACTCTCTAAAAAGTACTGTTCTCCAACTCAGGATTTAACAACAACCTCTCCTAAAAGATGTGTTATTAAATGCTGAGCTCAGGGATATCAAACACTCATGTCTTATCTTGTTCCTATGAGAAGATAGGCTGATTACCATTTGCACCAGCCTCCCCATGTTAGCCTATGGAGCAAGATAACCTTGCAGCAGTGAACACACAAAATGGCCGATGTTCACTACCAGAGCATGCTACCTGCACTAGTACATGCTCTACCTTTTACATACACTGCACCCTGCCCAGGGGGGTACCTTGGGCCTTCCATAGGGATGACTGATGTGCACAAAAAGGGAAGGGTTAGGCCCGGCCAGTGTGGACACTGGCCAGGAGGACATGGCAGTCCAGGGACTGCAGGCAGGCCTGCGGTGGCAGGCCTGAGACACCATTTAGGGCTACTCGTGTGGTTGGCGCAAACAGCGCTGCAGGCCCACTAGTAGCATCTGTCATCACCAGCCCTGGCACACACAGTGCACTTTACTAGGGACTTCGTGGTGATACAAATATGCCAATCAGGTATATCCAATCAATATGATATTTTACACAGGGAGCACTTACACTCTGGCACTGATTAGCAGTGGCAGAGCGTCCAAAGCATCTAAACCAGCAAAAACGAAATCCAGCACAGCATCAAAAATCCAGGTAGCAGAGGCAAAAGATAGGAGAAAAACCCACGCCAAGGATGTCAGGTCTAACAGACACCAAAACTACCCAAAGACTGATGCCAACTAGATCTTATGTATGTGTTACCTCAACAGGTCAACAACGAATGTAAGGATAAACTCACCAGTTAGCTGCGAAGACTTCTTAGACTGTTCATTACTACAATGAATGGATCTTTGGAATATTGATGGAAATGATACGAAAGGTACACATCGGAACCATATGTATAATACTACTGTTATACCTTTTTGTACACCAAACCGATCCTAATCTTGTTATTGTTGAAACTGATAAGAAAGGTGTGTACCGGAACCATATGTATATTACCTTTGTGGTACCCATTGTATTCTAAACTATTTACCTCATGTAACTGTGAAGCGCTCTGATACCCTTGGGTCATGTTCGTGCTATGTAAAACTCTATAAATAAATACAATTAAAATAAATCTACTTGTGTTTGCTTTGAGCAGCTTTTAATGCCACCTCCATACCCCCTTGCTGAGTACCCTCTGGTACCTTTACACTCAATGACCCCTCCTGGCCTCCACTCTCCCTGTGTCTGCTTCAGACCCTCTAACTCATCCTGTGGGGTCTTCTGCTGCAGTCTATCGCTCTGTCGGGCGGGAGGTTTCATGGCCAATCATACTGCATGTTGAGTGGGACTCTGACATTTATTTACAGCACTGAGCCTGTATTCCATGACGGTGACCAGTTGGACTTTTTCATCCATTTGTGTATACTTATGCATGTTTCCTGTGCACTATAGGACTCATCTCCAGTAGCGGCCGGCTCAGGTAAGCGCGGTGAGACGGGGCAGGGGGGGAAGCCGACAGAATAGGTGATATTTATTTAATTATACCTATTCCGTTGTATGTTGACTTTCACCCTCTCCCACCCCGCCCCGCCACCGCCCCGCCTCACTGCGTTTACCTGTGCCAGCCGCCGCTGCTCATCTCCACCTATGCAACTCATGCCCATTGTTGTACCAAACGTCACCTGTGCTGCTCGTGCTGCTAGTTCACCGCTGCTGTATCTGCTGAGACGTGCCACATCACCCACATGCGCCCTTTCCCTGTGCCAGTATCTTTTCTGGTAACTTTACTTTAGCACCTTCCCTTGTTTCGTTCTGCTTTCAGGTTACTGCTTGCATGATTAACGTGTGGTATAAAAACTAGTGCTCCTGGCCACTCAGCTGTCTCTGCCTCATTACGGCTGCTCCCTGGCATTCGCCACCAGTGCAGCACTGTTACTAATGTGTTCATATACACTACTGGTCATAGCAGGACTGGCTCTCTACCTGGTGCCCTTGCACCTTTCTTCTATTGAGCACACTGAAACCCAGGTGGGTGGAGTTAACACTTTATAAAACAAGGGTGTGGACCAGGAAGAGGCTGTGTGTGGGGTTAGTTGATACTAGTAGAGAAGGTAGCAGTGGATGGCTGAGAGGCTGTGTGTGAGGGTGCAGGGCCAGGGAGAGGCTGTGTGTGAGAGTAGGTGATGGGAGAGAGAGAGAGAGAGAGAGAGAGAGAGAGAGAGATGCTGGACTGTGTGTGATCAAGCGGGAGGGTGCAGGCCAGGAAGAGGCTGTGTGTGGGGGTAGGTGATACTAGTAGAGAAGGGAGTAGTGGATGGCAGAGAGACTGTGTGTGAGGGTGCAGGGCCAGGGAGAGGCTGTGTGTGAGAGTAGGTGATGGGAGAGAGAGAGAGAGATGCTGGACAGTCTGTGATGACGTGGGAGGGTGTGGACCAGGAACAGGCTGTGTGTGGGGGGTAGGTGATACTAATAGAGAAGGGAGTAGTGGATGGCAGAGAGGCTGTGTGTGAGGGTGCAGGGCCAGGGAGAGGCTGTGTATGCGAGTAGGTGATGGGAGAGAGAGAGAGAGAGATGCTGGACAGTCTGTGATGGCGTGGGAGGGTGCGGGCCTGGAAGAGGCTGTGTGTGGGGGGTAGGTGATACTAGTAGAGAAGGGAGTAGTGGATGGCAGAGAGGCTGTGTGTGAGGGTGCATGGCCAGGAACAGGCTGTGTGTGGGGGGTAGGTGATGGGAGAGAGAGAGAGAGAGATGCTGGACTGTGTGTGATGGAGCGGGAGGGTGCAAGACAGGGAGAGGCTTTGTGTGTGGGTAGGTGAAGGCACTGAGAGACCGTGGGCCTCATTTAAAAGGCCATTGCCCCGCCGGTGCATCACTTTTTTTTATAAATCGCCAGCAATGTGTGCCTGCCCATATTTACAAGGCCACCTAAAGTTACCCTGCATGACTTTTCATGGCCTTGGGAAAATGGGCCCCTTTCACGTGTTACTCTGCGTGAAAGAGGCACTCCACGGATGTTGCTGTGGGTGTTCCCAAGCAACATCCATGGAACTTGACAAATTTCCAGATTTACAAAGTTTTGTAAAGCTGAGAATGCATCAGAATCCGAGGAAAAATACTTTTGCTTCTTGTTTTCTCCTCTTTCTGCATCACACATGGAAAGAGGGAAACTCCATCAATGATTGTTTTTGTGCAAGAAGGTGTCCCTTCCTGCACAAAAAAATCATCCTCACAATGCAGGCACCCTTGCAACATGACGCAAGGATGTCTGTGCTGTCACATGGCAGCCAATGGTGCGTCAGCACAGACGAAAGCATACAGGTGCGTCGTATTGTTGTTAGTATGAGGCATCCCTGTGCTTTTAACATGACGCAGCTCGGCACAGGAAAATGACTTGCGGTGCCGCGCTGCATTATTTTTTTGTAAATGAGACCCTGTGTGTGATGGAGTAGGGAGGTGCAGGACAGGCAGAGGATGTGTGTTTGGGTAAGTGAAGGCTCTGAGAGGCAGCATGTGATGGAGCAGGAATGTGTAGGACAGGCAGAAGTTGTGTGTGAGGGCAGAGGAAGGCACTGAGAAGCTGCGTGTCTGATGGAGCAGGAAGGTGCAGGACAGGCACAAGATGTGTATGAGGGTAGGTGAAGGCACTGAGAGGCTGCATGTGATGGAGCAGAAGGGTGCAGGACAGGCAGAATATGTGTGTGAAGGTAGGTGAAGGCACTGGGAGGCGATGTATGTGAAGGAGCAAGAGGGTGCAGGACAGGCAAAGGATGCATGTGAGGGTAGGTGAAGGCACTGAGAGGCTGTGCGTGATGGAGGAGGAGGATGCGGGGCAGGTAGAGGATGTGTGTGATGGTAGGTGAAGGCATTTAGAGACTGTGCGTGTGATGGAGCAGGAAGGTGCAGGACAGACAGAGCATGTGCCTGCGGGTAGGTGAAGGCACTGGGAGGTTGTGTGTGTGATAGAGCAGGAGGTTCCAGGACAAATAGAGGCATCCACATGGGTGGAAGGACATCTCAGGGTGAGGAGTAACGGCCTGCACTCTGTCCTGCTGTCTCTACTGATATCAGCACCCTGCCCCAGTCAATGATGAATTAAGAGAGGCGGGTCTGCCTGTGAGACAATACAGGAACTGGCCTTGAATCCCAAAGCAATCAGGGACTGCAGGCAGGGGTGGGCGTGACTTGCGTAATGTGCAGTAGTGTAATTCCGTGAAATGACAGAGGAATACACAGAATTATGCATGGAGCGTAAACCAGCATTTTACGCTATTTCCTTAGTACAAAGTGCACCTTGCATCCGAAATGGACCCTCGGTTGCATTTGGTGCTTTGGCAATAGTGTCAGATGCAACAGAGGACGAGCAGCAGCAGCCACGAATGCTCGCTACGGTTGTTGCTCCTGTGCTCCTTGGCAGGCTTTTTATGCCACATTACTCAAATGTACGTGAATGGGGGTAATTGTGTAATGTTAAGAACATTTTTACTCAAAAGAGTAATGCAAAAGTATTGAAATTGCTCCGGCACTATTAAAATTCCTCTAGCCCTTGTTTCAGGGCTCCTTTAAACAACAGGAGTCTTTCACTTCTGGCTGTTCTTGGTTACAAACAGAGCACTAAATGCGCAGACTCTTATGGCAGCAAAGAAGGCGGTCCAGGGATTAGCGACGCAAAGAGCGTCCAAGCTTAGGGCCTGATGATGGCGTTCCATGGACTGCCAAGCCCACAGTGGCGCGGCAGTGCGGCTACTGTTGCACCAGTGGCCCGACCACCATATTACGAGTCTGGCGGTCGGGCCGCAGCAACCACCGGGGCACAGCGTTCCTTGGTGGTGAAGTAGCCGTCTGAGGCCACGATATGCTCGTCACTGTGGCACTGCCAAGCATCTTGCAAGCTTCCTCAACATCAGCGCTTTCATGGCGGCGCTTACGCCATGGAAATGCTGGCGATAAGGAAACTAACGGGGGCCTACAGGGCTCCCTGTTGCCTCTGGGTCTGGAGATACATGCAGGGGGGCACATGGTGTTCCCCACTGTGTGCATGCACCCCCTGCCAGGTACGGCGTGGACTGCGCAGTCCATGGAGTGCAGAAACAGGCTTTGGCGCTCCCACTGCGGTGCCTTTCTAAAAGGAAGCTCCATGGTACCGCCACAACTGCCGGCGGCTGTGTTTGGCGGTGCGTGAGCGCGGCACCGGCGTAGAAGGCCCGCGCCCTCACCGCCAAACTCGTATCCAGGGGGCAGATTTATGTTTTACTTGCGCCTCATTTACGCCGCCGTTGCGTCACTTTTGTGATGCAGCAGCGGCGCAAATCCTGCGCCATGGTGCGGGGTATTTACAAACGTGACGCATCTCCCAGATGCGTCAAGTTGTAAAGCCCTGCGCCACATGTAGGCGTTCCAGGGCAGGTGGGGGCGTTCCGTCGCAGGAACGCCTCCTAAAAGTGGCTGAGTGAAATCTACAAGATTTCACTCAGTCACTTTTAGGCCCATGCTGCGTCAAAACCCTGCGCCTGCTTGAGGCAGGCGTAAGGATTGACGCAGCATTGTAGAGATAGGGCCCTCCAGATCATTGCTGGAGCTGCGTCGCGCTTGCGACGCAACTCCAGCAATGCGCCACTTTTCGGCACAGATGCGTCACGCATCTGTGCCGTTTTTGCCCCATGGTGCGCCGCATTATAAATGCGGCGCATCCATGGTGGCGCAGCTGTGGCGCATAATAACTGGCGCATCCCTGCTGATATGCAGGGATGCGCCAGTCGTCATAAATCTGCCCCCAGGTCTTTAGTGACGCAGGCGGCGGTCGCAGAGACTCAGCAAAGAGCCCCGTAAAACTGCGCCCCAATGTCCGGCCACTGCGTCAGCTTCACAACAACTCACGTTGCCACATAGCACAACATGCGATTTATCATTTTATTCACGAATTAAACCGTTTGAAAACGGTAAACATCATTATATGCCTATAATCCACTTGCTAATGTATATTATACATTACATTGATAAATATCCACCGTGTATCCTCTTAAAATACCTTCTCAACATTACACTATGTGTGCGTCAATTTTACTAATACCACCTGTTATTTAGGAGTCGTTATAAATACATATTTTGATCATTATTTTTTTAGAGCGCAAACCAGGCACCGGAGGGCAGCAGAGCGCTGCTGATCAGGCCCGCGGGAGCGCCTCACGGCGGAACGCAGCCATTGATAAGCTGCACGCGTCGCACTATCGCACTATCGTGACATCGCTGCTCGTGGTCAAACATATTAGACACAGCTACAACCATTCACGTTGATTCTAGGTTTGGGGCCAATGCTGTGACGTCAGGAGCAAGGCGGTCACTAATGAATTTACCAACCATATACTCAGACTGGTACTTTATGGCGCGTCCGGGCAGTGACGGCTGGTGAACTTAGAAAGTGGTAGGGCGCACTTACTGTCACCGAATCTCCATGCGTGCAGTTAACATTCCCAAGCTGATTTTACGGGACAGGGACTGTTGCTAGCACATAAACAAGCCCTGCCATCTGCCAGGGCTCGAGTCGCGGTTAGATGTGGGTAGACGCCATCTACCCAGGGGCATCTTAACCGCATTATATGCCCCGGGCCAAGCAGGGCACTGGCCCAGGCCTGCCTTCACAACCACTCACAGGAACAAAAATGTTTATCGAAAAATGAGTGTTAAATTCTAGTTTGACTGGGGCCCCTATGCTCGTGGGGACCCCGGACACCTGCCCAGCGTGCCCATGCGTTCAGACGACACTGCATCTACCCACTATTTCCAGAGGGTGTACACTGTCTACCCTAGGCGCGCAACACCCATTGGACTCACAGGGCTTCAGCCCCCCCCCCCCCCCCCCCCCCCCTCGTGTGTGGCAGCCCGGAATGAGACACCTTCCCGGGCAAAAAAGCAGCCACTCCCGAGCACTTCACAGGTCTTTAAAAGACCATTTGCATGTTAATGAGGCTTCGCTGTTGTTTCACCCCTTCTAAGAGCCCCTGCAGCTCCACTCTGCCTATTGCTTAAAGTTCAGCCCCCCCCCGAAATTTTTGCTCAGCCCCCCCCCCCCCGAAATTTGACTCTAGCTGCGCCTCTGGTCTACCCTGATGCAAAGCTGGCTGCTTTTCAGGGCAGTGCCACCTTCCTTTCCTACTCCTCCCGATAGGCTGAACTTGCCCCGGTGTCATTTTCTGACACCGGGACAGTTTCAGCAGCGCCTGCACGTTGTCTGCCTTTGTGCGAGCAGCAAGGTGCAGGCGGGGGGGGGGGGGGGGGGGGGGGGGAGGGTTTATCAGATTTCAACTTTGCCATAACAAAGGCCAAAGTTAAGGGGCCATCAGACCTCTTTTGATGGCGTATCCTGGTTGGGAGCCTCACACCTAAATGCAATGGAGGGGAACAAAGGCACACATCTTATCACTTCACAGATCCTTAAGAGGGAAATGCTTTGTTTTGACTTTATTCAGTCCCTATATAAGAGATGCATGCACTGTAAGAATGTCAGATGTGTTAGAAGCCCCAGTATTTATACAAATTACAGTTTAAATACTACTATTTAGCTGTATTTTTTTTATAGTGCTTTAGCACTACAGGAGTGCTAAAGCGCTATAAAAGTAATAAAGCAAAATAGTGGCATTTAAATTGTTATTTGTGTACTTGTGATGTGAAGCGCTCTGACAGCCCGCATTGGCATGAGTAGTGCCACTACTCACCCCTCTGCAGGGTTTCAGAGCGCTTTACATCACACGTTCAGATTACACATTAACAATAAATGATGTGTGTACATCAATGTAAAGGATGTGTTACATAAGACAGTGAGGGTTACAATGTGTAGGAGTCACATGTCCTTTCCTTCATGGCTCACTCTGCTATTTTAGAAAGTTTACAGTTTATGAGCTGCAAGAAACAAAAGGATCTCTGTGTTAAAAGCAGTAACCCATCAACATAAAATAAAAATCTGTCATCTGCGTGTTACATAATGTGCTTTGCAGGAGACGTACTAACCCTTTATGCTACTTTGCTTCAAACAGCGGACCAGCACAACACAGATCTCCCCAGCAAATGCGTTAACCTCCTGAGTTATCGTACATTATTGTTATCCCCTGAGATTTTGCTGGCACACAGACCTCTGCAGCAGGTGCCTTAAATTGGATTTATTTAGCACTTACTACCTCTGACAAGGCATCAACCAAGATATTTTAAAAAACAGACATTGCAACCAATCAGGCAAGACAGATTTACTGCCACATTTCGCTTTGTTGCCATTTTCTTTGTGGCAGGATTAAAAACAGTAATTTAAAAGTTGAGGCCCAGATTTTGCATAGGGGTTGCGTCAATATTTTGGCACAACCCTAATGCAAAATCTAGTTTTTTAAATATTGTAATGTGCTCAAATGTACTCATGATAGACCTGCTAAACATATGTGAGATCATAAGTTCTGATGTCACTTCCTGTGAGGTCATGGGTTGTGATGCCACATCCTGTGATGCCACATGCGATGTCATGTGCCGTGATGTCACACACAGTGATGTCACACCCATTCTCTCTCACTTGGTGAGTCCCTCCCACTTCTTTAATAAGAACTTGAGCCCTGGCAAACACTAACCTGAATGTACGAGGGTGCAGTGGCACTGCAGAAGCACTGCTAGGTGCTGATATTGCTTCTAGCCGCTAGCTCAGTCGTCTGTCCAAAGGCAGGTCTGAGGCTCGTTAAATCTTAACTCAACTCTCGTTCACGCTGCATACTGCTGGCATTACTAGCTGTGGTAAGAGATGGCATACAGCAGTAGGCCTTGAAGTCGGGACGGGATCACTCACTGCACGAGAGAGTGACTCTCTAAACAAACTTTACCTGTGAGGTACTCCGGCGCGCAAGGAGTACTGCGAGCATCTCCTCACTGCCAATTGGATGTTAGGAAGGGCTGGGGAGGAGTCAATGAGTTCATCTCCTCCTCGATGGACTCCTCCCTAGCTCATCCCGAAGCCCAGCCAACAGCAGGGTGGAGCCCTTGAATGTCCTCCAATCCTGCACCACCCACTCCTACCTTGACTGCTGGTCTGTCTTGCCCCCAGTCCTTTGAAACCTCTGGCATTGAGTTGGCCATGCCCAGAGCTATAAACTAACTACCCCAGGGTTGCCAAACCACTGGCACTGACAAGAGGACATGCCTCTCCATTGAGGCAAGCACTCTCACTTATGCCTCTGGGGTGAGTGGGAATCTCGCTCCTGCGGGTGCAGTCACATGCACTTCACAGAAAGAAACACATATCTCAAGCCTGACGGAGCCACCAGTGCCTTCTACGGGGCTGCACGTGTTTCACGCTCCTCCTCTTCCTCTCCACCTCTCCTCTGTGTGATAGGGCACTGCCCTTTCACCCACAAGCATCAACCGCACCTGCTCCTACCGCCTCCTCTGCGTCCTGCCAGCTCCGCCATGCTATGATTGCCTCTAGCGCCTCTTTCCACAGTGTGGGATTAGGTGCCTTCTGGGTCTCCCCTTTCCTCTCTGTGGAAGGATAAGTGGTGGCTGTAATTGGAGCAGGGGGATAGGCGGGTGGGTCACACACGCACACTCACCCATCTACATACACACTCACTCACACCAGACTTCATAACACCAAGCGGTTTCCGAGGTAAGTGTATTTCCAGAACAATAATATCGCTTGGGGAGTCTCCAGGACCTTGCTGGTCCATACCGAAGCATCTTTTCTCTGACCGCGTGGGTTGCAGTTGCCAAGGCTAGTTGGTTTTCCCTCCGAACACTGACCATCCATCACTCGACATCCTTCGTGGGACAGCTTGCATCCGGATCCTGGTTGTCGCCGACGTCTCCTGGTCCCCGTGGCTGCAGAGTCAAGCTTCACCTCTTCGCACCTGAAACACCCGACATCGGTGGGCATTCATCGTGGGTCCCCTGTTTCACTACCTTGGGTGGTTCCTTGGGGTCATATCAATTCTAAGTGCCCTAGGCACTGTGTCTAGTCAAGCCGTGGTTGTTATACCACTTTCTAAATATATGGTTTGGTCTCCCCCTAGGGCCCACTGTGTATTGTGCTATTTACTATCGTTTTAGAACTGTAACATTGTGTGCCTTGCTCTCTAATCTCATAAAGAGGTTAGTAGAGAGTGTTTAGTAATAAATAGATATATTTTATATATATACTTTGTGTGGTTATCCTTTCATTTGGTCATTCAGGAGGTTCTGATCTGGTAAACCAAGCTGCTTTACATTCCTTCGAGACTTAGCCTGAAGGCTGCTCTCCATAGCTACCACTAGGATAGCTTTCAATAAAGGTTGTCTTAAACCTTATCATCAATAAGGGTTGTTTGGACTGGTGAAGGTGCCCACTATAACTAGTGGACAGCATATACCAGGCTAACTTTTCACATTGGTCGCAGCGGTTGGGATTCAAGCTTGCTATTGCTTCACCAGATAATCTCATTGAGTGACTAACTGAAAACCACTATAGGTACTTGGGGGCATATCAATAACAACCGGCGATAATTATCTCTAAGCGCACTTAGCGCTAGGATAATTATCGCCGGCTAGCGTGAATTTTTATCGCTGAGATAGCGTGCTATTAGCAACGCTTATCTCAATAGCGATAAAAATCCTCGCGCTAACAGGCTAACGTGAGATTATCGCTGGAAACCCAGCGATAATCTCACGTTGCCTTGTTGATAGGGACAGGCAAACTTAGCCATGATATCCTCCTTCCGTAGGATATCATGGCTAAGTCAGAAAAATACCAGACGTAAAAAAGCAGCGTTAACCGCGGTTAGCGCTGCTTTTTTTGTCTCTAACAGGGTTAGCGACATTCTTGATAATAGGAGAAATGTCGCTTAGCGACATTTCTCCTATTATTTTACTCTGGAACGCCCCCTTTGCATCTCATTAGAGATGCAAGGGGAAGCGTAGAGTAAAAGGGTGCTAACATGCAAATTTGCGTGTTAGCGCCCTGTTGTTGATAGGGCGCTAGTTTTATCTCTGCTTTTTTGGCTTTTAAAGCCAAAAAAGCAGAGATAAAGCCCTTGTTGATATGCCCCTTAGATACGTATAAAACAAGACTAGAATAAAGTAAGTTCTACTGAACTTAGAGTTGTGTGTCAAGGGCTTAGCACACCCTTTCTACAACTCAAGAGAGTGTAGTAGCTCCCACTAGAGTAGGTAGGTGCACACACCACACTCGTATGTCTTCAAGGGCAGAAGCCAGTGGGCCCCTACCAACTAGATATGACCATCTCTCATTCCAAGAATTGAGAAACATGTGTACATCTAGGAAGGTGAAGAAAGGGAGACACCCAGACACTCAACGCCTCATAGAGTCCTTGCTCTTAGATGACCTCAGAAAGACCCCAGGGTCTGATGAGGAAGGCAGATTGGCAAGGAGGTGAACATTACCATGACCGAGATTCTGATGCTGGCCAGGAGGATCAACATGATTCTAACCTGGACAATGCAGCTTTTCCTGAAGGTGAGAGAGAAGGCCTCAGTGGCCCTCTATTTACCCCACCTGGAAGAGTTGGCAGTGTGCCAAGAAGATCAAGATTTCCTTCACAGGAATCTAATCATTCTGGTACATCTGTAGGGACCTCTATCTCTCATAAGAGCTCTACTTCTCAGAAAAGGGAGTCCTCTTATGAGAGGAAATGCAGACTGCTTGAGTTTGAGAAAGCTAAGCTTAGGCTCAAGAGAGAGCAATTAGCCTTAGATAGGGAATCCCTGGAGCTCCAGAGAGCTTCAAAAAGGTTGGGGCTAGAGCCCCATGGTGGCAGCAACAGTGTCCCTAGAGGTAGAGATCATACTCATGACCATAGGAACCTGAACAAGATTGTCCCTCCCTACCAGAGTGGGGATGACATCCACAAATGGATAACTGCACTGGAGAGGGCCTGTAAGGTACAGAGGGTCCCTCAGGAGCAGTGGGCAGCAATCTTGTAGCTCTCCTTTGCAGACAAAGGCAGAGACAAGCTCCTCACTGTGAGAGAAGAGGATGCTGAGAATTACAAAGTCTTGAAGAGTGCTCTGATTGATGGGTTTGGCCTAACCACTGAATAATACAGGATAAAGTTCAGAGACACCCAAAAGGCACAGACTCAAGACTGGGTTGACTTTGTATATTGTGCTACTAAGGCTCTGGAGGGCTGGTTACTTGGCAGTAAGGTGTGTTAATTATGAGGGAGAAGATCCTTAATAATCATCAAAATCAGCTGTTGCATCAGTACCTGGTGGACTCTGATCTGACCTCTCCCCAAGAATAGGGAAAGAAGGCAGACAAATGGGTCAGAACCAGGGTGAGGCAGAAAGGTCAGAACCAAGGTGGTGACTCCAAGAAGCAGGAGCCCCAAAAATCTGCATCTGGTGGGGAGTCACAATCCAACAAGGGAAAAGGCCAAAATAAACCATGGTGTAAAACCTGTGAACAGAAAACCCATTGGACCAGTGACTGTACCAAGTCCAAGGACTCAACTCCAGCCAACATTGCCCCTACAGCAACTGTTTCCCCTAGTTCAGCTCCAAGTGGTGGTACTCAGAATAAGGGTATGCTAGGGTTAACCCTGGGTTCTGAGGTGGACTCTGGCTGTACTGATCTGTGATGGAGGCATGGACATGTCCTCCTTTGTCAGTCCCAGTAATCTGGGCAAATACAGACAGCAGCCTTTGATAAATGGAAAAGAGGCCTTGGCATTCAGGGACACAGGAGCAAGTGTCACCATGGTGACAAAAGATCTTGTAGCTCCTGAGCAAATCATACTTGGGGAGATGTACCAACTGACCAATGCTAGCAATGTCAGGACAGACCATTCATTGGAAGTTGTTAATTTCACCTGGGGAGGGGTAACTGGCCCAAAGAAGGTTGTGGTAAGTGCGGACCTCCCTGTTGAATGCTTGCTTGGCAATGATTTAGAAACTTCAGTTTGGGCTGAAGTGGAGCTCAGGACTCATGCAGAAATGTTGGGAATCCCTGCAGATGTGTTTGCTATGACCAGGTCACAGGCAAAAATGTCTAACACTGAACAGGCCCTGGATCCTGGAAGAATGGACCAGGCACCTTCCAAAAAAAGGAGCAGTAGCGGTAAGGCAGTGTCTTACCCCCTGACTTAGAATTCAGACCAGTCTCTCGAGGGAAATGATCTTAGCCCCATAGGGTGCTCCATGTCAATGGACTCAAACCATATGTTGACAGGGCTGACATGAGCTTGCTCATGGCTACTGATGAGGGACAGGAGGAAGAGAGTGATCCACTCCCTGACCTGCTCTCACATAACCCTGATGATGGTTCAGTAGATGGTGTAGCCTTGGCAGGCAGCCTCACTGTCCAGCAGCAAACTGATTGAAGACAAGTCCTCAATCAGTTTAGACATAGGTTTTCACTGACTCCAAGTCAGACTACCTGGTGCACTCATGAAGTGGACACTGGGGACAGTCTGCCTGTTAACAATAAGATTTACAGGTAACCTGACCATGTGAGGGACTGCATCAGGGCTAAAGTCCAAAAGATGTTGGAATTGGGAGGTATTGAACCCTCAGATAGCCCTTGGGATAGTCCGGTAGTCCTTGTGCCTAAACCTCACACTAAAGATGTCAAGAGAGAGATGAGGTGTTGTGTAGACTACTGAGGTCTCAATGCAGTCACTAGGACTGATGCCCATCCAATCCCTAGGGCAGATGAGCTTATAGACACTTTGGCCTCAGACAAGTTTCTAAGCACATTTGACCTAACAGCTGGCTACTGGCAGATCAGACTAGCTGATGATACAAAGCCAAAGACAGCATTTTCTACCCCTAGTGGTCATTACCAAATTGTGGTGATGCCCTTTGGTCTGAAGAATGCACATGTCACTTTTCAAAGGTTGGTGAACAAAGTCCTTACAGGCCTGGAAGCCTATAGTGCAGCATATCTAGATGATATTGCTGTCTTTAACTCCACCTGAGAGGACCACCTTGTCCACTTGAGAAATGTTTTGGAGGCCCTGCAGAAAGCAGGCCTAACTAGCAAGGCCACCAAGTGCCAGATAGGGCAGAGTCAGGTTGTGTACCTGGGCCACCTTGTGGGTGGAGGCCAGGTTCAACCATTGCAGAGCAAAATCCAGACCATCATGGACTGAGTTGTTCCAACCACCCAGACTCAGGTCAGAGCTTTCTTGGGCCTGACTGGGTACTATAGAAGATTTGTCAAAGGGTTTGGATCCATAGTGACCCCTTTGAATGACTTAACTTCTAAGAAAATGCCCAAGAAAGTTCAGTGGACAGTCAGCTGTAAAAAGGCATTTGATGACCTGAAGCAGGCCATGTGCACTGCTCCCATTCTGCAAAGTCCTGACTACTCTAAACAATTCATTGTCCAAATAGAGGCATCTGAGTTGGGGGTAGGGGCTGTGTTATGACAATTGAATGATGAGGGTCAGGATCAGCCAGTAGTTTTTATTAGCAGACAGCTGACCCCCAGAGAGAAACGTTGGTCAGCTATTGAGAGGGAGGCCTTCGCTGTGGTTTGGGCTCTGAAGAAGCTGTGGCCATACTTGTTTGGCACTCACTTCATTGTTCAGACAGACCATAAACCCCTCTTATGGCTAAAACAGATTAAGGGTCAAAACCTCAAACTTTTGAGGTGGTCCATTTCCCTACAGGGGATGGACTATACAGTGGAAGATAGAACTGGGAGCAAACATGCCAATGCAGATGGACTCTTCAGATATTTCCACTTAGAACATGAAGACTCAACAGGTCAAGGTTAGTTTAATATCCCTCCATTTGGGAGGGGGTTGTGTAGGAGAGTAGAATCTGCTTCTTATACTCACCCCCCACTTTTTGATGATGTTTCACTGTTTTTTTACTCAGTGAGACAGGGATCCTGCTAATCAGCACCCCAGTCTATCTGCTTTCCACTCTAAATTGATTACATGTACTTTAGGTACACTCCAGATTGGATTCTGGGGTACCCTTATGAGTTCCTAGTATATGGTATACTATGTACCCAGGGCATAGGTACCCCAGGGGCCCTCTGAGGCTGCAGCATGTATTATGCCACCCCTGGGTAACCATTTAAAATGACACAACAGGTCTGCTACAGCAGCATGTGTAAGTTGGTGTATGCACCCCCCTATATCTCTCCCTATCACTGCACATATAAGCCTATCAGTCACCCCTATGGCAGGCGTTATCAATCCTAAAGGCAGAGTGCTGGGGTTATGTGAGAGGGTGCCCATGCATGAGCTGAGCCCCTCTGCAGCCTTCGGAAACTTTACTCCAGGGTTGTTTGTGATTAGGGCTCCCGGTTTTATGGTATTTATTTTTTTGCCATTTCCGTCTGTATTTATCCATATTTATTTTTTGGGCTTTTTTTCTGTATTTATCCATATTTATTTTTGCCACAAATAAAAGGCGACGCTACAGCTAGTATTTTCCCACATTTATTTACATTGACCCACTGAGAGAAACTCGCACTGCCTTCAGCACAACTCAATTATGCTGCGACTAAATTCAAATTATGCACTAGACAACAGTAAAATGCTGCCTGAAAAAAAATTAATAACACCCTGGAAAAAGCAAACACTCATAGGGAATGCAAGAATAAGCAAAGCATGTGAACTGTAATCAGAAAAAAAACATGGTTACCTTAACAGTTTTAAACTCATTATTCAGAAATCAGTAAGTGATTTTGCCTGAAAAGTTCAAGACATGGCTACAGGACCAGGAAGGGACCCCTTTCAATGTCCATTGCTTATATCCTTTCAAAATGTATGCAGTTTGGTTTAAAAAAGACCACATCCCCAAACACAGAGCCGCATTTTATAAGCTAAAATAATTACAAAGTTGAAAACGATCATAGTAAACGTTTCCACTCTACCCATCAACCAGGTATTGCAGTCCCTTTAGGAATGGCGCACTTACCCACCCTGGGAAAACATTGTTGTTCAAAGAAAGAAGATAAAAAGAAAGTAGCGCTTTCACTGGCAAACTCTGTAAAGTGGCGCTAATGTGTGTGGGTGTAAATAACAGTCTGGCCTGTCTGCTGTCCACTCTGTATTGCTTTATTTAGGTATTTAACTATTTTTTCTCTCCATTCCGAGGTTTTTCTTTTCAATAGAAAACGGTCAGAAAATGAGGACATTTACAGCCAAAGTGTTCAGCCTTTTATGATCAATTTCACAGGGGAACAAATAAAGAAAAGGAGAGGCAAGAGAGAGTATCTTAAGAGCTGCCTCTTGAAATCAGCACGTAAGCAGGAGCGAGACAGAGACAGAAAGAGATGGAGGAATAAAGAGAGTTGGGCAGCCGCCAGAGGCAGATCAGGAGTAGTGGACACTGTCCTTGCCATGAAGGAAAAGAGACAGCGTTTATTTTTTCTCCGTTCTCTGCCCTTCCCAGACTGGCTGAGCCTTCCTGCAGCAGAACAAAAGGCAGAGGGCGGGTGGCCTCTGACTCCAGGCAGGTCAAGTGCAGGGCCATTAGGTAGCGCTTTCGTGTGCTAATGGCCCTGTGATAACAGAAGGGAGAGGGGAAATTCCTGTGTCCCCTCGTCCCCCCCACCCTTGTCCCCCGTGTCCCCCCACTCCAAAATCTGGGGGGGATATATCCCCCGCGTCCCCCACACTTCCTACGCCCATGCACACATCCCAAGAATTTACTGTAATGTTTAAAATGCTCGAAAGAGGTAAGTCTGGTAGCCCAGTGTTTCCAGGTTACTTAAAGCATTCGACTGAACAGATAAAGGCATCGTTCACACTCAGTGTGACTTCATTCACCATGCTCTGTGTACGGGCTCTGAAAACAGAGGCACGAATTGGCTCAAAATTATACATTGTGAAAAGTAACACGAGTGGATGCCAACATTTCAGAGGAGCAAAGTGCGTACCCCCCCCCCCCACGTTTGTGGCAGCCCGGGCTGAAACAGCTTATACACAGCCGCCCCCGAGCACTTCACAGGTCTTTAAAAGACCATTCGCTTGTTAATGGGGCTCTGTTGGTTTTTCACCCCTTCTAGAGCCCCTGCATCGCCTCTTCGACTTTTGCTGGAAGAATTAGCACGTTACACAATACTGCCCTGTCAGCTGAAACCCAGAGGCATCAGGTTTTTGCTTGCAGGAATCTGGAGGCGGGAGACTAGCGCGGCAACATTTACTCGTATTTTACCGTTTATAAATATAAATACAGACAAAGGAAATATCGATTTCCGTCTGTATTTATATGTATAAATCCGTAAATACGGAAAACCGGGAGCCCTATTTGTGATGCAGCCAACCATTTTCTCTTAAGTGCATTATAACCTCGCGGTAAATGGTAACTTTAATACGGCTGCATGGAAACATGTCGTGTTTGGTGTCAAACACCTTGGAATTATACCTCCACACCAGTAACTGGTGTGGGAGGTATGATTCCACCCTACTAGAGGGAGAAACATGGCACCACTGGTATACCCGGTACCAGCTTAACAGAACCCTGGCATCACAAAAAGGATGCTGCCAGCCACATACACGAGTCTGCCCTCCTGCTGCTGGATGAAACTCCGGCAGGGGAGGCTGGACAATAGGTTTCCTGTCACAGGGAGGTGTGACCACCTCCCAGACAGCCTTTAGTGTATTTGGGCTGGGTGGGTGAACTCCAAGAGTGCTTTGAAGTCTGCACTGGGGGCACATTTGGTGTCTCAACAAGGGAGAGGAAGTAAAAACGGGTGGGCTATATTTAGTGAGGTCCAGCATACATGCCCTGGAATGATTAAGAAAGAAAAAGTATGCTGTTCCTCCTGGTCAGGGGAGGTTGTGTGAAGTATACACTCTACCCCAGGGTGGAGACAAAGTGAAAAATGATATCTAGACGGCCTGAGAACTCAATGCACGTGGCGGGTGGGAGACCCACAGGGGTGGAACTAAAACCCTCACACACCCAGCAAGCTAGGTGTCATGCTTCATCATCTGGGTTTTGCTCCTCGTCGGTTCGGCGCTGCAATTCCCAACGGGCACCCAAAGAAGGGGCTCTTTGTCGGAGATCTTTTGTTCCTTGCCGAAAGGTGAGTGCAAGTGAGGGCCAGGTAGGTGTAGATGTTGGTGAGTGTATATAAAACAGGGTTGGTTAGTCTGAATAACGAGTTTATTGGGTCAGTAAACCACCCTATTTAAAAACGATATGAGTGGCGGTAGTCTGGACACAGTGGGTCAAAGACTCGCTCCGCTCACCGGTTTCGGCGGAGCAGGGTAGGTTCTTAGACCACCCTTGGGCAACAGAAACCAGGCTACTACGCCATCCCAAGAGGCTCGCCACGCACCGACTGGAGCGGTACTAGCTTAAGTCTTAGGCCACTCCTTTGCGGAAGTGTTAGATTTTTCCACACTTTCATAGGGCAGATTTGACTAGGCACATACACATAAATGTGATATCCTGTCATACACCCTCACGATTGTAGATAGTTTACACCACATTGGTCCTGATGAATTGCCGTTGGATCCTCCTGACCATTAGGCGAGAAACATGTTGACCATCTGAGCTGAGCGGAGCGAGTCTTTGACCCACTGTGTCCAGACTACCGCCACTCGTTTTTAAACAGCGCCGACCCGACGAGGAGCAAAACCCAGATGATGAAGCATGACACCTAGCTTGCTGGGTGTGTGAGGGTTTTAGTTCCACCCCTGTGGGTCCCCCACCCGCCACGTGCATTGAGTTCTCAGGCCGTCTAGATATCATTTTTCACTTTGTCTCCACCCTGGGGTAGAGTGTATACTTCACACAACCTCCCCTGACCAGGAGGAACAGCATACTTTTTCTTTCTTAATTTTTTTCTTTCTTAGGCACATTTGGTGTCCCTGTGCATAGTCCAGCTCAAACCGGTTGCAGAGGTTGCCAGCCCCTGCCCTGGCACAAAACTGGACAAAGGATATGGGTGTAGCCACCCCTCTTTCCTGATGCTCCCATAGGTGGGTCCCCAGAGTTTGTTCAACCCCTTTCTTGGGTATAAAGTAGGAATCCCTGACTACAGGACTTTAGATATTACCTGGACAAAACTCTGCTACAGAATCCTAGAACTTCAACTTTCTACACGACGTTGGATGATCGAAGAATCTCCCTTGGAGTAGAGGAGTTACTCCCCTGCTTGGCAGGCACCAAAGATGCATCTGTCCGGTTTGCATCTCCAAAGCTCCTAAGGACTCCGAAGAATATTGCAACACAGGAGGTGGGTTCCTGTGGTCTTTGAGGTCGATCTGTGTGCTCAGCAACTCTGAGGCCGGTATCTATCGTGGAGACCATGCAACCCGAACCCCTGGACACCACAACCATTTGCAGAAGCATCAGCTTTGAGGTGACCTCTGAAGCTGAGCTTTGGGTCACTTGTAGCCCTGATCCCCAGCAGCAATTGCACCAAAGATTGCCGGCCTAAATTCTATGAGTGTTCCGTGAGCTGTCCCTTTGTGTTTTCTCTCAAGGTCCCTTTGCAATCCCTGGTCCGTCAACCTGTGGGTCCCCAAGAAGGCATCTTTAACTTTAATTGGGCTTCCCTGGTTGCTCCAGACATGCCCTGACTCTCCATCACTTGTGAAGTCTCCAGGACCTTGCTGGTCCACACCGAAACATCTTTTCTCTGACCGCGTGGGTTGCAGTTGCCAAGGCTTGTTGGTGTTCCCTCCAAACACTGTCCCCTCCAGGACTCGATATCCTTTGTGGGACAGCTCGCATCTGGATCCTGGTCATCGTCGACATCTCCTGGTCCCCGTGGCTGCAGAGTCAAACTTCACCTCTTCGCACCCAAAGCACTCGACATCGGTGGGCATTCGTCTACCGTGCCCCTGGTCACTGGCAAGTGACCCAGACTCTGTCTCCTCTGCTTTCAGGTTCTTCACATCTCCAATCCAGGCTTGGATCACACTGGACACTTTTCCTCTTCCCAGCAGCAGCACTTTGCATTGAAAACGACGACGATTCCCGACACCATTTGACAGCTATGCACCTGGCTTCCCTGGGTGAGGTAACACGAGTCCTCCGGGGCTCCCATGGGTGCTGCCCTGAAACCCTCTAAGTCTGAAAGGGTTTGCTCAAAGTCCTCTCCTAAGTGTCCTTAATCTTTAAAATTCCAACCGCGACTTTCCCATAGAATTGTACGGAGCTCGCGGCTGTGTTCTCACACTGCACATGTCTAACCCTGGCGTAGTGGGCGTAGTGGGGCTACGCAGAGCATCACGGAGTGGGGCCAAATCTACGCGCCCCCACACACTCCATGTAGCCCCACTACGCACCGCCCGCCTCTCTCCCGCTCTCATTTTAAAATTACTTACAACCTTAAAAGTAAAGAAAATTACTTACCTGAGCTGCGGCGTCCCGGGGCTCCATCTTCCTGCTTCCTCGCTAACTTCTTCCTCACAAATGCAGATGCGCGGGCATCCACGCATGCGCATTTCTCCCGACGCGTTTCGTGCTACATGCACTTCCTCATGGGTAATGGAGTTCAAAAGGCAAAGAACACAGCAATTATTCGGCACCAGAATAAATATTCAACACCCCGCCTCAGTGGGCGTGACCACCCCGTGGCCCTTTAAAGAATTGTTGGCATACTTACCTGTTGGTGGCCTTTCTACAGCAGGCAGCTTGGATATATATATATATGTATATATATATTTATATATATATATAAAATAAGCCGTGTGTTCCTAGAGACCATGAACTATATATAACCTATAATTGAAACTGAACAAGTGAAACTGAAGATGAAATAGCCACTTCCCTAAACCAGGATACCTGCCCTGTACTCCCCCTGCATTGTTACAGAGTGACCCTGAGTGAACAAGGCCACCTCCCTCAGCTGCAGGACACTTCCTGTTCGAATTAAAAGCCCTACGACTACGAGTAAGCTTAATGTTTAGACAGGGGGGCTGCTGGTTTTTTTGACACCTCCGACGTCATGAGACCACCCCCGTTTCTGGCCTCGGAGGCCTCTAGCGGCTTGTGGAAGATGGCTGGCGCCCTCGATCTTGTAGGTCACCCCCTGTGGCACCGGCCACGGGTCAATGTTCTTTCTGGCTGCAGCGCTGCTTGTCGGCCTCTGCAACCTGCCAATGTCTGCGCTGCCTCCACTGGCCACCAGGTGGCGGCAGCGTACAGTCATAGACTTGTCCTCTTTCATCTAAATGAAGAGTTTCAAGATCCGTGGGTGAGGCAGGGAAGCACTTCTACACTGGCCGACTCCGGGCCCCTCATTAGAAGGGGTCCCGCCACCCACAGGGATTTGGGCAGCGGTGGAAGAGCAATAAAAAGGTATGGGATCTGTGACACTGCTTCCGATGGGGGCTGGATCAGTGAACATGGGGCGGGGTCAAAGGTGTGGCTAAAAAGAACAAACTATGGAGGGCCTCATTTACGAGGCCCTAGCGGCACTTTGGCCCTCATCGGAACATCACTTTCTTGATGATCCGTTGGTGCTGTGTGCCCCGGCATATTTACAAGGCCATGTAAAACCACTATACGTGGCTTTCCATGCTCTTGTAAATATGTACACCTTTCACACAGAACACCGTGTGAAAGGGGTGTTGCATGGGTGTTGCTGTCGGTGTTCCCATATAACACCCATGGAATCTGAAAAATTCCCAGATTTACGAGGAAGCGTAAACCTGGGAATGCGTTAGAATCCTACGCCAGGGAGACGTAGAAGGGGCACAATGAGGAGAATTATTTTGTATTTCTCCTTTTTTCCCTCTTTCTATGTGTACTGAAATATGCCGCATGCGTAGGAAGAGGAAAATGCCAACGATTATTGTTTTTGTGCAGGAAGGTGTCCCTTCCTGCACAAAAACAATCAGCGCTGCAACGCAGGCACCCTTGCACCATAATGCAAGGGATAATGCAAGGGTGTCTGTGTTGGCGCGCGGCTGCTGTTTGTGCACCTGCACAGGAGAAAAGGACAGGAATGCACCGCGTCTTGTAGATGTGGCAGGAATGTGCCCTTTTCTTTTGACGCACGGCAGCGCAGCACGGAGGCCCGCTGCGCTGCTGTGTGTCATACGTTTGTAAACGAGGCCCTCGGTATTTTGTTGGTTTTTCAACTTTAAAGCACACTTAAAATGAAGAATAAATGCAAGTTAAACCAATCGGTGAGCGATGCACCACGTTTGTGAGCCCTCTGTTGGTTAATGGAATCACTGCAGGAATCTGTGTGTGTTGTGACCAGAGAGCCACAGAACTGAGCTCTGGTTGGTGCAGTGGGGAATAGTGACTTGTGGTTTTTAGTGTTATGGGGCGGAGACTGTGACAGTAATCACTGTGAATATGTACGTCAGTATTTTTAAATTTGCATTACACATAGTACAAGATAGGCAGACCCAAAGTGCACAAAAAGATTTAGGTTTCAGATTTTTTGTAAAGTGCTTCCGAAATATAGATCTGAGCAGTGTGCGGACTGTATCTAGGGCAAACGTGTTTTTAAAACTGTCTATTAAGAGGACACACTCCGCACCTCACCAGGTCACCTCACAATAGACCCCTCTTCAGGAGACTCCATCAATAGCAGCCAGGACCGGCTTCCAAGCACCCGCTGCATTTGCAGATTAACCCAATGCGACATCTGCATTTCTTTCAGTCGGAAGACACCCTGGCAGGAAGGCTCGGCTCTTGTTCAGCTGTCTCTCCCTCCCTTCCTCGGCTTCACAGCCCTGGAGACTGTCTCCCTTCCACTTCATCTGAGGCCTATTTAGGGGCATATAATCAAGACCGGCAATAAAATTATCGCCACTTTAGCGGCAGAAAGCTGCCGCTAAAGCAGCGATAATGGGCTTGATAATATGCTCTATGGAATTCCAATTGAAGCCCATGTTAGATGTGAAGGACGTCAAACCTGAGCTTCAATTGGAATTCCATATAGAGTATTATCAAAGCCCATTATCGCCGTTTTAGCGGACGTTTTCTGCCGCTAAAGCGGCGATAATTTTATTGCCGGTCTTGATAATATGCCCCTAAATGTCGTAATCAACTGTCCAGGGATGGTTCCCTTTTGACATAAAATAGGGGAACTGTTTGTGTCAAATTTAAAAAGTATGACCATGTCGAGCCCCTCAGATCCCACCCGCTTCGACCTCTGGGTTTAGGGTGTTCCTGTCTTGCTATTGCCTCTGACCGGCCGCTGCGGCTGGGTGAGGTGGAGAGCTCCAGAGAGCGGAGCCGTGAGCCGCAGTCCGGAGCCAGAGCTTGCCGTCCCTTCGGTACCCTGGCACTGCCCATGTAACCCCTAGTCTCAGTGAAGGAAGGGGCAGGTGTGGAATGTTACATATCTATTATGCGGTCATTACGAGCATGCCGATAATTACCAATATGTGGTGTGACTCCTGTTACCGCATCTATCGCAATTATGAGGTATGTATGTTTTGGTATTTCGGGGCATATTATCAAGGTCGACGTTAAAATTATCGCCGGTTTAGCGGCAGAGAACTGCCGCTAAAGCAGCGATAATTGCTTGATAATATGCCCTGGAGAATTCCAATAGTAGCCCATCTTCACTCCAGAACATCGGCTTCTATGGGAATTCTCAAGGGCATATTATCAAGCCCATTATCGCCGACTGACGCTAAATCAGCGATAATTTTTAACGCCGTCCTTGATAATATGCCCCCTATAAAGCATGACTCTAGCAGGCTAGTGATGGAGTGCTGCACAGGGGCAAGACCAGTATATATACATGGAGGGAGGGGGGAGGTAGAGCTTACGGATGTGGGGGCATATTATCAGGCAGATAATTTTAACGCCGTTTCTTGATAATATGCCCGTGGTGAGAAGTCTGCTTGTCTGCGACAGTGCTCCTTGAAAATGTATGTTCAGTTTCTTCCAGGATGTTAGGGGGGCTGGTGCTGTTCTGGTGTCGGAGGGGGGATGTTAGGGGGGCTGGTGCTGTTCTGGTGTCGGAGGGGGGATGTTAGGGGGGCTGGTGCTGGTCTGGTGTCGGAGGGGGGAAGTTAGGGGGGCTGGTGCTGTTCTGGTGTCGGAGGGGGGATGTTAGGGGGGCTGGTGCTGGTCTGGTGTGGGAGGGGATGCTGTCCCAGATCCTGGGGTGGGGGCTGAGAGGGTTTGTTTTTATTGTGTTCTCCTTCCTGTAGAGTTCACTCTCTGATATGCGGATGTAGCTCCTCGTCTGGCGGTGGCCGTGATGCTTAGCTCGGTGGACAGGGGTCTTGGTTTCGAGGCAGAAGGGGGAGTATGCCCCAGGCCCCTGCTTTCTAGGGCCTCACTCTCTTTCAACATCATTTATTTATAGATTTCTGATCAACCCGGACGAAGCGTGTCTTACACTGGTGTCATTTGTGTAATTTTGGAAAATGTGCAATATGCTTATTACATAAATGTAACTAAATTACCCCGTTACGTCACATCTCGTGTTAATACACGCCATTATGGTAACATTTTACCACGAGTCTAGGGCAATAGTGCACAGGGTCCCACAACGAGCAGCTGTTGCTTGCGCCACGTGTGCCGCTTGCGCTGCTTTTAATTTCAAAATGCGTCCTTGCCTCAGAAACCTACGGTAGGACATATTTTATGCTAAAATATAGATAGCAGTAAATGAAGAATTTGCATTTCATGGAGTTATGCATCATTTTATGTAATTATCTGTAATTTCCCCAAAATGCTATGTAATTATGCACAAGAAAACTACCTAAATTTCACACTCGGTTGATTTTGAGATGTGAGCGGGCCTGTAACTTTCATTCTAAAGCATCTTCCGTGGCTGGTCACTAGATGGCGCCAGCGCCATGTTTTCTCTTCCCCTGAAGCACATATTGTTTAATGCTTGAAACCGGCGCTGCGCGTCACTTGTGGCCGCAATGCCAGAGGCCTCGAGGTGGCCCGCGTGAAGTTTGTCCCCAGGCCTCACGGTCGTTTCCGGCAAACCCGATCAGAATTATGACACATTTATAATTACTTCCTGTAATGTGGTGCCGTACTTCCGCATAACATCACAGAAAAAAATCATGATCATTCCCACCAGCAAAGGACTGGTGACAAGAATCTGGAAAACAGCTCGTTTATGCAATTACTGCTAATTAATCGCATTGTTTATGCAAAACATAACAGCTCCCATCCCGACTGCATTAATTAATTAAAACAGTGCATTGGCCCTCGTTTACTGCTGCCTGACACCGTCTCGTGGCTAATTGACATCCCCGTCTTTGTGCAGGTGTTTGGGGTCTCGCGTGACCCTCCCTCAGGTAACAGACTCGAGCACAGCAAACTTGGCGCACTCCGGGGCTTATTTACAAGCCCCTTGCGCCACTTTTCCGTTACTTTTCCCATGTTAAAAATGACGCAAAAGTGACGCAAGGGGCTTGTAAATCTGCCCCCATCTTCACATAGGAAAGGAGGGACCCAGGTTGAGGCAAAACCGCGCAAATTGTGAATCATTTCTTTCCCAGGACAGAGGGGGCGGTCACGGGGCCCTGCTGCACTGGTGCCAGTGCTTCGTGACTGTCTTTGGGGTCACGGACCCTGGAATGCATAGCGCCTACAAGGGCAGGTGTGAAGCATTCAGCGCCTTGTACTGTGCTGACATCAGGGTGCGGTTGAGGTGTCCCTGGTGTCACATTTACAGGGCTTGTGGTTTGCGACCAGTGCCTTATATGGGTTATATGGGTTGGTACTGTCCGGCACTCTGATGAGAATAGATTTGATGTTAAAAAATCATGTTGACCTAGATTGAATTATTTTTTTAATGGTCTAGGTTCATGGCTGTCTTTAAAAACAATTCTGTGCGTGTATAGACTTGTTATCAGTCTCACGTACTATTAAGTCCAAAGTGGGGTCGACATGTTTCAGCCCTTCGGTTGCCCAGATGGGTCAGGGGGCTTTCTTCAGGACCGGTGTACAAGGTGAAGTCTGTATATTGTTACAGTCTTTTTTTGAATAGGTATGTATTTCCCGTTTTTTGGTCAACTTGTACCTGAAAGTCCTGCAATGCGGACTTCTGCAGATTGCCGGTGACCAATATTGCCAGCTTCAACAAGGTGCAGCGCGACTTGTGCTGACTCTTCCCTTAGCAATCCGGATATACCTATTCAAAAAAAGACTGTAACAAAATACAGACTCCACCTTGTACACCGGTCCTGAGGAAAGCCCCCTGACCCATCTGGGCAACCGAAGGGCTGAAACATGTTGACCCCACTTTGGACTTTATAGTACGTGAGACTGATAACAAGTCTATACACGCACCGAATTGTTTTTAAAGACAGCCATGAACCTAGACCATTAAAAAGAAAATTCAATCTAGGTCAACATGATTTTTTAACATCAAATCTATTCTCACTTCACTTCATTTCAACACACCCACCACCCACTATTCTCTTTCTGATCACTACTGCAATAACCAGTGGTTCTCCTCCGGATGGAGGAAGCATACAACTAAAATAAAACCCTATGATGATGCTGTCACGTTATTAAACATAAGGCGGAGAACCAAGATATACCGCCTCGCGAACTGAGTACGTGAATGAGGTTTTTTTATTGAACTTGACGGATAAGACTGCAGACCCTGGTTACTCAGGTCAAGTGATCCATTCCCAACTGATTTTGAATGTTTATGATGTGTCATTGGCAGCAAATCCACTTCTAGCTGTATTGATACTGATGCTAGTTACGATCCTGTGTCGGGTTTGTTGGTCCTAGGAGTGTCTGCTTCGTTGGTCCTAGGAGTATCTGCTTCATTGGTCCTCGGAGTGTCTGCTTCGTTGGTCCTATGAGTGTCTGCTTCGTTGGTCCTAGGAGTGTCTGCTTCGTTGGTCCTATGAGTGTCTGCTTCGTTGGTCCTAGGAGTGTCTGCTTCATTGGTCCTAGGAGTGTCTGCTTCGTTGGTCCTATGAGTGTCTGCTTCGTTGGTCCTATGAGTGTCTGCTTCATTGGTCCTAGGAGTGTCTGCTTCGTTGGTCCTATGAGTGTCTGCTTCGTTGGTCCTAGGAGTATCTGCTTCATTGGTCCTAGGAGTGTCTGCTTCGTTGGTCCTAGGAGTGTCTGCTTCATTGGTCCTAGGAGTGTCTGCTTCGTTGGTCCTAGGAGTGTCTGCTTCATTGGTCCTAGGAGTGTCTGCTTCGTTGGTCCTATGAGTGTCTGCTTCGTTGGTCCTAGGAGTGTCTGCTTCATTGGTCCTAGGAGTGTCTGCTTCGTTGGTCCTATGAGTGTCTGCTTCGTTGGTCCTATGAGTGTCTGCTTCATTGGTCCTAGGAGTGTCTGCTTCGTTGGTCCTATGAGTGTCTGCTTCGTTGGTCCTAGGAGTATCTGCTTCATTGGTCCTAGGAGTGTCTGCTTCGTTGGTCCTAGGAGTGTCTGCTTCATTGGTCCTAGGAGTGTCTGCTTCGTTGGTCCTAGGAGTGTCTGCTTCATTGGTCCTAGGAGTGTCTGCTTCATTGGTCCTAGTGGTGACTGACATCCCTTTTCTCTTGAGCTCTTTTTCACCAGTCAATCTACCATGGAAAGAGCTACTCTGTACATTGAAATTTACTGTGGATTGTACTAGTGATGGTGTCCGTTTGTCTGCGCCTTTAGAAACTAAAAATGCTGTTTCAGTGGTCCTATGTTAATATAATGTCATGTGATGCTGATAATGACACGCCCTCGTGCCAATCCAAGCTGCATGTGCTTGATCAGGTCCCTCGGACCCTGTAGTACGAGCTTGCTAAGGATGTAGGATGCTTTCTTACTGCAGAGCTTGTAAAGATCAGAGTGAATCCCATGACAAAGCTTCCCTGTATTCCCCATCACCCTCTACTTTCTGAAGTAGAGACTGAGGACCCACCCAGTCATTGCTACTCTGTTCAAATTAAGAATTCTGATCCATTTTACTGATCAAAAAGCCTGGTAAACAAACAACTTGGGGGCATATCATCAAGGGCTTTATCTCTGCTTTTCTGGCTTTAAAAGCCAGAAAAGCGGAGATAAAACCATCGCCCTATCAGCAAGAGGGTGCTAACATGCATATTCGCATGTTAGCACCCTTTTACACTACGCCTACCTTTGTATCTTTAATGAGATGCAAAGTGGGCGTTCCTGACATACACTACATGTCAGGAGAGCAATAACGCGTCTTTGCGCTATCAGCAAGGATGCCCTTGCATTTTAGCAGACGTTAGTTTTTGGAGAAAACTGCTGTTTTCTCCCAAAACTAACGTCTGCTAAAATCCTGACTTAGCCACCCCTAACATTGGGGGTGGAATATGCTGATACGACCACAGGGTCGTATCAGCAAGGTTATCTCCCTTTTGCAGGGAACATCGCTGGGAAACCAGCGATGTTCCCTGCAAAACGGCAATAACATCGCTATCCCTGGAATTTGTATCGCCCTGGAGCAGCACGTTGATGATAACGCGCTACCAGGGCGATAAAAAGCAGAGATAGCCTGCGATAAGAAAATTATCGCTAAGCACGGCCAGAGATAATTATAGCTGGCCGTTGCTGATACGGCCCTTGGTTTGTTTATACATGCTGTTGTAGTGACTGTTTTTCCAGTCGTACCTAATCTTGCTACTGTATTGTCATGCATATTAGCAATGGACATATGATTCACTGTTGCAGATCTGTGTTCTGCCTTCTTTTTCATCTCAGTGTTCCCTGAACGTCACTTCTTTGTTGCCTTCCTAAACCATTTTGGCTGTATTAGTTCCAGGCTATGCAGAGCAGGCCTGGGCCGAGTTTGCAAAGTTTTTCGCACTCCGCGGAGCTCGCTGAGTTCCCTAAAACTCTGCTCCCTGGAGCGAAGTGGAGTTTTTCCCCACTTGCGCTCCCCAACGGTAAGTTGATGAGCGCAAATGAGGAAAATTCAATGCTAGACTGCTTCCTAGCGAGATTTCTCAACGCGGGCAGTCGCGGATTGCCGCTACTGCTCGCATTGAGAAACCTTCCGTTCATGTTGAGGAAGCTGCCGCTCGCGTAGAACTTCTACTCTAGCAGCAGAAGCTAGCTGCACCCTCTTGAGCTCGGCATGATGCCATTCACGCTGATTTTACAGCGCGGGACAAATATCTGGCACTAAAAATCATCGCGAACAGTGCAAGGTAACGCATTCCACTGCTTACGTAACTCCGCGTAGCTTGGTGCAGATTTTTTGTCACTTCGCAGAGTTCTGCATAGCGGAGCTCTGCAAATTCTGCCCAGGCCTAATACAGAGTCAATATTTAAACAACGGTATCCCGGCACTCCAAAGTTACAGTTACAGTTTATGTGGTTGTTAACCACAGAAGCGTAGAACAGAATATTGACAATGAAACTGGCTGCAGAACAGATTAGGTCCTCACAGTAGTATGTAAAAAAAGGATAGTTTAATTACAAATGTTTACAGAAATAGGAAAGAATCGCAGTCATGAGTATACTTCAGAAATCCCTAATACAATAGGTAACATTCAATATTTCATGAAAAGAGACCATATGGTCTCCAAATCTTAGTTCCAGATGGATAACAGCCGACACGTGTTTCGTCACGTATAGTGACTTCCTCAGGGCTGTAGAAAAAATATCAAGATCTTAGTTGACTGAGCAGAATACATCATGCGATTTAAACATTTACTTTTCTAGTTTTATGCTAATCTTAAAAAAGGGAATAGTTGATATAGAATTGGATATTAATAAAAAGATGAATGGGAAAAGAACAGAAACCCTAGAGAGAGAAAATATAGTTAAAAAGAACCTCCTAAATGTGAAGCAAGACCAAAGAAGTGATATCTAACGATCAGAGATAAGAAAGACAAGAAAGCAGTGAGGAGAAAGGATATTGTTTGTCCCATCACCATGCCGAATGTGCAAGAAGTGGGTCATTTACTGAGAGTAACTAAGCAATTATCCCAAATCGAGCATAGATACCAACCTTTTAATATAAGTTGGTAGAGATGTGTCTTTTACTATTATTAGATACAATTGACGGAGACTTTTTAACTTTCAAGACAAGCTGTACAAATTTCAGATTTACCCCTTAGGAAATGGACAACACTTACAAACAATTATAAGGGTAATGATAACGGGAAACCTATCCCTCTTTCTTAACTAAACGCCTATATTTCTTAACCAATTATATATATTGACAATAATTGGTCCTCTGTTACTTTGCCTATCCGTAATGCAGCTCTCTTTTGAACCTTATACAGAATCTCCCTTACTATTGACTGGAGTTTTGGAAATATCGTTGGCAAAAGGTTTAAATAAACGACTGTTACTTGAGTTGTCTCTACCAACTTATATTAAAAGGTTGGTATCTATGCTCGATTTGGGATAATTGCTTAGTTACTCTCAGTAAATGACCCACTTCTTGCACATTCGGCATGGTGATGGGACAAACAATATCCTTTCTCCTCACTGCTTTCTTGTCTTTCTTATCTCTGATCGTTAGATATCACTTCTTTGGTCTTGCTTCACATTTAGGAGGTTCTTTTTAACTATATTTTCTCTCTCTAGGGTTTCTGTTCTTTTCCCATTCATCTTTTTATTAATATCCAATTCTATATCAACTATTCCCTTTTTTAAGATTAGCATAAAACTAGAAAAGTAAATGTTTAAATCGCATGATGTATTCTGCTCAGTCAACTAAGATCTTGATATTTTTTCTACAGCCCTGAGGAAGTCACTATACGTGACGAAACACGTGTCGGCTATTATCCATCTGGAACTAAGATTTGGAGACCATATGGTCTCTTTTCATGAAATATTGAATGTTACCTATTGTATTAGGGATTTCTGAAGTATACTCATGACTGCGATTCTTTCCTATTTCTGTAAACATTTGTAATTAAACTATCCTTTTTTTACATACTACTGTGAGGACCTAATCTGTTCTGCAGCCAGTTTCATTGTCAATATTCTGTTCTACGCTTCTGTGGTTAACAACCACATAAACTGTAACTGTAACTTTGGAGTGCCGGGATACCGTTGTTTAAATATTGCCTAGCACGGGGATTGCTTGCATGACCCATGCACTTCAGCACCTAGGTAGTAGGGTGCTTTCTTATCCCGAGTGGCACCACTAATTGATCTTGCTATGTGACCTATTCTCCTGTTCTGACAATTATTACTGTATACCCAACTCGAAAACACTAACCTTCTTTGATGTGCGCTCTCATATGCATTACTACCTTAGATTTTTCTTCTAATACAGAGTCACCTTTTATCTTCTCAAAAGCTTTGGACATCCTAACAGAACGATTAATACTGGTTCGATTTGTTGAAGATTTATTAGTTGCTTCTAGCTCATTGGATCAATACAAGGTTAACTCACTGTATCTACTTTCTCAAATAGATAAAAGGGGCATAAGAGTGCCATGAAGACCTTGGGCCTGCCCTACAAACACCTACTATCTCAGCTGAACACCAAACTTCTGCTTTGACACCAGGAGGTGTTCTGCAGCTGCTCTGCTACACAGATCTCATAGTGATGTGTCCCCTCCCGCTGTCCTCAGACATGGCCTGTGACTCCTGGAGGTGGAACTCTCCCAGATGCATGACTCCCAAATGGCTTCAGCCAGTCCTCTGGGCTGGGAGCCTCTCTGGTTGGCTCACCTGTGGCTGTCTGGAGTTGGGCTGTGGGAAGCTGCCTAGCTTTTTCTATGTGAAGGCACTCCACAACACCGGACCGGCGTACCTCAACAGCTGACTCAGCTTCTACACCCCCAGCCGCCAGCTCTGCTCCGCAGACCGCGCCCTCACCACTGTCCCTGTATCTGAAGAGTGACCGCCAGCGGCAGATCATTCTCCCACCTCGCCGCCAAGACGTGGAACACCCTCCCCATCTGCCTACGGCAGACCCAGGACCTACTGACCTTCAGAAGACTCCTCAAGACCTGGCTCTTCGAACAGTAGAAGCATTCCCCCGCTTCCCCCCCCCCCAGCGTCTTGAGACCCTCACGGGTATGTAGTGCGCTTTACAAATGCTATGATTGATTGATTGATTGATTGAAGTAAACATAGTTCTGGCAAGAACATTGTGTGCACTATGGAAACTATAGCGCGTTGTGTGTACTGTGAGTTGTGTAGTCACATAAATAACCGCCAGAGATAATAGTCATGTGATGCATTTGACTCCGCGAGTCGCTCTGTTTCTATGGTCGCAGGTTTAGCTTCCAGAAAAACAGTGCATTTTGCCTAAAAATTAGGAAATTTGTCATCAAAGTTCAAAACCTGGTAGAAAAAATGTTGGAAGCACGATGTAAGTGTCACAACTTTACTTTGTACAGATATTTACACCAGAATAGGACACGGAGACACCAGTCAGACAAAACAATTATGCAAATGTGTAGACCCAGTTAATGGACTAAATCTGTGGGGTACATTCAAAAACCACAGAGGAGTTCTACACAAGAGTATGCACGGTTAGCAATAACTCCAAACAGCCCTGGTCTGAAGGCGGCGGCAGCGGACTCGAAGAAGTGATCCACAGAGATCATCCGCTCACGTCTGTGGTGAAGGCTCCATCTACGCTGAAAACGGTTTCCTGCAATACAATGTGTAATATATTTACAATATATATAATATAAGCAGACTATCAATCTTTATGTTGGACCTGTTCCAATTGGCCCATTGGTTCCAATGTGGGAGGCAGATATGATGATGTCACTTCCTAGATCCCGCCCTAAGCCACAAGGCACCCTTTCCCAACCCACAGATTGTGCCGCACCTCCTCTTGCTTGTGCGGCCCATGGGCTGCCTGTGAAGAGAGGAGGGCGGTATCTTTATGGGCACGGCAAATGTCATATCTGTAGAGTCGCGATCTTATGAGCATTCGGACCCTCGCAGTGCAGAGAAGACCTCAAACAGGAATTACGTAAGCTGCTGGGAGGTGTTAAGGTGTGGTTAGTAAAATCATGACGTAATGCGTACCGTTAGGGAGTTGTGTGATCGTATGTTGAAGAGTAAGAGGTTTGTTACAGAGCTCCATGGGTGGCGTGTTTCAAATACATGCTCCCGGGCTGGGGAGGACGCGAGAGTATCTGTCGTTCAACTACAATAGAGCCCCTCGCCTGTTATTCTAAACTCCTTCCAGGGTAGTGTTTACCCGCAGTAGCACAGCCGGTGGGCCTGGGTGTTACTTTGTGTGTGGCAGTATTAGTACCTTCGCCTAGTCTGGTTCCTGTTACCCTGCTTACATTGTACCAGCTTCAGGCGCTGCGAAGACCCCCCTGGACTGGTCAAGAGACAGTCCAGGGATCCTTCACAAGCCAGACAAGCATACGCCGCCATGTTTCCTAGCTAGAGACTGGGCTGTCCCTTCATGAGACGTGCCAAGCTTCCAGGGCGGGGGGGGGGGGGGGGGTTCCACTGACATGGACCTGGTGTTACTTTCTAGACACTGAACACTCAGCCAACTGTGATATTACACAATAGAATCTCATCTGTGCCCTGGCTGCCAAGGGTGTGGTGGGCAGACTCAGGGTCAAAGGGTCAAGTGTTGCACCTGTGTACACGATGTTTGTTTGGGCTCACATGCACAGGTTGGCCATGTTAGGGAAAGCTCAGAGGGATTACATGCTATGATGAGGGGGGCCTCTGTGCTCCGAAGTAATCTCGGTTGGAAAGTATTTTGGCGGCTAATCAGGGCACATTGATGGGTTTGTATTGATTGCTTTTGCCAGACACCTGCTGAGGCTCATCATCCCACAGGTGTGTGGTGCTTCTGTCCCATCCTCCCAGGGGCACGAGTGCCAGAAGGACAGTGGTGATGGACAGTGTGCATCCGACGACGTCTCTTCCACCACGGACCGATATATAAACGCGGTGCACTGTAGGTTACAGGGAAAGGCGTTCATTCCCATAGCAGGCAGCGTTCACTACACACGTCACTAAAACCTGGGCCCAATGTATGCATTCCACACACCACGGTTTCCAAACTGGCCCAATGTACACATACTGCAGTCATCATATGGGCCCACTTAAATATATCACCGTCTTCATAACATCTAAACACATGCACGCGCACGCACACACACACCTGCACCGACACACACGCACAGACACGCACACACACACACCGACACACACGCACAGACACACATGCACTGGCACACGCACAGACACACGCACAAACGCACAGACACGCGCACAGACACGCACACACACACAAACGCACGCACGCACACACATACTGCATTTTCTATACAGTTCCAGTGTATGCACGTTGCATAGTTTCATGTACTGCTTCCAGGAGCCATTTAGCGCTTCTCTGCAGGTGTTCCCACAGGCTGGCCATGGAGTCACAAGCTATGTGTGTGTGTGTGTGTGGGGGGGGGGGCAGCTGCCTAGGAGCAGCTGCAGCCCCCTGTGTGCACCCCTGAATGCAGCGTGTGTCCGTCTCCACTCTCTCAACCACACCGGCCCGACTCCAGACAGTGTCAGACTGCGGCGCCCCACGGGGTGGCCTGGAGGGGGCGTCTGCTGTGGTGTCTAACACAGGCGCCAAAACGGATGCGCCTAGAGGTCCACTGCGCGCTCCCTCACACGTCACACCACATCAGCCGTTTTGCATCTGCCTGGACCAACAGGTTTTAACACTTCTGTGGACCCCCCCTAAATCACTTCTGGAAGCCGGGGACCCTGGTCTAAGTTATTACTATGAGTTCAATCTCCTTTCAAAACACAAACATACAGACGCAAGTACACACGGTGCGGAATATGTTATTTAATCCGCAAATGAAAAAATATAAAAATCCAAATGTTAATTGAAAGGTTGGAGCGTTGCGAGCTCTGGGCGTATTTTTAAAAAGTGAAGTCCTGGTCTGGGCTCCAGCATGTCTCTTCGTCTTCATGTCTGTAATGTCCGGCGTGCGACGAGGCGTTCTAGCCTTCCGCGCTGCCGGGGTGCGTTAGCGCTGACGCGTGACGCCAGACGCGCGCTGATATAAAATAAAGAGGCGTGGCCTCGGCGAGTCAGTCGGAGCCGCGTGTGTAATCTAAATCACCGGCTCCTGTGGTTCCTTAGCGCGAGCGCGCTGATATGCTAATTAGCATAATGCAAAACGCTACACTGGCGACGAGGGAGTGTTTTGGACCTTGCTAAAGGTGCCCATGTCCCTACAGGGCTGAGTGTCTGTCCCATGCTGGTGGCCAGAGATCGGTGATCTCCCCCTGGAGGCCTGCAGAGGTGGCTGGTGCTGCACGTGGGTCGAGAGGTGCGAGTCCCATTCATGTGCCCCCTGGGAGCTTTGCCCAACGACCACCTGGTGGCTGAGAGTGACCTCTGTGTTTGCCAGCACATGCCTGTCCAGTGCCCCGGAGCAGGCCCACGCCCTGTTGGAGCGTCCAGGCTCCGAGGACCCTGCAGCTGGATCCATAAATGACGTGTCCCCGCATGGTGGAGGGGCAAGGGTAGACCACACCAGAAGCGCGTAGGGCGTCGCCCCCATCTGCGTCCGCCCAGGCGAAGGGAAGCAGACAGTGTCCGCAGCACGCTGAGCACGTGCCAAGATGGCGTCGATTCCCGCCCTGGAGCCGTTTGTCCTCGATGGTGCCCCGTCGTCCCTTGCCCCACGCTGGAGGGATTGGACAGACCGCCTACAAATATATTTTGAGGGGGCAGGCATATCGAAGGAAAGACGCAGAGCATTGCTACTTCACCTGGGAGGCAAAGACATCCACCGCATCTACAAGACCATCGTGGAGGCAACGCCGAAGACTTACCTCATGCTGCTGAACGCTCTAAATGCCCATTTCGAACCCATGGCGAACAGAGACTATGAACGATTTATCTTTCGTCAAGCCAAGCAGGAGGCGGAAGAGTCGCTAGATGCGTTCCATGGCAGACTGAAGGAGCTAGCCAGCACGTGTGGGTTCCGAGATGAGCAGGAGGAGATCCGAGGACAGATCATACAAGGGTGCTATTCATCCAAGCTCCGAGTCACTATCCTCCAGGAAGACGGCAAGCCCCTGGCGGACATCCTCACACTAGGACGGTCAAAGGAGCTATCGCAAGCGAGGGCCTCGCACATGGAAGCAGCCCTGCATCGCCCCGTTAAGACGGAACAAGTCCTGGTGGCGGAAAAGGTGAACGTGGTACGGCCCAAGGTGAGACCTGCCGGAGGGAAAAGACAACTGGACACAAAAAAGAAAGAATGCGGGTATTGTGGAGGCCAGCCGCACCGCATGCAAGACTGTCCGGCAAGAGGGAAAAAATGCAGCGCATGCGGATGGATGAACCACTTCGCAGCGGTGTGCAGGTCCACCAGAGTCAAGAAAGAAGCTGCACATGCGGTGCGAGAGGAGGCGGATAGCGAAGACATGGACGATGACACCGGGGAGTACCCAGTCCACTACGTGTTCGCGATTAACCAGCCACAAAGGAAGAAGCGCAGACTTCCAAAATGTCGCATCTTGATCCACCAACAGGAAGTAAAAGCGACCATTGATACAGGGGCGTCCATTGAGCTGATGGCCGCCAACGTCTATCACCAGCTACGCACCAAACCCCCGCTGCGAGAAGCAAAGAGCCGAGTATTTGCATACGGCCAGAAGACGCCCATCCCTCTCATCGGGTGTTTTAAGACGGAACTGAAACACGGGGAGAGGAAAATAGGCACCACCGTCTATGTAACAGAAGAAGGCAGCGGGATGCTGTTGACCGGGCAATCGGCCGAAGAGCTGAGACTGATATCGTTTGCCATGGCAGTCCTAGAGGAGGAGCTGGATACCATCATGGAGGAGTTCGGGGAAGTATTCAAAGGAATCGGTTGCCTGAAAGGGAAGGGAGTGTCGTTACATATTGATCCATCTGTCCAACCGGTGGCGCTGAGGCACAGGCGCATTGCGTTCCATCTGAGGCAAAAGGTCGAAGAGGAGCTGGAGGCTCTGGAAAAACAAGGCATCATAGAGAAGGTCAGCGGACCAACCCCATGGGTGTCCCCGATCGTCATCGCCAGGAAGCCAAAACAGCCCAGACAGGTCCGCATCTGCGTGGATATGCGCCTCCCCAACGCCGCCGTAAAAAGGGAACGACACCTGACGCCCACCATTGATGACATCCTAGGGGAGCTGAATGGGGCCAGGTGGTTCTCAAAAATGGACCTCCGATCAGGCTACCACCAGCTGCCACTCCATCCAGACTCGAGGTACCTAACCATCTTTTCCACCCATGTGGGCCTCAGACGGTATCGGCGTCTAAACTTCGGCATCTCGAGTGCCGCCGAGGTATTCCAAAATACCATTAGAGAAGTCCTCAGCGGGCTCCCTGGAGTGCTGAATGTAAGCGACGATTTGCTGATCTATGCGTCAACCATAGAGGAACACCACCAGAGGTTGAGGGGAGTCCTCAAGAGAATCCAGGAGTCAGGCCTGACCCTGCACCGGGAGAAATGCCAATTTTTGCAGAACAAGATTAGCTTCTTCGGGTACACATTCTCGGATCAAGGAGTGGCCCCAGACCCAGACAAGGTGAAGGACGTTCAAGAAGCCCCAGCCCCTACCAACATCTCAGAGGCAAGAAGTTTCCTGGGCATGGTAAATTTCTGCGGACACTTCATCCCCAACCTCTCCAACCTCACCAAACCTCTCAGGGAATTGACAAAATCTACGACCACATGGAAATGGGGCCCTGACCAGGAGCAAGCTTTCCAAGCAACGAAAGCAGCCCTTTCGGCAGACACCACCTTATCGTACTTCGACCCTGCGAAGCCCACCAACGTGGCGGTGGACGCAAGCCCCTATGGTCTGGGAGCAGTGTTGGCTCAGCTTCAGAGCAATGGAGAGTGGGCCCCCATCGCCTACGCGAGCCGGTCTTTGACTGAGACAGAACAACGATACTCGCAGATTGAGCAAGAGGCCATTGCCATCCACTGGGCCTGTAGACATTTTCACGTATACGTGTATGGCCACCACTTCACGGTGGCGACTGATCATAAGCCCCTCATACCTCTCTTCCAAGGGTCAGCATCGAAACCACCACCCAGAATTGAAAAATGGATACTCCAACTACAGGGGTACGATAACCGGGTGGAGTACAAACCGGTAGCCACGAACCCGGCGGATTATCTGTCGAGGCACCCGCGGAAAGCCACCAAGGAAGAAAGGGAAGAGGCGGAGGACACAGCGGAATATGTCCGGCTTGTGACAGAGTGGACACGACCCCTTCCGATGAGTCTAGCTGCAATCATCGAAGCGCCTAGAGGAGACGAATGTCAGCAAGCAGCGGCGGATGACGTCAAGTCAGGGGATTGGAAGACCATCCAAGAATCGCTAAATCGGAGGACACCCCAAGCCAAACTGACACTGGAATCCATCCTGAGGATAAAGGGAGAACTGTCCATCGACGGCTAAGGATGTCTTCTACGAGGCCCCAGACTGGTCATGCCGGCCAGCCTCACCCAGCAGGCGGTAGACCTAGCCCACAGAGGGCACCAAGGAATGGTGAAAACCAAGGGCAGGCTCAGAGCCAAGGTATGGTTCCCTGGCATGGACGCTATGGTAAAGCAGACCGTGAGAATCTGCAATTGGTGCCAAGCGGCAGGACAGCCGGACCGCCCTCACCCAGTGGTGACCGAAGCAAACCCCCAGAGGCCGTGGGAGTGTGTGAGTGCCGACTTCGGACACCTCCCAGATGGACGTTATGCACTAGTCATCATCAATGATTTTACCAAATATCCAGAGGTCGAAATAGTGGGGAGCCAGACAGCCACGGAGGTGATTGCGAAGTTCGAGAAAACCATCGCCACTCATGGCATATTTGAAGTGGTCAAGACTGACAACGGACCCCCCTTCCAAGGGCAAGAGTTTGCAGAATACCTCAGGAGTTGGGGGATCCATCATCGCAAGGTGACACCACGCTGGCCCCAAGCCAACGGAGAGGTGGAGAGATATATGCGAACCCTCAATAAGACAATACGCATAGCCATGGCGGACGGATCTCCGTTGGAATGGGCGATTTATAGTTTCCTGAGGGAATACCGGATGACCCCCCACGTCACAATGGAGGCAGCGCCGGGATTGGCCACCATGGGAAGAATAGTGAGTGACACGCTTCCCCACCACCCGACCTGGGTTCCGGTACAGGCCAGTAACGAGAAAACTCTGGCCAATCGGACTCGCTCGAATGATCAAGCCAGCAGACGGAGAGGAGCCAAGGAGTCAACAATCCAAATGCAAGATCAGGTTTATGTCAAGAACCGATACCCTGGAAGCAAATTCAGACTCCCTTTCGAACCACGACCATGGACCGTCACCCGCCGGACAGGCACGATGGTGACCGCCCAGAGAGGAGCTGAAACTGTTACCCGGGATGTGTCCTTCTTCAAGAAAGTCCATCCTGAGGCGTTTTCACGTCCCGGGCTCGAGCCGGAGGGACGAAGCCCAAGCCAACTGAGCGGAGACCAGGAGGGGGAGGAAGGTCTGGATGAAGATGGTGATCCCAGAGATCGTGACTCCCAGTCCCTGCCAGCCACTCCTGGGGGTAACCTGCCCAGCTGCTCCCCGTCCCGGGAGGAGCACAGCACCCCAAAGCGCAGGACCCCAGAGGTGGCCCTATCCAGAGGCGACCAATCCCGCTATGGCCTGCGGAGGAATCCCGCACCATCGTCCCAGCTGGCTGACTATCTGGTGTAACCCGCAAGGACTGGCAGACTGGTAACAGATCCATCGTTCATTTGTTTTGTGCCAATTATTTGTTGTTTTGATAAAGGTTGGAAGGAGTGTAATGTCCGGCGCGCGACGAGGCGTTCTAGCCTTCCGCGCTGCCGGGGTGCGTTAGCGCTGACGCGTGATGTCAGACGCGCGCTGATATAAAATAAAGAGGTGTGGCCTCGGCGAGTCAGTCGGAGCCGCGTGTGTAATCTAAATTACCAGCTCCTGTGGTTCCTTAGCGCGAGCGCGCTGATATGCTAATTAGCATAATGCAAAACGCTACAATGTCCTCTCGTCATGCCCCCTGTGAGCTTGGAGCTACCAGTGCTAATTGACGGCCACCCGGCGTCGTCCATTCTAGGCTCTGACCCTGCACCTGCGCCGCCCTGGATCCCAGCGCTCCCTTCTCCTGTGCCTTTGATTCTAACAGAGAAGGGCACGCTTACATCCGGGGAAGTGAAGATGGAGGCCGCGTGCGCTGGGGCGGGGAGAACAGGAGATGCAGAGTCCCCCAGGCTAACGCGTCATCAAGGCAGGCACTCGGAGGGTAGTGTGGAAAGAATACGATGAATCAAGTCTACGTATACACGCACACACGCACACAATGACCAATCACAGAGACGGAAAGAAAGGTACATGCGACCACACACGACAGTACTGATGTACATGGAATACCACGATCCACCCTTAACTCAGACATACGACTCGAGTACATACAAACGCTCGCTCACACATGCACACACATCCATATCCCATATGAGCATACATTATCTCACTCACATGGGAGCAAAGGCACACCCACACACATGCACTACATGTCTACACAAACAGATGCACAAACTCAGACAAACTTGGACACATGAAAATTAAAACACTCACAGAAAATAAATACACGTACAGAAACGTACATGCATTCCTACACTCACGTATGTCACCTTACAGACACACATACAAACACACATACAAAATGTGTTGTATGATGGCTGGAACTGCCGACCTTGGAAGTGGGGAACAAAGTTCGACTCCAAACCAAGAAACAAGAACTGGGAACAAAGTCGTAAAAGCTCCCGAGCCCCACGCATAAAATGTAACCTGCAGTGGAACCTGTCACTCCTGTGTCGTGGTGCACCTCCGGGGGTACATGGGTGACAGGATCGAGTGCTGTCTCAGGGGGTTCCAGCTGCTAGCCCTTCTCTGGTTGCGAAGAAGATGTCCCAAGCACACTCCTTAAGGGAAGGGTATCCCACCATCGTGCACCCTGAGAACAGAAGGAGACGGGGCATCCAGCAGACCGGATGAAGGCCACAGATGGAGCTGGCAGCACCGAAACGTCATAAGACGCTGAAGGGATTTCAATAAATGTGACCTGCACTCACCTGTTGGGTCTGGCGTCCTCAGATCTCCACAATAAAGACACCAATATATTTACGACAGATTAAACTGCTTATGCCCACCTCCTGCTTGTTCACAGTTACTTCTGTGCCACTCTCTGTAAAGCGCTCTGACATCCTGTGCTGAGGGCTCCGACGCTGTATCAGGAATCTAAGTTAAAAAAATAAATCAAAGGTGGGCTAAACATGAAAAGAAAAGAAAAGAAGATGCAAAACTATGAACATCAACGAGAAATGGACCAACTGAAAACAACAGTAGTGGTGGGATTACAAGTACTATGCCAAATGTGGAGAACCCTGCAAGAGAAGCCTAGAGTTCACCAAGAGTGGGCATGAAGTGAGAGTTATGACAAGTAAAACCTGAAGGTGGGACATTAATCATGGCTGCTCAGGTCTGACATTCCCAATTGAGCCTCTTGGTCCTGCAGCCCCTCTGGGCTGAAATAAGACATATTGGACCCCTGATGGTCCATTGGAAGACCCCCACCTGGTGTTGAGCCAGTAGGGACCTCCTGTTCCTGGCCAGGAGGAAGGAACACAGGGGCCTTCTGGTGTTCACCATGGGCGGAGGCTGGGCCCCTGGGCCTGGGGCCACTTGTGCCTCTTCCATAAGGCCTTCGGTTCAAGGGATGTGGTGGTTTTATAGTATGACTGAACCATATCTCGCAGCACCAGCTTCTACATTTATCAGTTGGAACCAATGGGTCATTGGATGTCCAATGTCTGATGGGGGCGTCTGACCCTGTAAAGCGCCAGCCGTTTGCCAGATTCGGGCCTCTTAAGTTTGGTAAAGCCAAGAATCCTGCTGTGGGTGCTGAGTCCGTTCCTGCATCCCTGGGACGCCTGTCGTAACACTGACTCTGGAGCCTGCCTCCCTGGGACGCCTGTCGTAACACTGACTCTGGAGCCTGCATGCCTGGGACGCCTCTCGTAACACTGACTCTGGAGCCTGCATCCCTGGGACGCCTCTCGTAACACTGACTCTGGAGCCTGCATCCCTGGGACGCCTGTCGTAACACTGACTCTGAAGCCTGCATACCTAGGACGCCTGTCGTAACACTGACTCTGGAGCCTGCATCCCTGGGACGCCTGGAGCCTGCATCCCTGGGACGCCTCTCGTAACACTGACTCTGGAGCCTGAATCCCTGGGACGCCTGTCGTAACACTGACTCTGGAGCCTGCATCCCTGGGACGCCTGTCGTAACACTGACTCTGGAGCCTGCATCCCTGGGACGCCTGGAGCCTGCATCCCTGGGACACCTGGAGCCTGCATCCCTGGGACGCCTGTCGTAACACTGACTCCGGAGCCTGCATCCCTAGGACGCCTGTCGTAACACTGACTCTGGAGCCTGCATCCCTGGGACGCCTGTCGTAACACTGACTCTGGAGCCTGCATCCCTGGGACGCCAGTCGTAACACTGACTCTGGAGCCTGCATCCCTGGGACGCCTGTCGTAACACTGACTCTGGAGCCTGCATCCCTGGGACGCCTGTCGTAACACTGACTCTGGAGCCTGCATCCCTGGGACGCCTCTCGTAACACTGACTCTGGAGCCTGCATCCCTGGGACGCCTGTCGTAACACTGACTCTGGAGCCTGCATCCCTGGGACGCCTGTTGTAACACTGACTCTGGAGCCTGCATCCCTGGAACGCCTGTCGTAACACTGACTTTGGAACCTGCATCCCTAGGACGCCTGTCGTAACACTGACTCTGGAGCCTGCATCCCTGGGACGCCTGTCGTAACACTGACTCTGGAGCCTGCATCCCTAGGACGCCTGTCGTAACACTGACTCTGGAGCCTGCATCCCTGGGACGCCTGTCGTAACACTGACTCTGGAGCCTGCATCCCTGGGACGCCTGTCGTAACACTGACTCTGGAGCCTGCATCCCTGGGACGCCTGTTGTAACACTGACTCTGGAGCCTGCGTCCCTGGGACGCCTGTTGTAACACTGAATCTGGAGCCTGCATCCCTGGGACGCCTGTCGTAACACCGACTCTGGAGCCTGCATCCCTTGGACACCTGTCGTAACACCGACTCTGGAGCCTGCATCCCTGGGGCGCCTGTCGTAACACCGACTCTGGAGCCTGCATCCCTGGGACGCCTGTCGTAACACTGACTCTGGAGCCTGCATCCCTAGGACGCCTGTTGTAACACTGACTCTGGAGCCTGCATCCCTGGGACGTCTGTCTTAACACTGACTCTGGAGCCTGCATCCCTGGGACGCCTGTCGTAACACTGACTCTGGAGCCTGCATCCCTGGGACGCCTGTCGTAACACTGACTCTGGAGCCTGCATCCCTAGGACGCCTGTCGTAACACTGACTCTGGAGCCTGCATCCCTGGGACGCCTGTCGTAACACTGACTCTGGAGCCTGCATCCCTGGGACGTCTGTCGTAACACTGACTCTGGAGCCTGCATCCCTGGGACGCCTGTCGTAACACTGACTCTGGAGCCTGCATCCCTGGGACGCCTGTCGTAAAACTGACTCTGGAGCCTGCATCCCTGGGACGCCTGTCATAACACTGACTCTGGAGCCTGCATCCCTGGGACGCCTGTCGTAAAACTGACTCTGGAGCCTGCATCCCTGGGACGCCTGTCGTAACACTGACTCTGGAGCCTGCATCCCTGGGACGCCTCTCGTAACACTGACCCTGGAGCCTGCATCCCTGGGACGCCTGGAGCCTGCATCCCTGGGACGCCTCTCGTAACACTGACTCTGGAGCCTGCATCCCTGGGACGCCTGTCATAACACTGACTCTGGAGCCTGCATCCCTGGGACGCCTGTCGTAACACTGACTCTGGTGCCTGCATCCCTGGGACTCCTGGAGCCTGCATCCCTGGGTCGCCTGGAGCCTGCATCCCTGGGACGCCTGTCGTAACACTGACTCTGGAGCCTGCATCCCTGGGACGCCTGTCGTAAAACTGACTCTGGAGCCTTCATCCCTGGGACGCCTGTCGTAACACTGACTCTGGAGCCTGCATCCCTAGGACGCCTGTCGTAACACTGACTCTGGAGCCTACATCCCTGGGACGCCTGGAGCCTGCATCCCTGGGATGCCTCTCGTATTACTGACTCTAGAGCCTGCATCCCTGGGACGCCTGTTGTAACACTGACTCTGGAGTCTGCATCCCTGGGACGCCTGTCGTAACACTGACTCTGGAGCCTGCATCCCTGGGACGCCTGTCGTAACACTGACTCTGGAGCCTGCATCCCTGGGACGCCTGGAGCCTGCATCACTGGGACGCCTGTCGTAACACTGACTCTGGAGCCTGCATCCCTAGGACGCCTGTCGTAACACTGACTCTGGAGCCTGCATCCCTGGGACGCCTGTCGTAACACTGACTCTGGAGCCAGGTAAAGCTCTGAAGGGTGACCCCTGAATTGTGTCAAGTACCTCATTTAAGACCACCAAAGCTGCCATGGCCCCGTTCACAGGACAGAAGAACCTTTATTTAGGTTCAGTTTGTTTTTACTATTAACTCCGAGGTTACGGAAAGATATGTGAGGAGTGAGGCGGGCGGAAGATGACAACTTCCATCCCAGCCAGGCAGCCTTCAGCACGCGCTCACATCCCTTTCTCTATCACCAAATGTCCCCTTCCCGTTACCCAGAAGCCTCTGTTTGGCGTGGAGTGATCACAGGCCACCGGCCACTGTTATGTTGGGCCCTAGGCCCTCATGCTCGGCAGCAGTAACGGACACAGACACATAGTTGGGGTAGTAGGGAACTGGCCTCGAGCACGTGCGCTCGGCCCGTTTATTAACAGCGTCACCTGACCTAGTGACGTCTGTGGTGGGTGGGTGTATAGTGGGATACACACATATCAGAACACTAGAACGTGTCCATGCTAGGACACTACATTCCTCCCAATTTTTAATGACAAAAACCCAAAGTCAAAGTTCAACCTGTGGGAGAAAGAAATATATACACATATACAATACAGTGACCAAACTTCTGCAGAGTCTCTTACGCCTCAGCTGCTTGGAATCGCAGACGACGTTCTTCCTGTAGTGGAGGCCAACAGTTCGCTGTGGCACCAGCCATGGGTGCTCGATGGAACCAGTCTGTTGACGGCTCTGCCTTGAAGTTGTCCTCACAGTCTTTTCTTCACCCTACTTCCGTGGCAACAAACGCAGTTGTATTTCTTGTAGTTCACCGCTAGCTGTTGCCGTTCATCTTTCCGTCCTGTCCTCAGTTTCATCTGTGGCGTGTATTCTGTTTTGGCAAAAGACGGATTGGTTGCAAGACACCCCTCTTACCAAGATGCCTCTCTCGCAGGTGTTTCCCTACCACGGGATATCCCTGAGGCCCTCTTCATCAGATCTGTCCTGGGTTGAGTTGCCTGTATCGTGTTACTCCCATGCCGATAAGCGCGGGTGCGGAGGAGACGACCAGTCTCACTTCAGATTCCACGGTCAGACCTGGAGGGTAGCTGTTGACTCCTGTCTTTGCACGCGATGTCTTCATCCTCCTGAGACCTTTGCTGAAGGGCGACTGTTGACCGTCTCTCATCGCGGGGATACTCTCTCTCACTGGCATCCCTGAGGCCTTTGCCCCTGAGTCACCACGGCTGGCATTGTCCAGTGTCCACGTGACCCCAAAGGTGGATGTTCCGAACGGTCCGGCCTGCTCACCTCTGCAGATCCCAAGTGTGCTGAAAGCATCGTCAAGCAGATGGTCTTCTCTCCGTGCCACGGGTGTTCTCAGGACTTGCTCTCCATGTTCTGGCACTTGTCGCCTTCCTTATCTTCAGGGTGTGAGTAGTCTTGCCACACTCCTCTCTTTTTCCTCGATTCTTGTCTCCGTGAGGGTGTCGAGTCACTCTGACTTCTTCTCCTTCTTCTTGCAGTGGCAACCGTGCCACTCAGATCTCTTTCTTTCATCTTTTTCCTTTTAGTGGCAGACGTGCCACTCTGATGTCATCTTCCTTCTTTTCGTGTAGTGGCAAACGTGCCACTCCGATATCTTCTTTCTTCGTAATGGCGGACGTGCCACTCTGGTATCTTCATCTCTTCGCTTCACGACCTACTCTGGACCGTTTCTGTTCTCCTCTTATCTGGCCAGGCTTCTCCATGCAGCGCGTGCACTCTGCACGTGTTCCCCCTGGTCTTGTCCTCGTCCGAGGGTACTCTCTCCATCTTCCTCAGCATTCCGAGTTAGGGTCGTGAGCTCCTCTTCATCTTCTCCTTTTCACCAGTTACTTTGGTTGTTGAAGTTCGTGGGGCCATACTCTTGGTCCTCTTCATTCTTCTTGAGCTTCTTGGACCACTTGACGGTCCGCGCTGCAGATCACTGGCAGGATACCTTCGGTCTTGTCGTCAGACCTCTTGTTCTGTAGCTTCACTGACCCGTGCATCGGTCACCTCCTTTTGCAACCCCTGGCGGGTTGGCTTCTGTGGTGCGACCATTTGGCAGGTCGGCTTGGCCTTTGTGGTGCGACCATTTGGCTGGTCGGCTTGGCCTTTGTGGTGCGACCATTTGGCTGGTCGGCTTGGCCTTTGTGGTGCGACCATTTGGCTGGTCGGCTTGGCCTTTGTGGTGCGACCATTTGGCTGGTCGGCTTCACGAGGTGCGTCACGTCGTGTGACTACCTGTGTTCACAAGGTGCGTCACATCGCGTGACTACCTGTGTTCGCTGCCTTCTCAGGCACTGGTGCACGCTCATCTTCGTACTGTTGTGGTACATCTTCAGTGTAGCGTTGCTCCTTGTACCGTGATCTCTTGATGTGGTGGCTTCTTGGCGCCACTGGGTGTGCCTCTGCATCCTTGCCCGCCAGTGTCGGACACTTGCTGCGCCCATCCTCTTCAGTGGGTTCCTCTCCTGTAGGCGCTGCAGTGTACCTTCCGCGTCCGGGGTACATCTGCGCTGAGTCCTTTAGTTCGCTCTAGAGTTCGCTCCACTTGATGCGGCGACAGCGCATTCCTTGCTGGGGTGGATGTGGCTTGACACCGTTCTTCTTCTTTCTTTATTGTCGCTGTGGGATGGTGCTGCATCCCTGTGGCACACTGTCTCTTCTTCCTTGCGCTTCTGTCGCGTTCCTGCGCTTCCGGCGCATTCCTGTGCGCCTCCGTCGCGTTCCCGTGCGCTCACCATTGCGCATCAGTCTGCCCTTGCGGTACATGCCTTGCTGCCTCTTCTCCAGCCTTTCCATTCTGTTTCCAGCAGCTGGTACAATGCTGCTCTCTGGCCACTAGATGGCAGTGCAGGGTATGCTTTTCTTCCAGTCAGCAGCAACCTTCTCTGCTGCTAACCTCTTCTTCCTTGTTCTTTTCCAGGCTTCACTCGGGCTGTGGAGGGGAGCTGGAGCCAGGCAGAACGGTGGAGTGCAGGACGCCACCAGCCAGCAGGTAAGTCTCTTTTACATGTATTTAGAGGCAAGGGGGGGCGCACAGGCATTGACCGTGAGCTGGTCTGGGATGAGGCATCACTCCATGGGGCAGTTTATTCCTCGTGTGGATGGCGGCTTGGTGTGCACTACTTGTGCTTTATTTGTTGCAGGAGGGTGTGGGCTCTGTAGCTCACTCCAGAGCGGCGCTGGCACCATCCTGTTGTCTCCACCCTTCCCGGCAGCGGGCCGGGCGGTCCATTTTCCTTTACACACCCCGCCGCAGCAGCCTCTCGCTCCATGCGCTGCGCGGAGGGGTGCTACAGTCCTTGCCTAACTGCGGGTGGGCTCCGCTTTGACGCTCGTCCTGGCAATGGGGTGGGGCATGTTCCGATGGCCGACGGCGGCCATTCTTTTACTTTCTCGACTGCCCTCCCTGCCCGCGGCAGCTTCCTTCAGTCCTCGCGCGGCAGGGAGGGGGCGGGGGTGTACTCGCGGAGCTCGCTCCTCACTGCTGCGGCGTTTATTTGGTTCATAGTATGAGCGGCGCTGGCCACATACAGTTCCTGGGTATCTCCCTCCCTCCCGCGGCAGCCTCGCTCCCTTCTCCTGCTGCGCGGGGGGGAAAGAGAGAATAGAACCGGTGTGTTGTGCTGCGGGTGGGCTCCGCTTTTACTGTTACGTCCGCCCCCTTCCCGCAGCCGGTCTCCTCACCTCACGGGCCGCGCGGGAAGGGGGTGCTGGTGCCGGTGCCGGTGCCGATCGGCCACATCCTCGAGCTGCAGCTGCGGGTGGGCTCCGCCTCCGTAGGGACTTGTCTTCTTTCCTCCGCTGCGGGGTGGGCTCCCGCTCGGCTGCTTAAACCCCCCCGGGGCTCTTCTCACGCCCCTTGGGAGATTGAGCACAACGGGCACTCTGTGGCGGCCGATTCGGGTGGGCTCCTATCGGTCCGCGCCTTTCCTCCTTCCCCGGGCACGTCGCGGCCAATGCAGGTGGGCTCCGATCGGTCCACTTGTCTTCGGGGCGCTTCCCCCCCCACCAGGGTTACGTCAACCAGCGCGACGGAGTCGGGTCGGCACCCGACTTCCTCTCCTGCACTTTGGGGCGGCCTGCACGCCCGCGGGACTTCACGGCGGTGCCGTGGGCTCCGATCGTCGTCTTCGCGCCTGGGGCTCTTCTCATGCCCTGCGGCGACCGGGCGCTTCTCGCCTGCTGGGAGCCTTCACGCAGTCTGCCCTCTCCCCCTTTTACATCAGCTGGGCTGCTGCATGCTGGGGCTTACAATCCTCGTCGCCATTGTTATGTTGGGCCCTAGGCCCTCATGCTCGGCAGCAGTAACGGACACAGACACATAGTTGGGGTAGTAGGGAACTGGCCTCGAGCACGTGCACTCGGCCCTTTTATTAACAGCGTCACCTGACCCAGTGACGTCTGTGGTGGGTGGGTGTATAGTGGGATACACACATATCAGAACACTAGAACGTGTCCATGCTAGGACACTACAGGCCACCCTTAGTGGTCTGAGTGCTAGAAGAGTTGCCCCAGAGTCACACTTGATGGCCCCTGGCCCTGCTTCTGAGCGGAGATACAGCACTGAGCCAGCCTGGGTAAGAGCCAGGGGCACGAGCTGGAACAGGCCCTGAGGTGGCCTTTAAAAAAATGAAAATAAATGTTATTAACAAAGAACAAAATACTTTCGAATATATTGTTCATGCAAAGATGTGAAATTGCAACTTCTTACAGGTATGTAACATAATATTTGCATTCAAGCTTGAAAAAAAAATGAGTTGAACAAGGACGGTGAAGCAAGGTGAAACCATGAGGTTTGAATAGAGAAAAGAAAAATAAGAACGAGAGAAAAGAAGGAGAATAGAAAAAGAAATAAAGAAAAGCTACAAGAAATAAATCAATCGAGTGATAGTCTTAGAGATGAAGAAAGAGAACACAAATTACAGTATATACAGGATTAAAATAAACATGTTCCATAATGAGTTCAGCAGGTGATACAATATGTAGTTAAGAGGGGCGCGAAAAATCAATTTCTTTTGCAGTAGGAGGCAGAAAATGACTGAGTGGCACCCACAGCCGATGACGCTTGAAGGAGACTCATAGCTGCCTAGTCTATGATGGTAACAGGCTGAATTCCACCACCTCAGAAGAGAACTATCGCCTGAAGATTTCCAATTGGATGTATGAACTGAAATCGCTATAGAAAGCAAGAGGTCTGCCAGTTTCCAATCTGTGTGAACTCCAGATTTCGTGCAAGCCATCCAAAACCAGTCAATCATGTGCAAGAGGTAGAGAGAGCTGGCTGATGGCTCCAACGCGACACCATATCAAGGAACAAAAAGTGGACAGAGTTGTGTAAAGATGCAGGTTCACTGAGGGGTGGTAGGCTGCTTTCCCCCACCAAGGATTGCCAGGACACCAACTTTAAAGGAGTGAATAACTTTATTTCAAGGAGAGCGCCGGGAAACGGACCTCGCGGCCGATTCCGCGGTCCCGCGCATGCGCAGTCTCTCGACCTCACGCGTTCTCGCGTGCTGCGTCATCACGCAGCGCTCGAGAACTAGAGCGCAACACTACATATCTCCCTTCTTTTACAAACACAACATATAGTCTTACTGTCCTCCGTAAAGTTCAGCTCCCATCTAGTTCATAGTCTCGTAAGTGACTGGGTCGTACCACCGCCCTGCCTGCTCTGGTGCGTCTTACCGGAGTGAGGCATTCCTCTTGGGTACTTCACTTCACCAGGCTACCTGCTTGGCTTCTCGGCATGCTTGGTTCTTCCCTCTTCGGAGTTCTGCTCTCATCCCTGCTCGGTTCCTCGAGTTCTGGGGTCAGTTGTTCCTCCTGCGTCTCCCAGCTCTCTTCTCCATTTCTTCCTTCCTCCCCAGGCGTACTGTTTCCTTCACCTTCCCTGGCGCTCGCTTCAGGGTCTGTTCCTTCGGTCGCCTCCTGAGGCCAACCTATGATTCGGTTGCACTTGGACATGCGATCTTGTGACCACACATTCCCATCGCTAAGCAAGGCAGCCCTGTCGTACACTTCCTTCACCTGTAGGGGAGGGCTGTACTTGCTGTCTCCCTTCCTTTTCTTTATTGCCGATCTGACTCTCACCCATTCCCCTCTCTCCAGGGTATTGTTCTTCACTCTCCTCCTTTGGTTATAATACTCCGTATATATTTTCTGGGCCTTCTCCAAGTTATGCTGTACCACTGCGGGAGACCACTTGCTGGTTACCGTTTTCTCTCTCCACACTACATTGTCTTTGGTGAAAGGATGTCGTCCCCTCAGGATTTGGAAAGGGCTATACCCCGTGCCTGTGGGGGTGATGCGGTAGGCCCATACCATACTCATCACTTCTTTCTCCCAGTCCTTTCCCATCATGATGGCTGCTTGGATGGACCCCATGATGACTCGGTTAAATCGTTCCACTTGTCCATTGCTTGCCGGGTGATACACAGACGTGTGTTGCACTTTGATTCCATTCCTCTCCGCATACTTGTACCATTTGTCTGAAGTGAATTGCGGCCCATTATCGCTCAAAATGACCCTTGGAATTCCTTCCCTGAGGAATACCGATGTCACGAACTTGATCACCGTCTCTGTGTCCATCGCATCTTGTATGTATATCTCAGGCCATTTGGAGTACTTGTCCACTAGAACACACAGGTATTGGGGCGTTCCTTGGCTGTCCAATACCGGTCCTAGAATGTCTATCGCCACTTCTACCCACGGATCCTTCGGTAACTTGAACCTCCCCAGCTCCGGCCTTAGAGGATTTAGTGTCTTATCTGCTCTCTGGCATTGGTCGCATTCTCTGACATGCCTCTCTACTTGCACGTCCATTCCGGGCCACCAGTACATGTGTTTCACTCTCATTTTGGTTTTCACTATCCCCAAGTGTCCTTCATGCAGCAGTCCCACCAGGCGAGATGTCAATGCCGACGGGGGAGGATTCTCTCTCCTCTGTATAGGAATATACCTTCGTCTCCCACTGATAGTTCTTCTCTGACTTCGTAGAACTTCCTGAGCGTCTCCCTCAGTCGTCTCTTCTCCGGCCAACCTTGAATTATGTGGTCCTTTACCTCCCTTAGTTCGTGGTCCTCTTCGTACGCTCGGGTCCATTCCTGTCTACTTATGACCCTTTCCGGGTCTTCCATGACTGCCACCATCTCTTCCTCTTCTGCTACTGGGTCGGGGGCTTCCTCCATTGCCGCCACTCTGCTTAGATAATCTGCGACTTTGTTCAGTGTCCCGGTATATATTCCACATCATATCGGTATTCTAGCAGTTTTAGTGTCATCTTGGCTATTCGCGGCGTGGCGCTGGCATGTCCACTGGAAGTGAGCACCTTGACCAACGGCTTGTGATCCGTTTTGAGGGTGAACCTCGTGCCCCATAGAAATTGGCGGAACCTTCCCATGGCCCATACTGCCGCTAGCATCTCCTTCTCGATCACACTGTACTTTTGTTCTGTTGGCGACAGTGACCTGGATGCAAAACAGAGGGTCTCCGTCGTTCCTCCTGTTCTCTCTTGCATGAGGACCGCTCCCAATCCTTTTTCACTGGCATCTGTAGTCAATATGGATTTTCCTTTAGGATCATAGCCTTGTAGGGGTACCGCTTGGCTGATGTCACGCTTCAGCGCCTCGAATTCCTTTTGCGTTACTTCTGTCCATTTGAACGTCGACTTTTCCCTTATGAGTTGTCTAAGATGGTGCGTCTTTGAGGCAAAGTGTTGCACGAATTTACTGTAATATTCCGCCATTCCTAGGAATGATCTTACTTCATCCTTGTTGGTCGGAGCTTTGGCATTACAGATGGCTTTCACGTTTGCTCGTTTGGGTGTGATACCTTGCCCTCCAATTTCATGTCCCAGGTATGGGACCGACGTCAGCCCTAGTCGGCACTTCTCCCATTCTGCTGTTAAGCCCTTGGTTTCCAACACATGGAGCACTTTGTCTAGTTTCCTATCGTGGTCTTCCCTGTCAAACCCCATCACCAGAATGTCCTCTTGGAAATATTGGATGCCCTCCATGTCCTTGAAGAGGCGGTGCATTAATTTTTGGAACACTGCCGCTGCAGAGGCCAGTCCAAACGGCATCATGCGGAATTGGTAACATTCAAAGGGTGTTATGAAGGAAGCTAATTTCCTGCTGGCGGGGTGTAGATCAATCTGGTGATACGCCGATGTGAGGTCGATAGTAGAGAACCACTTTATCCCCTTTGTTTTTGACAACATCTCTTCAATGCGCGGCAGCGGGAATTTCTCTACCACCAAGCACTTGTTGAGTTCGCGAAGGTCCACACATAACCGCACTTTATCATTGGGTTTGGTGGCTACTACCAAGGGGGCCAACCATTCCGAGCTGTCTATGGGTTCTATTATACCATTTTCTTCCAGTCTCCGCAGTTCCACTTGCACCGCTTCTTTTATGGCCAGCGGGACGTTCCGCACCTTGTGCGAGACCGGTCTCGAGTTTTCCTTAAGCACTATCTTGTGGGTGAATTTCTCTAGTTTCCCCACTGTCCCTCCAAAGACTCTAGGGAATTTTCGTTTCATTTCGTCCAGTTCCGGCCAGTTCACTTGCGCTGTCAGAAGTACCTGCGTTTCTCCTCCCGGATCCAACTTGATCCCGAGGTCTCCTTGGTCCACCCATCCTAGTACGGATGGGCCTCTTTCCGCTACGTACAACTTGCACTCCGCACTTCTTCCCTGGAATTCAAAGGTCAACTTTCTGTATCCCACCATGGGGATGGGTTCTCCTGTGTATGACACTGGCCGTATGTCCGGTGGTTCTAGTTTTGGGCCTAAGCTGGGCACGAAGTCTTCCTTCCACACTGCTCTTTGCACTATGGTGTACGGCGATCCCGAGTCTGCTACGATCTTGATTTGCACACCGCCTATATGCATGTCGCACGATGGTTTGCGAGAGCGCCTGTGTCCGACTTGTAATACCGGCTCGTCCACACACAAGATCTCATCTTCCTCCTCTTGTTCGACCTCTTCTTCTTGATGTTCGTGCATCACGTATTTCACCACGTGTTTCTTCGTTTTCCGGTGGCACACTTTTTCATAGTGCCCCATCACACCACAAAACGTACATTTTGCCCGGAAAGCTGGGCATCGTTTGTCTTGCGCGAAGTGCGCCGAGCTACCACACCTGTAGCACCCTGCGCTGGCCTCTCCGCCAGGCTTCCACGACTGTCCTGGTTTTCCTTTCCATTTGCTCTGTCCTTTCCCTTCAGGCAGCGTGGTTTTGCTCCGATTCTGCGGTCCTGCGTCATCTACCTTGTTCATCATGGTGCGTTGAATGGTCTCCCTTTTTGCCGCTTCTGCGCACCTTTTCGACATCTCCGCCTTTTTTACTACCGCTATCACTTCCTTCAGCGATGCTTCGCTATTCGCCCACAATTTGTCTTGTACACTTTTGTTGGTCGTGTGCATGACTATCTGGTCTTTTATGAATTCATCCGTTAAGGTTCCATATTTGCACGTCTTTGCCAACTTCCGCAGCGCCGCCACATAGTCGTCGATGGATTCGCTTGTTCCTTGCGTCCTTTGCTGGAAATTGTACCTGTCAATGGAGACGCTCACCGCGGGTCGAGAGTGGGTGTTGAGGTCTTCTATAGCATGTTGAAAGACATCATTATCTGCGTCTGGTCTGACCGCGGGTATTAGGGTCTGATAGACTCGTATCCCTTCCGGACCCAAGTTGTGCAGTAGGATTCTTTTCTTTCGCGCGCTGGAAAAAGCCTCCCCATTTTCGTCTTCTAGCTCTTCTATGTAATTCTTGAAGTACTCCCTCCAATCTTCCCATTTCATTTGCGGTTCTCCTGGTCTCGGTAGAAACGGGACTGGATTCGTCAATGAGGATGCTTGCGCGCTCATTTTGGCGCCTCCTTCCGGTGCCGCTCCTGGGCCTCTTGGGCTGCCTGGTGCGTCCACGCTCTCACCTTGCGGTCGGTCTTGCTGTTGACGGGTTTCTTCTGCCCCACCGTCCCTGCGCGCCACTGCGTCCGCCAGGTTCTCTATAGGGTTTGACCGGCTTCCTCCGTCCTGTTCCTTCTCCTTCTTTTCTTTAGTGCCCCTATGCCTTGCCGCTGCCTCTGCCACGCTCTCCTCTTCTACTGCTCCCTGGAGGTCCTCCTACGGTCCTTTCTGGTGTCCTTTGCACTCTTTGCCTTGCCACGAGGTGTGTCTGTGGTCCAGTCCCCTCTGCTGTTTGCCTTGCAGCATGCAGGTCCCCAGCCTCGTCGCCACTGTAAAGATGCAGGTTCACTGAGGGGTGGTAGGCTGCTTTCCCCCACCAAGGATTGCCAGGACACCAACTTTAAAGGAGTGAATAACTTTATTTCAAGGAGAGCGCCGGGAAACGGACCTCGCGGCCGATTCCGCGGTCCCGCGCATGCGCAGTCGCTCGTCCTCACGCGTTCTCGCGCGCTGCGTCATCACGCAGCGCTCGAGAACTAGAGCGCAACACTACAAGTTGGGCAAGAAAAATACGTGAAAAACAATGCCCTGTTGGGTCTGGCATCGCCTGCAAGTGTCATGTTGTATACGTTTCAGTTTAAAGAGATATAAGGTTTAAGTGAGACTGGCTGTACGAGCAGTTGAATGTATCTTATTCCAAAGTCTATCCCATAAAGAGGTTGGCCCTATAACACCAAGATCCGGGTCCCACTCGGTCTGTCTCTGTAGATGTTTTGACCATAGTTAATCCGGACGTCCTTAGAAGTTTATAAATGCATGCCCCCCTCCAGGATGGTTGGAAGTTGCAATCATGTGGGGAGAGGAGGTAGGAAGTGGGGTAATAGGGTTTGTAAACTGTTTAAGAGCGTCTTGGACCAAAATGTAACGTACCTGATACTGGGATAGCATGCGAGGAAGGAGACAGTATGTTGACGAAAGAGTAGAGAAAGGGATGAGGGAGTCTGAGTGATATAATTGTGAAATAGGAAGCACACCTTTATTCATCCAGGCCTTCCAACATAAAGTACTGTATGTTTCTTAAATACATTTTTGTGCCAGGAAGTAAAATTAACAGAAGTGGTTAATAGGGCTGAGGTGCGAGGTAACATATGTCTCAGGATATTACACGCATGAGAGACTGCACTGGGTAACCAACATTTTGGAGGATTAGACATGGAAATAATGCGTTTATGGGAAAAGGGAGAAATACATGTTTTTTTCCCAGAGGGACCCACAGCTTGTGAGGAACATAAGACAGTGTACACATGTAAGGATGTAATTACTTAATGTCAAAGGCTTTATGGTAGTTTAAAAAGTCCGGAAAATTAACTCCACCCAATGATTTGGGACTTTCTAATTTTGAGCGTGAGTTCAGGAAGGTTTACCCTGCTATAGATATCTAAATGAGATCTTCTCGATTGAATTCAGTGGGGTACTATCATGTATATTGGTCCCAAGATGGCTGCCAGCAATTCCAGGATGAAGTAATGACAGCCAATCAGATCTCACGATGAGAAGCATCATGACAAAAAGGTTAATGGTAGGAACAAGTATCATCTTGATGGTGTCTCAGACTCCACCAATAGAGGTCTAACGGAGACCTTTTCTGAGAGAGATTTAAACACTTTTCAGGTGAAACATCTGAGTTAGTCTGAAGTGTGTCCTTGAGAGTATTGCAGTACCATGTACCCAGGCATTTGATTTTGGAAGAATTCCAGGATAATCCTGTGCTTGTAAAGACCGACCCAGTACAGTGTGAATTAAGTGGTAGAACTTCTGTTTTATCTATATTGAGCTTATAGCCTGTTACAGCAGAATGAGAATGGAGTTTGTGAAAAAAGGCAGGAAGGGAGCGTTCTGGATTTGACATAACTAGAAGAATATATATAAATCAAAGAGAGGGAGTAAGAAGGGGTTGTGACCCACTCAGCTTCTTATACCAATGCTTAAAAATCAGGAGAGAGTGGATCACTGGTCCTGAAAGAACCAAAGTTAGCAACAGTAGTTCAGAGACTGTTAAGAAACCCTCAATCACGTTTATTGCAGGTGGTGTTCCAGCGGTATGTTCGATTATCCGCTTATGCTTGACAACGTGACAGCATCATCATTGGGTTACTGTGTGCTTCCTCCACCCGGAGGTTTTTGCCTCTGGTTTTTTCAGTAGTGATCGTAGTGATGAAAAAAATACCCGTGTGTGGTGAGGTGATCTCCGTGAGTGTGAGATAAAAGACTCGTCAAACCAGTCAATAAATTTTAATAAAACTGGGTGTGAGTTAGAGGAAACCCATCAGGTACAGGAGGTAAAATTCTGGGTAGAGAGAGGCAGCGGCAGAACAAGTCTCTAAACCTCCCTGCACAAGAGCGGGATTTTACCTCCTGTACCTGATGGGTTTCCTCTAATTGAGTAAACAAGGTTCAATTTGAACTTCTAAATACCGGTTGGACCAATCAATCCACCCTAACCTGGGAGTCCCTTAGATATCAGGGTCCCCACACTTACACTAGGTCCTGATGAAAGCCCACCTGACCCTTTGGGGCACGACATAGGGCTGAAACATGTCGACCTCCCTTTTTTTGGACTATTTCACATAGTGCATTAGACCCTAAAGCGTCTATTACTGCACGAAAAGCGTTTTTAATAAACTCGCACCCAGTTTTATTAAAATTTATTGACTGGTTTGACGAGTCTTTTATCTCACACTCACGGAGATCACCTCACCACACACGGGTATTTTTTTCATCACTACGATCACTACTGAAAAAACCAGAGGCAAAAACCTCCGGGTGGAGGAAGCACACAGTAACCCAATGATGATGCTGTCACGTTGTCAAGCATAAGCGGATAATCGAACATACCGCTGGAACACCACCTGCAATAAACGTGATTGAGGGTTTCTTAACAGTCTCTGAACTACTGTTGCTAACTTTGGTTCTTTCAGGACCAGTGATCCACTCTCTCCTGATTTTTAAATAACTAGAAGAATACCATCAACATGAACTGTGAATTTAACATGCGTGTTGTTACATTTAAATCCTGTAAATTCTTCTGAAGTCCTTTGTTGATGAAGGAACGGTTCAAGAACTAAGACCAATAGAAGAGGAGATAATGGGCTACCCTAGCAAGTACTTGTTTTAAGAGAAAAGAAAGGAGATCACAATTTCATTTGTTATAACCAAGGAAAATGGTGAAGAGTAGAGTAAGGATATAAAATGACGAAAATTAGGGCCAAGACCATGTTATTCCAAAGCCTTCGATAAGAGACACCAGTTAACCCTTTCGAAGGCCTTTTACGCATTCTATGATAAGGCCACCAAGGGAACCTCAATTTTAGAACTTTGTTAGTGATGTTTAAAATAGTGCGAGAATTATCGGCAACATTTCTGTTGAGGATAAATTCCAATTGATGTTTATCTATAAGATCAGGCATATAAGGGAGCAGATGTAAAGCTAAGAATTTGGCAAATATTTTACAGTCTGTGCTGATTAAAGAAATGGGTCTGTAATTTTTGCATTGGGTGAGGTCCTTATCCTTTTTAGGAATTAAACAAAACATGGCTTTTGCAAAGGAGCCAGAAGCAGAGTTTGAAGTTGTGAAACAATTAAGTAGTTTAAAAAATCTGGGGAAGAGGAGTTTAGCAAAATGAAGAAAAAATTTGATGGTGAAGACAACTCGACCTGGTGCTTGACCCTTGGGGAGAGACTGGAAGGCCGTAAAATGTCCTGCGAGTTGAAGCGGTTGGTCTAATGATGGGACCTCAACCGGTGGCAATTCTCTGGGTTTAAGGTTGGAGAAACAGCTGTTAAGGGAGTCTTCTGAGGATATGTGTTCTGGAGTGTATTATCCTTATAATAAGAGGCAAAACATATTGCAATATCAGCATCCCTGAAATGTTTTATGCCATTTTTGTCATTAATAGATTTTATGGTTGTACTTTCCCTCTTATGTTTTAAATGTTGAGCTAAAAGAGATTCTGCTTTATTGTTACCTCCGTAGTAACTAGTGTTGACTTTGAAGAGCATACCACAGGCTTGCACGTTTGAATATTTGTTAAATTCAAACATAGCGGTGACTAGGGCCTCAAGGTGTGATTTGCTAGTCATATAGGTGTAATAATCATGTTCATGAGATTTTATACATGTGAGTATGGAAGTGAACCTTTGTTGGGCAGACATCCTTTTAGAACGATCATGCCCTATAATGAATTCTCTTGAGGCTGCCTTAAAGGCATCCCAAACAGAATGAAACAACACTTGGTCAGTATCATTAAGGTGGAAATCTTCCTCAATTAAAGCAGTATAGGAAATAAGGAAAGAGGCATCTGAGAGTAAAGAATTATGAAACCTCTTGGAGGGCATTTTAGGTCTATTTGCAAGGATATCTAAGTCAATGAGTACTGGTGTGTGGTCACATATCAGGATAGAGCCAATCTCTGAGTTAACCATGTGTTGAAGTAAATCCTTACTAAGAAAGATGTATTCAAGTCTTGACTGAGAGTGATGAGTGGGTGAATAAAAGAAATATTCCAAATGGTCAGGATTGTATAGCCTCCAAAAAACTGAGAGAGAATGTTTGGAAATTAGATTTTTGAAGGCTTTATGGGAGGCAAGGGGAACAAATCGTGAAGTAGAACATTTGTCCAAAAAAGGATCAAAAATCTGATTGCAGTCACCGCCCAATATTAAATTATCTAAGACATGCTAAGAGACAATGAGTGACTGGTTCTGTAAAAAAAACTTGGATCTGGAGTCATTGGTCTGTAAAGATTTAGGATAGTGAAAGAAGAGTTATCAATTGTGAGTGTGACGAGTACCCTGCCCCCCTCTGTTTCTTGATGTTGTGAAAGTGCAGTGAGTTTAAGAGATTTATGGCAAATAACTGTAACCCCATTTGATTTTGTGATGGAGGAAGAGAAAAAAATTTCACCAACCCATTGTTTCTTGAGCTTAGCAGCCTTCAAAGCGTTAAGATGGGTCTCTTGCAACATAGCTATGTGGCATTTCAGTCAAGCTAGATGAGATAAAACACACTGATGTTTAATGGGATTTTTAAGACCTTTGACATTCAATGTAACTGTTCCAAGTTGTATCAGATTAAAAATTAGTGTAAAACTGCTAAACCAGAGATAACCCAAGGCATATCATGGTAGTGAGAGCGAAAAAAAAAAGAAAGAAAGAAAAAAGCAATAGAAGAGAAGTGGAGGACAATGACCGCTGAAAATGGTATACTTAGAAATATGACAATACGGGACCTGAGTCCATGAATGCTGAGAGTAAGAGACAAAAGATAACCCCTGAACGGAGTATGAGCGGAGCACCAAAGAGAGACAGGCAATAACTACTTCAGTGCAAAAATAGATAAGGTACGATAGTAGAAGATAGAGAACTGAGATCCATTGACGGAAACAACAAAATATGCAGAACGTACAAATGAACAAGTTAAACCAAGCAAAGTACGAGCAACACAGATCACATAAATGTAAAGGGCATTAGGTTCAAGGTTTTTAAAAAACATGAACCCGACTTACCAGTGGAAGATATAGAGGGAGGCAAGTGGGGTGATGCGGATGGAACATAAAGAGCAAAGGTACACAAGGATTCCACAAAAGGTGTTGTATCTAAGAAAAAAGAGAAAGGAGAGGAAAACAGTCAATGTAAGAAACTTGAATATCTATAAACATTTAAACTTAGAATATGAAAGATGAACATTAGAGCTACATTGAAGTAGGTGGTCAAGTGATTGAGAAGCCCCAAGTTCCATTGTGTCAGTTTTACGTTGGTTGAGGAACGTTTGTAGATCTGCAGGTTCCTCTAAGCAATAGGATTTATCATTGAAGACATGGAGTAGACCATATCTAATATTCAAGGATTTGAATTGTGGCTTTAGGTCTAGAAATTGTTTCCGATGGGCTGCTGTAGCTGGAGAAAAATCTTGTGTAAAAAACACAATATGACCAGACCATTGAAGAAGTCCCACCTTTTTTAGCCTCCGATAATATGTGCATCAAATCAGTGAACTGAAGAAAAAGAATAATAATTTTTCTCTGCCGAGAGTGATGTTCATTTGAAGTCCATGGACTAAGGCTATGAGCACGCTGAATAGAGAGAGAAGGATCAGAAGGCAAGCATAGAATTGAATGCTACGCTGTTTGCAAGAAGGAAATCTTGTTAGAGCCCTCTGAGCCCTCTGGAATCCCAACAAGACAAAGGTTGCTTCTCCTGATCTCTAAATTTTCAGTCAGTCTTTTGAGTTGTGCTATGTTACTGAAGAATTGAGGATTAACCGAAGGGGAATCTTTAAGGCTGGTTACTCTTTGTTCCAGATTAGACATACATTGTTCATGCTCAGATCATTTCTCTTCAATACGTTGCAACAAAGCATTGGTATCCATCATAAAGGCCTTTAATACTTGCAGTTCCTCCATGACATCATCCAGCGTCAGATGTGAAGGTGATTTAAAGGGGGAGCAAAGACCTTTTTTTGGCCGTTTGACTGAGGAAGTGTTGGATGTTTTCTTCGCAATTTCGTGAGCAGCGTGGGAGGAAGAGGAGCTGTCTTTTAAAAATCGAGGCGCTTTCCGTCATGATTGCTGATGGCAAAGAGGGTTTAGTTGAATGAGAGAATAGAACATGAGGAACAGTAGCAAACTTTGAGGATGAGGATGAAGATGACTGGCTGCTATTTTGTGGCTTGTGAGTTCTCCCCATGTAAAACAGAAGGCAAATTGAGATGGAGAGAAACATTGCTATTATAACTGTGGAATATAAGTTGAGGTAAGTCTCCTGAAAATTTAACTTAGTGAAGGATATATAAAACAATGGCTGTCTCGCCTTAAAAGGTCATGCCTGGAAGAAAATCTCAAGCCAGGAGTGAAACATTAGGAGAAAATTAAAGAAGCAATCAAAATATTGTATTCACCCTTTTAAAATGTCCCTTCCCATGTGAAAAATGGTGTGTGGCTTTAAGCACTGCCATATGCAGGTTGCCTGATGCGCTGTAAAAGCAATTTACCTCAGGTGCGATGATTTAAAATGGTGACCTCATGACTAAGCCTGGGTGGTGAGCTCTGCTCTGTTCGCAGAGTTTTCCGCTCTCCGTAGAGCACGCAAAGTTCCCAAGCGGAGCAGAGTTTTTTTCCTCGCTCGCTGGCACACATTCGTCAATGTCAAGTTGGCGAGTGCAGGCAAGGAAAATCCACCACCCGGCGAGTTATTTCCTTGCTCGCCAAGGTCTAGTTGGCGAGCTCGAGCAAGTAAAATCAACCTCCTGGTGAGATTTCTGAACGTAGATGGTTGGATTTCTCAATGCGAGTGGTAGAGGCAGGTCATGACCACTCGCGTTGAGAAACCTTCCGTTCATGTTGAAAATGTTGCCGCTCGAGTAGAAAATCTACTCAAGCAGCAGAAAGGAAGCTGCACCCTCTTGCGCTGCACATGGTGCCATTCGTAATGAGTTTACAGCGCTGGACAAAAACCTGGCACTCAAAATCAACGTGAAGGGCATGACCTTAACACACTCTGCTGCTCGCAGAAGTCCGCATAGCGTGGCAGAGATTTTTTGTCGCTCTGCCCAGGCTTTCTCATGACGGGCTGAAGAACTTCATGGTGTGGCGAAGCCTCTTGAAAAAACCAAACGCGGGCATATTTCGAATGTGCAGTGTTCCGATAAGCTGAGCCACCTTCAAAGATGAGTAAATGAAGCCAGAACCTTGCAATTACATCACAGAGTGCCAAAGCCACACAGAGCTCTATGAAGCTGTGGCCAACTTGCAAGGTGGCCAGTCACGCCCTGTGTTGTCCTTTTGTGTGCCCTTTGTATCCTAGGCCTGTTCCCTAACTTACCCTAAGTGCCAGGCCCCTGTTGTGCCCCTCACTATGAAGATCTGTATGTAGTGGATGTGGAGCCATCGACTCAATGTCACCAGCACATTTGGGGTAGGAGATGCAGACCTCGTTAAGGGGGCCTCAGGTAAGACAGAGGCTACTGGGCCCCAATCGTGGTGGTTGAGGTTGTTTGCCACTGGTGTCCTGGGGTCTGTCCGACTGTGTCTTTGCAAACTCGGCCAAGTACAACCCTTTCTGCTGCTGAATTTCAAGTTAGCAAGGGCGAACAGTCAGAGGCTTCTCTGGGGAGTAAAGTGGGGGGTCAAGAGGGCAGAACTCAGCAGTCAAGCAACAGACACAAAAACAATGCACAGTGCAGTCTTTATCCTTACAAAAGAGAGTACTTTAATTTCATAGTATAACTAATATTACACAATCCAATGGGTATCAATGAAAGTTAGATCTAACAGTGAGGGGCTTTACCCCCTTTCTCCCCGTAGCTGTTCTCCCTCCCGCTATAGTGGAGAGCCAATTTTGCTGTTCCCAACACACTGCGGATTTAATCCAGACATGGGAGATGACACAGATAGGCTCACTGCTTAAATAAGCAACTCAGACCATTGTTTTTTTCACTCTGTCAGCAAAATATCTTTACTGGGTGCTGCAGACACATTTCCATGCATTTACGGGCTTATTTACAAACCCCTTGCACTGCTGGTACATCACTTTTTCCTATATTATAAGTGACGCTCTGGCGGGGTAAGGGGTTTGTAAATTAGCCCCTCAGTCTCTTGTCCTGGGGCAAAGCTTGGCCTGCGTTTTACCTGCTGGCTATTGCAGCAGTTCGGGCTGCGCAGCGGATGCATTACGAGCTTCAGCCATCAGGGCAGCAGTTCTTCTCATGTGGGGCTGACCCCTCACTTGGGAAGACATTTGCGCGGGCGATCGATAAGGTGGATCTGCGTGGCAGTAGGCCTACAGATTTGTGCTCCAGTGCGGCAGTTGTGGGCTCTAAGTCAAATCCTTCAAAGTTGCAGCCTCCAGGCCGACTGAGGCTGCCTGGTACGGTAGCGACATGGCTTTCGCTCACAGCTCTGGCAGTGGCAGATCCGGTCTCTTAAACCAGAGGTCACCACTGGTCAACACAGGATACTTGTTCTGGTACAGTATTTTGCAGCTCACATGAAAACTGAGCAGAGCGATAAGGTTGGGGGCTTACCCCTTCAGAACATGGGCACTGGCGGATTTCCCATCAGCCGTAATAGAAGGGCATTGGATCCTGTGATGCAATATGGCAGGCGGGATATCTGCTACATTTTGACAGAATATTCTTTCTGATAAACTCAACATAAGACCCTTAGTCTACAAGGCAGTGGTTCTTAATATTTTGACTTCTAAGGACCCCCCAATGAAACACTACTGGAAACCGGAGCCCCATGACCACAATTTCTATGATTTGAAAACAATACACAAAAATTCAAACACAAGAATACATCAAACAAATATACAAATTGTGACATTTTATTTAACAAACAAAAAAAACACAAAAATCAGGCTTGCGCTTTCAATATTTGTTTTTATTTCTAACAGACAAATCAATCAATCAATCAATCGATCAATCAATCAATCAATCAGCAAATTTTGAAGCACGCTTCTCACCCGTGAGGATCTCAAGGCGCTAGGGAAATTCCCCCGTTATAGTCAGATAACTATAACTCGCGCCCCCGCAATGCACTGCTGATGACGTCACATATTACATCACTCATGACATGGTCAGTGCCATCACTGATGACATCACTGTTGACATCTCAAATGACATCACTGATGACATCACGGATGACATCATCCAGTGACTGTGTGTTTCTGTAAAGTTTAAATATGTTTAATATATATAGGAAAAGGCGTATTGAAGAATGAGTGGGTGTATAAGTGTCTGAATGGATGATTTAGTAGGTGCGTAACTGACTCTATAAGTGAGTGATTAAACGTATCTTACTGAATGCATGGGTTAGTGACTAAACTGTGTGAATGTCTGTATCCATCTGTCTGTTGGTGTGTAAGCGGCTGCATGAGTTTGTGAATAGCTACATGAGTGTCTATATGAGTTATTGATTGGTTGTCTGAGTATCTGTATGGGTGCCTGAGTGCTTGTGTGGGTGGGGTGTGTGTGACTCCGTGCATAGATGAGTGAGTGGGTGATTCACTGGGTGCATGGTTTGAAGAGTGCATCTGTGATGGACTGTAGGGGTGGGTGAGTGTGTGTATGGGTGTGTTAGCGAGTGAATGTATATCTCAGTGGTACATGTGTGAGTAACTACATATGTGAAAGACAGTATATATGTGTGTTAGAGTATATAAATGGCTATAAGTGAGAGTGTGTGATAGTGAAAGTGGTTGTATGGATGAGTGTGTGCTTGTATCAGTGATTGTATAAGAGCGTAAGAATGTGCTAGTATTTGTATGAGTAAGTGAGCTGGTGTGTGTATAACTTTATAGGTGAGTAAATGAGAGTGTGATTAATTATTTTCATGACTGGCTAGGTGTGTGAGTACCTCTATGGATGAGTGGCGGTGTTGTGAGTGTCTATATAGGTATATGAGTGCATATGATAGTCCTGTACTGAGTGACCATAAGTATGAGTGACTGTACGGGTGAGTGAGTGGATGTGTGTGTAGACCTAAGAATCAGTGAGTGGGTATGTAGTTATTGGTGTTGGAGTGTCTATGGATTTGAGAATGGCAGTCTGTAATTTAGAGTGGGTGTATCAAAATTTCTATTAGGGTGTGAGAAGATGCATGAAATTATCACATGATGATGTCATGAGTGATGTCATTTGAGATGTCATCAGTGATGTCACTGACCATGTCATGAGTGATGTAATATGTGATGTCATCAGCAGTGCATTATTGCGGCCGGCAGGAGTTATAGTTTGCTGAGCAAACTATAACCGGGGAATTTCACTGGTTTTGTACGAGTGAAATGTCCAACTAACCATAACGCCCCTGAAACCTATAGTTTTTTCAGTGAATTTCAAAGGTTTTTTAAATGCTAATTTCTAACTATAACGTGCCTGAAACCTATGGGTTTTTAAGTGAATTTCAAAGGTTTTTTAAATGCTAGTTTCTAACTATGCCTACAGAGGTAAGACATGTAAAGAAAGAAGAAAAAACGCACAGAAAGAAGCAAAAGAAATGCAGAAAGAAGCAACAGAAGTCCATAAAGATGAAGAAAAGTGCAGCAAGAAGCAAGACATGTGCACAAAGAACCAACAGAGGAGCCGAAAGAGGCCTTGTTTCAAAATCATCCTGTGCGCACAACTTTTTCAGACGGGTACTGGTGGTAACCGACTCTGACTAACCAGGCCTAGAGCCAGTGCTATGCTAAAAGACACCTAGAATACAGTGAAAACACCTACATACACTAGGGAACACTATGCATTGGGGTACCTCTGTGATTAGTATGACCTCCTCTGTAAGGCCCTAGAACATAATAGAGCAGGGGGATTAAAACTACCTTTAAGTCAGAGGTGCAGACATATGCTACTTTAATTAGTAGTCGCGTTTTCAGAGTGGCGGAGAAAGGGTGCTGGGCGTCCAACCAACGCTCAGGAATTCTGCTGCGTAGGACTTACAGGAGGTACCAGGAGGGATTCTTGGCCCCCAAACTCCCTCAGGACTAAATTGGACTTCATCCCCCATCCCGTAGTCTGCCACGAGGCACGTTTGCAGAGTGTTAGAGAAAGGAGGCCATGGCCTCCAAAGACATCTTAACAGTCCCACTGTGTGAGACTTACTGTAGGTAACAAGAGGGGTAGTTGGCCCCCAAGGACATCCTTGGGGGCCAACTTCCCAAACTATTACCTCCAGTCAGTCCCACACTGGAGCATTGGTAAGTACTCGTACCAGGCCACGCCCACTTTGCCCACCACTCTACAAACGCGCTCCCTGGCATGCTCTTGGATGGGGATTGAAGTCCCCTTCACTGTTGAGGGTCCTTTAGAGGCCACCTAGCCTACCTTTTACCGCCAGTAAGCCCCACGCAGTGGGATTGGTGAGAGGTAGACAAAGGCCATGCCCCCTTTCTCCACCACTCTGCAAACGCACCCCCTGGCGCGTTGTAAATTGGGGGATTAAGTCCCCTTGAATCCTGAGGGTCCCTGTGGTCCAACTGTGGGCACCCCGGGACACTGCAGGAGCCGTCCCTGGGGGGTGGCGGTCCCCGAGGCCATCAATAGTTCCAGGAGGGGGGCTGTGCAGCTCCCCTCCCAACGTGTGCACAGCCCCGGGGAGGTGGTGGTCCCCAGGGCTCGGGGGTCCATTACGGACCCCTACATTTACATACTTAGTGCCCCGGGGAGGTGGCGGTCCCCGGGGTTGCGGGGGGGCCATATGCCCCTCACAAATGTTTAAGAAAAGCCCCATGGGTGGTGGTCCCTGGAGCTGCGGAGGCCCCCCGTGCCCCGGCAATTACAATATGGCATGCCCCCGGGACTTGGCCCACCCGGGGGCTAAATAATAACAAAGCGCGGGAGCCCACACTTCGTTTTTTTTATTTTCACGGCAGGTCCGCGAATCTTTCGCGACTTTTGCCGTTTAAAAAAAAAAATATGCTTTTTTTGGCCTTGGGGGTCCTTGTGGGACCCCTTGAGCTGGCCTAGAGAGTCAGGGTGTTTCTACCCTGCCCCCTTTTCTTTTTTTTCACCTTAGTTTTTCTGTTGTCTTGTGACTCAGTTCTATGTGTCACAAGATGGCTGCCAACACTTCCTGGTTTGGAGTGTTGACAGCCAATTAGAATAAAGCTCGTGGTCGGGAGGGTCTGCGGATCCACAGTGCCTCTAGATATCGATATTTTTATTTTTTGAATTTCTCAGCAACTACTGAATGGATTTATACCATTTTTATAAAGGATGCTTTCTGAGCCAAGGGCTGTAGCCTTGGCTAAAGTTTCCTAAGGGAAATTGATTTTTTGACTCTTATTTTTTTAATTCCTCAGCAACTACTGAACGGATTTACATCATTTAAAAAAATGGTCGCTTTCTGAACCAAGCGCTACCTTTTTGCAAAATTTGGTGTAATTTCGTTCAGCAGTTCGGGCTGTAGTCCTAGCTAAAATTTCCTATGGAAATTAACGTGGAGAAAACACTTTTTGGGACCCCCCTTTTTTCTCAGCACCCACTTGACAAATCACCCTCAAACTTTCAGGATAGGAGCTGACCTGGATGAAACATTTTTTTGAGAATTTCGCGAAGATTCGTCAAACGGTGCCAAAGTTATTGGCAAAACAAAAATCGCATTTCCTATGAAAACTAGATTCTAACTATAACTACCTACTGGCAACCGCCAGTAGGTAATATATATTAGAATTAATCTGATAGAAATATTTAATTTTCTAAACAGTTGCTCCTGTGGTTCCCCAGAGGTCCAGGTGTAAAGTAGTCGGCGCTAGGTCCACTTACTTGCGGATAAAGCACACAGACTCAGTTGTAAGGTACTAGTAACTGGCTACGAGGATGTGCACCCGGGCCCTTTCATTAGCAGGGTCACGTAACTCGTGACGCCTGGGATGGATGGGTGTGGGGTGCATGTGTGTCCACTCCCACAAGGGAGTAGCTGACTAACCAAGTGTCTGCTGAGACACTAGAACATATCCAGCACAACACTACACCAGGGACTCTAGTTTAAGAACTTGGAAATGCAACTGCGATTTTCAGGGGTTGAAAAAAGTTCTCATTCTGTACGTTAATGCAGTGAGTTATCATGAAGACATAAGAGCACTCCTACTGTCCTGATCACAAATCGGATATTGGATGGAACTGGTAAGGCGCACACAGGCCTGCAACCTTTAATATCGGGACATCTGTGTTAAAGTTTGCATCAGAACTACCCCTGCCATTTGGAGGCATTGGCTACTGGCCATCCTTATGATTTCTGAGTCCACCGCTACCATGATTTCGTTAAATGGACTTGAGGTTCCAGTTCGAGACAGAGAGAAAATGGCCACCGAGGTGGAAAAGAAGCCGTTGAAAGGGCCGGAGCAAGGCATTGGCAGTGTGGGCAGCTGCCCAGGGCTCTGTGCTCACCTTACTAATAGGGGCCTGCACCATAGTCCACAGGCCACCGACTCCCTGATTTATCTCTGCCTCCCTATCTGCTCCTCTTGAGTCCCCTCCCCATCCATTTGATTTTTTTGGTGCAAGGTGTGTTTTGGCCTTGCACTTTACACTTTCTGGGGTAGGTAGATTTGCAGAGGCATTGGAGGGGGTACTCAGAAGGTCAAGGGTGAGGCAGTGCTTTCTCTCTTCTGTTTTATTTTTTTAAAATATTTCTTTATTAGTTTGATTATCAATAACAGTAGCAATGTCGAGCAGTATTTTATTAGGCAGGGTCCATAGCATGTTACACAGGAGCATTCCCATATGTTGAAGCAATCATAGGCGTTGAACACAAATAGCTTGCATGCAAGCGCAGCACGCAAACGCAGCACACAAACGCAGCACGCAAGCTGCACGCAAGCGCAGCACGCAAGCGATCTCAATGACTTCACATGAGCAGCAGCACTCACATCCCGAACACTGCGCACACAGAATATCATGAACACAACAAGCTACTTAAAAACAAGGTAACCAAGGTATGTTATCGCCCGCACCCAAAGAGTTTGGGGGGGCAGAAGAGGATGTTTATTCACTTGCTGGTGTGGGGGTATTGCCGAAGAGGTCATACAAGTGGGTCATTATTTCTGCCTAGGCTGCAGTGTGCACCTTCTCGGCAGAGGAAAGGGTGCGGGCAGGAGTCTAGCGTCACCTGAACCGGGTATAGCACATTATGTGTTCAGGGGGGCCTTTCATAAGTTTTAGCCTTTACCTTCTCCAAGTACTTTTGCCAATCGGGGGAATGGTCAGCACCGGGTGCCCATTTCTGCCACTATGCAATGCTTGCTGCTCAGCCCAAATGCCTGAAGGCAACACTGAAAGCCACAGTCGATTGGGGGGGGGGGCAAGAACAGATTTCCTGCTCATGGCTATCTTGCGTTTGGCAAGAACCAAAGCTAAATCAATGAATTTATTATTATGCCTACGAGGAGGTGATACCCAGTAAGTAATGTAGTCCCTCCCGCTGGAGAGGGGAGCCCGAGACCTCTGAGAGAAACCACAAGATCTCATGCCAAAAAGTATCTAGTTGTGGCCATGTCCCGATCATGTGTGTAACCTCTGCAGCAGTGGCCTGGCAGTCCTGGGCTCTTTTCTGCTTGTCAGCTGTCTTGGGTACCATAGCTGCATGGTCCTGGGAGGGGCGCTCTCCCATGGTCCTCGCAGCCACGATCCAGCGCTGTGAAGCCAGGGGATGGGGTTCTGTGGTGCTGTAATGTGAGAGGGGGCATGTCGTGGAATGCCTGCTGACATCTTGGAATTCCATGCATGGCTGTTGATCTCTGGGCCCCTGTTAGAAGAGACATGACTCGCCTTGTCTACTAAACACTTTGGCTGTTCAGCAACGTGTTTACCTCTTCACTTCAAGATTTTGTCAACGACCTAACCCACAAACCAAGGAAGAAGAGACCCCTACACTGCTCATTGAAGAACAGGGGGGCAGAAAGTTACGTGTACAGAAGGTCTTCAGGCTATATTCAAGATAGCCGCTTCTCGCCATGACATAAAGATAAGAGACGTGTGGTGTACAATTTCTATTATCGCGGTGTTTGTAGCGACCTGAATTGTTTTTTGGGGGGGGGGACTTTTACAGACTTTTAGTGCACACTGACTCCAACGGCAATTGAAGTCGGCGCGAGGATCGCTTGCCATGTGCGCAAAGGAAAGTGCCCAGTATCATATACCATGTGCATAAGAGAACGTGTTGCCAGGAAAGCGCGAGCACCGTGAAACACAGCCTGCTTAAAGCCGTGCTGTGTGTGTGGTGTGAAGTATACGAGCAGCACAACGACACACACAGTTTACACACATGTCTTAGTGTGTTGATCCTTCTTGTCCGGGACCTTACTTCAAGTTTTCAGGATGAGTCTGACTTCCTCTACGGAAAAAGAAGTAGGACAACTTCTATGGAGAGGTCTGAATGGAAAGGGAAATAATACTGTTCATTGTTTTTCATTGAGCAAGACAACTACAATTTAAAAAAAAGGAAAACATCTTATAGTGTACATTTTTCTTCAGCAATTTACAAGCTTTTATAAAGAAAAACAGTATTTTTTGTGAAAACCACAGCGATTTGCACGCTTATGAAAGTTTTCAACTTTGTCTTTCTTTCTCTCTTTATATTTGTTATTTGCTCAATTCACATTTAGAGTTCTGGTGAGGACAGTATCATTTTTGTCAGTGATTTTACTGTTCTCAAGACTTTTCAGCATATTGCAAAATGTTCAAGCTCCTGCTCCTTTTCTACAAGACCCTAGTTAATCCCCAATGGAATGGAATCTATGGCTATGGTCATTAAAGCATATTTAGGAGACATTGATGTGCATGGAATGAAAATGTTGAAGAAGGGAAACACATTGCTGATCCTGGCATTGATGTCATAATTGAAGGACATGAAATCAAACTCCTGGTTGACACTGGTGCCTGTATGACCATTATTTCTCAAGAGAAATTTGAGAAGTCGTGGTCAGATGAAATTTTGTTTCCACCGGACATTTAAATGGTGGCATTTGAAGGATGCAGAGTAGTCTTAATTGGTTTCTTTTGGGCTGTCATAGAAGTGCTTGGTGAGTCAATTAAAGATAAAGTATATGTGTCTAGGAAAGGTATTAATGTTCTAGTATGGGTCCATCAAGCTGAATTTGGAATTACAATAAGACCAGGGCTGGACATACCAGTCACTATCAAAAAGAATAAACTGGGATCAGTATGCAGTTCTAAAGAATTTTGAGAAGAAAAATACAGCAATGTGTTTGAAGTCAAATTGGGAAATATATCAGACTTTACTTATACCATTAAAGTCAAGCAGGGTATTCCACCAGTGAAACATAAGTTACATAATATTCCTCTTAGTGTAAGGGAAGATCTTTCTCAATGTTAAAAGACATGTGCACACAAGGCTTTTCGAATAATCTGAAGCAACTTTATGGTTGTCCCCCATTGTGTTGGCAAAGAAAAAGTCAGGCAAGCTTCTAATGTGTGTGGACTTGAGGAGTGTTAATGGAGCCATATGGGTGGATAACTATCAGTTACCTAGGTTGGAAGACATGATTGCAAAAGTCGGCCAGTCCAGTTGGTTCAGCAAACTGGACTTAAGAGCAGCATACCATCAAGTAGAACTTGGCAAAACTTCTTGTCATTTAACTGCATTCGCAACTCCTGATGGGGTATTTCAATTTTGAAGAATGCCGTTCAGCATAGCTTCTGCTTCGGCAGTATTTCAAAGATTAATGTCAGATATGTTTAGTGGTATGGCACATGTGATCTTTCAGGATGACATTTTAATATTTTCGAATACGGGATGTGAACATGATCGTATTTTGAATGAACTGTTGGGAGTGTTAGAAAGAAGGGTGCTACCCTGCGGAAAGAGAAGTGCATGTTTAAAAGAAGAGAGATTGAATATCCGGTCAAGTTTTTTCGGAACATGGAGTGTAACTCAGACCTAGTCTGGCTAAGAGTATAGTGGATGCCCCAGCTCTAATAAATAGAGAACAGTTGCTATCTTTTCTAGGACTCTGCGAGTTCTATGCAAAGCTCACGCAAAAGTTTGTGAATGTCACTGAGTTCTTTAAAGTGATGTTGAAAAAGGGGGTGGAGTTTGTATAGTCTGAGCAATGCCAGATCACTTTTGAAAGAGGTAAACAGGAGATAATTACAGCACCTGCGCTGCAATCATTTGTAGAGGGCAAAAAAACATTTGTCACAGTGGATGCGTGTGATTATGGTTTGGGAGCAGTGTTGATACAGTTGAATGGCAATCGTGAAAACACAGTAGGTTTTGCTTCAAGGGCATGATGTCAGCCAGAACGTCCTAGCGTGTGTGTGGAGTGTGGAGAGGTTCAGGGCATATCTTTGGGGAAGGCCATTTGTATTGAAAGCAGACCATCGCCACTTGGTAGATATATTATCAGGAAGGAAATTGAAACGCTCTACTGCTAGGATTGCCAGACTATCTGCTAGACTGTTAGAATTCATGTTTTCAGTGGAGTATACTCCTGGGGGGAAAAATAGCAGAGGAGATTGTCTTTCAAGTTTAGCTATTGAAGACTCTGGTGATTAATGAGTAGGAGTCTGATTTAGACAAGTGATTTATAGCGCACATTGGAGATGTTAGCATCTGCAAGAAGGATGAAGATTGGGTAAAAGCTGTTGATGAAGATGTAGTGTTAAAAGACATCTTAAAACTGGTTGAGTCAGGTTGGCCAAAGGAGAAAAGTTTGTCTGATGGATTGCAAATATTTTGGAAAATGTTAGATGAATTTCAGTGGAAGGAGGTAAACTAGTATGCAGAGATAAACTGATTCCACCTTTGTGCTTTCGGCAGAGGATCATTGAACTGGCACATTCAGGACAATTGGGGTCAACGGTGATCAAAAGGAAGGTGAGGGAGGATTTTTAGTGGCCAAGGATGCATGGGGACATTGACAAGTTTGTAAAAATGTGTGCTAAATGCACAGTAAGCGATAACGTTCTGAAAACTGATGGTATGATTGATTTGGTTGCATTGTGTTCCAGCAGAGCATGGCAGTGTGTCAGAGAGGATTTTTTACTATGGTGCAAGGGTGCCTGCCTTGGCGCTAGGTGGCTAAATTAGCACCAGCACAGGGCAAAACACAGGGCTGCACTGTATCCTTGTAAATACGGTGCAGCCCTGTGTTTCAGAAGTGGCAGAGCATGGCGTTAAGCTAAGGAGTCCGTGCTCCACCACTTACTCGTAAATATGCCCCTGAGTTTGACCCCAGGCAATCAGTTTTTTGACTGTGCAGTTCGGCCATGGGAAGGGTATCTTCTTCTCTGTCCTGTGTTGCATCAAAGGTAATAGTTTTGTTTTAATTGTTGGTGCATAAGGATAGAGCATGGGTGACACACAGAAGGTAATAGTTTTGTTTTTATTTTTGGTGCATAAGGATAGAGCATGGGTGACACACAGAAGGTAATAGTTTTGTTTTTATTTTTGGTGCATAAGGATAGAGCATTGGTGACACACAGAAGACATGAAAGCTGAGCTCATTTTGGGCTCAAGTGTTCAAGAGGACCTCAGGCCGAGCCAGAGCCGGGCATCTGGCTTGAGCAATTAGTGGCCCGCCCGTGTCTACTACTATCTTGAGTGTAAGGTCGTATCAGTACATAATGCTGCAGCTTCCTAGTACAGATGTCAGCACTGCTGCCTTATACTAGAGGTGGGCGAGTCAACAAACTCACAGAGAGAGCCGAGCTAGAGCCAAGCCAAGGGCTTGCTCTTACGCTCAGAGCCCGTGCACGCGGCGATCTCTGAAAATATTTGGTATGTAAATCCTGCAACAAACATCATGTTAGAATATGATATGGGGTATTCAGAATTTAAAAAAAGTGTATTTCTTTAACACAAGGAAGGGTTTCACCCTAGCACGACAAATTATATCCGCATTGGAAAGTATTTATTAAAAGGACAGTTTTTAAACATGAACTGAGAAACATTCACCCCCTCGCCCTGATGCAGTGCTATTAGTGAACTAAAAGGCAACCCAGGGGTCGTGTGTACTCTATATGTGGCCTAGATTCTTTTAATGCATGAAGAAAAATATAGTTCATTAAATCAATCAAAAGACAGGTTTTTAGACAGCACACAAACTGAACTCAGGTCTTTGAAGGTGCTTCCATATGTAATAATGAACAAAATGGAGGCTTGGTGAAATAAAGCCTTTGCCGAGGATCACACAGTTTGGTCAAGTAGGAAAGCCTAGATTGATCCCAGATCTTCCAATGTCACACTGTGCAATTTAGCATCTATAAGAGTGTCTCCTTCTGACATCAATTAGTAATGCCTTGTCGTTAACTGGTCACCTTTCTGTCGCTTATTGCGGTCTTTGGGTGTCAACCTGATACGACTTAGATGTAAACCATTTGGCCAGGTAGAGTTAAAATGACAAAATAGAGAGTTGACTCTATCACAATATGTGCTGCACTATGCTGCATAATTTGCCTTTTCATGCCGTGCAATTTGGTCCTTCCCTGCCGCATAAATCTAGTGGCCCAGATAATAAAGTACGTACCTGGAAAAAATGTTAACATTGAAGTAAAAGTTTAGGTTTTGTAGCAACCTGAGCCAAGATTCTTCGCCCAGTGTGACGAATATTATGTATTTCCACTTAATACAGATTTAAAATACATGGATTTATTCTTTAAGGCTATTCTTTCTATTTTTATTGTTTTACTGCTAAGAGCATGAGGAAAGACACTTCAAGTATGCCAGAGGATTAACAGTTAATTAATGGCACTTCCTGTGATGTCACTTCCTGTGATATCAAGTGGTATGAAAATTAGAGGGGCCTCTCGCATTCCCTTTCCGCCCAGGGCCCCATAAATCCTCCTAGGCCCTGGCCTGCGGCTTCCATTTCGCTGGCACTGAGTGGGAGGGTGTGTGTCTTCTTTTATTCAGCATAGGTTCGAGAGAAGCTGGTTATGTTACCTCTTTGTGTGCTCCAGAGAGCCAGAAGAGCCGTGAACGCGCCATCCTCAAGCAGAGTTTTAAGTGCTGCGTCACTGGCTCCTCCGGGGACGAGAGATGAGTCAGAGATGAGGAGACGGACGTTTCTCGAGATTATCGGCAGCGCCGCGGAAGTGCTCTGCGGTTCGGGAAGTGCACATCTGTGTGTTCTGCTGTGCACTCTCGAGTGGACACCACCAGGACTGCGTCATGGCGTCACAGTCAGCACAGCAGAGCTCATAAGTAGGGCTGCTGGAATTATGCTGCTGGGGAGGGTCAAATTATGCAGCAGGGTTGAGTAAATTATGTGGAAACAAGCGGCAAATTATGCAGGATTATGCAGCACCTTATATTATAGTATTACTTCATTATTGTGTCATTTTTAAACTTGTTAACACTGTCTGGGCATTGGTTGCACCTCATTAGTATCAGTTTAACACCCAATTATAGCAATTAGCTACAGAAAGGTGACCAGTCAACCTTTGCAAAGCACCTTCCACTGCGCGGCAACACGTGTTGCTGTGTTTTTCCTAACTTTTGAACCGTTGGAGCTAGAAACAGTTTCTTTCGTTAAAACCAGTAGATTATGCGGCAGGTGATGGATTATGTGACAAATGCAAAAAATCTACAATTATGCGGAAATTTCAGCTGCGGCACAATTGCATAATTCCAGAGGCTCTGCTCATGTTCTATTCCTTACCGGTAATCTTCATTACTCCGGGTCCCGTAGTCCTCGACACCGTCATGGACAAGTGAGATGTAACTATCTCACTGACAGAAAAAAGAACGCAGGAATGCTGGACCTATCCTCCCCCCTCCCACTGGGAGTGCATAAGGAGTACCGGTCCCAGCATTCCTCCTGAAATACCAAGCCCCAATGAAGGCCGGCAGACAGGGAGGGAGGGAGGGAAGTCATGACGGTGTCGAGGACTACGGGACCCGGAGTAATGAAGATTACCGGTGAGTAATAGGACATTACCCCCAGGTCCCTCCGTCCTCGACACCGTCATGGACAAGTGAGAAATACCAAAGCAAACACCGGCATTCATATCAGAAAACACAACAAACCACCAGGACAGCAAACAAACCCGGAGATTTATTGGAAATAAATAAGAAAAAAACATCAGGAGCGAACAGAGCTCAACACCCCCAAAGCAAAACCTCCATCCTCCCCCAACAGGTTGAGGAGCCGATAATGCCTGATGAAAGTATTGGAAGAGGCCCACGTGGCAGCCCTACAAATCTCAGAGAGAGGAACACCCCGAACCTCCGCCCAAGACGCAGCCACCCCTCTCGTAGAACGACCCTGAACCCCCAAAGGAGGAGGAGACCCAGACAGAGAGTAGGCCAAGGAAATGACTTGCTTCAGCCAACGTCCGATCGACACAGAAGAAGCCTTACCCCCACGTGAAGCAGCCCCAAAGGAGACAAAAAGGGAGTCCGACTTGCGAAACACTGCCGTGCGGGCAAGATAAACGTGCAAAGCCCGGCACACATCCAACAAGGACCACTGGGGACCACCAGGAGAATCCAAAACAGAGCCCAGGGCAGGCAACACCAACTCCTGGAACCTGTGAAATTGCGAAGAAACCTTCGGCACAAAAGAAGAATCAAGGCGCAGCACCACCCCATGTAGGACAAGAAAGGCTCACGCGCCATCAAGGCCCCCAACTCCCCAAGACGACGAGCAGAGGTGACAGCCACAAGCAAAACCACCTTGAGAGTGAGAAATTTCAAATCCACCTCATCCAAAGGCTCAAAAGGAGGATTGATCAAGACCCGAAGAACCAAAGGCAAATCCCACAGGGGAAAAGAAGGATGAGGCACAGGCCGAGAAATAGTAAAACTGCGGAGAAGACGAGAGACCAAGTCCTCAATATCCGAAAGATTCCCCCACGGGGAACGAAAAGCCTGAACAGCGGCCCACTGGGCACGCAGAGTAGACACAGCCAAACCCTTCTCGAAACCCTCCCACAAAAACTGAAGGACAACCTGCAAGGAACAGAACAAAGGGGAGACGCCCAACGCCGAACACCAACGACCAAAATTACCCCAATGCCGATCATAAGCCTTGAGGGTAGAAGGCCTCCGGGAACGCTGAAGAGCCACCGCTAAATGCTCCGGGAAACCGCGCCGTCTCCAACCCTGCCTCTCAACCTCCACACCGACAACCTCAACCGGAGAAGAGACCGGGACGGGGAGGACCGTAGAGGAGACGGAGACAGGGGAAGAAACCAGGGACCCTGCACCGCCAAAAGACGAACCGTCGGAAACCAGGACCTCCGAGGCCAAAACAGCAGGACCGCCACCACCTCCCGATCTTCCTGACACAGACGGGCCAGAAAACGGGGAACCAGAGCCAGAGGTGGAAAGGCATAGAGGAGACGCGACGGCCAAGGAAGCGACAGTGCGTCCACCCCCCAGCAACCCTCCTGCAGAAACCGGGAGAAGAAGCGAGGGAGCTGAGCATTGTGCCGGGAGGCAAAGAGATCCAGAAAGGGACGCCCAAACCTCCCGCACACAAGCCGAAACGCAACCCGGGTGAGAGACAACTCCAGAGAATCCGGAAAGCAACGACTCAGGACATCCGCCACACAGTTGTCCACTCCCTGAAGATGAACCGCCGTCAGAGACAGCAGATGGCCCTCCGCCCAACAAAACAGGGGGACTACCACCGCATTCAAAGAGGCCGAATGAATCCCCCCTTGATAATTGAGATAAGCCACCGTCACCATATTGTCGTACCGCACCAACACGTTCCGATCGAGCAACAGACCCCGAAAACCCATCACAGCCCGGGACACCGCCGTGAGCTCTCTCCAGTTGGAAGACCGGCGGCTCTCCAGGAGGGACCAACGACCCTGAAGGGAGCGAGACCCCAAGGTCGCACCCCAACCCAAGGCGCTGTTATCCGTCGTCAAGACCAGAGAATGAGAAGACTGCAGGGGCAGACCCAGCAACAGATGACCCTTCACAGACCACCACAGAAGAACCGGGAGGACCACCAGAGACACAGGAACCAGAACATCCAAATCGCGGGACAGGGGATCCCAGAGAGACAGGAGGTACACCCAAAGAGGGCGCAGATAAACGCGCCCAGGCCACCGTAAAAACAGTCGCCGGCATCAGACCCATAAGACACAACCAAAGGCGCACCGGAAAGGCACCCCCCACCCTGAAACGACGAGCAAGGGACACCAACGTCACAACTCGAGGCTCGGGGAGGAACACTCGGTTCAGATCCGAACGGAAGCGGGCCCCAATGAAAACCATGTCCTGAGATAGCGTTAGTTGACACTTGGGCAAGTTGAGCAGGAAACCATGCGCCCACAACGCCGAGCACACCACCTCCCTGGCCTCCAGCAACAGGACCCGAGATGGTGCATGGATCAACCAGTCGTCCAAGTACGGGTACACCATCACCCCTTGGAGAGGAAGCCACGCGACCAAAGGCGCCACCACCTTCGTAAACACCCTCGGCGCCGACCGGAGACCGAACGGCAACACCATGAATAGATAATGACACCCCAGAACACAAAATCGCAGAAACCTGCGGGACCGAGGATGGATCGGAACATGGTAATACGCATCCTGAAGATCCAGGGTACACATGAAGTGACCTGGCAGCACCAAAGGAATCACCCTTTGTAAAGTCTCCATGAGAAATGGAATCCTGGTCACCCACTTGTTCATAACCCGCAGATCTAAAACCAAGTGGAACCCCCCCCGTATTTTTGGGAACCAGAAAGATCAGGAAATAAAAGCCCACCCCTCTCTCTGATGGAGGAACCTCCTGAATGGCACCCTTCCGAAGAAGGTCCAGAATCCCTTGAGAAAGATGAGACCGTTTCACACGACCCGAAGGCCAGGGAGTTGGCCGAATACCGGAGTCTGGAGGAGGAACCGAAAACTCCAGAGCATAACCCTGGTGAATGATCTCCAACACCCAGACGTCGGAACAAGACTGAACCCAGGCAGCCAGGAAGAAGCGCAGCCGCCCTCCAACCAACAACCCGGGAACCACCGCCAAAGAGTCAGGAACGCGGCTTGGCAGGCGGAGGGGTCCTAGCCTTACGATCCCGACCACGGCCAGAAGCAAATCGACCCTGGCCTCTCACAAACTGTCTACGAGAGGCAGGACGAAAGAAAGATTTGGATTTAGAAGGTACAGGAGCAGAAGCAGAGACCTTAAAAGAAGAACAATGCTTTTTCTCCTTAAATAGCTTGTGCAATTTGGCCTCCAATTCCCCCCCAAACAACATAGTACCCTGAAAAGGCAACCTCAATGCGCAAGCCATCTGCGCAGAGTCAGTTTTCCAGTCCTTAAGGACAAGACTGCGACGAGCAGCCACACAAGCCCCGCCGGACAGAGCAGAAGCACGTACAACGTCAAAGGAGACATCAGACAGCAGCTCCACCTGACGCTCGATCTGCTCAAGCAAACCTGAACAGTCCATGGCATTGTCCATAGATTGATAGAGCGACTTCAGGTCAGACAGCAGGGACTGCGAAACATAAGTCCCATAGATGCCAGCCCGCAAGGCCAGGTGGGAACCAGAATACACCTTTCGGAGCTCAACATCCGCCTTCTTGTCAACAGGATGTTTCAGCACGGCGTCCTCAGCAAGGGAAGTGCGCCCCACCAAACTAGCCACAAAGGAGTCAATAGGAATAGAATCTGGAAGAGCAGAAGCCATATCCTGCAGAGGATAAAGCCGAGCCATGAATCGCGGAATCAAAATGCGATCAGGATCAGCCCACTCGCGCTTCAAAACATCTTTGATGAAGGGATGGACAGGAACATCGACTGTGGCAGCACACTGAAACTGTCGCAACAAAGGTCCCCTAGAGGTACTAGGAGCTTCCTCGTCAGGGAACCCCATGTTCTCCTTGACATGCTTCAGAATACTGGGCAATGCGTCTTTGTCCACATACTTGCCCTTCAATTCGCCGTCCCCCAACCACGCAGACTCATCGCCACTAGAGTCCAAAGAAACTGGAGCAGGGCACTTGCGACGGGACCCAACTTCACCCATCTCGGTCAAAGTCTCCCTGATCAAGCGCTTAATACGCGCATCACCACCAGCATCACGGCGCCTGGACCTGGCAGGGGAAGGAGACCTGGAAGCAGTAGAGGAAGATGAAGATGATGACCTCTCCCGGTGATGACGCTTTCTAGAACGTTTCCCCATGGTAGAGCAATACACCAAACACAGCCAAAACGCAACAGCAGAAAACCGCTATGCGGTACTCACCCCATCGGCTCGTTTTAACGAGCCTCCCACAGCCGGGAACCTCGAGTCGCCTGACTTCCGTCCCGACGTCCAAACCCGGAAGTCAGGCAGGACGAAACCCGGAAGGGGAAGGAGGCCGCAACCAATCCAGCCGCAGCACACAGACCGCACTCCCTAGCAAGCCCGGCAGGCCAGGAGGGGTGGCCATCGGGCCATGAGAGAGCCAACGCGGTATTACACCACCGCACGGCAGAGGAATCCAACAGAAGCCCGCGCCACTCGCCCCAAGCCCGGCAGGGAGGGAAAGGCCTCCAACGAAGGGCCGCCGGTAGAAGGAAGGAACCAGCAGCCACCTCGTAAGTCCAGCAACAAGGCAGGAGCGCCCCCGCTCCTGCCACGTCCACACACTGTCAGGATGACAGAAAAAAGAACAGGAGGAATGCTGGGACCAGTACTCCTTATGTACTCCCAGTGGGAGGGGGAAGGGTAGGTCCAGCATTCCTTCGTTCTTTTTTCTGTCAGTGAGATAGTTACATATCACTTGTCCATGACGGTGTCGAGGACGTAGGGACCTGGGGGTAATAAGGCAGACACTCGGTGCAACTCTGCTAACACAGGCTCTCCTGCCTGTCTTCCACCACCAAACCGCTCTTCACTGCCCTGTGCTCTCTGCCAGCTAACACTGCCCTCACCAAACCGCCCTTCACTGCCCTGTGCACTCTCCCAGCTAACACTGCCCTCACCAAACCGCCCTTCACTGCCCTGTGCCCTCTCCCAGCTAACACTGCCCTGCTACCCCCATACCCTAACCAATCCACCCATCACTGCCCTGTGCCCTCTCCCAGATAACACTGCCTTCACCAATCTGCCCATCACCGCTCTGTGCCCTCTTCCAGCTAACACTGTCCTCCCACCCTTCTGCCATTTACTAACCCACCCTTCAGTGCCCTCTCCCCGCTACTTCTGCCCTCTGACCCGTCTGCCATCAAAAGCCCCTTTCCCCACTGCCCTGTGCCCTCTCAGTCAGAGTCCTCTCTGCTTACACAAGCAGTGGGCAGTAAACACCCCACTTTAGCAGCTTTAAGGCGCTAGGGTGCCACAGGGTTGTGGAAGTGGGTCCCACTAAAACATGAATTCGTTATTTATGGTCTGTTCTTCCTGCGGTTTGCAGACGAAATGCTCATAAAAACGCTTTTAGGGGATATCATGACAGAGGGCTGTGAGGCGTGGGCTGATGTGCACGACAAGGAAACAGAGAAAGAGAAACCATGAAAATAGGAGAAGACAGAGAATAGCAAACAGAACAAGCATTGGCAAAGCCAGTAGGTCTCGCCTTTGGAATCCATTAGCTTGCCTACAGCACATGGAAAAACATTTTCTGCTGACGCTGTACAGCCTCGGGTAATAGAAGAAATAAAAGACAACATGACATGGCCACAGCTAGGTGCACCCAGCCGTGCACGGTCGGAAGGATGCAGGCGTCATTGTCTTATTTGCCCATCCAAGATGACTCAGTAAATAAAGAGAATTAAATTAGAATAGAGCAAAAGCATTTTTTTGTAAGGCGAAAAGGCAAATTGCAAATATTTAGAAAAGAAATTAAAATAAATAAAGGATCAGCAGGGGAGGGGTGCACTGGGTTGTGGGTGGAGTGAACTCAAAAACAGAGCAGGGTGGTGGGACGAGGGTAAAAGCAGCACACAAAAGAGGGTGCCACACAGGCGGTGAGGCGGTGAAGCACACGGCGGAGAGGGCAACATGGAGGACAGGGGCGGGGGAGGGAGAATAAGATGTGACAGAGTGAGCAGCACATGCAGGAGCGAGGAACACACAGCATGGGGTGTTAGGTTTTTCACAGGACTTTCCTGGAGTGCTTAACCAAAAAGAAAAAAAAAATAGTTCCCTAAAAGTGAGTAGTGGAAAAATACAAGCAAGCCAGCCTAAAGGATTGTAAAGAAGCCAGGCTGCAGGGGAGATGTATAAGATAGGGTAGGACATAAATAAAATAGGAATAATTTATTGTCAGACATTAGGGAAGTCAACCCTACAATCCCAGAACCACTCACCAGACAGTATTCTATGTGATGCAGCATGCCATCCGACTTTGTACACATAGACTCTGTCATCCACAAGCCCCCTGCATCCCCCGCCTTCTGCCATCCATCACCATACTGCGCCCCCTGCCTTCTGCCATCCTCAAGCCCCCTGCATCCCCCGCCTTCTTCCATCCACAAGCCCCTTGTGCCCACTGCCCTCAGCAATTCACAATCCCCTGCGTCCCCTGCCTTCTTCACTCCACAAGCCCCTGCACCCCCTGACTTCTTCCATCCATGAGGCCCCTGCGTCCCCTGCTCTCAGCCATCCATGAGCCCCCTGCACCCCCTGACTTCTTCCATCCATGAGCCCCCTGCGTCCTCTACCTTCTGCCATCCACGAGCCCCCTGCGTCCCCTGCCCTCAGCCATCCATGAGCCCCCTGCCATCCACAAGCCCCTTGCTTCCTCTGTCTTCTGCCATACACAACCACCCTACATCCCCTGTCTTCTGTCATCGACAAGTCCCCTGGACTCCCTGCCTTCTGCCATCCATAACTCTCCTCCGCCCCCTGCCTTCTACCATTCACGAGCCCCCAGCTCCCCTACTTCTTCCATCCACAAGACACTTAATTCCACTGCCTTCAGCCATTCACAAGCCCCCTGTGTCCCCTCTGCCATCCACAAGCACCTGCACCCCCTGCATTCTTACATCCACAACCCTCCTGTGTCCCCCGCCCTCTTCCCTCCACAACCACACTGTGCCCCCTGGCTTCTTCCATCCACAAGCCCCCTGCACCCACTGCCTTCTTCCATCCACAAGCTCCCTGCCCCCACCTTCTGCCATCCATAAGCCCCCTGCGTCCCCTGCCTTCTGCCATCCACGAGCCCCCTGCACCCCCTGCATTCTGACATCAATGAGCCACCTGCACCCCCGGCCAGGGTTGGATTGAGATTAAAAATCGTCACGAGCATGCTAAAGAAAAGTGGCCCACATTTGCATACTGCCTTTCCGCCAAACACTGCTTCGAAGAAATTTTATAAAAAGAAGGGGCGGGGAGGGTTCTTTGACAGAGGCATGTTTTCTTAACTTTACTTGGATAAAAAAAAATGCACGGATTGGTTAACACTTGTGAAACACACCTGAAAACAAGTGAGGCCACTTCTGCTCAGGCCCCCTGCCCCCGCTCAATATGCACACATCAATGGGCCGGCCCAGCGAGAGAAAGGGAGGGACACCTCTGCCCGCTGATAAAAGGGAGGTAATGGACGCCCATCTGCCTCCAGAAAGGCCACTCAGGCACCCACTGGGCCACTGGCGGCATCTGAACAACACAGACACCATCTAAATCCACCCCCAGGCTGCCCAAAAAACCAGCCCACAGCTCGAACTAGGATACCTGCCACTCGGCCATTGCCCAAGTGCCCACCTTCCCAATCTGACTTTGCCCCCTGCTTTCTTCCATCCACAAACCCCCTGCATCCTCTGTCTTCTGCCATCCACAAGCCCCCTGCTTCCCTTGCCTTCTGCAGTCCATGAGCCCCCTGCATCCCCTGCATTTTGCCATCCACAAGCCTCTTGTGTCCCCTTCCCTCAGCCATTCACAAGCCCCCTGCACCCCCTACCTTCTGCCATCCACGAGCTCCCTGTGCCCTCTGCCTTCTGCAATTCACAACACTCCTGCGCCTCCTACATTCTCCCATCCACGAGCCTTCTGCGTGCCCTGCCTTCTGCCATTCACAAGCCCCCTGCGTATTCTACCTTCTGCCATCCACAACCCTCCTGTGCCCCCTGCATTCTGCCATCCATCAAGCCACTTGCATCCCCTGCTTTCTGCCATCCAGAAGCCCCCTGCTTCCCCTGCCCTCAGCCATCAACAACCCCCTATATCCCCTGCCTCCTGCCATCCACAAGCCCCCTACACCCCCTGCCTTCTGCCATCCTCAAGCCCCCTGCATTCCCTGCCTTCTTCCATCCATGAACCCCTTGTGTCCCCGGCTCTCAGCCCTCCACAACTGTCCTGTTCCCCCTGCCTTTTTCCATTCACGAGCCCCCTGCATCCCTGCTTCTTCCATCCACAAGCCCCTTGCTTCCCCTTGCTTCCCATGTTCTCAGCCATTCATAAGCGCTGCGTCCCCTGCCTTCTGCCATCAACAACCATCCTGAGTCCCCTGCCTTCTGCCACCCACAACCATCCTGAGTCCCCTGCCTTCTGCCACCCACAACCATCCTGAGTCCCCTGCCTTCTGCCACCCACAACCATCCCGAGCCCCCTGCCTTCTGCCATCCACAACCATCCTGAGTCCCCTGCCTTCTGCCACCCACAACCATCCTGAGCCCCCTGCCTTCTGCCACCCACAACCATCCCGAGCCCCCTGCCTTCTGCCATCCACAACCATCCCGAGTCCCCTGCCTTCTGCCACCCACAACCATCCTGAGCCCCCTGCCTTCTGCCACCCACAACCATCCTGAGTCCCCTGCCTTCTGCCACCCACAACCATCCTGAGTCCCCTGCCTTCTGCCATTAATGAGCCCCTGCACCCCCTGCCTTCTGCCACCCACAACCATCCCGAGCCCCCTGCCTTCTGCCACCCTCAACCATCCTGAGTCCCCTGCCTTCTGCCACCCACAACCATCCTGAGTCCCCTGCCTTCTGCCATTAATGAGCCCCTGCACCCCCTGCCTTCTGCCACCCACAACCATCCCGAGCCCCCTGCCTTCTGCCACCCACAACCATCCTGAGTCCCCTGCCTTCTGCCACCCACAACCATCCTGAGTCCCCTGCCTTCTGCCACCCACAACCATCCTGAGTCCCCTGCCTTCTGCCATTAATGAGCCCCTGCACCCCCTGCCTTCTGCCACCCACAACCATCCCGAGCCCCCTGCCTTCTGCCACCCACAACCATCCTGAGTCCCCTGCCTTCTGCCACCCACAACCATCCTGAGTCCCCTGCCTTCTGCCACCCACAACCATCCCGAGCCCCCTGCCTTCTGCCACCCACAACCATCCCGAGCCCCCTGCCTTCTGCCATCCACAACCATCCCGAGTCCCCTGCCTTCTGCCACCCACAACCATCCTGAGTCCCCTGCCTTCTGCCACCCACAACCATCCTGAGTCCCCTGCCTTCTGCCATTAATGAGCCCCTGCACCCCCTGCCTTCTGCCACCCACAACCATCCCGAGCCCCCTGCCTTCTGCCACCCACAACCATCCTGAGTCCCCTGCCTTCTGCCACCCACAACCATCCTGAGTCCCCTGCCTTCTGCCATTAATGAGCCCCTGCACCCCCTGCCTTCTGCCACCCACAACCATCCCGAGCCCCCTGCCTTCTGCCACCCACAACCATCCTGAGTCCCCTGCCTTCTGCCACCCACAACCATCCTGAGTCCCCTGCCTTCTGCCACCCACAACCATCCTGAGTCCCCTGCCTTCTGCCATTAATGAGCCCCTGCACCCCCTGCCTTCTGCCACCCACAACCATCCCGAGCCCCCTGCCTTCTGCCACCCACAACCATCCTGAGTCCCCTGCCTTCTGCCACCCACAACCATCCTGAGTCCCCTGCCTTCTGCCACCCACAACCATCCTGAGTCCCCTGCCTTCTGCCACCCACAATCATCCCGAGCCCCCTGCCTTCTGCCATCCACGAGCCCCCTGCGTCCTCTGCCTTCTCCCATCTGCTGCAGTCATTGCCCATGTGTGAGGTCTCTGTGGGGTCTCTTTGGGGTCTCTCTGGGCCCTCACATCAGCTTCTCTGTGATCCCTCAGTCACTGTGGCTTTGTTTCACCGTCCTGACCTGATACCCCTAGTAATGCCGCGTGGCCCCTGTATTTCAAAGAGCGCTGCATACCGTTACAAACTGTGGAGAACATATTGAAAACCTACATCTGAAACAAACATGAGGCAGAAATAATATAATGCTGAGTCCAGGTGCTGTCCGTGTCCGTATGTCAGAGCCACGTGGATACGGCTGTTGGTTCCAAAGAGCACATTCTATGGATACTGGGAGACACTCAAACACAAGCAGATGATGGGCGGAGCACTGAAACTTTTCAAACACTCACCCCCAGTCACAGATCTGGGTTGAATCCATCATCGTTTTTTAGCTCACCTTCCCCCCCCAAGTTTGTAACTAGCAATATGCAAGCCAGTCTTGACCCTTATTCTCATGAGGACAGTCCAGCCTGAACTGCCAAGCCAGGTCCTCCTTAGACCAGAAACAAGCATACTGGGACCGGTTTCAGGGTAACACCCCTCATCAACCAGGCTAGCTTGAATCCAGGGGCAAAGTGAGCAAGGGACCCACATCTGGGCATACCCTGGCAACTTAGGGCCGACAAAGCAAATACAAGGAGATGATGGACGGAGCGCTGAAACATTAAAAAACTAACCCCCCGTCATAGATCTGGGTTGAATCCATCTTCGTTTTTTAGCTCACCCCCCCCCCCCCCCCACCCCCCCCCCAAGTTTGTAACTAGCCATATGCAAGCCAGTCTTGACCCTTATTCTCATGAGGACAGTCCAGCCGGTACTACCAAGCCAGGTCCTCCTTAGACCAGAAACAAGCATCCTGGGACCGGTTTCAGGGTAACACCCCTCATCAACCAGGCTAGCTTGAATCCAGGGGCAAAGTGAGCATGGGACCCACATCTGGGCATACCCTGGCAACTTAGGGCCGACAAAGCAAACACAAGGAGATAATGGACGGAGCGCTGAAACCTTTCAGACACTCACCCCCAGTCACAGCCCTTGTTTGAATCCATCATCGTTCTTTAGCTCACTTCTCCACCCCAATTCAAACCCAGTATAGGCTTGTTTCTGTGAGTTCAGTGCTTCTCTCTAGTGTGCATTTGAGTTCTTTGCATTAAATGTTGGAGACAAGCTCAAACAGCTCTGACATCTTTAACTTTTTTCTGTCAAAAGTAGATGGATTTAAACTATTTAATCAGTGTGTCTGGGTGCACTTTAATGTCAAATGTGTGATATATAAGGATCATGAAACTGGAACTCAACAAGAGTTAGTACGTGTGTTGTGAATGTATTAGTATAGATACAAGGGCGTGACGCTGCAGGTGCACGGAGCTCTGGTAGGTGATGTGTATGTCTCTTGTCAGGCCCACTGTACACATGCACCACATCCACATGGGACTGGAAATCTTACCAGCCTCAAATATACTATCTTTCCGAGAGTAGTCTGTTCTTACAGCTTCAGCACCATTTTACCAGAGACACAAGGATATACTGACCAGACTCATATAGAGAAGAAGGAAGCGTCAGACCTCACATCTATCCTCTCAGAATCTGACGCATTCCCAGGTTTACGAAACCTTGCAAATCTGGGAATGCATCAGAATCCGGGGGTGTTGAGTGGGAACACCCACAGCAACACCCATGAAACGCCCCTTCCACGCAGAGTAATGCGCGAAAGGGGGCCATATTTACAAGGTCATGGAAAGCCATGCAGGCTGGCTTTGTGTGGCCTTGAAAAATTGTCTCAGCATTGTGCGCCACCGGAGCTTCAAAAAAAGTGATGCTTGAGTGGCACAGGGGCCTTGTAAATGTTCCCCCTAGTTCACCAGAGCTCATAGTGTGTATTGCTTAGGATTGAAAAACCTATTACTTATGAGCTCGCTTCTATGAACATATTAGTACTGATGTAAAGTGTATTATGAAATATTTGGCTCTTGAAATTTACATCAATTTGCCACGAAAAAGCTCCTAGTGTCTAGAATGAAATGTGTTGGTGGATTTGTGGCCATTTCTTCAATCTGATTTGTAAAGGAACCTAATTAAAGGCTTGTAAGACCTGGGGTCACCAGGCCCTATGGGGCGGTAACGTGACACGAGCGGCTGGGCACCCAAAGGTCTGTGTGTAAAGCAACCATACAACACGCACCACACATGGACCGAGGAACACACACAATAAGTGACGCCACACTGTAGAAATTATGCAAATATTCAAGTTTATCCAAGTAAATCACGTTAGATGCAATTCATGAGGTATCCGTGCATTTCATAAGCTTATAATACCATTCATGGAGTTGTACATGTCAGTCATGCGCTATAAAGGCAGTTCATCCTATCAATACAATTCAGGAAATATATCAGCACTGCATGAGGTATAATTGCCATTCAAGGAGATGCACATGCACGTTTCACTTTCCCCCGCGCGTTGTGCACTAGCAGGCTCGCGGAAGGTCCTAGCCCACCCTCTGGCTTCTAGCTCCCCTCGGTAGAGTTTGGGGACCGTAATGCCACTCCTGGGGGCATGCAGGGACTCAGGGCAGACCTCGCGGGCTTTAGGGGTGATGACAGCGCTAGGCGCGCTAAGCGGGGACTACCTCGGAACGGGGGCATCTAGCACAGAGCGCTACTCGTAATCAATGACATTCAATAGTGTAAAACGGAACCTGAAGGATAGAGCGCTACTCGTAATCAATGACATTCAATACTGTAAAACAGAACATGAAGGATAGAGCGCTACTCGTAATCAATGACATTCAATACTGTAAAACGGAACATGAAGGATAGAGCGCTACTCGTAATCCTTAGCATTCAATACTTCAGAACGGGGCATGAAGAGCAGAGCGCTACTCGTAATCAATAGCATTCAGTACTTCAAAACGGAACATTTAGCAGGGAGCGCCACGGGACTTGTGGAGCGAGTCTCTCGGGCTCCGGTGCAGTTCGTAGGGCACCACGCTCAGTACAGTTCAAGGGGGCACAAGGAAAGGATCCCTCGGCGGGGTCTCTCTGTCGTGGTGACTAGGGGGACTCCCACGGAGAGGGAACCCGGGCCCAGGGTGCGGTGTGGCTCCCAACCAGTAGGGGGCGCACCGGGGTCAATCCCAGCCTCCGGGCTTACCTTGCTCTCGACGTCGGAAGGCGTCCGCTCCAGCGGCGATGGGGGAACTCGTCCACGGCCTCGCGCACCTTCTCTCTCAGCTGCGACGGCAGCGACGGGGCGCCGGGCTTCTCCACGGGCCGCGTGACACTGAAGGGCACTTCTTCCGGCCTCCGGGCCGCCGCGGTGAGCGCGCTGGCTTCCACGTCACAGGGGGGCTCAAATTAAGGAGGGGAGCTCCACGCTCAACGGAGCACGTTGCCGGGGTCCCAGGCCAGGTCAGGGAGCGCAGGGGTCACAGCGCTAATACCTGGTCGATCCCCGGAGGTTCTTCAATCTGCTTAGCATATGGTTTCAGAGTTCAGTCTGGACACGCAGTCTCAGCGCTTGGCATATGTTTTCAGAGTTCAGTCTGGACACGCAGTCTCAGCGCTTGGCATATGATTTCAGAGTTCAGTCTGGACACGCAGTCTCAGCGCTTGGCATATGATTTCAGGTGTGATATGAAGGCTGGTTGGCGCAGATGTATTTGGCGCCCTTAAGGGGGTTCTGTTACAGGGGGGTAGGGGTTGAGTTGACGACTAGGTCCTTCCTAGTCAGGCTGGGCAGAGGTTTCTCTGGGTCCTCCTACTGCTGGGCAAGATCAGTGGGTTTCACAGGGTCCCTCACTCACTTAAGAGGCAGCACCTAAATCCTGTCACTCTCAGAGGCATAAGTCCCTGGCTAGGCCCTACCGCCTACACTCCTGTGTGGATTCTCCGACTCTGCTTTACCCCACACAAGTTCCCTCCCTCACTTAAGTAGCCCTAGGTCAGGTGACCTCTAGCCAAGGCGGCAAAAGAAAACCACACCTCCCTTCTAGAAGGTTCCAGCACATTCCAGGAGCTTCCCCATTGTACCTATGGGACAAAAAGGCGGGCTGGTGTCGCAACATTGTTGTGGGGTTCCAGCCAGCTCCTGGCAGCTAGGGTGCTACTATGAAAGACCACTCTGCAGTAGCAGGGGTCTGTGGCAGCCATCTTGGGAGAAGGGAGCACCTGCACCTTAACACTGGTTGGCAATGAAAAGGCGCCCGGAGACCTAGTCCAACATAAAGATGAGGGTGGAAAAAAATGAGGCACGATCAAAAATAGACGGGGAGACCACCCTAGGGCTGACAGGTCCAACAAGGCTGTTTTTGATACATGTAAGCAGTTTATTTCAGATACTTTGAAGTTGAAGAGAGTCAATGAACTGTGATTTTTTGACATGGTTTATGGTAATAGAATTACATGCAATACAGTGCTTAATTTGAGCCGGTGGTTTCTGGTTCTTGGCACCTAATGTCAATACCGGCACTTATGAACGTCTGCCACATGATGGCGCTGTCTGTCTACTTTGGAGATAAACACAACAACAGTTGTTTATTAATTAAATATACATTGAAATGAATAATACCTGCTGCCCAAGCCATTCTTATAGTTTGGGCCATGGAATAATCTAAATTGTCTCATTTATACCAGTGTGATGGGTTAATAGCTGTGCTGGTGCTGGGGGTACGGTGCGTACATACGGGGGGTACGGTGTGTACATATGGGGGTATGGTGCGTACATACAAGGGAGTACGGTGCATACATATGGGGGTACGGTGCGTACATACGGGGGTACGGTGCGTACATACAGGGGGGTACAGTGCGTACCTACGGGGGGTATGGTGCGTACATACGGGGGGTACGGTGCATACATATGGGGGGTGGGGGGTGCCTGTACGACTCGTACCCCTGGGGACTCAGCTTTTACGGCTGTTATTGGCTCCCGTAAAAAAAGAGCCGTACGGAGTGCCGTAGGGACGGATCGTACTTGCTGGGCCGTAAAACGCTGCTTACATCCGTACGGACGTCGCGTACAGGCTGTTCCGGATCGGATTCGTAGGGTGTTTATACCCGTATGGTCTTTTGTACGATTCGTACGGAAATAGGCTTTCTGTACGAATCGTACTTCTTAGGTTGTACGGACAGTTTACCGGGTACGAGTCGTACGGAGAAAACGCTCCGTACTACGATTTGTAGGGCCTTTTTACAGGATCAGAATCGGCACCTTGATGTTCTGAACTTTACTACTTGTTATCTTCATGAATAAAACTTCCTGAATTACATCCTTCCTGCGTGGACCTTCATCACTACACAATATCAATTGCATTTTCTCAATATTATGATGCAGTCACTCCACCTTATCCTTTCTTACATGAACCTGTGGTTTAGGTCTTTTAATGCATATCTGGGTGCCACTGATGGGCTGAAATTCAAGGTGGATAGAAGCAAAATGTATTATTTTGGTATTGAGGGTCAGAATGATTTTGGTCATTTGCCAGAATATACTGGACCAGATGATGGCGACATAGATGAATTTTAAATTGCAGAAAAACAACTAAGCGCAGATTTTGAGGGGAAAGTGAATCTGGTAGTTCCCAGACATAAATGTTCACTCGTAATCAAGGTCCTAATGAATCTATTGACTCATATGTTACTGCTTTAAAAATGTTAGCAAGTTATTGTGAGTTTGAAGGGTTCACATCACAATTGAATCGTGATCAAACTATCTACATGGGTAATTCTAAAAAGATACAGTAGAAATTGTTATCCTGCAAAAACCCTTTATTGGATGAAGCAATAGATATGGCTGAAAGTACAGCGTGTTCACAACAAGATGCAAAGCAATTGGAAATGAAACTTCTCCTGTCTCGTTGGTGAATATTGTTCTCAGAATAGAGGACAATGCCCTTCTTCTAAAAAATGAGAACTATGGTAGAGGTGGTAAAAGTAGCATGGAGCACTACAGTAGTGGTGGTAAAAGTAGTGGAAGTCACCCTTCATTAAAATGCACATGTTTTTGGTGTTGATCAACTATGCATGGTTTGAACTTTATAAATTGTCCACTGATTGCACAGGAATGTTGCAAGTGTAAGAAAATAGGTCACTTTGGAAAAGTATGTTGGGGAGGCAGAAGCTTGCCAGTTAGAAGTGTTCTAGTACTGTGTGAGTGATACAAGGATTTTGAAAAAAGAGTAGAAGAGTTACTATTGTCTGGAGACTGCTTAGAAATAACAGAAAAAATATGGTGATCCGCTGATATCTGTAAAAATTGATGGCATTACCATGCCTCTTCTTATTGATTCTGGTGCAAGAATTACCTGTATATCCATTGACAAGTATAAAGAATGTTAGTCAAACAAAGGATTGTTACACCAGATATTACGATCACAGCATTTGAGGGCAGTAGAACAGATCTAGTGGGGTATTTTTGTGGTGACATACCGTTTGAGAACAAAACAATACAAGGAAATATATTTGTGGCCCACAAAGCCATAAATGTGTTAGGATGGTGGCTGACTTTGGCATGATAATTAGACCTGGTCAAACGTGAATGGTTTTATTTAAGGGTGGGCGTAGTTCGCGAAGTAGCACTTCGCGAAGCTACGCAAAGTGAAGTTCGCACTACGCGAGCTACGCGTAGCACTTCGCGAACTGCGTAGTAACATGTTCGCACTGTGCAAGATGTTGTTTTCAATGATTGCACAGTGCGGACAAGCAACCGGCACTATGCAATCATTGAAAATGGCATCTTGCACAGTGCGAGCTGTAGTTTTCTGCTGCTCGAGAAGATTTTTACTCGAGCGGCAGCTTTCTCAACGCGAACTGGTAGTTTCTCATTGCGAGCGGTCGCGAGCATACGCGACCCCTCGCAATGAGAAACCTGACCTCCTCGCGTTGGGAATCTCGCCGGGAGGTTTATTTTCCATGCTCGCGATCGCCAACTTGATGTTGCTGATAGCGAACAAGGAAAAAGTCTCGCCGGGATGTCATTTTGCTTGCTCGCGGTTGCCAACTTGACGTTGAGGACCGCGAGCAAGCAAAAAATGACCGCAGCACTACGCAACACTACTCTACGCGTGTTCGCACTGTGCTACGTGCAGTTCGCGTAGTGCGAAGTAGCGTGAACTTCGCAAACTACGCGAGCGTAGCGTAGTGCTTCGCCCAGGCTTAGTTTTATTAGTAAGTTCAGTCACTGATCAGGCACATTGGAGGTAAAAATTTAAAGGTGTGGTTCAGAAGAAGATTGGTTAAATACATTTTTTGTAAATACCACAGTCCCTCTAGTAAAACATAGACTTCACAATGTACCACACAGCATAAGAAGCAAATTGACACAAATGTTGAAAACTATGCTGGATGATGGAATCATTGAACGTGTTGCTGCTACATCATGGCTTTCACAAATTGTTTTAGCAAAAAATAAATCAGGTGATTTAAGTTTATGTGTAGACCTTAGATCTCTCAACAATAAATTTGGATAGAGAACAATCCATTGTCACGTATTGAGGGTCTTATTATAGCTGTGGGTCAGTCCAAATGGTTTTCAAAGTTCGATCTTCATGCAGCATATCATCAGCTAGTATTGGACGAGCAGTCACTTCATTTAACATCTTTCGATACACCTGATGGTACATTTCAATTTTGCTGCATCCCGTTTGGACTGGCCTCTGCAGCATCTGTTTTTCAGAAGTTTATAATCAAAATGTTGCAAGATATACCCAATGTTGTTGTTTTCCAATATACCATTTTAGTGCATGCTGATATAAAAGAAACACATGCTAGTGTTGTGGAGTAAGTGTTGTTGACTTTACAGAAAAATGGAGTCTGATAAATGTATATTTGGGATAAATGAAATTGAATATCTTGGTCATGTTCTTTCAAAGTATGGGGTGAAACCAAAACCCAGTATTGTTGAAGCTATCACCAATGCTCCTCATCAAACTGTGCTCATTCATTGGCTTGTATTAGTTTTATGCAAAATTTATCAGGATTTTTTCAGGTCTAGTGGAGTTTTTCAGAGGTTTAATAAAACAAGCATTCACAATGCAATAGGTCTCGCGTTTGCGAGAGTTAGAGCTATTGGTATTGCAAATGACAATGACAATGTATTTTATCTATGTGTTTTGTAGTGGAGCAGATGCATATGGTTTGGAGTGGAATTGTGTGGGTTGAATTGGAACTGCTGTAGAATAGTGTGGGGTGAAATTGTGTGATGTCTAGTGTATTTCGGTTTTTGGGAATTATGTGATATGGTGAATAGAAAGGTGTGGAAGCTGCACAGATAATATGGAAGGAAAGATAGAGAGGAACCGGAGGTTTTTGCACAAAGTGGTGAATAAGCTCTAGAAAGAGGAGCATGAAAAGTGTGTGAGATAAAGAGAATGAAGGGGAGAGCAGGCTATAGACAAATAAATAGGGAGTGCCTGTGTATGCAGAAGAGAGCTTAAGAAGAGGAGGAGAGCATGGGTTTGAGGAAAGGAAATGTTGATGAGGCACGGAAAAGAAATTGTGCTTGAAGACCAGAAATTAACTAATATGAGCGTGGCAGCAAGAAAGTGAGTAAGAGAGTGAGCGAGGTGTGAGAGAGTGTATGAGAGAGAGAAAGGGTGCACCCAGAGCATGGAGGTGAGAGGTGGACTTTTGTACAGCACGAGGTGGTACAGGAAGGTGGTATATGTGACCAGGCATTATAGAAAGGAGACAGAGAGTGTGAGGGAGGGATGAGAGGGGATAGTGGAATTGTGAGATAAGAGTGGGTAGTGGCAGCGTGAGAGAGATGAGAGTGGCAGTGGGTGTGTAGGGTAGAGATGATAGAGTTGGTGGAAGTGCAAGTTTGAGATGTGTTGTTTTGGAATTATTTGTTGTTGTAATGTGCGGTGTAGTGTGAAGTTGTGTAGTGGGAATATGTAGTACGATGTGCTTTGGAAGTATGTGGATGGTAATTAAATGGCATTAACTGTAGAGGGATTATGTATAGTGTGGTTTTGTGTTATGGAGTTGCTTATGTAGAAATGTATTGTGTGTTGTGGAGTGGCATGTTGTGGGCTAGAATTAGGTGGTGTGCTGTTGAATTTTGAGGTGTGATGTGGGAATTTGTGGTGTGTATTGGAGGTATGTAGTGCAGTGCGGAATTATGTGGTATGTAACTGTATGGCTTTGAGTGAAATTTTGCTTATGTGAGATATGTGTTATGGCTTACTTCCGCCCAGCTCAAGTGCAATGAAGAGAAAACAGAGATTTTATTCTTTGGTGTTTTTTCCCCTTTGTTCTGGCAGTCTTTTTGGCCGGATGAGAACCGAAGCCCTCACAGCGGGGCCTCCTAGTCAAGAATCTTGGGATCTGGTTGGATGAAAGGCTTAGCTTCAGCAGCCAAATCAGTAAGCTGACGAGTACCTGCTTTGGTATTCCGAAGCTACTTAAAAAGTTTCTGCCTCTTCTCCCTTTAGCAACTAAAGAAACAGTTACTCATGCACTTGTCACCTCTTGTATCGACTATGCTAATGCACTTTATGTAGGTCTTCCTGGTTTCCTCCTGGATAGACTTCAGGTGGTCCAGGACGGAGCTGCCAGACTGCTCCTCGGCCTCCCCAAATGAACGAGTGTCAGGCAACATTTGTGCAGCCTTCACTGGCTTCCTATGAGAACAAGGGTTATGTTCAGGGCCCTGGTAATGGCACATGCTGACCTGTATGATTATTACCCTGTCTATCTTAGGAAGCGCTTTCAGTTCTACGTCCCAGGTAGACAGCTGTTCTCCTCAAACATGTTATTGGCAACTATGCCCATATACCGCCTGAAAAGGAAAGGTGTCAGCTCTCTGGCCTACCTGGCCACGGAGGTATGGAACTCTCTCTCGTTCGATTTACGCAGCTTGCAGAATCCCATTCAATTTAGAAAAAAACTTAAAACCTTCCTTTTTAACTGAATTCCTCTCTGTTTTTATAAGTTTTTTTCCTGTTTTACTTTGGGCTCGCGCCGGAACACTCTTCTGTGCACGTTACAAACCTCGCTAACATAACATAGTGCATTTATGTGGTTTGCTGGTATGTGGTATAGAGTGTATTTATGTGGGGTGTTTTATGTTGTATTGAGTTGAGTCTAAATATGTGGAGTTTAATTATGTTGCACTGAGTGTTATGTGGAGTTTAATTATGATGTGTGGTGGTGAGGTGGTGGTGCTGTTTTGGTGCTTAGGTGGTGCTGAGGTGCTGCTGGGTGATGCTGAAGTGCAGCTGAGTTGGTGCTGAGTTGCTGCTGAGGTGGGGCTGTGCTGGTGCTGAGGTGGGGTTGCACTGGTGATGGTGGTGGACTGATACGGAGGTGGTGCTGTTCTGATGCTGAGGTGGCGCTGTGCTGATGCTGAGGTGGTGCTCAGGTGATGCTATGCTGATGCTGAGGAGGTTCAGAGGGATGCCTTTATGGTGCTGAGGTGGTGTTGAGTGATGCTGTGGTGGTGCTGATTGATGCTGTGGTGGTTCTGTGATAAGGTGGTGCTGCTCTGATGCTGATTGGAATTGTTAGTTGTGGGATTGTGTGCTGTGGAATTGTGTGGGGTGGAGTGGATTTGTGTAGTGGAATTAAGTGGCATGGTGAATAGATCAGACTGAGAGCTGCACAGAATTGACAAATAGTGTGGTATGGAGTGGATTTGTGTGGATTGTAATTTTGTGGTGTTGAGTGTGGAGTGTACTTATGTGGATTGGCATTTTGTGTTATGGAATGTAGTGGAGTTTAATTATGTGGTGTGCTGTTGAATTTTGTGGCCTGATGTGGAATTCTGTGGTGTGGTTTGGATATTGCAAAAAAGCTTTAAAAAACACAAAAGCAAAGGATTTGGAGGCACGGCGCAGGGTGGCAGCACTAACAACTGGGCATTAGGAGGTCCAGATAGTACAGAGAACACAAATGTGTGCAAGTGTTGTAGTTTTCAGAAAGACTTGTGATTCAATGCGGTGCATGAACTCTTCGGAAAGCTCCTGGAAAGTAGTATGGAAAAGACATACCAAGGGGTGTACCAAAGCTGGGTAATGAAACACAAAGCATCGGTCGCTACAGGAACGCTACAGGAACGCTGCATCAGCCCAGCGCGGATTGACACACATATGGAACACTTCGCAACCCCTTTAGAAGAACACCCCCCCCCCCCCCCCCCCTCCCCTCTTTACTCCTGGACGATACATCATTTAGCGCGTGCTTTCTTAGTGTGGGGACCAGTTCTCCTGTCTCCTAAGAACAAGGACTAGAACAACGTGTAAACATATTGCGAAACTATTGTACCTTCAGGTAGGAAGAAACACACAAGCCACGCTTGTACGGCCCGAACAAGTGCAATTTATGATAAATGAGGAAAAAACTCAGCAGACAGCTCAGTTCCCCGTTATTGGCAATAACCTTCAGCGAACCAAGAGGCCGACCCCACAGCAGTGTCTCCAAGAGAAGACCACGCCAAAGGCCCAACTTACGTGCACGAAGCCCCACAGAGAGAGCCCCTGTGAAAGTGTGGGTGAACCCGTGTGATGGTGTTTGGAAACCAGCGCTCCTGGGGGAGTTTTGGGCTCGTCTGAGCCAACAATTGCCCGCAGTGGGACTGCAGCTCATCGCAAGACACGCACAAGCTGCTCCGCAAGCAACCATTGACGGAAGGTCAGAAGGTTCAAGGCGACCTAGGACAAAACACGTACACAAACCTCCTACACAATTCTGCATGTGCCCAAGGAGAAGTGACAAGAAATGCATCCAGTGCAAAGCCCAACAAACCAGAAAATAGACAACACATCTAATAGTGGAAGACGAACACCACATATAGGGGATGCACACCACCTAAAGAAGTGAAAGAAACGCGAAGCAAAGTAATGAATGGTTTATTGAACTAAGTGAAAAGACACTATTGAAAACCCACTAATGGAGTGTGCCGTGCATGTGTGTGACTGCTCATGATTGGAATGTGTGCGACTTTTTTTGAGTGGAGTGTGCCGTGCATGTGAGTGACTACTTGTGAGTGGAGTGTGCCGTGCATGTGAGGTGACTACTTGTGAGTGGAGTTTGCACATGTGTGTGTGTGACTGCTTGCGAGTGGAGTCTGCGCGACTGCTCGTGAGTGGAGTGTGCATGTGTGTGACTGCTTGTGAGTGGAGTTTGCACGTGCATGTGTGTGACTGCTTGCGAGTGGATTCTGCGCGACTGCTCTTGAGTGGAGTGTGCATGTGTGTGACTGCTCGTGAGTGGAGTTTGCGCATGCAAGTGTGTGACTGCTTGCGAGTGGAGTCTGCGCGACTGCTCGTGAGTGGAGTGTGCATGTGTGTGACTGACTGCTCGTGAGTGGAGTTTGCGCGTGCATGTGTGTGACTGCTTGTAAGTGGAGTGTGTGCGACTGCTCGTGAGTGGAGTTTGCACGTGCATGTGTGTGACTGCTCGTGAGTGGAGTGTGCATGTGTGTGACTGCTCGTGAGTGGAGTTTGCACGTGCATGTGTGTGACTGCTTGTGAGTGGAGTGTGCATGTGTGTGACTGCTCGTGAGTGGAGTTTGCACGTGCATGTGTGTGACTGCTTGTGAGTGGAGTGTGCATGTGTGTGACTGCTCGTGAGTGGAGTTTGCACGTGCATGTGTGTGACTGCTTGTCAGTGGAGTGAGTGAATGCATGTGCGTGATTGCGCGCTGCGCATGTGCACTCCTTCAGTTAACTTTCATAGGAATGGAAATCAGGAATTTGGTGCATAAAATTTGTCGGTATTTCACTTTCTGTTGCAGCCGATGTGGGTCCTTTTTTCCCCATATTTGCCGCGATTCTGAGCAAATCATTTAATCTCCCCATAACTAATAAAAAGATGCAATGAACGGGACCTTGGGTAATGTAATGCTGCTCGTTTAACGCGCTCCACTATCACGGGACGAGTTCGCGCTATAAAAAACGGAGAGTATGTGGATTAAATGAAAACGCGAATGATGAATAAGCCAGTCGTGGGGTCAGGGGTCACAAGGAATCCTCCTGCATGCTAAGCATGAGGCAACGTGGGCCGTTGTCCAGGGACCTTTCGGAGGGAGAGAAGGTGCCAATAAAATGATTGCAACACTAGTGGTAAAATTCTCGTTTTCTCTCTCCTCTCCCTCTCTTCCCCTCTGTCTTTTTCTCAATCTCCACACTTCCCCGGCTTCCTGTACCTCTCCCTGCATATCCCTGTGACTACTTACGGCCTTTCTTCCTACCTTTCTTTACCTCACCCTTGCTACATCGTCTCTCTCCCTACCTTACTCACCCCTGAGTCTCTCGATTTCTCGGGCTCCCTTTCATTTCCCCTGACACCCTGCTGTTTTCTTTGTCCCTTTCTCTCGTTACCTCCTTCCCTCTTTGTCTCACCTTTCTCTTCTTCATGTCTCTCTGTCTCTCTATGGGGCATATTATCAAGGACGGCATTAAAATTATCGCCGGTTTAGGAAAACAGATAATGGGCTTGATAATATGCCTGTGAGAATTCCAATAGAAGCCCATGTTCAAACCGGTGATCATTTTTAAAGCCGTCCTTGATAATATGCCCATAAATTATTTAATCTTATCTCTCTCTCCCCAACGATGAAATCTACACGTTTCTCTCCACCTCCGCCTTATCTCTCCCTCTCGCTAACTACTTGTCTCCCCTCTCTACCGCCCCTTTCCTTTGCATGAACTATCTTTCTGTGGCTTGTCTCCCTCGCACTTCACCTCACCTTTTCCACCACATCTCTCTCTCTGTCCTTTCCTCCCAACATCTCCACGGTCCTACGCTCACCCCTCCCTTTAATCCACATCCATATGCCACCTCGATTTACCTGTTTCTCACCACCTCACTTCTCTCTCCACCACCCTGTGCCTACCTCTACATCTCTACCTCTATCCTCCTGTCTCTACCTCAGCTCTCTCAAACCCGCCCCTCACGAGGGCTTGAATGAGACGAAATTGAGTAATACATAGGATGACCAGATCTTGAGAACCCAAAACCAGGACTTTTTGCAAAAAAGATGAAGGGCTCCGATTTTCCATCAACGGAGTGGAACGGAGCATTGGGAGGAAGGGCCTGCCGCGAAATGCTTCAGAAAGGAATTCAATAGCCAGACACTTGTGGGGGCTTGTGAATTTCAATGTAAACTCTGCGGGGTCTGCTGCCAGGGCCCTCGCTGACCTATTGATTCCTATACGGGTTCTCATCTACTGCCCCCCCCGTAATCTTGACCTCTCACATGCCCCAAGCATTCTCTTTATCACTCTCAATGGACCCCTCTCCAGGCCTTCATCTTCCCCTCCAGGTTTCTGGCTAACTTCTCACCTGCTTCTCTGTGTCCCTACAGCCACCCCTCTGGATGCCTTATATACCGCTCATCTCCCAGAAGTCCAGAACTATGAAAGGGACATATACCCGGCGCGCTGCTAGGCAAAATAATGTTTGTAAATTGAGAAAAGACTAGTTGGAACTTATGAACGAGTGGTGCAAACGTTAGCATTTGTAATAAATGGAAGATTCTTGGAAGGGCTTTAAGTAGGCTGAAAAAGTGGTTGGTGAGGGATCTGTAAACCGGCATGACCGAAGAAGCATAAATAGGCGTATTTCCAAGAGGCATTGCCTATATAATTAAGCGTGTGGCTTCAATCAGGTAAACTAGATTCCTGTGCTTCCCATGATGTGCCATGCGACCAGGATTTTGATGCCTGTCTGTGAAATTTCTTTCTATTGTATCCACCAATAATCGGTAACAGGCATGCACCTAAAACAAGCTAAACCTATTGGCTTTGCCAATGCTTGTTAGCAGAATCAGAAACATTAGTAACAACAATGACTTTCTCAATTGCTCCCGGCTTTCCCTGCACACCACTTTTCTCTGCAGTCTCTCTATGACACGTGCCATTCTGCTTGCACATCTTTGCATCGCCTTTTGTTCAACATCCCCCACACAACTCGCCCATTCCCTTGAAAGCCCTGCATTTTCTTTTACTCCCTCCCTGTCCATATTTGAACAGCTGGGTACCTCCTTCAAACACTTTTACACAGAATCACAATTAGAATTGGCACACATGGCCACTGCTGTGTGCGATCTGCAGAGAGGCCAAGGATTGGATGAGCATGTATTCTGAACACTTTTATGACCCACTGACTGGCACTGTGAGAAACTGGCATTTCCACATCATCAGCCCCAGAGCTGTCACTGATGACGTGTTATAAACACCCACCTACAACCTGATCTCACACAGGCACACAGAAGAAACAGTTCACCGTGCACACAATGCAAGACTAAACATAATGCATGAAAATAAAAACCTATGGGGAGAAAAACACACTCTTAAAGAATGTAAGATTAAGTAAAACATGAAGTATGAACAAGGACTGTGTCAGTGTCATGGATTACCTTAATGGTTTTTACAACCATTATCCAGAAATCAATGAAAACCGTGCCAATATACCGCCATTATTCTTGTTGTACACATCAGGCAATAGTGCCCATCCAATACAATATTAACAGCTATGATCACTGTCTTGGCAGCAGTAATGAAACAAGCATTGGCATAGCCAATAGGTCTCACTTTTGGGACATTATAAGTATTTAGTTATGCAGCACAATATCCTTGGTGCATCAACATCAAGTGTTGCATGGCTGAACACGTATAAGGTCCCAAAGGCGAGACCTATTGGCTATGCCAATGCTTGTGTTTTTTAAAGCTATCTCATTCGGTAATGGGGGCAACTTTTAATTCCGTGCCCAGGTCTACTTTCTGTCCCAGTATGACCCTGACTAGTAACTGCGAGTTAACCGGAAGTGAGCTAAAAACAGGGACGCTCTGTGTTTGGGCCACGTGCCTGTTTATCTCTCTGAAGGAGCGAGGCCGGAAGTCCGGGGTTATTCCTTCTAATTAGTACACGGCTGGCATCAGGCACCAGATTTGTTCTGTATGTAAAGTCTGTGAAGTGATAAGAAAATCTTTAAGAAAAGAGCATTTTTTCTTCTTTTCCATTTTTACATCCCTTGTATGAGAAGAAGGCGGGAAGTCCCAGCAGAGCTCATTACGGCTGCCCCCGGCCCCGCGGAGGCGGAAAGGTGGCGCTGTAATGATTCTGAGGAGATCTGTATTAAAGAGGCTGAGCTCTGGGCCGGCGCGAGGAGGGACGGGACACGCGAGTAATTGAAGCCACCGAGGAAGGGAGAAGCGCCCAGCAAGAGGCAGAAAGAAGGAGCCAGGAGAAGGGCGGAAACAGCGGGGACGTAGAGGGGAAACCAGAGCACAGAGGGACAAGAAATGGAAGCAACTCTACCTGATGAAGAACATTGACGAATCCAGATGGGTTTATTTCAAAGAACAGGAACGTGCAAGATGAGGGTTTGCACAGAAACGTGGCATCTCTAAACACATTATTGAATATACTTTTACACGCTATAGAAAATGAGTTTAAAAACCAATTACACTAAATCAGGATGCAGATGTAGAATCGTGTGTCAATATGTCTATTTCACATTGTTAAGGATATGCTGAGACCCTCTCTGTACCAGTCATTTCCTCAGAGCTCTGTGCTAGTCACTTCCTCTGAGACCCTCTCTGTTCCAGTCACTCCCTCAGAGACCCTCTCTGTGCTAGTCTCTCTCTCTGAGACCCTCTCTGTGCCAGTCAGTTGATCTGAGACCCTCTCTGTGCCAGTCACTCCCTCAGAGACCCTCTCTGAGCTAGTCTCTCTCTCTGAGACCCTCTCTGTGCTAGTCACTCTGAGACCCTCTCTGTGCTAGTCACTTCCTCTTAGACCCTCTCTGTTCCAGTCACTCCCTCAGAGACCCTCTCTGTGCTAGTCTCTCTCTCTGAGACCCTCTCTGTGCTAGTCTCTCTCTCTGAGACCCTCTCTGTGCCAGTCACTCCCTCTGAGACCCTCTCTGTGCTAGTCTCTCTCTCTGAGACCTTCTCTGTGCTAGTCTCTCTCTCTGAGACCCTCTCTGTGCCAGTCATTCCCTCTGAGACCCTCTCTGTGCCAGTCACTTCATCTGAGACCCTCTCTGTGCCAGTCACTTCCTCTGAGACCCTCTCTGTTCCAGTCACTCCCCCAGAGACCCTCTCTGTGATAGTCTCTCTCTCTGAGACCCTCTCTGTGCCAGTCACTCCCTCTGAGACCCTCACTGTGCTAGTCACTCCCTCAGAGACCCTCTCTATGCCAGCCACTCCCTCAGAGACCCTCTCTGTGCCAGTCACTCCCTCAGAGACCCTCTCTGTGCCAGTCACTCCCTCTGAGACCCTCTCTGTGCTAGTCACTCTGAGACCCTCTCTGTGCTAGTCACTTCCTCTGAGACCCTCTCTGTGCCAGTCACTCCCTCAGAGACCCTCTCTGAGCTAGTCTCTCTCTCTGAGACCCTCTCTGTGCTAGTCACTCTGAGACCCTCTCTGTGCTAGTCACTTCCTCTGAGACCCTCTCTGTTCCAGTCACTCCCTCAGAGACCCTCTCTGTGCTAGTCTCTCTCTCTGAGACCCTCTCTGTGCTAGTCTCTCTCTCTGAGACCCTCTCTGTGCCAGTCACTCCCTCTGAGACCCTCTCTGTGCTAGTCTCTCTCTCTGAGACCTTCTCTGTGCTAGTCTCTCTCTCTGAGACCCTCTCTGTGCCAGTCATTCCCTCTGAGACCCTCTCTGTGCCAGTCACTTCATCTGAGACCCTCTCTGTGCCAGTCACTTCCTCTGAGACCCTCTCTGTTCCAGTCACTCCCCCAGAGACCCTCTCTGTGATAGTCTCTCTCTCTGAGACCCTCTCTGTGCCAGTCACTCCCTCTGAGACCCTCACTGTGCTAGTCACTCCCTCAGAGACCCTCTCTATGCCAGCCACTCCCTCAGAGACCCTCTCTGTGCCAGTCACTCCCTCAGAGACCCTCTCTGTGCCAGTCACTCTCTCTGAGACCCTCTCTGTGTCAGTCACTCCCTCTGAGACCCATGGGCGGCTCCTCCGCAATGGCGGAGGAGTGTTGCCCCACAGGCTCAGAGCCAGCAGAGAAAAAATAAAACGATATTTGATTATCATTTTGTTTTTAAGCAGCTAGCTCAGCCAGCATGTACAGGGAGGGGCGGGGCCTGGCCTGGGAGGGGGTAGTAGGAGGAGTACCATGTGCATTCTCTAAGTGCTCATGTGTGTTTGGGCGGCCATCTCAGGCTGACCAAAACACACATGCGCACTTAGGTTTTCTTCAGTCCAGCTGCATTGGGAAGCCGGGGTGAAGAAACCCCACAGACTCCCTGGTCTGAGCGGAGCGTCTTTCTAGCCTGCTCAGACCAATCCCCGAGAATTGGAGAGGGAGTCTGATTGAATTGAATTGAATTGAAAAACATTTATAGAGCGCCTGGTTACCCGTGGGCATCCCCGCGCTAATGGACATTCAATTCCTCAAAGATCTTCAGGGAAAAAGTAATGATTTTAGTTGCTTGCGAAAAATGGAGTGATTGTTTTGTGAACGGATATGAATGGGGACAGAGTTCCAAAGCTTCGCACCACAGTAGGAAAACCTACGACCTCCACATCTGGTGCGTTTTATTCTAGGAACTGTCAACAAATGTTTACCCTCCGATCTCAATGTTCTTTGAGGGAGATGAAGGTGTATCATGTCCTCTATCAGAGTAGGACCTTTTCCAGTCAAGGATTTTTGAATGATACACATAACTTTGAATTTAATCCTCTCATGAATGGGGAGCCAGTGTAATGAGGAGAGTGCCGGCCTAGCAGATAAACGTTTAGGGATGTTTAACAGAAGTCGAGCTGCACAGTTTTGTACGATCTGTAGAACTTCGGTGGTGGATAACGGGGCCCCCAAGTAGATGGCATTTGAATAGTCCAGCCTGGACAAGATAAGTGCCTGCACCAATATTCTACTAGCCATAAATGGGAGCAAAGGGAGAATCCTCCTGATCATTCGCAGAAGGCCATAACAGGTACCTGCAACCTTACGAGCTTGTTCCTGAAAGTCAAGCTTGGTGTCAAGCACGATACCTAAGCTTTTTATGTTTTTTTTTGGAATAGGCGAGGGTCCAAGGCTGATTGGCCACCAGGGTTCAACGGATAAGGATGTAGCGTTTCCAAGAACCTCTGTTTTAGCCCCATTGAGCTTGAGGTAGGATGCCTCCATCCAGTTAGCCACTCTCTCCAAGCAAACCGTAAGTGCCCCTCCAGAGTTGTTATCATTGTTCAAAGAAACGACTAGCTGAGTGTCATCTGCATAGGTGACAATATGCACCCCAAACGGGGTGACAATACTTGCCAGTGAACTCAGATAGACGTTGAACAACGTAGGGCTCAATGCAGAGCCTTGAGGTACTCCGCATGAGAGCGGTATTGGATCAGAGACGCAGTCATCCAAGAATACGGAGAAGACTCTGTCTTCCAAAAAAGAACTGAGCCATTTCCCTACCGTTCCTCTTATCCCGATGTCTTGGAGTCGTTTAATTAGAAGTGGGTGGTTCACGGTATCGAAGGCTGCGCTGAGATCTAGAAGAATAATTACAGCGCAGCCTCCGCAGTCTAGAATCTTCCTAGTTTCTTCCACTACTGACAGAAGCGCAGTCTCGGTTCCATGTTTTGCCCTAAAGCCAGTCTGCGAGAAATGCAGTAGGGCATTATTTTCAAGAAAGTTCGACAACATCGAGTTAACATATTTCTCAGCAATTTTACAGACACCAGGGAGTAAGGATATGGGACGATAGTTTGACCAGTCTTCCATATCTAGGTTGGGCTTTTTCAACAGAGCCCTAACCATTGCCTTTTTCCATAAGGGAGGAACAATCCCTGTTTGAAACGACGAGTTAATTAATCCAGCCAGTGCTGATAAGATTGTCTTTTTAATCTTAAAAAGAGCAGTGGGAGGGGCAGGGTCAGATGGGGAGCCAGATTTAAGATGGGTAAGAATTCCCTCTATCTCCAATTCGTTTACCAGCGGAATTTCTACCAAGAGAGGTTTTTCTGTCTCTATCTCCGATTGATCTGACAAATCAGTGTCTTTCTGCACGGGGAAGGATTTATAAATAGTTCGAATTTTTTCTGCAAAAAAATTTGCCATTTGATTACACCAGGATTGAACATTCTCCCGGATGGAGCAGGGAGATGGAGGTGTCAGCAGAGATTTTGCAATCCGAAAGATTTCCTTCGGAGAGTTAGCTGCAGATGTTATTTTTTCCTGAAAATAGGAACTTTGTGCAGACTTAATCTCGCTTTTATACAATCTAATAGCGTTTCTATATAGAGTTCCATCATTCAGTGAGTAGTCTTTCCTCCATTTCCTTTCACATAACCGATAAACCTTGATCCCTGGTGGCCCAGCTGTCTCGGAACCCCCCCCAAACCTAAGACCAAAATAAAAAGTTTAGGGGTTTGGATGGATGACACTCTAAACTTCCAACATCAGGCCAACAAGGTAGCGGCAACCTGCTATGGTCTCATGAGATCGCTAAAAAAAGTCCTTGACCTTCTTCCCTTTGAAGCAAGACGCATTCTGGTCCAGTCGTTAATTCTCTCAAGACTGGACTATGCTAATGCTATATATCTGGGTTACAACAAACAAATGATGGACGGAATGCTGACAATGCATACATTCTCCCCCAGTCAAGAGATCTGGGTTAAATCCATCGTTCTTTTGCCCACTACACCACCCCAGTTCAGACATGGCCATATGCAAATCAGTCTTGACCCTGTGCCTCATGGGAACAGTCCAGCCCGAACTGCCAAGCCATATCTTCCCTGGACCAGAATCAAGCATCCTAGGACCGGTTTCTGGCTATCAGCCGTCATCAGCCAGGATAGCTTGACTCCAGTGGCGTAGTGAGCACGGGTCCCACGTCTGGGAATACCCATCCCACTTAGGGCGAAAAGCGTTACAACAAACAAATGATGGACGGAATGCTGACAATGCATACATTCTCCCCCAGTCAAGAGATCTGGGTTAAATCCATCGTTCTTTTGCCCACTACACCACCCCAGTTCAGACATGGCCATATGCAAATCAGTCTTGACCCTGTGCCTCATGGGAACAGTCCAGCCCGAACTGCCAAGCCATATCTTCCCTGGACCAGAATCAAGCATCCTAGGACCGGTTTCTGGCTATCAGCCGTCATCAGCCAGGATAGCTTGACTCCAGTGGCGTAGTGAGCACGGGGACATCAGCAGCCACTTGAAAAACTTTGCAAGGTGTTCAGAACTGCGCAGCACGTCTGCTCATGAAGATCCCCAAACGCTGCTCAGCAAAATCTTCAATTCGTACTCTTCATTGGCTCCCAATTCAGGAGAGGATCACATTTAAGGCTCTGTGTTTGGCTCATAAGTCCATTCATAATATGGGCCCCTCTATTCTGAACCCTTGGTTTCAGCGCCATAAATCAATAAGATCCCTCAGATCCAATCACCGCAATCTTCTCGTGGTGCCCAGGGTGAGGCTCGCCCGGATGGGCGGCCGGCTTCTCTCTGTACAAACAGCTAACCTCTGGAATAAGCTCCCCGATAACATCAGGCATGAATCAAACATTACCATCTTCAGGAAGCAACTAAAGACTTTCTTGTTTAAGTAGGTCTACTTTCATCCTCTAGGTCTTACAGCGCTGGGATGCCCATGGGTAGCCATGCGCTATGTAAGAAAGTATTAATTCATTCATTCATTCATTCTTTCACATCTTTTACATTCTTGTTTAAGTTTTCTAAGTTCTGGGGAGTACCATGGGTTTTTCTTGGGATCTGGTTTCACCTGAATCCTTTTCTTTGGCAGAATTTTGTCTAATGAGACCTCAAGCCAGTTATTAAAAATGTCATTAGCCATTATGGGGTTAGGATGTGAATAAGGACGACTGATTTCCAAATCGCTTTCCCACTCGTCCCAGGTGATGGTTGCCCAAGATCGGATGGATTTCTTTATGTTTGGTAATATCACTTTGGTTTCCTGCCTGATCCATATAAAAGGGATCCGAAAATGGTCGGTCCACGGGAGGGGAATGGGTAGACTGACAGTTAAAGACTGGATATTAGAAAAAATAGGATCCAGAAGGTGAGTTTTACTATGTGTAGGGCCCACCACTTTTTGAGAGAGCTGAAAGGTTTCTAATCCCTCCACAAACTCTAAAATCTGAGGGTGTTCCATTCTGTCAAAATGAATGTTAAAATCTCCCAGCACCGTGAAGTGAGATACGGTGCTGGCAAACTTAACAACATTATCTGTAAAAGCTTGGCAGAAGGGCGCATAAGGGCCAGGCGGGCGGTATAAATGTATACCTGAAAAGGTGGAGGTGGGGGATAGTTGGAATGAAAACAAAATGCTCTCACACTCCAGTATGGGACTGTTTGAAAAGCGGCCTTTAAAATCTTCTTTATAAAGAATGGCAATACCTCCTGCACGGCCACTTTCTCGATCTAATCTCTGAACAAGATAGTGGGGGGGAAGGATGCAGCCCCAGTGCCTGCTGGGACACGGAAGAAGAAGCACCAGTGCAATGCGGGACATGGCCCTCAACTTAAGGTACGTTTTTTTTAATCCTTCCTCCCCCACACTCTTCTTCCCGCGTGCCCCCCTCCCCACCCCACTACATTCTGTATGTGGCAGCCGCCACTGAAAGGCCAGCAGTAGGGAGTAGAAGACTGCCTCCTTGGCGGCCATTTTGTCTGTGTGGAATTTCTACCAAGCCCTGAAGAGTTCCTGTTTCTTCTGCTCTGGGAAGGATTCCTAAAGGCTTCTGACAGTTTGGAATTTCCGCTTGTTTTAGTAACTGTTAGTTATGGTTAGTAGTGGGGAGGTGAGATCAGTTATGTCTGTGCGTTCCTATTACTGCCTTATATAAACCTCCTAACCTTTGAATGTCTTCTACCATACACTGACATGGATTACTTTTGCATTCCGATGTTGTTGCGAAATCAACTAAATGTGCAAGTTAATCGTGTTATGCCTCTTAAATTCCATGTATTTCTGAGGATTAGAACCCATTTTATTTAGTGTCATGCATTTGCACGAAGACGCCGGTGCCAGAGATAAGGCGGAAGTTTCTCCAGGGACACCAGGGTGGAGCTTGGCCCAGCACTGCCCTGGCGACTCGACCAGACACTGCAAGCACGTGGAACCAGATCTGGGGACAGTCAAACTGCGCCTCCTGCATTCCGCTGGCTTGTACTGCATGGCTTGCATTGTGGCTTTGTCCATAATCTGGTGAAAGTGCACAAACAGATATTGTCTCGGAGGGAGACAACAGGATAATAGACTGGTTGGGTAGGTAAGAGTGGGAGGAGTGCAGAGATGAAGAGAGTGAGTGGAAATCCATGCTTTAGAGCAAGCGGGCGATTGAAATAGCATGCGGAATATAGGTAGTAGTGCCAGAACCCGAAGTACAGACCCATGAAGGATGAATGTCTGCGGGAAAGAGGCTCCTTGATCGTCTCCCAGACGCCTTTGCCAACCCGAAGCCGAATTAAAGAAGATCTTTGGGTATAAGTGTACAATACTTTCCACCCCTCCCCCCACCTCCACAAGACCAGTTGAAGAAATAACCCAGGGAACATTTATCTAGTTTCTATTGTGTTCTTTACCCCCTCCCCCCAGAAGAACTTCACTGATAGCACTATTTTTAGGTCAAGCCTGGGCAGCGCATGTGCTGCTGGGAGGCATGCAGTAGTGGAGTATAGCTTTGAAGCCCCGCCCACTCCCCACCCATATTTTTATTTGACTTGTGTCATTGTCCTTCGTAAACGCTGGCTTCCGAGTCTTTATTTGGCTTGTTAGTCCCTCCTTGTCTGCATTTGTTGACTCGCAGAACGACTGGACCGGTGAGCACTATTTTCTTTAATGCTGTTCCCTTATTCCACCCACGACATCGCAGCACCTGCCCGCTTTTATTTTAAAGTAATGTATTTATTCAAATTACAGCGCGGTCCGATTTACCTATAGCGGCACCGGCTTATTTAATTATTTACTATAGAAGCACTCTGCTTGCACTTTAGCGGCCACGCTTATTTGATAATGTAATTACCAGCGCAAGCCGTTTTCACTGTGGCGGCCGCGCTACAGAAGCTTTTGATCTGAGTTGTGGGGCGGGTCTGATGTGCAAGGGCGGGTCTGATGTGCAGTGGAGGGTTTAATGTGCAGGGGCGGGACTGATGTGCATGGGCGGGTCTGATGGGCAGGGCTGAGTCTGATGTGCGGTGGAGGGTCTAATGTGCAGGGGCGGGTCTTATGTGGAGGGGATGGGTCTGAAGTGCAGGGGTGGGTCTGAAGTGCAGGGGCGGGTCTGATATGCTGGGGCGGGACTGATGTGCAGGGGCGGGTCTGATGGGCAGGTCTGAGTCTGATGTGCAGGGGCAGGTCTGATGTGCAGGGGTGAGTCTGATGTGCAGGGGTGGGTCTGAACTGAAGGGGCGGTTCTGATGTGTAGGGGCGGGTCAGATGTACAGGGGCGGGTCTGATGTAGGGGGCGGGTCTGATGTGTAGTGGTGGGTGTGATGTGCAGGGGTGGGTCTGATGTGTAGAGGCGGGTCTGATGTGCAGGGGCTGGTCTCATGTGCAGGGGCGGGTCTGATGTGCAGGGGCGTGTCTGATGTACAGGGGCGGGTCTGATGTGGGGGGCGGGTCTGATGTGTAGGGGTGGGTGTGATGTGCAAGGCTGGATTTGAAATGAAGGGGTGGGTCTGAGGGACGGGTCTGATGTGCAGGGGTGGGTTTGATGTGCAGGGGCGGGTCTGATGTGCAGGGGCGGGTCTGATGGCAGGGGCGTGTCTGATGTGCAGGGGTGGGTCTGAAGTGCAGCGGCGGGTCTGAAGTGCAGCGGCGGGTCTGATGTGCAGGGGCGAGTCTGATGTGCAGGGGCGGGTCTGATGTGCAGGGGCGGGTCTGATGTGCAGGGGTGGGTCTGATGTACAGGGATGGGTCTGATGTCCAGGGGCGTGTCTGAAGTGCAGGGATGGGTCTGAAGTGCAGCGGCGGGTCTGATGTGCAGGGGCGCGTCTGATGTGCAGGGGCGGGTCTGATGTGCAGGGGCGGGTCTGATGTGCAGGGGCGGGTCTGATGTGCAGGGGCATGTCTGATATGCAGGGGCGGGTCTGATGTCCAGGGGCGTGTCTGATGTGCAGGGGCAGGTCTGAAGTGCAGCGGCGGGTCTGATGTTTATTGTTTACCTGAAAGAAAAATACTTACTAGAAATAGGTTGGAATGTGACCTCTTGATAAAGCCAATAGGCTTGTCACTTTAGGTGTTTTGACCCTTTAACAAGGTCTGGTTTGATTAAAACTACACCCTTTATATTTTTACATGAGATAGTCTCCTGTGCATGGCAGGGGGTTGGGAGCATGGCGAGTATAAGGCTTGAGTTATAGCTAATTGAGATAACTAAATGTCAGTCTAACTATAATGTCCTGTTGCAGGGATTCTGAGCATACACAGAACAATGCACAGGAAACCCGGACCTCGGTGTATTGTGGTGTACCAAAAACACGCCTCAGCGCCCAGAACCCCTATCCGGCTAGCTATAGTATCCCATTCGTTCTCCGTACTGCAGCCGAGCTGCCAATGATTGGATATCCTAAAACATGCGACTCAGGGCCACTCAGAATTCGTGGGAACAAGACACTCTTTCGCTTAGATACTCATGCCTGTTCACAATGTGAGTAGCCAGAGACACTGTATAGTTTAAAATGTTTATTTCAACTAACATGCTCTGTAATGCAGTACACGTGCTAACATTAGCAAATAAATGCATAAAACCATTATAATCAGCATAGTTACAATTCCATATAATATGAACGGGGACAGCATATTATAATGACAGTGGGTGAAGCCTTATAGCGCTTTCCCACCCTCCCCTTGCTACAAGCTATGTTTATTATATCAGTGGAAGACCTCTGGGCTTGGACAGCGGAACCCCCTACCTTAAGTCTTAGATGATAGGATTTACATCTCCGGACAAGCACAGCTCTTCTTCTCAAAAGGTTTTCTCCAAGTGTTGTTAACTTGCATCTCCTGCCATATTAAAAACACCCGAAAAGTCAGTAGCGCAGCTGTGTTCCATGTTATGTCTATGTGTTTGTGGGACAGACTAAAGCCGATTAACCAGTGAAGTTGTTTTCTGTCCTTGAACACTGTGTACAGACTAGAACACGGAGCACAGCCGAAATGGTGAAAGGCAAACAGTTCCCATGTGAGGCAGCACGAGCAGAGGTGTTTACGGGAACCAAGGCATGTAGTGTCATGTGCATAAGCGGCAAGATGGCTGTGATGCAAAGCACAAACTCATGCTAACTTAGCAACGTCCGCCCCTGAACCCTCACAACACCTTCCCCTTGGGTGGTCCTACGCACAGTGATTGAAGTAGAACACAGAGTTCAAAAAGTCTGAGCAACAAGAGCTTATGCGACCCGGAAGTGAAGAATGTCAATTTGGTGTGAAAAAGAGTAATGGTCTTTTTGTCTTTAAAAACATCCTTTTGGAAGTAAAACAAAAAATATTAAAATAATGAAATGGAATGAGCGAAAAAAAAAATGTCTGGGTGGCTTGGTCTTATCAATCCATCAGTGTGTAAGCGCAAAAGTGGCGACAGCTTCCAACAGGAAATCATTGTCATTGTCTGAAAAAGTAGATGCCATCCAGTTTAGTCATTCAAAGGAGCAAACATGCTCATTAATGATGGGTGCTTCCAGCACTATCGGTGGGCAACTTGCATGGTACTCGATGCAGGAAATCATGTGCTGCGGCACCGATATCCCACTGAGCTAGCACTACGAGCGCGGCTGCACAGGCCATCAGACCCATACCGGAACAGTCCTGCTCATGAGACACCAGAGGGCTCATCTGTAAGGCAAAGTCCGGGTCAGGAGACGCTGTGTTTGTGAGGCAGACATCCAAAGCCCATTGAAAGGGACATTCCAAGCATGAGACACTAGGGGGCTCATCAGTAAGGCAAAGTCCGGGTCAGGAGACGCTGTGTTTGTGAGGCAGAGATCCAACGCCCATTAAAAAGGACACTCCATGCAAGAGAAAACTGGTTGCATGCAAGTGTACCATGGAAATCGAAAAGACAGATTGTAAGCCACGCTTAGAGTGGCCAGTGGCAAAGTACCGTAGCACTGAAGCATGCGGTTGCGAAGCAGCTGTAGCTCGGCCGTGTTGTGAACGACCACAAGAGGGGCAGCCATTCCTGAACAGGCAAATCAACAGGAAGACCCCGGAAGCTAAGGCGAGTATTAGTGGCAACCCGCCGAAGACGCTGGAAAAAGTAGAATGAATGAAAGCCGGGAGCATACCAAAAATAGTTTGAAAAGATGTTACAAGGCCGGAGCACACACTTTTAAAAAAATGAGCCAGTCCCGTTGTATGTGAGGCATTGAAGATAGAACGAATTAGCTCATCAAAATGTTGTGGGAGGTCAGTGTTTAAAAGTGCTTGGACTTCTGTTCTTGTATTAGCCACCTGCAGGACATAGGTCTCACAGGCAGAAGTGAGAGAAACTTCCTTCTGGGACAATAAAGCTCTTATTCGGCTCAGCTTGTCAAACTCTGCCTTCAAGGTCGGAATGGAAGGTCAAACTTGAGATATCGGGACTCCCACAAGGTGGAGGACACAGCACATTTTTGCAGCAAACTACACGTCGTGACACAGTCACAATGTATGGCATGCCTATTAACATCCCGCAGCATTTTTCATTATTCAGAAGTAAATAACTGCCATTAGACAACAGTGTGAATGTTGGCTTAATCGAGGGGACCGGTTTTCCTTTTAAAATGCACTCTAAATTAGGCGCCTCTAAATTACAAGCGCAGTGCAACTGTACATTTTTGCACACAAGGGAGTGTTCAATCGAAGAATCACAAGACTCACCAGTCAGATACACCTCTGTGTCATCACGCAAACATCTAAACGTGAAGGGGAGTGACCAAACTTCATGACGGAACGAGTTTCCCAATGGTTCGTAGCGTCCTAGGGGAAAATGTTTCATGCATGATGTAATTTTAAATAAGGAGAACGGCAGTGTTGTAACCCCATGAACGAGCTAAGACTGCAAAGTTTGTTTCCGCTACTGAGAATGGTAAAGGGTCTACTTTTTTAAATTTGTAAAAGGGTATAAGTGGCATCTTTCATGGACATAGACTGTTGTCTTTCAGTCAAATTAAAAGGCAAAAACAAAGAGGACGCGTTTACATAGTCTCTTGGCACGCAACTCATTTTAAGTGTCTGCAAGATCCATGCTAACTGCATAATAGAGCGCAATTGGTTCTGGCCATGATATAACACAGATACATCATCCTGTACAATATCAACAACAGATGAAACAATATTGTCCAATGTGTATATCCTGGAAGCAAGGGTATTAATACTGTTATCTACCACAGCAAAAATTTTTTCAAGATTAGCTTGGTCTATAGCCCTCAAACGTGAAGCGGCTTCAATTTGAGGCATTTTCCAAATTTCATTGCAAACTGCATATATCCATCGTTTAGGCCTTGGGCCAACCAGGCATTTTATGAAATCTGATAAATCCACATCATTCGATAACATTGACAAATGCTGTTTAACAGAAGCTAAGGTAGAGTGTTGTAACCATGTTTGACATAATTTACCAACAAAATACGTTGTAACAGTATGTGTTGCTGTGAATCGTGGATCAGGTCTAACCTGTGTGTAACCTGGAGCTCTGTTATGGAAACGCATTTGGCATGCATCTGCACTGGTCTGCCAAACCAACCACCCCATAGAGTCAAGACTCGAGATATCAAATGTTGCATTTGTATATATAGACTGCAACTCCTCAAATGTGTAATTGGTAGTAACATTCCAGTCTGGATATTCTGCAAGGGAAGTAAAAGCAGGAGCCTTCAGTTGTTTAGCCTTAGCTAAACCCAGACACGTGGTCTGATGGATAGAATTGTTCAAGAACAGTATTTGTGTTGGTATAAGACATGCACGATACACAGCTTCCGTGCCCTGCACCTGCCAGGTTTTGGAACCCCAAACTGATTGCAAATCAACTGTTTCTTTCCAATGTTCATAGCCACCACCGCCAATTTAAGGATGAAGGAATCAGAGTATAACAATTTAGTGTGGGTAAGCATAACCTCTGTATTTGATTTAGAATTTAATTTAAAATAGTAAGCTCCAGGGTTCGACTGATCAAAACTAGTAAAATATGTAAATTTATCCAACAGGGTTTTGGAACTCCCTATTGGTGGCGCGGGGCAATGTTCCCATTGAGTGTAATTAACAGTAGCTCTAAAAGTACATGCTTTGTGCAAATAATGGTGGCCATAATGCTGATAGCAAAACAAGTGAGCATAATTTGCACTATTCAAATACAAGTCTCAGCATGAAATGCTGCATAATATCTTAAATCTGAAAACAGAGAGTGTATTGTCCGCACCTCCCAGTCATCTGAACGTATGTTATATTTAACCACATCACCCATTGAGACACGAAGTACATTTGGAACATTAACAATCTCTGTCGGACCATGAATTTGAAACGGGACTGTATCCCAAACTATTCCATCTGTGACTAGCCAGGCTGTGATGTTGAAGAAAGTCAGGTCCCTCTTCATGATGTGCGATGAAAAATGCGGGGCCAAAGTTCCATCTACCAGTTCTACAGCAGAGCGTTCTTTAAGGTAGTGTCCATTGATCAAAAGAAAAAATAATGTCACAAATCCAATGGACATAAATGGAAAAATATGGATGAGCACCAGCCAAATATATATCCATGGGGGGGACCAAATAAGTGCGTTTAAACCAGGAGAGAAAAATTGCAAATTTTGTTGGGGTCAAAGTTGATGTTGAATGAGAATCAAATGAAAAACGTGACTCGTTCCTGGCTTTAGCATTTAATCCAGGCAAAGATTCACTTATAGGGTAAGTATGATCTGGCTCTTCATTGGCAACTATGGACTGTTGGACCAGCAAAGGATTAACAACAGAGTCCATCTCTATGGCAGTGTCTGGATTTCCCAAAATAGAGGCATACGATGAAGTTGGTGGCAAACTATTCAGAATCAGCCAGATGTTGTAGCTTGACATTGTCAATTGAGACGTATCAGTTGTCCTTGCGACCTGAAAGTGGTGGGCAAATTACTGTACGAGCTCCCTGCACGCCCAGCACTGGAACCAGAGCTCGATATGATGGACCAAATTATTTTTTGTTCTCCACCTTCTCTCGGACCAGTTCTCCAACTTTAGGCAGCCAGTCGATCACTGGAATCTGCAGTGCACCATCTGCAGCGGCAGGTAAATGTTCTTTTTGCTAGACTGTCTCTTGTGTCTAGTAGGTTCTGTAATACAGCACAATGTTTATCTACGTCAAAAAGGGACGGCTTAAGCCGCCAAGTCTAGACCATCAAGGGCTGGCACAAACATTTTCATGCCAAAGAGCAATTCGTAGGGGGTCCGCCCATCCAGAGGCCTTCTAGGAAGACTATTAAGTGCACGTTGTACACTATACAAATGGGCGAGCCAGTTCCTGCCAGTGCCTAGGACTCTAGTCGTTAGGGATTGCTTTAAGTCACGGTTCATTCACTCCACAACAGAACTGCCCTCAGGCAGGTATGGAGACAAAAATTTGACCTGCACCCCCAAAGGCCGCATGGATTCTTTGCACGTCTTAGAGGCGAACGCCGGACCCTGGTCCGAATTTAGGGTGCCCACTGCAAAAATTCCCACAAAGACGCGCAAATCCCTGACTACAGTTTGAGCGTCAGAGCTGCGTCGTGGCCAAACCCATAGAAAACATGTGCACTAATCAACTGCAAGTAAGATGAATTTATAGGCAGTATCAGAAGAAAATGGACCGCAGTGATCCAAATAAACACAAGCAAAGGGTCTATTGGATATGCATAACGGTGTTTGTGGTGGACGAGTCACAGTAGATGGCTTGATTTGCTGGCAAATGTCACAAGAAAGCAAATAAGTACGTGTTTGTTTATATAAGCCACGCCACCAGTAGCGTTGTTGCAAGATACTGACTGTAGCAGACACACCAGCATGCGCCGAGGCCACGCCCTCATGTGCTGCGATTATCACTGTAAGCCTGTGGTTCGAGTTGGGAATCAACCTCCCACCAACGTTATTAATTGTCACATAGGGAACTTTATCAAGGTTTAAATGATAAGAGTATTTGGAAGGGAATCCTGTTGGATAATTACCTCCCTTTTCTGTAGCAGCTATAGCAGCCAAGATGTCATCATCAATCTTACTCATGGATCTTGTAACTGCTGCTACTAAGCACGTGTCCACTGCTGACTTAGCTGCTTCATCAGCTAAGCTGTTACCAACCGCGTGTACTCCTACGCGTTGGTGGCCAAGAGCATGAATTACTTGTGTGAGCGGGAGGTGTTCTTTCAGCTCAGCCACTCAAACCCATAGCATTTTATGCTTAATTGTCTTGCCTTTGGAATCACGGTATTCATTTTGAGACCAAAGAATAAATTGTCATTAAAAGATTGTACACAGTAAAAGGAATCGCTTACAATCAAAATAGTCACATTAGGGTCTGCAAACTCCAGTGCGAGCACCAAAGCATGCAGCTCAGCCAATTGGGTGGTGCAGTCGCCGAGCGCTTGTGTGTGGACCACACTGAACTTAAACTCGCCATTCACTACGGAACCAGCCACAATCGCACAGGCTGTAGAATAAGAATGTTTAGATCCACTAGGGTTGAACTATGGGTATTCTGACCGCATTCATCCGACAATGAGAGTTTAAATGATGATAATCCAAAATTATGCAGTACGACCCGTCTGGCTTGGTTACGGTAAAAAGAGCGTTATTCATCGGTGACACGCATGTCTCAATTACCCCTTGATACTCCAATTGGTCTAGTATTTCCGCTACAGGAGCCTTTGCCTCCTTACGGATGGGGTATTTGGGTTGTGCCTGTGGCATGGACAACAATGGAATCTCGTGATGGGGAGATGTTTTATCCCAACCCACCTGAGCACGGTATAAAGCCGGTGCAAGCACTGAAGCCCACTGTTCTGCAAAATGTTGTGCATGCTCTTTCGAGACACTGTGTGAAAAACTAGGGAGGATTACCTCCTCCCCTCTCGGAGCTGCTAGAACAAAAGGCGGGGGCAGTCTGCCTCCGCTAACAGGATGTCACACGAAGAAGTCAGATTTTCCCCCAAAATCCCTTTAATAATGCGTTTAATATCACCTTCTATGAGAATAGTAATTTCATATAGTCTGTCAGGGGGAGCCACTCGGGTGTCAGCAGTTTCGACTGTGATGAAAGTATCAGTTGCTGTCGCCTCCAGAAATGGACGCAGTGCTTGCCGCACTACTGTAACCTCCGCTGCGCTGTCTAGCAGCATTACTGCCCATGTTAGATTGCAGAACTGGGTCCTCACCGTCTATAGCATACCTCGCAGTTAAAGCGCCACCTTTCTTCTTCTGGAACGGAGGGCGCTGACGAAGGAAGTCCTCTTGTTTACCCTTTCCGTCACTTGTCCGTAGCTGCTCACGTCCCAGTGGGGCACCTCGATCTCTTCCTCGATCCTGGCAATCACCTCCACCAGCAGATGAGCCTGATGCTTCCTGTGAAGAACGAGGAGGATGCGTATCAGGAACCTGAAATCGATCAGGAGATCAGGAGATCAGGAGATTTAATTCTCGCGCGGTCACGCAGTTCATAAGTGTGTTCTTGGATCGAAAGTGTAGGGGACGATGCCCCTCCCCCTTGCTTTTGTTGTGTTTTTCCCTGTTTATTATTCTTCCAATTCTTTTTAGGGAATTGTGGACGGCCTCCTTGATAAGTTTGAGATGTCCGTTGAGCCTCCGGTTGTGCAGGTACTTTAGCAAAAGGCCTAACACCCAAACTATTACACCAAACCATTTTATAAGCCTGGGATATAATCTTAGGTAATTCGTGGGGCTTGTCTAAATCTGGGACAAGCGCTAAAGCATTAGACACCTGAAAGTTGACTGCATCGCCCTTAACATTAGCAAGGATTAGATCAGCAACCACGTCATACGCTCAAACTAACCTCATCCCCAATTCAACTGCCGCCTATGGTTCGTGCTCATCTTGAACGTGCCTAATCACAGAGGGGCACTGAATGTGTACAAAAGATTATTACAAAAAAGTGTACCTAATCACAAGAAAACACACACACATAACAAACATTACTCTAACCAACGCAAAGTGATTTTCATTCTCAATATATTTAAATATACATGATTGTTATTGCAATATAGAACTGACCCAAAAGACAATACATAAACACATTTAGTGATCAATAGTGTACAGTTACATAAACAATCAACATAAAGTTGACATCATGAACATATACTTAGACAAAGAAACACTTTAAAAGGATGATGATCCGAGATTCGTAGCATATAACACCACAATATGTATTATTCAATATTTCAACGGTGGAATTGCATGGATCAATCAGATAGATAACGTCGACGTTTCGACCCTAGGAATATGTGTAGATTTATACGCATCAAAGACGGGTCTTCATCAGGACAACAACAACCGGTCAGTCTGAGGACTAAGAATCGATTTGTATGAATATATATCCTTGTGTCGCATACGTTGAAAGCAATCAAAATATCACTGCGTCATGGCAAAATTTCCTTACGAAGTTCCTGCGCAGGGCAGACAAGTACCGTCAAGGCGATCAACAATTTTTAGAGCAGAGTGAATCCGCTTCCAATCTCTCACAGTCCGGACAAACAAAAAGCCAAACAGAACCAATTTTTCCTTTTCATATACGTACCCAGGTTCTGAGGGTTACTGGGTTACCCCATTAAATCTAATGGTAATCACAGAGGGGAGTACTGTCATGGATGGTGTGCCAAAACACTTTGCAAATATTTTACCCCAACTCTCACAATCAGTGACTTCTGGTACTAAGGGGGTCATTAGTATGGTGGGCGGACTTTGTCCACCCGCCATACCCCCAGGAAACATGACCGCCCACAATGCATGCGGTGGTCCCGCTGCTACATTTAGGATTCGCCCGCCACACTGGCGGGCGCATCCTGCATTCATAACATGCTAAAAGCACCGCCCGCCGCAATGCCACAAAAGCAAGTTGTGCCTTTCAATGCACAACGTGACAGGCACCGCGCGGTGCCTGCCATGTTGTACATTGAAATACAGGGGGCTACCATAGGTACCCCCCATGTGCACCCCCCAGAATCCCTGGGGGCCCGCTACGGGCCCTCAATGTTGAAGTCTGCATGCTTTCCCGTGGCGGCAACGGCATGTCCCCGCCTGCATATTAATATGGATGGCGGTGTCTACCAGACACCTCCACCATGTTAACAGCTTTTCCGCCCGGTAGGCAATCGGGCGGATTGCCTACCGGCGGAAAACCGGCGGACGGACTTTCTGTCCGCCGGGGTTCCCCCGCCATAGTAACATGGCAGGGGGAAGCATGCGGGTGGGAAAGAATGTCGGGCGGATCGCCACCGCCATGCGGGCGCTAGCGATCCGCCCGACATTCTAATGGGCCTCTAAGTCTTTCTGCAGACTAATTATCAAAATTCGGTGTATCTCCACCGGCGTGGTCTGTGGAAACACCGCTTCCAGCTGGTCAAATTTCTCAAAGTGCCAATAGGGTAGATCTTCCTTATTTGGGGAGGCTTGCCAATAACCGAATTAACCATTATGGGGCTAATAGTAACACCGCCAGTACCAGCTGGTTGCTGTGCAACTCCAGGCGCTCCCGCCTGGATGTTGTGGGTCACATTCTGAACCAATGCTCCATATACATGGGTTAGAGTAGTGTGCATGAGACGGTGGGCCGCTACATTGCACGTTAAATGCCGTGGATGCGGCGTGTAATCCGCCAACACGGACCAAGTAGCCCCATCAATCGACAACGGGCCCAACATGACAGGAGTCAGGGGGAAGGGTAGGGCGCCATCAAACCAAATGCGATGCTGCCATGCCATCAGTGGAACTTCAGGAGTTCTATATGGTCGATACACAGCAGGAAGTGTGGTGTGGCTATTTTTATGCCACAAATTATCCGCCCCTTCTACTGCTGGAAATGTCACCCAGGCATAAAACACTTCATATGTGTAGACTGGGTCTGCTTGGACCACAAAGATTAAATTGACTCCGGCATCTGACACTCCACAAGCTTGCAGATGTTGCCGGACTGCCAGGCAGCTGTGCGCCGCGATGTCATCCTCCAAATAGAAACTTGAAAATGAAATACTAAGGAAAAAAAGCGGCAAGACAATGTTGCATCGTAATCCAACATAAGAACAATACCTTTTTGTAAATCTCAAGCTTGAATCACCTATAAAAGCCACAATATAGGTAGGTAAACCGTCACCAATGTTTTCCGGAAACAGAGGTGAGGGTATTGTGAACAAGTACTGAGAGCTACTAAAGTGCCTCGTAAATAAGTACCAGACCAAACGTTAGGTGTGCCAAGTTGCAGGAATTCTGCACATATACACAGAACTATGCACAGGAAACCAGGACCTCGGTGTATTGTGGTGTACCAAAAACACGCCTCAGTGCCCAGAACCGCTATCCGGCTAGCTATAGTATCCCACTCAGTCTCCGTACTACAGCGGAGCTACCAATGATTGGATATCCTAGAACATGCGACTCAGGGCCTCTCAGAAATCGTGGGAACAAAACACTCTTTCGCTTAGATACTCATACCTGTTCACAATGTGAGTAGCCAGAGACACTGTATAGTTTAAAATGTTTATTTCAACTAACATGCTCTGTAATGCAGTACACGTGCTAACATTAGCAAAGAAATGCATAAAACCATTATAATCAGCATAGTTACAATTCCATATAATATGAACGGGGACAGCATATAATAATGACAGTGGATGAAGCCTTATAGCGCTTTACCACCCTCCCCTAGCTACAAGCTATGTTTATTATATCAGTGGAAGACCTCTGGGCTTGGACAGCGGAACCCCCTACCTCAAGTCTTAGATGATATGATTTACATCTCCGGACAAGCACTACTCTTCCTCGGGAAATGTTTTCTCCAAGTGCTGCTAACTTACATCTCCAGTCAGTAGCGCAACCGTGTTCCATAGTATGTCTATATGTGTGTGGGACGGACCAAAGCCGATGAACCAGTGAAGTTGTTTTCTGTCCTTGAACACTGTGAACAGACGAGAACACAGAGCACAGCCGAAATAGTGAAAGGCAGACAGTTCCCATGTGAGGCAGCACGAGCAGAGGTGTTTACCTACTACAGTGTTGTGTGCATAAGCGGCATGATGGAGGTAATGCAAAGCACGAACTAATGCTAACTTAGCAAAATCCGCTGGCACCCCTAAACCCTCACGACAGTCCCTGTAACCTTTGTTTAGGACGGGGATGATAGGACGCACGCAGTATGTGGCTCATCATGACTTATTGAGGGATGACAACTGGGCCTCTATGTATATGTATGTGCTGTCGGCTGTTTTGTTAACTTATTGTCACTAAAGGCAGAAAATTTAAGCATGCTATGGTGAAACCCTGCTGTATACAATTCCATTGCACGTATATGTGTATTCAATATGAGCTGATATACTGTTTGACTGACCACGTAAAATAAAAAAAATAATAACCTTTGTTTTTTTCTGTGAATTTCTATGGGTTTTTTTAACGTAAATTAATAGTGGGTGAGTTTTTTTTTCTCATTGGGCTATAGATATCTATACATTTATTTCAGTAATAACATCTAAACAACTGAACAGATTTGCACAAAATTACAAAAGGTCTCTTTCTATACCGAGATCTACCTTTGTGCAAAATTTAGTGTAATTCCATTCCGCAGTTTGGGCTGTGTGGTTGTGTCCGAAAACTGCAAAATCCCTATAGACATCGCACAGGGAAAAAGAGTTTTGGGACCCCCCTTTTTTTTGGCTCTCACTTCACTTCATGAATCACCCCAAAACTTTCCAGACAGCAGCTCAAATAACTTGCATGCTAGTTTTGAAAACTTTGGGAAGATTTTTCAAATGGAGCCAAATGTATTAGCAAAACCAAAAAAACTTTGTCTGTGGGGAAATTTGTTCCTAACTATAACTACCTACTGGCTATTGCTAATAGAACATTTATATCTGTATAAATATCGCTATCTATGTATGTGTCTATCTATTTATCTATCTATCTTTCAATCTATCTATCTATCTATCTATCTATCTATCTATCTATCTATCTATCTATCTATCTATCTATCTATCTATCTATCTATCTATCTATCTATCTATCTATCTATCTATCTATCTATCTATCTATCACTACATAGATAGATAGATAGATAGATAGATAGATAGATAGATAGATAGATAGATAGATAGATAGATAGATAGATAGATAGATAGATAGATAGATAGATAGATAGATAGATATGTCTTCAAGGTACTAGATGTGAAGTTAAGAATAGTGAATGTACACTTTACCTGTATGCACTTACTTCCTTCATATTTTTCATCTGTGATATTTCGGCCTCGACTGTGATAAACGGCATTTATCTCGCGATATTCCGGATCACTGTTCACTACCGCGCAGTGTACACTGCATAATAGCATCACAAGGCGAGCGAGGGTGGGGGCTGAGATTGAGCATTTGATGGACTCGAAGCCACGACTCGCCTCAAGCTTTTAAACCCCTCACAGGCAGGCAGAGCCCCCTGCCCCTTCAGGTCACTTGGCACCTCAGCTTTGTGTGGCAGAAGTGACTCGCCATTATGCACTTGGTCTGCTTGGAAGACCGCCAGAACTCGTCGCAATTGTGAAAAATGCGATTTTTAAAAATTGCTGTCTTTTATAGAACATGGAGTATTTTCAGATGACTCGAACCAATAGAGATGTGTATGGTATGACGGTACTGCTAATAAAGCGCCAAGGGGCAGTTATGTTTGATGCCATGGAATGATTGGACACCGATTGTTCGTGCTCCAGTAGTGCCTGGAGGCAGACAAACACGTGTGCGGAGTGCGGCGCAGGACGCTATCAGCAGCGTGGGTGGCGAGAGGTACACTGTGCAATGTGCCGGGGGAGCCGGAGGGGGGCGGGGGAGTGACCCATTACAGGCTGCATCCTTGGGAGCCGCGAGGAGGCTTCGAGTAAATCCGATTCTAAAATCCGGGATGAGGAGGCCGTGATTATGGCGCCTAAACCTGATCCGGAGCTAACGAGAGGGAGAGGCCGGATGAGACAAAATCCAAAATCAATGCAGGGATTTTGACCTCAGGAGGAGGGGCAGCTAGCCGCGAGGGGTGCAGGACGGGGCAAGTGAGCACTGTGCGCCTTGAAAGACCACACAGGTGATGTGTGCGCCTTGAAGGACCAGGTAGGTCAGGTGAGGTGTGTGTGCCTTGAACGACCACAAAGGTGAGGTGTGCGCCTTGAAGGACCACACAGATCAGGAGAGGTGTGTGCGCCTTGAAGGACTGCACAGGTCATGTAAGGTGTGTGCGCCTTGAAGGACCACACAGATCAGGAGAGGTGTGTGCGCCTTGAAGGACTACACAGATCAGGAGAGGTGTGTGCGCCTTGAAGGACCAAACAGATCAGGAGAGGTGTATGCGCCTTGAAGGACTCCACAGGTCAGGTAAGGTGTGTGCGCCTTGAAGGACCACACAGATCAGGAGTGGTGTGTGCGCCTTGAAGGACCACGCATGTCAGGCGAGGTGTGTGCGCCTTGAAGGACCGCAAGGTTCAGGTGAGGTGTGTGCGCCTTGAAGGATCACGCAGATCTGCTGAGGTGTGTGCGCCTTGAAGGACTACACTAATCAGGTGAGGTGTGTGTGCCTTGAAGGACTACACAGGTCAGGTGAGGTGTGTGTGCCTTGAAGGACCGCACAGGTCAGGTGATGTGTGTCTGCCTTGAAGGACTACACTAATCAGGTGAGGTGTGTGCGCCTTGAAGGACTACACAGGTCAGGTGAGGTGTGTGTGCCCTGAAGGACCGCACAGGTCAGGTGAGGTGTGTGCGCCTTGAAGGACTACACAGGTCAAGTGAGGATTGAACACCTTGAAGGACCACACAGGTCAGGTGAGGTGTGTGTGCCTTGAAGGACCGCACAGGTCAGGTGAGGTGTGTGCGCCTTGAAGGACCACGCAGATCAGGCGAGGTGTGTGCGCCTTGAAGGACCGCACAGGTCAGGTGAGGTGTGTGCGCCTTGAAGGACCACGCAGATCAGGTGAGGTGTGTGCGCCTTGAAGGACTACACTAATCAGGTGAGGTGTGTGTGATGCAGATCAGAGCATATAAATTCTCCCTGCTTCCACAGATAGAGTAATTTCACAGATACACGCACATACACTCTTCATTCACTAGGGCCCATCACACCGTCATACGCTCTATTACTCTATCCGCACTAAACCTGAGAGGAAACTCCTTGAATACTCTGCATCTACACAAAGGCCAATGCGATCAAATTGATATTACCCTGGATCATGATTTAAACAATAATAATCACAATAAGGAATTCAATAACTGACAAAGAAATAACCACCCGACACTGTAATTCAAACATGAGGTAATTTTATCTAAAATTAGTTCAAGTGAAAGTCAATCAATAGCAAAATCGTTATTCTCATATTTACCTATTCTAGCTAAATGTCATAAATGGGTCAGGACAGGTCTCTCAGTAAAGTCTCTCGAGTCGCCGTCCTCACAGCATCGATCTTCACCAGCATGGGTTCAGGAAGAAGTGGCCTCAAAAATCCCGAATGCAAAGAACACAGACCCTCTCTAGTCTAGTATATTTATAATAAAACTAACAAAATATTTGTAACAAACGTATTCTGAATGTCCGTTGCCTTGAAGGACTACACTAATCAGGTGAGGTGTGTGCGCCTTGAAGGACTACACAGGTCAGGTGAGGTGTGTGTGCCTTGAAGGACCGCACAGGTCAGGTGAGGTGTGTGCGCCTTGAAGGACTACACAGGTCAAGTGAGGACTGAACAGCTTGAAGGACCACACAGGTCAGGTGAGGTGTGTGTGCCTTGAAGGACCGCACAGGTCAGGTGAGATGTGTGCGCTTTGAAGGACCACGCAGATCAGGCGAGGTGTGTGCGCCTTGAAAGACCACACAGGTCAAGTGAGGATTGCACACCTTGAAGGACCACACAGGTCAGGTGAGGTGTGTGTGCCTTGAAGGACCGCAAAGGTCAGGTGAGGTGTGTGCGCCTTGAAAGACCACACAGGTCAGGTGAGGTATGTGCGCCTTGAAAGACAACACTAGTCTGGTGATGTGGGCGCCTTGAAGGGCTACACAGGTCAGGTGAGGTGTGTGAGTCTGTGTGCCTTGAAGGACCAGCAGGACAGGTGAGGCGTGTGAGACTGTGTGCCTGAAGGACCACGCAGGTCAGGCGAGATGTGTGCCTTGATGGACCACGCAGATCAGCTGAGGTGTGTGCGCCTTGAAGGACCACACAGGTCAAGCGAGGTATGTGCGCCTTATAGGACTACACTAATCAGGTGAGGTGTGTGCGCCTTGAAGGACTACACAGGTCCAGTTTTTCTAGAACCTCATATTGGGACCAACTCCTATTCTTTCTCTCATTAACTAACCCTTCCCTTCTGAGGTGTTTTAGTTCCTTAATCACAAACTTGTAAAATACATCAACATTGTCAGGTGGCAAGATATGTATTGCTTTTGACTTGGGCCTAAATTCACTTCTAGTACAAGCATCTGTTTTTAACCCCATATCATTTAAGACTTTTACCACAGATATCTTTATATTCTTTTCTGGTAATCATATGTATCTAGAATTACATTTTCCTTGTTTAGTTCATAGGCATCACATAGGCCTTCACCATTCCCAATAGTCCATGTCTCTACATTGTAACTGTTGTCAATCTAGTGCAATTTATCAAGCTTAAGTCTTTGGCGTTCTGTGTTTTTATGTATCTTAAACAGCTATAATCTTCATGTAAGTGAAATGAATGAATGAATGAATGAAAAGCAATTTATATTGCGCAAACTAAGCCCGAAGGCATCAAGGCGCCTACCAATATGATCAGAAACACAGAGGCCAGCTCACGGATATGCCATAACAAATAGCCAGGTCTTTAAAGCTTTCCTGAACAGGGGGACTGATGGTTGAGCTCTAATTTCCATGGGGAGAGCATTCCAAAGCTTTGGCACCAAATAGGAAAAAGACCTTCCTCCCCACCTGGTTCTCCTGAAACGGGGTACCAATAGCAGTTTCTTATCTGAGGACCGAAGATTTCTGGCGGGGACATAGGGAACTAAGAGATCCTTGATTCCTCTCGCTCCTTGGCCTAGTATTGTCCCATAGGTTAGACTGAGGATCTTAAAAGTGATCCTAGCCGAAATAGGGAGCCAGTGTAGGCTATTCCTAACAGCAGTAGCCGACGAGAGCCTTGGGCGTCCGTCACAAATTTGGCAGCCGCATTCTGAACCGTTTGCAGTCGCTGCAACAAACCCTTGTCTAGACCAGAGTAAAGGGCATTACAATAGTCAAGACGTGAGGACACCAGGGCTATTACGACTTGTTTGCGTGCAGAAGGAGCAAGGTAATATTTTATTTTTCTTAGGATTTTGATGATGCCCCAGCAGGTCGACACCGTTCTATTTACCTGTAGGTTCATGGAGAGCGAAGGATCAATCGGGACCCCCAGATTACGAACTGAGTAAGTGGGAGAGGGACACAGTCCCAAAGAGGGGGGCCACCACTCATCCAACCATAGGTCACTCCTACCACCAAAGACAAGAACCTCCGTTTTATCCCCATTCAGCTTTAAGGAGTTGTAAATCATCCATTTAGAAACTGCCTCCATGCAGTTTCTCAAGCTGAGAGCAGAGGAATCGTCCGGGTGTGAGAGGGACACCATGATCTGGGTATCGTCTGCATAAGAGACCACCTCCATCCCATAAGATCTTATTAGCTTGGCAAGTAGGGCTACATAGATATTGAAAAGGTAGGGCTAAGAGCCGAACCCTGTGGGACCCCACATTGAACAGGCAGGGATGGAGATAGGAATTCGCCTAGTTTGACCCTCTGTTCCCTCTGATCCAAAAAAGAAGCCAACAGGCTCAGGGCCGATCCCTCCACCCCAATCTCCCTCAAACGGGCTGTCAAGTCACCGGGGATAGGGTGTCGAAGGCTGCTGTAAGGTCTAATAGGACCAGAAGAGTAGTATGGCCCTGGTCCACCTCCGTGCGGATATTGTTTAATACAACAGTAAGAGCGGACTCTGTACTATGGGACCGCCGAAAACCATGTTGGGCTGGATCGAGAAGCCCATGCCCATCTACAAAAGCCATCAAATGTTCATTAAGATGGGTTTCGAGCATTTTGGCAAGTGCCGGAAGCAGCGAAATAGGACGAAAGTTCTTCAGAGTTTCAGGATCAAGGGAGGGCTTTTTTAAAAGAGGCTTGACCACCGCCCTCTTCCACACGGCCGGGTATACACCCTCATGTATTGCCCTGTTCATGATCTCAAGAAGGGGGGGCAATAGGACATCCCTACAATCCTTAAAAACTCTGAGTGGGCAAGGGTCCAGGGGTGAGCCCGATCTGGTTTTACTAAGCAGCCTATCAAGTTGGACTATGTCAAGCGGAGGAAAACAAGACAGACTAGCCTTAGCAGTCCGAATATCACTATCACTTTCAGCCCCCGAGATGGCCGGAATGCGAGGGGGGGGCAAAGAGGCCCGTTGTAATTCAAGAGCGGAATAAATATCCGCAATTTTGGAATGAAAGAACTGAGCAATCCTATCGCAGAGATCTTGAGAACTGCCGATAGGATTGGGAGTTTGCAGAGAGCACAGAGAATCAACAATCCAAAAGAGGTCTCTGGGGGACATGAGAGAGGTAGTTATTTTAGCGAAGTAATCCTGCTTTTGTTTGATTACCTCCGCCTTGTATCTTTTGAGAAAGAGTTTATGTTTTTCCCTTTCAGTTAAGTCCCAGCTCGCGCTCCACACCCTTTCCTGTTTCCTACAGTCCTGCCTCATGCGTCTCAGGGGATCAGTAAACCAGGGGGCCGAAGGACTCTTTCTGGCCGAATAGCGCAATGTGACGGGGGCCAAAGTATCAATTGCCCTGCTCAGAGAAGAGTCGAAATCAGAGGCCGCCAGATTAACATCTCCAACATTAGCAAACTTATTATTGGGAATCAGCGGCGCTAGGGTCTCTTTTGAAATCGCCTTAAGATTACGTCTGGGTTCTCTTCTGCTATGGCTGAAGGACCTAGAGATGGCGGGGGGACCCTGGAACTCCAACGGAACGGCCAGATGGTCGGACCAGACCAAAGGAATGGGTTGGCCCGTCGAAATCCTAGGGTCATTGGAAAAGACCCCATCCAGAGTGTGACCGGCCTGATGAGTGGGGAATTTAATCAGTTGGTATAGGCCACACGCGGACATAGAGTCCAGAAGAGAGAGGGAATCCTTGGAATCAAAATTTTCCAAATGAAAATTGAAGTCTGTAGGAGAGTAGGGTCTGCTATCCTATGGTCACCCCAAATTTTTGCTTTTTGCTTCACTGGTTTTTGACATATTGAGGCTGTGGGCCTGCCAATCAGACCCCCAGCCTGCTGTTCTCTCTACTAAATTAAAACTATGCACCCTAGGTGCATAACCAATTGGAAGTGGATCACCCTGTCAGCCCCTGTACCAGTGTACACTAGGTACCCAGGGCATTGGTGTACCCAAGGCCTGCCAGGGGCTGAAGCATGTATTATGCCACCCCAGGCTTGGCCTAACAATTTGACACAACTGGCTGATCACTCAGCTGGGGTAAGTTGGTGTAATCACCTCTTACTAAGGTGTAGTATACCTATACCTAACCTTAAATGGGACACCTGGTAACCTATAAGTCACTCCTATGGCAGGCCTTAACAATCCTGAAGGCAGAGTGCTTGGTTCCATGTGAGATGGTGCTCTGGCATGAGCTGAGCCTGTCTGCAGTGGTCGGAACAACTTCCTTCTACTGTTTCCAGATATCGTCATACCATATACTCTTAAGTGCATTATGAACCTCGCGGTTAAATGCTATCTTTGGTTTGGCTTTATCAAAACATGTCGAGTAAGGTGTCATACGAATTGGAATACTAACCCCTCGCCAATTCTGGCGACGGGGTTAGCATTCCACCCTTCTAGAGGGACACGACATGTACAGTACCTGAAACCCGGGTAAAATCAGACATAGCCTCAGCTCCACAAAATGGATGCTGCCACCACAGACACAAGTCTGCCCTCCTGCTGCTGGGAGTCCTTCCAGCTTGGGAGGTGTGGACAAAGGGTTTCCTGCCAGGGGAGGTGCATGCACCACCCCAGACAGGATTTTGTGTATTGGTCAGGTAGGGCTTGAAAAGAACCAGACATGCCTGAGGCTCACAAGGAGCCTCGGTGCATATGCCAGTTCAAACCGGTCCTGGGGCACACCAGTCCCGGGCCTGGGGCGAGCTGGACAAAGGATTGGGGGTGTAACCACCCCCCTTCCTGGTCCCACCCATAGGGAGGGACCTAGCAGGTAGTCCGGCCCCTAGAATCCGCTTAAAGGTAGGAGCTGTGTCCTAAGACTTCAGACATCCTGGAATCAACTTGAAACTAAGAAGAAGACGAGAACTTCGACATTCTGCTGCACAGAAGACTGAAGGAAATCTCCCCTGTGGTCAGGGAGTGACCACCTTGCTAACGCAAGCACCATCCAGCGAATCAACGTCTGCTTTGCCGCCGCCTCCCGCCCGAGCCCAGAGACTGACAAGACCTGGACCTCCAGACCTCTCACCGCCCGATCCACAGTCCCTGAAAAGAGGAGACCCGTGGAGGCACCGAGACACGTGGAGCCAGCCATCTTGGAACGACTACGACAAGCTGACAAGTGCAACAACCGAGGCTCCCTCCAAGTTGTGCTTTGGGATCTGAGAAGCCCAACCCTCGAGCAGCATCTGCACCAAAGGTGAGCCCTCCAGCATCTCCACGATCTGCGTGGGGCCCTTCTGCATTTTGCCACTCGAAGCGCCTAACCGGTTGCTGGCCCGCTGGCTAGTGGCCATCTTGGTGACGAACTACAAGAAATACACACTGGTCTGGTTGCTCCAGACTGGCCCTTGCTCCCCTCCAAAGGAGCAATCCCTCTGACCTTGCTGGTCAGAACCATCAGCTTATTTCCTTTCCTACAACAATTGCTTTTGCCAAGGCTTGTTTGCTTCGATCAAGTCGCCGACACCGCCGACAGCGAGAGCCTGCGTAGGACAGCTCGTGACTCGACTCCTGGACGTCATCAACCTTCAGGGACCACGTGGCTGCAGAGACAAGCTACACCTTTCTTCCTGTTTGCACCCGACATTGCCTGGTACCCACCTGGTGCCACGCTGGTCACTGGCTAGTGACTGTGAACACTGTCCCCTCTGCTTACAGGTCTTCAACATCTCCGATCCACTCTTGGATCCACCGCATCTCTCCCGGACCGACCGCCTGCAGCATCTTTGTCTTCAGGCTCCACGGAACAGATAGAAGAAACCCGACGCACTTCGAGGCCTATGCACCCGCTTCCTGTGGGTGAGGTAAAGCTGGCACTCCTGTGCCCAAGTGTAGTATTACATCTCTAGTGCCTGTGTTCCAAATCTTGAGTTCCTAGTCCATCCGGAAGATCCTCTTTGCAGTAACTTTGTACTTTTTACGCACCCATTGAAACCTATGGGAGCACGCGTGTGACTATTTGCTCTGCACACGCAACCCGTGGACCTCCTGGTCACTAACTGAAGTTAGCTCCTTGTAGGCCCAGCGATTCTAGAGGCCCTAGGCCTTTTCCCTTTTCTGTTCGTGGTACTTATACCACTATTTTAGTATATGGTTCGAGCGGCCACCAGGGCCTATCCATATAAAGTGCAACTTGTGTGTATTCTACTGTAATCTTGTTTGACGATTTGTGCTCCTGTGCTCATAAAGAGACTAGGGGTTACTTTGAAGAATAAATACATATATATTTTCAATATATATCTGTGTGGTGTCCTTTCATTGGTATAAAAGGGGGTTACATTTGGTAAAACAGCCTGCTTAACACGCTTCACGAGTTTAGCCTCAAAGACTGCTTAGCCTACGCTACCACTAGGGCAGCTAGTCCGAAAAGGTTGACTTACAACCACACCATAAGGGTTGCTTGGCATGGTACAAGGTGGTCACTTTAACTAGTGAACATCATATACCAGGCCAACTTCTCACATTGGTGAGCAGCGGTTGGATTTGAGCTTGCTGTGTTTTACCATTGTAATCTCTTGGTTACCAATTGAAAGATCACATAGGTACCTGTAGGTACATATAAAACAAGATTAGATATACTTAAGTTCTACTGAACTTAGTTGTTGTAGAGCAAAGGGAGTAGCACACCCTGACTACAACTACTAGATAGGTTTAGTAAGTAAACCCAAGTGTAGGTAGATTGCAACACATCCACCCACACTTAAGAGCAATGGCTGGGGCAGAGGGGTCCAAGGTACCCATCTCTGTTGAGAGTGACCCCCAGAGGGCACCATCCATCTTTGCTACCCTTAATCAGAATGAGCTCAGGCATTTGGCAACTCTTAGAGGCCTTAAACAGCCCAAGAACCCTACCTCTGCTGAGCTCAGAGAACTCTTACAGAATGATGAAAATCAAAGAGAGCTCAAGAAAGCTTCCCAGTTAGCCCCCTTAGGGACAGGAACAGGAGGCCCCCCTTCTGAAGATGCTACAGAGGTACCCAGTTCCAATAGTCACCCCTTAGATGGCAATAATACCACAGAGGACGAGAGTGATAAAGGGGCTGATACAGAAAGTAGTGATGATGAAGGGAGAACTAGCCCAGTGCCAAGTGTTATACTTGGCCCAGCTAAACTAAGGCTATTGGGGACTGACAGTGGGTTTGCCCCATTGGATCTCCCCAGTGGACTTAACACAGGGCTTGGGAGGCAAAGGAATCGCTCAGGTGAATCCAATGCTTCTCATGGCTCTAGAGGCTCTCAAGGTCACTCCAGGAAAAGGATGACCACCCCTCAGAGGAGGGAACATGAGGCCAGAATGCAGGAAGCCCAGTTGAGGATCAGGAAGCAGGAGCTAGAAGTAGCCCTGATGGAAGAACAACTGAACAAGGCTAGGCAACCTAGAGAGAGTGGGTCTATACCCACTGGTGGCAGCATTGTCCCTAAGGACAAAGATAGGGTCTTTGATAATAGGAACCTGTCTAAGGTTGTGCCCCCCTACAAAAGTGGGGATGACATCCACAAATGGATATCTGCTCTTGAGAGAGCCTGCAAAGTGCAGCAGGTTCCTGAAGACCAGTGGGCAGCAATCCTCTGGCTCTCCTTTGAAGGAAGAGGCAGAGACAGACTCCTCACTGTTAGAGAAGAGGATGTCAGAAACTACAGAGTCCTGAAGAGTGTCCTAGTTGATGGGTTAGGCTTAACCACTGAACAGTACAGGTTAATGTTCAGAGACACCCAAAAGACACAGACTCAGGACTGGTCTGAATACATTGAATGTGCCACTAAGGCTTTGGAGGGTTGGTTGCTGGGAAGTAAGGTATCTGATTTTACAGGATTGTATAATTTGATGATGAGAGAACAGATTTTAAATAACTGTCAAAACCAGCAACTGCATCAACACTTGGTTGACTCTGATCTGACCTCTCCCCAAGAATTGGGAAAGAAGGCAGACAAATGGGTCAGAACCAGGGTTAAGCAAAAGAACCAGAACCAGGGCCAAGGGTGTGATCAGAAGAAAACAGACCAAAAGGGTGGAGATCAGAAACCTAAAGACCAGAAGTCTTCAACAGGGCCCCAAACTACTGCTAAGGAGGGTGGGTCCCAACAGTCCAAAAAGAAGAAAGAAGGTCAAAAGAAACCCTGGTGCAATCATTGCAAGAATACAACTCACTGGACTAGTGATTGCAAAAAGGGTGGAGCCCCCAACACTGTTGCCCCTAAGGCACCTGCTCCCAGTACTACTGTTAGCAGTGTTGGTCCCCAGACAAAGGGTGTAGTGGGAATCACTATGGGAACTGAAGGAGATTCTGACTTAGACAGAACCCTTACACAGGCAGTCTTGATCTGTGATGGGGACATTGATTTGTCCCTGACTGTGAGCCCCAGTAACCTGGGCAAGTACAGACAGACTCCTTTAATAAATGAAAAAGTGGCTCAAGCCTACAGGGACACATGTGCCAGTGTCACTATGGTGACACCAGGCTTTGTGGATCCTGGACAGTACATACCAGGTGAGAATTACCTGGTGACCAATGCCAGTAATGCCACTACTTCACATAGTGTGGCAGTTGTTAACTTCTCATGGGGAGGGGTAACTGGCCTCAAAAGGGTTGTGGTTAGTGCAGACCTCCCAGTAGAATGTTTGTTGGGCAATGACCTAGAGAGTTCTCTATGGTCAGAAGTGGAGTACAGGACTCATGCAGAGATGTTAGGTATATCATCACATGTCCTTGCTGTGACCAGATCACAGGCCAAAAAGTGCCTCACTGAACCTCAGGTCTTGGATCCTGGAACAATGGACCAAGCACCTACCAAGAAGAAGAACAGGAGGGTCAAGGCTGTGCCTTCCCCCCTGCCTCAGAGTGATGATCAACCTTCCCAGGAAGCTGATCTAGAGAACCCTGTAGGAACTGTCCCTGAAGAGCTTGAACCTGATCAGGTTGAGTTTCTGGGGACAGGGGGACCTTCAAGGGCTGACTTGAGGCAGGCTCAGTTATCCTGTCCCTCTCTTGAACCCCTCAGACAGCTGGCTGCTGCTGAGGCTGCTGGGAATGCTCAAGGTACCCATAAAGTGTATTGGGATGAAGGGCTCCTTTATTCAGAGGCTAGAGACCCCAAGCCTGGTGCTACCAGGAGGTTCGTTATACCTCTGCAATTTAGGGGCTTCCTTCTTACCTTGGCCCATGATATTCCTTTAGCAGGACACTTAGGCCAGAACAAGACCTGGGACAGACTTGTCCCTCACTTTCACTGGCCTCACATGAATGAAGATACAAAGGAGTTTTGTCGCTCCTGTGTTACCTGCCAAGCCAGTGGCAAATCAGGTGGCACAACAAAGGCCCCCCTAATACCACTACCTGTGGTGGGGGTCCCCTTTGAAAGAGTGGGAATAGATATAGTGGGTCCCATGGATCCTCCCACTGCATCTGGGCACAGATTTATACTGGTGGTAGTGGATCATGCCACCAGGTATCCAGAGGCAATTCCCCTTAGGACCACTACAGCACCTGTTGTGGCCAGGGCCCTGCTGGGAGTATTCTCCAGAGTGGGGTTTCCTAAGGAGGTAGTATCTGACAGAGGTACCAACTTTATGTCAGGATACTTGACAGCTATGTGGAAGGAATGTGGTGTCAACTACAAGTTCACCACTCATTATCACCCACAATGCAATGGGCTTGTTGAGAGATTCAACATGACCCTAAAGGGTATGATCAAAGGATTACCTGAAAAGCTCAGGCGAAGATGGGACATCCTTCTACCCTGCCTTCTGTTTGCTTACAGAGAGGTCCCACAAAAAGGAGTTGGCTACAGCCCCTTTGAGTTGTTGTTTGGGCACCCTGTAAGAGGCCCACTGTGTTTAGTGAAGGAAGGATGGGAGTTACCTCTCAAAAAGCCTAAACAAGACATAGTGGACTATGTACTTGGTCTCCGCTCCAGGATGGCTGAGTATATGGAGAAGGCATCCAAAAACCTTGAGGCAAGCCAGGCCTTACAGAAAGCTTGGCATGACCAAAAGGCTGTCTTGGTTGAGTTTCAGCCAGGACAGAAGGTATGGGTGTTGGAGCCAGTGGCCCCAGCAGCACTCCAAGACAAATGGTCTGGACCCCATACAATCCTGGAAAAGAAGGGAGAGGTCACCTACTTGGTGGACCTAGGAACTCCCAGGAGTCCCCACAGGGTACTCCATGTTAACAGGCTTAAAGCATATGTTGACAGGGCAGACATGGGCTTGCTCATGGCTACAGATGAGGGACAGGAGGAAGAGAGTGACCCTCTCCCAGACCTGTTGTCTCAGAACCCTGAAGATGGCTCAGTTGAAGGAGTGACCCTTGGAGGCAACCTCACTGCCCATCAGCAGACTGAATGTAGACAGGTTCTACAATCATTTTCACATATGTTTTCCTTGATACCTAGTCAAACTGACTGGTGTACCCATGTGGTGGACACTGGTGACAGTCTGCCTGTAAAGAACAAGCTTTACAGACAACCTGGCCACGTCAGGGACTGTATAAAAGCTGAGGTACATAAAATGCTGGAATTAGGTGTCATTGAACCCTCAGAGAGCCCCTGGGCTAGCCCAGTGGTTCTGGTCCCCAAACCTCACACCAAAGATGGCAAGAGAGAGATGAGGTTCTGTGTGGACTACAGGGGTCTCAATGCTGTCACCAGGACAGATGCACACCCTATTCCAAGGGCAGATGAGCTCATAGACAAACTAGCTTCTGCAAAGTTTTTGAGCACATTTGACTTAACAGCTGGCTATTGGCAAATCAGATTAGCTGAGGAGTCCAAGGCCAAAACAGCATTCTCAACCCCAGGTGGGCATTATCAGTTTGTGGTGATGCCCTTTGGTCTGAAGAATGCACCTGCCACCTTGCAAAGGCTGGTGAACCAAGTCCTTACTGGGTTGGATGACTTTTGCGCAGCATATCTTGATGACATTGCTGTCTTTAGCTCCACCTGGGAGGATCACCTGATCCACCTGAAGAAGGCTCTTGAGGCTCTGCAAAGGACAGGCCTCACTATCAAGGCTACTAAGTGCCAGATAGGGCAGAGTAAGGTTGTGTATTTGGGCCACCTTGTAGGTGGAGGCCAAGTTCAACCACTGGAGAGTAAGATACAATCCATCAAGGACTGGTCTCCTCCAACCACCCAGACTCAAGTTCGAGCTTTCTTGGGCTTGACTGGGTACTACAGGAAGTTTGTTAAGAACTATGGGTCCATTGTGACTCCTCTTAATGATCTGACATCCAAGAAGATGCCCAAAAAAGTTCAGTGGACAGTAAGCTGTCAAAAGGCATTTGATGACCTGAAGGAGGCCATGTGCTCTGCACCTATCCTGAAAAGTCCTGACTACTCCAAAGAGTTTATTGTCCAAACAGATGCTTCTGAGTTGGGTGTGGGAGCTGTGCTGTCACAACTTAATGTAGATGGTCAAGACCAACCCATTGCTTTTATTAGCAGAAGGTTGACCCCCAGAGAGAAGAATTGGTCAGCTATTGAGAGGGAGGCCTTTGCTGTGGTGTGGGCCCTGAAGAAGCTGAGGCCATACTTGTTTGGCACTCACTTCAAGATTCAGACCGACCATAAGCCCCTCTTGTGGCTAAATCAGATGAAGGGTGAAAACCCCAAACTGCTTAGGTGGTCCATTTCCCTACAGGGTATGGACTTTACAGTGGAGCACCGGCCAGGTACTGACCATGGGAATGCAGATGGTCTCTCCAGGTACTTCCACTTAGGACATGAAGACGAGACTGGTCAAGGCTAGTTTAATGTCCCAGCGTTTGGGGGGGGGTGTGTAGGAGAGTAGGGTCTGCTATCCTATGGTCACCCCAAATTTTTGCTTTTTGCTTCACTGGTTTTTGACATATTGAGGCTGTGGGCCTGCCAATCAGACCCCCAGCCTGCTGTTCTCTCTACTAAATTAAAACTATGCACCCTAGGTGCATAACCAATTGGAAGTGGATCACCCTGTCAGCCCCTGTACCAGTGTACACTAGGTACCCAGGGCATTGGTGTACCCAAGGCCTGCCAGGGGCTGAAGCATGTATTATGCCACCCCAGGCTTGGTCTAACAATTTGACACAACTGGCTGATCACTCAGCTGGGGTAAGTTGGTGTAATCACCTCTTACTAAGGTGTAGTATACCTATACCTAACCTTAAATGGGACACCTGGTAACCTATAAGTCACTCCTATGGCAGGCCTTAACAATCCTGAAGGCAGAGTGCTTGGTTCCATGTGAGATGTTGCTCTGGCATGAGCTGAGCCTGTCTGCAGTGGTCGGAGCAACTTCCTTCTACTGTTTCCAGATATCGTCATACCATATACTCTTAAGTGCATTATGAACCTCGCGGTTAAATGCTATCTTTGGTTTGGCTTTATCAAAACATGTCGAGTAAGGTGTCATACGAATTGGAATACTAACCCCTCGCCAATTCTGGCGACGGGGTTAGCATTCCACCCTTCTAGAGGGACACGACATGTACAGTACCTGAAACCCGGGTAAAATCAGACATAGCCTCAGCTCCACAAAATGGATGCTGCCACCACAGACACAAGTCTGCCCTCCTGCTGCTGGGAGTCCTTCCAGCTTGGGAGGTGTGGACAAAGGGTTTCCTGCCAGGGGAGGTGCATGCACCACCCCAGACAGGATTTTGTGTATTGGTCAGGTAGGGCTTGAAAAGAACCAGACATGCCGGAGGCTCACAAGGAGCCTCGGTGCATATGCCAGTTCAAACCGGTCCTGGGGCACACCAGTCCCGGGCCTGGGGCGAGCTGGACAAAGGATTGGGGGTGTAACCACCCCCCTTCCTGGTCCCACCCATAGGGAGGGACCTAGCAGGTAGTCCGGCCCCTAGAATCCGCTTAAAGGTAGGAGCTGTGTCCTAACACTTCAGACATCCTGGAATCAACTTGAAACTAAGAAGAAGACGGGAACTTCGACATTCTGCTGCACAGAAGACTGAAGGAAATCTCCCCTGTGGTCAGGGAGTGACCACCTTGCTAACGCAAGCACCATCCAGCGAATCAACGTCTGCTTTGCCGCCGCATCCCGCCGGAGCCCGAGCCCAGAGACTGACAAGACCTGGACCTGCAGACCTCTCACCGCCAGATCCACAGTCCCTGAAAAGAGGAGACCCGTGGAGGCACCGAGACACGTGGAGCCAGCCATCTTGGAACGACTACGACAAGCTGACAAGTGCAACAACCGAGGCTCCCTCCAAGTTATGCTTTGGGATCTGAGAAGCCCAACCCTCGAGCAGCATCTGCACCAAAGGTGAGCCCTCCAGCATCTCCACGATCTGCGTGGGGCCCTTCTGCATTTTGCCACTCGATGCGCCTAACCGGTTGCTGGCCCGCTGGCTAGTGGCCATCTTGGCGACGAACTACAAGAAATACACCGCTGGTCTGGTTGCTCCAGACTGGCCCTTGCTCCCCTCCAAAGGAGCAATCCCTCTGACCTTGCTGGTCAGAACCATCAGCTTATTTCCTTTCCTACAACAATTGCTTTTGCCAAGGCTTGTTTGCTTAGATCAAGTCGCCGACACCGCCGACAGCGAGAGCCTGCGTGGGACAGCTCGTGACTCGACTCCTGGACGTCGTCGACCTTCAGGGACCACGTGGCTGCAGAGACAAGCTACACCTTTCTTCCTGTTTGCACCCGACATTGCCTGGTACCCACCTGGTGCCACGCTGGTCACTGGCTAGTGACTGTGAACACTGTCCCCTCTGCTTACAGGTCTTCAACATCTCCGATCCACTCTTGGATCCACCGCATCTCTCCCGGACCGACTGCCTGCAGCATCTTTGTCTTCAGGCTCCACGGAACAGATAGAAGAAACCCGACGCACTTCGAGGCCTATGCACCCGCTTCCTGTGGGTGAGGTAAAGCTGGCACTCCTGTGCCCAAGTGTAGTATTACATCTCTAGTGCCTGTGTTCCAAATCTTGAGTTCCTAGTCCATCCGGAAGATCCTCTTTGCAGTAACTTTGTACTTTTTACGCACCCATTGAAACCTATGGGAGCACGCGTGTGACTATTTGCTCTGCACACGCAACCCGTGGACCTCCTGGTCACTAACTGAAGTTAGCTCCTTGTAGGCCCAGCGATTCTAGAGGCCCTAGGCCTTTTCCCTTTTCTGTTCGTGGTACTTATACCACTATTTTAGTATATGGTTCGAGCGGCCACCAGGGCCTATCCATATAAAGTGCAACTTCTGTGTATTCTACTGTAATCTTGTTTGACGATTTGTGCTCCTGTGCTCATAAAGAGACTAGGGGTTACTTTGAAGAATAAATACATATATATTTTCAATATATGTCTGTGTGGTGTCCTTTCATTGGTATAAAAGGGGGTTACATTTGGTAAAACAGCCTGCTTAACACGCTTCACGAGTTTAGCCTCAAAGACTGCTTAGCCTACGCTACCACTAGGGCAGCTAGTCCGAAAAGGTTGACTTACAACCACACCATAAGGGTTGCTTGGCATGGTACAAGGTGGTCACTTTAACTAGTGAACATCATATACCAGGCCAACTTCTCACAAAGTCCCCAAGGATCGTCATGTTTTCACAACCAAAATAAGGTTCTAGGATATTGAGCAGTTTCTGACTAAAGGCAGTTCTGGGTCCAGGGGGTCTATAGATTAAAATGCCAACAAAGGGAAGAGAAAAAGCCGAAGTGATCACAAAGTGTAGGGCCTGAAAAGGATCTGAAGGAGCGGAGAGAGGAGTGGTACGACAGGAATAGGAGATTTGATGTACAATCCCCAACCCACCCCCTGTGCGACCCACCCGATCTAGTCTTCCAAGAGCATAGCCTTCGGGGATGGCGTCTATAAGATCCGGGCCGGAAGAATCCGAAGCCCAGGTTTCCGTTACAAACACCCAAGAGGGTTTTACACTTGACACAAACTCATTAAAGGCTATATTATTTTTAACTAAAGATCTGGCATTAATGAGGAAACCGCGCTCAATATTAGCCGTAGAGGGTGTTTTGAGCTTAGTAATGGAACTAATTAGGGGTTCAACCTCAAGCGGCAGCGAGTGCGCTGGCAGATAACATGCACAATCCGGGGAGTTCAAAATAGCTTCCGGGGCGAAAGAGATCCACTTGTGAGTGTACTCCCTTTGGTCCAAGTGATCGACCAGCTGAGCCTATGCTACCTGGGACTCATATTGGATCTAGCCTTTATGTGCCCACTGGTTGTAACCCCATTCCCTACTAGGGCTAGCACAAGTCATCCTATGCAATCACTGTCCATAGCCTCCTGGAACTCCGCTGGTTTAGTTAGTAAATGGGATAGGCCAGACTGGCTAAATTTCACTGAATGCCATGCTAATATTTGCCTATAAGAGACGTGGCTTATTGCCCCTATATATGTGGATGGGTTTGCTACATACCCAGGGGCTAGTAATCTGGGCAGGGCCAAGGGTGGTTTGATCACACTTGTTTCTCTTTCCTTCTCTTCAAAGGTACCATGGACAAAGTGTGACTCAGACTGCTTGACACCCGACCAATGTTTGAGTATTCCATGGTTGAAGTACATACCGAATCTATGTCGCAGCATGGGACGGGAGGATATTTTTACCACTGCTTCAGTCACCTCTATGAAGTATGCTTTCTTAGAGGGATGCCAGGAGAACAGAATGCAGAGTGCTGTGGACAAACCAACGTCCAGACCTATATGGGGATTGGTCCTGGTGAAAGTCCTGCACCATGCTTATTTTTGGTGGGAGACTCACACCACAAATGTTTACTGATGAGACGCAGGCTTTGCACGGTGTACTTTCTTGCTCCTTTTCCGTCACATGGCACAACTTCCTTTATGCCCATGTGACGACTAATCTCCACAGACTACCTTACATTTCATTTTATTTTGTAAATTTGATTCGTTGTTGAGGAAACGCTATTTGCTGACCATTTTCAAGGTGGCCAACATTCGTTATTGTAGAGCCGCTTTTACTTACCTGCAAACCCACGATCAAGATTTGCTTCTCCGCTGCAGCGTGTATTGATCGTGCTATTAAGCAGAGGGCTACAGTTCTTGCATGACATTTTATGAATTTTATGTGTTTTTTTAAGGATTTTACTTTTTTTAATGATAGATTGCCGCGCTTTTGATCGTAGTACTGACTGTCCTTAATATGTTTGATTTTTGGCTAAGATAACCCAGGGGGAAATAGTGGACCTCTAACGAGTTTCCTTTTAGGACTTCTTTTGAGGTTTTTGTCCCTTTGGTTTTATCTGAGCTTCGTGATATTCCATTTAACGATTGATGCTGTATGATTACTTATTTATTGCTATGAACTGCGATGAGTATTTATATTGTTTTTAACTATACATATTGTTCTGCATTGTGCACTTTTATGGTTCAAATGATCCGAAATAAAGTTCATTTATAATTATGATTGGGGTTAAAGTATAATCCCAATTTCAACATCTGTTCCTGTTCTGGGAGTTTTTTTTTAGATAAATTAACCCCTGTTATATTTTCTAGTTCTTTATTCTTTTCTTGGTCCATCATATTCCCATTTTGTCCTCTCTTTTTCCTCTTTCTGAATCTTGCTCTTTTCTGTCTTTTGAGTCTTCCTGTTGCTGAGACACCCATCCCGCCTCCGTAAACTGTATCCCTCTAAACAAAAGTTATCTCTTTTACCAGAGGTTGAGCCTGGCTCATTTAGGGCTTTTGCATCCACACCAGAACGTGCAGCCGAGGTGGCATCTGTCATTGTCGTGTCCTGCATTTTCATCATTACATCCCTTCTCGTTGTGTCTCTAATAGGATCAAACGTTTTCCTAAATTTCAATTTTCTCCCAGTCTCATAATCTCTTTAATCACAAAGGAATGTTTAGTTGCTTCCTTGTTTTCATTTCCAATGTTTTTGTAATTATTGTTTCATTCTCACACGGTAGATGCTTAGAATCTGCTGCTTTTGCTCATTTTCTTTTTTCAACTTTAATTCAACCTTCTCAATTTATTTAGATATCAACGCACGCTCCTCCCAGGCTTTTGGACATTCGCTCGAAGTGGCTGCCCGTTCTTATAATACCTTGGGATTGGGGCTGATCCTCTCTCTCTCTCTCTCTCGCTCTCTCTCTCTCTCTCTCTCTCTGTACCCTCCTCCTCTCTCCCCCCGCTCCCTCCCTCCTCTCTCCCCCCTCTCTCTCTGCCTCTCTCACTCTCTCCCTCTCTCTCTCTGGCTCTGGTTCTCTCCCTACCCCCTCTTTCTCTCCCTCTATCTCTCTCTTTCTCTATCTCTCTCTTTCTCTCACTCTCTCTCGCTCTCTGTCCCCTCCTTCTCTCTCACTCTCTCTCTCTCTCTCTCTCGCCCTCTCTGTCCCATCCTTCTCTCTCTCCTCCCTCCCTCCTCTCTCTCTCTCTCCCCCCCTCTCTCTCTCCCTCTCTCTCTCTCTCTCTCTGGCTCTCTCCCTACCCCCTCTTTTTCTCCCTCTATCTCTCTCTTTCTCTATCTCTCTCTCTTTCTCTCACTCTCTCTCGCTCTCTGTCCCCTCCTTCTCTCTCTCTCTCTCTCTCTCTCTCTCTCTCTCTCCCTCTCTGTCCCCTCCTTCTCTCTCTCCTCCCTCCCTCCTCTCTCTCTCTCTCTCTCTCTCCCTCTCTGTCCCCTCCTTCTCTCTCTCCTCCCTCCCTCCTCTCTCCCCCCTCTCTCTCTGCCTCTCTCACTCTCTCCCTCTCTCTCTCTGGCTCTGGTTCTCTCCCTACCCCCTCTTTCTCTCCCTCTATCTCTCTCTTTCTCTATCTCTCTCTCTTTCTCTCACTCTCTCTCGCTCTCTGTCCCCTCCTTCTCTCTCTCGCTCATGCTGTCCTTCGCTCTCTCTCTCACACACAACCTACCTTCCACCCCACCTTCCCAGAAGCGAGTGACAGAATCTTTAAAAGTGGACTTGGGCTCCAGTGCCGATGGAATAAATGGCCACTCCAGCCCTCTCTGTGGTAGATGGATGGGGGGTGGGTCAGGGGCACAGGAAGAGCCTTTGATGATTTCCCTGGCAAAGCTGCAGATCCCTAATCTCTGGCACAGTCCAGACATGGCATCCCTATATCCTGGTAACTGGGTCTTGCTGTGGGCAGTTGCCCATTATCCCTTTGACCATGCAGAAAGGTGACCACAGAGGAAGGGTGGAAGTGCTCATCTCTGTGCACTTTGGCTGCTGGCATTGGCAGCGAGCCCCCCATAGACATCTGGCACTGCCTGTGGAGCCCTGCTAGACATCTTGCACTGCTTATGGGACCCCTCTGGATCTCTGGTAGTGCTTTGGGGTTCTGCTGGGGGTCTGGCACTGCCCATTGGCCCACTGGACATCTGGCACTGCCCCGTGGATTCCTGCTAGACTGCCAGAACTGCTTGTAGGACCCAGTTGGACCTCTGGCACTGCCCATTGGCCCTGCTTGAAGGAAGTGGCCCACTTAGGGTTACCCGGGTCACTCACACCCACCTCTCAGCCTTCCATAGCAAATGAAGAGTCGGTCAGACAGCAGAGAATACAAACCAGTATATGTTTATTCAGATACGCTCGAGCCGAGCCCGGTCTGCTCAGTCTCTTAGGAGTGCTGAAGAGGGACTGACATCAGAAAACATAGAGATACCTTGTGCACAAATCAGAACCAATGAAGGCACGCCCATGAAGGAATTTTCCAGGCAGATGCAGCTTACAGAAGCATAGGTTTGGATTCTGAGGCCGGGCACACACTATCTCCCACCCCAGGTCACTCTGTCCGTGCCTGCCACTAGACTATTGGGAGAAAGCCTCTATCTAGTGGGAAAGGTATGCGCTAATAAGAACAGTGTTTTCATTAGCAAAACAAGGGCCAACCTTGGAGAAGCGAAACTTACCACAGACCGTTTCTCGACAAAGCAAGGATTAGTTTTGATCATGGTTCAAAATGGCGGCCAAACAAATAATGGTAAAGCGAATGCTAACTTACATACAATAATACACAGGCAAAACGACAAAAACATTTTCATTCCAACATGCTGGACTGCTGGTACTTCCTGTGGGGCGCTGCTAGACTGCCAGCAAGGCTTGTAGGGCCCCTGTGGACCTCTGGCACTGCCATCGTCCCTCTGCTGGACTTCTGGCACTGGTCGTGGGGCCCCTATAGAACTGCTTGTGGGGCCCCTGCAGGATCTCTGGAACTGCCCATCAGCCCTGCTAGACTTCTGGTACTGCCTGTGGCGCACTGCTGGGCTTCTGGTACTGCTCGTGGGGACCTGTTTCACTTCTGGCACAAGGGGTCCCTCTGGACCTCTGGCACTGTCCATCAGCTCCTCTGGACATCTGGCACTGCCATTCAGCTCTACTGGCACTGCCTTTAAAGCCCTGCCAGACTGTCAGCACTGCTCGTAGGGCCCTGCTAAACCTCTGGCACCGCCCATCGACCATGCTGAACTTCTTGCATTGCCTGTGGGACCCTGTTTCACTTCTGGCACTGCTCAAAGGGCCCCTCCGTACCTCTGGTACAGCTTGTGGGGCCCTGCTGGGCCTCCGGCACTACCCATGGGCCCTGTTGCATTTCTGGCACTGGCTGTGGGGCCCGTTGTACTTCTGGCACTGCCTGTGGAACTTTGCTGCACTTCTGGCTCTGCCTGTGGGACCCTGCTGCTCTTCTGGCACTGCACGTGGGGCCGCTCTGGACCCCTGGTACTGCCTGTGGGACCCTGAAGCACTTCTGGCACTGCCCGTGGGGCCCTGCTGCACTTCTGGCACTGCCTGTGGAACTCTGATGCTCTTCTGGCACTGCCCGTGGAACCCTGTCGCTCTTCTGGCACAGCCATTGGGACCCTGCAGCACTTCTGGCAATGCCGTGAGGCCCTGCTGGTCTTCTGTCACTGCCCATGGGACACTGCTGCTCTTCTGGCATTGCCCGTGGGACCCTGCTGCTCTTCTGGTACTGTCCGTGGCTCCCTGCTCGTGGGGCCCCTCTGGACCCCTCGTTCTGTCCGTGGGACCCTGCAGGACTTCTGGCACTGCCCGTGGGAACCTGTTGCACTTCTGGTACTGCCCGTTGGGCCCTGCTGCACTTCTGGCACTGCTCGTGAGACCCTGATGCACTTCTGGCACTGTCCATGGGACTTTTCTGGTCTTGACCTTGGGACCCTGCTGCTCTTCTGGCACTGCTAGTGGGACCCTGCTGCACTTCTGACACTGCCCATGGGGCCCTCTGGACCTCTGATACTGCCCTTGGGGCCCTGCTGCACTTCTGGCACTGTCCATGGTACTCTTCTGGTCTTGCCCCTGGGGCCCGGCTGCTCTTCTGGCACTGTGCATGGGGCCCTGCTGCACTTCTGGCACTGCCTCTGGGACCCCTCTGGATCCCTGGCACTGCCTGTGGGACCCTTCTGCTCTTCTGGCACTGCACATGGGACCCTGCTGCACTTCTGGCACTGTCTGTGGGGCCCCTCTGGACCCCTGGTACTGCACATGGGGCCTGCTGCTCTTCTGGCACTGTGCGTGGGGCTCCTCTGGACCCCTGGTACTGCCCGTGGGACCCTGAAGCACTATTGGCACTGCCTGTGGGGCCCTGCGGCACTTCTGACACTGCCTGTGGGACCCTCCTGCTCTTCTGGCACTGCCTGTGGGGCCCCGCTGCACTTCTAGTACTGCCCGTGGGGCTCTGCTGCACTGCTGGAACTGCCTGTGGGGCCCTGCTGCACTTCTGGCACTGCCTGTGGAACCCTGATGCACTTCTGACATTGTCCGTGGGGCCCTGCTGCACTTCTGGCACTGCCCGTGGAGCCCTGCTGGACTTCTGATACTGCTCGTGGGACCTGATGCACTTCTGGAACTGCCCGTGGCACCCTGCTGCACTTCTGACACTGACCGTGGCACCCTACTGCACTTCTAGCACTGCCCGTGGGGCCCTGCTGCTCTACTAGCATTGCCCGTGGGCCCTGCTGCTCTTCAGGGTCTGCCCATGGGGCCCCTCTGGACCACTGGTAGGGCTCGTGGGGCCTCTGCTCTTCTGGCGCTACTTGTGGGGCCCTGCTGCTCTACTGGCACTGCCCGTGGGACCCTGCTGCACTTCTGGCACTGCTCGTGGGGCCCTGCTGCTCTTCTGGCACTGCCCATGGGACCCTGCTGCATTTCTGGCACTGCCCGTGGGGCCCTGCTGCACTTCTGGCACTGCCCGTGGAACTCTGATGCTCTTCTGGCACTGCCCGTGGAACCCTGTCGCTCTTCTGGCACAGCCAGTGGGACCCTGCAGCACTTCTGGCAATGCCGTGAGACCCTGCTGGTCTTCTGTCACTGCCCATGGGACACTGCTGCTCTTCTGGCATTGCCCGTGGGACCCTGCTGCTCTTCTGGTACTGTCCGTGGCTCCCTGCTTAACTTCTAGCACTGCTCGTGGGGCCCCTCTGGACCCCTCGTTCTGTCCGTGGGACCCTGCAGGACTTCTGGCACTGCCCGTGGGAACCTGTTGCACTTCTGGTACTGCCCGTTGCGCCCTGCTGCACTTCTGGCACTGCTCGTGAGACCCTGATGCACTTCTGGCACTGTCCATGGGACTTTTCTGGTCTTGACCTTGGGACCCTGCTGCTCTTCTGGCACTGCTAGTGAGACCCTGCTGCACTTCTGACACTGCCCATGGGGCCCTCTGGACCTCTGATACTGCCCTTGGGGCCCTGCTGCACTTCTGGCACTGTCCATGGTACTCTTCTGGTCTTGCCCCTGGGGCCCGGCTGCTCTTCTGGCACTGTGCATGGGGCCCTGCTGCACTTCTGGCACTGCCTCTGGGACCCCTCTGGATCCCTGGCACTGCCTGTGGGACCCTTCTGCTCTTCTGGCACTGCACATGGGACCCTGCTGCACTTCTGGCACTGTCTGTGGGGCCCCTCTGGACCCCTGGTACTGCACATGGGGCCTGCTGCTCTTCTGGCACTGTGCGTGGGGCTCCTCTGGACCCCTGGTACTGCCCGTGGGACCCTGAAGCACTAATGGCACTGCCTGTGGGGCCCTGCGGCACTTCTGACACTGCCTGTGGGACCCTCCTGCTCTTCTGGCACTGCCTGTGGGGCCCCGCTGCACTTCTAGTACTGCCCGTGGGGCTCTGCTGCACTGCTGGAACTGCCTGTGGGGCCCTGCTGCACTTCTGGCACTGCCTGTGGAACCCTGATGCGCTTCTGACATTGTCCGTGGGGCCCTGCTGCACTTCTGGCACTGCCCGTGGAGCCCTGCTGGACTTCTGATACTGCTCGTGGGACCTGATGCACTTCTGGAACTGCCCGTGGCACCCTGCTGCACTTCTGACACTGACCGTGGCACCCTGCTGCACTTCTAGCACTGCCCGTGGGGCCCTGCTGCTCTACTAGCATTGCCCGTGGGCCCTGCTGCTCTTCAGGGTCTGCCCATGGGGCCCCTCTGGACCACTGGTAGGGCTCGTGGGGCCTCTGCTCTTCTGGCGCTACTTGTGGGGCCCTGCTGCTCTACTGGCACTGACCGTGGGACCCTGCTGCACTTCTGGCACTGCTCGTGGGGCCCTGCTGCTCTTCTGGCACTGCCCATGGGACCCTGCTGCATTTCTGGCACTGCCCGTGGGGCCCTGCTGCTCTTCTGACACTGCCCGTGGGGTCCTGCTGTTCTTCTAGCACTGCCTGTGGGAGCCTGCTGCAATTCTGGCACTGTCCGTGGGACCCTGCTGCACTTCTGGGACTGCCTGTGGGACCCTGCTGCTCTTCTGGTACTGCCCGTGGGGCCCTGCTGCTCTTCTAGCACTGCCTGTGCGGCCTCTGCTCTTCTGGCACTGTCCGTGGGACCCTGCTGCTCTTCTGGCACTTATTGTGCGGCCTCTGCTCTTCTGGCACTGCCCGTGGGGCCCTGCTGCTCTACTGGCACTGCCCGCCGTGAGACCCTGTCGCTCTTCTGGCACTGCCCATGGGGCTCTGCTGCTCTTCTGGCACTGCCCATGGGGCCCTGCTGCTATTCTGGCACTGCCCTTGGGGCCCTGCTGCTCTTCTGGCAATGTCCGTGGGACCCTGCTGCTCTTACGGCACTGCTTGTGTGCCCTCTGTTCTTCTGGCACTGTCCGTGGGACCCTGCTGCTCTTATGGTCTGCTTGTGCGGCCTCTGCTCTTCTGGCACTGTCCGTGGGACCCTGCTGCTCTTCTGGCACTGCTCGTGCGGCCTCTGCTCTTCTGGCACTGTCCGTGGGACCCTGTCGCTCTTCTGGCACTGCCCGTGGGACCCTGACTCTCTTCTGGCACTGACCGTGGGGCCCTGCTGCTCTACTGGCACTGCCCGTGCGGCCTCGGCTCTTCTGGCACTGACCATGGGCTCTGCTGCTCTTCTGGCACTGCCCGCCGTGAGACCCTGCTGCTCTTCTGGCACTGTCCGTGGGACCTGGCACTGCCCGTGGGGCCCTGCTGCTCTACTGGCACTGCCCGTACGGCCTCTGCTCTTCTGGCACTGCCTGTGCGGCCTCTGCTCTTCTGGCACTGCCCGTGGCACCCTGCTGCTCTTCTGGCACTGTCCGTGGGGCCCTGCAGCTCTACTGGCATTGCCCGTGGGCCCTGCTGCTCTTCAGGGTCTGCCTATGGGGCCCCTCTGGACCACTGGTAGGGCTCGTGGGGCCTCTGCTCTTCTGGCACTGCTCGTGGGGCCCTGCTGCTCTTCTGGCACTGCCCATGGGACCCTGCTGCATTTCTGGCACTGCCCGTGGGGCCCTGCTGCTCTTCTGACACTGCCCGTGGGACCCTGCTGCTCTTCTGGCACTGCCCGTGGGACCCTGCTGCTCTTCTGGCACTGCCCGTGGGACCCTGCTGCTCTTCTGGTACTGCCCGTGGGACCCTGTCGCTCTTCTGGCACTGCCCATGGGACCCTGTCGCTCTTCTGGCACTGCCCATGGGACCCTGTCGCTCTTCTGGCACTGCCCGTGGGACCCTGTTGCTCTTCTGGCACTGCCCGTGGGGCCCTGTTGCTCTTCTGGCACTGCCCATGGGGCCCTGCTGCTCTTCTGGCACTGTCCGTGGGACCCTGCTGCTCTTATGGTCTGCTTGTGCGGCCTCTGCTCTTCTGGCACTGTCCGTGGGACCCTGCTGCTCTGCTGGCACTGCCTGTGAGACCCTGCTGCTCTTCTGGCACTGCCCATGAGGCCTCTGCTCTTCTGGCACTGCCCGTGGGGCACTGCTGCACTTCTGGGACTCCCCGTTGGAGCCTGCTGCTCTACTGGCCCTGCCTGTGCGGCCTCTGCTCTTCTGGCACTGCCCGCCGTGAGACCCTGTCGCTCTTCTGGCACTGCCAATGGGACCCTGTCACTCTTCTGGCACTGCCTGTGGGACCCTGTCGCTCTTCTGGCACTGCCTGTGGGGCCCTGCTGATCTTCTGGCACTGCCCGTGGGGCCCTGCTGCTCTACTGGCACTGCCCGCCGTGAGACCCTGTCGCTCTTCTGGCACTGCCCATGGGGCTCTGCTGCTCTTCTGGCACTGCCCATGGGGCCCTGCTGCTCTTCTGGCACTGCCCTTGGGGCCCTGCTGCTCTTCTGGCACTGTCCGTGGGACCCTGCTGCTCTTACGGCACTACTTGTGTGGCCTCTGTTCTTCTGGCACTGTCCGTGGGACCCTGCTGCTCTTATGGTCTGCTTGTGCGGCCTCTGCTCTTCTGGCACTGTCCGTGGGACCCTGCTGCTCTTCTGGCACTGCTCGTGCGGCCTCTGCTCTTCTGGCACTGTCCGTGGGACCCTGTCGCTCTTCTGGCACTGCCCGTGGGACCCTGTCTCTCTTCTGGCACTGACCGTGGGGCCCTGCTGCTCTACTGGCACTGCCCGTACGGCCTCGGCTCTTCTGGCACTGACCGTGGGCTCTGCTGCTCTTCTGGCACTGCCCGCCGTGAGACCCTGCTGCTCTTCTGGCACTGTCCGTGGGACCTGTCGCTCTTCTGGCACTGCCCGTGGGGCCCTGCTGCTCTACTGGCACTGACCGTACGGCCTCTGCTCTTCTGGCACTGCCTGTGCGGCCTCTGCTCTTCTGGCACTGCCCGTGGCACCCTGCTGCTCTTCTGGCACTGTCCGTGGGGACCTGCTGCTCTACTGGCATTACCCGTGGGCCCTGCTGCTCTTCAGGGTCTGCCTATGGGGCCCCTCTGGACCACTGGTAGGGCTCGTGGGGCCTCTGCTCTTCTGGCACTGCTCGTGGGGCCCTGCTGCTCTTCTGGCACTGCCCATGGGACCCTGCTGCATTTCTGGCACTGCCCGTGGGGCCCTGCTGCTCTTCTGACACTGTCCGTGGGACCCTGCTGCTCTTCTGGCACTGCCCGTGGGACCCTGCTGCTCTTCTGGTACTGCCCGTGGGACCCTGTCGCTCTTCTGGCACTGCCCATGGGACCCTGTCGCTCTTCTGGCACTGCCCATGGGACCCTGTCGCTCTTCTGGCACTGCCCGTGGGACCCTGTTGCTTTTCTGGCACTGCCCGTGGGACCCTGTTGCTCTTCTGGCACTGCCTGTGGGGCCCTGTTGCTCTTCTGGCACTGCCCATGGGGCCCTGCTGCTCTTCTGGCACTGTCCGTGGGACCCTGCGGCTCTTATGGTCTGCTTGTGCGGCCTCTGCTCTTCTGGCACTGTCCGTGGGACCCTGCTGCTCTTATGGTCTGCTTGTGCGGCATCTGCTCTTCTGGCACTGTCCGTGGGACCCTGCTGCTCTGCTGGCACTGCCCGTGAGACCCTGCTGCTCTTCTGGCACTGCCCGTGGGACCCTGCTGCTCTTCTGGTACTGCCCGTGGGACCCTGCTGCTCTTCTGGCACTGCCCGCCGTGAGACCCTGTCGCTCTTCTGGCACTGCCCATGGGACCCTGTCGCTCTTCTGGCACTGCCCGTGGGACCCTGTCGCTCTTCTGGCACTGCCTGTGGGGCCCTGCTGCTCTTCTGGCACTGCCCGTGGGGCCCTGCTACTCTACTGGCACTGCCCGCCGTGAGACCCTGTCGCTCTTCTGGCACTGCCCATGGGACCCTGTAGCTCTTCTGGCACTGCCCATGGGACCCTGTCGCTCTTCTGGCACTGCCCGTGGGACCCTGTCGCTCTTCTGCCACTGCCCGTGAGACCCTGCTGCTCTGCTGGCACTGCCAGTGGGACCATGCAGCACTTCCGGCACTGCCCGTGGAAACACAGTGGTAGTAACAGGGCGTGTGTTGCATCCGGGCCGTCCACGGTGACTTTTTGAACCCGAGGCCGTGTTCACAGCTCCTCTGTTTCCATCCCGGCTGAGAGTGTGAAAAGCAGCAGCGGAGACGCGTCCTCTGTGCTCGCCCAGGGCTACCAGCCTCTGCCGAAGATAACAGGCAGCGCTGCGCCGCCTCAGGCGCCGCCTCCGGCATAACACAGCCGCGCAGTGCAGAGCTGCTGGAGGCTAGCACGGGGAGGGGGGGCTTGTTTACAGATCCTGGACTTCCAGGCATTGCTACCTTTCACGGCTCTGTGCCTCCTCAGCAATCACAGACTCGCTCATATCTAAGGCCTCCCATACCACTCACAGGCATCCCCCACTCTCTCTCAGACTCTGAGTGCCCTTAGCACTCACAGACCCTCTCCTGCTCCTTATCACCTAAGTAACACCCAGCACTCACAGACCCTCCTTCACTTCTCTGTGCCCTCTCACCACTCACAGACCCTCTCCTGCTCTCTCACTTCTCTGTGCCCTCTCACCACTTACAGACCCTCCTGCTTTCTCACATCTCTGTGCCGTCTCAGCTCTCACAGACCCTCTTCTGTTCTCTTTCACTTCTCTGTGGTACCTCACCCACTCACAGACCCTCTCCTGCTCTCTCACTTCTCTGTGCTACCTCACCCACTCACAGACCCTCTCCTGCTCTCTCACATCTCTGGGCTCCCTCTGCGCTCACAGACCCTCTCCTGCTCTCTTTCCCTTCTCTGTGCCCTCTCACCATCCACAGACCCTCTCCTGCTCCTTAACACCTAAGTAACACCCAGCACTCACAGACCCTCCTTCACTTCTCTGTGCCCTCTCACCACTCACAGACCCTCTCCTGCTATTTCACTTCTCTGTGCACAGACCCTCTCCTGCTCTCTCCCATCTCTGTGCCATTTCAGCTCTCACAGACCCTCTTCTGCTCTCTCAGATCTCCAACATATGTATTCCATTTAGCACTAGTTCTCTGTTCTCACTAGTTCACTGCTCTCTCACATCTCTGTGCTCCCTTGGCACTCACAGACCCTCTCCCACATCTCTGCTTCTTTATCAGCACTCGCAGGCCCTCCTGGTCCATTTCACGTCCTTGTGCTCCCTCTGCACTTGAAGGCCCTCTTCTCTTTGAATCCATCACTGACCCTCCCTTGCTCCCTGCTCCATCTCACACATACATGGTCCCTCAGGACTCTTCCCTGCACCCTCTCCAGGGACCCTTGTGCCCCCTCTCAGCTCAAAGGTCCTCTCATGCTCTCTATCAGGTGCCACTGTGCTCCCTTCGGGCCTATGGGCCCCTCTTGCGCTCTCCTGGGGTGTCTGTACTCTTACAGGACTCCTAGACCATATCCTGCTGTCTCTATGGTCACTGTGTTCCTTTTTTATAGAGTTTTATAGCATGAACTTGACCCGAATCGGGTATCAGCGCGCTTTACATAGCACCAGTCGTGATTAAGTGATTTGCCCAGAATCACAGGATGTTCAGCGTCATTGCCGAGACTCGAACCTAGTTCCCCAGATTCGCGGTCAGCCGCCCTAGCCATTAGGCCAACTCCTCTCCCCGAGAGTCAGTTAGTCCTTTAGGACTAACTGACCTTCTCCTCTCCTGGTGTTTTCAGGTCTCACCTGAGACAGCCACGCACTGTCTCTGCAAGTCTATTGGTTATAAAAAGAATCTAAAAACGGCTAGGAGCCCACCCATTGGTTGCCCCCCTCGTCATTCACTTCTTTTCATTCGTCAGTGACAGCTGGGTTGTCTGCACTTTGCTAGTCACTGCACATAGTTTTTGGAGGATTTTGGTTTCACCTCTTTAGTTTCGACACACAAAACACCACACTCGTCCTTTGTGAATCATTGTGAATCGATGCCAGCACTGGCAGGCCTCTCCCCCTTAAAGACTGGACTGATCACGAACAAGAGTTTTGGTGCAACCCTGGAGATTGTTCATTTATTTATGAACTGTGCACAATAGCACACTTTTATTATAGTGCCTCATTCCTCAGTTATTTAAGTTCCAACAACTTTAAGTATAAGATGCCACCGTATCCCAATAGAACGACAATTACAGACTTATGATTTATGCCAGTTTATGCTATCAAATGTAATCTTGCATTGTGCTATTTTTCTGTTTTTGGACTCATATTTTTCTAAAAAGAATAGATAAAAGCAGACGGGATAGCTACTTATGGTGTGAAGTACTTATCATTCTCCCCACTACCCACAATTGAATCTAATATAATGGTGCTCAATTTCTCTGACCTGGGAGGAAGGAAAGCAAATTTTATCTTGCAGCTGTTTGCTCTTCTGACCCACAAGTCTAAGCAACAGGAGCACAGCTCACTGAGCCACCTTGCTGTAGCAGTAGCACACGTGGCACTCTGGCCACTGCACAGACCTCCACCATTGAGCTAATTGATAAGATTGAAAAGAGAGCTTCTGAATACAATGATCTCTGGCAGCGATGGCTCCCTCAGCACTACATATAATAAAGTCTGACCCACGCTTCTAAGTGCTTCTATCAGCAGGAGCCTGGAAAGGGGGTGGTTTACAGCTAGGCACGCACCGTGGCCCCTTCATATCTGTCCCATTCTCATTTGATGAAATACATCGCTGTCCAGCTCTTCCGGCTACCACCGCCGGCTGCCTCAGGCCTGTGAAATGAGCAAAACGGTCTCTGTCTTCATGTCAGAGACCAAAGCATCATTGGCCTTAGGCTTGTGAAATGAGCCAAACGTACTTTAATGTCTTTATGTAAGAGACCAGAGCATTACTGGCCTCAGGCCTGTTAAATTAGCCAAATGTTCTTTGGTGTCTTTATGTAAGAGACCAGAGCTAACCCTGGGCGGACAACTACGCTAATCTCGCAAAGTTTGCGTAGTTTGTGCTACTTCGCGCTATGCGAATTGCACGTAGCACAGTGCAAAATCACGTAGCGTAGCGTAGATGGCATTTTTTGCTCGCTCGCGGTCCTCAACGTCAAGTTGGCGACCGCGAGCAAGCAAAATGACATCCCGGCGAGACTTTTTCCTCGTTCGCGATCAGCAACATCAAGTTGTTGATCACAAGCGTGGAAAATAAACGTCCTGGCGAGATTCTCAACGCGGGGAGGTCAGGTTTCTCATTGCGAGTGGTCGCGTATGCTCGCGACCGCTCGCAATGAGAAACTACCAGTCCGCGTTGAGAAAGCTGCAGCTCGAGTAAAAATCTACTCGAGTGGCAGAAAACAACAGCTCGCACTGTGCAAGATGCCGTTTTTAATGATCGCACATTGCGGACAAGCATCCGGCACTGTACAATCATCGCGAACAGCGCACTACGCAGTTCACGTAGTGTTACGTATATCTCGCGTAGTGCGAAGTGCACTTCGCGTAGCTGCACGTAGCGCTACTACGCGAACTACGCCCAGGGTTAACGAGAGCATTACTGGCCTCAGGCCTGTGAAATGTGCCAAATGTACTTTAATGTTCTTATGTAAGAGACCAGAGCATCACTAGCCTCAGGCCTGTGAAATGTACCAAATGTACTTTAATGTTGCTATGTAAGAGACCAGAGCATCACTGGCCTCAGGCTTGTGAAATGAGCCAAACGTGCTTTAATGTCTTTTTACGTAAGAGACCAGAGCATTATTGGCCACAGGCCTATAAAATGTACCAAATGTACTTTATTGTCTTTATGTCTGAGAACAGAGAATCACAGGCCTCAGGCTTGTGAAATGTGCCAAATGTGATTTATTGTCTTTATGTCAGCGACCAGCGCATCATTGCTCTTAGACTTGTGAAATGTGCAAAATGTGCTTTAATGTCTTTATGTCAGAGACCAAAGCATCATTGGCATCAGGCCTGTGAACCATACCAAATGTGCTTTAATGTCTTTATGTCAGTGACCAGAGAATCACTGCTCTCAGGCCTGTGAAATGTGCAAAATGTGCTGTAATGTCTTTATGTCTGAGAACAGATAATCACCGGCCTCAGGCCTGTGAAATGTTCCAAATGTGCTTTAATGTCTTTAAGTCCAAGGCAAGAGTCTGCTGCCTCAGACCTGTGAAATGTGCCAAATGTGATGTAATGTCTCTAAGTCAAAAACCAGAGCATCACTGGCCTCAGGCCTGTGGAATGTGCCAAATGTACTTTAATGTTTTTATGACATAGATGAAAGTGTCACTGGCCTGAGGCCTGTGAAATGTGCTAAATGGGCTTTAATGTCTTTATGTACGAGACCACAGCATCATTGATTTCAGGACTGTGCAATGTACCAAATGTGCTTTAATGTCTTTATGCCTGAGACTAGAGCGTCACTGGCTTCAGGCTTGTGAAATGTACCAAATGTGATTTAATGTTTTTATGTCTGAGACTAGAGCACCACTGGCCTCAGGCTTGTTATATGTTCCAAATATGCTTTAATCTCTAGATGTCTGAGACAAGAGCATCATTGGCCTCCGGCCTGTGAAATGTGCCAAATGCGAAGAAAAGAGCATCACTGGCCTCGAGCCTGTGAAATGTGCCAAATGTGCTTTAATGTCTTTATGGCATAGACCGGGATGCCTCCGGGTAGCTGCGCGCTATACAAATACTTCACATTTACATTTACATTTACGAGAGCCTGCTACCTCAGGCTTGCAAAACGTGCCAAATTTGCGTTAATGTCTTTATGTCAAAGACCAGAGCATCACTGGCCTCAGAACTGTGAAATATGCCAAATGTGGTTTAATATCTTAATGTCAGAGACTAGAGCATCACTGGCTTGAGGCCTGTGAAATGTGACAAATTTGCTTTAATTTCTCAATGGCATAGACCAGAGCATTACTGGACTCAGGCCTGTGAAATGTGCCAAATGTGCCTTAATTGTTTTTATGTCAGAGACTAGAGCCTCACTGGCCGCAGGCCTGTGAAATGTGCCTAGTGTGATTTAATGTCTTTATGTCAGCGACCAGAGCCTCACTGGCCTCAGACCAGTGACATGGGCCTAATGTGCTAGAATGTCTTTATTGCATAGACCAGAGCCTGAAGCCTCAGACCTGTGGAATGTGCCAAATCTGCTTCAATGTCTTTATGTCAGAGACCAAAACACCGTTGGCCCCAGGCTTGTGAAATGTGGCAAATGTGATTTAATCTCTTTATGTCATAGACCATAGCCTGCTGCCTCAGGCCAGTGAAATGTGGCAAATGTGATTTAATCTCTTTATGTCAGAGACCTGAACATCACTGGCCTCGGGTCTGTGAAATGTGCCAAATGTACTTTAATGTCTTTATGGCATAGACCTGAACATCACTGGCCTCAGGACTATGAACTGTGCCAGATGTGGCTTAATGTCTTTATGTCCGATGTGCCAAATGTGCTTTAATGTCTTTATGTCCTTTTCTGGTACTGCCTCTTGGGTGTGAAATGGTAAAGAAACAAGGACACAGAGACTATCAGTGCGACAGGTGCAGCGACACTGGGGGCAGTGGCATATAAATATGGCTGTTTTTAAGACTTAACCGAGGGTTGGGGAGTCTATTTTCCTTGTTTTCATTATCATCATTGCACCCTTGTTCTTGATTGAATAAGGGTCATTGCACCATTTTCACAGCACTGGCTAGATGTGTGTGGTTCTGGTGAGTGTCAAGGACCAAAGTTCTGGTTGCACTACCCTTTAGAATTGTTGTTTGTCAACCCTGGTTTCCTAATAGTGTCGGTTCATGAGACGTAGGCACTTTAAACTGGTACTGCCCAAAGAGAACTGCCATGGGCACTTACATCATGCCAGCACCATGTACACAAGGTCAGGTAAAGCTAACAGGTCTGGCTTTAATGTGACTATGCATGGAAATACAGGCATGCAGAAATATTTTGCTTGAAAGAGAACATTAAAGCCAGACCTATTAGCTTTGCCAACTTTGTGATGGTAGTAGTGGTGTGATCATATTGGTACATTTGTGGCTGGTGGTGCTCATGGCGTTATTGGTGGTGGTGGTGATATTGGTGATCTTCTGGTGGAATTAGCAAAGGTATTGATAATGGTATTGATAGAGGGGAAGGTGCTTATGGTGGTAGTGATGTATGTGGTACTGGTGATGTTAGTGGTGGTATTGGTGGTGGCAGTTTTAGTGGTGATATATGTAGCAGTTATGGCACTGGCCATGGTGTGGTATTGGTTGCATTCATCACAGGCTAGCAGTCACTCACTACAGATGGCACCCTCCCACCCCTCACACAACCAGCAGTCTCATACTGTAGCACACTCACACCCACCACAGGTTAGCAGTTACACACTACAGGTAGCACTCCCACAACCCTCACACAACCAGCAGTCTCACACAACAGCACTCTCACACCCATCACAGATTAGCTGTCACTCAACACAGACAGTACTTTCACACCCCTCCCACAACCAACAGTGCTTACACCGATCACAGGTTAGAAGTCACACACTACAGACAGCACTCTCACACTCCTCTCCCAACCAGCAGTCTCATCCAGAAACAAAGTAGTACACTTACACCCAGCACAGGCTAGCAATCACAGACTACAAGCAGCACTCCCACAACCCTCACACAACCTGCACTCCCACACACCAAGTCATATTAAAAAAATAATTTATCTGTATCCAAACAATCAAAGAAGCATCTTGGGAGACCAAGTATCCTGAAGTTTTCAAAAAGGATTTAGGTCTGTTCAAGGGGTTTAAGCACAAAATAAGATAGGTCGATGGGGCAGAACCTGTTGTACATAAGGTTCGCAGGGTACCTTTGGTTTTATGCAAAGAACTGGATAAGCTATATGCCAGTGATGTCATTGAGCCCATAGAATCTTCACATTGGGTTTCCCCGATTGTTCTAGCCAAGAAAGCCAATGGTTCTCTTCACATGTGTGTTGATTTACGCAATTTAGACCTACACATTTGGTTAGACCAACATCCTTTACCTACTATTGTTGAAATGACATCCACTCTCAAAGGTGGAAAGTGGTTCAGTTTACTGGACATAACTTCTGCCTATCACCAAATCGTTTTGCACCCTGATTCGCGGCATTACACAGCCTTTATCAACCCTGATGGTTTGTTCCAGTTCAAACGCATGTCCTTTGGACTTGCTTCTGCAGTGTTTCAAAGAATTGTGGAGAGCATGTTCAAGGGTATGTCTGGGGTGATGTCCTTTCAGGATGACGTTTTGGTTTTGGGCACCAGCCAAGGACAACACAATGAAAGGTTGCATTCTGTATTGTCAATATTATATAGTAAAGGAGTCACCCTGAGCCTCGACAAATGCAAATTGAATAGGCCCACCATAGAGTATTTGGGTTACAAATTGTCTGTCAAGGGGGTGGAGCCTAATGTCCAGTTTAGTCCAAGCATACAGAATTTCAGCACTCCTGAGGACAAGGATCAACTGAGATACTTCGTGGGACTCATTGAGTTTTACTAGATTTGTGCCTGATTGTGCTGCTAAAACTTACCACATGAGGGGTCTCCTCAAGAAACATCCTGTGTTCAAGTGAAATAATGAATGTACGGAAGAGTTCAATCTAATTAAAAGAGAGATTACACATGCAATTCCCTTAAAACCTTTTGATACCACAGATCATACCATTTTCATGATTGATGCCAGTCAGAGAGGTTTGGGTGCTGTGCTTCTACAGCACAGAGAGGGAAAAGATGAAGTAATAGCCTTTGCGTCCAGAGGTTTGAGAGGTGCAGAGGCCACGTACTCGGTTTTAGAACGCAAAGCATTAGCTTGCTGGTGGGGCATTGTCCATTTCAAACATTATTTGTGGGGTTTAAAATTCATTGTAAGGGTGAATCACAAGCCTGTAGTTAATCTTTTCACCACAAAAGGTGGTAGCAAGACCAACCCCAGTATTGCCAAGTGGCAATATAGACTGTTGGAACACAGTTTCATGGTTGAATATGTTCCTGGCAAGAAAAATCTGTTGGCAGACTGCCTTTCTAGGTTACCCAGTTGTGATGAAACAAGTTGTGTGGACGATGAAAAAGATGTTGATACTGAGATGATCTGTCATACTGTGTGTTATTCTAATGGCGTGTTGATAGAACAATAGTGGAGGAGTGCTTATGAGACGGATGAAGAAATTAAGGAGGTCATGAACCTGGTATAAGTATAAGTATACAGAAGCTTGTAGAGCGCTCGAATACCGAAGGTGTCTTGGCGCTGAGGTGTGTATAGTCGGGCAGGAGAGCAGAAAGATTATGGTTGGGCCTGAAATAAGCGATGTTTCAGCATTTTCCTGAAAAGGGCATGATTGGGTTGCAGCCGCAATTCCAGAGGCAGGAGATTCCATAATCTTGCGGCACACGTGCCAAAAGAGCGACCATGGTGCATGTAGGTTGGTCTGGAAGTTATTCAAGGGATGACTCTCTCAGTAAACTCAAGCATGTTTTTGATGAGTTGTCCATTGTCAATGGGTTATTGTATCGAACTTCTTTGCTTGTGGTTCCTGGAGCCATGCGTAACAAAGTTCTTACATTAGCTCACGAGGCTCACATTGGCCTGTGTGGCACGAAAAGAAGAATCAGAGAGAACGTGTGGTGGCCTGGTTTAGACCGGGAGGTAGAACACTTCATGAGGGATTTCATGCCGTGTGCCATCAGTGACGAATCACAAGTGACTGTACCCGGTCCTGTAGAAGCAATTGAGGTGCCCGCTAAAGCTTGGTTCCAGCTTGCTATTGACATCATATGTCCCATGTCCTTGTCTGCAAATGGCGTTTCTCAGTATGGCAATGTCCTTGTTGACTTCTACAGTTGTTTTACAGTCGTTGGCCTGAGGCTAAGTTTGTGAAGTCACCCACAGCCGTTTGTGTCATAGAGTCCTGGAATCTTTGTTCGCTAGGGAAGGAATTCCTGATGAGACACTTTCCGACAATGGCTGTCAGTTTACTTCTACATAATTTAAAGAGTTCATGGAATTTATGGGCATAAAACACTGTAGAACTTCGCTTTATCACCATAGGAGTAATAGTCTTGAAGAGAGGTTTAATAGGGTGAACAAGAACAGTGTACAACTGTCAAATGCCAGTGGTTTGAATTGCTAGAAAGAGTTGAAGAATTTACTGTGGGCAGCGTGCACCACTGCCAATGCTGATACTGCAGTTTCTCCTTTCATTTTGCTGAGAGGACGCATTCCGTCTTCCAAAATGAGGTACTTAGCAAGAGGATTGAAGCTCAGGACAAATATATTCAATCTGGGACCAAAGAGTTAAGAGTATGTATTCGTGACCGAGTGAGAGAAAAATACCCCAGGATTTTTACCAAGGGAGAGTCTTAATTCTCTGAACTCAAGACTGTAATTAAAACCAATAAAGGTGCTGTAAAATTGGATGATGGCAGATGGTGGAACAAGAGTGAGATCTCGGTTCCTAATTCTCGTCATACCAATGTGTTCGGAGAAGATAGGTCTCAGGGGTCTCTGGCTCATCAGGTTCACCGTGCGCCCTCCTCCAGAATTTCTACTTTGCCTTCAAAATTCCAAGACTACATCATGCATTAATTTACTTTACATTTTCCATGCTGCCATGCTGAAGATTTGTAATATATCTTGTCATGCTGCCATGCTGCAGATTTGTAATGTATCTTGTCATGCTGCCATGCTGCAGATTTGTAACGTATCGTGTCATGCTGCCATGCTGCAGATTTCCTATGTAGAGACGCTGTAATATTATCAGTGTACACTCCGTTTTAACCTTATTAAGTCCATGCTCTGTTGTTCTATATTGCAATTTCCATCTTTTGTTTACCATGTTTATGTTTTGCAAAGTTCATTTTTACAGTTTTGTTCTATATTTTTGTGATTGTATGGAAGGAAGATGTGTTCGGTCATAGTCTCGTGCAGGTGCTCGAGCAGAGTGTTGATAGGGTTCTGGAATGGGAGAGTAGACGGTTGGCAGAGGGAGAAAAGCGATGGAGGCTGCGCCGCTCCTGCTGGCTAAATAAAGAAGTTACTTTTCCTTACCTGCGGAGCTTCATCATTTCATCGACCCCACACACCAGAAGGCGCAGCGAAGAGGCAGCAGCGCACAGCATTTCTCACAAGCATGATGGGAGTGGGCCTCAGTTGGGATGGCAACTGGGGAAACAATGTGGAGGACGCTCTAAACCTGGCCCTAACCAGCAAAGGAGAAGCCCCCTTAAAGGGATGGCAACACAGAAGTGCCGTAGGCAGGGAGGTCGACCCCATCCACCGGAAGGCACGACAAAGAGGCGGCAGAGCTCTTACATAGCACACTGGCAAGGTGGGGGCCTCCAGAGGACACAAGATTCCCCCCATCCCAAAGAACAACATTCAAATCTGCCTGCACAGGCAAAAAAGAAGGGGCTTGTGCTGGTGCCCAAATGAAGAATATCTGGCAGATGCATAGGAGCACCTGAAGGGCTAACATACGCGCAACAGCCCCTATGCCAACAGGTTGGGGGGAGGGAGATGCGCACATGGAAGGAATGCTAGGGGGCAAGCATAAGAGCCAACAAAGTTGAGCCGCTTGTAAATGAAGGGACACCCCCCCTTGCCAACAGTAAAAGATAGCCAAGGACACTGAGAAAGACCCACAAAGGGTAACAAAGCAAGCACACAGGAACAGCCAATTAAGGGCAATGCAATCCGGGCTGCAGGAAGTGAACAGCCAGGCAAGCAGACGGGGACAGCCCTGAAAAGGGGTGACGTGACCTGGCTCTCGGAGGCCTCCAAAATGGCCAATTTAACAGGATAACATAGCCAGCTCAGGACAGGAAGATATCGAGTGAGGGGACTAGCAATAACAACATCACACCCTCAACGGAGATGTACGACAACCTCGCCGGCTTCCAGGTGATACACCTGGAGCAGAAGCAGGTACTTGGTATCTCCCAATCTGGGATCCGCAGCAATCACAGCACCAAAACCATCCTGATTGTTGCCACCAATGACATCCGAACCCTCCTTGAATAAGGAGAAACAACAGCTCTGATCCACCTTGACCTCTAGGAAGTCTTCAACATCATATCCACCACACACTGATTGAAAGACTCCACCACATCGGCATCCAAGGGGTCACGCTCAGATGGATCACCTCCCTCCTCACCAGAAGAACCCAGAGGCTCCACCAAACTCAAGGAGATCAACTGTGGTGTCCCCCAGTGCTCAACCCTCAGCCCCACGCTCTTCAGCTCATATATGACCCTGCTGGCCAACATCATCAGATCCCTCGGTCTCAACATAATATCCTACTCAGATGACACCCAACTCATCCTCTCACTCACCTACAACCCCAGCACCATCAGAACTACCTTCCACAGAAGCATGACAAGCGTTGCCAACTCGATGAAGAACAGCTGCCTGCAGCTGAACACCGACAAGATGGAAGTACTGATCTTTGGCACCAGCAACAACACATGGAATGACTCCTGGTGGTCATGAGACCCACACCCAAGCCCAACCCCCTCTGGCCACGCCAGAAACATAGGAATCATCATTGAGAAGAAGCTCACCATTAAATCACAGATCAACGCTATCTCCTCTGCCTGCTTCCTTACTCTGCACATGCTATGTAAGATCTTCAAGTGGCTACCCCTACACACGACACGCATCAAGACACAGGCCCTCATCGCCAGCCGATTGGACTATGGCAACACCCTATATGTAAGAATCACTGCACAAATCCTACAGAGACTTCAGACCATACAGAATGCTGCAGCCAGAATCATCCTCGGCCTCCCCCGATGAACCCAGATCACATCCCACCTCAGACAACTCCACTGGCTCCCCGTACAGAAGAGATGCCAATTTAAGCTGCTGATCTACACACACCAGGCTCTACTCAACCAAGGACCCGCCTACATTAACCACCGAATGAACTTCCACCAACAGTCGAGAAGACTATTCTCTGCCTTCCTTTCACTTGCCCAAACTCCCTGTATCTACTGAAGCAGAATTAGAGGACGCTCCTTCTCCCACATCACAGCAAAGACCTGGAAAGGTCTCCCCACTCAACTCCAGACCATCACCTCCCATACAGAATTCAAATGGCTCTCAAGACGTAGCTGTTCGAATAAGCCTCCAGGATGAGCAAGCGCATGAATACCCTATTGGATTATTAGCCGCACTTTATAAATCCGGATTGATTGAATCTTTGCCAAACCAGTTGAGACCTCTACTTCCCCCAAAGGAACCATTGTCCTACTTTCTCATTAGGCTCCACCGCAGGCACATCCCGCACACCAGAGAACAAGGTGCCGGACATAACAAGTGGTATCAAAGTGCTGGTAGACAAAGAGAATGCCATGCTCGGGGAGCTACAAGAGTTCATAGGGAAGCTGGGGGGAGGGTGTTTGTGAGGTGACAAGGGGGTTTCAAAAGAAGCACTATCACAAAAGGCTGTAGACAGGTAAAACAGGAGTTCAGAACCTGGTGGTCTTTCCTCAAAAAACGTTAACAGATTACGGATTTGGAAGGAAGGTTGGGTGCCAGACAGGCAAAATGCACTGTACACGGGTGCATCTGGCAGCCTCGGCTTCTGGGCAATCCTAGGGGACAAGTGGTGCACAAGGAAATGCCTCAAGAATGGGCCACAATGAGGCTGACTAGGAACATCACATTTCTGGAGCTGTTCCCAATCAAGTTGACATTGACAGTCCGGCTGGGTAGGCCAAAAGATATGAAGCTAACTTTGTGGTCTTATAACCAGGCGATAATGCATGCAATCAACAGTGAGGAGCCAGATGCCCCCGAGTGCTAAAACTCCTAAGGTATATGGTAAAGCTACAGCTAGCGAGCAACCTAGACTCGAATGCGAGCCATGTCCCGCGGGTCAGTAACACTCAAGTGGATGCGCTCTCGCGAATCTAGATGGACAATTTCAGGAGATTGGCCCGATGGCAGAGCGAGTGATGCCCCCTTTCCCAAAAAAGCTCTGGGCCCTGGCAGATGCCATCTGTCCCATTTGGTAGAACATGTCCTGGCCCCCAAAACAGCACAGCGATATGATATATACGCCAAAACAGTGCGGAGGGTCACCAGGCTGCAGTCTTTCAAGGACACCGAAAGTGAGGCTCGGGCAGCAGAGCAGTTCCTGAGATGGGCATTTCAGCAGAATATAAGCAAAATCCTGGGTGCAGGCATACTTGGCATCAAGAGCACATTTCATGAAGCTAGCCACAGGGGAGGACCCCACCCGGTCACATCACCTCAGGGGGGCAGTGATGAAGGGTTGGTGGAGACTGGAGGGGAAGAGGCAAGACAAAAGTCAGCCAATTTGATTTAACACCCTAGCATAGCTGGTGAGGGCACTTTACTCAATTTGTGCAGGCGCCTTCAAAGTCAAACTGTTCAAATCTGCATTTACACTGGCTTACTTCAGGGCATTTAGGGTCAGTGAACTGATAGCCCCATCCAACAAGCATTTGCAATACAATGGGTCTTGCATTTACGAGACTTTGAGCTACTGGCACTGTAAATGTCAATAGCTTTAATTCTCGCAAATGCAAGACGTATTGAACTGTAAATATTGTTTGTTTGCAAGCACCCCATGCCACGCTTTCACTTAATAGAGGCAATGCCCATTTCTTTAGACAAGCAGTGTCAAAAGAAAAGGGCATGGCCTCTATTAAGTGCAGGAGCAGCATGGGGCGCTTGGAAACAACCCCCCAAAAAATATTTGCAAAGCAATAGGTCATTTACAATGCCAATAGCTGATACTCTCCTAAATGCGAGAGCTATGGCATTGCACTGAAGCGGCCGCCATTGTCCCCGCTGCTTGGAAAGTGAAGGCACTCATGGCGCGCTGAATGTAAGGAAAGCACGTCGTGCTGGAAGTAAGACAAAACTCACTAAAGAAAATAGTGCTTACAGACTAAATAACACAGACGGTGTAACAACAGGAGTAAAAGGGCCAGTCCTCATGGGAGGCTACAAATGAAGACGAGGTGGTACTAAGGAGGGACTAACAAGCCGATTACCGAATCAGAAGCCCGCATTTACAAAGGACAAAGACACAAGCCTATGAAAAATATGGGTGGAGAGTGGGCGGAGCTTCAAGTGAATACTCTAATACAGCCTGCCTCGCAGAGCAGCGCATGCGCTGCCCAGGCTCAACCTGAAAATAAGGCTGGAGAAGCCTGTCTGTGGAGGTGTTTTGAGGATGTACCAGGGAGACAGCTGGTCTGCCTGAGACCTGCCGCCTCAGAGTCTTCAAGCAGAGGCTGCTGTGTGACCTTTCAGATCCATGCAGGTAATGATTCCTGCAGAGGAGTGGACAGCAGGGCTGCAGAGGGAGCCTCCGTACGCCCCCTGCAGTGTCCCTGGGAGGTACAAGCCATCTATTCATCCGCCAGGTGCCCTGCTGAGGGTCACACCTGCTGGCACAGCCACAGCCTTCGGGGAGGGGGAGACAATGAAGAAATTACAAAGGATGAAACAAAGCGCAGCGCACCTCATGGTGCTGCAGGCAGGCAGTGAAAAGAGATTTCAAACAGGGACACTAATGAGGTGTGCTTGTCTTCACAGGGATACACCTGCCAATGAGAAGGGGAGAAACTATTAGTAGTAGAGCTTGGGTGAGATGGGGAGCTTGTGTGGGACAGGAAGAGTGAAAAGAGTGCATATGTGAGAAAGTGATGGAACTAGTGGAAGCAGGGAAGCTTGTGCGCAAAGAAATGCTTGTGCACGAAGAGCACTTTATGGAAGAGGGGGAACTTGTGGGAGAAAGAGAACTTGTGCAAGAACAACCAAGAACCTGTGGTAGAAAGGGAGCACGTGCAAGAAGGAGTGCTTGTACAAGAAGACGGCCATGTGGGAGAAGAGGAGCTTGTGCAAGAAGGAGCGCTTGCACAAGAAGACGGCACTATGGGAAAAGAGGAGCTTGTACAAGAAGGAGAAGGAACCTGTGGTAGAAAGGGAGCACGTGCAAGAAGGAGTGCTTGTACAAGAAGACGGCCCTGTGGGAGAAGAGGAGCTTGTGCAAGAAGGAGAAGGAACCTGTGGGAGAAGAGCAGCTTGTGCAAGAAGGAGAAGGAACCTGTGGGAGAAGAGGAGCTTGTGCAAGAAGGAGAAGGAACCTGTGGTAGAAGATGATCTTGTGCAAGAAGGAGAAGGAACCTGTGGGAGAAGAGGAGCTTGTGCAAGAAGGAGAAGGAACCTGTGGTAGAAGATGATCTTGTGCAAGAAGGAGAAGGAACCTGTGGGAGAAGAGGAGCTTGTGCAAGAAGGAGAAGGAACCTGTGGTAGAAGATGATCTTGTGCAAGGAGAAGGAACCTGTGTCAGAAGAGGAGCTTGTGCAAGAAGGAGAAGGAACCTGTGGTAGAAGATGATCTTGTGCAAGAAGGAGAAGGAACCTGTGGTAGAGAGGGAGCACGTGCAAGAAGGAGTGCTTGTACAAGAAGACGGCCCTATGGGAGAAGAGGAGCTTGTGCAAGAAGGAGAAGGAACCTGTGGGAGAAGAGCAGCTTGTGCAAGAAGGAGAAGGAACCTGTAGGAGAAGAGGAGCTTGTGCAAGAAGGAGAAGGAACCTGTGGTAGAAGATGATCTTGTGCAAGAAGGAGAAGGAACCTGTGGGAGAAGAGGAGCTTGTGCAAGAAGGAGAAGGAACCTGTGATAGAAGATGATCTTGTGCAAGAAGGAGAAGGAACCTGTGGGAGAAGAAGAGCTTGTGCAAGAAGAAGGAACCTGTGGGAGAAGAGGAGCTTGTGCAGGAAGGAGAAGGAACCTGTGGGAGAAGAGGAGCTTGTGCAAGAAGAAGGAACGTGTGGGAGAAGAGGATCTTGTGCAAGAAGGAGAAGGAACCTGTGGGAGAAGAGGAGCTTGTGCAAGAAGGAGAAGGAACCTGTGGTAGAAGATGATCTTGTGCAAGAAGAAGAAGGAACCTGTGGGAGAAGAGGAGCTTGTGCAAGAAGGAGAAGGAACCTGTGGGAGAAGAGGAGCTTGTGCAAGAAGGAGAAGGAACCTGTGGTAGAAGATGATCTTGTGCAAGAAGGAGAAGGAACCTGTGGGAGAAGAGGAGCTTGTGCAAGAAGGAGAAGGAACCTGTGGTAGAAGATGATCTTGTGCAAGAAGGAGAAGGAACCTGTGGGAGAAGAGGAGCTTGTGCAAGAAGGAGAAGGAACCTGTGGTAGAAGATGATCTTGTGCAAGGAGAAGGAACCTGTGTCAGAAGAGGAGCTTGTGCAAGAAGGAGAAGGAACCTGTGGTAGAAGATGATCTTGTGCAAGAAGGAGAAGGAACCTGTGGTAGAAAGGGAGCACGTGCAAGAAGGAGTGCTTGTACAAGAAGACGGCCCTATGGGAGAAGAGGAGCTTGTGCAAGAAGGAGAAGGAACCTGTGGGAGAAGAGCAGCTTGTGCAAGAAGGAGAAGGAACCTGTAGGAGAAGAGGAGCTTGTGCAAGAAGGAGAAGGAACCTGTGGTAGAAGATGATCTTGTGCAAGAAGGAGAAGGAACCTGTGGGAGAAGAGGAGCTTGTGCAAGAAGGAGAAGGAACCTGTGATAGAAGATGATCTTGTGCAAGAAGGAGAAGGAACCTGTGGGAGAAGAAGAGCTTGTGCAAGAAGAAGGAACCTGTGGGAGAAGAGGAGCTTGTGCAGGAAGGAGAAGGAACCTGTGGGAGAAGAGGAGCTTGTGCAAGAAGAAGGAACGTGTGGGAGAAGAGGATCTTGTGCAAGAAGGAGAAGGAACCTGTGGGAGAAGAGGAGCTTGTGCAAGAAGGAGAAGGAACCTGTGGTAGAAGATGATCTTGTGCAAGAAGAAGAAGGAACCTGTGGGAGAAGAGGAGCTTGTGCAAGAAGGAGAAGGAACCTGTGGGAGAAGAGGAGCTTGTGCAAGAAGGAGAAGGAACCTGTGGTAGAAGATGATCTTGTGCAAGAAGGAGAAGGAACCTGTGGGAGAAGAAGAGCTTGTGCAAGAAGAAGGAACCTGTGGGAGAAGAGGAGTTTGTGCAGGAAGGAGAAGGAACCTGTGGGAGAAGAGGAGCTTGTGCAAGAAGAAGGAACGTGTGGGAGTAGAGGATCTTGTGCAAGACGGAGCACTTGTGGAAGACTGGACCCTGTGGAAGAACTCCTGTTCCACTGCAGTCCAGTAACTGACATGACTTATTGATAACAAATGTAATACATATTGACTCTACCGTATGCCTATTTCGCTTAAATCGCGCAAGACATTATTTCTTTGCTAAAATTGAAAAATTGTTTGGTGTAAATGAGTTCCTTGTGAACAATTGTATATTAAAAGGTGGAACATGTAATTTTACATGTTCCAGCAGTAAAAACTCTAAATTGTTGTTTTACTGTGGAAAGACTAGTAGCACCATTGGCAAGTACAGTGATACAGGCTAACCTCTCAGCCCTGCTAGCTTCTGATTGGAACTACTAACGTTGATAATGTAAGGTATCAAAAGAATCAGTGCTTTAAATCTGATTTAATGTTAAAATCAAATGTAATGGTAATGGTGGGCAAAGTGTAACTTTAGCCGTTGCCACATTGGTTGCCCTAGATTTCCATTGCTCATTTATGGCTGAACACAAGGACTGTCCTCACAGGCACCCTTCTTCCCTTCTGGGAAGACATGTTAACGCCTCACAGGAAAGGACACAATAGAAAGTAAGGTGTTAACTCTCCCTGGCAATACGCCACATGGGGTGTTAGCCCAAAAGATGCGCTTCAAAGAAGAAGACAGAGTAGCGGCTGCTCTCTGCCACCGTTCTTAAAAATTACAAACTGCGTATTTGCACATTGTATTTTCTGTGATATATGGCTGATGTTAACCCCTAGTTTAAAATTATTGCCGTGAGGAACTATTGCTGCTATTTGTTTTTATCTCGACGATTTTAATTTTTTACTGTTGAGGTCATTGGGGTGTTGTAATTCAGTTTGGTAATACTGTATGGTGAATTTGACTCTATATTGCCGATACCTGAACCGAAGCTCTGTAAAGGGAAGCGGGAAGTTGGGAACGGTTTCTGGGCTCAGACGCGCCTCCCCTGGCCGCCATTTTGGAGTGGGGAACGGTCTAGTGTTCACACAAGCTGGCACATATAAAGAGGGACGCTGCGCGAGCACGCACGACCCTGGACAGAGTAGCGGCTGCTCTCTGCCACCGTTTTTAAAAATTACAAACTGCGTATTTGCACATTGTATTTTCTGTGATATATGGCTGATGTTAACCCCTAGTTTAAAATTATTGCCGTGAGGAACTATTGCTGCTATTTGATTTTATCTCGACGATTTAAATTTGTTACTGTTGAGGTCATTGGGGTGTTGTAATTCAGTTTGGTGATACTGTTTGGTGAATTTGACTCTATAGTGCCGATACCTGAACCGAAGCTCTGTAAAGGGAAGCGGGAAGTTGGGAACGGTTTCTGGGCTCAGAAGCGCCTCCCCTGGCCACCATTTTGGAGCGGGGAACGGTCTAGTGTTCACACAAGCTGGCACATATAAAGAGGGACGTTGCGCGAGCGCGCCGCAGGCGCGCCCGAGGCGCGCACAAGGCAAGCCCGTCTGCGCCCGTCCGTGGCCCGGGAGAGACCAGCGCCAGGAAAAATACCAGTTTATATCCAGGTAACTCTGTGAACTGCCATCGTGTACTAGCATATAGTAGGTATCAACTGAGGGAGTTGGACAAGGTGGGATTCCAATGCCCACGCCACTGTTTAGTGGCTGACTCGAGCAAAATTCTTTGCAATAGTTGCCATCGGAATTTCAGTTTCCAGCCTAGTGACTGGGGACACCAACCAGGGAAGGAGCATGTTGGTGAGACAGTTGAGGCTAGAAAAATGAAAGAAAAACTGAAAGTTGTTCTACTGAATATAAGGTCGATGAAGAAACACGAACTTCAGCTGTATGATCTCCTTTTAGAGATTTAACCGGAGATAGCGTTTCTTACCGAAAGATGGCTAAATGAAGGGTCGAACCCTACCGTCGCCGGTGCTCTCCCTCCTGACTATAGGATACTTAGGAAGGACAGAGAGGGAGGCAGAGGAGGAAGGGTTGCGATTATTTACAAACAGCCTCTGGTCTGTCAACATTTATCACTAACAGAACCAATAGGAGCTGAGTGTCTTGGCTTTAGCTTAACAGTGTCCCCCATCAAACGATTGCTGGGGTCTTGATTTACCGCCCACCTGGGCCGGCCGGAAGTTTTTTGGAATCAATTGGCCTCGCTATCACACCTATCATGTCCAAATTTGGACAATGTCTGATACTAGGGGATTTCAACATTCATTTTGATCAAGTCATGGATGCAGATTCAATAAAACTGCATGAGTTATTTAACATGTTTATGCTGGCTCCTTATGTAACACACCCCACGCATGAAAAAGGCCATATTTTAGACCAGATTTTTTCCACCACGAAATTGGAAGTAGAGGTTCCCGAGCATATTGTCTGGTCAGACCATTTTTTGGTAAATTTTACAATAGATAAGACGTTAACTAAACCACTGAGTTACTGCAATCCTCGATCAGAGACTTTTAGATCCTTTAATCAAGTAACCCCTGAAGCAACGGCTCATATGCTTAATACATTTCCCCTAGTGGTCATAAACAATCTGGAGCATGATGTTCATGCTTTGGAAAATTGGCTCCAGGAGTGCAGCATGCAGTTAGCCCCTATCAAAACACGGGTAGCCAAACAAGGCTGAAATTCGGCACCATGGTTTAATGAGTCTCTGAGAAAGAGTAAAAGTGCGTGTAAGATTCTAGAACGGCGATGGAGAAAGAACTTCGACCTGGCTGAAAAGATAACATATAAATGTGCTTTGAAGGTTCATTATGCAAAGGTCTGTGATGGTAAGAAACAATTCCTGGCCAGGAAAATTGAACAAGCAGAGAACTGTGCGAAGGAACTGTTCAAGATTGTTAAAGATTTCACGGTTCCCCTTGCCTCAAACAGCCTTTTTTCCCCCACGGCCATCTGGGCAAATGAAATGGCCCATTTCTTTTACAATAAAATTCATAAAATTCAAGATTCTTTTGGCAGTCCTGGCCAGAATGCGACTAGTAGCATGCCTAGCCTCTCTCCTATAAATCCCTCTAGTGGGAATTATTTAATGGAGTTTGTTCCTATGACTAAGGAAATCTCCTTAAAGATCATGACAGTTTTAAAAACTGGATCACCTACTGACCCTATTCCGGCAAAAATACTGGCAACAATTGCCGAAGTAATTAATCCTGCTGCAAATAAAATACTAAATCTGTCGTTAGCCGAAGAAAGGATGCCTGAAATATGGAAACACGGAAAAATTCTCCCTCTTTTAAAAAAGCCAACTGCAGATCCGTTGGTAGTTAGTAATTATAGGCCTATATCTCTTTTACCGTTTTTTTCCAAAGTGGTGGAGAAGTATGTAAATACAACCTTAACTGATTTTATTGAAGGAAACCAGATCCTTCACCCGAGTCAATCAGGTTTCAGGGCGAATTTCAGTACTGAAACTGCCCTTTCAGAAGTTGTAGAAACCATCGAAAACTCACTTGATACCGGAGGCAAGGCGGTGCTGATATTATTGGATTCATCAGCGGCCTTTGATACCGTGCCCCATGATAGGCTCCTTCTAAGACTGAGGGAGAGTAATATCGGGGGCACGGTTCTTAGATGGCTCACCTCCTTCTTAAGTGATCATCAGCAGACAGCCTGGGCCCGCCTTTTTCTAGTCCCATTCAAGCCTTAAATTTAGGGGTCCCACAGGGCTCGGTGTTGAGCCCCACTCTTTTTAATATTTATATGGCCCACTAAGGCCTATTGGCCGAAAAATATGGGGCAAAAATTATATCGTATGCTGACGACACACAATTGCTTTTCACATGTGGAAAGAAGGAGGCGCTAGACGGAAACAAAATCAACATCTGCATGACCGAGGTGTTCAACTGGTTTAACCAAAACCAGTTACTCTGTAATTCGGATAAATCCGAAATTATCTTCTTTGGACACACCCCTGACAAGGAATGGCGCAAATGGTGGCCAAAAAATTGTGCCCCCCCAGAGAAGCCGGCCTGCACGGTAAAAAATTTAGGAATAAAAATTGATTCCGATTTGACCATGAAAACCCAGGTCCAATCCACGGCTGGCATGTGCTTTGGACTGCTAAAAACGATGAGGAATTTCCTCCCCCTCCTCCCAATTGCACATAGGAAAACAGTGGTCCAGGCTCTGATCATGTCCAGACTCGATTATGTAAATGTGCTGTATCTGGGTCTTCCAAACTACCTATTAAATCGTTTGCAGGTGGTTCAAAATGCTGCAGCCAGAGCAGTTTTGATAATGGGGCCTAGAGACCATATGTCTTCTCATTTGAGCACCTTACACTGGCTTCCAATAAGACAAAGGATATGTTTTAAATCCCTGGTTTTAACGTTTAAAGCCATAAATAAATTTGGAGCACCGTATCTCAGACATAAGATTCAGCTCTATAAACCCTCCAGAACACTACGTTCGTCCTCACAACAACTAATAACTGTGCCTAAATTTCTCCTTTCTCGAAAGGGTGGTCGCTCCTTTCAGGTGGGCGCAGCAAAACTATGGAATAGCCTCCCTCTCATGCTGCGACAAGAATGCGACCTCTTAAATTTTCGTAAGGGCGTGAAAACTTGTCTCTTCCAAAAATAAGGTGCTAGTCTACTCTGGTTTTCGCTCTTTGTGTCGTGGTCAAACCAGCGCCGGGACACTCCTTGGAGTAGCTGTGCGCTTAAGAAATACCCCATAACATAACATAACATAACATAACATGCAGTTGAAGGTCAAAAGGTGAGCACACATGGGAGGGGCTGCTCTATTGTCAGGGTAAATAGGCTGGCAGCTGGACCAGAGTGGGGAAGCCAGCTGTCAAACCACTTTCCCATGGGTGTGTAGCCCACAGGTAGCCACACCCCAGGTGTGGGCTACTGAGCTCTGGAGGCCAAGAGAGGGGTTCTGCTGATTTGAAATTGGGCAGAATGGATAATTCTGGGCTATCCAGATGCCAAACTTCACTGCAAGTGGTCATTGGAGGAAGGCCTGAGCGGTAAACTCCCCTCCGTTTGGGGAGTTTGCAAAGTTCCGTGCTCTGCGTAGAGCTCCAAAAACTCATAGAAGTGGCGCTGAGCTTTTCTTCTCTTGCAGCTCACCAAAGTCAAGTTGGTGAGCGTGAGTGAGGGAAATCCAATGCTAGATCACCCCCCGGCGAGATTTCTCAACGCGAGCAGTCACGGCAGGTCACTACTGCTCACATTGAGAAACCTGCCGCTCGCGTTGATGAAGCTGCCGCTCGAGTAGAACATCTACTTCAGTGGTAGCAAGAAGCTGCGCCCTCTTGTGCTGTGCATGGTGCCATTTGTGCTGATTTTACAGAGCGAGGCAAAGACCTGGCACTAAAAATCTGTGTGAGCAGTGCAACCTACCTCACTCCGCCGCTTGTGTATGGTAGAGTTTTTTGTCACTTGTCGGAGTTCTGCTCAGTGGAACTCTGTGAACTCCGACCACGCCTAATCGGAGGGACCCTAGTAAGCCATTGGCTACTGACTGCTACCGACCCTAAGGGCATTTTATGGGCATACAGAGGGCACCCCAGGCACCCAGAACTCAGATCTCAATTGACTTAAAAAGGGGACCGAAGGACTTCCCTGCTGCACCAAGGATCCGGCGAAGAGAGGCTGCACCGGCCTGGACTGCACCTGAAGGAAGTGGCCCGATTCGGGTCACCCGGGTCACCTGCGACCACCTATATGCCTTCCCAATGAATGAAGAGTCGATCAGACAGTAGAGAATACAAACCAGTTAGTTTATTGATAATACGCTGCAGCGGAGCCCAGTCTGACCCATCTCCTAAGAAGACGGCCGAGGGGTCTCCTACCACACGGTAGTATGAATTATACAATTCCAACAACTCTAAAATCCCGCCCAAACTGGAATTTTCCAGCTCTGGCCAGGGTGAACAAAGGAGGCACACAAGATGAACAGTGTCACTGGGCAGGGAACATGCTATCTCAGTCCCAAGGCAGCTCTGCAGCTCTCTACCATGTAAAGATGTGAGAACGAGTGTAACTAAAGCAAAAGGTATGTGACAATGAACAGTACATTCATTAGCACAGCAAATCTTCAACCTTGAGAAGTAGAGGCTAGGGGCGCAGGGCAGCTTCTCTGCTGATGTGAGCATTATGAGACCGACACTCGACCTTAGTTACAGAACAAGATAGCGTCAATAAAAATGGCGCCATGCGTGCTAACTTAGTACGGGACAGAGGTTAGGGCATCGCAAGGGGAGCATTTTATTCATGTCAAATCTTACACACCTGTTGATCCTGGTGGATAGCAAAGGAAAAATGACTGTGCCTGCTGTGTCCTGCTTGTGGAAAAGATGACTCTTGAGCCCAGCCAAAGCAAAAGACTCCAAGGGTCAGTTGGCTGACCTGTCCACAACACAGGGCCACAACAGCTGAAGAAACATGCTGGGGTGAGTTGGTAGCCCAGATCGTCTTATCGCCAATCCGCGCTGCCATGCAGCACCAGGGGCCAGGAACTGATGCTCAAAGTTACCCACCGAGTCTGCTGGACCCGGGAGAAGCATCGTAGTGCAGCATTGTTGCCCAGAAGGCATTTTATCACCCAAGGAAAGATTTGACTGCAACCGCGATACTGGATGACTGGCAGTCCAGTGGCGACTGGACCTCTGCCAGGCTCAGGAGGACTTCGAAGGACATTGACCCCTGTGGTCGGGACTGCCACACCAAGTCCATGGACTGAGGAGTAGCTGCAGGAAGACCCCTGTCTGTAGAATCCTTGAGCATCTTCAGCATCCTATATTCCTTGCATCAGTACCAAGTCCATGGAGGTCCATGGCAAGGAGACGAAAGTGACTGGAGACTGCTTCTTTCAGGAAGGTAACTGTTTCCGAGGGCCATGCTGGTCCCCTGACTAGCTCCCTAGTAACCAAATGACACACAATTGATGGAAGGTAAGCAGAGCAAATCAAAACATTCACCCCCAGTCAAGAGATCTGGGTTAAATCCATCATTGTTTTGCTCACCATGCCACCCCAGTTCAGACCTGGCCATATGCAAATCAGTCTTGACCCTGTGCCTCATGGGAACAGTCCAACCCGAACTCCCAAGCCAGGTCCTCCCTGGACCAGAAAAAAGCATCCTAGGACCGGTTTTGGGGTTTCACCCCTCTTCAGCCAGGATAGCTTGATTCCAGTGGCACAGTTAGTCCAGGACCCACGTCTGGGCATACCTGTCGCACTTAGGGCAAGAAAGCAAAAGACACACAATTGATGGACGGAATGCAGAACAAATCAAAACATTCACCCCCAGTCAAGAGATCTGGGTTAAATCCATCATTCTTTTGCTCACCATGCCACCCCAGTTTAGACCTGGCCATATGTAAATCAGTCTCGACCCTGTGCCTCATGGGAACAGTCCAGCCCGAACTGCCAAGTCAGGTCTTCCCTGGACCAGAAACAAGCATCCTAGGACCGTATTCGGGGTTTCACCGCTCTTCAGCCAGGAAAGCTTGATTCCAGTGGAACAGTGAGCCCAGGACCCACGTCTAGGCATAGCTGGCGCACTTAGGGCAAGAAAGCAAAAGACACACAATTGATGGACAGAATGCAGAACAAATCAAAACATTCACCCCCAGTCAAGAGATCTGGGTTAAATCCATCATTCTTTTGCTCACCATGCCACCCCAGTTTAGACCTGGCCATATGCAAATCAGTCTTGACCCTGTGCCTAATGGTAACAGTCCAGCCCGAACTGCCAAGCCAGGTCCTCCCTGGACCAGAAACAAGCAACCTATGACCGGTTTCGGGGTTTCACCCCTCTTCAGCCAGGATAGCTTGATTCCAGTGGCACGGTGAGCCCAGGACCCACGTCTGGACATACCTGGCGCACTTAGGGCGAGAAAGCAAAAGACACACAATTGATGGAAGGAATGCAGAACAAATCAAAACATTCACCCCCAGTCAAAAGATCTAGGTTAAATCCATCATTCCTTTGCTCACCATGCCACCCTAGTTTAGACCTGGCCATATGCAAATCAGTCTTGACCCCGTGCCTCATGGGAACAGTCCAGCCCGAACTGCCAAGCCAGGTCCTCCCTGAACCAGAAACAAGCATCCTAGGACCGGTTTCGGGGTTTCACCCTTCTTTAGCCAGGATAGCTTGATTCCAGTGGCACAGTGAGCCCAGGATCCACGTCTGGGCATACCTGGCGCACTTAGGGCGAGAAAGCAAAAGACACACAATTGATGGACGGAATGCAGAACAAATCAAAACATTCACCCCCAGTCAAGAGATCTGGGTTAAATCCATCATTCTTTTACTCACCATGCCACCCCAGTTTAGACCTGGCCATATGCAAATCAGTCTTGACCCTGTGCCTAATGGGAACAGTCCAGCCCGAACTGCCAAACCAGGTCCTCCCTGGACCAGAAACAAGCATCCTAGGGCATGGTGAGCAAAAAAACGATGGATTTAGGCCCAGATCTCTGTACTGGGGTGAATGTATGACATTGTTCTGCATTCTGTCCATCAATTGTTGTTTTTGCATATCTCCCTAGTAACAGCATTAATACTTGCCCAAGTTTTTCTTGAAAAGGATTCTCTGGGTCAAGTTTGTTCAAATAGCCAATGCTTATTCAGGGTTAAGAAAAAAGGCTTCAAAAAAGGGTACATATTTACTGTACCGTGGAAATGCTGTGTCTCTGGAAATCTCAGGTGGATCTTGTTCTTCATAGCGTCTAAAATACATAAAATACACTCTATTTTTATAATTTGTGTTGGATTTCTGGAGTGTCACATGTATATCTTCTTCCTTCGCTTTGGTGCTGTTTAAATCCTTTACACTTGTTCCTTGTTGTAACCCAAAGAGCTCAGAGCCACAGCTAACTAGGGTTCTATGGGGTTCACAAACAAAACCTACTAGTCCTAAAGGCGTTACAAGGCGAGGTCCCCTAACCACACAATATAATGCACCCCATTTCCTCACAAACCCCAATCTACATTTGGCCAGTTTACAGTGCTTGTTGGACCTGGCCCTATCTGCAGCATCACCCCCAAACCTTTTTGCCTTTCTCCTCCAGTTTTGCAGAATACGCTTTCGTTGGCTTTAGAACTCTGCACACTTCACCACATGTAAGTCCCTAGTAAAGTAGTATACCATATATCCAGGGCTGGTAAATTAAAAAGTTGGACATGTACATTCATATTTTTCATATCCTGGTAGTGAAAAACTCTCAAATTGATTTTTGACTATTGCAAGGCCTACCTCTCCCATAGGATGACATTGGGTTACCTTATTACATTTAAAAAGTAATAACGTTTCTTGGGAACAGGTATGAATGTCATGCTTGGTGTCTCAGGAATTGCAAATTAAAACCGTCTTTAATGGTAAAGTATAATTAATTGATGTCATGTTTCGGAAAATGCAGCTTTTAGAAGTTAGCATTTCCTACCCCTTACCATTTAATGCCTGCAGCCTGTTTCCGGGGAAACATGACTAGGTGTAGGTGACATTTAGCCTTTATGTATTCCTCCCAGACAGCCACACAATAGAGGACCTGGCTATTGGACCAGATGGACCATCCAAGGCTTGATGAGTGGAGCGGAGCTGTCACCTGTCACACTTGTACTTCAGGACACTGCCTCAGCTCACACACAAAGGACTTCACACTAGCCTATTGTGCCAGCAGACAGACTGGGACCAGGGCAGGGAAGCAGGAATTCCCAGACTCTTCTGTAGACTCCAGAAGTTCCTTCTACTTCAAAATGGGCACCAGGTATAAAAAGGGGACCCTCAGACCCTCTCTTCAGTACACACCTGGACCTGTCAATACTACAGAAGAAGGACTGCTCTGCTGCCAGAGGACTACCCTGTTGCTTAAGGCCTGCCTAGACTGAAGTGACTCCAAGGGTCATCTGACTGACCTCCTCTTCTGAAGGACATGGGCACAACAAGTTCCAGAGGCTTCTCTGCAACTGCCCATCTGACCTGCTGTACTGGACCTGCCTGGACCTACAAACTGGATCTGTTGAGCCCTGCTGGACTCTGCTGGTGTGAGTTCCTGATCACTAAGTCGTGCCCCTCAGGTCTTGGACTCTTGGTGTGGCATCAATTGAGATTTGACTACAACAAAAGGAGAAATCGTGAAGTTTGTGCTCTTCTCAACCGCAAACTGGCCTATTCAGTCCAAGATCTTGTTGACAGCGATGACCGGCAGTGTTAGATCAGCACCTTCTGTTACAGCAGTGACAGCCTGCGGTGACTGCTGACACAAAACTCCAGCAGCGACCGTCCGGAACATCCAACAGGATCTTCATACTACAGCAATGACCATTTGTGACACCCGACCTGCTCTTCACACTACAATGACGACTATCCACGATGCTCTTCCTGCTCCTCACGGCCTCCTCCTCCACGAATTGGACTCTTCGTTCTGGATACTAGAAAGTACATTTTTCAATGGGACTAACCTGATCCCTATATCTGGCCTGTGCTCCATCAAGTTTTGCCTGAACTTGTGATTTTCAACAGATCTCAAATGACCAGATAGCTACGAGTAGTGGTTTGTGGTTTAGGTGCTTCGCTTACCTTAAAATGTTCAAGTTGCATATCTTTTATTCTAGTAATTACATTATTTTTGCTTTGTGTCACATAATTGTATTCCATTATACTCTAGTTTCCGATATTGGTGTGGACATTTTCTTGTGTTGTGTTTTCACTTTATTGCCGTTTGAGTGCCTCACCAAGACTTTGCACATTCCCTTTAAGTTAAGCCTGACTGCTTTTTGGGCCAAGCTACCAGAGGGATACGCACAGGTTAATTTAGTGACTTTTTTGGTTCATCCTGACAAGGATAGTGGCTGTTGATTGAGAAGGGCACAACCCCTCAACCAAAAACCGAATTTCTCACACTGCTTTATTTGGGTGGCGCCCAAAGCTCTGCTTAGAAACCTGCGGACGGTGCTATTAAATGTCGATGTGCCCAATATCAAGGAAAACCTCTTTCATGCACTTTGAGATTCTCCCTACCCCTTTATCTCACTGGTGCAGATTCCTCCAGGTTCCTGCTATCTTCCTTTGTGATGTTTTCCCTGTATTTCTCTTCCTTCTTTTTTCCCTTTTTTGTGTTTTTCCCTCTGATCTCCACCAGCAACCACCAGCTCAAATTACACACTGGAAGTACAACACAACACCATGGTGCTCCCCACCATAACACCCTTTACTGGTCTGGCGTTGGCCAAGACTTTTTAATTTTACTAAAATAATATGTATAATATACTCACTTATATGGGGCTTTCAGCCACCTCTCTTCACCCATTGCTCTGTTGCTGTATCATTCCCATTTTAATTACGGCCACTACAGCATGGGGCCGCGGGTCAGCCTACTTAAGCCTCTTGTTAACGTCACTTTGAGTGGCTGCATTTTGCTCTTTCACAAGGTGCACATCTGCACACAAGGAGTTTTTTTTAGTCCCCGTGTCGTGTGTTGTGTGAAGTGATAGCAGGACACATCTGAAGTGAGCACAGGGCACACTTCAGCTAGATCAGTTCCTGTCTTCTTCCAAAGTAGATGTAAATTATTTTTGAACGGGACGTCTGCTATTTTACAGCATACCATATTGTGTTGCTGGACTCTGTTTCACCAATCGTTCCTTGATAAACTTTGCCCAGGAAAAAAACAAACTTTATGGTGTTTTATTTGAAGCACACTTGTAACAGTTTTATTTAAACATAGGTGGGGTGTAATTTGGGTTATAGTTTCCAATATTTTATACAATGAACCCCTTTTCCTTCCTTCTTTCCATCTTTTTTCTTTCCTTCTTTGTTTTCCTTTGGCTTTCTTTCTTTCTTTCTTTCTTTCTTTCTTTCTTTCTTTCTTTCTTTCTTTCTTTCTTTCTTTCCTTCTTTCTTTCTTCTTTCTTTCTTTTCTTTCCTTTTTCTGTTTTCTTTCCTTCGTACCTTTGTTTCCTTTTTTTCTTGCTTGTTTATTTTTACCTTCTTTCTTGTTTGTCTTCTTTTGCTCCTTCTTTCAATTTGCCTTTCCTTTTTTCTTTCTTTCTTTTTTCTTTGCTATATTTTCCATTTTTCTTTCACTTCTTTCTTTCCTTTCTTTTTACCTTCTTTGCTACTTCAATTATTTATATTTCTTTCTTTTTTCTTTCCTTTTTTCTTTCCTTCTTTTTTGCTTTATTTCCTTTTACTTTCCTTCTTTTCCCTTTTGCCTTCTTTCCTTTTTTCTTTCTCTCTGACTTCTTTCCTTCTTTATTTTATTTCTGTTTTGCTTTCTTTCTTTCTTTCTTTCTTTCTTTCTTTCTTTCTTTCTTTCTTTCTTTCTTTCTTTCTTTCTATCTTTCTTTCTTTCTTTCATGTGTCCTTCTTTCTTTTGCCTTCTTTTCATTTTTCTTTTCTTCTTTCTTTTTTGGTCTCTTTCTTTCCTTCCTTCCTTTTTGCTTTCTTTGTTTCTGTCCTTCTTTCTTTCACGACTTTTCTTTTTTTCTATCTTAATTCTTTCTTTTTGCCTTCCTTCCTTCTTTTGTCCTTTTTTCATGTTTTCCTACTTTCCTTCCTTTTTTTGCCTTCCTTCGATCCTTCCTTTTTGCCTTTCTTCCTTCCTTTTTGTCTGCATTTCTTTCTTCCTTTTTTGTCTGCTTTTTATTTTTCCTTATTTCTTGCCTTCTTTCTCAAATGCAAGGCTAGCAACCAATGCCAAACCAATGGCCTTTTGAGGTCTATGTTAGCCAAGACCTTTTGATTTGACTAAAAGTGTGTGCAGCATAGTTGATTATAGGGGTTTTCACCTAGACCTAAACCGTTAGCCTGTGATTGTGTCATTCACATTTTTCTTCCACCCAGCATGCATCAAGGCATTAGTCCACTCCAGCCATTGACTGACTTCACTATGACTTACGGCATGCTGCCCTTTCACAAGGAGCACATCCACACACAAGGTAGTCCTCTTCAGTGTTGGATGTACCATAGTAATGTTCACTTTTTGGAGATCAGAAAAACACTTTTGCCTTTAGCAATTTTCTTTTTTTAGATTCAATGAGGGTTTGGCAGCTTCACACACAGTAAAGTTTCGCAAAAATCATGGCAAAGCAAAACAAAAATTGCCAAATGACTGGGGGCCAACTCCAGATGTATTGGCTTGCATTGTTCTTAGAAACCAACCACCCTTCTCTTTTCAAACTAAAACAAACCTCACAATTAGTCGACTTTTTATCTGCTAGCCCCATTTCAGTTCCAGGCTTCCTTCGCCTGTATACACTCACCACTGTGTCACAAGCGTCCGTGGCTGGGACAGTCCATCTGGCAGGGTTGGCCAATAGGGTTTCCACCTTTCCCAGAGAAATATTGTTGCGTATCATTAAGGCAGCTTTAGAACACATTTTAAATTGCTTTATTCTTATGTTAGTTGTTTTCAGTATGTACTGATGAGAGGAAGAAATACCATTTTAAATGAATTCTTCATTTCTCTACTGACCAAGACCTTAAAATACTGATCATGCTAGTAAAAATCAGTCAAGTGGCAACCTTACCTGCGAGGTGTGTAATCACTGGTTCCCTGTGGCATCCTCCATCAATAGGGTACCAGCGTTAACTTGTGGTCCTCTGTTGACTCAGTCTCACCTTCTGCTGTGCTTCATCGTCTCGCTTTCTCCCCGGAGTCTTCCTGGAAACCTCCTTTATATCAGCTCATATCTTCTTCCTTCCTCTACATTCCCTGACAGCTCTTGCATCAGACACCACTACAGTCTTTGTCTTTGTCCTTTCTACTTCATCTCCTATTTACTTGTCCTTTCTCTCTATTACTTCCTCTCTTTGCTTAACACTTCCTGTTTACCCTTTCTCTAAACTGGTTAAGTTTTCTATTCCAGGTCTGTGGTTCCTTCACCCATGTGAAAAGGTTCTAAATCTACCCCTAGTTCCGGTAAGTATGCCTCTTCACAGGGAGCTTGTGTGAAAAGGGGAGCTTGCACAAGAATGAGTGGCTGTGCGAGAAGAGGAGCCAGTGGAAGAAGGCAAGCTTGTGCAAAAAACTGGAACTTGTTTAAGAATGAGAACTTGTGAAGATCTGTAAGTAGGGTGCGGCCCTCCAGATCTCAGATCCAGCAGTAATTAATAAATGATATTGAAAATGGTCCCTATATTCATGTCCTTAACTTTGAGGCTAAACACTGATGCTCGGTTATGTTATGAGTATTTGTAGAGCATGTGATCTACCTGGAAGGACATCCTGCTGATGCTGCAGGAGAATTCTGGCCCGTGCCATGGCCTGACCTAGGTGAGGTGCCATGTCTTCAGCTTCTTGTGTAACTCCTGAACTGAGGAGGTAGCCTTAATTTGCAGGGACGGGCTTGTTCCAGGCTTTAAGAGCGAGGTAAGGGAAAGCACGACTACTGGGTCTGGTTCGGTGTAAGAGCTCAGCGAGTGGAGGTGTACGGTAGGTTTGTGGAAGCTGATGAGGTTGTTGAGTTATGTGTGACCTATTTTCTGTAAAACTGAATGTGTGCATGAGGAGTTTAAAGAGAGTTTATTTGCACATGGGAAGCTAGTGGAGTGCGTCTGGGGTGGGAAGATGAGGGTGAGTCTGTCCGCTGAGTTCTGTATGGCTTGTAGTCACCTGAGTGCTGATTCCAGTGAACAGGTTGTTTCCGTAGTCCAGTTTGCTGGTCATGACTGCTTGGGTGATGGTTCAGCTGGTGTTGGTGTTGTGTTGAAGATCTTTGGCATCTTTAGTCTGTGGAAGCAGGAGGTGGTGACTTTGTTTACTTGACTGGTCAGGGTGAGTTGATTGTCGATGACTATTCTGAAGTTCTAAGTGTAGGTTGTTGGGAGGAAGGTGGGTCTGTGTTCTGCAGGCCACCAGGTGGAGTTCCACTGTGAGGTGTTTCTGCCAAAGATCACAACTTCTGTTTTGTCAATGTTTAGCTTGAGGCAGTTTTCATTGATCCGGTAACTTTGGACATGCAGGTTGACAAAAAGGTGCTGGTGTTCAGCGCATTATTGGAGAGGGAGAGTATAAGCTGGGTGTCATTCAGCGTAAGATAAGACGTTGATTTCATGGGTGCAGATGATTGCTGGTGAGAGGGATCATGTAGGTGTTGTAAAGGGTGGGACTGCGCAACGATCCTTGAGGGACTCCGCAGATTAGGCTGAGGGATTCGAGCAGAAAGGTACCAGTCTGTCCAGTGAAGTGCAGGGTTTTGGATGCTGTCCTTGTGTAGTTGTTGGAGGAGAATGGGGTGAGAGATGATGTCAAAAGCTGCAGAGAAATCCAGAAGGATGAGGGCTGCGCTGTCTCCACTGTCCATGATCATTCAGATGTTGTCTGGTACATCAATGAGGACTGTTTCTGTGCTGTGGTTGGGTCGGTGTTTAAAGATGGATTTCGTTTAGGTGGGTGGTTAGGCATTCTTGATCATCTTCTCCGGGACTTTAACCAGGTAGAGCATAAGGGAGATGGGTCAGTGGTTGGCTTGAGTCGTTGGGTGTACTCAGGGTTCCTTCAGGAGGGCTAATACTTTCGGCGTGTTTCCAGGTGTCCGGTTAGATGGCTCCGGTGGTGGAAGTGTTCAGGATCGACATCATTGTTGCTGTTGGGGTCCAGTCCTTGGATGAAGATGTGATGAGTGCACTAGAGTAAATGGACTGATAGTGCTGTTTTTTTCATGGTGATGATGGGTCAGGCAGTCAGTGTGGTTCCTTGGGTGTTGTTTGAGGAAGGCAGGGGTGCTGTGAGGGTAGACGTCTTTTATTGGGGTTTGAAGTTGTCATAGATGCTGGTAATCTTGTTGCTGAAGAAAAGGGATAGCTTCATGCAAAGTTCCAGAGGGGGAGTGGTGATAGTTGAGCTGGCTCCTGAAGAGGTGAAGTCTTTTATGATGGAGAAGAGTTCTTTAGAGCTTTTGGTGCTGCCTTCAGTGGTGCAGAGCATTTGGTGACTCAGATCTACTGGTGGTGACGTCTACGGGCAGATTTGTAGGTGCTCCTGTTTAGGTTATCTTGGCTTCGCCTTCATCTACCCTCAAGTTGCTTGCAGCGGAGCTTGATCATCCTGAGTTCTTGCATGCACCAGCAAGGTGGCAGTCTTTTTCTCATGGTTTTGTTGGCTTTTAGGGAGGCCAAGGCGTCTGAACAGGCAGCAAGCCATGGGTTGAAGTTGGAGATGCAGTCAGGGAGGTTACTGTCTTGTTGAGGCCGGTGTTCTACAGAAAACCAGAATGCTGCTGATTCCTGGCTCCGCTCTCGACATGTGGATTTGGTGGTGATGTGGGATGAGAATGCTGAAGTTGACAAAGGCGTGGCTGGGCCAGGTGATTGATGTGGGTTTGTCTACAGTGATGTTGCTGAAGCTGGTGAATATGGGGGCAATAGGAGTACGGCTTACCAATTTCTGAATAACACCTATAGAAACTATTAAGGTAATCATTGTTTGCAATGTAGTTCCTGTTTACTTTTCACATTTTACTTACTCTTGAATGTTTGCTTTTTCCAGGATGTGTTTCTGTAGGTTTTTTTCATGCAGCAAATTACTCCTATATAGTGCTTAATGTGAACTAAGTCCTCTCTAGGTATCAGTGTGATCTGAGGTTGCCAGTGGGTCTCAATAATGGCCCACAATTGAGAGCACTGGAGTTTGGACTGAAGAAAGTGTATGTTTCTCACATTGCCTGACAGAATTCCTGCCCATCCAATCCTTGACCTCTCTGCAGCATGCAGTGGTCCAGTGTGTCAATTGTAATTGTGAGTCTGTGTGTGAAGAAAGTACATAGCTGTCGAAATTTTGACAGAACTAAAGTAAAAGAAACTGCAGTGCTTATAGGCGAGTAGGTATATTGTGTATGTTAGGGGCCCATGAATTGAAGGAGAAGAGAGGAAGTACATGCAGGAGAGAGTGAAAAGAGGGTGCTGCAGAGTTAAGCGATGAGGTGTGGGATAGCCAGATGGAGAATTTCAGAAAGATGTGGGAGAGAAAATAGCATAAGAGTCTGAGAGACTGCAGAGGAAAATGGCGAGAAGTGCAGAATGAGGAGTGTTTGAGACCCTCTGAAGACCCATCTTCACAGAACTTTCTAATATTTAATTCACATTCTCAGATTTTCAGAATTTAAACATTTTTAATTCTAATTTTTCACAATAAAATCAAGTATTTTTGTTTTGCAGTTTTATATAGCGCGAATTCGACCCAACGGTATCAGAGCGCTTTACATGAGCACCAGTTGCATTACAGATGGACACATTAATTTTTAGTAACCCCGGGCGTAGTACTCCGCTTCGCCCACGGAGTGTACGTAGCGCTGCCTGCTTTGCAATTTTCGAAGTAGGCATAGCAGGCAGCGCTACGCACACGCCAGGGCGAAGCAAAGCTGCCTGCCGCCCGCCACCCGCCTCCCGCCCGCCCTCCTTTTAAAATAATGTAAAGTATGATAAAAAAATGAAATATAATGACTTACCTGCAGCGCGGCGTCCCGGGGCTCCCTCTTCCTCGTTGCCGATAACTTCTTTTCACAAATGCGCATGCACGGACGCCCACGCATGCGCATTTCTCGCAAGAAATGCGCATGCGCGGACGTCCGCGCATGTGCATTTGTGAAAAGAAGTTGTCAACGAGAAAGAGGAAGCCCCGGAGACGCCGCGCTGCAGGTAAGTCATTATATTTCATTTTTTTATCATACTTTACATTATTTTAAAAGGAGGGCAGGCGGGCGGCGCGTAGTGGGGCTACGCAGAGCGCGCGAGTCTGTGTAGATTTGGCCACACTACGCGCTGCTCCATGTTGCCCCACTAAGCCCACTACGCCCAGGCCTGATTTTTAGGCACGTGGAGTTAAGTGATATGCCCAGAATCACAGGATGGTTGTGCTTCCCGCCAGATTCAAACCTGGTTCCCCACCTACAAAGCTGGCCTCCCTAGTCGTTAAGCCACACCCTCTCCCTAAATAATATGTTGTGAATGTATATGAATGTTATATGTCTGTTGCTGCTAGCAAGCCAGTAGGTGTGGCTTTTTTTAGATGCATATACTTTCTGTGTGATATTTCTGGATATAATACAGTAAGTTCACAAAAACACACGAAAATACCAGCTAGATGGTACACCATAAGAAACAGAGGAGTTTAGTTTAAAGCAACGCCGTTATTTATAAAGCTATTCATCTTTGAAAATATCCCTATTTACGCTTCTTATTCCACACCTCTTTTAGAGACTCCCTACTTTTTTCATCCCACTTGAAGCCCCGAGTTTGTGTGAGAAGGAGTGTTTGTGCAAGGAGAGGAGCCTAGCCTGTGGAAGAATGAGAGCTTGTGCAAGAAGCGGAGCTTGTGTGACAAGTGGAGCTTGTGCAAGAAGAGGAACTTGTGTGCGAGAAGATGAGCTTGTGCGAGAACAAAAGCTTGTGTGGGAAGAGTAGCTTGTGCGAGAAGAGGAGCTTGTGCAAGAAGTGGGCTTGTGTGAGAAGAGGTGCTAGTGCAAGAAGAGGAGCTTGTTTGAGAATGGAAGCTTGTGTGAGAAGGGAAGCTTGTGCAAGAAAGGGAGCTTGTCGAGAATGTCTTGTTACTTACCGGTAATCTTCATTACTCATATTAAGGCCCTCCTCGTTCCAGTCCATACTAAGTGAGGCAATCCTGCCTTATGACAGCCAATTGGAACACCAGTATTCTTTACATTTTTATCATATAAGCCCCTTCCACCCTCCGCTATGCCTGTTATCAACAAGTCCAGACACAAACACAGCAGGAGGGAGGGAGGGAGGGAAGAGGACTGGGACAAGGAGGACCTTTATCAGGATAATAAACATTACCGGTAAGTAACAAGACATTACCCCCTCATATGTCCTTCTTGTCCCAGTCCTTACCAAGTGAGGGACTCACCAGCAGAAAACCAAGGAGATAAACGCAGGACACCAGGGATCCATGCAAAGAACAAGAATTTTAATCAAACAATGATTAAGGCACAACAGCGTTCATAACGCCAACAGAAAAATTGTCCACAGAGGCATGCAAAACATCAAGGCGATAATGCCGGACAAACGTGTGATGGTACTGCCAAGTGGGCGCCCTACAAATCTCCTGGATAGAGACTCCCTGCGCATCAGCCCAGGAAGCGAACATAGAACGCGCTGAACGACCCCACACCTGAGACGGAGGAGGCAGACCCACAGACTTATAGGATTGGCAGACTGCCAAACGCACCCAATGACTGATGGTGGAAGTAGAAACTTTCTTCCCTTTAGCCATACCCCCGCAGGAGACAAACACGGCAGGGGAAAGACAAAACCTCAGGGTACGTTGGAGATAAACCTGAAGGGCCCTGTGAACAGCCAAGCATGAAGGAACAAGGGAATCCCCATCTCCAGACAAATCAGGAAGGACCACCTCCTGCTGCAAATGAAATTTGGAGGAAATGTTTGGGAGAATAGCTGGGTCAAGCCACAAAACAACCCTATCCTGCAGGAACTGCAAATAAGGGAAGAAGATAAGCAAAGAACCCAACTCACCCTACTGCCGAGCAGAGGTGGTGGCCAACAAAAAAGCCACCTTTGCGGACAACCACAACAAATAAGCTTCCAACAAAGGTTCAAAAGGGGGCAACTGCAGAGCCCTCAAAACAACTAGCAAATCCCAAGAAGGCACAACCACAGGAGAGACCAGACGACGAAGCCAAAAACTACGCAGAAGCCGACTCACCAAAGGAGCAACAACTTCCAAGGAGGCTCCGAGAGCCCTACACGCCCGAACCGCAGCCCATTGAGCAGACAAGGTGGAAGGGGAAAGGTCCTTCAAAAACCCATCGCGGAGAAAGTCAAGAATAGAAGCCATATCCCCAACCACAGTATCCACACCATGAGAGAAGCACCAGGAGACAAAAAAGCACCAATGCTTACCAAAGCTCTTAAGTGTCGAAGGCCGACGTGACATTTGAATGTCACTGGCCACCACAGAACAGCCCAAAGACTCCAAAGTCAGCCACTCCAGAGCTAGGCCGTTAAATACAAGCGACGAAGACTGGGCAAAGACAGGTGTGGATACTGAAGCGGAGCCGGAACCAATGAAAGCCAGACAAACCTGCCTTCCGCCAGCCTCATCAGGAGTGGAAACCAATGGTGACGAGGCCAAAAAGGAGCAATCAATACATAGACAACCTTTCACCCCAAATCTTCTGCAGCAGCGTCGGGAGGAGGGGAATAAGAGGGAAGGCATACAGAAGGCCCGAAGGCCAAGGTTCGAGAGAGCATCTACCGCCCAAGCTTGAGGACAAACCACCTCGGAACAAAACCGGGGGAGAAGAGCGTTGTGAGGGGAAGCAAAAAGATCGATCCAGGGAGTCCCAACCCGGAGACAGAGGTCCCGGAACCGAGGAACAGACAGATGGTACAGAACAGAGGAAGGAAGATTGCGGCTCAAGCTGTCCGCATGAAAGTTCAGACTCCCCGGAATGTAACAGCCCTCAACACCAGCAGGTGAATTCTGCCCAGGCACAAATCATGGAAGCCAGCAGATTCAGAGACGCGCACCTGGTCCCCCCCTGGCAGTTCATGTACAACGAGCCACCTGATTGTCGGTACAAACCAACAGATTCTCCCCTAGGAGAGAAACCTGAAAGAACTGCACCGCCTGCCAAATGACTGCCATCTCCTGCCAGTTTGAGGAATGGGCTCTGTCCCTCTGAGATGATGGACCCTTGGTCTCCAAGGACCCCAAAGTGGCCCCCCATCCCCAAATACTGGCGTCTGTGGTCAACAAGAGGGGAGGAGGAAGCTGAAATCGCATCCCCTTCTCCAGATTGGGAGTGCAAAGCCACCAGTTCAAGTCCTGAACCAGAACAGGAGAGAGAGGAACCAGAGTCTCGTAATCCGCCCGGGAGGGGGCCCACCGAGCCAACACATGATTCATCAAGGGCTTGGGATGCAGGTGAGCCCAAGAACCACCGCCGTAGAGGCAGCCATAAACCCCTGGACCCACAGCCAAACCCAAGCTGGGGTAGAAGGGAGACCCAGCAGGTCCTGCAACAGAGTCTGCAGGGAAAGGATCTGAACAGGAGGTAGAAACACCGCCCCCTGCAAGGTGTCGAACAGACCCCCGATGAACTGAAGTCTCTGAACAGGGTCCAGATGAGACTTGGCCAGATTCAACTTGAACCCCAGATCCTGGAACAAGGCCCACATTGCTTCCACTGCCAGAAGAGCCTTAGGAAGGGAGGAAGCAGAGACCAGACAATCAGCAATATAGGGAAACACAGAGAAACCCTGATGCTGCAAACCCCCCACAGCAGAAGCCAATACCTTATTAAAAGTCCTTGGAGCAGTAGAGAGGCAGAGAGACAACGCTCAAAACTGGAAATGGATCCCTTTCACCGCAAACCTCAGGAACCGCTGACTTTCCAGATGGACGGTGTTGGAACTGGCCCTTTTTGCAGGGTTATCCCCAAACTTTTTGCTTCTTCCTCCTCTAGTTTTTCTGACCTGTGGTTGTTGGCAATAGGACTCTGGGCACTTTACCACTGCTGATCAGTGCTAAAGTGCATATGCTCTCTGTATAAAATATCATATTGATTGGATATACCTGATTGGCATATTTGTATCACCATGAAGTCCCTAGTAAAGTGCACTGTGTGTGCCAGGGCTGGTGATGACAGATGCTACTAGTGGGCCTGCAGCGCTGATTGCGCCACCCACATGAGGAGCCCTAAAATGGTGTCTCAGGCCTGCCACCGCAGGCCTGCCTGCAGTCCCTGGACTGCCATGTCCTCCTGGCCAGTGTCCCCACTGGCTGGGCCTAACCCTTCCCTTTTTGTACACATCAGTCATCCCTATGGAAGGCCCAAGGTACCCCCCTGGGCAGGGTGCAGTGTATGTAAAAGGTAGAGCATGTACTAGTGCAGGTATCATGCTCTGGTAGTGAACAGCGGCCATTTTGTGTGTTCACTGCTGCAAGGTTATCATGCTCCATAGGATAACATGGGGGAGGCTGGTGCCAATGGCCATCAGCCTATCTTCTCATAGGAACAAGATAAGACATGAGTGTTTGATATCCCTGAGCTCAGCATTTAATAACACATCTTTTAGGAGAGGTTGTTGTTAAATCCTGAGTTGGAGAACAGTACTTTTTAGAGAGTAGCTGTTCTCTTGTCTGACCCTTCTGTGTGCCTGGGCATGCTTGTGGATTGACTGTCTGGTTTGAGAGTGACAGGGGCTGGGGAGCCCCCAGGAGGTTGGATGAGTCAGCCCTTTGCTGAATGACTGCATTCGCAAGTAGAGTGGAGGGAGGAGATAGCACCTGGGAGTGAATAGGGCTGTGCCGGCCTGCCACACTGCTGGCTCCACCTCCTGCTGGGTGGCTGACGACCCTGCCCCTCACTCTGAAAGGAAAGCAGAAGCCAGGAAAACAAAGTGATCCAGCAACACCCAGAACTGGATCAGACCGGGCTCAGGACCCACTTGCACAAAGACTTCAAAGACTTTTAGGGGTATAAGTACAGGACCCCTGACAACAGATTTTTAGATTCTACAATCAAGAGGAACCTCTGCTGAAAGACGGACCGCTGAAGGACTGAAGGAAGATTGCCTTGCTGTGTGCTCTACGGGCTGACCTGTCCTGCTGTACAACTGAAGCTGAGGAGGAGAAGGGACCTTGCTGTGTGCTGTGACCCTGCCTACTTGACCTAGATAAGACTTTGCTGTGTGCTGTGTCTTCAACTCTGAATCTCCAAGGGCCTGAGAAGAGCTGGCCTCCTGTTTGGCAACCCAGGGACATCAAGATTGCCGAGACTGCAAGACTTTGTTCTGCCCCGTGAAGTGCTTGGCTGCTCTCCGCTCTGCTTGAGAGCACCGCGCTGATTCTTGCCTGGAACCGGCTGCCGTGAGGAAAAGATCGACGTGCTCATCGGCACGTGTATTGCTGTGGCTGAGAGATCGTGGGTGTCCCCTGAGCTGCTGTGGAGCGTGGCGGTGTCTCGATCGGCCTGCTGACTCAAGACACCTCGAAACCTTCTGCCCGCAATTCACCGCCACGGCCCTGGGGCCCGAAACCGTTCCGAAGCTGTGTCTCCCCGTTCCGCAAAGCCGCGGAGAAAGAAGCGAGGACGCCGCGACCTGATTGGTTGACGGCGGAGGCCTGGCCGGAGGTGCCGCGCGGCGATTGGCTGACGCCCGACGTCGTCACTGGGGGCTCGTCGAGGGAGCCGCGACCTGATTGGCCATCGTCCGGGAGCTGCAGGCAGTCTGTCTCGTGGAAGGGCTCCGACGCGCCGAGTCCTTGCGCCCCGACCCGCAGCCTGGTGAGTCTGTGCAGCGAGAGGGAACTTCCGCATCTGTGGTGACAGCCCGCTTGACTCCCGAACGTCCCGCATAGCGTGTGGGGCCCGGGGACCAACGCCCAGGGTGCAATTGCCGGAGAAGAGCGCTTTAGGTATAAGCGCAGGGGCAGAGCTGGAAAAGGTGTTTTTAGTACGAAGAGCCTAACGACATATTCTTAACAAAACCCAACTCGCGCAAGAGACTAGAGACTATCCTTTTATGTTCCAAACACCCCAGAAAGCTATTGACGTGCAATGCTAAGATAATTGATTTTTACTGTGGAAACTAGATAAAGTTATATTTTTAATATACTCACCTGTGTGGTCTACGTTTGTGGTGTGCTGGGGGGGTCATTGTAGTTGTTACGTGCAAATGCTTACACATTGCGTTGGGGATAAGCCTGACTGCTCGAGCCAAGCTACCTAGAGGGTGAGCAGGGGTTATCTACCGTGTGTGTCCCTGTACCCTGACCAGAAGCAAGGGTCCCTATTTGGTCTAAGGTACTTACCTCTGCCAACTAGAGACCCCCAGATCTAACAGACGAGAACGTGAAAATAGGCGTCTTCCAAATCCAGAGAAGCTAAAACATCACCCTCCTAGATGAGGGCAATGACGGACTGTAAGGTGACCATCCGAAAATTATCCAGCCACACAATCCCGTTCAAAAACAGGAGATTCAGAATTGGGCGGAAGGAACCATCGGGTTTTAGAACCAGAAACAGAGTGGAATAGAACCCCAGGCCCGCTACTCCACTGGAACCAGCACAACAGCCCCCTTTGACAACAACAGGTCGATGCCTGACAACATGGCAGACCGCTTTACGGGGTCGTTTGACAAAGGGGTAACCCGAAAACAGTCCAATGGGGGATGGCCCCAGAAGGGAGTCTGGTAACCGATATCGATGACTGATAAGACCCACTGGTCAGAAATCAAACTTGATCAACAGGCAAAGAACAAATGGAGCCAAGCCCCCACCTTGGCATAGTTACTTTTGTCCAGAACCCTGGGGATGCTGCTGTTGAGGCCTTGACTTATAATGGAATGCAACCCCCCAACCACGGGCCCGACCACGAAAGGGCCGAGAAGACAAAGCACCCTGAAATCCCTGTTTATGGAAAAAGGATTTCTTATTCTGTACAATCTGAAAAGGTTTCAACATCTTCTTCGTCACCACAGACCGCTGCGCCATTGTGTTTAAATCATCCCCAAAAAGCCAGGGGCCCTCAAAAGGCAGCTTATGGACCAAGGCCTTCTGAGCAACATCAAGACACCAAGGTTTGGTCCAGAGAGACCTCTTACCCGCCAACGCAGCCCCGGCAGCCAAGGAGAAGGCCCACAGTGTATCAAAAGTCACATCAGAGAGAAACTGAGCCAAGACCTCCATCTGCGCCAAGACTGGAGTTGGATGCCCCTGATCCTAAAGACAATCAAACAATTTCTCAAAATCCTTGATAAGGACAATGAAGCATGGGCTGAATAAGTGCTAGCATGCACTCCAAAACGAGAAGCAGCATAAGAACACTTGAGAGCTGATTCCACCTTCCGATAGGCCAGGGAGGCCTCCTCCGAAGACAAAGAGGAAGAAGAAGAAGAAGCCATGGAGGACAAAATAGAATTGACCTTAGGAACCTGAGGGAACTCTGAATCAAAGTCCGCCAGGCGATGCCGCTTCCCCAGAAAGCGCGGAATCCCCTGCTTGTCGCCCTCAAGCCATTCTTTAGCCAGAATATCCTTGAGGACATCATGAAAAGGCAGGTCATCCACCACAGAGGAACAATACTGGGAGTAAAATCCATCATCAGACATTGACTTAGGGTCAAATCCCAGCACTTCATGAATATGGACCAACATGTCCGAAAAAGCCTTGCCTTGGATGCACTTCCCTTTAGGGGAATTGTCCATGTCCTCATCATCAACCTTAGCTTTTTTAGCAGAAGGTTCACACAGCGCAGCCTGTACAGCAGACTTAATTAAATCCTGCAAATCAGATCTGGAAATTTGCAAAAGGTCATCTTCCTGCAGGTCCTTGACATTATGCTGCTTGGATAAAGACTTTGCAGGCACCAGAGAGGAAGCCTCATCACTCATGGCCACAAGCAGGAAGAGCAAACAATACAGGAAGCCCAGCACACACCAGGAAGTGCCCAGCCACTCCCCTTAAAAAAAGTTTCCAAGCAACCAAGTCTCAAACAACACGAGACTTGGAAAAACAAAGGGACAGCCCTGCCGCCTCCCCCACAGCCACAGGACAACAAACCATGGCCGAGGGAGCCAGATGCTGCTAGGACACTCCAGCACCGAAACAACCCGAGGCCAGAACGCCAAAAAAAAGCTCCCCGCCCCAGCCAAGAACATGCGAGGGGGGCACGTTCTGAACACGGAGCAGGGACGCGACCGACTGGAACACTAGTGCGTCCGTGAGCAAAGTAAGAACTATAATACAATTTCACTCTGCAAATAAAAGAAAACAAAACTTACGGCACCATAGACCTCCAGTCGAAACATGAAACACAGCACAGCAGCGCACCGACCGACCTGATGGGACAGCAAAAATAAAACAGGCATTGCAGTGGGTGGGTGGGAGGGACTTATGTGATAAAACATATTTAAATACTGGTGTTCCTATAGGCTGTCGTGAGGCCGGATCCCCTCACTTGGTAAGGACTGGGGCGAGGAGGACATATGAGGGGGTAATGAAAGCTTGTGTGAGAAGGGGAGCTTGTGCAAGAAGAGAATCATGTGTGGGAAGGGAAGCTTGTGCGAGAAGAGGAGCTTGTGTGAGAAGGGGAGCTTGTGCAAGAAGAGAAGCATGTGTGAGAAGGGAAGCCTGTGCGAGAAGAGGAGCTTGTGTGAGAACGGGGGCTTGTGTGAGAATGAAAGATTGTGTGAGAAGGGAAGCTTGTGCGAGAAGAGGAGCTTGTGTGAGAAGGGGAGCATGTGCAAGAAGAGAAGCATGTGTGAGAATGGAAGCCTGTGCGAGAAGAGGAGCTTGTGTGAGAACGGGGGCTTGTGTGAGAATGAAAGATTGTGTGAGAAGGGAAGCTTGTGCTAGAAGAGGAGCTTGTGTGAGAAGGGGAGCTTGTGCAAGAAGAGAAGCATGTGTGAGAAGGGAAGCTTGTGCGAGAAGAGGAGCTTGTGTGAGAAGGGGAGCATGTGCAAGAAGAGAAGCATGTGTGAGAATGGAAGCCTGTGCGAGAAGAGGAGCTTGTGTGAGAAGGGAAGCTTGTGCAAGAAGGCGTGCTCATGTGAGTAGGGGAGCCTGTGTGAGAAGAGGAGCTTGTGCTAGAGGGTGGGCTTGTGCGAGAAGAGGAGCTTGTATGCGAAGAGGAGCTTGTGCGAGAAGAGGAGCTTGTGCAACAAAAAGAGCTTGTGTGAGAAGGAGAGCTTGAGGAAGAAGAGAAGCTTGTGTGAGAGCAACAAATAGAGCTAATGTGAGAAGAGGAGCTTGTGCAAGAAGAGGAGCTTGCATGAGAAGGGAAGCCTGTGCGAGAAGAGGAGCTTGCGTGAGAAGGGAAGCCTGTGTGAGAAGAGGAGCTTGTGTGAGAAGGAGAGCTTGTACGAGAAGGCAAGCTTATGCGAGAAGGGGAGCCTGTGTGAGAAGAGGAGCTTGTGTGAGAAGTGGAGCTTGTGTGAGAAGTGGAGCTTGTGTGAGAACGGGGGCTTGTGTGAGAATTAAAGCTTGTGCAAGAGGGGGAGACTTTGCGAGAAGAGGAGCTTGTGTGAGAAGGAGAATTGTACAAGAAGTCAAACTTATGTGAGAAGGGGAGCCTGTGTGAGAAGAGGAGCTTGTGTGAGAAGGAGAGCTTGTTCAAGAAGGCAAGCTTAGCTTGTGTGAGAAGGAGAGCTTGTTCAAGAAGGCAAGCTTATGTGAGAAGGAGAGCCTGTGTGAGAAGAGGAGCTTGTGTGAGAACGGGGGCTTGTGTGAGAATGAAAGATTGTGCGAGAGGGGGAGATTGTGTGAGAAGAGGAGCTTGTGTGAGAAGGGAAGCCTGTGCAAGAAGATGAGCTTATGTGAGAAGGGGAGCTTGTGGGGGAAGGCAAGATTATGTGAGAAGGGGCACCTGTGTGAGAAGAGAAGCTTGTGCGAGAATGGGGGCTTGTGTGAGAAGAGGAGATTGTGTGAGAAGAGGAGCTTGTGCGAGATGAGGAGCTAGTGCAACAAAAAGAGCTTGTGTGAGAAGGGGCGCTTGAGGAAGAAGAGGAGCTTGTGTGAGAGCAACAAGAGGAGCTAATGTGAGAAGAAGAGTCTGTGCGAGAAGAGAAGCTTGAGTGAGAATGGAAGCTTGTGCAAGAAAAGGAGCTTGTGCGAGAAGAGGAGCTTGTGCGAGAAGAGGAGCTTGTGCAAGAAGGGGAGATTGTGTGAGAAGAAGAGCTTGTGCGTGAAGGGGTGCTTGAGTAAGAAGGGGATATTATGCAAGAAGAGGAGCTTGTATGAGAATGGAAGCTTGTGTGAGAAGGGGAGCTTGTGCGAGAAGGGGAGCTTGAGTGAGAAGGGGAGTTTGTGCAAGAATAGGAGCTTGTATGAGAATGGAAGCCTGTGTGAGAAGAGGAGCTTGTGCAAGAAGAGTAGCTTGTGTGAGAAGGGGATCTTGTGCGAAAAGAGGAGCTTATGTGAGAACGGGAGCATTTGCAAGAAGAAGAAATTGTGCGAAAAGAGAAGCTTGAGTGAGAATGGGAGCTTGTTCAAGAAGAGAAGCTTGTGCAAGAAGGAGAGCTTGTGCAATAAGAGGAGCTTGTGCAAGAAGGAGAGCTTGAGTGAGAAGGGGAGTTTGTGCAAGAAGAGGAGCTTGTGCGAGAAGAGGAGCTTGTGTGAGTAGGGGAGCTTGTGCGAGAAGAGGAGCTTGAGCGAAAAGGGGAGTTTGAGTGAGAAAGGGAGGAGTTTGTATGAGAAGAGCAGCTTGTGCAAGAGGAGCTTGTATGAGAAGGGAAGCTTGTGCGAGGAGGCAAGCTTGTGTGAGAAGGGAAGCTTGTGCAAGAAGAGGAGCTTATGTGAGAATGGGAGATGTGTAATAAGTCTAGCTTATGTGAGAAGTGGTGCTTGGGTGAGAATGGAAGCTTGTGTGAGAAAGGGAGCTTGTTTAGGAAGGGGAGCTTGAGTGAGAAGGGGAGTTTGTGTGAGAAGAGGAGCTTGACTGAGAAGGGGAGTTTGTGTGAGAAGAAGAGCTTGAGTGAGAAGGGTAGCTTGTGTGAGAAGGGGAGCTTATGTGAGAAGAGGAGCTTGTGTGAGTAGCACAAGGACAAGCTGCAAACATATGTACGTCATCTGCTTTCGGGGCGCCACATCTCAAGCACTTTGCTTCACCAGGACCCTTCATTTTAGAAAGCTTCAGAGGTGACCAATAAATCCTATGGAGTGTGAAAAAGTGATTCTTCCTGAGTGCAGCAGATTTAATCAGTGGGTATAAAATATCTAAGGATACTTGCCATAAATCTTTCAGGTCTTCACTCGGCAAGCATCTCTCCCAGGCCAGATATGGATGCTCCATCTTTCTGTCCACTGCAGCAAGAAGGTTTTTTTGCAGTTGAGTCTTGTAACTCCTCTTCCATGGAATTATCCTCTGAGCCAGACCAATGTTGGCTCTTACACCATGACGAGAATTGGTAATACTTAAATCTAGAGAGGGTTCCACTAGTGAAGTTCCACCAGAAATCCCAAGGATAGCATTTATTACCATCCATCATGTCCTTCCAGTGTGTGACTCCAGCCTCCTTTAATGGCTGAGCTAAAGCGTCCAAAAGGCATTCTGGTGTTCCTGGGGAGTCCCACACTGGAGCCCATTCACTATAATAGGACAATCCCAAACATACCCGGCACTCCGACCAAACCTTGGCCGCCATATGTAAAGTCTTCAATCTGACCTTTTTTAAAGAATTTAGGAGCACCAAATTTATACATAAAGCCTTCCTCACCTAGGTCTAAGAGCATAGCTTTAAACATGCTACCAATCAGGGAACTATCTGGCTTTAGGAGTAGCCCCCTGCAGTTTTTTAATTGGTATGCCCAACAATACAGCTGAAGATCCGGCAGGCCCATTCCTCCCTGTGACAATTTCCTCCTTAGCTTCTTCCAGGAAAATCTGATCCCTTTAGCTGCCCAGATGAATGAGGAGATCTTACCCTGTATTTTAAGAAGATCACCTTTATCAAATTCCAAAGGTATATTATTAAAATGGTAGGCATACTTAGGGAGAACACACATTTTGATCAGGTTGACTCGCCCAAACTGAGATAAAGGGATACTCTGCCATCTCTTTAATAAAATCTCTACCTCCCTAGAAACTTTCTCTAGATTTGTTTTCGGGATCTTTCCTACATCTTGAGTTACTCCTAAATATCTTAGTTCCTTAAAGAGCCTCACCCACTGAGCTGGGGTATTCCAGGTCATGATTTCTGTTTTGTCACTATTAACTTCATATCCTGACATTTTCTCAAAAGCCTGAACTTCAGCCAGTAACTCAGATAGCGTGGGATTAACATTAGATGACATTAAAATGAGGTAATCCGCATACAATGCTACCTTCCTAGTAAACCCATTAGCTTTAAAGGGGGAGATTTTATCATTTTGTATTAAACTATGGGCTAATGGCTCGATATATAGATCGAAAAGAATGGGGGATATTGGGCATCCCTGACTCGTCCCTCGCTGAATTGTTACTGCTGTAGTGAGATTACCCTTTACCAAGATCTGAGATGTGGGGGCTTTATATATTTGTTTAAGAACTTCCCTAAAACTATCTCCAAAACCGAAAGCCTTCAGGGTGTTATTTAGATAATGCCAGTTGACTTGATCAAAATCTTTTGCTGCGTCGACCGTGATGATTGAAAGAGGAACCCCCTGCATCGTTGCCAGATCTACCGAGCCAATTAGTGAGTAAACCAAATCCAGCATCTGTCTACCCGGGAGAAAACCCTTTTGGTCTTAATGGATTATTGACCCCACTATCTTGCTAAGCCGAGCATTCAGTATTGCTGCAAAGATTTTATAATCGCAGTATAGTAAAGAAATAGGTCGATAAGACTGACACTGAATTAGGTTTTTCTCAGGTTTCAGAAAAGGGTAATAACAGCCTCGCTCTAAGATTCCGGCAAAGAGGAACTTCCTCTGAGGATTTCGTTAAACAGTCTCAGCCAGATCGGGATTATTTCATCAGATATCAATTTATAGACCTCTATCTGGATTGCATCGGGTCCAGCAGCTTTCCCTTTCTTAGCTTTATTTAAAACTGCAAGTATTTCACTTGCATCTATATCTTGAGTACAAATTTTTTGGCTAGCCGAGTTCAACTTTGGCAATTGTTCTCGCAAAGCCACTGATCTATAACATCATCCTCGACCATTAATTCTTCACTATATAAGCCTTGAAAGAATTCAACAAAAGCTTGCTCAATATCCCTCTTTGCTTCCACAATTTTGTTACCCGCCTTAATCTTGCCAATGTAATTACGGGATCGATCAACCCTACTCTTCATGGCAAGTAGTTTACCACAGTTCTCGCCTTCGTCAAACTCCCTCATTTTGCTTGCCTCCCACTTTTGGAGGACAATTTCTTCGGTTTTGAGCCTAGATTTCATCTGCAGATCCTCGACCCTTGCTATTAAAGATCCTTTTTCCCCATTGGCCACCTGCCCTCTTTTTAGAGCAGTCTCTGCGAGAACTAGTTGTTTCTCTAAATCTGCCATCTCACTTTTTTCCGACCTTGCCCAGCCCACAACCGCACCTTTTAACACCCCCTTCAGCCAGGCCTTGAAGGCATCCCACACTATGTGCATAGGGGCTGAATCTAGGTTGTCCTGAAAGAAGCCGTCAGGGGTCAATGACTGCAGGAGAAATATCCTATTCAGAGTCCACCTCCTCAAAGTCGGCTCAGAGGGACATTCTAACTTTAAGGCAATAGCGCCATGATCTGAGATATGGATAGGTAGGTATTCTATTGATCTTACTGATTCTAACTCTGAGAGATCAATAAAAATATAGTCTATTCTAGAGTAGTGGCCATTGTTTTGCTATAAAAAGAATATCCCCTTACCTCGCCCATTTTTTCCGCACACATCACAGAGATTGAAATTGTTTATCATTGAAGCTAAATAAGCTTTGACACGGGGTACCGCGATCTGCGTTCTAGGGGAAGATCTATCTAGCTTGTTATTAAGCAAGACGTTGAAATCACCAGCCAGAATCAAAGGGGCCTCAAAGTCTGCCAAGGCTAGACACATATTATTCAGAGGGGCAGTATCATCATCATTAGGGCCATAATAATTAACTAGAGTGTATCTGATACCCTGAGTCTTCACCTCTGCTATTGCCCACCGTCCTCTGTCAGCTACCTGCGTATTAGTAAGGTCCACTCCGGAGTTTGTTTTAAGAATTATAACCACCCCTTTTGAGCAGCATTGTTGGGATGAGGATACAATTCTCTCGACCCATCTTTGTCTCCCAAACAAAGCCTTACATTCTGATTGCAGTAAATGTGTCTCCTGGACCATAAGAATCCTGACCGGATTATCCTTAAGATGTTGTAAAACCAATCGTTGCCTTCTCTGAACTCTTAGGCCATTCACATTCCAACATAAAATGTTAAGGCTCTCACCCTCCCCTGACTTTTAGCCAAAACTACCCCCTGCCATAAACCTGATTCTTCCCCAAGTAACATCTACAGACAGATATTAAGTCACATGAGGTCCTTATTAGGATTTTTTTTTATTTTCTACCAATGCTCCCCACCCACACACGCGCAGCAACCCCCTACCTTCCCCCCACCCTTGGGAACCCTCCCCTGATCTTTTGCATGCAAATAATTATGTGCCTTTATGGGCCCGGGCCCACTAACCTCTAACTAAAAAAAAAAAAAAAGAAGTGTAACGACTAAACTCCCTCTTCTAAGATTGTACTTCAATTTCTGCTAACTGCTGATTTCTTATCTGCCAGAAAAACATCCACCTCTTCAGGTGATCTAAAATGATCCATCTTATTATCTAGCTTGACCTTTAACAATGCCGAAAACCTTAACTGCACTTCTGCCCCTAGCTCCTTCAGGGAGTCCATCCGCTTGCCTACTTCCCACCTTCTATCTTCTGTGATGCGGGAGATTTCTGATCTTATTCTGAACGATGCGCCTTGCACCTGAAGGGTTTTAAGCTTCAGAGCCGCCCCGAGTAGCTGTTCCTTGAGGGTATATGATTGGATATAAACCAAGATTTTCCTGGGCTTCTTCCGTCCAGGGTTTAGTTTAAACAGATCCCTGTGAACTCGTTGAATCTCGGATTCCCAAACAGATACAGAGGCAACCTGAGGGAATGCTTTTGTCAAAATGTCTATAACAAATTTCTTAGTGTCATTTCCCTCCATTCCCTCTGCTAGATGAAGAATTCTGATATTATTCCTTCTGGAATTATTCTCAAGTCTCTCTAGTCTCTCTGCAAGGTCACTCTCCTTTTCCTTCAACCTACTTACTTCTAGAGTGTTCCCCTTCACCTCCACAGTTAGCTCTTCTACTTTGTTCTCTAATACCTCCATATGGCACGTTAATGCAGAAATGCTCTCCTCCAAATTAGAACATGTATCCTATATCTTTTTTTGATTTACTTCGGATATGGAAAAACGTTCTTTAATCTCTAGGGACAGCTGAGTCAACATCCCCTGTATTAGATCCGAGCCCTGGGTTGTTATCATCTGAGCCCTCGCTGACGATTCATTCCTTATATGAGCATCCTCTTGAAAGGGATTTACTTCATCTAGAGAGCTTGCCTCATTTAAAATAGAGAATCTGTTTGTCAGAGATAGCAGAGACACATGGTGGGGTAATCTGTGCTGGGGACTCTGAGGATGGTCCCTGCTTCACAATTTCCTTATTGCTCTGCATGTTTAATTTACAGTATGACCTTAGAGAGGGGTTCACGCTTGCCAGAGGCAGGGTAGATTTCTTCTTCCTCTTCTCTTTAATGGGGGTCAGTCTCCCTGCCTTATCTGACAGGTTCCTGAGTCCATGCTTGCTTGGCATGGCAGCTCAGACTTGAATAACCTGTGTAGCTTGGCGTAGAGGGAGCTCCTTCCCTAGAAGCGTACTAGATCTTAATTTGTACCTTTTTCCTGATAATGTCTCGCTGTCTGGAGATGGGCCAGTAGGGAGAACAGGAAATGAGATAGGTTGTACAAGGGGGTTTCCTTTATGTGCCTGTTTCTTTCCCCCGCACTGCAGTGAGACTAACTCCATAGACCTAAACCCGAGCGTGGGGACTGAATCATGCCGTATCTCATCTGCCTTTACCTCACTTAAGTGTTTTCGTGGTTCAAGGCTTCGGCGCTTCCAAATTATCAAAGGGGCGGAGGACACCTCTTCATGTGGCAAGCTCGTACCCTGTGTTCTTACTGAGAAACATGCATAGTGGGCACATGCACTTCCTGGGCTAATACAATAGCAGGGTGTCACCTCCACCGAGCAAGACCGGGCTCGGCGGGACACACCAAGCGCTCCAGCGGCTCGGAGGATGGTAAACAGCGGGCCTCCACACATCCAGAACCGGGAGGGAGCCAATTATATAGAATAAAAATACTTTTACCCTTATATATTGTCGCTACCCTTTAATCTTTAAAAGCTATCTTTCTCCCTGTGTCTCCACAATTCGCCACAATCTCTTGAAACTCCAATAACTGAGATAACTGCTTGGGAGCTCAAGATCATCCAGTGCTCAATCTATTACCCAGAATCTTTCCAGATATGAGAGCACAGATAAGAACACCAAAACACAGGAAGGTAACAAAGCAAAAATGCTCACCACTCATGTTCCAAACCTTAATCAGTCTGAAGGCAGTATGTTTTTTCCGAGCCCCCAACAGCCGCCAATGCCCAGAGAAAGCCCAGCCAAGCTCGGCCGAGCCCGCGCTGACCCGCCTCTTGGGAAAACACGGCTGTGATCGGCGTGAACGCTGTCTCACAGCTCCTCCATTCAGACTCTTGCAGAAGACAGCAGCAGAGTCACTCAAGCCATTAAAGCCAAAGTCGCTAATCGCTCAGAATTAAAAAGCAAAGAAGAAAAAAGTAGAGGCGAACCCAAACACTTCGAAAAGATGAACCGCAGCCACCAAGTACTAAAGGGAGTTCAGCATTTCATCAAGGTCAGTGGAACGCGACCCGCAGCCGGCTTGCTAGCTGGCCGCCATGTTGATAGAAAGGCTTTTGACAGCCTTGACCCTTCCCAAGCGATTGGCAATAGTGAAGTGTAGTGCCCATAAAGCAATCACTGATGATGTGGGGAGGGGAAATGCTTTTGCAGATCAGATAGCAAAAGAGACAGCCGGGTCGAAAATGACAAAAATGTTTGTGGCAGGACCTGCTAGATGGGTACCAGATGTTAGCATGTTTTAAAACTCGTTAGAGAGTGTTAAGGAAATACAGAGTGAGGCTACAACTGAGGAGTTGGCAGTGTGGCAGGAAAGTACAGGGCGTTTAGATGACGAAGGGTGTTGGACTGATAAATCCGAGAAGCAGAGATGGATGTTACCTGATGCGTATGTATTTCCCTTAGTTACAATAGCACATGGTCCAGCCCATATTACCGCTAGGGGAATCTGTAGGTTATTGGATCCTGTGTGGCAAAATGATAATATCACAAAGGTTGCTGCGCACCTAATGAAACACTGTATGATTTGTATGAAGCACAATCCTGGAAAAGGTACCCCAACACCTTCTGGTAATTTTGCGCCACCTTCTCTTCCTTTCGAGGTACTCCACATGGATTATATTGAGATGCAACGAGTTAATAATTTGAAATATGTCCTAGTGGTTGTTTGTGCATTTAGTAAATGGATTGAGGTTTACCCAATAAAAGAAAACACAGCCATGGAGACGGCGAAGGCTCTTATTAAGGAGTTCTTCCCGCGCTTCGGTTTGCCTCGTTTGGTTTAGAGTGACAGGTTGGCATCACTTTAACGCAGAAGTGACCCAATTGGTGTGCGATAGTCTGCACATCAAGCAGAAATTCCATGCAGCAAATCATCCTCAGTCAGCAGGCTTAGTTGAGAGGTGCAATGGTACTCTCAAGCTAAAATTGGCTAAGATTAAGGAAAGTACTGGGTTGCAATGGCCAGATGCATTACCCCATGCTCTATTGTCCACCAGAATGACAGCCCATTCTAGAACTGGATTATCGCCATACGAGGTGGTCTTTGGCCGTCTTGCAAATGAGTGGGATGTCCCTAGACCGAAAACGTTTTCTGAAATTGATTATCCTCTGTTAGTCGATTATTTATATGATCTTACTAAAAGTTTATGTTCTATTCATCAACAGATACATGAAGCTTTGCCTCCAGCACCAGAGGGGCCCGGGCATACCATACAGCCTGGAGACTAAGTCCTCGTTAAGAATTACCAGAGGCGAGACAGCTTGGAACCCAGATGGAAAGGACCACATCTGGTCCTCATCACGACAAGGACGGCAGTCAGAGTGGACGGCCGGAAGCATTGGATCCAAACCTCGCACAGTTGGCGAGTGCTGCTCCCCCTCCCCTATGACCGGTGGATTCGCAATGAGATAGGGGACCACGAAATGGAGAAGGTTTCACTTTCTGTTCCCTTTTCTGCGCCCAACTTACTTGGGCGCAGACGGAGGAAGAGAGTGAGGCAGTTCTGAAAGCGGCAGTTCCCCCAGAAATTAGGTCTGTCCAGGCTTCTTCTTTGTGTGATCCGCAGGAGTCTAAGTCTCGGTCTCCAACACCCCCTGAATTTCAGATTCTTCTCCGTGATGAGACAGTGCCTGGAGTAGAAAGGTACAATTTGTGTCCTCGACGCAAGGATAGTGCACCAAAAGAGAAGTGAGTGTAGCAGGGATGGACTTTGTGGATAAGATTAGTAAAAATGCCCCTTGTTTCTGCTTTTTCCCATTAGACTCGGGATAAGAAGATTGGTGCACTGCCTGTGACGCAGGACAGGATAAGCTGAGGGTATTTTCCAAGGAGAGAGAGAGTCCCTATCCTGAGAACAGTGAACATTTGCCGATGAGCTGCAACATTGCGGCTCCACCGTGAAGTGCTTAATAGCACCACCGAGGATTGAACAATAGAAGCCTGCCAGGGAGGCTTGTAATGGACCCGATCTTTTCAACGTTTTTATATTGTTTTTCTCTTTTGTGTCCTTTCCATCGTTGGTTCCATTACATGACATCTCTTTCTCCGGTGATTCTATTTCTAAATCTATGGTGAACATGTATCTGTTTTGTCGTTGCATTGTAGAAGATGAACAGCCTTTTGTTGCCCTGCCACTGGGGCAGCTCAGTTTCAATTGGTTGCTCAGAAAGAAGGTGCTCTGTATTCTTTTCATAGTACTGTTCTTATTGGTGAGCGGGGGGATGTTTTGGGTCTTGGAGTGTTCTGGTGATACCCCATCATGTGCTTTATATCAGATTGTCTCTTCAGATCGTAGTAAAAGAGCTATGCAAAGTAATGTTTTCTTAGATACGCACAGGAAGTTTTTCGGAGTTAACACAGATTGCTATCCCACTGACTCTGTTACAGGTTTATGGACTGCTTACCAATTATCGTTGGTGAAATATACATATGTTTGTCCTCTCCATTTTGTAGTGGTAAAGGGCGAATTTGGAATGGGATGTCTTGGCCCTTGTTTGTATTATAGAAAACCCAGAGGGACAGGGTACCCAGGTTAGATGCCTGAAATGTATTGAGATCATCTGTATATTGATAAACGAAATGTCACTCTGACAGGTTGGCATTATCAAGATCTGACAGTCACTCAAGAGGCAGGTTTTTATCCTGCGTGTTGCGCAATAATAAATAGTACTGATGCTTATTTGTTTCTGAATTGTTCTGGATCAATAGTGTAGAAACATATATGTCCCATTTGATATTGCGTTTAGGAAAACAGGATGACCCTAGTATGGAGGGCAGAAGTACTAGATATGTCCCATTCGATTATCAGGGTCCGCTTTATGCACACCCAGGTTTCTATTTTCTATCAAATGGTACCTATTCTAGTATGTGCAACGGCAGCAAAGAGGATGTGGCCATGGGAATGGTGTTACCTCATGGGATACCTTGCAAGTAGAGTAAACCAAACACACAATGGGTAAAAAGAAATTTGACCAAGGAATTTTGTGAAGGGGTTACCGATTTGGAAGCCAACAATTACAGTAACGATATTACTTTCGGATATATCCTTTCCTCTAGTATCACATTTGGTGGCACTGCCATTGCCAAGGGTGGATGAGCTAGAGAGTATTTTGGGTGCAAGCTGCAGATTTTGTGTAATTATACAGTGGCAGCTTTACGTGACATCAAACCCAGTTAGAAAGTATGCGCATATACTCTGAGCAAACCAGATATGTGTTCGATTTTATTTTAGCCAAAAGCGGTGATGCATGCGCAATATTAGGAGAGCAGTGTGTGGTCGGTATCACAAATATGGAAAAGGATATTACACAACATCTTTTAGACATTTTGGAAAATGTTCGAGGCATGGAGAACGGTAATTGGAGCTCGTCTTTATTTGGTGGTTGGGGTTGAATTCTAGAAAAGGCGATATATTTCATTGTTCTTTTAGTTTGTTGCTGTGTTTTGATTAAGTGTCTTCCCTTATGCTGCTCATACTGTGCTACTTATCTCTCTCCCGAAAGGATTTCAGTTCATGATACAAATGCAGCAATAATGCTTTAAAAGGAGCTTGATACAATAATGCAAATTGATGAAGGTGTTTTTGCTTCAACTACTTCCTTTGCAGGTTCTGTTCCTGATGTTACTTGTACTGCTAAATAGATATATACAATTATACCTGACATGTTATAACGTGTATTTCTATATTTTTTCCTACCTTCAGTATTGTAAAGACCTTTACCTGACAGCAAGAATAAAGGTATCCGTATTAGCTTAGAAGTGATAAAAGGAGTGTCTGTTAGAATTGAAATGTATTATTGCCATATTACTCGTATTTTACCTGATATTATGTTAGCATTTATGTAGCTAATTCATTATATATTATCGCTGTATGCATACGCAACTAGTAAGTGCAGATGTTACGTTAGTTAGGTTGACATCTGTGCTACCATTTTACCTCTCGAAGACACCATTTTGTATTATAATCAAAACTGTTACTTGATCATTTACAAGAAATGGTCCTTGGTAAGTTATGTTTCTTCAAAGCTGAATCTTGCTCATTAACGCATTTCTTTTCTGTTACATGGAGGCCTTCTCCCGCCTGTCTAGTGGGGAGGATAAGCCAGACGACCATGGGCAGTAGATAGCTTGTGCCAGGCTGCGGAATTGAAACTTCTGTTCTGTACCCCCCATTGTATTACGACAGATACCAGTGTTTTTCCATAGTAGGTGCGTCTTTGTGGGCTCGGCAACATATATAATGTAACTTTATGCTTGTTAGAGTCAGTCCCTCGTCAGCCATCATAGGAGGCTGGTCAGATTGGATTCCACTGCCGTGTACCTTGTGAATAAACTAGTTTGCTTGTATTCTCTACTGCGTCATTAACTCTTCATTTCTGGGAAGGCTAGAGGACGTCGAGAGTGACCCAGGTGGCCCTAATCGGGTCACTTCTTTCAAGGCTCCACCAGGCTTCACCAGGCGTCACTAGGCTTCACCAGGATTCACCAGGCATCACCAGGCTTCACCAGGTGTCACCAGGCTTCACCAGGCTTTGTCATGCTACACCAGGCTTCATCAGGCTACACCAGGCTTTGTCAGGCTTCATCAGGCTTCACCAGGATTCACCAGGCATCACCAGACGTCACCAGGCTACACCAGGCTACACCAGGTGTCACCAGGCTTCACCAGGCTAAACCAGGCATCACCAGGCTACGACAGGCTTCCCCAGCTTACATCAGGCTTCACCAGGCATAATCAGACTTTACCAGGCTACACCAGGATTTAATAGGCTTCACCAGGCTTCACAAGGCTTCACCAGGCATCACCTGGTGAAGGCAGGCTACACCAGGCTTCACCAGGCTACACCAACCTTCCCCAGGCTACACCAGGCTTCACCAGGCGTCACCAGGCTTCACCAGGCATCACCAGGCTTCACCAGGGTTCACCAGGCTTCATCAGGCTACACCAGGCTTTGTCAGGCTTCATCAGGCTTCACCAGGATTCACCAGGCATCACCAGACGTCACCAGGCTACACCAGGCTACACTAGGTGTCACCAGGCTAAACCAGGCATCACCAGGCTACGACAGGCTTCACCAGCTTACATCAGGCTTCACCAGGCATCATCAGACTTTACCAGGCTACACCAGGATTTAATAGGCTTCATCAGGCGTCACCAGGCTTCAACAGGCATCACCAGGCATCACCTGGTGAAGTCAGGCTACACCAGGCTTCACCAGGCTACACCAACCTTCCCCAGGCTACACCAGGCATCACCAGGCGTCACAAGGCTTCACCAGGCCACACCAGACTCCACCAGTCTTCACCAGGCATTGCCAGGCTTCACCAGGTGTCAGCGGGCTTCACCGGGCTGTGCCAGGCTTCACTAGGCTTCAACAGGCTTCACAAGGCATCACCAGGCTTCACCAGGCTACACCAGGCTACACCAGGCATCACCAGGCATCACCAGGCATCACCAGGTGCTGCCAGGCTTCACCAGGCATCGCCAGGCTTCGCCAGGCATCACCAGGCTTCACCAGGGTTCACCAGGCTACACCAGGCTTCACCGGGCATTGCCAGGCTTCACCAGGCTTCACCAGGCATCACCAGGTTTCACCAGAGTTCACCAGGCTTCACTTGGCTACACCAGGCTTCACTATGCTACACCAGGCTACACCAGGCTTAGCCAGGCTTCACCAGGCTTCACCAGACTTAAACAGGCATCACCAGGCTTTAACAGGCGTCACCAGGGTTCACCAGGCTACACTAAGCTACACCAGGCTTTCCCAGGCAACAGCAGGATGCACCAGGCTTCCCCGGTCTTCACCAGGCTTCAGCAGGCATAACCAGGCATCGCCAGGCTTCACCAGGCTTCACCAGGTGTCACCAGGCATCGCCAGGCTTCACCAGGCTTCACCAGGCATCACCAGACTTCACCAGGCATCACCAAGCTTCACCAGGCTTCGTCATGCTACACCATGCTTCACTAGGCTTCGCCAGGCTTCACCAGGCTACAACAAGCTTTGTCAGGCTTCACCAGGCATCACCAGATGTCACCAGGCTACACCATGCTACACTAGGCATCACCAGGCTTCACTAGGCTGTACCAGGCATCACCAGGCTACACCAGGCTTCACCAGGCTTCACCAGGTTACACCAGGCGTCACCAGGCTTTACCAGACTACACCAGGCTGTATCAGGCTTCTCGAGGCTTCACCAGGTGTCACCAGGATACACCAGGTGTCACCAGGCTACACCAGGCATCACCAGGCTTCACCAAGCTACACCAGGCTTCACCAGGTGTTGCCAAGCTTCACCAGGTGCCGCCAGGCTTTACCAGGCATTACCAGGCTTCACCAGGGTTCACCAGCCTTCACCAGGTGTCACCAGGCTACACCAGGCTACACCAGGCGTCACTAGGCATCACCAGGCTTCACCAGGCTACACCAGGCTTCACCAGGATTCACCAGGGTTCACCAGCCGTCACCAGGCATCACCAGGCTTCACCAGGCTTCACAAGCTGTCACCAGGCTACACCAGGCTTCGCCAGGCGTCACCAGGGTTCACCAGGCTTCACTAGGCTACACCAGGATTCACCAGGCGTTGCCCTCCTTGAACTCCATGAGCGAAGGTGCTGTTTGGAAATGGAGGGGGAGGTCGATCCCAGACTTGGGGGGCAAGGTATGAGAAGGAGCAACCTCCGCTGTAGCTTCGAAGGATGTGAGGATTGTGTGCAAAAACAACGGCGGAGGCGAGGTAGGAGAAGGAGCGACCTCTACTGTAGCTTTGAAGGATGTGAGGAATGTGTGTGAGGGAGATGGTGGTGGCGAGGTAGGAGAAGGAGCGACCTCTGTTGTCGCTTTGTAGGATGTGAGGAATCTGTGTGAGGGAGATGGTGGAGGCGAGGTAGGAGAAGGAGCGACCTCTGCTGTAGCTCTGAAGGATGTGAGGACTGTGTGCGAGGGTAACAGTGGTTGAAAGGTAGGAGAAGGAGTGACCTCCGCTGTAACTTCGAAGAATGTGAGGACTGTGTGCGAGGGTAACGGTGGCGGCAAGGTAGGTGAAGGAGCGACCTCCACTGTAACTTTTGAGGCATGTGATGAGTGTGTGCGAGGGTGATGGGGTGGTGAGGTAGGAGAAGGAGCGACCTCCGCTGTAGCTTCAAGGGATGCGATGAGTGTATGCGAGGGTGATGGTGGCGGCGAGATAGGAGAAGGAGCAACCTCCACTATAGCTTTGAAGGATGTGAAGAGTGGGTGCGAGAGTGACAGTGGTGGTGAGGAAGAAGAAGGAGCGACCTCCACTGTAGATTTGAGGGATGTGATGAGTGTATGTGAGGGTGACGTGGCGTTGAGGTAGGAGAAGGAGCGACCTCCACTGTAGCTTTATAGAATGTGAGGAGTGTGTGCGAGGGTGACGGTGGTGGCAAGGTAGGAGAAGGAGCGCCCTTCACTGTAGCTTCGAGGGATGTGATGAGTGTTTGCGAGGGTGACCGTTTCATAGAGGTAGGAGAAAGAGCGACCTCCACTATAGCTTCGCGTGATGTGAGGAGTGTATGTGATGGTGGCGGCAGCGGCAAGGTAGGAGAAGGAGCGACCTCCGCTGTAGCTTTGAGGGATGTGATGAGTGTGTGCGAGGGTGAGAGTGGTAACGAAGGTAGGAGAAGGAGCGACTTCCACTGTAGCTTCGAGGGATGTGATGAGTGTATGTGAGGGTGACAGCAGCGACAGGGTAGGAGAAGGAGCGACCTCCACTGTTGCTTCGAGGGATGTGATGAGTGTATGCGAGGGTGAGGGTGGCGGCAAGAAAGGAAAAGGAGCAACCTCCACTGTAGCTTCGAGGGATGTGATGAGTGTGTGCGAGGGTGAGGGCGGCGGCACGCAAGGGCCTGGAGGGTTGGTTGGTTCTGTAGTCCCAATTCTATCTCAGGACGCACCTCTGCAGTCACCCTTTGACCCCTGGAAGCACCCATGAAGTTACAATTTTGCCCCAACATGCACCACTTCAGCCACTGTTATACCCCAGGACGCACCACAGCAGATATTGGTGTACATTAGCATACACCTCTGTATTCACCATTATTCCCAGGAAGCACCTATCAAGTCAGAATTCCACTCGTGGTTGCATCTCTGCAGCCACCATTCTACCCCAGGACACATCATGGCAGAGAGTAAATCACCCCAGGATAATCTATGTGTATTCTGCACTAGAAAGCACTTCTAAGTCCCTATTGGAGTCCAGGATGCACCTGTGAAGTCTCCATTCTGCCCTGGATGCCCCTATATGGCCACTATTCTAGCTTAGGACACACAACAGCAGACACTAGTGCACCCCATGGTATTCTTCTGTGCTCACCTTTCTACGCTAGAATGCACTTCCGATTCTCCATTGGACTCCAAGATGCACATATGAAGTCACTGCTCTGTCTCTGGATGGACTTTAGAAAGTTTCTGCTGTATGCCGTGTTCGGCTAAGGTTTCAGTACACGTAATCCAGTGAAGAGTCGTCAGTCCAATTCAGCGAAACCTAAGCCAAACACGGCATACACAAGCAACTTTCTACAACTCCCATTTGTGGGGAAGTACTGAGTGTCCACACAAGTGTCTCACGGGACTTAACTTTTAGACAACATCTCCCGAGACATCTTCTTGTCAACATTTGACTTGAGCGTTCTTCAGACCTACTATGGATCTCCCGACGGTTTGATTAGAAGACTACTTATTTCAAGTGGGACATCGTTTACCAAGCAACTATCAACACCTCAAATACGTACCTGTTGGTGGTGCTGTGATAGCCCTGACGAAGCCCTGTTTAGGGAGAAACGAGTTGGCTGCTTGTTTGTCTGGTTGAAGCTAATAGAGAGGAATTTGAAACTTCCCACCAAGACTCAAGATTATATGTTCTTGCTGGTTGAATCGAATATTTGTGTTACGTCTCTGTTTTTGTATTTTCTTTATTATTGTATGATCTGTAAGCAGCAGACCTTGGAGGTGGGGAACAGTTTTTCTTGACACTAATTTGGTACTTACACACCTGAGTGACTATCTGGGCTGTGTGACCTTAATTATCCCTAGCTGTTAGTTTGGTTGGGTTAGTAAAAATTAAAGTAGTATTCTCAGATGGATTTATGGGAGCAGTGAAGGTACATCAAACAAAATATAGTTTGGACGATGTGTGACCTCAATTGAATTTAGAAAATCTCCAACCTTTCCAATAGAAAATCTATATTTTTTTGTAATTTCTTTGCGAATTAAAGAAAATATTTCATCATTTGTGTACTTGTTTGATGAATGCGTGTTTCTGTTGTTTCTGTATTGTTTTACAGTTCAATTCATTGAACATGCTTAGACCAAGGTACCAGGCTTCCAGTAAAGACTCAGTGGTGGTCCCCGAATGCTAATAATGGTTCATTGGGGGCCCCAGCTTCAAGTAATCATGCAGCTGTGGCCCCTAGATTCCAATAATGATTAATTGTGGGTTCTTGGCTTCCTGTAATGACTCAGTGGTGGTCCCTGGCTTTCAATTATGATTCACTGGGGGTCCCTGGCTTTCAGTAATCACTCAGTTATGGTCCCTGGATTCCAATAATGATTCACTGGGGCTCCCCGGCTTCCTGTAATGACTCAGTGGTGGTCCCTGGATTCAAATAATGATTAATTGAGGTTCCCCAGCTTCCAGTAATGAAAAAGTAGTAGTCCCCAGATTCCAATATTGAGTCACTGCGGGCCCCCGCCGTCCAGTAATGATGCAATGGGGTCCCCGTTTTCCAATAATGAATTATTGGGGCCCCAAGCTTCCAGTAATGACTCAGTGGGGGGGTGACAATAATGATTCATTCAGGGTCCCTATCTTCCAGTAATAACTCAGTACGTGGGGTCCCTGGATTCTAATAATGGTTAATTGGGGGTCCCGAGCTTCCAGTAATGACTCAAGGGGGGTTCCTGGGTTCCAATAATGAATCATTGGGGGTCCCCAGCTTCCAGTAATGTTTCAGTGGGGGAGGGGGAGTGCCAATAATGATTTAATGGGGGTCCCCAAGTTCCAGTAATGACTCAGTGGGAGGGTGGTCCCTGTATTCCAATAATGATTCATTGGGGGTCCGTGGCTTCCAGTAATGACACGGGAACAGTCCCTGGATTCCAATAATGATTTATTAGGGTTCCCAGCTTCAGTAATGGCTCAGTGGTGGCCCCCGGATTCCAATAATTGTTCTTTAGGGGTCTCTTACTTCCAGTAATGACTCAGTGGTTGTCCCTAGATTCCAATAAACATTCACTGGGGTCTCTGGGTTCCAGTCATTATTAAGTGGGGTCCACAGAATCAAAAGGTACAGAATCACTCCAATTGAGTATCCCCAGGATGCATTTCTGCAAGCAATAATGAATTCCATTATGCACCTCTGCAGACACTAGTGTATCCCAGAAAACATCTCAGCAGACAGTAGTTTATCCAGGATGCACGTCTACCAGCAGCAATCTGTCCCAGAATACATCTCAGCAGACACTACTGTATCCAGAATGCATCTCTGCAGACACTATTCCATCTCAGAATACCTCTCGGCAGACACTATTGTATCCAGGATGTACATCTACAGGCATTAATGTATCCCACAATACATCTCAGCAGACACTAATGTATCCCAGGATGCACCTCCGTATTCAGTATTGTAGCACAGAATACATCTCAGCAGACACTGGGGTATCCAGGATGCACCTCCACAGGCAGTAATCTATCCCAGAATACATCTCGGCAGGCAATAAATTATCCCAGGATGCACCTCTACAGGCAGCAATCTATCCCAGAATACATCTCAGCAGACACTAGTGTATCCCAGGATGCACCTCTACAGGCTGTAATCTATCCCAGAATACATCTCAGCAGACATTAGTATATCCATGATGCAGCTCTACAGGCAGTAATCTATCCCAGAATAAATCTCAGCAGGCACTAGTATATCCAGGATGCACCTCTACAGGCAGTAATCTATCCCAGAATGCATCTCAGCAGACACTAGTGTATCCCAGGATGCACCTCTACAAGCAGTAGTAATCTATCCCAGAACACATCTCAGCAGACACTAGTATATCCAGGATGCACCTCTGCAGGCAGTAATCTATCCCAGAATACATCTCAGCAGACACTAGGGTATCCAGGATGCACCTCCACAGGCAGTAATCTATCCCAGAATACATCTCGGCAGGCAATAAATTATCCCAGGATGCACCTCTACAGGCAGCAATCTATCCCAGAATACATCTCAGCAGACACTAGTGTATCCCAGGATGCACCTCTACAGGCTGTAATCTATCCCAGAATACATCTCAGCAGACATTAGTATATCCATGATGCAGCTCTACAGGCAGTAATCTATCCCAGAATAAATCTCAGCAGGCACTAGTATATCCAGGATGCACCTCTGCAGTCAGTATTCTATCCCAGAATGCATCTCAGCAGACACTAGTATATCCCAGGATGCACCTCTGTGGCTATCTGTATGCCTGTTTTATGGTCTCTTGGGCCAGCTTTACTGCGGGTTTTCATGATATTAAAAGAGAAATTACCAGCAGCAAGCTCAAATCCATGCAGGCTTCATTACCGTGCACAACACACATACAGTGTGTCTTTACAATGTCAAAAGTGCTCCACATTGAAGCATGTACCATGTTTTAAAGTGCCTGGGTCGGTAATGTGGATCACTTTCATTTTGGAGCTTGGGACTAGTCCGACCCTGCCTCACACTAACTCCTGCACGTCCCCTCCTCTCTCAGAGAACCCACGGCCCCCCACACGAACCCCCAGGGGGGCGGAGGGCTTCTTAAGCACGAGGCTGCTCGTTATGGAGCAGCACACAGAGGAAACGGGATTACAGAATCAATATTGTGCGCATTACTTCTGAGCCGAGCTGATCTCCTAAAGCCACAGCGCTGATCTCGGGGCCCTCGGAGGACCGGGCGCGTGCCTGTGCGCGTGCACGCCCGTGAGCGCACGTGTGTGAGAGCGCGTGGATGGATAATTAACGTGTTCCGTGTCCGACTTTGTGTGCACAGACGAGCAGCACGCACACAGGAGTGCACGTGTGGATGTGCACGTGTGTCCGCCCGTGAGTGCATGTCCGTGCACAAGTACAAGTGTGAGCGCGTGGGTGGTTGATGTGCTCTTATGTCCGCCCGTGAGTGCATGTCCGTGTACAGGTGGGTAGTTGATGTGCAGGTGTACCCGCCCATGAGTGCATGTCCATGTACAGTCACAAGTGTGAGCGCGTGGGTGGTTGATGTGCACGTGTGTCCGCTCGTGAGTGCATGTCCGTGCACAAGCACAAGTGTGAGCGCGTGGGTGGTTGATGTGCACGTGTGTCCGCCCGTGGGTGCCTGTCCGTGTACAGGTGGGTGGTTGATGTGCAGGTGTGCCCGACCATGAGTGCATGTCCATGTACAGGCACAAGTGTGAGCGTGTGAGTGGTTGATGTGCACGTGTGTTCGCCCGCGAGTACATGCCCGTGTACAGGAGCAAGTGTGAGCGCGTGAGTGGATAGTTAAATGCTCACTGCTGACATCTCCTATGATCTGTTGCTCACACTGCTGAATCCTGGCACGGCTGAGTCAGTCTTCCAAGGTCAGTTAATAGGAAAGTACACACTTGTGAGTTGCTGGTGTGACATGGGTACTTAGTAAAGGCATGAAGAAGGCATCACATTTTAACTGGAACGAGCACTTCTGAAACAAGGGTGTGCACCCTGGATATCAAAGCCAGAATATCCATGGCATAGACTATCGAGGACAACATATCGTATCTGAATTACCAACAGGAAAGGGAGTATAGATTTTCTATGCCTGCCTCCACTTATATGTACATTGATGATATATATATATATATATATATATAAATTCACTTAAAAAACCATAGGTTTCACACATGTTATAGTTAGCTGGGCATTTCCTTCGAAAAAAAACAATGAAATTCCCCCGTTATAGTTAGTACAGGCAACTATAACTCACGCAACCGCAATCCGCTGCTGATGACGTCAGATATTACATCACTGTATTTAGACACTTATTTACCCATGTCTTCTTCCATTCATTTTTAGCTATACATATATTACAATTTTTTTTTTTCAGAAAGACACATATGTCATCAGTGATGTAATATCTGACGTCATCAGCAGCGGATTGCGGTCGCGTGAGTTATAGTTGCCTGCAGTAACTATAACGGGGGAATTTCATTGTTTTTTTTTTAAGGAAATGCCCAGCTAACTATAACATGTGTGAAACCTATGGTTTTTTAAGTGAATTTGCAAGGTTTTTTAAATGCTAATTCCTAACTATAACGTGTGTGAAACATATGGTTTTTTCAGTGAATTTGTACGTTTTTTTAAATGCTAAGTTATGTATTTATTTTTTATTTTTTTTTCTAGTTTTTCACCGTGCGCACACCCTGGGCCCTCAGGATTGAAGGGGAATTATTTCCCCAACTTAAAACGCGCCATAGGGCGTGTTTGCACACGTCACCTCAGGCCCCGTCCCCTTACTTCCCCACTGTGTAAACATGCCCTGTGGCCGTTTTTTAAGTTGGGAGATTAAGTCCCCTTGAATCCTGAGGATCCCTAGGGGCAAAATAACCCACTAGGTACGTCCAGTAAGCGCCATTGCAGAGAGGTGTAAAAAGGGGCACGGCCTGCACCACCTCTCTGCAACGCAGAGCAGTGGCACTTACTGGAAGCACCTGGTGGGCTAGTTGGCCCCCAGGGTCCCTCAGGATTGAAAGGGAATTATTTCCCCAACTTAAAACGCGCCACAGGGCGTGTTTGCACACGTCACCTCAGGCCCCGTCCCCTCCCTTCACCACTGTGGAAACGCACTCTGTGGCCGTTCTAAGTTGAGAGATTAAGTCCCCTTGAATCCTAAGGGTCCCTTGGGTCAAACTAGCCCACTAGGAACCTCCAGTAAGCGCCACAGAGCTGCGTTGCATAGAGGTGTAAAAAGGGGCATGGCCTCAGAACACCTGTCTGCAACGCAGCTCCCTGGCGCACACTGGAGATACCTGTTGGGCTAGTTGGCCCTCAGGGACCCTCAGTATTGAAGGGGAATTAATTTCCCAACTTACAACTGGCCAGGGGGCGCGTTTGCAGAGTGCTGCAAGGAGGGGGCATGGCCTCCAGCGTGATGCCGGTCTTTTATTTATTTTATTTTTTTAAGAAGGAGGGCTGTGTGGCCCCTCTTCTTTTTCTAATTTACTGGCCCTGGGGACCCCATCCCCCAGGGCCTGCACCCTAATATTTTTGTTGAAAAAAATAAATTTGGCCCTCCCAAGGCCTTAATCGGCCCCGGGGACCCTAACCCCCGGGTCATGGGCTTTTTTTTATTTAAATTCTTTAGGAGGGGGCTGCGTTGCCCCCCTCCTCAGGCCACTTATGGCTCCGGGGACCCCATCCCATGTATTTAGACACTTATTTACCCATGTCTTCTTCCATTCATTTTTAGCTATACATATATTACAATTTTTTTTTCTTCAGAAAGACACATATGTCATCAGTGATGTAATATCTGATGTCATCAGCAGCGGATTGCGGTCGCGTGAGTTATAGTTGCCTGCAGTAACTATAACGGGGGAATTTCATTGGTTTTTTTCGAAGGAAATGCCCAGCTAACTATAACATGTGTGAAACCTATGGTTTTTAAGTGAATTTGCAAGGTTTTTTAAATGCTAATTCCTAACTATAACGTGTGTGAAACCTATGGTTTTTTCAGTGAATTTGTACAGTTTTTTAAATGCTAAGTTATGTATTTATTAATATATTTTTTTAAACAAAACTTTTTCACGGCGCTGCGCGAACTTCGCAGATTTTTTTCTGTTTGGATGGTGCGCGCTGGGTGCGCGCACTCGGCGATTTTTCGAAAAAAAAATAAAAAAAATTTTGCCCTTGGGGGTCCTTCTGGGACCCCCTGACCACAGCTAGGGGGTCGGGAAGTGTCCACGCTGCCCCCTTTTCACGTTCTCCACATTAGTTTTTCACCCCCTCAGAGTGCGAGAGACAAAATGGCGGCCGACACTTCCTGGTTTCGACCGATTCGAATGTTTACTAAGATCTACCAACCAATCAGAATTGCGCTCGCGCACGGCAAGGTGCGCGCACCCAGCGCGCACGCTGCGCGCGTATAGATATATATATTGATTTAAATGCTATTTTCTCAGAAAATACTGAACAGATTTACACCAAACCTGCAAAAGGCACTTCATGGACCTTATGGCTACCTCTCTGCCAAATTTCACGTAATTCTGTTCAGCCGTTCGGGCTGTAGCTGCGACTAAAGTCCCTATGGAAAAATCCATGGGGAAAACACGTTTTGGGACCCCCCCTTTTTCTCGGCCCCCGCTTGACGAATCACCCCGAGACTTTCAGGGTAGGAGCGGAGCGGAGCGCCCCATTAGTTTTGAAAATTTCGCGAAGATTCGTCAATCGGCGCCAAAGTTATTCAAAATAGAATTTTGAGATTTCCTATGGAAACACGGTCCTAACTATAACTATCTACTGGCGACCGGCAGTAGATAATATATATATATATATTCACTGAAAAAACCATAGGTTTCACACATGTTATAGTTAGCTGTACATTTTACTGATAAAAAACCAATGAAATTCCCCCGTTATAGTTACTGTAGGCAACTATAACTCACGCGACCGTAATCCTCTGCTGATGCTAATACTGTATTTAGACACTTATTTGCCCATGTCTTCTTCCATTAAATTTTAGCTATACATATATTACAAATATTTTTTTTTCATAAAGACACATATGTCATCAGCAGAGGATTACGGTCGCGTGAGTTATAGTTGCCTACAGTAACTATAACGGGGGAATTTCATTGGTTTTTTATCAGTAAAATGTACAGCTAACTATAACATGTGTGAAACCTATGGTTTTTTCAGTGAATTTGCAAGGTTTTTTAAATGCTAATTCCTAACTATAACGTGTGTGAAACCTATGGTTTTTTCAGTGAATTTGTACAGTTTTTTAAATGCTAACTTACTTTACGCCATTCGTGGCGTGCGCGCCCAGTTAACGCAGTTCGTTCCGTGCGCGCACGGTGCGCTTCGCGCACCGTGTGCGCACAGTGAGCACGCGGTGCGCTTCGCGCACCGCGCGCCCACTTTACGCAGTTAGTGCCATGCACGCACGGTGGTCACGCGGTGCGCTGCGCGCACCGCGTGACCACATTATGCGGGATGGGCCATGTACGCACTATGCGCTTCGCGCACCGTGCGCACATGGGGGACATATTATGCGCATCGTTGTGAAATGTTTTGTTTATTATTTTCATTGGTTTGATATGCCATGCATAAATGGTGCCCTTCGGGCACCATTTGCACATGGGGTGGGGAGAGTGTGGATAATTTTTTTTTTTTTAAACAAATTTTTACCGTACGCGTACGGTAAGCGTAATCAGCGATTTTTCGAAAAAAAATAAAAAAAAAATTTTGGGCCTTGGGGGTTGTTTGGGGGCCCGTATATCACTGCTGGGTGATTATTATCTCAATATACTGCCCCTTTACACATTTTTGGGCTTCATTTATGCTGCCCCACTCAGAGTGCGAGAGAGAAAATGGCGGCCGCCGCTTCCTGGTTTCGGCCGATTCGAATGTTTACTAAGATCTAAGAGCCAATCAGAATCGCGCTCGCGCACGTCACCGTACGCGTACGGTAAGCGCACCGTAAGCGCACCGTAAGCGCACCGTAAGCTGGCTCAGATATATATATTGATTTAAAGGCTATTTTCTCAGAATCTACTGAACAGATTTACACCAAACCTACAAAAGGCACTTCCTTGACCTGAGGACTACCTCTCTGCCAAATTTCAAGTAATTCTGTTCAGCCGTTCGGGCTGTAGCTGTGTCTAAAGGTCCTATGGAAAAATGCATGGGAAAAACGCGTTTTGGGACCCCCCTTTTATCTCAGCCCCCGCTTGACGAATCCCCCCGAGACTTTCAGGGTAGGAGCGGAGCGTAGCGCCCCACCTATTTTGAAAAATTTGCGAGGATTCGTCGACCGGCGCAAAAGTTATTCAAAATAGAATGTTGCGGATTTCCTATGGAAACGTGGTCCTAACTATAACTACCTACTGGCGACCGCCAGTAGGTAATATATATATTATCTACTGGCGGTCGCCAGTAGATAGTTTTAGTTAGGACCGTGTTTCCATAGGAAATCCGCAACATTCTATTTGGAATAACTTTGGCGCCGGTTGACGAATCCTCGCCAAATTTTCAAAATAGGTGGGGCGCTCCGCTCCGCTCCTACCCTGAAAGTCTCGGGGGGATTCGTTAAGCGGGGGCTGAGAAAAAAGGGGGGTCCCAAAACGCGTTTTCCCCATGCATTTTCCCATAGGACATTTAGTCCGAGCTACAGCCCGAACGGCTGAACAGAATTACTTGAAACTTTAAGGGTAGGAGCGGAGCGGAGCGCCCCATTAGTTTTGAAAATTTCGCGAAGATTCGTCAATCGGCGCCAAAGTTATTCAAAATAGAATTTTGAGATTTCCTATGGAAACACGGTCCTAACTATAACTATCTACTGGCAACCGCAGGGTGTGCGCACGGTGAAAAACCAGAAAAAAAAATAAAAAATAAATACATAACTTAGCATTTAAAAAACCGTACAAATTCACTGAAAAAAACATAGGTTTCACACACGTTATAGTTAGGAATTAGCATTTAAAAAACCTTGCAAATTCACTTAAAAAACCATAGGTTTCACACATGTTATAGTTAGCTGTACATTTCACTCGTAAAAAACCAATGAAATTCCACGTTATAGTTAGATCAGGTAACTATAACTTGCGTGACCGCAATCCACAATGTGTCATTTCAGATGTCATCATTGATGTGATGAGTGATGTCACTGACCATGTCATGAGTGATGTAATATGTGACGTCATCAGCAGTTTATTGTGGGCGCGCAAGTTATAGTTACCTGATCCAACTATAACGTGGAATTTCATTGGTTTTTTACGAGTGAAATGTACAGCTAACTACAACATGTGTGAAACCTATGGTTTTTTAAGTGAATATATATATATATATATATATATATTCACTGAAAAAACCATAGGTTTCAGGCACGTTATAGTTAGGAATTAGCATGTAAAAAACCTTAGAAATTCACTGAAAAAAACATAGGTTTCAGGGGCGTTATAGTTAGCTGGACTTTTCACTCGTACAAAACCTTTGAAATTCCCCCGTTATAGTTAGTTCAGCTAACTATAACTCGCGCACCCGCAATGCACTGCTGATGACGTCACATATTACATCACTCATGACATGGTCAGTGACATCACTCATGACATCACTGATGACATCTCAAATGACATCACTGATGACATCATCCAGTGAATGTGTGTTTTTCTGAAAATTACATATGTTTTATATATGTATATCTCAAGGTCGATGGAAGAATAAATGGGTATATAAGTGTCTAAATGGATGATTTGTTTTTGATAAATTGATTGTATAACTGACTGATTAAGTGTATCTTAGTGAATACATGGCTTAGTGAGTAATGTTTAAATGTGTAAATATCTGTATCATCTTCTCACTTTGTGTATAAGTGGCTGCATGGGTTGGTGAGTAGCTACATGAGTGTCTATATAGGTTATTAGTTGGTTTTTTGAGTATCAGTATGAGTGTCTGAGTGTCTGTATGGTTCGGTGGGGGGTATTACGTAGTGCATAGGTGCATGAATGAGTGACTCACTGTTTGTATGTGTTGAAGACAGCATGTGTGCAGGACTGTATGGGTGGATGAGTGTGTGCATGGGTGTGTTAGTGAGTGATAGACTGTCTCAATAGTGTCTTTATGAGTAACTACATATGTTTTAAACTAGTATATGTGACTATTGGTGTATATAAATGAGTATATGTGAGAGTGAGAGATTGAAAGAGTTCCTGTATGAATAAGTATGTGTTTCTATAAGTGATTGTTTAAAAGACTAAGTATGTGTAAATTTCTGTAGAAGTAAGTGTGGTGGTGTGTGTATAACTGTATATGCAAGTAAATGGATGTTTGATTCTTTATTAGCATGAGTGACTATGTGTGTGAGTAACTCTATGGATTAGTGGCATTATGTAACAGGATGTATAGGTGTATGAGTACATATGATGAGTGAGTACATGTATGAGTGACTGTATAGGACTGTTGGTGAATGAGTGGATGTGTATGTGGATCTTAGAATTACTGAAGAGGTTGTTGTAACTGGTATTGGTATGTCCATTGTTTTGAACATTGTAGTTTCTATTTTTGAATGTGTGTATCAAAGGTTATATTAGGGGAAGAGGAGGTCTGCCACTCTATCACAAGGATGATGTCATCAGTGATGTCATTAGTGATGTCATTTGAGATGTCAGCAGTGAAGTCATGAGTGATGTCACTGACCATGTCATGAGTGATTTAATATGTGACGTCATCAGCAGTGCATTGCGGGCGCGCGAGTTATAGTTAGCTGAACTAACTATAACGGGGGAATTTCAATGGTTTTGTACGAGTGAAAAGTCCAGCTAACTATAACGCCCCTGAAACCTATGGTTTTTTCAGTGAATTTCTAAGGTTTTTTAAATGCTAATTCCTAACTATAACGTGCCTGAAACCTATGGTTTTTTAAGTGAATTTCAAAGGTTTTTTAAATGCTAATTTCTAACTATGCCTACAGAGATAGGACATGTGAAGAAAGAAGAAAAAACGCACAGAAAGAAATAAAAGAAATGCAGAAAGAAGCAACAGAAGTCCTCAAAGACGAAGAAAAGTGCAGGAAGAATGATAACGTGCAGAAAGAACAAACAGAAGAGCAGAAAGAAGCCTTGTTGCAAAATCATCCTGTACCCTCAACTTTTACAGACGGATACTGGTGGTAACTGAGTCTGACTAACCAGTCCTAGAGCCAGTGCTATGTTAAAAGACACTCAGAATACAGTGAAAACACCTACATACACTAGGGAACACTATGCGTTGGGGTCCCCCTGTGATCAGCATGACCTCCTCTGTAAGCCCCTAGTATATAATAGGGCAGGGGATTAAAACTACCTCTTAAAACGCGCCACAGGGCGTGTTTGCACCCGTCCCCTCACTTCCCCACTGTGTAAACACACCCTGTGGCCGTTTTAAGTTGGGAGATTAAGTCCCCTTGAATCCTGAGGGTCCCTAGGGTCCAACTAGCCCACTAGGTACCTCCAGTAAGCGCCACAGAGCTGCGTTGCAGAGAGATGTAAAAAGGGGCACGGCCTAGACCACCTCTCTGCAACGCAGCGGAGTGGTGCTTACTGGAAGCACCTGGTGGGCTAGTTGGCCCCCAGGGTCCCTCAGGATTGAAGGAGAATTATTTCCCCAACTTAAAACGCGCCACAGGGCTTGTTTGCACATGTTAACTCAGGCCCCGTCCCCTCCCTTCACCACTGTGTAAACACGCCCTGTGGCCGTTTTTAGTTGAGAGATTAAGTTCATTTGAATCCTGAGGGACCCTAGGGTCCAACTAGCCCACTAGGTACCTCCAGTATGCGCCACAGAGCTGCATTGCAGAGATGTGTAAAAAGTGGCATGGCCTGGACCACCTCTCTGCAACGCAGCTCAGTGGCGCTTACTGGAAGCACCTGGTGGGCTAGTTAGCTCCCAGGGGCCCTCAGGATTGAAGGGGAATTATTTCCCCAACTTAAAACGCGCCATAGGGCGTGTTTGCACACGTCACCTCAGGCCCCGTCCCCTCCCTTCACCACTGTGGAAACGCGCTCTGTGGCCGTTCTAAGTTGAGAGATTAAGTCCCCTTGAATCCTAAGGGTCCCTTGGGTCAAACTAGCCCACTAGGTACCTCCAGTAAGCGCCACAGAGCTGCGTTGCATAGAGGTGTAAAAAGGGGCGTGGCCTCAGAACACCTGTCTGCAACGCAGCTCCCTGGCGCACACTGGAGATACCTGTTGGGCTAGTTGGCCCTCAGGGACCCTCAGTATTGAAGGGGAATTAATTCCCCAACTTACAACTGGCCAGGGGGCGCGTTTGCAGAGTGCTGCAAGGAGGGGGCGTGGCCTCCAGTGTGATGCCGGTCTTTTATTTATTTTATTTTTTTAAGAAGGAGGGCTGTGTGGCCCCTCTTCTTTTTCTAATTTACTGGCCCTGGGGACCCCATCCCCCAGGGCCTGCACCCTAATATTTTTGTTGAAAAAAATAAATTTGGCCCTCCCAAGGCCTTAATCGGCCCCGGGGACCCTAACCCCCGGGTCATGGGCTTTTTAAAATTTAAATTCTTTAGAGGGGGCTGCGTTGCCCCCCTCCTCAGGCCACTTATGGCTCCGGGGACCCCATCCCCCGGGGCCGGCCTTTGTTTTTTATTAATTTAAAAATATATATATTTATAGAAACACCTAGGACATGCTGGACAAACCGTATGTACCTATCACCATGACGATTTGCGTGATATTCATTAAAAGGCGACTATGCATAGAATGAATCCACATGGAATGTATTTGCACCGCTAGTGAAGCTCTGACGTGTCTGACTCCCTACCGTGCCTAATCCCGGCTCTCCCGCCGGTGGGTACTCTCCAAGTAGACACCCTTGTCGTTTATTTATACAAACATGGGTAGCTATTGACGGGCACATTTAATATACACGCACACCAAGCCATTCAAAGGGGATTCGACAAAAATTCGACCAAACTATGCAAGAAACCCCCCTCACGGTTCATAAAAAACACATCCACTGCCGGAAGTGTAATATTTTTTATTTTACTCTCTGGAAAGGAGACGAACCTCACTTGAGAGTCACAGCATGCTTCTGGCTGAGCCCAATGCTGTGTTACACCCACCAGTGCCGGCCGATTGCCTCACACCTCTGTGTTGTATTCCACCAGCTAGTGCGTATGCTATGACACTCTCTAGCCCATGTGCACTGTAACACCACCCCGTGAATATGTATTGCCACACTTGCCTTCGCACGGGTTATATTGCCCCATCTAACGTGCCTTCCTCGATGTGTATGTTATAACGCACAGCGCTATGCCATACATATTACAATCTGGGATCCATATCTTTGTCACAGTGCATATGCAACGTTACACTCCCCAGCACATATTTTATATTACAACTTTAGGGGCAGATTTATGAGCCCCTTGCGCCACTTTTGCGTCACTTTTCCCATGTTAAAAGTGACGCAAAATTGGCGCAAGGGGCTCATAAATCTGCCCCTTAGAGACTAGTTATGTTACACAACACTGCCCTGTGCATATTACACTCCAAGGCGCATATCGCATAGCACGCGCTAGTGCCTGTGCTATCTCGCGCTCTCCAATGAATCTGTCATTGCACACAATGTATTGCATATTATATTTCACGCCCCGGTTCATCTTATATCACACTTTTTGGTGCATAGTTTATACCATATACTACATCTAGTTTTCATTTTCAATCGTGCTCTCAGGACTATGTTCTATATAACACTGCGTCCACCTACCCTTTTCACGGGCATTACATTTTGCGATGGGACTTCTGCCAAGTGAGCCCGGAGTCACAGTCACAAACGTCCTCTTCTTCCTGAATAAAAGTGAGATTATGCTGCATACTTGTTCATATTTTAAGTAGTTCGCACAGACGCACATTTTAAAAACAATAAAGTTCCTAATACCCACCTTCTCTGAACAGTTAGCTTGCTGCCCCATCCACCTCCTCCCTATCCTCTGTTGTCTGAATCCATGGACTAGCCTCCTCCCTCCTGCCATGCATGGTCTGATGTGCTGCCACTGCCCTCCATTTAGCATGATGTACCAGTCCACTCCTCCTGCCCTCCATTGCTCAATTCTATGGCCATCATTGACCTCCTGCTTAGCCTCTGTGCTTAGCTTGCTGCCCCTATTCTCCTTCCCCCTGCCCTCCGATGTCTTTGTGCATGCCCCTGCTCCATCCTTTTTGCCCACTATGTTCCATGGACCTGCCACTCCTATCTACTCTGAGTGTTCTGTTGAGCTGCCACTTCCCTCCCACCTGCCTAGCATTGTCAGGTGACTGTAACCTGTCCCTGCCACCTCCACCCTGCCTGTCCACATGCCATGCCCCTATCCCCTTCCTCCTGTCCTCCATGGTCCATTTTACTGCCACACCCTTCTGCCCTCCCTGATCTGTTGTGCTGCAACTGCTCCTCCTGCCTGCCCCACACGGTCTGTTGTGAGGCCCCTTCCCTTGAACTCTCTTGTCTGTGCCCAGGTCCTGACCCTCCCTTCTATCCTCCATGGTCCTTTGTGCATGCCCATGCACCCTCCTTCTTGCCCATCATAGCCATTGTGCTGCCACTAACCCTCCCGCTTGCCATGCATGGTCTTCTGTGCTGCCATGGCCCCTCCCACCTTCCCTGTGTGGTCAGCTAGCTGCCCCTGACCCCCTCCCACCTTCCCTTCATGGTCTGTGTGTATGCCACCATAGTCTCATTGTTGCTCTCCATGGTGTGTCTTGTTTCTAGTGCCCATCCTGCCTGACCTCCATGGTCATCTTGCTGCTCCTGCCCTGCCACCTTGCCCCCAGCCCTCTGTTTCCATGGGCAGACCCCCTATTCCCTCCCTCCTGGCTTGTCCGTTCCATTGTAATGCCCCTGATCCGTCCCTCCTGCCCTTTATGGTCTGTTATGCTGCAGCTTTCTCTCCTGTCTGTCGATTATGGTCAGCTAGCTACCATTGCCTCTTTCCCATCTGTTCGCTGTTGTCCATGTGCATGGTCCTGTCCCCTCCCTATTGCTTTCTATGGATTGTTGTGCTGCACTCCCGTCCCGCATGCGCTGTGTGGTGTATTGTGCTGCTGCAAACCCTGATGCCTGCCCTGTAGGGTCAGTTTGGTGCACCTCTCCATGTCCCTCCTGTCCTCTATTATCCGAGTCCATGTCCCTACCCCAATTCCTCCTGCCTACCATGATTCAATGTACCATACTTGCGAACATTTTGAACTTGGTAAGAGGGAGATTTTGAAAAAAACTGGGGTATTGATTTTCCCCTTTGAGTTACATTGAAGAAGAGGAGATTGTAGACAGAAGACAGATCAAAAAAAGCCCATTTGAGCTTAAAAACATTGGACGTTTCCTGGCTGAAACGGGTCTGTTGGCATGTATGGTTGTACTACCACTGCCTCTTCCTTCTGCCCACAATGGTCTATTATATTGCCACAGCCTCTCTTGCCAGTCCTGTATTGTTGGTTTGTTGCCCCTGCCCCCCTTTCCACTGCCCTCCATAGTCTGTTGTGCTGCCACTGCCCTTCCTGCCTGCCCAGTGTGGTCAAATTGTTGCCTCTGCACTCTCCTACCTGCCTTCAATTTTCAGAGTCCGTGCCCCTGGCCTCTGCCTCTCAACAGTATCCCAATGAACAACTAGATTGCTAACATTCTATATTTATTACAAAAGTGTGGAACGCCTGACGTCATCTTGATGTCATCAAAACTGTAATACCTAGAGTATTTCCTTTAGAAATTACATATATGAGAGGGTCTTATTTGCATCAAAATTATGGTTAGTGCTCTAAAAAACTAAAATGAGGACATATTTTCTGAGTTTTCAAATAGCGACAAAGAACTTTTACATTATTTGTAATCTTTATGTTTTTTTATCCAGTTGACCACTTGATTAATTGTTGCACCTTGGCGAGAGGATGTGGTGTTACTTCCAGAGCTGCAGACTTTGCAACTGGGGAACCAGGTTGGAGTTTCTGCTTCAGCTCAACATTCCGTGATTGTGGTCAAATCACTTAATCTCCCCATGTCTACAACCAAAATGAATTTGATCTTGTGTGATGTAACCAATGCTCATGTAAAGCATTCCAATACCTGACAAGTCTGCACTATATAAAACTGCAAATACACATAAAATAAGTGTTTTGCACACTTCTGTCATTGGGCTACATGTGGGCTACATCTGGGTGTTTTTTGTGCTGCATTTAGGCTCTTTTGTGTCTGGTGGCCATCTTGGGAGATTTATTTGTTATGAAGTTTCCTAATTTCCTCATTTACTGCAGTCTCCTCAGTAGGAAATGCTTTCAGTTTTTTACTTTGATTCCATCAAGAAGGTATTCAGATATGTCACACATTTGCCATAAATTCTGAATGTTAGCACTCTAGTTGCTCATTAGATCACTGTAGTAAAGCTACTGCTCACCACGGAAGTCTGCTGCTGGTATTAAAAGTGCATGTTTCAGTCTGCATATCAGAATTTTTTAATGAAATAGAAGAGGATTTGAGAAGTCACTCAAAATGTGCCCTAATTTTTCTTTCTTCAGCACTAATCATAATTTCTATGGCAAAATGAACCCCCTCATTGTGTTCCTTTTTAAATTAAATGTTTTAAGTGTTACCAGTTTATTCCAATCAAGATGGCTTCAGGTGTGCCATACTTTTGTCATAAGTAAGACAGTAAGCGCTCTAGTTGTTCTTAAGAACACTCTGGGGCGTTCTGTCATTAGGCTATACTTGGGCTACATCTGAGTGATATTTGGGCTCTTTTGTCTCTGGTGGCCATCTTGGGAGATTTATTTGTTATGAAGTTTCCTAATTTCCTCATTTACTGCAGTCTCCTCAGTGGGAATACTTTCAGTTTTTTATTTTGGTTCCATCAAGAAGGCATTCAGATGTGTCACACATTTGCCATAAATTCTGAATGTTAGCACTCTAGTTGCTCATTAGATCACTGTAGTAAAACTACTGCTCACCAGGGAAGTCTGCTGCTGGTATTCAAAGTGCATGTTTCAGTCTGCATGTCAGAATTTGTTTATGAAATAGAAGAGGATTTGAGAAGTCAAAATGTGACCTAATTTTTCTTTCTGCAGAACTAATCATAATTTCTATGGCAAAATGAACCCCCTCATTTTGTTCCTTTGTAAATTAAATGTTTTAAGTGTTACCACTTTATTCCAATCAAGATGGCTTCAGGTGTGCCATACTTTTGTCATAAGTAAGACTGTTAGCGCTCTAGTTGTTCGTTAGAACACTCTGGGACATTCTGTCATTGGGCTATACTTGGGCTACATCTGGGTGATATTTGGGCTACATTTGGGCTCTTTTGTCTCTGGTGGCCATCTTGGGAGATTTATTTGTTATGAAGTTTCCTAATTTCCTCATTTACTTCAGTCTCCTCAGTAGGAAATACTTTCAGTTTTTTACTTGGTTCCATCAAGAAGGCATTCAGATGTGTCACACATTTGCCATAAATTCTGAATGTTAGCACTCTAGTTGCTCATTAGATCACTGTAGTAAAGCTACTGCTCACCGGGGAAGTCTGCTGCTGGTATTCACAGTGCATGTTTCAGTCTGCATGTCAGAATTATTTTATGACATAGAAGAGGATTTGAGAAGTCAAAATGTGCCCTAATTTTTCTTTCTGCAGCACTAATCATAATTTCAATGGCAAAATGAATCCCCTCATTGTGTTCCTTTGTAAATTAAATGTTTTAAGTGTTACCACTTTATTCCATTCAAGATGGCTTCAGGTGTGCCATACTTTTGTCATAAGTAAGACTGTTAGCGCTCTAGTTGTTCATTAGAACAGTCTGGAACATTCTGTCATTGGGCTATACTTGGGCTCCATCTGGGTGATATTTGGGCTACATTTGGGCTCTTTTGTCTCTGGTGGCCATTTTGGGAGACTTATTTGTTATGATGTTTCCTAATTTCCTCATTTACTACAGTCTCCTCAGTAGGAAATACTTTCAGTTTTTTACTTTGATTCCATCAAGAAGGCATTCAGATGTGTCACAGATATGCCATAAATTCAGAATGTTAGCACTCTAGTTGCTTATTAGATCACTGTAGTAAAGCTACTGCTCACCAGGGAAGTCTGCTGCTGGTATTGAAAGTGCATGTTTCAGTCTGCATGTCAGAATTTTTTTAATGAAATAGAAGAGGATTTGAGAAGTCACTCAAAATGTGCCCTAATTTTTAGGTCTCGTTTGAGTCAGCGCTTTAGCGCTGCTCTCGCGAGAGCTTTTGTAAAAGGGGGATCTGGAAGTGCAAACTAGTGCTTTTCAGGCCTCCAAATACAGTGCATGTGCGCCGGGCGCGCGCACCATTTGGCAGCCTGAAAAGCACTGTCTGATCACTGTCGCGGCCGTTTTGATGTCCCCAGTGAGCCGCGCGGCCACTGAGGACATCAAAGCGGCCGCGACAGTGCACACCATTTGCCACCCCCTTCCTGCTTCACACGTTTTCACCGGGCTGCAGGTTGTTGGATTTTCAGAGCTTTACCCACACCCCACCTCTTCAGCCAACTTACTCGCCATGTCTGCTCTGGATTCTTGTGCCTGGCTGTTGTGGGCATCCTGAGAATGCGCTGCCAGGGTGCCCGTCTGGATCACCGGAAAATGCTGGACTCCTGCCCAAGTGTCCTGTAGACAGTACAGTCCAAGCCATCGTGCCAATTCTGTCCTTGGGGGGTTTATGAAAGAAATGTCACAGCAACTCTGGGTCCGTCTCCTGCGAAGGCGGTCTGTTTACGTCCTCCAGCTCGCCCTCTGTTGAGTTTGCTTCTGATTTAAATTAATCCATCCACTTTTTCCTTACTGGGTTTGGCAGTTTAACTTTTCATTAAGCGGTATAGGCTGACAGGGCTGAAAACGCAAAATGTTATTTGCTAAAACCCGGCAAAGACTAGCGAGCCAGAGCGGCGACCTTGGAGCTGGGAGACCAGGATCGAGTGACCTGGCTTTTCTAATATTCCTCTGAAGGGTGCATCATCTCAGAGCCTCAGAGAGGACGTTCTCGTGGGAGTAACTCTGCACCAGGACACAGATGCTCGCAGAAGCCGTCCTTTAATATTCTAGCTCAGTGGGTGGAGGCCCTGCAGCAGAGGTCTTTAGGCACTTGGCTTTCGAGCGACTGAATACTGCTTTCACTCTTCGAGGGATGATGAATCGACTAAGACTAAGACTACTGAAACAGAAGGCATTAAAGTGGGTGACAATGCAAAAGGATTCAAAGTGTCGGACTCCAGTGTGAACTCTTGGTTGTTCCTGCCGGGATCAGAGCTCGTGACTTGAAGACCGCACTTGTTTATTGGATAATAACACTTAGTTCGCGGAGCCATTTGGCTGGTTATTGAGAGTAAAATATGCCACTGCATCCTTCACCCCAACTACACATTGCGGATTCCTCCGATCCAACCGCCTTTTATCCTGATGAAAGGCTCCAAGGGACGCAGTCTGGCGATCTTTAGAACTTCCTACAACGCGATGTGACTGAGCCTCCATGTCTTCGAACGGTCCTTAGCCCCCCCTCTCTGTATTACCAAGATACTTCATGTTCACTATCCAAGTGTATATTTGACAGAATTTAGGAACCAGAACAGGAAAAGGTGGTTGGTTCCGCCTCAAAAATAAAAAGCTTTGACTACAATCACATGGCATGTGCTAGCGTCTAACATGTGAATGTGTCTCCACGAGGCGTAAGTGCTAGCTCAGGCTTTGCATCATGCCCACACACCGTGTGAATCTGGACAAATGACATCATCTCACTGTTCCTCAGTGCCTGTATGTCAGCACTAGGAGTGCTTAGAAATGTGTCACATGCTGCTTATATAGCGTTATGTAAATTACGGACTTGGCCTGCTGCACGCCACACCTGGCTGCACGCCACACACTGCTGCACACCTCACACTGCTGCATGCCACACACTGCTGAACGCCACACACTGCTGCACGCCACACACTGCTGCACGCCTCACACTGCTGCACGCCACACACTGCTGCACGCCTCACACTACTGCACACCGCTGTTGGAAAGGCGTTCGCCGGATGGGGGTTCGATGCCCGTCTTGCCCACCCCTTTGACCCACCTCTCCCACGTAGGCCGAACTAGGCGCGCCCACCCTGATATACACTACGAACAGAATGACACCACACGTTTTCTTTGTAGGACGATAGGTTCTTTTATCGATGATTTTCAAGGGATCTTTATGATCCAAGATGCAAGTAGTACAGCAGTGGCACAAAGTACCACAAATCGGTCGTGGGGAATGGGGGTAGCGGGACAGTCTTTCAAGATAGTGTCTCTGCGAAATACCCTGCGGATAGCTCACAATCCTCGAGCTGGAGGGTGTCGATTCTCTGGGCGATCTCTTACCGAGTCGTCCTCAAGGGGAGCGCCGCGAGTCTCTCAGCAGGCACAGGTGGTCGGAGTTCGGGAGCCGCGATTCCGTCAGCAAGGCTCAGATGGTTCAATAGCTGGGGGCCGCGAGTCACTCAGCAGGCCCAGGTGGTTCAGTGCTCGGGAGCCGCGACCTCGTCAGCAGGGCTCAGATGGTTCAGTAGCAAGAGGCCGCGAGTCACTCAGCAGGCCCAGGTGGTTCAGTGCTTGGGAGCCGCGACCTCGTCAGCAGGGCTCAGATGGTTCAATAGCAAGAGGCCGCGAGTCACTCAGCAGGCCCAGGTGACTTCAGCGTTCAGGAGCCGCGACAGCGTCAGCAGGCTCGGATGGTTCCAGGTCTTCTCTACCTTCGTTTCTCCGGCACCCCTTGTTATACTCCGCTTGCTCTTTGAAGTCCGGGGTCCTCGCAGAGGGGGGACTGGGGTGACGGAGGGGGCTCGGCGGGATTTCCTGCCGCTCACTTCTGTGGTCTTTTCAGGTGGGTCTGGGAGGGACCCCAGACGCTCGGCAGGGGAGGCGCCTGCTCCCCAGGGGCCTGGTGGCCGATGGAGTTTTCCCGGGGAAGGCGACCCGAGGTGTGACTGGGCTGGCGCCTTTGGGTCTGGCTCGAGGGTTCCCGCTTCCTCGGTCGGACATGCGTGGTAGGGTGTCGAGTCTGTCAGGGCTCTGGCCGTCCCTCGGATCTGGGTGGCTGGGGCGGCCGGAGTCGGAGATGTCGTGTCTTGAGGGTGGTTGCAGGTTGGCTGGATGATTGGGAGGGCAACGCCGTGAGGCCGGTCTCACAGCCGCACACTGCTAAACGAAACACTGCTGCACTCCAAACACTGCTGCACGCCACACACTGCTGCACGCCACACACTGTTGCACGCCTCACACTGCTGCACGCCACACACTGCTGCACGCCACACACTGCTGCACGCCACACACTGCTGCATGCCACACACTGCTGCACACTGCTGCATTACTCACTGCTGCATGCTGCACGACACTGCTGCACGCAGCACACTGCTGCACGCCGCACACTGCTGCATGCCGCACACTGCTGCATGCCGCACACTGCTGCACGCCACAGTGCTGCATGCCTCACACTGCTGCACGCCGCACACTGCTGCATGCCGCACACTGCTGCACGCCGCACACTGCTGCACGCCACACACTGCTGCACGCCGCACACTGCTGCACTCCACACACTGCTTTTATGCGAGTTTATGCTACTGACATTGTAAATGACAATGCCTTTTATTTGTTTTAAAACCAAAACATAAATAAAAAGCATTGTAATTTTACAATGCCAATAGCTCAAACTCTTATAAATGCGAGACCTATTGCATTGCAAATGCTTGTTCTTTCTGCAGCACTAATCATACTTTCTATGGCAAAATGAACCCCCTCATTTTGTTCCTTTTTAAATTAAATGTTTTAAGAATTACCACTTTATTCCAACCAAGATGGCTTCAGGTGTGCCATACGTTTGTCATAAGTAGGACTGTTAGTGCTCTAGTTGTTCTTTAGAACACTCTGGGAAGCTGCAGTAGAACACAAAGAAATCAACTGACAGTCTCTGCCCTTGTTGGATGTACATGTTTTCTTGAGAATGTCAAACTTCATTCTCACATGACTGAGAAAGATAATGTGAATTTACAGAAAATATGCTCTCAGTTAGCTAATAGATCACCTTCCAAACCTCTGTGGGAAAAGCATGAGAAAATAGTTTTCTCTCAAACATGATTCATGATATCACAGCAGAAGTCTTTTTCACATGGTAAAATCAGCTTAGAACACACCACAATTCCTAAAATGAGTATGGTACCATCAACAAATGATTTATAATGTAACTAAAGTCTTAAAACCTTCTATTAACTGCAATGCTTTTTAATGAGGTGCTATCATGTATATTGGTCCCAAGATGGCTGCCAACACTTCTTGGATGAAGTGCTGACAGCCAATCAGATCTCACGATGAGATGTGTGGTTAGGCTCTGCCCAGATATATATGTGAATTTACTTTAGATTTTCTCAGGAACTACTGAACGGATTTACACCATTTAAGCAAAAGGCACATGCCTGACCTGAGGACTACCTCTTTGCCAAATTTCAAGAAATTCTGTTCAGCTGTTCGGGCTGTACCTTCGACTAAAGGTCCTATGAGAAAATGCATGGGGAAAACGCGTTTTGGGACCCCCCTTTTTTCTCAGCCCCCGCTTGACGAATCACCCCGAGACTTTCAGGGTAGGAGCTGAGCAGAGCGCCCCATTAGTTTTGAAAATTTCACGAAGATAAGTCAACCAGCGCCAAAGTTATTCAAAATAGAATTTTCAGATTTCCTATGGGAACTCGGTTCTAACCATAACTATGTACTGGCGACCGCCAGTAGATAATATATAATAATATAGATAATATATATATATATATATATATATATATATATATATATATATATATATATATATATACTCCACAGATGGATGGGACCACCCGTTGCCTCCAAACCAAAGGGCGCGTCGAAGTAAAGACCTCCCAAACACGGTCATAAGTAATTCGCCAAACTTTCTCAACAAAAGCAATCGACGCCGTGTCTGTGCGCAAAAATTATTTAATGTCAGCTGAAAGTGGTAGATGCGTTTCGCCTGTCCTGCAGGCTTGTTCACCACCAATTCAATAAAGTTTCCATGGCTTTTTTAACTGTGAATGTGAACAAGTCACATGGTGAACTACAACAATAAAACCGGACAACAGACTCGTAGTTTCATATAGTGCATCATACGGGTTAAAATAATTAAGGGTGAATACCAAATTTGACAAACATAATTAATCAGAAATGTTGCAGAATAAAACAACATAAGTTCCTTACATTATATTGTGAAATTCAATTTGATTTGTGCAATTTATCGTACATTTGTTGCTAGAATAGGGCTGACAAATGTTTTTGACCATGGTGGTCCATTCTCAACATGTACTTGTTACGTTTAACAAAATTATTTGCAAAATCAGTATTAGGTCAACATAAATTGACATAACCATTGTGTTGGTTTTAGCAAAATAAGCAATGCATATAGTTCTGCCCCAGTGGGCAAAATGTACAACACAAATTAAATTGAAAACCCATATGCACAACATTTCGTCTGTAGTTACTCATTGTCCAATAAGTGTCAAAATGAAATTATAACAAAAAGATATAATAAAACCTGAAAAAAGAAGATTAAACAAAGACGGGAGGAACCTATAGATGAGTATGTAGATCTTCTTCCATATTAAGACCATGTGGGATCTTAGTGTTAAGTCTAATAATGTAGCAGGATTCTAACTTGCGCAACTTTTTCTCCCGGTTGCCACCCCGGCTATTGACTGGAATAGCATCAATAACAAAGTAAAAGAGACCCTCAGCATTTTTAGTGTGGTACTGTTCGAAATGTCGGGCCACGGGGTAAGATTTGTCCCCATTTTTGATGGCACGCAAATGTTGCAGCACTCTCTTGTGTACAGGGAGGATGGTGGAGCCTACGTATTTCAAGCCACACGGGCATTGGAGCACTTAGACTGCGTAATCTGTCTTGCAAGAAAATTGTCCCTTAATTTGTTGTTCAGACTTCTGAGCAAAGCCTACTGGGAAACTGGTAGTATTTTTCCCAAACATACATGCCTTGCACTTAAGGCATTTGATAAAACCATCCCTTCTACTCAACCATGAGCTGGTCGGTCTTTTTTGAATGCTAGTGGGTAGCATATTGCTGACCAGAGCTTGATGGAGGGATCTAGCTTTTCTGAAGGTGAACTGAGGTCTCCTTTGCATAAGTTTACCTAGCACAGGATCATTACGGATAATATGCCAGTGTCTGTAGATGATAGTTCTTAGTTCATTTTGTTGGTTGTTGTAAGTGGTGATAAACCTACATTGGTTGGTATCTGATTGTAAGACTTTGGCTGATTTGCTGTCTTTATTAAAGAGCATCTGTTCTCTGTTAGTCTTTTTTACTTTAAAGACAGCTTGATTCAGGCATGCTTCGGAGTAGCCTCTTACTCGAAAGCGGGATTTGAGGCATGATAATTCCTTGTCTAAATCCCGCTCATTGCTGCAATTGCGCATAGCTCTAAGGCATTCCCCATAGGGGATGCTTTTAACTAGTTTGGCTGGATGGAAACTCGTAGCATGCAATAACGTGTTTCCATCCGTAGACTTCCGATACAGTTTAGTCTGCAATTTACCATCACTTACATACACTGTAAGATCTAAAAAGTTAATTTCAGAAGCACTGATTACACTGGTCAGTTTTAAGTTCAAATCATTTGTTTGTAGTTTTTTAACAAATTCCTGGGCACTTTTCATAGTGCCTTTCCAAATAATGAAAAGGTCGTCAATATAATGACTCCAGTGTATTACATTGTCCTGCCACTCTGCATGCCATAGCGTCTGGACCACCTGCTCCTCCCACCAGCCCATATGCAAATTAGCATAGCTGGGGGCGAAGCAGGTGCCCATCGCCGTTCCGCATATTTGGTGATATAACTCACCATTAAACAAAAAGAAATTGTTCTCAAGACAGATGGTAATCGTTCTGAGTAACATTTGTGTATGGTGCCAAAACTTTGCTGGACGAGTTCCCAAAAAATATTTACATGCATTTATGCCATCCTTGTGGCGAATACTGGTGTACAGAGTGGTAGCGTCTATGGTCATCGATAGAAAGTCAGCTTCCCAAGGAACATCATATACTTTACGTAAAAAGTCACTCGTATCTAAGATAAACGATGGTAGAAGTTTAACAAAAGGGCATAAAAAGGAATCAACAAATTTGGAAGTGTGCTCGAAAGCTACGTAAAGTATATGATGTTCCTTGGGAAGCTGACTTTCTATTGATGACCATAGACGCTACCACTCTGTACACCAGTATTCGCCACAAGGATGGCATAAATGCATGTAAATATTTTTTGGGAACTCATCCGGCAAAGTTTTGGCACCATACATAAATGTTACTCAAAATGATTACCATCTGTCTTGAGAACAATTTCTTTTTGTTTAATGGTGAGTTATATCACCAAATATGCGGGACGGCGATGGGCACCTGCTTCGCCCCCAGCTATGCTAATTTGCATATGGGCTGGTGGGAGGAGCAGGTGGTCCAGACGCTATGGCATGCAGAGTGGCAGAACAATGTAATACACTGGAGTCATTATATTGACGACCTTTTCATTATTTGGAAAGGCACTATGAAAAGTGCCCAGGAATTTGTTAAAAAACTACAAACAAATGATTTGAACTTAAAACTGACCAGTGTAATCAGTGCTTCTGAAATTAACTTTTTAGATCTTACAGTGTATGTAAGTGATGGTAAATTGCAGACTAAACTGTATCGGAAGTCTTCGGATGGAAACACGTTATTGCATGCTACGAGTTTCCATCCAGCCAAACTAGTTAAAAGCATCCCCTATGGGGAATGCCTTAGAGCTATGCGCAATTGCAGCAATGAGCGGGATTTAGACAAGGAATTATCATGCCTCAAATCCCGCTTTCGAGCAAGAGGCTACTCCAAAGCATGCCTGAATGAAGCTGTCTTTAAAGTAAAAAGGACAGAGAACAGATACTCTGTAATAAAGACAGAAAATCAGCCAAAGTCTTACAATCAGATACCAACCAATGTAGGTTTATCACCACTTACAACAACCAACAAAATGAACTAAGAACTATCATCTACAGACACTGGCACAATATCTGTAAGGATCCTGTACTAGGTAAACTTATGCAAAGGAGACCTCAGTTCACCTTCAGAAAAGCTAGATCCCTCCATCAAGCTCTGGTCAGCAATATGATACCCACTAGCATTCAAAAAAGACCGACCAGCTCATGGTTGAGTAGAAGGGATGGTTTTATCAAATGCCTTAAGTGCAAGGCATGTATGTTTGGGAAAAATACTACCAGTTTCCCAGTAGGCTTTGCTCAGAAGTCTGAACAAAAAATTAAGGGACAATTTTCTTGCAAGACAGATTACGCAGTCTACGTGCTCCAATGCCCGTGTGGCTTGAAATACGTAGGCTCCACCATCCTCCCTGTACACAAGAGAGTGCTGCTACATTTGCGTGCCATCAAAAATGGGGACAAATCTTACCCCGTAGCCCGACATTTCGAACAGTACCATACTAAAAATGCTGAGGGTCTCTTTTACTTTGTTATTGACGCTATTCCAGTCAATAGCCGGGGTGGCAACCGGGAGAAAAAGTTGCGCAAGTTAGAATCCTGCTACATTATTAGACTTAACACTAAGATCCCACATGGTCTTAATATGGAAGAAGATCTACATACTCATCTATAGGTTCCTCCCGTCTTTGTTTAATCTTCTTTTTTCAGGTTTAATTATATATGTTTGTTATAATTTCATTTTGACACTTATTGGACAATGAGTAACTACAGACGAAATGTTGTGCATATGGGTTTCCAATTTAATTCGTGTTGTACATTTTACCCACTGGGGCAGAACTATATGCATTGCTTATTTTGCTAAAACCAACACAATGGTTATGTCAATTTATGTTGACCTAATACTGATTTTTCAAATAATTTTGTTAAACGTAACAAGTACATGTTGAGAATGGACCACCATGGTCAAAAAAATTTGTCAGCCCTATTCTAGCAACAAATGTACGATAAATTGCACAAATCTAATTGAATCTCACAATATAATGTAAGGAACTTATGCTGTTTTATTCTGCAACATTTCTGATTAATTATGTTTGTCAAATTTGGTATTCACCCTTAATTATTTTAACCCGTATGATGCACTATATGAAACTACGAGTCTGTTGTCCGGTTTTATTGTTGTAGTTCACCATGTGACTTGTTCACATTCACAGTTAAAAAAGCCATGGAAACTTTATTGAATTGCTAATGAACAAGCCTGCAGGACAGGCGAAACGTGTCTAGCACTTTCAGCTGGCATTAAATAATTTTTGCGCACAGACACGGCGGCGATTGCTTTTGTTGAGAAAGTTTGGCGAATATATATATATATATATAACTATAACTATCTACTGGCGACTGACAGTAAATAATATATATATATATATATATATATATATTCATTATTTCCAGATTGCTCCTTCTGTCTCCCCTCGCCCAAGGCAGGCAGGTCGTTTGGTGTCGGCGGAGCGCGCCGACGTTTTAAATTCCCAAATTTTGCAAGTGTAACGACCACCACCGAGCTGTTCTTTCACCAGATCTTTTTATTTTAGGAAACGCGTTTCGCCTGACACAGCAGGCTTGATCACACATAGAGTTGTGGGATGTATACACGTATATACCTTCAGGGAATCAAAACAGAAAACGGACTGTGTATGTTACTGTGGCGGCCATTTTAAGCTAGTCATAAACAGTAACGACAGCATGTATTCAGTGTAGTGCTGTATAGGTCCTTATACAGATGTTATTCTCAATACCTGAACTATTAAATTCATAATTCCAATCAGACCTATTTTGATCCTCAATATATGTTTCACATGTTTATTCATTATTCATTAAGCATAGTGCTCTGAATAAACATACACTTGAAACAATATAATAGAGTTGCTGTTATACACACAATAGTTAGTTAGGCTATGCGAGTTCTTGACACAGTGTCAGTGTTATTGTCCGCTGTAGGATCATTCTCCTAAAGTACGTGACATAATTTTATCCCCACTATACCAAAAGATCCACACCCTATTCAACAAAATTAAAATTCTGTGCCACCTTTACCCTATACAATCTATAAGTTACAGAAAAGAACTGAAACATATCATTAGGAATATGAAGGTTCTCTTATCTGTCATGTGATTCAATTTTCATGTTCTGGAAGAAAAGGGTAGGGGTATGTTACGATTCCCTTCCGGAGTCGGCCCCTTCCTTTCCTCCTAAAATTAAAACAAATTACAAAATTATTAGATTCCAATAATTGCAAATTAAAAATTATACTAAATTACCTCTTAATACACAAGCGTACAGATCAATTAGATATACAGAATACACCGTCAAATGAATGTTATTCTCGTAAATGTACACTCAATTCTTCGTCCTGATTTAATCCTCCTGGATATTTACTTTGTAAGTTAATGATGTGCCATGACTCCCTCTGTCTCAATTGTAGTTCTCTGTTACCACCTCTTCTATTGTACTCTATCTGTTCGATTGCAAAGAACGATAAAAGTGAGTTATTGGATAGGTGGTACTTGGCAAAATGTCTTGCCACAGGGTAGTGTGGATCTTTGTTCTTGATAGCTCGCATATGTTCCAACACTCTCTTTTTCACTGCCAGAGTGGTACTCCCCACATACCTTAAGTGGCAAGGACATTCAAGAACATAAATGACAAATGTGGTTCCACATGTAAGGAATTGTTCGATATTCTTTTCAGCTACAGGTGTACTGTATTTTTTCCGCATGTGACTGCTGCGGCACGCTCTACAGTGACCACACGGAAAAAATCCTTTCAAATTAAGGCGTGTGCTCTTTTGGGTTTTGGAAATATCACCTTTCATCAGAATGTCTTTCAGATTTCTGCTTTTCCTATAGGTGATTAATGGACGTGTAGATAGATCCTTTACCAAAGTAGGTTCAGTTTTCAGTGTATTCCAGTTCTTATTCAGAATTTTGGCAATGTTGTTGGATTCTGCATTGAATGTGAGGATAACCCTGGGTTGGTTAGCCCCTTCTTTCTCTTCCTCGGGTTTTTCTAGCAAAGTTGTTTCTCTCGAGATATTCTTCACTTTTTCTACCGCTCTGTCTAGCACCCATTTGGGATATCCCCTCTCTCTGAATCTTTCCAACATAACGTTTTGTTCTATGTAGAAATCTTCCATGGTACTACATTACCCAGGATTACCTGGATTGCGGAACGGGTGGCCTGGAGGTTACCCTGCAGACGGAGAACAGTGGGGAACTGTGGCGCTATTTTACCCCTTTTTAACAACTTTGCAAGAAAAGGTACTTTGCGGCAAACATCCCACTTGGGAGTTATCTTTCTGGACTACTGGTTCCATGATGCAATGGGGCTCACTTGAACCAATTTCCTGTTTAATTAAACTAAAAAATTGACTAACTTCCTGTTTAATTAAAATAAAGGGTGGACTAAAATGGAACCGTAGTTGTTTGCTGCATTTGTTTCCTGGGATCCATGATGAAGGGATGTCTTTCCCGAAACGCGTCGGATCAATGCTTTGAAGGGGGCGCGCATTGATCTCCACTGGCCTGGCAGGGTCCTTTATCCTATCTGCCTGGGAGTGCTAGCCATGTGGGTGTTTCCTTTTTTGCATATAAATCTATATATATATATATATATATATATATATAAATACTGGCTGATTAATGGGACATACTTACCAGTGATCCAATTATCGGGAAAACTTTTTCCCAGAGACCCAGAATCACATACAGAAAAGGCAGGAGTCTGAGGGACATACTTACTTACAATGACATAACTCCTAAACAGTCCAGCAGTGAACATAATCTAAAAGGTTTTTATCCCTGCGGACACTGCAAGGCGTGTCGCAACAGCCACATGACTAAACATTTCAGGATTCCTGGACAAACGTTACCTAAAAATATCTCTCAGTTTCTAACTTGCAGCACTCTGTATTGTGTGTATGTCTTGACCTGTCCATGCAATATGTGGTACGTGGGAAGCACCACATTCATGGCTAAAAAAAGAGTATTAGAGCAGATGCGTGCTATAAATAAAAAAGACACCCACTATCCCATTGCCAGACATTTTGAAACTTTTCATCTTTCCAATAGCTCTCTTTTGGGCTATTTTGTGATTGAGCAAGTACACTCGGGACCCAGAGGGGGTAACCGGGTATTACAGCTTCGCAAACGCGAATCTAAATGGATAATTGAACTGGAAACAAAATATCCCAAGGGCCACAATCTAGACGAAGAATTAAGTACACATTTACGTAATGAATAATTTATGTCCGTATTTGTAACATGTTATAATATGATACGTTTTTAAGTATATGAAAGCACTGTGCTGTGAAAAGTGAGTTTCATATCTTTTTAATCATCACTTGATTTTTTCAATTTTTCTCTTTATTCACAGGAGGAAAGGAAGGGTCGTACCATTTGCGGACTGTCTTATCCGTTCCGGCCTCCCTACCCTTTTCTTCCTTGGCCTGTGGGTCCACTTCAGCTAAGTCTGTATCTTTTCTTATTCTTTCAATTCTCTTTTTCACTTTGGACACTATTGAGATAATTAAGGTCTTGTCAGGGTAATAACGGACTGAATATTGACACCACTTTGGTGCTTTAGTTAGATACATTATGTTTTTGACCGACAAATGCATGTACAATTGACATAACTCATTTACGTTATGTATGACACTAAAGCTACAAGGTACTGTATCATACTATAATTACTACCATGATTCTATTGTACATGTCATTGTGCTCATCATATAACCATGGTTTTAGCTACTATATAGGCTGATATAGACTATTTGTCTTTTACGCTTTTTACGCTGTTTACTATCAATGCACTGCTAATTATGGTTTTTTGTATCAGCAACATGAATTTACATTGACACCATTATGGTATGAAATTGCTCAGTTAATATTTTGTTGGTCTTATACACGTTAGAAGTTTCCTAACTACTTCGTGCATATTTATGCTGAACATTATGAGGTTGATCTCATGTATCATTTTGTTTGTATACAGCGACAGGTAAACCAGGAAATTAAATTTTACGCTACTAGTATAGTTTATACACATAGGTTTTCAAGCCATTATGTAATGGCCGCCGCTGTTGCATTACCAAACAAAGTCCGTTTTCATTGTCTTTTCCTATGTAAGACCTTGTTGCACTATCATGCACTGTGTGAACAAGACAGCGAGTCTGTCGAAACGCATAACGGTTGCTAAATAAATCTATTTGGGTTGCATTTCGAGAGTGCGTCTTCCTTGAGGATTATCAAGTGTGGATTTACAATTCCGGGAGGCCTGCCCGGCGTGATGCACCACCTGTCTACGGGACAACAAACTCCAGCAAAAAGGTCGTTTTGTGTGGATATATATATGTATATATATTATCTACTGGCGGTCGCCAGTAGATAGTTATAGTTAGGACCTATTTTCCATAGGAAATCCGCAACATTCTATTCCCAATAAGTCTGGCGCCGATTGACGAATCTTCTCGAAATTTTCCAAGCTTTTGCCCAGCTCCGCTCCGCTCCTACCCTGAAAGTTTTGTGGTGATTCGTCAATCGGGGGCCGAGAAAAAAGGGGGGTCCCAAAACACATTTTCCTCATGCAATTTCCCATAGGATCTGTTGTCGCAGCTACAGCCCGAACCGCTGAACGGAATGACACCAAATTTGGCAAAGAGGTAGTCCTCAGTTCAGACTCGTGCCTTTTACATAAATGGTGTGAATCTGTTCAGTACTTCCTGAGAAAATTAGGGTAAAAAAGTTAGTGATTTCTATGGCCGGGGAGGATCCGCGGACCCTACCCGCACCGTAAGCGCACCCTCCCCGAACCGAGCGCGCACCCTCCCGATCGCGCGCTCAATGCTAATTGGCTGTCGAGTGTCTCTCTACATTCGAAACCAGGAACTGTTGGCGGCCATTTTCTGCCTCGGTAGAAGCGAGGCTGAAGAAGCAAGGGGAATAAGTGTGTAAAACATATAAAGGGGGCAGAGTGGAAATACTCTGACCCTCTAGAGGTGCATAGGGGGTCCCAGAAGGACCCCCTGAGGCCCCCTTTTAAAAAAAAAAAACACGGCGAAATACGCGCATGGTGCGCGCATCCTAACGCGTTGGGTGCACGGATTCTCACGCGCTGGGTGTGCGGATCCACGGCAATGTTTTTTGAAAAAAGACAAGAAATCATTGGTTGTATGACTACTTTCTACACTGAAAGGTAGGGTGTATATTTCTGTTTTTTAAAGGTATGATTCTTATTGGTTAACAAAAATAGATTGTAAGGAACATTAAATATGATAAGCTGATATGTTGAAAAGTCAAGCACACTTCCTGTCTTGTTTAGTAACATTGTGTGCTGAACTTGTGACCAGTGAGCTCAGTGCAGTGTTCCATGACCTGTTTCTATGGTAACAGGCAGAAGGCAGATTGGCGGAAGGGTTGAAATGTATTTCAGTTGGAAAGGGTTGAAATGTTTAACCAATAGAAATGTGTGTTTGCTTTTGAGTTTATGTGTGAAGGATTGTGATTTGATGTTTACATGTATATGTGTGGAAAATGAAAGGGAAACTTTTCCATTCTTTGTTGTTGCTGAGAGGTGCACAGTGCAGAGATTCTGTAAAAGAAAATATGGTGAGTGATTGATGTACTTCTTAATCTACAAAAGAACTTGAAAGATGAGTTATTTAATTGTGAGGGGATGTATGTAGACTATTTTGATTTTAATCAGACTAATGTATTTCTCCTGCTAAAGTGTAGGGAGTACTTTTTTTCTCTACAATGTGTGTGCATGTAGAAACCATTCTGTGATATACATTTGTGTTTTTCATGTGTTTATAGACAGATAACTGTGCTGTTTTTATATTTTGGTAGAATTAGAAACCAGTCATTGTTTATGAATTTGTGAAATGAGTTATGTTATGTTTCTATACTAAAATTTAGTACTACTTCTAGATGAAGAAATGTGTTTTGATATAGTGCAAGGGATAGTGTTGTTTGTCTAGAATCAGGCGGTACAAAAGAGGGTGGTGATGGACGGAGCATCAGAACCAATCAAACACTCACACCCAGTCAACAGATCTGGGTTTGATCCATCACCGTTCTTTAGCCCACTCTGCCACCCCAGTTCAGACATGGCTATATGCAAATCAGTCTGACCCTGTGCCTCATGGGAACAGTCCAGCCCGAACTGCCAAGCCTTGCCTTCCCTGGACCGGAAACAAGCTTCCTAGGACCGGTTTCTGGCATTTCAGCCGTCTTCAGCCAGGCTTGCTTGAATCCAGTGGCAAAGTGAGCAAGGGACTCACGTCTGAGCATACCCTGCCAACTTATGGCGAACAAAGCCGTACCAAAGGGGGTGGTGATGGACGGAGCATCAGAACCAATCAAACACTCACACCCAGTAAACAGATCTGGGTTTGATCCATCACCGTTCTTTAGCCCACTCTGCCACCCCAGTTCAGACATGGCTATATGCAAATCAGTCTGACCCTGTGCCTCATGGGAACAGTCCAGCCCGAACTGCCAAGCCATGCCTTCCCTGGACCGGAAACAAGCTTCCTAGGAACGGTTTCTGGCATTTCAGCCGTCTTCAGCCAGGCTTGCTTGAATCCAGTGGCAAAGTGAGCAAGGGACTCACGTCTGAGCATACCCAGCCAACTTATGGCGAACAAAGCGGTACAAAAGGAGGTGGTGATGGACGGAGCATCAGAACCAATCAAACACTCACACCCAGTCAACAGATCTGGGTTTGATCCATCACCGTTCTTTAGCCCACTCTGCCACCCCAGTTCAGACATGGCTATATGCAAATCAGTCTGACCCTGTGCCTCATGGGAACAGTCCAGCCCGAACTGCCAAGCCATGCCTTCCCTGGACCGGAAACAAGCTTCCTAGGACCGGTTATGGATCAAACCCAGATCTGTTGACTGGGTGTGAGTGTTTGATTGGTTCTGATGCTCTGTCCATCACCACCCCCTTTTGTACCGCTTTGTTCGCCATAAGTTGGCAGGGTATGCTCAGACGTGAGTCCCTTGCCACTGGATTCAAGCAAGCCTGGCTGAAGACGGCTGAAATGCCAGAAACCGGTCCTAGGAAGCTTGTTTCCGGTCAAGGGAAGGCATGGCTTGGCAGTTCGGGCTGGACTGTTCCCATGAGACACAGGGTCAGACTGATTTGCATATGGCCATGTCTGAACTAGGGTGGCAGAGTGGGCTAAAGAACGGTGATGGATCAAACCCAGATCTGTTGACTGGGTGTGAGTGTTTGATTGGTTCTGATGCTCTGTCCATCACCACCCCCTTTTGTACCGCTTTGTTCGCCATAAGTTGGCAGGGTATGCTCAGACGTGAGTCCCTTGCTCACTTTGCCACTGGATTCAAGCAAGCCTGGCTGAAGACAGCTGAAATGCCAGAAACCGGTCCTAGGAAGCTTGTTTCCGGTCAAGGGAAGGCATGGCTTGGCAGTTCGGGCTGGACTGTTCCCATGAGACACAGGGTCAGACTGATTTGCATATGGCCATGTCTGAACTAGGGTGGCAGAGTGGGCTAAAGAACGGTGATGGATCAAACCCAGATCTGTTGACTGGGTGTGAGTGTTTGATTGGTTCTGATGCTCTGTCCATCACCACCCCCTTTTGTACCGCTTTGTTCGCCATAAGTTGGCAGGGTATGCTCAGACGTGAGTCCCTTGCTCACTTTGCCACTGGATTCAAGCAAGCCTGGCTGAAGACGGCTGAAATGCCAGAAACCGGTCCTAGGAAGCTTGTTTCCGGTCCAGGGAAGGCATGGCTTGGCAGTTCGGGCTGGACTGTTCCCATGAGGCACAGGGTCAGATTGATTTGCATATGGCCATGTCTGAACTAGGGTGGCAGAGTGGGCTAAAGAACGGTGATGGATCAAACCCAGATCTGTTGACCGGGTGTGAGTGTTTGATTGGTTCTGATGCTCTGTCCATCACCACCCCCTTTTGTACCGCTTTGTTCGCCATAAGTTGGCAGGGTATGCTCAGACGTGAGTCCCTTGCTCACTTTGCCACTGGATTCGAGTAAGCCTGGCTGAAGATGGCTGAAATGCCAGAAACCGGTCCTAGGAAGCTTGTTTCCGGTCCAGAGAAGGCATGGCTTGGCAGTTCGGGCTGGACTGTTCCCATGAGGCACAGGGTCAGACTGATTTGCATATGGCCATGTCTGAACTGGAGTGGCAGAGTGGGCTAAAGAACGGTGATGGATCAAACCCAGATCTGTTGACTGGGTGTGAGTGTTTGATTGGTTCTGATGCTCTGTCCATCACCACCCCCTTTTGTACAGGTTTGTCTAGAATCGCACAGTGAGTCTGTGTGCATTTGGGAACCACTGTGAGAGAAGCATTTGGTAACATCGTGTATTTGCTGACAGATAACTGTTTTAACTTGTCATGTTGTCAAGTTTTAGTAGCATTAGAAGACAGTTATGGCTTATGCTTTCATTAAATGAGTCAGGCATTAACAGTAAATTGCAGTCGTGAAATATGTAGATTGTGTGCAGTTCCCTTACCACTTGCACTGTAGTGAATGAGTTTTGGTAAACTCATAGGGATAGTGGTGCTTGTCTAGAATCACACTGTGAGTTAGTGTGTATTTGGGATCACTGTGAGAGAAGCATTTGGTAACATCATGTATTTGCTGACAGATAACTGTTTTAAAACCTGTCATGTTGTCAAGTTTTAGTAGCATTAGAAGCTAGTCATTGCTTATGCATTGATTAAATGAGTCAGGCATTGACACTAAAGTGCAGTCTTGAAATATGTAGATTGTGTGCAGTTCCCTTACCACTTCCACTGTAGTGAATGAGTTTTGGTAATCTGCTAGGGATAGTGTTGTTTGTCTAGAATCACACTGTGAGTCTGTGTGCATTTGGGAACCACTGTGAGAGAAGCATTTGGTAACATCGTGTATTTGCTGACAGATAACTGTTTTAAAACATGTCATGTTGTCAAGTTTTAGTAGCATTAGAAGACAGTTATGGCTTATGCTTTCATTATATGAGTCAGGCATTGACAGTAAATTGCAGTTGTGAAATATGTAGATTGTGTGCAATTCCCTTACCACTTGCACTGTAGTGAATGAGTTTTGGTAAACTCATAGGGATAGTGGTGCTTGTCTAGAATCACACTGTGAGTTAGTGTGTATTTGGGATCACTGTGAGAGAAGCATTTGGTAACATCATGTATTTGCTGACAGATAACTGTTTTAAAACCTGTCATGTTGTGAAGTTTTAGTAGCATTAGAATCCAGTCTTTGCTTATGCGTTGATTAAATGAGTCATGCTTTGACACTGATGTGGTGTACTTAAATATGTAGATTGTGTGCAGTACCATTAACTCTTCCAGACTAGTGAATGAGTTTTGGTAAACTCCTAGGATAGTGTTGCTTGTCTAAAATCACACTGTGAGTCTGTGTGCATTTGGGTAAGGATTGTGAGAGAAGCATTTGGTAACATTGTGTATTTGCTGACAGATAACTGTTTTAAAACTGGCCATGTTGTCAAGTTTTAGTAGCATTAGGAGCCAGTCTTTGCTTATGCTTTGATTATATGAGTCAGGCTTTGACATAAAAGTGCAGTCCTGAAATATGAAGATTGTGTGCAGTTCCCTTACCACTTCCACAGTAGTGAATGATTTTTGGTAAACTCCTAGGTATTGTGGTTGTTGTCTAGAATCACACTGTGAGTCTGTGTGCATTTGAGAACCACTGTGAGAGAAGCATTTGGTAACATCGTGTATTTGCTGACAGATAACTAATTTAAAACCTCTCATGTTGTCAAGTTTTAGTAGCATTAGAAGCTAGTCTTTGCTTATGCGTTGATAAAATGAGTCAGGGTTTGACACTAAGGTGCAGTACCATGTATTATTCTGTTCACTGTGGCAGAACTGAAAATTTAAAAGTTTTACCTAAGCACTGTCCTAGAAGTAGTCTGATTATTTAGTCAGTTTCTAAGTACCAAATAGATTGCTTCAAATGTCTATGCAGTATGCATGTAGTGTTCTAACATACTATACACTTGTCTTTTACACCTTCAATTCCCTAGTCAGTATCCATACACTTCCAGGAAACATCCTGTCACTTCCTTTGCAGTCCTTTAGAGACCCATTCAATAGCATGTACTAATCCATTCACTGTGCCAAAACCCAAACACTTATAAATTCACCAAGACACTCTCTTTCCAGTACTCTAATGATTCAGTCAATGCCTAACTATTCATGCACTGAGCCAGGTCTTAGCACATGGACTTCTTCAAACCCCTATCTACTATGCATGCAGTCCTCTAACCACCTACACACTTGTCTTTCATACCTTCAATTCCCCAGTCAGTATCTGTTCACTTCCAGCAAACACCCTGTCACTGCCGTTGCACTCCTCTAGTGACCCGTTCAGCATCATGTACTAATCCATTCACTGCGCCAAACCCTAATAAATTCACCCAGGCACTCTCCTTGCAGTACTCTAATCATTCAGTCAGTACCAAGTACTCATCCAGTGACCCAGGCCTTAGTATATGGACTGCTTCAAACCCTTATCCATTATGCATGCAGTCCTCTAACCACCTACACAATTGTCTTTCACACCTTCAATTCCCTAGTCAGTATCCATACACTTCCAGGAAATACCCTGTCACTCCCTTTGCAGTCCTCTAGTGACCCATTCAGCACCATGTACTAATCCATTCACTGTGCTAAAACCCAAACACTTATAAATTCACCAAAATACTATCTTTGCAGTACTCTAATCATTCAGTCAGTGCCTAAGTATTCATACACTGAGCCAGGCCTTAGCACATGGACTGCTTCAAACCCCTATGCACTATGCATGCAGTCTTCTAACCACCTAGACACTTGTCTTTCACACTTTCAATGTCCTAGTCAGTATCCATACAGTCCAGCACTTGTCACTGCCTTTGCACTCCTCTAGTGACCCATTAAGGAACCAACTACTAATCCATTCCCTTTGCGAAAAGCTTAGCACTTATAAATTCACCTAGGCACTCTCCTTGCTGTACTCTAATCATTCAGTCAGTACCCAAGTAGTCAAGCAGTGAGCCAGGCCTTAGCACATGGACTGCTTTAAATGCCTATGCAGTATGGATGCAGTCCTCTAATCACCTACACAGTTGTGTTTCACACCTTCTATTCCCTAGTTAGTATTCATACTCTTCTAGCAAACACCCTGTCACTCACCCTGTGTGTCTCCTTATAATACTGTAATCATTTAGTCAGTTAGCATGTAGTCTTTTAGTGAGGTAGGCTTTAGGGCATAAACTGCTCCAAAGTAGTATGCACTATGCATGTAGTGTTTTAACCATCGTCGCACTTGTGGTTCAGGGCTATAGTTTCTTAGTCAGTTTTTATATAAAATGTGTTTGTACAGTAATGGAATAGTATAAATTTGAAAGTTATTAATATACATTTATTTGTGATTCTTTTTTACAGATACAGAACAGGAGTGTTTCTCATCTGTTTGCACTCTTCTCGTGCAAGATTGTTTGGATGAAGGGTCCTTAGGTGTTTCAACATACTTGCTGTGCCGCACGAGTATTTTCTGTTAGGATCCCCTCGTAACAGAACTCTTTGGCAAATCTTGCGAGTGACGAAGGTGGCATTGGTCTTTGTTTGCCCCTTGGGATAAGTAAAACATTTCCTCACCACTGAAGAAAAACGTTGTGGGCGTGGTGCCTTCTGCAAAAAAAATTCCTCAGATTCGGTAAATATTTTAAAGCGGCAACATTTACAGTTTTTGTAAGTTAAACTTATAAAAGTTTGTTAGCTGTATGCATTTTATATATCTGTGATTTGTTTCTTGTGGTATTTTGTTGAGAATACCATGTTGTTTTCTTTTTAACAATCTTTCTGATTTTCCAGGTCTGTCGTCGACATCCATGGTCCCCACAGGAGTGTTCCGCCTTGTTGTTTTGTATTATTGTTGTTACATTTTGTTTATTAGTTTATTGTTCATATATATGTTAATTTTATTGTTCATATATATGTTAATAAAAAGTTTGAAAATAGTTTATCGTTTATATATTTATTATTATAAAAAATAAAGTTTGAAAAAAAAATTAATAACGTTTTTGGTTGTTCTCTTAACTGCTGTGTGACTCTTTCTTGTTCTTATTAATGTTATTTGATGGAGTCCACCATGGTGTTAAATTTTGGGGCACTTATCGCTGGAATACTGGTGATATCTGCAGTTTGCACCAACTTCTGAATAGTGTGTTAGATTTATCTCAACCTTACTTCCGCTAAAGTGCTGATAGTGAAATGGAGAGTAGCCGTTCCCGTGCAAAAAGACACGAGGTGCACCTTTCCGATTTATTCTAAATACTAAGGGGCCGATTCACAGAACTAACTTAAGACAAAATTACTACTTTTGGTATTCACAGAAGTTAGGATTTTGTCTTAAGTTTGTCTTAAGACAAACTTAAGACTGACTTAAGACAGTTTTAAGACAGACTTAAGTGATGTCATTTGAGATGTCATCAGTGATGTCATCAGTGATGTCACTGACCATGTCATGAGTGATGTAATATGTGACGTCATCAGCAGTGCATTGCGGGGGCGCGAGTTATAGTTAGCTGAACTAACTATAACAGGGGAATTTATAGGGTTTTGTACGAGGGAAATGTCCAGCTAACTATAACGCCCCTGAAACCTATGTTTTTTTCAGTGAATATATATATATATATATATATATCTCCTGCTCCTCACTCCCAGAAGTAAACAGACCACTAGTCACCTTGGTAAAATCCCACTTTCGGATTTATTGCGATTCAATCTCCAAAACAAACGTGTTTCAGCATTTAGCCTTTGTCAATGTCGGCGTGCGCCGTAATTATGGCGATATTTTAACACATGGTCAATTCATGCAAAGCAAAAACGGACAAGCATCGTAACTCATTATTTGAGCGTCATCATGGAACATGTTACTACTATAGCCAATTCATCCACCAGCCTATTAAATTCATCATAAGCATGCTTGCATAGTTGTGGTCAATACATCATTTCATATGATCAATATTTACATTATTTACAATACTGAAAAGAGTCAAAACCAGGTTATCGCTGTTAGCCATGCGTACAGAAGACCTGTTGGTATGCCATCATTATTGTTAATTTAAAGGTATATATGCCCCAGTTACAGTGGCTCCATACCATACTCGTAGTCCTGCGTCCCCTTGCCGCCAGTTGAGGGCTACCACCTTCGTCACGGTAAATAACCTGACTACTGGGAACGGCGCATCATAACATAATGCCTTGTACAGGCCATCTTCTGTACCGCTATCAAATTCAAATTACATTACTGTTTCGTGCTCCATCCCTAATCAATATTTTGACACTGTTGTTCGTTATACTAGCCTTGGATGGGCCTTTCCACACTCAGACCACAGATTGTTCCACCTCTAGGCTGCTGTTCAATATCATGTCCTTGGTAATGCTCAGCGGCAGCTCCTCTCCCACTACAGTAAAATGTATAAGTGAACAGCTAGTTCTTCTCCACTGTTGAGGCCCTCTGGAGACCTCGATTGAAGGTCTATTATAAAGCGTGATTCTAACCTCCTTAGTCGTTTCTCTCTATCGCCCCCTCTCGGGTCCTTGGGTACATGGTCAAGACAAAAGTATTGTAGGAGTGCCCTATCGCTATTATGATGACTATCGAAATGTCGTGCAACAGGGTAATTTGTATCAATGGTAGCAAGGCTCTTTGATGCTCCAAGATCCTCATTTTGACTTGGTTGATCGTACAACCCACGTATCGTAGGGTACATGGGGAGACTAAGCAGTACACCACATATGTGGTACTACAGGTCATAAATTTGGTTATCTTTCTCTCTTTGGTCATGCCCTGTATTGTGTATGTCGTGACACTCTTTCTATTGGCACAAGCCCTGCATTTCCCACATGGGAAAGAGATGTGGAGGACTTGTAGACCTTGTTGTTGTTTCATTGTCACAAGGTGACTCTCCACCAAATGATCTTTTATAGACCTTGATCTCCTGAATGTTATTTCTGGCTGGGGTGGCAGATCTTTCCCAATTATCGCATCTGTTTTAATGATTTGCCAGTTTTTTCGCAGAATGGCTCTGACTTCTTTTGCTGCATTCGAATAGCGTGTTATCATTCTGAAATTATTTGTTATTTTCTCTCTTTTCTGTCTACATTCACTCTGTGTGAGTTCACCTCTATCTTTCCCTTCTGCTTTTACTTGTGCTGTTTTTAGTGTTTTCATCGAATATCTCCTCACTCTAAAACATTCAATACTCTCTTCAGCTGCTTGCTTATAGTCTTCCTTTCTTGAGCTGTTTCTATTGATTCCCAAGGGTTCCCCATAGGGGATACTTTGAATCAAATTCATGGGGTGACTACTCTGTCCATGCAGGACAGAGTTCCCAGCAGTTATTTTCCTGTATAGCGCTGTATGAATTCTATTTGCGCTGACAAACACCCTTAGGTCCAGAAAATGTACCTGTGTGGTGCTTAACTCACCAACAAATTTCAAGTTCAGGTTGTTATTATTCAGGCAGGAGATATATTGATTGGCCGATTCCATTTACTCTCTCCAAATTATGAAGAGGTCATCAATGTATCTCCTACAACAAACAATTGTATCCACCCACTCTACCATCGTATCGGCCCAGGCCACCTGCTTCTCCCACCAGCCCACGAATAAGTTTGCGTAACTGGGGGCGAAGCAGGTGCTTTTTGCCGTACCTTGTATCTGCTTGTTCCTCTGTTCCTGGCAAAGAAAGATGTTGTTATTGAGGCAGAATGTAATGAATTCCACCTACATATTGTTATGTTTCAGAAATTTAAGAGGCCGTCCCTTCAAAAAATACTATACTGCCTCCAATCCATCTGTGCGCCTGATGCTTGTATACAGGCTCAATACATAAGAGTGATCGTTACAAAATCTGGTTCCCGCTTAATCCCCCGGATTTGCTTTAAAAAGTCCTTTGTGTCCCTCGTATACAAAGACAGTTGTAACACAAGGCGAAAAAAGGAATAGTCTAACTATCTCGATAAATTCTCAGTTAAGCCCCCTATAGAGGAGACTATCGGTCGACCTGGTGGACTAATGGCATCTTTATGGATTTTTGGTAGGTGGTAGAATGTGCGGATCTTGGGATGCTTGTTCTGTAGGAAGTGGAACTCTTCTTTTGACAGAATGCCCCTGCAGAACCATTTCTGAATCATCTGTTCAAATGCCTGTACACTTAATTTGTAATCCATCTCTGTTGCAAGAAAGCAACTGTCTTTGTCCCCCAATTATCTTAGGGCCTCGTTGCAATAGTTCACTTTCGTCTGCAAAACTATATTCTCCCATTGTCGGACGGTTTCACAATGATTGTCTTGTCTTCCTTCAAGGTTTGTATCGCTTCTCTTTGATTGTACGTGAGATTCCATTTATTGTGTTTGTTACTCTTAGATCTTAACCCCAGTAGGTCCTTGTTCACACAGTCCAAGAAGATGTCAATAGCATCTACAGGTGTCGGGATAACATTTCGAGGTAGGTTTGAATGGACTCAGGGCACCCAACTGAGTTACCCCAAAGTCCTCAGGCCTATCCAAAATATTCCTCTCCATCAGATCGTATGTGCCTCCTTCATGCCTAAATTCCTCCAGGGTAACCAGATTATCCAGATCACCTGCAGTTAGTATATGCATGTCATCCGATGTGATGTTGCTTGCTGCTCTGACTTGCCCCGAATTTCTCATCTTTAAAAATTTGTACAGTTTTATACTCCGAATTTATTTGCATAAATCGATCTGGGTCTGTGTATACTCAAAGTCTTCTGTCGCGCAAAACGTCAAACCTAATCTCAAAATTGACTCTTCATTAGTGGTTAATACTCTTGTTGTTAGGTTTACGATCATCAAATTATCCCTCATTGTTTGCATTCCTGCCTCGCCCGTTCTTGGTGTTTGTTCCGGTGTTTCCAGACACCCCTTCTCGTGGCTCCATGGGTTTTGACTTTGGTGGTCTTCCTTTGCCGCCTTCAGCCATGTCTGTCAAATCAAATTGGATTCCTTGTGAAAAAGGTTCTGGCGTGAGGTGCCCTAGTTGGTATTGACACCTTCCTCCTCTGATTGTTCCAGGCTGGTTACCTCACCTCACCGCTACTCCTCCAATCAGACCAGCACTCGCCTGGGGGGGGGATGAAATCCTCTACTAGATTTTATTCATACTGCTTCATTTTTAAAAAAACGAGTTTCGGCGGATCACCTTTATCATTGTCGGTGACCGCCGTGTTGCATGCCTCTTTTATTGATGAACAGTTCAGCCGTTAGGCAAATTACTCATGCAGTGCTAACATAGCCCCATCTTGTAGTGGAGATTCGCCTGAAAGAAGGTTATAATTACTGATTCTATGTCCTGAACCATTTCATCTAAATCTAAACGATATTCACATTAACGTTTTTTCCAAAATTTCTGTTGTAAATCAAATCAAATTCTGCTTAATTTCAGCAATTCATTAAAGCAGAAAAGAGTAATGCATATCTTTCAACCATCATGGCGTATTCCTATATGTTTAACTCATTTCAATAATATTGTCCTCCATCATATTCCTCAATTTATGGAACACCACTATGAAGGAAATGGCCCAAATAGGGTCACCCGGGCCACTCACGACCACCTCTCAGCCTTCCATACCAAATGAAGAGTCGGTCAGACAGTAGAGAATACAAACCAATAGTAGTTTATTCGAAGTACACTCAGAGCGGAGCCCGGTCTGCCCAGTCGCTTAGTAGTGCTACAGAGGGACTGACTTCAGTAAACATAACGATGCATTATGTACATTTCAAAACCAGTGTAAACACGCCCGCCATGGAATTTTCCAAGCAAATGCAGCTGGACAGTAAATTACAAAGGAGTAAGTTTCGGTTCTGAGGCCGGACAAACACTATCTATCAGTCAAGGTCATTCTGCCCGTGCCCACCACTAGACAAGTGGGAGAAGGCTTTTATCTAAAGGGATAGGTATGTGCTAATTAGAACAATGCATTCATTAGTTGTAGCAAAACTCAGCTTTGAAGAAACATAACTCAGAGAAGGCCGTTACTCGGAATAGGCAAAAGACTGTTTTCGATCATGATACAAAATGGCGCCTGTACACAAAATGGCACAGCAAATGCTAACTTACCATAACAATGCGGAAGCATGATTTTTAATTCAAAAGACCCTCCTTTTAGCATGAGCTAAGTCATTTTGTGTTATAATAAGAAAACATATAATTCAATAAGCCATGAATAAATTCTCTTAAGAGCACTCCATATCTTCGGCTTCAGGAAGGGAAGTAGTAAGGAGGGAAGAAATATAAAAAATGCCCTCATCTATTTGCATGAGGTCGTCAATTTCCTTCTGAATCATAATTGTCACATTAGTATCATTAATTGATAGTCTCTTTAGGGCAAGAAGAGTGGTAAGATAAGAGCAACATAAGGGGAGACACTGGACTAGAACACAACAGGAAAGTAGAATTACAATGAAATAAATCCCCTTTTTGAAGAATCCAACCCCAACTACCAAAAGGCGACCACTCCAGTTCCCACTCACCATTCCTTTAACATTTTCTAAAATGTCTAAAATGTGTTGGGTAATATTCTTTTCCATATTAGTGATCTCGACTACACACTGGTCCCCTACGACAGCGCACACACCACCACTCTTCGATAGAATGAAATCAACAGCATATCTAGTCTGCTCGGAATATATCCACATACTTTCCAATTGGGTGGTGATGTCACGCAAAGCAGCTACTGTAGAGTTAGACAATATTTACAGCTCACATCCAAAATATTCTCTGGCTCTTTCACCTCTGGCCATGGCAGTACCACCAAAGGTAATGCTGGAAGAAAGAATATACCCAACGGTAATACCATTACCATAATTATTGACTTCCAAATCTGTCACTCTGTCGCAAAACTCTGCTGTCAATGTTCTTTTCACCCATCTTATACTAGGCTTACTGTACTTACAAGGTACACCTAGGGGAAGCACCATTCCAAAATCATCAGCATCAGTACCATTATGAACATTTGAGAACGTACCATTAGACACTAAATAAAATCCTGGATCTGCATATAGTGGGCCTTGATAATCTAGTATTCATTCCGGATGTATTCGGATCCTTCTTTTTCGCTAAAGACATTGTGTTCTTAAATAGTGCTATTCCAGAACAGTTGACATACAAAAACGCATCAGTACTATTAATTATCGGGCAACATGCAGGGTAATATCCAGCTTTTGAGTAACCGTTAAATCTTGGTAATGCCAGCCAACTAGGGTGATGTTCTGCTCTTTCATATACAAGTTATCACAATAAGTGGTATTATCGCACCCTTTATGACGTGGGCTGGGTGAGTATACGTATAATTAACAAGTGACAATGGGTATGCAGCCCATGAACTTGTAACAGAGTCAGTAGGATAACAAGCTGTACCAGCCCCTAAAAATCTCTTATGCATGTCTAAAAATACATTACTCCGGGTGTCCTTTTTGGTTGAATTTGAGAAGTAACCTTGTTCTCAACATTTAATTAGGCAGTCTGATCTTGTTCAAGGACCCAGGACACCCCACCTAAAATCAATAACAGTAAAATCACAAACATGACACATAGCATTTTTCTCGTGGTTGACCAGAATACATACGGATGAACTGGGAAGATCACGGGTTGCTCTTCATCAACAAACATTCTGCTGAAGGGATGCATAGCAAATAATAAACAAAAGGGTGAAAAGCCAGCAAGGGGAATATACAAGTTCCCAGTGTCCGTCAGAGCCTCACTGGTACAGGCTCCTATTGTCCATCAAAACGTTGGTGTTCTGGAGCACCGTTGGTGGAGCTTGCTCTGTCCTAAGCTCGGGTTCCCACATTAATCAGGATAAGGTACTCTCCTTCCAGGGAATACTTTAATGTTTAAACGTCCAAATGTTTAAACAGTGCACAAATCTCACATTACCCTAAACTAACTCCTTTGGTACTGTAGCAAAGTACACCCTAACTTACACAGTCCATCTCTACCTAAGCTGATTTCTCCTTTGGGGCACTGTTTTTCAGCCGGGGGGGCAAATTGTACCTAGTGACTCCAGGCACAAAAGGATCAACAAAAGGGGCTCCTGAATTGCCCATATTTCTGGAGGAACAGCTGCATTCAGCACTTCATAATTTTCCTCATCTGTTTTGGTCCAGGTCAACCTTGCATCACTGAAGGGGACAAACCGGGGCACTACCTCGCATTCGGAGTCCCCTACTCCATTCTTCGTCCATTGATCATAGGGCAGCGGTAAAGGGACCCTGCGACAGTGTGTCGCATGGATCCAGTTCTTTCGCCCAGTAACCTTGACTGCCGTACATGTTGATAAGAGGACCTGTTCTGATCCCTTCCAGCGCAGCTCCAAATGCTTCTTCTGCTGAAAATTGCGTATTAACACGTAAACCCCAGGCTGGATATTGTGTCCCGGCCCCTCTGGTGTAGTGGGTAGACACTTGCGGACCTGTTGGTAAATGGAACGCAAAGTTTCAGTTAACTGGCAAAGTTAATCTATTAACAATGGATCCTCAATATCTGAAAACCTCTGAGGGCAGGGGACGCCCCAGACATTTGCCAGGCGTCCAAACACAACCTCGTACGGTGACAATCCTGTCCTAGAATGTGCCGTTGTTCTTCGGGACAAAAGAGCTAATGGTAAAGCATCTGGCCACTATAACCCTGTAGTCTCCTGATTTTTGCCAGCTTCAGTTTGATAGTACCGTTGTACTTCTCAACCAAACCTGCTGACTGTGGATGATTGGCAGCATGAAACGTTTGCTTGAAACTCAAGCCATTACAACTTAATTGGATTACTTTGATATTAAAATGACTTCCATTATCACTCCAGATCAAACAGGGCAAGCCGAAACGAGGTAAGAACTCGGGCAAGCCGAAACAAGGTAAGAACTCCTTCAGGAGCACCTTTGCAGTCATTACTGGTGTATTATCTGTAGTGAGATAAGCCTCAACCCATTTACTGAAGGTGCAAACAACCACCAAAACGCACTTCACATTATTGCACCGATCTAACTCAATATAGTCCATCTGGAGGACCTCAAAAGGGAAAGTGGGTGGTGCAAAATTACCAGACGGTGTAGGGGTACCGTTACCAGGATTGTGCATCATGTTATCATTCTGCATACAGGTCTAACAACTTGCAAATACCCTTAGCACTAATATGAGCTGGGTCATGAGCCATCGTAACTACAGGAAGAACATATGCATCTGGCAACATCTAACTCTGTTTTCCTGACTTATCAATCCAAAACCACTCATCATTCAACTGCGCTGTGCTTTCCTGCCAAACTGCTAACTCTTCCATGGTGGCTTCACTTTGTATCTCTTTTACATTCTCAAGTGTGTCTTCAAACATGTTAACTTCAGGCACCCACCTGGTGGCGCCTGCTACAAACATTCTTTTTATTTTAGTCAGGGCTGTTTCCTTGGGTATCTGGCCTGCAAATGCATTACCCCTTCTCATAGCATCAGTAACCTTCCGATGGGCACTACACTTCACTATAGCCAATTTCTTAGGGAGTGTCAAAGCGGACAAAAGCCTCAATATAAAAATGACTGTGCTATATTTTTGTGCCATGTGAAGTAAGAAACCCTCTCTCCTCCCAGAGTCGCCCAAAATTATGGGCAACTCTGAAGGCATTCTGGCTGTCAGTATAAATATTGACAACCAGTGCCTCACTTAAATCACAAGCTCGTATCAAAGCAACAAGCTCAGCAGCTTGGGCTGACTGATAAGGGACTTGGAATGTCTCAACTACTGTACGCAGCATGGTAATACCATAGGCAGCAGTTGTTAGGCCATCTGGTAATTTAAACCAGGAGCCATCAACATATAGTTCCCCTTGTGGTTCAGATAAAGGGAACATCAGGCAAGTCTATCCGTCTTTTCGTGTCTTCTTCCATTCGGAAGATGCAGTCATGTTTGTCGGCTTCATCACTCTCAGAAGGGAGGGACAGTAACGTGGCAGGGTTCAGAGGGGCACAACATTTAATCATAATATGTTTGGCAATCAATCTTAGTTCGTAACCAGTTAGACGTGCACTGGTGAGATGCTGTGTCTTTGTCTTGTTCAAAAGGGCATCTACAGCATGAGGCATCAAGACTGTGAGATCAGTATCAAGTATGAGTCCAGTCGATTGTCTTATCGAGACAGTCACAGCCACGACTGCTTGTAGACAACTCGGGAGGGCTCTTGTGACAGTGTCAAGAACGGCAGAGAAATAAGCACACGGCTGTTGCTTATCTCCAAATTTTTGTGTTTAAACAGAAAGCGTGCAACCAGCCATCTCATGAACGAACAATGCAAATGACTTAGTATATTCAGGGGTGCTAAGTACTGGAGCTGAACAAAGCGCAGTTTTCAAATGCTCAAAAGACTGCTGACATTCAGGCGTCCAAGGCAAGCGCTCATGTACATCTTTAGTGGTTAGAGCAAGCAAGGGTTTGATTAATAAGGAATAATTAGGTACCCAATGGTGACACTAAGAGGTGATACCTATGAAAGCACGCACATCATTCTGAATCTGTGGGATGGGCATTTTAACAGTGGTACTAATACGCTCTGGGGTCAGCCTCCTACCCTCTTTCAACAGTAGGTGACCTAAATAGGTGACCTCCTGTCGACAATACTGGAATTTAGGAAGAGAAACGTTATGTCCATGTTTGGCCAAATGCAATAACAGCTGTACAGTGCTATCTTTACAACCCTGCTCAGTATCAGAGGCAATGAGAAGGTCATCAATGTGCTGCACCAATACATTACCTGGAGGAAGCAAAAGAGAATACAATTGAGACTTTAAAGTCTGACTGTAAATACTAGGACTTTCAGTATACCCCTGAGGAGCTTGACAAAACCTAAAGATCCTACCAGCTAGTGTAAACCCAAACAGATACCTACTATCTGAATGACTAGGAATACTGAAAAATGCATTTTTCAAATCAATGATGCAGAAGAATTTAGCAGTGGAAGGAATCATAGTCAAAAGGGTAGAAATGTCTGGGACCACTGGAAACTGAGGAACCACTATTTTATTAACTTCGCGTAAATCAATCACAAAACAATAAACATCTTTATGCTCATCAGAGGAACCCAAAGGTGTCCGTTTAAGAATGTGTAGAATATGGCTAGTGCAAATATTAGCAGATATCTCCTCAACCACTCCCTTCCTAATCAAATCCTGAATAATTTGCAATAAGGCTCACTCCCCTACCTGTGGTATCTTATACTGAGCGATACGAGGCAAATTAGCACCATCCTTAACCTTTATCTAAACTGGTGGTATCTGCAACAGTCCCACATCTGTATCACCTGTGGCCCACAAAGTGGGTGGTACGTTAACAAATTCAACCGGAAGTGGTGCATCCTTAGACAAACACTGTTTAGCGTGAACTACATCTGGGACCATTGTCATATAGACACCTGCCGGAGAACAATAAATTGTAGCATGCAATTTCTTCAACAAATCCAAACCCATCAAATTCTCACCACAATTAGAAGTCAACAAAAATCGTGAATCCACAGTAAAAGGACCAATAGTCAATGCAAGAAGCTTGGAAATGGGGCTTACAACCGGTACACCTGAAAAACCTACTGAAACATTGTTATGGCCAGACAGAGCCGCTCCAGGGACCATATTTTGAAAAACAGAGCTTTTTATTGCACCTGTGTCCACCAAATATCCTTGGTCGAATGTTGCAGTTCCGCTGTTACATAGGGGCCACATTGATCTACAGGAATTGGAACTGGTCCCACACTCTGTCCCTGGCTGTCCTGGCTGTAAGACATTCCTATCACTTCATCCACTTCATAATCACCATGATAGTACTGTCCATCCCGAGGGTCATCGAAATAATTGTTATCAGAACGTCCCTGCGAAGTTGCAGCATTCTGAACCCTATCTGCCCCACCAGCTCCACGACCTCGTCCACGAGAACCTAGTCCTCTAGGGACCGCCACCTTCTGCAAAAGCACGGGACACTCGCTATGTCAATGTCCCTCCTCTTTACTGTACGCACACCGATTTGGCTCCAGAGGCATAGTATTGGGTTGCCTACTAGTGCGTGGAAGCTGTCGGGCAGGTACACCACGTCCTCTAACATTTCCTCTAAAAACTTACTGCAACAACACCTTCATCTTAAAATCCTTATGCTTTTTCTCTGTCCTCTCCATTTCTTCATTATCTCTGTGTTCGTAATACTGTGCCATATTCAAAATAACAGCAGGGGAAGAGGTGGACCAGGTGCTTTCAGAATCCTGCAGTCTAGTCGCAATCTCAGGAAGCAAATTGGAAACAAATCTATTAACAAACAACAAACACCTCCCTCAATAGACAAATCCTGCCCACTGTAATCCAAAAACGTGTCTTCAAACCGGGTGAAAAAATCAGACACACTCACATCTTTCTTTTTTCTAAAAGTGGACAATTTATCCCAATCTACGTTTCTCAGCGGAATAAGAAAAAGCATATATGTTGCAATGCGGCCGGGAAAAGCAAGAATCTCAACTCGGGGTTTATCTCCTGGCTTCCTTTCCTGATCCCATGTTTTAATCTGATCCCATGTACCCCCTAACTCCGCAACATGATCCTGAGTATGCACCTGCCTCCAAATATCAACTGGAACCAACAAACCAAAAAACATCTCAATATCAGCAAGAGTCAAGACAGTAGAAGAGGCCGTCTCAGTCAATTCTTTATAATATGCTGTGGGATTTTTCCTAGGATCAGGCAAACGAGTCTTACGAGACAAAACTTCACTTCCTTTCCATGGAGTATAAACCCATTGTTCCTGGAAACGGGCAGCCTCCCCCGTCCTTGTAACATTACCAGGACCATCCGTTAACTCCGGTATCTCAGGGTGAGATATAGGATGGACCTCCCTCATCCGAAACTGGGACACTGACTTAGGACTTTTCTTCTGTAGTATTCCCTTATAAGCTATTATAGTCGTAACATTAGAAAAAACGTGTTCTGGCCCCATTTCACTACACCCGATCTCTAATATCATATAAAATTTGATGCGCTTTTGCTTCAAAATACTGTTGCCACAGACCAATTAATGTTGTGCATATGTGTTTAAGGGCATGCTGCTGTATAAAGGGCTCAAAATCTCTAATAGTCGCCCAAACATCCTCTACACTATAAATAGGATTACGATCCCACTGTGCAGCCTGACTAGCTATTATCTGCTTCTCATCATCTCCCACATCAGATCGCACTAGCGGTCCCATGCACTCCTTAAATTTCATCCAATCCCTATCCTCAAATCCACGTGTGGGTGTCCTGCTACGTACTAATGTTGGAGGATGAAAAACCATAGTGGTAGAAGAAACAGAAGTAACAGGTACCAAAGTCACTGATGGTTGCGTCTCAGGGGAAAGAGCTGGCGAGAGGGGCGCTGAGACAATAGGTGTGGCAGGGGTACTAACAGTCACGGTTGCCACAGACGGCAAAGAAACAGAATGTGGAGGAGGAGGAGAAGCTGAAGCCACAGCCGTTGAAACAACAGCAGTAGATACAGGGACAGAAACAGTAGACGCAACTGTAACAGGCGGCTGTGAGGGCACCGGAACAGTGGGGTAGATTCTTTGTGGGGCATATGGAGTCAGGGGTTGGGTGTCTAGCAACTCTTCCACGAAAACATCATCTTCTTCCTGAACAACATATGATCTATCAATTTGTAATCAAAACCTTCTATCTTCACATTCCACACCTTTTTCCTGTTTCTCCATATCATAGGAAACCACTTTCTGGGTCAGCGTCTGCATTTTCCTCCTTCCGGGCTTCCTTCTCTGCCTTCAATCACTTCTGTCTAGCTGCTTTCTGCCATGTCCTGAGAGAATCAAACATAGACTGCTTACTTCATCTCTTAAACAACTGTTCTTGTAAATACTCAAACTTTTGCTCATCAAAAGTGCATTTCAATGGCCACTGCAACTCGTCATTGTCCCTCGTATGTTTGTGCCGTAATGTACTAAATATAATAGGGCCAGGACCATGCTTCACATACATGTCAAAATTCGGAGTGCGTTCTGGAGGCGCCAGCTGAATTTCTTCTAATCTAGCATCAGTAGAACAACAACTACAGCACAAGGAAAACAGCTTGCTTATACTAGGCATTCTCAAAAGAAAACAAGTCCACTATTTGATGCCTAGCAAAACAATTGCAATTGTTTTCATCCAAAAGACGGTCCTTAGACTGTACCAAATACAAACCAAAATGGTTCCATATCCACAAAGAACCAAAACAAACTCATCTGATATATGCAGGTCAAACGAGTTAATTCCCCACTGCCGACTATTCAGACCAAACGGTCAGATCCAAGGGTTTCGCCATTCAAGACTCCAGCCGGGATGTCCGCTGGGTGAGGCACTGTCTGGCAAGACAAGAGGGGCAGTTGTGAGTGTCAGGAACTCTTTGTGCAGGTATCCCTGATCCGTCCTTCTGACCCGACGATGGTCTTGACCTTACCACTGTCCGTGAAAGGTGATGGGTCACTCACCCAAGAGTCCCTGTTCGGGCACCAACTGAATGAAATGGCCCAAATAGGGTCACCTGAGACACTCACGACCACCTCTCAGCCTTCCACACAAAATGGCGCCGCGAATGCTAACTTACAAAAACAATGCGAAAGCATGATTTTTAATTTAACACTATCTCGCAGGTAAAGTTATCGAAATTCTATTATGATGTCATGAAAATTCATAACCCCTTAACTTGGCATTATTCCATCCGTAACATTTAATTCATTATTTGTCAATATATCATATGTAAAATTTTACACATTCCATGTTTAGGAAATATTTAATCGCTAAATGCATCTGTGATTAAGACCTGAATGGGTGATAATGTTCCAATCACTTAAATTATAGTACTAATTACTCCCCTCACACCTTGATTACAGATATATTTCAGTTCTTCATCCCACTACTTTGATTTCTTCATACTCTAAATCTTTAGTTAGCTTACTGCATTTCATGTTTCATCTTTAAAGGTGCACCCCTAACTCTTCCCCACTATTCAGACCCATTGGTGACTTAGTCAGCACATCAAGTATGTATTTTGACTCTAGTCTGGATAATCTCTTCTCCCTGTCACCTCCTCTTAGGTCTCGAGGCACATGATCCACACAAAAGTATCTCAGCACGTTCCTATTGCTTTGATGGTGAGTCCCAAAATGTCTTGCGACCGTGTAACTAGGGTCTCTGTCACGGTCCTGACTGCTGAGGTCAGATGACCTCTTTGTCACAGTCCTGACTGCTGAGGTCAGATGACCTCCTTGTCATGGTCCTGACTGCTGAGGTCAGATGACCTCCGTGTCACAGTCCCGACCCTGAGGTCAGATGACCTCTGTGTCACAGTCCCGACACTGAGGTCAGATGACCTCCATGTCACAGTCCCGACCCTGTGATCAGATGAGCTCCTTGTCACAGTCCCGACCGTGAGGTCAGATGACCTCCGTGTCACAGTCCCGACCCTGAGGTCAGATGACCTCCTTGTCACAGTCCCGACCATGAGGTCAGATGACCTCCATGTCACAGACCTGACCGCTAAGGTCAGATGACTTTTTTGTCACAGTCCTGACTGCTGAGGTCAGATGGCCTCCTTGTCACAGTCCTGACGGCTGAGGTCAGATGACCTCCTTGTCACAGTCCTGACAGCTGAGGAGGGATGACCTTCGTTTCACAGTCCTGACTGCTGAGGTCGGATGACCTCTTTGTCACGGTCCTGACTGCTGAGGTCAGATGACTTTTTTGTCACAGTCCTGACTGCTGAGGTCGGATGACCTCTTTGTCACGGTCCTGACTGCTGAGGTCAGATGACCTCTTTGTCACAGTCCTGACTGCTGAGGTCAGATGACCTCCTTGTCATGGTCCTGACTGCTGAGGTCAGATGACCTCCGTGTCACAGTCCCGACCCTGAGGTCAGATGACCTCTGTGTCACAGTCCCGACACTGAGGTCAGATGACCTCCATGTCACAGTCCCGACCCTGTGATCAGATGAGCTCCTTGTCACAGTCCCGACCGTGAGGTCAGATGACCTCCGTGTCACAGTCCCGACCCTGAGGTCAGATAACCTCCATGTCACAGACCTGACCGCTAAGGTCAGATGACTTTTTTGTCACAGTCCTGACGGCTGAGGTCAGATGACCTCCTTGTTACATTCCTGACAGCTGAGGAGGGATGACCTTCGTTTCACAGTCCTGACTGCTGAGGTCGGATGACCTCCTTGTCACAGTCCTGACTGCTGAGGGGTCAGATGATCTAAGTGGTCAGATGACCTCCTTGTCACAGTCCTGACTTCTGAGGTCAGATGATCTAAGGCATATGTCTTTAAACTGTGGGGGGGCCCCCGTGGGGCGTGTATGGGTTTTCAGGGGGCTGCAAATGCCTCTGCTAGTACATGTAAATGAAGGTGGCCTGGAAGTGCGGCGATGTTTATTTGCTGAATTTCCAGGCTGCCTTCATTTACTCTGAAGCCCTTGAAGTGAGATCAGAGTGATGTGGGGCTGGAGGTCAGTGAGTGCGCTGCTGTGGGCTCGGCCAGGCAGCGTCTGGAGTCTTATCTCCGGCACACCCGTGTTTTTCACAGGTCTTTAAAGATCATTTGCTTATTTATATACCTTTGTAAACTGTTCCTTACATTTGATTTTACATTTACTAGTGTGAGAATGCATTTCATGAAAAGGAATATAAAGTAGGGTTGCCAAAAGAAAGATGCCAGCCATGTGTTCTGTAAAGAACCTTCAAATATATAGTCTTGATACTAAATAGGGTTATAAATAGAAAAGTATGTATTCATTTGTAATGTGACTTTTCTGTCTTTGACCCCTTTAATTATCAGTCATGGATCATTCAGGCCGCCTTAGAACACAATTAAAAGTGCTTTCTATTTACATTTGCTGTTCGAAGTACACACAGGTAAGTGCTGAAAATACAGCTTAAAGTGACTGTTTATTTTTGTACAGTCTGCGACATCAAAATAATGAGCTGGCAACCCTAATCATAAGACTGGAAGTTTGTTGCAGGAACAGCACATTATTTATTTCCTTTACCCTCGATCCCTGATTAATGCCATAATAGCAGTAGTTTAATTTATATCTGAAACCCTACGCCGCTGTCAATAACATGCTGATTTTAGTGTCTGAGAATGCACCCTGCATTCAGACAACTCACTCCTCATTCTCACCCTTCACTTTCACGCTCACCCTGCACACACAGGGCATAGTTATGGATTTCCCGCATTTGCCACATAATCCATCATCTGCTGCATAATTTGCAGATTAAAAGAAAATGTGTTTCTATCTTAAATGGTTAAAAAGTTACTAAAAATGTGGCAACACATGTTACCTCGCAGTGGAAGGCCCTTTCTAAAGGTTGACTGGTCACCTTGCTGTTGCTTATTGCTATATGTGGGTGTTAATGTGGTACTTATGAGGGTCAATAAAGGCCGGGAAAGTGTTAAAAAGTGTAAAAATTGCAAAATAATGCAGTAATGCTATCACAAAATATCAGCATTATGCAGCATAATTTGCCTTTGATTGCTGCATTGGGGTCAAATAGTGTGAGGGGTTCACAACACCCCAATTATGAGGAGCAGTTTGTTTGCGATATCTGTTTTTGTTTGATGCATTTGCTATTTTATGAGTCTCATATTTAGTGCGGTTCATAAACTGCAGAAAAAGTATTACAGAAATAATCTCATACGCCCTGCTCCCTGCATGCAGCCATTTCTCTCCCGCTCCGCCAATCCTTCCCTTAAACTTTTGGAGGGGGAACCAACCTCAAAAACCTTTGCTTAGAGGGGGGCACAGAGTAAAAATGTTTGAAGACCTCTGATCTCAGTGGTCAGATGACCTCCTTGTCACAGTCCTGACCTCTTAGGTCAGATTACCTCCTTGTTACAGTCCTTACTGCTGAGGTAAGACAAGCTCATAGTCACAGTCCTGATTGCTGAGGTCAGATGACCTCCTCGTCACAGTCCTGACAGCTGAGGTTAGATTACCTACTTGTCACAGTCCTGACTACTGAGGTCAGATGACCTCCCTGTTGCAGTCTTGACTGCTGAGGAGAGATGACCTCCTTGTCACAGTCCTGACTGCTGAGGGCTTAGATGACCTCCTTGTCACGGTCCTGACTGCTGAGGTAAGACAAGCTCCTTGTCACAGTCCTAACTTCTGAGGTCATCTGACCTGCTTGTCACAGTCCTGACTGCTGTGGTCAGCTGACGTCTGTGTCACAGTCTTGACTGCTGAGGTCAAATGACCTCCTTTTCACAGTCCTAACTGCTGAGGTTGGATGACCTCCTTCTCACAGTCCTGACCACTGAAGTCATATGACCTAATTGTCACAGTACCAACCCTTGAGGTCAGATGACCTCTGTGTCACAGTTTTGACTGCTATGGTCAGATGATCTCCTATTCACAGTCCTGACTGCTGAGGTCAGATGGCCTCCGTTTCAAAGTCCTGACTGCTGAGGTCAGATGACCTCTGTTTCACAGTCCTGACTGCTAAGGTCAAATGACCTCCTTGTCACAGTCCTGACCGCTGAGGTCAGATGACCTCCTTTTTTTTTTTTTTTTTTTTTTATTGAGAGTTCATAGACAGAGATAAACATTACATAACATATCATATATGTTTTACCCCCTAGCAATAAAGTTAGGACAGTGCAAAATACAATTCATATCATAATCAGCTAAAACTAACTACAGTTAAATATATATATTCAAAATCAAACAATTTTAAAGGGAATATTCATAAAGTGCAATGTGCATAATGCAGTCAATTAACATTCAAAGTGAAAAAAACGTTAAAATCATTATCCAGCAGAGGAAATCTAACACTCAAACATACTCCAATATTTATCATATTTCCTCAGCGCCCCTGATCTCAACGCATATTTTCTTTCCCTTCTCTGGATTTTGGATAATTTTGCCTTCCATGCTTGTATGGTTGGTACTTTCTCTGATTTCCAACACTGCAAAATGAGCGATTTTGCTATCAGAGATGCAATAAATAAGGCCTCATCGTTAGAAGTAGAAGTCGAGGAACAACCAAAAACTGAAGTTAGTTCATCAAAAGTAATAGTGGCTTTAATGATATTACTGAGATATTTCCCTATCTCCTTCCAGAGCTCCTGTATTTTAGGGCACTCGAAGATTATGTGTTTCTATGTACCTTTTTCTTCACAGCGGAAACACTTATCCATAACATGGGGATATATACCGTGTAGGAATGAGGGTGTTCTGTAGATTAGCCACTTACTATAAAATTGCATACGTATAAAGTTAGAGCCTTATTGACTTTATTCCACGTTGGTCTATCAATTTCTATATCTTCGCTCTTTTTCAATCTGTCTCTGACTTTATTGTACAATTCCGCTGAATTATCAGCTTTTAATTTTTTTATCCAAAAACTAATCTTTTTTTGCGTAGGATTGTTCAACTCTTCTGTTATATCGCTTTTGTAAAATAGCTTATCCATATCTACCTCATTAAACACGGCATGGAGAGAGAAAAAGGACCATTTCAATATAGTGATTGAATGATGGATCTGCCCCTTGATTTCCTCCCAGGATTTCCATCTATTACCTAGTAGAAAGGCCTCAATTTTCTCAAAACCATTCTCTTTCCAGAGACTCAGAATATTTTTATCCAGGGAACCCGCAACCCCTATATTGAAATTATCTAAACTCGTTGACTTACTTATACTAGAGATATTATAGTATTTCATAAATTGGGTTTTCTGCTTAAGTAGCCACTGGAGAGACTTATAACGGACCTTTTTTGGATCTTTCGTACTTCTTACGGGATCAAAAATTTTAGATTCCAACAGCATTTTCCTCATGAAGAAATTGTCTGCCTCGTGATCTTCTGTAAAAAAAAAACGAAAACTGTGGTGTGCGAAAGTAGCGTAATAATATTCTCTAATATTTTGGAGGGACAACCCTCCTTGTGTGAACGGAAAGTGTAAAGTGCTAAGTGCTAATCTCTGAGTTTTTTTTGCCCAAAGAAAAGAAGAGAACATAGCATCGATTTTTTTAAAGAATAGAATCTGAATTGCACAAGGGGCAGCACTAAAAAGAAAATTAAACAGAGGTTTAATAGACATCCGAATTAAAGCGATGCGCCCCATTATTGATAGTGGGAGTTGATTCCAGCGCTCTAATTGTAGACCAACCCTTTTTAACAGAGGTATATAATTTAACGAATATAAATCTTCCAAATTTTCAGAGATAAAAATTCCCAAGTATCTCTTTGGATCAGTATTATGGATCTGCCTAAATTCTGGCAATAAAGTGTCTACAGTGCAATTGACTAAAATGATTTCAGTTTTTTTAACATTTATCCTATACCCTCCTAATAATTGAAAGTCGGAATTTTTTTTCCAAATTGCTACTTGAGTTGTAAACTTTGGATTTAAAAAAAGAGCGATATCATCCGCATATAATTTTATATTTGTCATTCCAACTATAGGTACTGTATCGATCGATATCTCCCTAATAGCAATCGCCAAAGGCTCAATAAATAAAGCAAATAAAATTGGCGATAGAGGGCAACCTTGCCGTGTACCCCTATTAACTAGACAAGTTCCAACATTTGTGCTATTAATAATAATCTGTGCCCTAGAGTTCTCGTAAAGTTGTTTCAGGAGGGAAATAAAATTAATCGGGAAATCGAAACTGTGCAAAATCGCAAAAAGACAGTCCCATGACACCAGGTCAAATGCTTTTTCGGAATCTAAAAACCAGATTTGTGCTTCCACCTTATTGATCTTAAAATAATCCAATGCCTCCAATAAAAATGTTGTATTCGTGTAAAGGTGCCTTCCTGCTATAAACCCGCATTGGTCAGGGTCTATAAGAGACCCTACTATTTTATTCAATCGGTTCGCTAGAAGTTTCGTGAAAATTTTATAATCTGTATTTAACAGACTAATAGGCCTGTAAGAATTCGTATTCTCCTTGTCCTTTCCCTTTTTTAAGATGCTAACCACTACCGCAGTGTGGAAAGAGTCCGGAGGTTGCCCTCCTTGCAATATATAATTTGCTAAAATTAAAAACTCATTGCGAAGGGTACCCTCAAATTTTTTAAAAAATTCTACAGGGAGCCCATCATCCCCAGTAGCCTTACCACAGGGGAGAGAATGAATAACCTCATCTAATTCGGCCTTTGTAAACTCCTCGACCAGCAACTTTTTCTCATCATAATGTAATTTCGGTATTTGAAGCGCCTCTAAAAATTCACCAATAGTTTCTGTTGCAGCACCTATACTTATATTTGTTTGATAGAGGCCCTCATAGTGTTTTAAAAACAACTACCCTATGGATACTGAGTTTTCACTTTGACTTTGGTAACTGAATCAAAAAGTTGATCTATCCTATTGCGGGTTTGATTTTCTTTGGCTTGCCATGCCAACAGTTTTCCAGTGTATTCGCTTTCTTCGTAAAGTTTCTGTGCATAGAGGTTGCTATTTGTGTCAGCCAGATCATAATAAAATTCCTTCATCATTTTCTTTGCTTTTGCTACCTTTTGTGCCGAGGCTGAAGATCTTGCCCTGTAATGCTCCTGATTCGCATGTACCAGATTTGTCTGTATCATAATTTTCTCCTCTCTTTTTGCCCTCTGCTTCGGTATTTCTTTGGAAGTGATTATTCCCCTTAAAGTAGCCTTAAATGTATTCCAAATCATGTTAATTGGAGCAGACCCTCTATTCCGCATAAAAAACTCATCGATCTCTACCTGAATATCTGAACACCATTGTAAATCTGAAAGATTTAATTTATTAAAATACCATCTTCTAGCTGACGCCAATTCTTGCTTTCCTATTATTAATTCCATATAAAGTGCAGCATGATCAGAAAAAGCATTCGGTAGATGATCGCATTTGTAAACTTATAACCCATATGAAGAAAGAAAAAAATCTATCCTAGATGCAGAATCATATTTTGCAGAATAACAGGAATATTGACGCTTGAGGGTATTAGAAGAACGCCAGTGATCGATAACATCTAGATCCGATTTACAACTCTGTAGGGCGATGGCGACTTGGGGTTTATTCTGGCGCTGATCTTTTTTAGATGAATCAATTAAAGGATTCTGTAAAAAGTTAAAATCCCCCCCCCCATATTATTTGCCCGGGAATGCCCGTCAAAGCTTGTTTCAACTGCAAAATTGGAAGCGGGTCATCTATCACTGGGGCATATATTGTAGCTAATATTGTATTTACATGATTTAATTTACCATAGGCAAATGCCCATCTTCCGCCCGGGTCAGTGAGTGACCCTTCCAAAAAAAAACCTATGTGCTTTCCTATTTAGATGCACACCCCCCTATGTGCTAATCCAGCTACTGATGAAATCCTGTGATCCGCCCAACCCTTTAAGATATTATCAGATTGTTCAGAAGTTCTGTGGTGGGTCTCTTGGAGGAAAATAATATCGGGGCTGAGAGTTCTTAACCAACATTCGATAGCATTTTTCTTACGAACGTTATTCAGACCATTTGTGTTAAAGGACATAAACTTCATCCTATTTCTCATTAATACTAAAAAAAAAAACCAATAGATTCAGGTATTTTAGAAAATAACCAATCTCTAGTGCGGAAATGCACAAACAGTAAAGTGCAAATGCATACATATAAACAACCTTTATGGAAAATACACAGACCGTAATTCCAAAAACAGCCACTAGTTATAGAAAACTGGATTAAAAATACAAGAAATGTGCAACATATGTCTAAAATCTCCTTTTCAAGCAGCTGTGCAAAATCGTGCAAACTCGTGCAAAATCAGCAATAAAAGTGCAATCAAAGTGCAAATAGCATTAAACTCAAATCTTATAGTTCTTATAATTCTTATAATTCTTTCCGAGTATAAACAAGCTATCGGGAGATTAAACCCTATTCCAGTCGTCACTTGTAAGGGAACCCCCCATCTCAAGTCTGGAGGGACCTTTACATGTGAAAAAAAGAATTTGATAAACTTAATTAACAAAAAATAAGCTACTGCTAACAATGGATGACCTCCTTGTCACAGTCCTGACTGCTGAGGTCAGATGACCTCCTTGTGACAGCCCTGACTGCTGTGGTCAAAAGACCTACTTGTCACAGTCCTAACTGCTGTGGTCAGATTACCTCCTGACGTCTCAGGTCTGATGACCTCATCACAGTCTTGACTGCTGAGGTAAGACAAGCTCCTTGTCACAGTCCCAACCGCTGAGGCCAGACGACCTCCTCTTCACAGTCCTGACTGCTGAGGAGAGATTACATCCTTGTCACAGTCTTGACTGCTGAGGTCAGATGACCTCCTTGTCACACTCCTGACCACTAAGGTCAGATGACCACCTTGTCACAGTCCCAACTGCTGAGGTCATATGACCTCCTTGTCACAGTCCTGACTGCTGAGGTCAGATGACCTCCTTGTCACACTCCTGACTGCTGAGGTCAGATGACCTCCTTGTCACACTCCTGACTGCTGAGGTCAGATAACATCCTTGTCACAGTCCTGACTGCTGAGGAGAGATTACCTCCTTGTCACAGTCCTGCCAGCTGAGGTCAGATGACCTCCTTCATACAGTCCTGACTGCTGAGGTCAGATGACATCCTGATCACCATCCTGACTGCTGAGGTCAGATGACCTCCTTGTCACAATCCTGACTGCTGTGGTCAGATGACCTCCTGACTGCTCAGGTCTGATGACCTTGTTGTCACAGTCCTGACTGAGGTAAGACAAGCTCCTTGTCACAGTCGTAACTTCTGAGGTCATCTGACCACCTTGTCACAGTCCTGACTGCTGAGGTCAGATGACCTCCTTGTCACAGTCCTGACTGCTGAGATCAGATGACCTCCTTGTCACAGTCCTGACTGCTGTGGTCAAATGACCTACTTGTCACAGTCCTGACTGCTGTGGTCAGATGACCTCCTGACTGCTCAGGTCAGATGACCTTGTCACAGTCTTGACTGCTGAGGTAAGACCAGCTTCTTGTCACAGTCCTAACTTCTGAGGTCATCTGACCTCCTTGTCACAGTCCCAACCGCTGAGGTCAGATGACCTCCTCGTCACAGGCCTGACTGCTGAGGAGAGAGGACATCCTTGTCACAGACTTGACTGCTGAGGTCAGATGACCTCCTTGTCACACTCCTGACCGCTAAGGTCAGATGACCACCTTGACCACCTTGTCACAGTCCCAACTGCTGAGGTCAGATGACCTCCTTGTCACACTCCTGACTGCTGAGGTCATATAACATCCTTGTCACAGTCCTGACTGCTGAGGAGAGATGACCTCCTTGTCACAGTCCTGACTGCTGAGGTCAGATTACCTTCTTCTTACAGTCCTGACTGCTGAGGTCAGATTACATCCTCATCATCATCCTGACTGCTGAGGTCAGATGACCTCCTTGTCATAGTCCTGACTGCTGTGGTCAGATGACCTCCTGACTGCTCAGGTCAGATGTCCTCATCGTCACAGGCCTGACTGCTGAAGTAAGACAAGCTCCTTGTCACAGTCTTAACTTCTGAGGTCATCTGACCTCCTTGTCACAATCCTGACTGCTGAGGTCAGATGACCTCCTTGTCACAGCCCTGACTGCTGTTGTCAGATGACCTCCTTGTCACAGTCCTGACTGCTGTGGTCAGATGAGCTCATGACTGCTCAGGTCAGATGACCTCCTTGTCACACTCCTGACCGCTAAGGGCAGATGACCACCTTGTCACAGTCCCAACTCCTGAGGTCACATGACCTCCTTGTCACAGTCCTGACTGTTTAGTTCAGATGACCTACTTGTCACAGTCCTGACTGCTGAGGTCAGATGACCTCCATGTCACAGTCCTGACTGCTGAGAAAAGTTGATCTCCTTGTCAAAGCCCTGACCGTAGAGGTCAGATGACCTCCTTGTCACAGTCCTGACTGCTGACTTCAGATGACCTCATTGTCACGCTCCTGACTGCTGAGGTCAGATAACATCCTTGTCACAGTCCTGACTGCTGAGGAGAGATGACCTCCTTTTCACAGTCCTGACTGCTGAGGTCAGATGACCTCCTTCTTACAGACCTGACTGCTGAGGTCAGATGACATTGTCATCACCGTCCTGACTGCGGAGGTCAGATGACCTCTTTGCCAGAGTCCTGACTGCTGAGGTCAGATGACCTCCTTGTCACAGGCCAGAGTGCTGAGCTCAGATGACCGCCGTGTCACAGTCCTGACTGCTTAGGTCAGTTGACCTCCCTGTCACAGTCCTGACTGCTTAGGTCAGATAACCTTCTTGTCACAGTCCTGACTGCTGAGGCTAGCTGACCTCCTTGTCACAGTCCTGATTGCTGTGGTCAGAAGACCTTTTCACAGTCCTGACTGCTGAGGCTAGCTGACCTCCTTGTCACAGTCCTGATTGCTGTGGTCAGAAGACCTTTTCACAATCCTGACTGCTGTGGTCAGATGACCTCCTTGTCACAGCCCTGACTGCTGAGTGATCAGATGACCTTCTTGTCACAGCACTGACTGCTGAGGGGTCAGATGATCTCCTTGTCACAGTCCTGAATGCTCAGGTCAGATGACCTCCTGACTGCTCAGGTCAGATGGCCTCCTTGTCACAGTCCTGACTGCTGAGCGGTCAGATGACCTTCTTGTCACAGCACTGACGGCTGAGGGGTCGGATGATCTCTCTGTCACAGGCCTGACCACTGATGTCCGATGACCTCCTTATCACAGACCTGATAGCTGAGGTCAGATGACCTCTTTGGCACAGTCTGTCCGGACTTCTAAGGTCAGATGACCTCCTTGTCACAGTCCTGGCTGCTGAGGGGTCAATGAACTCATTGTCACAGTCCTAACTGCTAAAGTCAGATGCCCTCCTTGTAACAAGCCTGGCTGCTAGAGTCAGATGACCTCCTTGTCACAGACCTGGCCGCTGAGGTCAGATGACTTCTTTGGCACAGTCCTGACTTATGAGGTCAGATGACCTCCTTGTCACAGTCCTGACTGCTGATGTCAGATGACCTCCGTGTCACAGTCCTGACCCTTGACGTCAGATGACCTCTTTTTCACAGTCCTGACTGCTGAGGTCAGATGACCTCTTTGTCACTGTCCGGACTGCTGATGTCAGATGACCTTTGTGTCACAGTCCTGACCCTTGAGGTCAGATGACCTCTTTTTCACAGTTCTGACTGCTGAGGTCAGATGACCTCCTTGTCACTGTCCCGACCGCTGATGTCAGATGACCTCCTTGTCACAGTCCCGACAACTGAGGTCAGATGACGTCCTTGTCATAGTCCTGACTGCTGAGGTCAGATGACCTGCTTGTTACCGTCCTGACTCTTGAGGTCAGATGACCTCCTTGTCACAGACTTGACCACTGAGGTCAGATGATTTCCTTGTCACAGACCTGACTGCTGAGGCCAGATGACCTGCTTGTTACCGTCCTGACTCTTGAGGTCAGATGACCTCCTTGTCACAGACTTGACCGCTGATGGTCAGTGTGTAAGCCGGTAAGTCACGGTCTCCTCTGTCTGTCTAAGCAAGACATGATGTATATATACCCATAGGTCTCCCCAGGGGTCCTACCTTGCTGTGTTACTGTGTCGGCCTAGTTTGTCCTGCTGTTAGTCCCGCTGTGCTTCCAAGAAGCCTCATGCATAATGTATGAGATTTGAACGAGGGAAAAACCTGCGTTCTGAATGCAGTGTTGTATCTAGGTAAAAGGTCAGTCCCTATGATCTGTTCTGTATGTAATGTAAGAAAGGATATAGGTGAAAGGTTGCAATGTTACCTGTGCCTATATAGGGTACCTATATGGAATATAACACTCCTTGTCACACTCCTGACCGCTGAGGTCAGATGACCTTCGTGTCACAGTCCTGAGTGCTGAGGAGAGATTACCTCCTCATTAAAGTCCTGACTGCTGAGGTCCGATGACCTTGTCACAGTCCTGAGTGCTGAGGTCAGATGACCTCTGTGTCACAGTCCTGACTCCTGAGGAGAGCTGACCTCTTTGTCACAGTCCCGACCCTGTGGTCAGATGGCCTCCTTGTCACAGTCCTAACTGCTGAGGTCAGATGACCTGTCATAAGAAGAAGTCCACAGAAACGTTCTTCTGAAGTCGTAGAGTGGTTGATTGAAGCATCCAGCTCCGGAAGAGCAGCAGTGTAACTGAAGATGAACTGCTCTTCAGAACGTGGAACAACAAGCAGCATTTAAACATATACAAACAGGGCACAGTAATTGAAGCTATAGAAATAGAATACAGTAAGAGCAGGCATTCTAAACATTCTACTATAACATGGCCTCCTTGTCACAGTCCTGACTGCTGAGGCCATATGACCTCCTTGTCACAGTCCTGACTGCTGAGGTCAGATGACCTCCTTGTCACAGTCCTGACTGCTGAGGTCAGAATGCCTCCTTGTGACAGACCTGACTGCTAAGGCCATATGACCTCCGTGTCACAGTCCTGACTGTTGAGGTCACATGAACTCCTTGTCACAGTCCTGACTGCTGAGGAGAGATGACATCCTTGTCACAGTCCTGACTGCTGAGGAGAAATGACCTCCTTGTCACTGTCCTGACTGCTGAGGTCAGATGACCTCCTTGTCACAGTCCTGACCGCTGAGATCGGATGACCACCTTTTCACAGTCCTGATTGCTGAAGAGAGATGACCTCCTGGTGTGTAGTTCCTATATATCCTATACAGGATCTGCACATAACATAAACTGTGGGTTTGGTGGCAGACTTGTGCTGAGCACCCCCACCAGATACGTTAGCCTGTTTGCATTAGCTAGCTCACAGGGCCACTAGAATCTCATCTTATCAGGGAGAGAATCATTTTTGGCAACTTCAGAACATGACAACCCTGATCCCCCAGGATTGTGGAAACAATATACTACTTTTCGCTCAGTCACTCGAGCTCACTTAGTTTGTCTCAGAGATACACCGAATAAGCAGTCTTGGTGTTTCAATAAGTATTTATTGAACAGTTGTTATTCTAGTGTGGAATAGATGAGCTGCAACAACCATTAGACAGTAGCAGAGATATATGGTTAGCAATACTACGACCATAAAGGAATGGTATATTTCTACCATCGTGCAGAAATCATGAATATGTACATGTACATAAAACACATGATAAAAAGTGCGTACTCCTACAATGCCTCCCTAACTACATGTACCTAAATGTACCTAGCATTGGTGTAGGTGTTATGCCAAGAATCCCTCTAGGATCTAGTCAACCCCATCACCTGAGTAAGGAAAGAATATGGGACTCTGTCCTGGTCTTGGGTTTGACACCCCACGAGGGATGTTAGACCACTGCTAGCTGGAGCGTCTGCTTTCAGGAACCTCAGTGTCTCTGGTCAGTGTGTCAGCCGGGAAGTCACGGTCTCCTCTGTCTGTCTAAGCAAGACATGATGTATATATACCCATAGGTCTCCCCAGGGGTCCTACCTTGCTGTGTTACTGTGTCGGCCTAGTTTGTCCTGCTGTTAGTCCCGCTGTGCTTCCAAGAAGCCTCATGCATAATGTATGAGATTTGAACGAGGGAAAAACCTGCGTTCTGAATGCAGTGTTGTATCTAGGTAAAAGGTCAGTCCCTATGATCTGTTCTGTACGTAATGTAAGAAAGGATATAGGTGAAAGGTTGCAATGTTACCTGTGCCTATATAGGGTACCTATCTGGAATATAACAATCCTTGTCACACTCCTGACCGCTGAGGTCAGACGACCTCCGTGTCACAGTCCTGAGTGCTGAGGAGAGATTACCTCCTCATTAAAGTCCTGACTGCTGAGGTCCGATGACCTTGTCACAGTCCTGAGTGCTGAGGTCAGATGACCTCTGTGTCACAGTCCTGACTGCTGAGGTCACGTGACCTCCTTGTCACAGTCCTGACTGCTGAGGAGAGATGACCTCTTTGTCACAGTCCTTACTGCTGAGGTCAGATGACCTCCTTGTCACAGTCCTGACCCTTGAGGTCAGATGACCTCCGTTTCACAGTCCTGACTGCTGAGGTCAGATGACCTCTTTGTCACAGTACTGACTGCTGAGGGGTCAGATGACCTTCTTGACACAGTCCTGACTGCTGAGGTCAGTTGACCTCCCGTCACAGTCATGACTGCTTAGGCCAGATAACCTCCTTCTCACAGTACTGGCTGCTGAGGTCAGATGACCTCTTTGTCACAGGCACAACCCTGAGGTCAGATAACCTCCTTGTCACAGTACTGACTGCTGAGGTCAGATGACCTCTTTGTCACAGGCACAACCCTGAGGTCAGATGACCTCCTTGTCACATTCCTGACAGCTGAGGAGGGATGACCTTCGTTTCACAGTCCTGACTGCTGAGGTCAGATGACCTCCTTGTCACAGTCCTGACCCTTGAGGTCAGATGACCTCCTTGTCACAGTCCTTACCGCTGAGGTCAGATGACCTCCTTGTCACAGTCCTGACTGTTGAGGAGAGATGAGCTTCTCGTCACAGTCCTGACTGCTGAGGAGTAATGAGCTCCTTGTCACAGTCCTGACTGCTGAGGAGAGATGACCTCCTTGTCACAGTCCTGACCGATGAGGTCAGATGACCTCCTTGTTACAGTCCTGACTGCTGAGGAGAGATGACCCCCTTGTCACAGTCCTGAACGCTGAGGTCAGATGACCTCCTTGTCACAGTTCTGACTGCTGAGGAGAGATGACCTCCGTTTCACAGTCCTGACTGCTGAGGTCAGATGACCTCCTTGTCACAGTCCTGACCCTTGAGGTCAGATGACTTCTTGTCACAGTCCTGGCCGCTGAGGTCAGATGACCTCCTCGTCACAGTCCTGACCCTGAGGTCAGATGATCTCCTTGTCACCGTCCTGACTGCTGAGGAGAGATGACCTACGTTTCACAGTCCTGACTGCTGAGGTCAGATGACCTCCTTGTCACATTCCTGACCATTGTGGTCAGATGACCTCCTTGTCACAGTCCTGACCGCTGAGGTCAGATGACCTGGCTTCATAAGAATCCTGTCCTGTATGTAAGAAATTTTTATGAACAGAAGATGGCTAACGATGTGGGCTTTCTTTAGATATTTTTGTTATTTGTATTTGGAATGTTATTGTGTTCTGAATATAGCGATTACGTTTGAGATCACATTTACTGAAGAGAGCGATTACATTTGAGATCACATTTACTGAAGACATTGATTGCGTTTGAGATCACATTGACTGGAGACATCGATTACATTTGAGATCACATTTACTGAAGATAGCGATTACCTTTGACATCACATTTACTGAAGAGATCGATTACGTTTGAGATCACATTTACTGAAGATAGTGATTACGTTTGAGATCAGATTTATTGAAGATAGCAATTACTTTTGAAATCACATTTACTGAAGACATTGATTATGTTTGAGATCACATTGACTGAAGACATCTATTACATTTGAGATCACATTTAGTGAAGATAGCGATTACCTTTGAGATCACATTGACTGAAGACATCAATTTAGTTTGAGATCACATTTACTGAAGAGAGCGATTACGTTTGAGATCACATTGACCGAAGAGAGTGACTACGTTTGAGATCACATTGACTGAAGAGAGCGATTACGTTTGAGATCACATTGACTGAAGACATCGATTACATTTGAGATAACATTTACTGAAGAGAGCGATTACGTTTGAGGTCACATTTACTGAATAAAGCGATTACGTTTGAGATCACATTGACCGAAGAGAGTGATTACGTTTGAGATCACATTGACTGAAGACATCGATTACGTTTGAGATCACATATACTGAAGAGAGCGATTACATTTGAGATCACATATACTGAAGAGAGTGATTCAAGTTTTGATCATATTTAACAACTAGTGGGAGTTCCGAGGTCCGATGGGAGGATTTAGGGGCTCAACGAGAGCGGCTGCTTAATGCAGTCCACTTTCTTTCACAGAAACTGAGGCTGCTGTTGGATTTGCATTTACACACTGACATCTGCGATAGAAATGGCAGTAATGGAGGCATTGCATTTGGTGAGACCCCCTTGGGTGAGTTGTAAATGGAGCTGACCATCATCTACTTCCACCGTGCTGTGAGTGGAAGCCTGATGCCCTGAAGTTGTGTGTTTGTGAAATCACTCAAAGCGCGTGCCCTGAAGAAGGGAGGGGTTAGTCGTGGAAAGACTGAAACAACAGTCAGCACATTTCACACAGTGATGACGCTGGGGTAAGGTAGTTACTTATACAATTGTCTCAAAACTTCTCCCAATGGAATATAATATTGTGTGTGTTTCCTGCTCTGTGGGATCTTTTTGTGTCTTCAGAAAAGGAGCACATTTGTGCTTTGACAAAAATATAAGTATTTACATTTGCTTTCATTTGCCTTACTTTCATTACTTTATATGTATTTTTCATAAAAGTGTTTGCTTGTTTATGTCACATGGTTGTAATTAATACACTGTATTAATATATTGCTTTCAACTTTTGGGTTGAGATTAATGTGAAAAACATTCTCTTTCCAGCGCTTGAATGGAGGGTGAGTGATCTATGTGGTTTATTGGTGGGTAAGAAAACACCTGGGCAAGGTGAATAGCAACATGCGCGGGCATAACAATTTCAATTCAACTGAAACATTGACAATCAATCTAAAGATTTATATTCAAAATAAATATTTTTGGGTAGAATTATATATAAAGAGAGAATATACAAGTATTTTTTACATATTTATCATCAATCAAGTTGATCTATTCATATTTCATTTTTCTAAAAACAAGATTTCAATCATTCAGTGTAGTGCTAGTCAAGTTCATAATACATGATACAGTGTATTAAGGTCTTAAGGACCTAATTATTTTCAAAAGACAATTCACTAAGAATACACGTGATCTCAGTATAACAGTGTGATAACAAATAAACACAATGAACAGGAACTGGCGGTATGTTGTTGTACTACGCGCGTTTCGGCCTTGCCTTCATCAGGGTTCCGTCTCAAAAGTCGCTGTGTAATTGTAATCTAAATGATAGTTGGAGGATTCCTACTGGCCGCAAAGGAGAAGAGGTCACGATATGCCTTTGAAACCGTGCAAAAGTGGCTAGAATTTACAGAAAATTCTTATCCTGTGATTCGAGAAATAACTTCGTACTTTTTCAATAAATCTTGATCCTTTATCGGTAAACGGAGGGGGGGTCTTAACTTACATAACGGAATAACTATCGGATTCAGTGAATCGATGAAACTGATGGTGAAGCTCTATCCAGTGAAGACTGTGTGACAATCATAAGCGTATGGCACTGATTTATTTACGTTGAACGTTCCCAATAAGGTGAACGCTGGACCTGGTTATCGGCAGTCTAGCCCCAGAATCGGAGATAATGTCCTTTTGAATATTTAAAGCTGATAGGAAAATTGAACGCGGCGTCTCAAACGTCGAATCTCTCCCTTCTTCTTTGAGGTAATGTTTAAATGCGCCTGTAGGTTATTGGTGATTTGGGTCCATCCATGGTGTGCCACTTTGTGGTTTATTGCACACGAACACTGAGAGGGAAGGGGGCATTATTGAAGAACTCAGTTAAAGGGGTCAAATCAATATGGCGAAGCAATGGCAGATAATGTGCAGTATGTTGGTGGGAACAATTCCCAGGCAGGAAGCTTCTGTTGCCCCGGCACCCCTCCAGGGAGAAGTAAGGGGGTATCTATCAGTTCTGGAAATGAGCACCTTCTGGACAGGGTTAAAATTCCCCCCATAGAAGGGTAGGTGGGTGTCACAAGGAAGGTGACGGGAAGAGTAGTGCAAGGATTTTCACCATCACCTGGTTGGGTGTTTAGTGACCTCACCTTTAGAGATACCGCTCACCGGAGGGACTGGGATGCAACAAATAGGGTTGTCACTTGTTTTAGGTTGACCTTCCCACAGAGCAGACTTTGCAGATTGTAAATCCCTATTAGTGACTCTTGAGGCTCCTAGAAGTTTATTTGTGGGACAGATCCTGCTTTTCACACTAGAAACCAGTGTGTTGAATCAGTAAATAAGGCGTGTAACAGTAAACCTTTATTACTGCCATGTCCAGATTATCAACAGTGACATGTTGTTTGCATGTTACTATGTCAAATGTACTGCAAAACAATATAGCAAGGCATATCTGTCCTCTCTAGCTTTCTAAAGCACCATGTGCAGGGATGTTTAGCAACTACCCTCTCCACTCAAACAATCTGCCTTGTGTTCATTGACTAGAGAGCAGGCTCCGCCCACATACCTTATCACTTCCTGTCTGCTTTTGTGGAGCAAAATTTGCATCTTGTTGAAGCACTTCCTGGGGACTTTGTTGCACCAGTTGACTGTTCTTTCACTTTCTGTTCTCCTTGGATCCCCCTTCGGATATTGTGGGCAAAGCTCTTGCATGGAGTAAATGGGTCAGGAAACCAGAGGAATGACTGTAGAAACAGCCAGAGGGCTGACTGTAGAAACAGCCAGAGGGCTGACTACAGAAGCAATATGAGGGCTGACTGCAGAAGCAACCAGCGGACTGATAACAGAAGCAACCAGGGGACTGTTGAAGAAGCAACCAGAGAGCTGACTGTAGACACAACCACTCAGAAGACTGACTGCAGAAGCAAGTATACGGCTGACTGCAGAAGCAACCTGAGGAGTGACTGCAGAAGGAACCAGAGGACTGACTGTAGAAACAACCAGAAGACTGTCTGCAGAAGCAACCAGAGGACTGACTCCAGAAGCAATCATAGGGCTGACTGCAGAAGCAAGCAGAGGACTGGCTGCAGAATCAACCTAAGGACTAACTGCAGGTGCAAGCAGAGGACTGACTGCAGAATCAACTTAAGGACTGACTGCAGAAGCAATCAGAGGACTGACTGCAGAAGAAACCAGAGTACTGTCTTGTAAAGTGACTGCGGAGCTAACAACAGAAGCCTGCAGGGGGCTGTCCGCAGAAGCAAACAGAGGATGACTGTAGAACTCACCAAAGGACTGACTGCAGAAGCAACCTGAGGACTGACTACAGAAGCAACCAGAGGACTGACTACAGAAGCAACCAGAGGACTGACTGCAGAAGCAACCTGAGTACTGTCTTGTAAAGTAACTGGAGGAGAACAACAGATGGCGTAGATCGGGAATCGTATAAAACCTCACTTAACTCATATAAAAAGTTGATCGTAGCTACAATAGCAGATTTCTACGAAACCCTCATAAAGCAGTCGGAGAATATTCAGAAAGAAACATTTAAAATTCTGACAGAGTTGAGTAAAAAACCAGAAACGTCTGAAACCACAATAAACGTTGATACTTTTCAACGTTTTTTTTGGAGAAGGTTGAGACTATTCTCTCTGAGATTGAGCATAGTACTCTGAATGGTTCGCTTCCAGTACAGGAAGTTCAAACCTCTGTGGAAGTTTCCATATCAAGGTTCCCTGAGATAGATCCCATGGAGCTTGAGCAGCTCATGAGTAGCACCAAATCAGGTTCCCCAGCGGACCCGTGTCCCCCCAGGGTCTTTCGCCTGGCATGTCCTATCTTAGAAGATCATATTATCTCCCTTCTCAATAGTTCAATGGAGACTGGTTATTTACCATCGAGTCTTAAGGAGGCCCGAGTGAAACCTCTGTAAAAAAAAACAGGAGCCGATTTGACCATTTTGAAAAATTATAGGCCGATATCCCAATTACCTTTCTTGTCCAAGGTCTTGGAGCAACATGTGCTGAAGTCCCTTTCTTTATTCCTGGAGTCACACCATCTACTCCAGGAGCGCCAGGCAGGATTTCGTGCACATCACAGCACCGAGCTGGTGATGCTCTCGGTGCTGGATGAGCTTTGAGGTATGGCTGATAGTAAGAAACCAAGCGCCCTGATACTTTTAGATCTATCGGCGGCGTTTGATACTGTCAGCCATTCCCTGTTATTGGACAGATTGACCTCTTTTGGGGTAAGGGGTCCGGCCCATAAATGGCTCCAGTCCTTCTTGACGAGTAGGTCGCAGAGGATCCAACTGGGGGATTGTATCTCCGATATAGGCATTTTGGAGTGCGGAGTCCCTCAAGGCTCTGCATTGTCTCCACTGCTGTTCAATCTTTACCTACAACCGTTGATTGCATCTCTTGCGACTATGGGCTGTGGTGTGTTTAACTACGCTGACGATACCCAGCTGCTGCTGAGTATTGATAATACGGCCTGGGCACAAACTAATGCCCAGAACATACTCAGACATACGGTTGGCTGGATGACTGCAAACCAGTTGAAGATAAACCCGGACAAAACGGAGGTTCTGGTGGTTTCGACCTTAGCTTCACCTTGGAATGACCTTTATTGGCCCCAGGAACTAGGCCCTACACCGACACCGTGTGACAAAGTAAAAAGTCTTGGTATCAAGATTGACAATGAGTTGTCAATGGCCAGTCAGATTGCCTCCGTAGTAGGGATGTGTACTGGGTTGATTAGACTGATGCGTAAACTAGTTCCCCTTCTTTCTTTCTCCATGCTTCGAATGGTTGTTTCTGCTAGGATTATATCGAGGCTGGATTACGGAAATGCTCTCTATTTAGGTCTGCCTAAAACCTTGACTAATAGACTGCAGGTTGTCCTGAATGATGCGGCGCGATTAATCTTCAGGCTACCTAGACGAACTCATGCTTCTCCTTTGCTGCTCAAGTTACATTGGCTTCCTATCGAGCAGAGAGCGGAGTTTAAGAGCTTATGTACGGTCCATAAAGCAATCTACGGACAGGCCCCGGCCTATATTAAAGAGCGCTTGAAGGTTTATAAGCCTAAATGAATTCTTAGGTCCTCTGATTCTCAGCTTTTGGTTTGCCCCCGATATAAGCTAGCAACCAAAGGTGGGAGATCCTTCTCGGTTCTGGTTCCACAGATATGGAATAAACTTCCAGAACCACTTCGGAGAGAAGTAAATCTCCTGCGTTTTAGGAAGCTGTTAAAAACGCTTCTATTTAGGGAGGCTTTTGGCTCACCTAATTAGCTGCTTTGAATGCCTCTCTTTTTTGCCTTTCATACGTTCTGCATTACTTTTTTTTGTCGTCGGTCTTGAGCGCCTAGAGACCTGTAGGTGAGTTGGCGCTATATAAACCGAATTTAACAATAACAATAAAGTGACTGCGGAGCTAACAACAGAAGCCTGCAGGGGGCTGTCTGCAGAAGCAACCATAGGATGGCTGTAGAACTCACCAAAGGACTGGCTGCAGAAGCAACCTGAGGACTGACTACTGAAGCAACCAGAGGACTGACTGCAGAAGCAACCTGAGGACTGACTACAGAAGCATGCAGGGGGCTGTCTGCAGAAGCACTGAGAGGATGGCTGTAGAACTCACCAAAGGACTCACTGCAGAAGCAACCTGAGGACTGACTGCAGAAGCAACCTGAGGACTGACTACAGAAGCATGCAGGGGGCTGTCTGCAGAAGCACTGAGAGGATGGCTGTAGAACTCACCAAAGGACTCACTGCAGAAGCAACTACATGCAAAACAAAACATTAAAAACGAGCATACACGTTTATAATCCAATTACCAACACATTCAACATATCACAGAGTGCAAGCACTGAATGACAGCAGCATTCACAAACTAATTATTTTCAAATAAGCAACTGAATAAAAGGATGAATGCGGTTATGCTTTTGCTACAGGAAGTATGAAGACACTTTTTATGAGGATAAACAATGAATGGATGAATGAATGTAGAACAGAAAGACTAGAGGTAATAAGCACGAATGATGTGTGAAGTTTTGTGCAGGCTCAAAGGCTGCCTCTTACTTATAGGAATCAAGGGACCCCCTCCCTCAATAAATGTATGCCATCTTTTGCAGGTCCTCTAGAAGACCCTCCCTGGGTGGCTGCAGGAAGAGAGCACCTGCACAGGATAGTCTGAGGAGGAGGTAAATACATCCACCTGCTCAAGGGTCCCATGGAATCTTTCCTGTGCTGATAGGAGTCCATGTGAGATGTGCAGATAGAAGCAGCTGTGTCAAATAGACCAATACTGCGCCGTTGACTCACAGGCAGCACTGATGGCTCTGTCTCGGGAGGAAGGGGAAGGGCAGGAAACAGGCAGAACAGCTTCTTGTGAGCAGCAAAAGGCAGAAGCTGAAGGTCCCCAGGCAGCAATGGCAAAGCCCTGGAAGGAACCAGAACCCAACAGACCTTCTCATCGGAGCGTATCCCTGAAGAAGAGATTTGACGACCGGCGAGGAGCCTAGGAACTAGGATTGCAAAGTGGCGACTTCTTGTTGTCCCTGTAAAGCTCTCTGTCTAAATCCTGCCTGCTCAATCTTCTGATTGGCCAAAAGACTACAGTGTGATGAGTCTTTGATCATCGGAGACCAGGAGCTTGACTGTAACATGGCCCATATTACCACAAAGATTTAGGATGCCATGTGAACTGAGCCCTGGACCATTGTCTTGCAAGTGCTGCCCTGAACTAGAGAACAGACGACAAGAGATCCCGGACCTTCACACCCTTGTCTTCTGGCGCCAAGAAGGCACCATTCGAGTGCACACGCCAGGCCTCAGATAGAGAAGGATGAGACTTTTTCAGAGTGATCAGAAATCTGTGATGTATGGACTAATATCGAGTTGGAAATATCCATTGCAGAAATATCAGAGCAAAAATATATTGTTATACACCAATATCATGACGTAGAACTATCGTAGTCAAGAATATTGTTTTTTTAATGAAATTAATATAATTTACAAGAATATCATTGTTGTAAATATTGTTTTCAATTATACAGTTGTAAAAAATATTATTTTTGAATTATCTCTATGTGTGTTAATTTATATATGCATGTTTGGGTTATTGTTGTTTGTATAATTGTTAATAATATTTTTAAATATATTGTCCAATATTTAGCAATTGATCATTTTAATTTCATTATATTAGTAATTTATATTGTTGTTGCCTGTTGCTAGGATTGTAGGGATGTAGGGTGGGAAGTTAATTGAATACAATTAATGAATACATAATTATTAATTTATTATTAATAATTTAATTGATTACTAATTATGTTAATTGTGTAATTCCGTTTTTTTAAAATTATATATTATGTGTGGACTACTGGGTTTGTAGGTGTACAGGGTGGAAAGTAAATTAAGTAGTTATCACTTAGCAATTAACAATGTATTTATAATTATTTCATTTATTAATTATGTTAGTTGTGTAATAATGGTATTTTGCTGTATTTGTATTGGTATAGAGTCGGAAGTTAATTAAGAAAAAAATAATTAACAATTAATCAACAATTTATTATTAATTTAATTGATGATGAATTATTTACATTTTGTAATAATTATATATGTAAGTTATTTTGTTGAGTGCAAATTTGTGGGTTTGTAGGCCTATAGGGTAGGAAGTTGATTATCAATTATTATATTAATTAATAAATAATTATTGATTGAAAAATTAAATAATAAAAAAGTAATTGAATATTGATTCATGATTAATTGCTTTATCAATATTTAATTAGTTATTAATCATTATAATTGAGTTATATTTACTTATTTTTGTTATATTTTAAGTGCAGGCTGCTAGGTTTATGAGGGTATATTGTGGTAAGTTAATTATATAATAAATAATGACCAATTTTTTAAAATTGATAATTAATTATTACATTGCTTAATAAGTATGTTATTTTTATATGTATATTTTTGTAGGTTAATTAAAAAAGTTTGTATTAAGAGTTTTATACTTTTAATAAATTACTTTGGTTATGTTTCATATATGCTATGTGTTTTAAGTGAAGTGTGTTCCCTGCTATTGCATGAAATGGAGTGGGAATAGCCAATTTTACCCCTCTGAAGTCCACCTTTTTTCCTACTGTTGCATAGACTGGAGTGGGAATAGCAAATTGTACCCCTGCAAAGTCCAACACTTTCCCTTCTGTTGTAAAGAATGGATTGGGAATAGTAAATTGTACCTATTCCCCGAAGTCCAACGCTTTCCTTACTGTTGCATAAAATGGAGTGGGAATAGTAAATGCCACCCCTCTGGTGTCCAACACTTTTCTGACTGTTGCAGATACTGGAGTGGGAATATTACCTTTTATGCCTCCGAAGTCCAATGCTTTCCCTACTGTTGCAAAGACTGGAGTGGGAATAATACATCTATTATTCTGAGACTTCACTATTCTTTTTAATATTGTTTAAATATATTTAATATTATCATCTGTATATTTGCTTAATTTTATATTACTTGTCTATATATATATTTTTTATAAAATGTAAAAAAATATTTTTAGTAAATGTCTTTTTGTTTTTCTTTAAATTAAATTAATTTGTTAAGTTATTACGTTTTGCATTTGATTTGTTAATTTGTATGATTATACATATGTCCAAATGTGATACTACACATGCGTCTAATTCCAGAGACAAAAAGATGTCCATATTGGTATATTTAATCTGAGACGTTGGAGGCACCATACGCCTCACATTGTGTTTAGCACTATGCTAATCCTGTTACATATTTTTGTCTCTGGAATTAGACGCATGTGTAGTATCACATTTGGACAGCACGTCACTACCGTAGAGTTAGGACATTTGTCACACTACTCTGCTACGCCCTTACGTGGCTAAAGACATGGAATTTGTGTACACACATGGCTAATTCACTCTCTTACGTTTGGGTCTAACATAATGCACCAAGCAATTGACTGTACATTTATCGCTGATCAGGACATTGGTCTGATTGCAGGCCCCCAGAGTCCCTGGGGGCCCGCAACGGGCCGTCGCAAGCAATTCCCGCATGCCATTCCAAAGGCATGTTTCCGCGCCCATAGTGATATGGCTGGCGGTGTCTCACAGACACCGCCACCATATTAAACTATTTTGCGCCCGGTCGACTTGTTGACCGGGCGGAAAAGTGGCGGACGGTCTTTCCGTTCGCCGCGGTCCCCCCACCATAGTAATATGGCCGGGGGAAATGGGTGGCGGTTGGGGACGGATCTTGGGCGGATCACCAACGCCATGTGGGTGGTGGCGATCCACCTGAGATCCTAATGGGCCCCTTAATGATTAATATATTTTTTTAATTTATGTTACCATTCCTAAACTTTAAACCATAAAATACAAAATTAAATCATACTCAAAAATTAGCACCAGTTTCTAAATATAAAGGTATAAAAAATATTTTTACAATGACATAGGCCATTATTACGATGTCAGGCGGATGAGCATCCGACCGACATTGTAGCGTAAACGGACCGCCCCTCAAGGAGTTGGCAGTCCCGCTTCCATAATTATGATGCGACCGCCTTCGCAGTGGTTGGAAAGTGTGGTGCCGATTACGATCCTGGAAAAACCGGGTACGAACCGTCGGTCGGAGCGTTTTCTCCATCCGACTCGTACCCGGTTGTAAAACTTTACAAACATGGGAGTACGATTCGCACGGAAACACCATTTCCGTACGAATCGTAAAAAACACCGTCCGACGAAAATATACATACGAATGTGATCCGGGAATGCCCCGACGTGACGTCGGGACGCTGTCAGGCAGCGTTTCACGACCCAGGAAGTACGATTCGAACCGACAGCAGTCAGGACGGCAATATTTTTACGGCACCCAAAAAGTGCCGGAAAAGCGAAGTACGCCGCAAAACGACCAGAATAGGGGGCCCGGTACGCGCCGTACCCCCCCTGCCCCCGTGAGTACGCGCCGTACCCCCCCCAGCCGCCGTGAGTACGTGCCGCATCCCCCCCAGCCCCCGTGAGTACGGGCCGTACCCCCCCCAGCCCCCGTGAGTACGCGCCGAACCCCTGTGTATGTACCCCCTGTACGTGTCGAACCCCCCGTGTATGTACACCCCTGTACGTTCAAGTTGTACCCCCACCCATGTATGTACACCCCTGTACGTGTCGAACCCCCGTGTATGTACACCCCTGTACGTTCGAGTCGTACCCCCACCCGTGTATGTACACCCCTGTACGTTCGAGTCGTACCCCCACCCGTGTATGTACACCCCTGTACGTGTCGAACCCCCGTGTATGTACACCCCTGTATGTGTCGAACCCCCCGTGTATGTACACCCCTGTACGTGTCGAACCCCCCGTGTATGTACACCCCTGTACGTTCGAGTCGTACCCCCACCCGTGTATGTACACCCCTGTACGTGTCGAACCCCCCGTGTATGTACACCCCTGTACGTTCGAGTCGTACCCCCACCCGTGTATGATCGTGGGTACGCACCGTACATACACGGGTGGGGGTACGACTCGAACGTACAGGGGTGTACATACACGGGGGTTCGACACGTACAGCGGTGTACATACACGGGGGGTTCGACACGTACAGGGGTGTACATACACGGGTGGGGGTACAACTCGAACGTACAGGGGTGTACATACACGGGGGGTTCGACACGTACAGGGGTGTACATACACGGGGGTTCGACACGTACAGGGGTGTACATACACGGGTGGGGGTACGACTCGAACATACAGGGGTGTACATACACGGGGGGTTCGACACGTACAGGGGTGTACATACACGGGGGGTTCGACACGTACAGGGGTGTACATACACGGGGGGTTCGACACGTACAGGGGGGTACATACACGGGGGTTCGGCGCGTACTCACGGGGGCTGGGGGGGGTACGGCGCGTACTCACGGGGGCTGGGGGGGTACGGCGCGTACTCACAGGGGCTGGGGGGGTACGGCGCGTACTCACGGGGGCTGGGAGTACGGCGCGTATGTGGGCATATGTCTCCATGGTTGCAATGGGAGTTCGGTGCGGACGGTGTTTTTTCCATACGGTTGTGACATCGGACGCACGGAATGGATCGTACTTGCGCGGTCGGACTTCACTTTTCACGTTTGTACGGTAAATCGTCCGGGGAGGTGTCGGACACATTTTCCGACCCGAGGACGTGTGGGGAATTATTCCCAATGCGACACGTATGGAGTTTTTCCCATGCGAACCGTACTTGGCAGTTTGTACGGCACTTGTACGATTCGTACGGTAAAAAGACCGGATACGAGTCGTACGGGGAATTTTTTTACAGGATCGTAATCGGCACCTGTATATTTTCTATTTAGACTTGTGCTGGAGGTTGCAGCACCAGCCTCAACAGAGAATATACACTTTTAAAACATCCCTGCACTGTGTGGCAGGGATGTTTAGGGGGGGCACCATAGGTGTCCCTCAGACCCATAGCGAAGGACCAAGGGGGAAGGGGGCCCTGCTTGGGGCCCCAAAAGTCACATTCCGACAGCCTTTCCATGTCGGAAAGGCCGACACGGAAAGGCTGTGGGAAATGGACTTCATAATCCCGACGGCGGTCCCTGAGCAGGCACGGACACCATTTGGGGATTATCTATCCTTCTAACGCGCCGACGGGCACCTTGAGCCTGTCAGAAGTGGAGCAGAATTCCCCTGCGGGTTTCGTTCCGACAACCAGTATCACAATACAGCGGTCGAACGGAAAACTATGATGTCAGGCGGAAAGCCTCAGACTAACTGTCGGATGTCTTTCCATATTTGAAAAAACAAGGAAACCCAAACGAGGTAATCAAGGACCTTGGGTAATAGTATTTTTAAAGAAACAATGGTCCTTAGAACAATGAGGATACTAAAAGAATAAATATAGTCCAGAATCGATACTATATTAGGGGGATGTCCAGCCGGACAAACCCTTTTAATTCTTCAATGTAATAATCACAATTACGAAAACATACTTTTTGTGGGACACAGTCCTGTATCCTTCAGGGAGAACTGACATCACATAAAGATCAATTACATACAAGTGAACAAAAAGGCATTTCAGGCAAGAAGGGCAGAGCTTATGTACATTATCCAATGTTAGAAGCTTTTTATACAACAACAGATGCACTTTTTTACACAATGGTTTAATGTGCACGTTGTTTGCTTAGGTCGACGACGTTTCGATCCTGTCGTGAAATACTAGGATCATCATCAGGACAAGATAATTTGCTGGCCTGAGCATAAGAAATTGCCTGTGAAAGTAAAGAGAAAGGGTTGATATAGAGAAGGGGAAGATTTCTGGGGCCCGATTCACAGAACTAACTTAAGACAAAATCCTAAACTTACTACCATTTTGGTATTCACAGAAGGCACTTACTCATTTTGGTATTCACAGAAGGCACTTACTCATTTCGGTATTCACAGAAGTTAGGAGTCCTAACTTTAGGACTCCTAAATGCCTTCTGTGAATACCGAAAGTCTTAAAATTTGGATTTTTCGCAGTTTAGTAGTAGTATAGTTAGGACTCCTAACTGTAGGACTCCTAAATGCCTTCTGTGAATACCGAAATTCTTAAAATTAGGATTTTTCTCAATTTAGTAGTCCTAAGTTTAGGACTCCTAACTTTAGGACTCCTAAATGCCTTCTGTGACTACCGAAAGTCTTAAAATTAGGATTTTTCTCAGTTTAGTAGTAGTATAGTTAGGACTCCTAACTTTAGGACTCCTAAATGCCTTCTGTAAAATACCGAAATTCTTAAAAATAGGATTTTTCTCAATTTAGTAGTCCTAAGTCTAAACTTAGGACTACTAAATTAAGAAAAATCCTAATTTTAAGACTTTCGGTATTCACAGAAGGCATTTAGGAGTCCTAAAGTTAGGAGTCCTAACTATACTACTACTAAACTGCAAAAAATCCTAATTTTAAGACTTTCGGTATTCACAGAAGGCATTTAGGAGTCCTAAAGTTAGGACTCCTAACTTCTGTGAATACCGAAATGAGTAAGTGCCTTCTGTGAATACCAAAATGAGTAAGTGCCTTCTGTGAATACCAAAATGGTAGTAAGTTTAGGATTTTGTCTTAAGTTAGTTCTGTGAATCGGGCCCCTGGGGTTTAAATAAGCATGCTGAAAGGTGAGCATGCAGCTAGTCGGAGAACAAGATCTCAATAGTTAGCGAGGTGAGTGCTTCCTTGCCCGAAGAATGGTGGAGCTGCGAACGTCAAGGGGTGAACAATTACTAAGTATAAGGCTAAAAGAGTGTGCGATGGCCAGGAGTATGTCTTTCCGCCAACATCATAATCATGCCAATAACTTTGAACATTAATTTTTTTTAATGTTTTCATGATTTTTTAAATTAAAAAGTATTTAAAAAATTCAAACATTCAAGATGAAATACTTGACTTTATTAAATGCATAATTTATATATTTTTAATTTACATTTTCTATTTAAATATTTATTTTAATATTCAAAAGAAAATAATATTTTTGTTAGATTTATTACAATTTGTACGTATTTTACTTAATTATAAATTATTATTGATAAAAAATATGATTGAAGCAAAATACATTTATAAATGTTACAAAATTAATTTGCATTTCACTAAAACAATTAACATTGAATTTAATTTAAATATCCACTTTTTAAGAAATCTCCCCACCCTTATCCTGCTGATACTTTTTTTATAAATCCATCATGCTTATACATTAATACTAAAAACACAAATTTCAACAATTCCATAATTATTACATTATCTTACGAAAAACACAAATCAAAAAAATAATAACCTTACAGAATGTAACATACTAAAATGATTTACATACAAGATAACAGAAATATTACATAAACCAATATTAAAACAACACTTAAAACGATATTTTTATCTTAAGTATTTCTGCTGACAATATTCTTAACATCCCACCAATCTTGACAAGATATTTTTATAACACAATATTCTTTATTCAATATTTTGTCCAAACGCCTAGTAAATCAAAGCATTTCACTCAAATACAAACAAGCAATGGCACATTCAATTATTTTGACACATAAATGTTTTCACTAAAAGTTTGGATTAGATGTAATGCGTTCACTTGGAGTCACTTTAGGTGAATAACACCAGTACAGAGGGACCAGCTAGATCCTCGGAAACAGTTAACTAAGCAGGTGAAGCAATCTTCAGTCAGTTCCAGTCACTTTTATCCGTTGCAAGGCTTTCCAGTAGAAGTGGCCCTGATACAAGGGATGAAGGATGCTCAATGTCCCTCAAAGTCCTCATGGTGGTGGCAGAAGTATAATCGCTCTTCGACTACCAGTCGCCCAGTATCGTGGTCACAGGCCAATCCTTCCTTGGTCGATTACTCCTCCTCTGGAAGTCCCAGCGGCACTTCGATGACACTCCCAGGCTCAGCAAACCCGGGCGCAACGTTGCTAGCTGGGTGGTGGCCCCTGAAGCTGCATGTCGGTGGTTGGTACCAGGTTGAAGACTTTGTGCTACCATTGCCCCAGCAGGCTTCTTCAGCTGTTGTGTCCCTGTGCTGCGAACAGGAGGCCAGTCAGGTGGCTCTTGGAGTCTCTTGGCATTGGCTGGCTCTGGAGATGACTTCTCTTTGAGCAGGGACAGTCCCTCTTCTTTGCTAGCCACCAGGTTCAGCTGGTTCAGTCCACGCCGGTGCAGCCTCTATTTGCTAGTTCCACAGTGCAGCAGGAAAGTCCTTCTTCATACCTTATTCTGGTCCAGTCAAGATCTGAGTTCAGGGGACCAGGGTTGCTCTACTTAAGCTCAGAAAATGCCCTCAAGGTAGGCTGTGGTTGGCCAATTGGCTACCATGTTCCATCCTACCTGATGACCTCTTTCAGAGAAGTGTGGCATCTGGGCTGCCAGGATTCATTATTCTGCCCACTTCCAAATTGGGAGGACTCCTCTCCTGACATGTGGAGCTACCTAGCCCAACCCAGAGGTGTGGCCACAAAGGTGGAAAACCGGTTTAGCACCTGGCTTCTCCTGTCTTGTCCATAGTGCCAGTCTGTGTGTCTGAACAATGGGGCAGCCCCTCTCCCATGTGTTACCCATTTGCTCTTCAAAGATGGCATCTCCTCTGAAGCTTGCCATTTGGGCCAACACTCTTGTGGCATCCTGCAGGAGGAAGGTGCCATCTCTTTCCGGCGCAGGCCCCCATTGTATCCCGTCCTAGCAGTGGTTAACATGTCTCCCCAGGAGTGCATAAAGCTGTTTCGGTGAAAAAACTCCACGTGCAACCAATATAGGCACAGGGGACTGAGAGCACCAAAGTGGCAACTTTGCTAAAGTGGCACACTGCAACATGCTGCATTAATGTTGGCCTAAGAATCAAGGCAAGCACATGGGATGACACACTTTGGTCGCACTATTAGATAAGGGGTCAGCATTTAACTCTGTACTCGCCAATTGGGTGACTAAGCCGTTCCACAGCAAAAATGACAGTTGCACATGTTTACTATCAGAACATGTAAAATACATGTTCTACCTGTGAGGTATGGTGCACCCTGCCGTAGAAATCGATAGGCCAGCCATAGGGGTGCTTTACACATATAACTGGGAGAAGTCTGGCTTTGCCATTACTTTAAATCGCAAAGTCGGGCCAGAAGTTCAAACTGCTCTTTTAGCCTGCAATGGCGGGCTGGGAGTCTCATTATACTCGTGCCACGCCCAGGGTGGCACAACCAGTGCAGCAGACCCCGGGATAACCCTTAACCTTACATGCCCATGCTTCCATTTACTAGGGACTTACAGGCAAGTTAGCTTAGCCAATTGGGTATGAGCCAATTAGGCACACCTGTCTATGGTCAGGGCACTGGCCCTGAGGCCTGGTCAGTCCGAAAACTTGGGGGTGATCACACAAAAGGAGACATGGTCTTACAGAGGCATTTTCCTCTTTCTACACGTGCTGCTGAATGCAGTACATCAATACGTGTAGAAAATGAAAATAACAAGGAGAAATAAAGCTATTCTCCTATGAGAAGGCGTTCCATTTTGACTCAACCTCAGCTATACTAACCTTAGAAAACCTGGGATTGTGTCAAAATCCATGGATGGATGTTTGCGAACACCCATGCTCGGCCCATGCAATGCCTTCCCAATGCAGAGTAAAGCAAGGCCGTCCCTGGTGCTGCCTGCAATAGTCTGGATTTACTGTTCCACGCAGAGCCACACAAGGTGGCGTTGTGTGGTTTAGTAAATCCCACTAAAGGACTTGTGTTGCCTTGATTCACCTTGTGTGACACCAGGGCAATGCAAGCCCTTTGCAGATCTGGGGCTGAATGTCTCGAGGGCAGTGGAACTTACCCCTAAGTAACACTCACCTCTGTCAGCGCCACACCTGGCCCGATCTTTGGGGATCCGGAACACCACTGGTCTGTGCAGGAAATCTTCTGGAAATTGATTCCGGATGAGCTCGGCAGCAGGTTCCTTTCCATGCACCGGTGCGCCTTGAAGAGAATACTTCTCTTTGTCCTGCCCCTACACACGCTTGACCTTGGACGCCTCCCTGCTGTCCATGTGCAGCACTGACATGGGGTTTACTTGGATCTCCCCTAAACTGTGTTTCACGGGCTCCCTCTCATATACAGCCTGGCTGCTGGTCTTGCAGGGGCCTCTCTGGGTGAAACCATATTATCCTTGGTCAGGTCTCTAGGCACTGGCTCCAGGCCCACCAGAGGACAAGGGTCAAGTCATCGGGAATGATCCATAAATCTATAGGCGCTAAAGCTCTCTACCAAACCGGCCCAGACTATCTAAGAAGAAAATAGTCTTTCTTGGTTCTCTCCAAAAAGATGCCTCCAATCAGCAACTTTGGAAACAGCGATGGTTCCCAAGATGCACGTGGCTTCCTGAGGTGGTAGAAGCTTCATCGACTCCAGGCCAGTTCTGGACCCAGCAGCATAGAGGCCAGACACATCTCACAATGTTCAGAAGACAGCTCCAAACATGGCCCTTGTGTCCCCTCTGTAGTGTTCTCTGTATCTGGCCATTTACAGCCTTGTTTCTCTTGCAGCCGCTCGCGCCAGGACACCCTCGGGCATATGACGCACTTTACTAATATAAAATATCACATAAATATCAATTAGCGCTTTAAAGAACACCGTCCCCTCGGGTCCTTCAATCTGGAATACACCACCTCGTTTCCTGGGAGTGGAGGCTCGTCTGCTACTGTTGGGAGAAGCTTCGAGAGCCCGGCTCTCACCCTTCAATGGCGCGGGACCTGCATGCCATTATCAGCGAGTCATCCTGCATAGATATCACCTGCACAATGATAGCCCCGTTGAGTTAATAATATAAAATCTGCACAGAATGGGACAAAACCTTATGGACGACAAGTACCACATCATATGCATTTCAGACGATGTTTACATGCATGATGTTCTGACCAACAACCCTGGCATTAGCCTCTCTGACATTGAACACAATAGTGAGAAGTTGGCCTGGTATATGCTGGTCACTAGTTATAGTGGCCACCTTGCACCAGTGCACTTCGACTCTTGGTAGATAGGTTTAAGACAACCTTTAAAGAAAGCTATCCTAGTGGTAGCTGTGCAGAGCAGCCTTCAGGCTAAGTCTCTGAGGAATGTAAAGCAGCTTGTTTTACCTTATAATCTCTTGAATTACCAAATGAAAGGGACACCACACAGTTATATATATCAAATATATATGTATTTATTACTAAACAACTCTCTACTAATCTCTTATGAGATTAGAAGTCGGGAACATATGCGCAAATCAACGTTTCACAATAAATTAAGCACAAATATGGCTGGGGCCCTAGTGGCGTACCAGACCATATACTAAAAAAGAGACTTAAGAACAGCGACTTGCAAAGGGACAAGGCATAGGGCCTTTAGAAGTGTTGGGGCCTCACAAAACCACCCAAGGCAGGTAAGTAAAGGACCCACGGGGGACGCATGCAGTGTGTGAACATAGGCGCAAATCTCCGTAGACTTCAATGGGGCAAGTCGCGAATAGAAATTAAGAGTTTAAGGGCACTTCAGGAGAGTCTACAAGCAAGTCACTTACAGGGTAAGTAGTTCTAGAGCCAACACCCACAGGAGCACCGTAGTGCTGGAGTTACCTCACCCAGGGAAGCCGGGTGCATAGGTGTCTTTTGGTGTCGGGTCGCGGCGTCGTTTTCAATGAGAGCCAATGAAGACTTGATGCTTGTGAAGAAAGAAGAAGTGTCCAGTGGAATCCAAGCCTGAATTCAGAAGAAGGAAGACCTGAAAGCAGAGGGGACAATGTTCAAAGTCACTTGACAGTGACCCGGTGCAAGGAAGATGGATGCCCACAGTCATCGGGTGTTTTCAGGTAGTTCTCAGGTGTCTTGACTCTTTAGCCACGAGATCAAGGAGCCATTGACGATGACCAGGACCTGGATTCGACGTGTCCCACGAAGTCTGCAGCTTACTGCGGTGTCAGTGACCAGATTGGAGCCAAGAAGCCTTGGTAACAGCAAGTCTTGTGGAAAGGACAAAAAGTCAGTGGTGCAGACCAGCAAGGTCTGGAGGACTCACCCAGCGAGGGTAAGTCAGGGGAGCCCTTTGGAATTGTTGGAAAGTCTTCAGGGGACCCACAAGCCAGCCGGCAAGGGATCGCGAAGACGCCTCAGGAGGATCCACTCAACAGGGGCCCACGGTCACTCAGGATGGGGTAGGCCTCTGATCTTTGGAGGGATCCCTGCTAGTTGCTTGGACCACACATGGCCCAAAGCACAGGTTAGTAGAACGTCGGGAAGGAGTTGCACTCGAAAATGGTGCACGGTACCCAGGGATTGTGGTTCCTCATCCCTCGTGGGGTTCACTTGCCTCAGCGTCGCTGGGGACTCACGATGGTCTTGGAGATGTCAGGAAATCCTCTTCCTGGGCTGCAGGGACTTCGGGCTCCGGCGGGAGCGCTGGAGTTTGCGACCGTAGTTTGTAGTTTTTGGTGCCTGCCAAGCAGGGGAGTCACTCCTTGACTCCAAGGGCGATTCTTCAGTCTTCCAGAGGTAGTGGAACGTCGAAGGTCCGGGATTCTTCTTCAGAGCGACGTCCAGGGGTATCTAGTTTGTAATGGCAAGGGTTCCCTAACTTATACTGGAAGGAAGGGAGGGACTAGCTCTATAACCCCACCTATGGGAGGGTCAGGGGAGTGGGTGGCTACACCCACTTCCCTTTCTCCAGTTTCGCGCCAGGGCAGGGGCAGGTAGCCCCTCAGCCGGTTTGAACTGGTGTATGCACAGAGGAGCCTACTGCTCCCCAGTGCAGGACTTCAAAGCACTCTAGGAGTGCACCCACCCAGCCCCAATACACTAAACCCTGTCTGGGAGGTGTTCACACCTCCCTGTGACAGGATACCTATTGTTGGGCTTCCTCCACTGTGAGTTTCAGTCATCAGCCCATTGTCTGTGACTGGTGGCATCCATTTTGTGATACAATATCAAAGTGAGGAGAGAAATATCCACTCCAGTCCGGTGCACAGCCTTTAGCGTCATTCACCATATGTCTTCGTCTAAAACTCCAGATTTAACCAAATGATCGTTCCAGAATATTCCAAATGAATTTCAAGCGTGGTTTTTATTTCACCTTGACGTGATAAATACTCAATACATCCTCAGTCACAGAATTTCATGTACCCAATGCATTTCGGGCCGACTTTGGCCCTTCTTCAGGGGTTAACTATGAGTAAAAAGAACAATGTGTTAAAATGCCATCTTAAAAAAGAACTGTTTGTGTATATACCATATTATGTTCAGTTAACCCAATTCAGCGTTCTCCCTCTAATAAAATACACACTAACAACAAAACTGTCTGTGCCAACCTCATTATCACTCTCTCATCCACAGGTAAAAGCCCAAGCATATGAACCCTCACTTTATCTTATACTCCTGTACTTATGGTACACATTACTAGATCAGAGCAAGCCTTAAGCCACCCATTGTACCTTCGTGATTTCAAGCGATGTGGTCTGTTTCCCTGCAAGATCTTAACTGCTGAAAGCGGTGCTTCAAAAGCGTTACTCCTGCTTCCCATTAATTAAATTTAAACATCGTGACTCCACCCTTCTTCAACACCCAATCACATTGCTCATGATCGTACTCTGTGGTTCTTGAAAACTTCATTACCCATAATGCACAGCTTTAAACCTCCAAAAATGTGGACCCCCCTCATTCATAATGGTGACTATACACGATAACAAGAGCTTCAATACAACCTCCCTTCAGACAGTGATGTCCCTGTACCCCGCCCTCCCAAAAGATGTTAAAAACGCTGATGCTGAAATGTAACCATTACGATAGTCCATTACTTCAAGTCACTATACACATGTAGAACTCGACAAGTTCATAATTCAAGACGGTAAAAACACAGTTCACGTCACTTTTTACAAGAATGTAGCATCCCACGTGTGAATATGTGTCCATTCAATCCATTTGGCGACGGGTGCAGCATGTAGATAGGGTGGAAACTTTCATACTCGAAGAAAACAAAGTTACAGTGCACATCCATTTTGTGATGCCAGGGCTCTTCAGGATTCTACCGCATTTCCACAGTAGGTACATGTCTGTCCCTCTAGAAGGGTGGGATCAAACTTCCACACCAGTTACTGGTGTGGGGGTATGATTCCAAAGCGTTTGACACCAAACACGACATGTTTCGATGCAGCCTTTCCAAAGTTAGCATTTACCGCGAGGTTATAATGCACATAAGAGTATATGGTTTGACCGCATTCACAAACAGCCCCAGAGAATAGAGCTGCAGAGGGCCCCTGCTCAGGCAGAGGCACCCCCTGACATGGAAACCAAGCATCCTGCCCTCAGGATTGATAGGGCCTGCCTTAGGGGTGACTGATAGGTTTAAATGTGTGTGCAGGAGAGATATAGGGAACCTATATCTCAGTGAGGAGTGCTAGCACCACCTCACCCAAGCTGCAGTAGCAGGCCTGTGGTGTCAGATTTAGTCTGCTTCCCAGGGGTGGCATAATACATGCTTCAGCCCCGGGTAGGCCATTGAAGTACCTATGCCCTTGGTACCTAAGGTACCATATACTAGGGACTCATAAGGCACCACAGTATCCAATCACTAGTGCACCTAATATGCACTCCATGTCGTTTAGAGAGAACAGAGAGGCTGGGGCCCTAATTAGCAGGGTCCCAGCCAGAAACCAGTGTAAACATCAGAAAAAAAGTGGGGGCAACATAAGAGGCAGATCCTACTCTCCTACAATAATCTATAGCGCCAAGATCCCCCTTGGTGAATATCAGCTCTTTACAGAACTGTCCATGTAGATGGAGAGTGATATTCTGTGTCAGTCACTGAGCGCTGCTGCTCCAGCAGAACATTCATGAACATTTAGAGTGCAAATGTGGGATAATCTGTGAAGTGATGGTGCATCACCGGGATCACATAAATAGAGTTGTATGAAGGATGCTCACATGTATACAGTGGTGCAAGGGATGCTCACAAGTATAGAGAGGTACGAAGGATGCTCACATGTATACAGTGGTACAAGGGATGCTCACATGTATACAGTGGTACGAAGGATGCTCACATGTATACAATGGTATGAAGGATGCTCAAATGTATACAGTGGTACAAGGGATGCTCACATGTATAGAGAGGTATGAAGGATGCTCACATGTATGCAGTGGTACGAGGGATGCTCACATGTATACAGTGGTACAAAGGATGCTCACATGTATACAGTGGTACAATGGATGCTCACATGTATAGAGAGGTACGAAGGATGCTCACACGTATACAGTGGTACAAGGGATGCTCACATGTATACAGTGGTACAAGGGATGCTCACATGTATACAGCATGTATACAGTGGTACGAGGGATGCTCCCATGTATAGAGAGGTACGAAGGATGCTCACATATTTACAGTGGTACGAGGGATGCTCACATGTATACAGTGGTACGAGGGATGCTCACATGTATACAGTGGTACGAAGGAGGCCCACATGTATACAGTGGTACAAGGGATTCTCACATGTGTACAGTGGTACGAGGGATGCTCACATGAATAGAGAGGTACGAGGGATGCTCACATGCAGTTGTATGAGGGATGCTCACATGTATACATTGGCACGAGGGATGCTCACATGTATACAGTGGTACGAAGAATGCTCACATGTATACAATGGTACGAGGGATGCTCACATGTATACAGTGGTACGAAGGAGGCCCACATGTATACAGTGGTACAAGGGATGCTCAACTGTATACAGTGGTATGAGGGATGCTCAAATGTATACAGTGGTAAAAGGGATGCACACATGTATACAGTGGTACGAGGGATGCTCACATGTATACAGTGGTATGAAGGAGGCCCACATGTATACAGTGGTACGAGGGATGCTCACATGTATACAGTGGTATGAGGGATGCTCACATGTATACAGTGGTACGAAGAAGGCCCACATGTATACAGTGGTACAAGGGATGCTCACATGTATACAGTGGTACGAGGGATGCTCACATGTATAGAGTGGTATGAAGGATGCTCACATGTATACAGTGGTATGAGGGATGCTCATATGTATACAGTGGTATGAAGGAGGCCCACATGTATACAGTGGTATAAAGGATGCTCACACGTATACAGTTGTAAGAAGGATGCCCACATGTATACAGTGGTATGAGGGATGCTCACATGTATACAGTGGTAAGAAGGATGACCACAAGTATACAGTGGTATGAAGGATGCTCACATGTATACAGCAGTACGAAGCATGATCACATGTTTAGAGTGGTATGAAGGATGCCCACATGTATACAGTGGTGCAAAGGATGCCCACATGTATAGAGTGGTACGAAGGATGCCAAAATGTATACAGCAGTACGAAGGATTCTCACATGTATACAGTGGTACGAAGGATGCTCACATGTTAAGAGTGGTACAAAGGATGCCCATATGTATATAGTGGTACGAAGGATTCCCACATGTACACAGTGGTACGAAGGATGCTCACATGGTAAGAGTGGTACAAAGGATGCCCACATGTATACAGTGGTACGAAGGATGCACACATGTATACAGTGGTACGAAGGATGTCCAAATGTATACAGCAGTACGAAGGATGCTCACATGTATACAATGGTACGATGGATGGTCAAATGTTTAGCGTGGTACGAAGGATGTCCACATGTATACAGTGGTACGAAGTATGCTCAAATGTCTAGAGTGGTATGAAGAATGCCCACATGTAAACAGTGGTACGAAGAATGAGCACATGTATACAGTGGTTCAAAGGATGCCTAAATGTATACAGCAGTACGAAGGATGCTCACATGTATACAGTGGTACGAAAGATGCTCACATGTTTAGAGGGGTACAAAGGATGCCCACATTTATACAATGGTATGAAGGATTCCCACATGTACACAGTGGGACGAAGGATGCTCACATGTATACAGTGGTATGATACCAAGGATGCTCACATGTATAGAGTGGTACGAAGGATACTCATCGGTATACAGTGGTACAAGGGATGCTCACATGTAAACAGGGGTACGAAGTATGCCCACATATTTAGAGTGGTATGAAAGATGCACACATGTACACGGTGCGATGAAGGATGCTCACATGTATACAGTGGTATGAAGGATGCTCACAGGTATACAGTGGTACGAAGGATGCATACATGTATACAGTGGTACCAAGAATGCTCACATGTATACAGTGCTATGAAGGATGCTCACATCTTTAGAGTGGTACCAAGGATGCCCACATGTATACAGTGGTATGAAGGATTCTCACAGGTTTACAGTGGTACGAGGGATGCTCATATGTATACAGTGGTACAAGGGATTCTGACATGTATACAGTGGTATGAGGGATGCTCACATGTATACAGTTGTATGAAGGATGCCCATATGTATACTGTGATATGAAGGATGCTCTCATGTATACAGTGGTACGAAGGATGCTCACGTGTATACAGGGCCAAAAAGGATGCTCACATGTTTACAGAGGCACAAAGGATGCTCACAGGTTTAGAGTGGTATGAATGATGTCCATATGTATACAGTGGTACGAAGGATGCTCACATGCTTAGAGTGGTATGAAGAATGCTCACATGTATATAGTGGTACAAAGGATGCCCTTATGGATACAGTGCTAGGAAGCATGCCCACATTGATACAACGGTACGGAGGATGCTCACGTTATACAGTGGTACAAAGGATGCTCACATGTTTAGAGTGGTATGAAGGATGCCCAAATGTATAGAGTGGTACAAAGGATGTCCACAGGTATACAGTGGTACGAGGGATGCTCACTTGTATACAGGGATACATAGTATGCCCACATGCATACAGTGGTATGAAGGATACTCACATGTATACAGCAGTACGATACAAAGGATGCCCACATGTATACAGTGGTATGAAGGATGCTCACAGGTATACAGTGGTACAAAGGATTATCACATATGTACAGTGGTACAATGGATGCTCACGTGTTTAGAGTGGTACGACAGATGCCCACATGTATACAGTTGTTCGAAAGATGCTCACATAAATACAGCAGTATGAAGGATGGTCACATGTATACAATGGTACGAAGGATGCCCACATGTATACAGTGGTATGAAGGATGCTCAAATGTATACAGCGGTACGAAGGATGCTCACTTGTTTATAGTGGTTCGAAGGATGGTCACATGTTTAAAGTGGTACGAAGGATGCTTACATGTTTAGAGTGGCACGAATGATGCCCACAAGTATACAGTGGTACGAAGGATGCCCACATGTATATAGTGGTACTGTGAGACCGGCCTCGTGGCGTGGGTCCTCCCGACCAGCCAGCTGCCCTGCAACCACGCCGAACCTCGATGTTACAGCCTCCTGGCCCCCGTGGGCCAGCCTCCCGAGGGCCGGCCAGATCCCCAACACGCATGCCCGGCTGAGGGAGCGCGAAACCCCCCCAAAACCAGACCGAGAGGCGCCGATCAGGTCACACCTCTGGTCTCTTCCCCGAGGGAGGTTCGATCGACCACCAGGCCCACGGTGAGCAGGCGCCTCACCCGCTGGGTGTCTGGAGTCCCTCCAGGACCCCCTGAACAGATCAAAGGACCAGAACCCCGACACACCGCCCCAGGCACCAGACCCCTCTCCACGAGGACTCCGGACTTCAAAGAGGAGGGGGAGTATAACAAGGGGTGCTGAAGGAGGAGGAGAAGACCTGGATTGACGAGAGCCTGCTGACGCTGTCGCGGCTCCTCGAACTCTGAAACATCTGAGCCCTGCTGACGCTGTCGCGGCTCCCCGAACTCTGAATCATCTGAGCCCTGCTGACGCTGTCGCGGCTCCTCGAACACTGAACCCTCCGAGCCCTGCGGACGCTGTCGCGGCTCCTCGAACGCTGAACCATCCGAGCCCTGCTGACGCTGTCGCGGCTCCCCGAACCCTGAACCATCCGAGCCCTGCGGACGCTGTCGCGGCTCCTCGAACTCTGAAACATCTGAGCCCTGCTGACGCTGTCGCGGCTCCCCAAATTCTGATCCATCTGAGCCCTGCCGACGTCACCGCAGCTCCTCGAACTACGAACCTCCGGTGCCTGCTGAGTGACTCGCGGCCCGCTCCTCCAAGAGAACCGGCAGAGATTGCCGAGAGAAGCAACACCCCCTCAGCTCGAGGATTGAGAGCTGTGCGGCGGGTACTCCGCAGAGACACTGATTCAAAGACTGTCCCGCTACCCCTTACCCCTCATCACGAGACCTCTGCCGCTTGTGGCACTAATTCTGCTCCTGCCTTCCGGATCATAAAGATCCCTAATAACCTATGATAAAATCTATTATCCTGCAACAAACTACTGTGTGGTGTCCCTCTATATGAAAATAGTAGTGCAGCGTGTGCGATCCTAGGTACGAGACCCTTCCAGTAAGGGCCTCCCCGCTCTTGCTCAGCCGAACTCGAGGAGAGGTGGGCCTCCGGGTGGTCAGGAACGTATTCCGCAACATCCCGGGGGAACGCTTTCCAACATTGGTGGCAGCAACGGGATCCGAGCCAACACCTAGAGATCGTGCAGTAGACGGCTAACGCACTACCCAGAAGAAATGGAAGGAGAAACTTCCCTAGGTGCCGCCGGCACCAACCCGAGCACGACATTCCGAGAGGACCAGTTGGAATCTTATACGCACCGAGAACTGAAACAATTTTGCAAAGACCTTGGAATCGCTACCACCGGACTAAGCACGAAAGTGGACTTCCAGGAAGCATTAAGAACCTGGGTCGAGGCGGGGACTCCCCAGACACAAACAGAAGGGGAGCCTCCTAACGAACCCCGAAGCAGCCCGGGGAGGAACGGCGCCCCCGAGGGGGGCCTATCCCCAGAGGAAATAGCGGACCGAGAAAGAGGTCGCAACCACGAACTAGAACTAGCAAAATTGAAAATCGAAGGAGAGATAAAGCTGGCCGAAAAGAAACTGGCGGTAGAACAGTTACGCCTACAAGGAGAACTTGAGGAAAAGAAACGACAAAGAGAACACGAAGAAAGAAAACTCCAGCTGGAGCACGAACGTAGCCTGAAGGAGATCGAGCTCAAGGCTAAGAATGCAGAAGTCAGACCCCCGGAAACCCGACCCCCTTCCGCCAACGTGGAACTAAAGGTCCACATCCCCAAAGATGTGGTGAAAGAATACTATAAGAACGACGACATCCAGCAATGGTTCAAAGCCTACGAAGTCGCCATGACCTCCCACCGAGTCCCGCAGAAAGACTGGGGGGCTGGGCTGTGGGGCCAGTTCCTGAGCGAGGGAAGAGATACCCTGCTGGACCTGCCTTCCACGGTAATGAACTCCTACAGTCACATGAAAGAGGCCCTAGTAGCCAGATATGGGCTCACCCCTGAAATGTACCGGCAACGGTTTAGAGACTGCAAGAAGATACCCGGTACCACCTGGGTGGAGTACGTGAACTTTTACAGCCGGGCCTTGGACGGGTGGATCAAGGACAGCAAGGTCTCCATCTTTGAGGAGCTGTTCGACCTGATCGCTTGGGAACACTTGGTCGCTAATTGCTTTGTAGAACTACGCCAGCACCTCCTGGACAGCAAACTCACAGACCCTCGAAAACTGGCCGTCGAGGCTGACCGGTGGGTAAACACCCGGGCCTCCCGGGGTCCCGTGGGAGACTACGGCTGCCACAGTCAGGGCCCCCCCCGCCAGAGGGGCGGAGGGAATCGAGGCCGGCCAAGGGAACTTCCGGGGGGATCCCCACGCAGCCCCCCCAGAGGACAACCTCCACCCTTTCCAGCTCCACCTCCAGCCAGCACCGGGCCACCGGGGAGGCCGGGGCCTCGCGTGAGGATCACCTGTTTCCGCTGCCAACAGACCGGACACTATGCCAGCGACCCTCAATGTCCCATGTACCAGCGAACCGCCACAACAACTCCACCGGCTCGACAAATGGCCTCCGTAGCCCTGGGGGAAGAGATGGAAGACTTCGAAGAATGGGAACCCGCCGCCATGGCCTTGGTCTCCCTAGGGGACCGGGAGATGGTCCCCAGAGCGCCCCTGCCCGCTAACACGAAGAGGTACCGACAGCAGGTGACGGTCAACGGTCACCGCGTCGAGGGCCTCCGGGACACGGAGGCGAGTGTCACGGCGGTTCATTGTCACCTGGTCTCCGAAGATCAGATCCTACCCGGCGCCTTTTGTCCCGTCATATCCTCAGACAATTCCGAGAGCCTCTGCCGGATGGCTCTGGTTCCCTTCGAATGGGGGGGAGTCACCGGCAAGTTAAAGGTGGTGGTACGAACCTCCCAGCCCGTGGACTGCCTCCTGGGCAACGACCTCGAGAATTTCCCGTGGGGACAAGTGGAACGAAGAGCCCATCTCGAGATGATGGGTCTACCCGAATGGGTATGCGCCACCACGTGCTCGATGACTCTCAGAGTGCCTTCCTCCGAGGAGGGGGAGGCCATGCCGCGGAGCACCGCCACCATCCCGGAGGTCCCAGATGCGCCACCCGAGGCCAACGACCCCCTTCCGGACGAAGCGACCGTTCCCAACGAGGGGTTCGTGCCTTCCGACCCCGAACCCCTGACCGAGCTCGAAGACCTGCCAGAAATGGCCCAGTGGCACTGCGAAGGAGGCCCCTCCCGAGAAGAATTCTGCCAAGAACAATCCACCTGCCCGTCCCTCATTGGACCCCGACAACAGGCCGAGGCCCAAGCAGCAGGCGACCAGACTGGCAACCACTGGGTATACTGGGAAAACGGCCTCCTGTACAGCGAACAGAAGTCGGCCGAGTTGGGATCGGCCCGAGTACTAGTGGTACCCCTGCGCTTCCGAAGTCTCCTCCTGGGCCTGGCCCACGATGTACCCCTGGCCGGACACTTAGGACAAGATAAGACCTACCAGCGACTCGTCACCCACTTCTATTGGCCCAAGATGCGAGCAAATGTGGAGGCCCACTGCAAATCCTGCCCCACGTGCCAGGCCAGCGGAAAGAGTGGGGGGAAGCGCAAGGCTCCGCTGCAACCCTTCCCAGTCATCAGTACCCCTTTTGAGCGGGTAGGGATCGACATCGTGGGACCGCTGGACCCCAAGACAGCCCAGGGCCACCGGTTCATCCTCGTCCTGGTGGATCATGCCACCCGTTACCCCGAAGCCATCCCTCTCCGCACCGTGATGGCCCCCGTGGTAGGCCGGGCCTTGATGGGGATCTTCTCCCGCGTGGGGTTCCCCCGCGAAGTCGTGAGTGATCGGGGTACGAACTTTATCTCCCGATACATGAGGTCCCTCTGGCAGCAGTGCGGAGTATCGTACAAGTTCACCACCCCATACCACCCCCAAGAGAACGGCCTAGTCGAGCGCTTTAACAAGACACTGAAAGGAATGATCATGGGCCTCGCGGAACCCCTACGCCGGAGGTGGGACGTCCTCCTCCCATGCCTCCTGTTCGCCTACCGGGAGGTTCCCCAAAAATCCCTGGGGTTCAGCCCATTCGAACTGCTATATGGACACCCCGTCCGGGGACCCCTGAACCTGGTCAAGGAGGGTTGGGAAACGACCCCCCGGGGGACCCCTCCGGATGTGTTCCGATACATCTTGGCGCTCCGCAACCAGACCCGGAAATTCAGAGAACTCGCAGAAGCGAACCTTGAGGCTAGTCAGGAAGAGATGAAGCGCTGGTATGACCAGAATGCTACGCTGGTCGAGTTTCAGCCGGGCCAACAAGTCTGGGTCATGGCCCCGGTGAAGCCTTGCGCCCTCCAAGATAAATGGACTGGACCCTTCAAGGTGGTCGAGCGGAAGAGCCAAGTCACCTATCTCATCGATGTGCAGTCCCCGCGGAACCCCCTCCGGGTTCTCCACGTGAACCGCCTCAAACCCCACTTTGTAAGGACAGAATTGAGTTTGCTCCTGGCCACCGACGATGGGGCCGAAGAAGACACCGAGGCCCTTCCAGACCCCCTGGGGGCGAAAGAGACCGATGATTCCGTGGAAGGGGTGAGACTATCAACCACCCTCACAGCCCAACAGTCCGCCGACTGCCGCCAACTCCTAAGGCAGTTCGTGGACCTCTTCTCCCTAACCCCTGGGATCACCAACTGGTGTGTCCACGACGTGAACACCGGCGACAGCCCGCCCGTGAGACACCGGGCCTACCGGGTCCCTGATCGGGTCTGAACCAGCATCCAGACCGAGGTAGCGAAGATGCTGGCCCTCGGGGTGATTGAACCCTCCGACAGCCCCTGGGCCAGCCCGGTAGTCCTGGTTCCGAAAGCGGCTACCCGGGTGTCGCCCCCGAACTGAGGTTTTGCGTGGACTACCGAGGACTCAATGCGGTCACCCGAGCGGAGGCTCACCCTATCCCCCGTGCCGACGAGCTCATTGACCGCCTCGGGGCCGCTCGCTACCTCAGCACCTTCGACCTAACGAGTGGATACTGGCAGATTACCCTCACCGAGGGAGCCAAGGAGCGCTCCGCCTTCTCCACCCCGGATGGGCACTACCGCTTTAGGGTGATGCCGTTTGGAATGAAGAATGCCCCGGCCACCTTCCAGCGGCTGGTGAACCGGGTCCTGTCCGGACTAGAGGGGTTCAGCGCAGCGTATCTCGACGATATAGCAGTATTTAGCTCCCAATGGACCGAACACCTCCAGCACCTCCGACAAGTCCTGCTGGCTCTGCGCCGGGCCGGCCTCACCATCAAAGCCAGCAAATGTCAAATTGGGCACGGCTCCGTAACCTATCTGGGGCACCAGGTGGGAAGCGGGCAGGTCACCCCCCTCCAGCCAAAGATCGACGCCATCATGTCCTGGGAACCCCCCACGACCCAAACGGAAGTCCGGGCCTTCCTGGGCCTCACCGGGTACTACCGGAGGTTTATTAAGAACTATGGCAGCATCGCAGGCCCCCTCACAGAACTAACCTCCAAAAAACACCCCAAGAAAGTACAATGGACTCCCTCCTGCCAGAAGGTGTTCGACACCCTAAAAACCGCCATGTGTGCGGCACCGGTGCTCAAAGCACCCGACTACGCCCAGGAGTTTGTGGTTCAGACGGACGCCTCGGAACACGGCATCAGGGCTGTCCTCTCCCAGTTCGACGACAAGGGCATAGATCGGCCCATAGCCTTCATCAGCCAAAGGTTGCTGCCCCGAGAACAGCGGTGGAGCACAATTGAGAGAGAGACCTTCGTAGTAGTCTGGGCCCTCAAAAAGCTACGGCCCTACCTGTTCGGAACACACTTCCGAGTACAAACGGATCACCGACCCCTGCAGTGGTTGATGCGAATGCGAGGGGAAAACCCCAAACTGCTACGCTGGCCCATCTCCCTCCAGGTGATGGACTTCACGGTGGAACATCGCCCCGGGACAGACCACGCCAACGCGGACGGCCTGTCCCGATTCTTCCGCTTCAGCGAGGAGAACTCCCAAGTGGATGGGTAGTTCTCCCCGCCTTTCAGCTGGGGGGGGCCCGTGTGAGACCGGCCTCGTGGCGTGGGTCCTCCCGACCAGCCAGCTGCCCTGCAACCACGCCAAACCTCGATGTTACAGCCTCCCGGCCCCCGTGGGCCAGCCTCCCGAGGGCCGGCCAGATCCCCAACACGCATGCCCGGCTGAGGGAGGGCGAAACCCCCCCAAAACCAGACCGAGAGGCGCCGATCAGGTCACACCTCTGGTCTCTTCCCCGAGGGAGGTTCGATCGACCATCAGGCCCCCGGTGAGCAGGCGCCTCACCCGCTGGGTGTCTGGAGTCCCTCCAGGACCCCCCTGAACAGATCAAAGGACCAGAACCCTGACACACCGCCCCAGGCACCAGACCCCTCTCCACGAGGACTCCGGACTTCAAAGAGGAGGGGGAGTATAACAAGGGGTGCTGAAGGAATGGGAGAAGGAGAAGACCTGGATTGACGAGAGCCTGCTGACGCTGTCGCGGCTCCTCGAACTCTGAAACATCTGAGCCCTGCTGACGCTGTCGCGGCTCCCCGAACTCTGAATCATCTGAGCCCTGCTGACGCTGTCGCGGCTCCTCGAACACTGAACCCTCCGAGCCCTGCGGACGCTGTCGCGGCTCCTCGAACGCTGAACCATCCGAGCCCTGCTGACGCTGTCGCGGCTCCCCGAACCCTGAACCATCCGAGCCCTGCGGACGCTGTCGCGGCTCCTCGAACTCTGAAACATCTGAGCCCTGCTGACGCTGTCGTGGCTCCCCGAATTCTGATCCATCTGAGCCCTGCCGACGTCGCCGTGGCTCCTCGAACTACGAACCTCCGGTGCCTGCTGAGTGACTCGCGGCCCGCTCCTCCAAGAGAACCGGCAGAGATTGCCGAGAGAAGCAACACCCCCTCAGCTCGAGGATTGAGAGCTGTGCGGCGGGTACTCCGCAGAGACACTGATTCAAAGACTGTCCCGCTACCCCTTACCCCTCATCACGAGACCTCTGCCGCTTGTGGCAATAATTCTGCTCCTGCCTTCCGGATCATAAAGATCCCTAATAACCTATGATAAAATCTATTATCCTGCAACGAACTACTGTGTGGTGTCCCTCTATCTGAAAATAGTAGTGCAGCGTGTGCGATCCTAGGTACGAGACCCTTCCAGGAAGGGCCTCCCCGCTCTTGCTCGGCCGAACTCGAGGAGAGGTGGGCCTCCGGGTGGTCAGGAACGTATTCCGCAACATCCCGGGGGAACGCTTTCCAACAGGTACGAAGGATGCTTACATATATACAGTGGTACAATACCAAGGATGCTCACATGCATAGAGTGGTACGAAGGATGCTCACAGGTATACAGTGGTACAAGGGATGCTCACATGTATACAGTGGTACGTAGGATGACCACATTTATACAGCAGTACAAATGATGCTCACATTTATACAGTGGTACAATACAAAGGATGCTCACATGTATGCAGTAGTATGAAGGATGCCTAAATGTATGCACTGGTATGAATGATGCTCACATGTTTAGAGTGGTACAAAGATGCCCACATGTATACAGTAGTAAGAAGCATGATCACATGTATAAAGTGGTATGAACGATGCTCACATTAATACAGAGGTATGAAGGATGCTCACATGTTTACAGTGGTACGAATAATGCCCACCTGTATACAGTGGTAAGAAGGATGCTCACATGTATACAGTGGTACAAATTATGCTTACATGTTTAGAGTGGTACAAAGGATGTCCACACGTATACAGTGGTATGAAGGATGCACACATGTATACAGTAGAACGAAGGATGCTCACATTTATACAGTGGTACAAGGGATGGTCATATGTAAACAGTGGTACAAGGGATGCTCACATGCATACAGTGGTACGAGGGATGCTCACATGCATACAGTTGTATGAAGGATGCCCACCTGTATACAGTGGTAAGAAGGATGCTCACATGTATACAGTGATACAAATGATGCTTACATGTTTAGAGTGGTACAAAGGATGTCCACACGTATACAGTGGTATGAAGGATGCACACATGTATACAGTAGAACGAAGGATGCTCACATTTATACAGTGGTACAAGGGATGGTCATATGTAAACAGTGGTACGAGGGATGCTCACATGTATACAGTGGTATGAGGGATGCTCACATGCATACAGTTGTATGAAGGATGCCCACATGTATAGAGTGGTACAAAGGATGCTCACATGTATAGAGTGGTATGAAGGATACTCACATGTATTGAGTGGTACGAAGGATACTCACAATTATACAGTGGATCGAGCAATGATCACATGTATACAGTGGTTTGAGGGATGCCACATGTATACTGTGGTAAGAAGGATGCTCACATGTATGTAGTGGTGCAATGGAGGATCATATATATACAGTGGAACGAGGGATTCTCGCATGTTTACAGCGGAACGACGGATGCTGACATGTATACAGTGGTACAAAGAATGCTTACATGTATACAGTGTTATGAAAGATGCTCACATATTTACAGTTGTTTGAAGGATGCTTACATGTATACAATGGGACGAAGCATGCTCACATGCATACAATGGTAGGAAGGATACTCACATTCTTACAATGGTACCAAGTGTGCTCACATGCATATAATTGTATAAAGCATGCTCACAAGCAACAAGGATAAGAAGGAGGCCCACATTCATACGATGGCACGAAGCATGCTCACATTCATACAATGGTTAGAAGCATGCTCACATGCATAATTCATGCAAAGGTGCGAAGAATGCTCACATCCATACAAGGGTAATAAGGATGCTCGCATGCATACAATTGTACGAAGGATGACCACATGCATACAATGGTATGAAAGATGCTCACATGTATACAAAGGTAATAAAGATGCTTGTATGCATACAATGGCAGAAAGGATGCTCACATGCATTCAATGGTATGAAGGATGCTCACATTCATACACTGGTTCAAAGCATGCTCACATTCATACATAGGTTCAAAGCATGCTCACATGCATAATGTATAAAAAGGCGATAAGGATGCTCACATGCATACAATGGTATGTAGGATGACCACATTTATACAGTGGTACAAATTATGCTCACATGTTTAGAGTGGTACGAAAGATGCCCACATGTATACAGTTGTACGAAAGATGCTCACGTAAATACAGCAGTACGAAGGATAGTCACATGTATGCAATGGTACGAAGGATCCCCACATGTATACAATGGTACGAAGGATGCTCACTTGTATATAGTGGTTCTATGGATGGTCACATGTTTAAAGTGGTACGAAGGATGCCCACATGTATACAGTGGTACGAAGGATGCTCACATGTTTAGAGTGGTACGAAGGATGCCCACAAGTATACAGTGGTACGAAGGATGCTCACATGTATATAGTGGTACAAAGGATGCTTACATATATACAGTGGTACAATACCAAGGATGCTCACATGTATAGAATGGTACGAAGGATGCTCACAGGTATACAGTGGTACAAGGGATGCTCACATGCATACAGTTGTATGAAGGATGCCGACATGTATAGAGTGGTACAAAGGATATTCACATGTATAGAGTGGTATAAAGGATGCTCAAATATATAGAGTGGTTTGAAGGATACTCACATGTATAGAGTGGTACGAAGGATGCTCACAATTATACAGTGGAACGAGGAATGCCCACATGTATACAGTGGTGTGAGGGATGGCACATGTATACTGTGGTAAGAAGGATGCTCACATGTATGTAGAGGTGCAATGGAGGATCACATATATACAGTGGAACAAGGGATTCTCGTATGTTTACAGTGGAACGACGGATGCTCACATGCATACAGTGGTACAAAGAACTCTTACATGTATACAGTGTTATGAAAGATGCTCACATATTTACAGTTGTTTGAAGGATGCTCACATGTATACAATGGGACGAAGCATGCTCACATGCATACAATGGTAGGAAGGATACTCACATTCTTACAATGGTACCAAGTATGCTCACATGCATATAATGGTACGAAGCATGCTCACATGCAACAAGGGTAAGAAGGATGCCCACATGCATATGATGGTACGAAGCATGCTCAAATTCATACAATGGTTTGAAGCATGCTCACATGCATAATTCATGCAAAGGTACGAAGAATGCTCACATCCATACAAAGGTAATAAGGATGATCCCATGCATACAATCGTACGAAGAATGATCACATGCATACAATGGTAATAAGGATGCTCTTATGCATACAATGGCACGAAGGATGCTCACGTGCATACAGTGGTATGAAGGATGCTCACATGTATACAAAGGTAATAAGGATGCTCGAATGCATACAATGGCACGAAGGATGCTCACATTCATACACTGGTTCAAAGCATGCTCACATTCATACATAGGTTCGAAGCATGCTCACATGCATAATGCATATAAAGGGGATAAGGATGCTCACATGCATACAATGATATGTAGGATGCTCACATGCATACAATGATACGAAGCATGCTCACATGCATACAAAAGTTCGAAGTATGGGATGCTCACATGCATACAAAGGTTATAAGGATGCTCACATGCATACAATGACAAGAAGTACGCTCTAGACATACACTGTTCATGATCCTTCATAGGTTATGCTGTGGTATGAATGTCACTTTAGATGTGTGGCCATCAGAGTGTAAGATGTGCTATAATATATTCTGGGGGACTCTTATGTAGCCCTCACTGATTAAACCCTAGATTGAGGAGAAGATTTGGAACCTCAATTAGAGCTCACCAATTCAGCAGAGGCTATAGCCCGGTCAGTGGAGGCTACATCTAGGTCAGCGTAGGCTACAGCCAGGTCAGCAGAGGCTGTAGCTAGGTCAGCTGAGTCTATCGCCAGGTAGGTGGAAGCTATAACTTGGTTAGCGGAGTCTATAGCCAGGTCAACGGAGGCCATAGCTAGGCCAGTGGAGGCTATAGCCAGGTCAGGGGAGGTCATTGCTAGGTCAGCAGAGGTTGTAGCCAGGTCAGCGGAGGCTACAGCCTCGGGGACCCATTATATTGCGGCACCCTTCCTGATTGACAGCGATCTTGCTGCCTTCAGAGTCAACATTGTGCAGTCGATGCGCTTCAGCCGGGCTGAAAGATGAGCAGGTGTCATGTTTACTGCTCTGGTTCAGCATCTATCGTTGTATTTCACAATCTAACTCCACAAATGGGAGTTTGTTTGTGAAAAACAAAAAAAAATCAATATTCCTGACATGCAGGGAGTTATCTCAGCGAGCTTTTATGGCAGATTAAAAACAATCATTGGCAAAGCCAAAAGGTCTCACCTTTGGGACCCATTGGGTTTTAGAGATGCAGCATCCCCAAAGCTGTGCAGCATGGCTCATGAGGAATAGGAAACAAAAAAAGCCTATCACTCTGGCGCGTATTTTTTCTTTTTATGTATCAATACTAGTTGGATTGGTGAATAAAAAGAAAAAAAATGCGTGAAAGCTTTTTTTAAATTGGATGGAGGTGAGGGAACATGGGGGGCTTGGGAGGCGGAAGCAAAACGGGGCAGGAGCAATGCAAGGGAAAGAATCAACATGGAGGCCTCAGGTGGAGTGAAGCAACACTGAGGAAGGGGGGTGGAAGCAACACGGGGGGTGATAGGGCACTGACAAGCAAATGGGCGACAGAGAGAGCAAAATGGAGCACGGTGAGGAAGAAAAACAACAGGAGAGAGAGTGAGCAATGTGGAGCAGGCAGGAGAGAAGAACATCGACGAGAAACAACCCAGGAGGGGAAGCACATCACATGGGAGAAGCACGCAGGTGGGAGATGCACACAGGTGGGAGAAGCACACAGGTGAGAGAAGCGCACAGGTGGGAGATGCACACAGGTGGGGGGAGCACACAGGTGGGAGACACACACACATGGGAGAAGCACACAGGTGGGAGATGCACACAGGTGGGGGAGCACACAGGTGGGAGGCGCACACACATGGGAGAAGCACACAGGTGGGAGATGCAGACGCATGGGAGAAGAACACAGGTGGGAGAGAAATACAGGTGGGAGAAGCACACAGGTGGGAGAAGCACACAGGCGGGAGAAGCACACAGGTGAGAGAAGCACACACGTGGGAGAAGCACACAGGTGGGTGGAGCACACAGGTGGGAGACGTACACACATGGGAGAAGCACACAGGTGGGAGAAGCACACAGGTGAGAGAAGCACACAGGTGGGAGAAGCACACACGTGGGAGAAGCACGCAGGTGGGAGATGCACACAGGTGGGGGAGCACACAGGTGGAAGACACACACATATGGGAGAAGCACACAGGTGGGAGATGCACACAGGTGGGGGAGCATACAGGTGGGAGACGCACAGACATGGGAGAAGCACACAGGTGGGAGATGCACACACATGGGAGAAGAACACAGGTGAGAGAAGCACACAGGTGAGAGAAGCACACAGGTGGGAGATGCACACAGGTGGGGGAGCACACAGGTGGGAGACGCACACACATGGGAGAAGCACACAGGTGGGAGATGCACACAGGTGGGGGAGCACACAGGTGGGAGGCGCACACACATGGGAGAAGCACACAGGTGGGAGATGCAGACACATGGGAGAAGAACACAGGTGGGAGAGAAATACAGGTGGGAGAAGCACACAGGCGGGAGAAGCACACAGGTGAGAGAAGCACACACATGGGAGAAGCACACAGGTGGGTGGAGCACACAGATGGGAGACGTACACACATGGGAGAAGCACACAGGTGGGAGAAGCATACAGTGAGAGAAGCACACAGGTGAGAGAAGCACACACATGGGAGAAGCACACAGGTGGGTAGAGCACACACGTGGGAGACGTACACACATGGGAGAAGCACACAGGTGGGAGAAGCATACAGTGAGAGAAGCACACAGGTGAGAGAAGCAAACAGGTGGGAGAAGCACACAGGTGGGGGAAGCATACAGGTGGGAGAAGCACACAGGTGGGAGAATCACACAGGTGAGAGAAGCATACAGGTGGGAGAAGCACATAGGTGAGACCTAAAAGGGAATCCACACTTCTACCATAGATCTTGTATCAGCTGCAGGACCGCTGGAATTAAAGGGTTCAGCAACCAATGCACATTTCGCATGTGTGTCTTACATGCTTGATAATTGGGCTGATTTAAGCAAACACACATTGCCTCCCCCACTCAAGGCATTGTCCTAGAAGAGATAGGCCAGATCCTCCCTCTCCTAAAGCTGGACCCTGATGATCTTGTCAACTTCCAGCCCATCACTCACTGACTATTCTTCAGCAAGATCATTGGAAAAGCAGTCTCTGCTCAACTCCAAGACCACCTCAAAGCTAAACATCTCCCGCGCAATTACACGCCTGGCTTCAGATCAAGCTGCAGCATGGAAACCCCTACAGTGTACATCACAGACAATGCTTTCTTTACTACAGATGACAGTGACCCCAACTTCCGGAAACTGCGTGACCTCTCGACTGCCTTTGACACAGTTGGCCTTCCCACAACCATATGTGGCCTCAAGTCTTGAATGGGATTCACCACCAACATCCATTGGTTCTCCAGCCTCCTTTTCAACCAACATCAGTTGGTTCACATGGGCTCGTCCAGGACACAAAAGATCCCTGTCATCCGTGGAGGCCCCCAGGGCTGCATACTGTCTCCTCTCATCTGCAATCTATACATCAAACCACTTGGTGCTCTACACACAGATAACAGCATCAAGAATCACCAATACTGCAATGATACACAGCTCTACTTGAAAGTCTCCTCTGCTTCAGAGGTCCAACGCCTCAAACCCTGCATGCACATCCTCCAGACCTGGCTGTCCAGTGCCTCTCTGAAGCTCAACCCAAACTCGACAGAATTCCTGTTATTTGCCAAGAATAATAAATAAAAAACAGTACAAAACAGGCTCAATGTTATGAACCTTGCCGGCTTTGCACCCCAACGTTCACCCAATGCCAAGTCACTTGGATTCACCCTGAACACCAACTGGCCCTGAAGGAAAACATTCTCAGAAAACCAAAGACGGTCTGGTACCAGTTCTCTTGTCTAAAGAAACTGAAACCATTTCTTCCAGAATGCGACTTCAGAACTGCTGTTCAAGCCCTCACACTGTCACTTATAAAAGGTGGCAATGCTAATCCATGGCCTTCCAGACGCCACATTGGCACCATTAGGAGCATCCTACATGCTGCAGCATATCTCCTCCAGCGCCATGAGCAAATATGATCACAACCCCCTCCTCCTGCTGGAACTCCATTGGCTCCCCTTGCCGGCCCGCACCATCTTTAGACCCAGTTGCATCATTTGCAAAGCTTCCACAAACAGCACTGATGCTTATCTTGCAGACAAGCTCACCAAATCTGGTGGTTCTTCGCACACCCACAGTTGGTACACCATCAGGCTGCTGATTAACAAATTATAAAAAGAAAAAATGATAAGACAACAGACCTTTTCCATTTATGCACCCACCTGCTGCAATCTAGGAAGGACTTGAAGAATCACCTCGTAAAAGGATCACTACATCTGGATGCATTAACTGTCCGTAAGAAATAATAAATCCCTCTCCTCTTACTCCTCGAATCTGAGCTTCCCTTTGACCATGTACAGCCTCCACTGCCTTTTGTCTAGGTTCACGCTACAGAAATACAACATACGTGGGCATTCTAGCATGAACCCATAACAACGAACACGACTGCTGCATTGAGTTGAAAAATGCAATGCCAGCCACTCATGCAAGTCACCTGCACAACTGTTAGCAGCAAACATCTGTTTTCAGATATTAAAGGGGTGACTGAGAATCGTTATCCAGCCTGCGCTATGTATGTCACAGATGTAGCCTTATCTCTGGATAAACCCCTTTAGTCTGAAAGATAATGACTGGCTTTGTGTCATAAGAGAGTGTTGTAGGAACATTGCAGCAGAAGACAAAGACAGGAAGACACATAAAATGTAAGCAGTATCTATTTGTAGGTGTCCAGGTGCATGCACCTGTTGTGCTAACCTTGTGGTTCCATAGTGTTGGCGCTGGCCCTGTCTGCAGGGTCATCCCCAAATGTTTTGCTGTCACCCCTCCTGTTTTGATGAATTCCTTTTTGTAGGCTTTAGGACTCTGTGCACTTTCCCATTGCTAACAAGTGCTAAAGTGATTGTGTCCTCTCCCAAAAACATGGCCCAATTGGCCTACAAAAATTGGCACATATAGTTTACTAAAAGTCCCTAGCAGATGGTACTCCATGGAATCCTGGCTTGTAAATTAAATGCTACTAGTAGGCCTGCAGCACTCTTTATTCCACTCCCCAAAGTAGCCTTTTTTTTAAAACAGATTTTATTCATCAAGTGACTCATATAACGCAGGGCTCTGTACCCCAGAGACCTCTGCACGATCAATAGACAACATCATGAGTTTGACTTTTTAAAGGAAAAGAGAATGTAGCAAGGATATAGAAGTGCAATGAAGATGAAAAAAACCTTTTAGAAACCGCCCCAACTACCCCCCCCAGTTGCACTAACAATCTCTTAATCAATCACATTTAGAACAAGGCCTTGCACCACGCCCTCCGCCCCCACCCACCTATATATACAATCAAGTACCATTTGCACCCATGGGGTAAAATCAAACTGGAAGGGGGGGACCCCCCTCAGCAATTGGCTCCAGCATCAGCCCTCGATAGTCCGTCCACCGCTTCCAAATTTTATAATGTTTCTGTGGGAAACCTTTGGCTTTGAAGATAGGGAGTTCCAATCCCATACAAAAGTCCAGGCCCCTCTTCCATACGGACACTAATGGTGGCGCTGGCGCCTTCCAAGCCCTGGCGATAACCCTCTTTGCCAGCGTGAAACCCAACAACATAAGATGGCGTTTATAGATGTTACCCCCAATCCCTTCCATAACGTGTAGTAATACCAGCTTTGGTGACCGGGGCAGGTCCCAGCCCAGCACCTCCGAAAGATAGGACATCACTCCTCTCCAAAACCGCCCCAAGGAAAGGCAATGCCAGAACGTGTGTATCAGGGTCCCCTCTTCCCGTTCACATCTAAGGCATACCGGGGAAGCCACCATGCCCGCCCTCCACAGCCGTACCCTTGTGAAGTAGACCCTGTGAAGATATTTGAATTGGATAATACATAGACGTACCGCTATGGCTGCCCCTCGCTGGGCGGCCAGAGCCTCCGTCCAGTCTTCCTCATCCAAGGAACCCAGATCCTCCTCCCAAGTCTCTCTAAGTTTTTTCAGGGTGGGGGAGCTGTGTGTCACTGATGTCTGGTAAATCTTAGAAATGTTGTGGTCCTGAAGAGCCCCCATAAATATCTTGGCTTCCACCTGGGTGAATTCGACAAGTGTCTCCAGACCCACCAGACTAGGAGAAAGGGCGTGGCAAAATTGAAGGTATTTATAAAATTGGGACTTAGGCATCTGAAAGTTGATCTGCAGGTCTTGGAAATACTTCAGGGTGGTCCCCCTCATGACATCTCCAAGGGTAGAGATGCCGATGTTATCCCAACCCTGAAACCCCGGTAATGCAGCTAACTGTAGCAGGTGACCGTTGTTCCACAGGGGGGTCTCCCGGGTCTGCGTGTACCACCACCCTATCCGCCGCAATGCCTGCCACCAGATCCAGAAGACCACCCGAGTCACCGACGGCAGAGCCCTGTGTGCCGGTGCAGAATAAAGGATCATGTGGAGGGAGAGATCCCCCATGAGGCGCCGCTCCACTGCGTAAGCTGGGTCATCCCGACTCCCATACCACCACTCATTTAGGATGAGTAACTGTGAGGCCATATAATAGGACATGATATCCGAGGTCACCAAGCCACTGCAATATGTGGATAGGAAACATGTCCACAAAGCAATTCTCACCGCGCCCACAAAAACTGCCCCAGTGTCGAATTCACCTGTCTAAACCATTGGGGCGGGATTGGGTAGGGATAATTCTGCAATTGATACAGTAAGCGATGAAGCGCAACCATCTTAAATATGGCGGATCTGCTATAGAGTGACCAGACCTTCAAATCCTCCCGATCTGTTCCCAGACCGGAGCCAGGTTCCTCTCACAAGCCACCGCTGGAGAGTCAGATAAGAATACCCCAAGGTACTTCATACCATCAATAGCCACCCGGACCAACTCAGCCCAAGTGCCTACAACTGACGTATTCCCAAGAAGCCATAACATGGATTTGCTTGGATTCTTATAGAAACCAGACGATTCTCCAAAGATTTGCATAATGTGTAGCAGTCGCTGACCGGTTCTATTCACATTCGTTAAAAAAATAACACGTCGTCGGCATAAAGCATAAAGCGGTCCGACAACCTATGATCCCACTCGAAGCCCGTCACTTTTGCATCCATACGCACCCAGGCAGCCAATGGTTCGACTGCCAACGCAGACAGATAAGGAGACAGCGGGCAGCCCTGTCGGATACCGCGCCCCAAAGAGAAAGTGGAGGAAACCGTGCCAGCCACCCATACCGATGCAGTAAGATCAGTATAAAGCAAAGACAGGTAGGACATGAAGCGCGGGCCTAGATTGAGGCGATGCAGCAGAGCGAAGAGGTACACCCAGCTAAGGGAGTCAAATACACAGTCCATATCTCTTAGTAGCAGCGCAGCTTGTTCGCACCGCCCCCGAACGGCCTCAATAGCCACTTGAACGCAACGTATATTGTGTTGGGTCACAACAAACAAATGATGGATGGAATGCTGACAATGCATACATTCTCCCCCAGTCAAGAGATCTGGGTTAAATCCATCGTTCTTTTGCCCACTACACCACCCCAGTTTAGACATGGCCATATGCAAATCAGTCTTGACCCTGTGCCTCATGGGAACAGTCCAGCCCGAACTGCCAAGCCATGTCGCCAGGTGGGGCATAAACCCGGATTGATCTGAGTGGACAAGCCTAGTGATATGCGCCTGCAGGCGATTAGCCAATGCCTTGGCCAAAATTTTGGCTTCTACATTGAGGAGGGAGATGGGATGATAGGAGGCATGCCTATCCGGGGGTCTGCTTGGTTTATGGAATACCACAACTTCAGCAAGCCTCCAGTCCCGAGGAAGGCAACCCCGCTCGCACAAATCCTCCACCACCCTAAGATAGTGGGGTCATAACTGCAAAAAGAACTTCTTAAAAAACTCACAGGAGAACCCGTTAGGCCCCGGTGCCTTGCCCGATTTGCGGTCACCCAGGGCTGTGCCCAATTCCTCCTCCGTAAGCGGAAGATCCAGCTCCACGCTCACTTCAGCAGGTAGAGCCTGAGGGGGAAGGTCATCCAAAAACCGGCCAATCTCGTCCTCACAGAGACATTCTTTGGGGGCATACAGCTCCGTGAAATATGTGAACAAACTTTTGGCTATCTCTAGGGAATCTGTAAGGGGCCGTCTATCCGGGCGCACTATCCCAGGAAGAGGCTGAGCGTGAAACAACCCCTGACAAAGTCTATGGAGCATCTTACTGGATTTATCTCCCCATTGATATATTCAGCTGCGGGTGGCCAACCAGGCGAGGCGAGCCTCATCCATAAGAAGGGCAGCGTAATTCTGTTGCGCCTGTAGCAACTGCTGCCTTATATGCTGTCCCTCCCCGCTCTGGCTACGATGTTCGAGGTCACCAATATTTGCCACAGCTTGTAACAGGGCCTCCCTCCAAGTCTTACGAGCTGTCGCACAATAGGAAATGTCTACACCCTGCAACGTAGGCTTAATCGCCTCCCATAGAGGTTCAGCGTCCGAGACCGACCACACATTGAGCGTCAAGTACTGATCCAGCGCACTCTCAAGGCACTCCCTATAATCTGTCTTCTGCAAATTCCACGACGAGAGACGCCAGCGGAAGGGCCGTCGCGCCCAACCCATTCACAAAACACGAGAGCAATCAGCGAGTGATCTGATAGGCCTCTTGGAAGAATATCCGCCTCCACCACCCGGGCTGCAAACGCGAGCGAGACAAACAGATAGTCAATACAAGAGAAGTAGTTGTGTACTGCAGAAAGATAATTGTAGCTCTGGACCAGGCCATGCATCCAGCACCAGGGATCCACCCAATCAAGCCCCGACACCAATGCGGAGAATTTCGTGCTCTGGTGGACCACTGCACCCTTCCCGGGTCTCCAGTAATCCAAGGCCACATCCAGGACATCATTCCAATCCCCCCCTATCATGGATAAGCCATCCGGCAAATCCGCCCATGTGGCCATAAGCCGCTCCACCAGTATCCAGGACAAAGGAGGGGGGCATAGACGCATCCCAACACCACCGGTTCCTCCCTGAGTGTGCCCCGCAGAAACAAGTAGCGCCCCTGAGTATCAACCCACGTCTTAATGTGTGTGTAAAGGACGTGGCGCTGGATCAAGAAGGCCACCCCCGTGACCCTCGTGTAAAGCCAGCATGAAACACCTGAGTAAAACCATATCTCTGGAAGCAGAGCACCTTCGAGCCTGTAAGATGTGTTTCTTGTAACAGTAAGGATGTCTACATGGGCCCTCTTAGCGTATTGAAGAATTGCCCTGTGCTCGATTTTATCCAGGGCACCCATAACATTCCAGCTTACTACTGTGAGGGTCTCGAGGGAGAACCGGGCCTTCTCAGGTGAACCCGCCATGGACAACCCCGAAGAAGAGGGGAGGTGCAGAAAAAGGCGTGTGGTGTGTGCCTAGTGATCTAGCAGTGTAGCAATGCAGTGCAACTTGAAAACAACAACATAAACATAACTCAACACAACCCAACAAACCCCCCACCCTACACTTCAATAACGATGAAGCTTCTGTCGCAGCTGGTGACACCTGCAGACCCCAACAGGGAGTCCCGGCACACCTCAGCCAATGGATCCCCAATGTACAGCCCAAAGTTGGCAGGCAGCCCCTCCGCTGGAAGCCCAACAGAGAAGCCGGCCTTCTCATGAACTCCTCCGATCCTTTCAACAGTATCTGTGTCTTCAGGGGCCGAGAATTCTCCTCCTGCTCAGGAATCCAAGGAGGCCTGCCGAGAGGCCGAGCCAGCCCGCGCAGAGAGACTGCAGGAGCGAGACCGGTGATTGGATCTGGACCGCCTATGATCTTTGGGGTTCAGCTCAAACTGCCTACGAGCAGCCTCGCTGGACGAAGAGTCAGAGTCTCGCCCCGGCGGTGAGTGAGGACGCAGTCACACCGTCTCATCTGTCCATTGAAACACCTCTTCCTGCGTGTCAAAGAAATGGGTCCAGGAACGACACACCACCGCAGCTGGGCCGGATACAGCAATGCATATGGAAGCTTGAGATCTCGAAGTCATGCCTTAGCCACCAGGAACGACTGTCTCCGTTGTTGGACCAACTTCGTGTAGTTAGGGAAAATCAAAATACGTGCGTTTTCAAAAAGCAATGGTTCTTTGGCCCTGGCTTGCTTAAGGATAACATCCCGGTCGTGATAGTTCAGCAGCCTTGTGATGACTGGCCTCGGGCGGGCCCCAGGTGGTGGTTTTTGCATGAGGGCACGATGAGTCCGCTCTATTACAAAGCAGCGGGACAGGGACTCCGGGGGGAGCCAACCCTCCAGCCATTGAGTAAGGAACCGCTCCATGTCTCCCCCCTCACAACCCTCCGGAAAGCCCACAAAGCGAAGATTATTGCCCGCCACCCCCTAGATCCGCGTTTCCATCTCCGTGATGCAGGCCACTGCATTCTGCAGGTCCTGGCGGAAGAGCATAACATCCGAGACAACCACTCCGATCTTGGCATCAAGGGCATCATGAGACTGTGTAATCTCAGCCATGAGCGCAGCATTGTCCGGCATCTCCGGGACTGCTCCTTGACCTCCCACCAGCATTGCCGTGGCGGTCCCAGTGCCCATGAACTTGTCCAGCATACTCTGCTTAGCTGAGCCACCCCCCTCCTGGCTTATCGCGTGTCATCGTGTCCACCGGGCCCTCCCAGCGCCCGACCACACCACGCCAAGCTGACCAGCAGCGGCTCTTGTGGACCTCAAGACCACCGGCGTAGGAACACTAAGGGACTCGGCGGGAAGGGCCCAAATACTGCAGATCCTGATCCAACGTGACCCGATATGGCTGCCAAACATGGGATCCCAACAGATCTCAAGGAGGAAGCAGGAGGGGCCCTCAGAGAACGCACCCAACACCACTGAGGAAGGACGATGGCCGACTCAAAGGGGAAAATGGGGGGTATGCACCCCACACAGGCCACTCTGCCATCTCCTCAGATTGTGCTCATGGGCAGACCCAGTCACAAGGGCCAAGTTCAGGTGGACCCCCCCTTCCCCCACCAGGGGCCCCAAAGTATGTTTACCGCTGCTCCACTGGGCTCCGGGGCAAACCAAGGGGTGCAGAGCCACAACCGCAGTGGCATTACGTAGTTACACCACCGCCCCCCGCGTGACCCGAAATGGCTGCCGGTGCGAGGGCATGGTGGCACCAGGAGAGATCGCCACTACTTGTAACCCCCCAGCAGCCAGCAGTGTTAGTGCATAGGCTCGGCCCCCAGTGGGAGGCAGTCCCAGTACCGAAGCCTGCAGATCACCCTCAGCACTCTCCGCGGCTCGAGAAAGTCACCGGGTGTCACACGCACGACTCCTCCGTGGCCCGACTCAGGCCACCGACAGCTCTGCCGCCATCCCAGAGCATGCACGGAGGGCGGGCTCCATCTCACACCACTGATACTTAGAGGCCGCCTCTACCCCACACCGCGTAGTCGTCTATTGCGGGCGGCTCTTTCCGCTCAGCCGCTGCTCCGGAGCGCAACAGCTGCCGATGCCGAAAATGGCATCTCTCTTCTTCCTCTGGGCTGCGCCTTATGCCGTCCCAGCAGCGGCTCCTCCCGGCGAGGTACGAGGCCGAAAGAGGGATTGCTCTCAGCCCCCAAACGCACCCCAGCAGGGACGTGAGCAATTTCCTCCACACGGAGTCAGAGGAAAGGATAAATGAAGGATGAGTGTGCAGGCTGGGCCGAGCTCGCCTAGCACACATCCACCATCTTGGCTCCTAGGCCACGCCCCCCCCCCTAAAGTAGCCTTTTAAAACATCTCAGGCCTGCTACTGCAACCTGTAGTGCAGTTTCAAACTGCCATTCCTACCTGGCAAAATGAACTTTTTGCCACAGCTAAACCGTCCCTTTTACTACATATAAGTCACCCCTAAAGTAGACCCTAAAGGTTCATAAGGGTGTGTGCATTGTATTTCAAAGTTAGGATATGTGGGTTTAAGTTTTACAAAGCCTGGTAGTAAAAAACTCCTCAAGTTATTGTTCACTACTGCAAGGCATACTCTCTCATAGGATAACATTAGGTTACCTTATTACACCTAATAAGTGATGGATTATAAGTTAAAACCCTCTTCAATGATAAAGTCGGATTTTAAATCACAATTCTGAAAGTGCCATTTTTAGAAAGTTTCATTTTCTTGTACTAACTATTTGGTGCCTACAGCCTGTATCCTGGGGCACATGCCTAGGTGTAGCTAGCAGTTGACCTTTCTGTATTGCTCCCAGACAGTGAGGGACTAGCTATTGGCAGGAAGGACAATCCTGCCAGGATGGGTGGGGCAGACCTGTCCCCTGCTCCACTTACATTTCAAAGGACTGCCTCCAGCACACACACAGAGGAACTTGCTACCAACCTTTTGTCACCCTAGACTACTTGGAGCCTTGACAGGGTAGGGGGGAACGTTTCCCAAACAAGATGTGGGGGTAGTGTAGGGAGTGTCCCAACTTCAAAGCCTGGCACCAGGTATACATTTTGGACCTCCTGAACCAGATTTTTTCTGGACCTGTTAAAGACTTGGAAGATGGCTCTGCTGCCCTGCTGCTGAAAGGACTGTCCTCCTACTCTGCTGCCTGAGGAAGGAAGCCTGGACCTTCTCCTTAACCCTTTCCATGCGTCGGACGGCTCCCAGCCATCCTAGCTCCCCCCGTGGGCCGCCCATCTACGTGCCCCCACCGGGGAAGCCCTTCCCCTGCCTTCCCCCGCCCCCCCTCCATGTCATCAATGACGTCAGCACGAGAGGCGTGCTGACGTCATTGGAGGTTCCCTTTGTTTCCTGATGCGCTGGAAGCCATTTGCTTCCAGCGCATCGGGGAACAAACAGGTGAGTTTCTCCTCTGGGGAGGGGTGGATTTCAACAAAAGAGGCATCGGGGGAAAGGAAAGCGTTTTCCTTTCCCCTGATGCCTGTTTTGTGCATTCCTGCTGCATGATCGTGCGATCGTGCAGCAGGAATGCCCACTAGATGCCAGGGATGTATTTTTTGAAAGGGACAAGTCCTTTTCTGTTTGGGTGGAGTAGCCCCTTAGGCAAGGGTCGCTCCCCTTTTGGGGGCAATGTTGGTTGGCTTGGTCTGCCCCCCTGGGGGCAGATTTCACCATTTGTTTTTAAGAAATGGCCCACTGGCCCACCGGGGAATAAATTGTGGGGAGTGGCCCCTTGGGCAAGAGTCGCTCTCCTTTGGGGGCAAGATTTGGGGGTATTGTTTGTGGCTGTCTGCCCCCATGGGGGGGGGGCAGATCTCGCCATTTTTTTTATATAGGGCCACTAGACCACCAGGGATTTATTTGTGGAGAGTGACCCCTTGGCCAAGGGTCGCTCTCCTTTGGGGGCAAGATTTGTGGCTGTGTCTGTCCCCCAGGGGGGCAGATCGCCATGTTTTTTTAAAATTGGGCCCACTAGACCACCAGGGATTTGTTGGTGGGGAGTGGCCCCTTGGGAAAGGGCAGCTCCCCTTTGGGGAGCATTAATTTGGCAGTTTCTGCCACCCTGAGGGGCAGATTGGCTGATTTCTTTTTTTGTAGGGCCACTAGGCCACCGGGTTTTTTTTTTAATGTTGGGGAGCGGCCCCTTGGACAATTTCTGCCCTCTTTGGGTGGCAGATTAGCAGTATGTTTTTAGGCCCATCTGCCCCCAAGGGGGGCAGAAGCTACTAGACATCAGTGGTTTTTAAATTTTTGTGTTGGGGAGTGGCCTCAAGGGCAAGGGTTGCTCCCCTTTTACGTGGGGTGGGTGAATATTGTATTTATACTCTTAGGCCCACCTACCCCTAAAGCTTGGCTGGTGGATTGTGTGTGGACTGGTGCATTATTTGCATATGTGATTGTAATGTTTTTTGATTCCTGTTTGCGGTTTCGGCAGAGGTTGTTCTGCAGTTTTACGTAGTTGCATTTTTTTGGTAAGAAAAACTTTTTTGTTGTATTTAGTCCAAATGAGTATTATTGTCATGCATGAATGAATTTTTTTGTAAGTGGTGTCATAATGGCAGCATATTTAGTTAGTGTTTTGAGCATGACATTCTTTGCGATGTGTTTTGCATTGTTTTATGTGTAATTTTCTTTTCTCTTACTTTTTTAGTGGGATATTGTTGATCCTTACTGCGTCTGTGCAGATTAGGTGGTGATGAGTCTAACTGCTTCTGGCAAGTGAGTGGTATCGTTTTGGAGTATATAGGTCTTTCTGATAAAGACGCATTTTGTTTATTACGTATTTTACAAAGTGTTTGTTGTTGTTGACTTGTTTGACAAGTTACCTTTATTAGTAAGGATTATGGCTAGCCGTAGAATTACTGCTCAGCAGGTGGTTGGTATGCTTTTTGAATCTTCCTCTGATCCGGATTATGAGACTGACAGTGCGTCTGAGGGAGAGGAGGGAGGGGAAGATTCAGGCAGTGAGTTTTCTCTCCACATGGAATCATCGGATGATGAAGCTACTCTCGGTGTGGATGAAGCTACTCTTAGTGCGGATGCAGTGCCTGTTTTAGAGGAGGACACTGCTGTGCCGATGGTGCAAGAGGTATCTGGATTGCAGCCTGAGGCTGCCAGGTTTCCTACCGGAAGTGCTGGACTCTGGGTTGATCCAAACATGGTGCAGCCGGTGTTGCCTGCCTTTAGTGGTGATGGTGATGCAAGGTGTAGAGTGGATTGTGAATTTCTTTTGCCTATACAGTTTTTTCAGTTGTTTATGGATGATGCATTTTTGGGTGAGATTGTTGAGCAGACTAATTTGTATGCTGAACAGTTTTTAAAGGACAACAGTGACAAACATAGGCCCCACTCTCGAGCTACACGGTTGACTCCCACAAATCTGGATGAGATAAAGAAGTTTTTGGGTTTGACTTCTTTGATGGGCTTGATAAGGAAGCCGTCCCTCGCTTCATATTGGTCTACCAGTCCCTTGATGGCAACGGCCATATTTCCTGCAATTATGAGTCGTGATCGGTATTTACTTTTGCTTCGGATGCTGCATTTGGTTGATAATGCTTTGGTATTGCCACAAGATAACCCTGACTGTGACCGTCTTTTTAAGATTCGACCTGTTCTTGATCACTTTGTAGATCGATTTTCAGAGATCTATACCCCAGGCAAAGAAATATCTGTTGATGAGTCTTTGGTCCTGTTCAAGGGCCGTTTGGTTTTTAGGCAGTACATTCCTAGCAGTGGGCACGTTATGGAATTAAGCTGTATATGTTGTCTGAGAGTAGGATAGGATATGTCTTTAATTTCCGGGTGTACACTGGTAGAGATTCCACTATTGACCCCCCTGGTTGTCCGTCCACTTTTGGAGTTTCAGAGAAAATTGTGTGGGATCTTGCTAGAGGACTGTATAACAGATGCCACCATTTGTACCTTGATAACTTCTACACTGCTGTGCAATTGTTTAAGGAATTGTTCAAAGTGGACACTTTTGCTTGTGGCACAATCCGCTCTAACCGTAAAGGTTACCCGAAAGAGCTTGTTTGCAAAAAGCTTCAGAGGGGACAGTGCAGTGCCTTGCGCAGTGAGGAACTGCTAGCTGTGAAATTTGTGGACAGGAGGTTTGTGTACATGCTGACTACCATTCATGATGAGAGTACTTCACCTGTGACTGTTTGGGGCCAGCTTGGTGAAGTGCGCAAACCTGTGTGCATTTTAGACTACAATAAGCACATGGGTGGTGTTGACAGAGTAGATCAGAGGTTGGAACCTTACACTGCCATTCGCAAGGCTTACATTTGGTATAAGAAGTTGGCCATCCATCTCTTCAATTTAGCAACTTTCTTTTTTTTTTTTTTATTTAATTTTGTTAAATACCCGGCATACCAATTATGGATACATTTTATAATTCATTCTGTACTAAAAAGTATAAAATATAGGATCCAGCAAGTACATAAAACTAAAAGGTTCTCTAGACAGTTGATATGGTTGGTGAGAAATAAAACATGAAAAGAGAACATAGATAAAGTTAAATTGTCTTGCAGTTCAATCAATGGTAAAAGCAACCTGTCAACACAGGGAAGCTTCCTTCAAACAAAGATGTATGTACCATCAGACATTCAATACTATTGCTCTAGACTTTATATGACTACAGCCAGTCACCTTTAACCTAGAAGCATATCGTGTCATATCTGGCCACTCCTAGCCCACTCCCTCGCTTTCGATAGTAAGAGGGCGCTGAACATTATCTCTCCATCTCTTAATGGGGGCCCGAATTCTCAACCCCAACTCCCTCATCTTCCTACCTCTGCTTGTATATAGGGAAGATTCCAGATTATGTATCCCTAGGAGGCATGCAAGCCACATTTGAAAGGTGGGGGCAATGGGGTCCTTCCATCCTGCTGCTAGAAGTATCCTGAGAACTGCCACACATATAAAAACGAAGGATTCCTCTTCCTTACTGAGGCCCAAGCTGCTATCATGCCCCATTAACATTAGGGTAGGGGATAGGTCGATCTTAAATCCTAGCAGCCCCTCCCAAAAGACCCCAATCTCTCCTTGAATTGCACTTAGTTTTCCACATTGATAAAACATGTGTATCAGATCGGACGGCCCTTCTCCACACCTCGGATATTTGTCGTCTTCTCTCTTGCCCCAATCATGCAGTTTAGCTGGAGTAAAATAGAGATTAAAGAGGGTTTTATAATGTTGGGCTTTTAAATTAGTAGAGCGGAATAACTTTTCTGCTAAATGCAGCGCCTTATACATATCTATATCAGGATCGTTTCATTTAATTACCCAGGTGGCTTCAAATTTTTCCATATCATCTTGTAAACTCAGGAGTAAGTAACTGTATATCATCTTTATTTGCTTCCACCCCCTACTAAGTACCTAATCAAATTAATTCTACCCCCCGGAGAGATCCGTGGCCTAAGACCCGATACGTTTTTCTGAATTTGTATAAATTTGAAGCCTTGACTTGCAGGAAGCCCACATTTCTGCTGCATGGCGCTAAATCCCAACATTTGATCTCCTTCAAATATATCACCAATTTTCCTTATACCTTGTTGATCCCAGATCCTACCCATCCTATTGTATATTAATTGCGGCAGTACACTTGTTTTCCAAAGAGGGGTGTAATCATTTATTTTTGGGATTGCCAAAGTTTTTTGTATTTCCTTACAAACCTCCCAGGTGCTTACCATTACCTTGTACCGCATTGTCCTGTAATATCGCCTGTCTGTTTTACGGAGCAAGAGCCCTATGGCCTCTCTGCCTAACATCAGCTCAAATATTTTTGGGAGGGTGTGACTACTTGCTACCATAATCGTTTTACTCCTCTACGGGTCGAGTAATATTGCCATCTGACTCAAAAGGCAGGCCCACTGATAAAATGTAACATTCGGAATCCCCAGCCCTCCCCTTGCCTGCGGGAGAGACAGATATTTCATGGTGCGTCTGATTTTCCCATATTGCCACATGAAATTCATAAATGTTGACTCAATTAATTTCATAATTGATTTGTCTATCATGAGTGGGATAGATCGGAACAAATACAGGGGCATATTATCAAGAAACGGCGTTAAAATTATCGCCGCTTCAGCGGCAGAAAACTGCCGCTAAAGCGGCGATAATGGGCTTGATAATATGCCCTGGAGAATTCCAATAGAAGTCCGTGTTCTAGTGTGAACATGAGCTTCTATGGGAATTCTCCAGGGCATATTATCAAGCCCATAATCGCCGCTTTAGCGGCAGATTTCTGCCGCTAAAGCGGCAATAATTTTAACGCCGTGCTTGATAATATGCCCCACAAAATTTTGGAGAGTATAGTCCTTTTTAATACGTTGCCCCTCCCGATTATAGACAGATGCATACCATCTATCCTTTTTAGATCCGCTGAGATTGACTTCACCAGAGGATCAAAATTAACCTTTATTATTGTATCAATTGCTGGGTTAATTCTGACCACCAAATAGATTGCACTTTCTATACATCTTGAATCGTTCATTTTGATATTATCAGTGCAGACTATCTGGGTCTTGCCTTCATTCAGCAAATAACCAGACCTCTGCCCAAATTCCCTGGCAATCTCAGTAATTTCACTAATAGCTCTAACTGGAGCCGGAGTTAGTATAGCCAGGTCGTCTGCGTAGGCCAACAACTTGGTCTCAAAGTCATTGGTGACTATAGGCTTGATGTCTTAACACCTCAATAGTCTTTCTATCAGCGGATCAATATATAGGGCGAACAATATTGGTGAATAGGGACAGCCCTGCCTTGTCCCTTTAGAAATAAAGATATTATCAGAGCTGCCCCCTATTAGTTGTATTCCGGCCTGTGGATCCGAGTACATTGCCTTAATGGCCTTAGATATTCTTGGGCCAAACCCCTTTTGTTCCTATATCCCCCACAAATATGTCCACATTACTCGGTCAAAGGCTTTTTCTGCAGCAAGAAGGATCATGGCCATTCAGCCCCCCGTGGCCGCCTGTATATCGAAAAGTGTGATGGTCTGCCTTATATGTTCAGTTGTTCAGCGCCCTGGGATAAACCCATGCTGCCACGGGGAGACCAAACCGCCTATGACCCTTCCCAACCTCTTCGCCAGCACCTTTGAGTATACTTTAGTATCTGCATTAATGAGGGGTATTGGACGATAAGATTCTGGGTTATCATTTGGTTTTCCTTTTTTATGGTACACAACTATGTTAGTTTCTTTCCAGGATTCTGGGTTCTTACCAGTATGTAATATACCATTAAATAAATCTAACATAATAGGGGCTATCACACTCTGGATACATTTATAATCTTCCAGGGGAATGCTGTTTGGGCCGGCTGCCTTTCCTAGTGACAGTTCCTGAAGAGCTTCATTTATTTCCTCTATCGAGAAATCTTTCTCTAGTTCTTCTTTTGTCTGACTGTCTAACTGGGGGCCTGCTCCCACGACCTCCATATTGGAAACTTCCATAAGAGTCTCTTCTTTATACAGCTTTTGATAATAGTCCTTGAATATCTTAAGTATGTCTTTAGGCTCCGTATACACCTGATCCTCCTCCCGTATATCTGTGATTATATTTCTGGTGCTTTCCTGTCTAATTCAGAGCGCTAAAAGTTTGCCTGCCTGTTCCCCCGTCTCATAAAACTTGCCCCTATGAGTTTGATAATCATCTGCAGCTTTCTGAGCTAACCATTTATGCAGCTCGGATTTTATGGTCAGGATCCTGTGCTGCGCCTCTAGAACCTCTTTTCCCTGACCTACGTATGTTGTTCCTCTGCTATCATTAACTCTCTTAGCAATCTGTCATTTTCCGTCTGAGCCTCTTTCCTTAACCTAGCAGTAAAGCTGATTGTTTCTCCTCTAAAAGCGGCTTTGAATGCGTCCCAGACTGTATTCCGGGAGGCACTATATCGGTTCATATCAAAAAAGTCTTGGGCCCACTTCTTCATGTATTCTAAATAATTCAGATTGACCAATACCTTCCTATTGAAGGTCCATTTTGCGTAGCTCTTATTAGGGGATTCAGTTTCTAAATGTAATACTAGTGGATTGTGATTGATATTGCTTTTGGCAATTTCTTAATCCTCGCTTTCTTTATTACTGTCGCAGATATCAGAAAATAATCCGACTTTGTATATTTTTAGTGCGGGCATGAAAAATATGTGAATCCTGCCTTGTTTGGTTCTTTGTTCCCCCAAACATCTACCAGCCCATGGCTGGTGATTAAGGAGTTCAGAGCACGGTATGCTTTGGGTTTTCGCCAAGCATACACATTATTAACAAGGACAGCGGCAATATTAATATCTCCACATAATATCACTGGACCCATGTCGTCAACTCAACTTCCAGGTGATCAAAAATTTCAGGATCGTCTTGATTTGACCCATATATTGTGCACAAGGTAATTCCAATTCCAAGCTCCACCACCACCCATCTACCGAGGGTATTTATTATTTTGCGTTTCGCACCACCAAGAGCCACCTTACCCAATATTGCTATGCCCCTGATGGTAGAAGTTTGGGAAGAACAGGCCAATAAATCATATCCTTTTATATCCAGTACATTTCTTTTTGCCCAGGGTAAATGAGTCTCCTGCAGACAGACCAAATCAAAATAGTTTGACCTTACGAATTCCCCCAGCCGTTGCCTCTTCCTCCAATCATTTAAGCCCCCTATGTTCACAGTGCATATCTTAAGTTTTCCCATTCTCCTTTATATGATTGCACCATCCATTACTACTCTCATTAATAAACTGTTTTATTTGCAGAACCTTCAACCATCTTTCTATAAAATACCGGGTATTCGTTTCCTCCCCGTGACCCTCTCCACCTCCCCCGACCCCCTACCCAGTCCTCCAACCCCCCCGTCCCCGCCCTCCTCCCTCCCCTCTATTGTGACCCCCCCATCTCCTTGTTGAAGCGCTCAGACCTTAGTCTGTGCATAGGATGTTCGCAGCTTTAGTGACATGGCTGATCCTATTCCAAGATTGTCTTAAATTACCCCGACTGGTCCGATTAATTTATAGGTCTAATTCTACACATTCATGACATTATCCTTTTTCCCTTTATTTCCCCTTCTCCATTACTTTCCTATTTTTAAACTCATTCGTCTTTCCTAAACAATTTTTTCCTTTTTCCTTATTTCCTTTTTATTTTAAACTTTTTTTGTTTTTAAATCGTTATTACTAACTCTAAGGAGATTCTAGGGAGAAAACGTCTTACATTACGGGGTATGATCTTAAATCACTTTAAACATAAAAAAGCCTTTTTTTTTTTCCCAATCATAACTTTATTTGTCAAGAGTGTCCAAATATTCCTTTGCTTTTATTTACGACGTGAAGTAACGTGTCTGCCCATCATGGATCACTTCGAGCTGAGCTGGATTTATCAAATAGATCTGGATATTTTTCTCCTGAAAGGATTTTATGAGCTGCCTTAGCCTCCACCGTCTCTCCACCGTGGTGTGGCAGAAATCTGGGCGCGCAAAGAACGAGACCTCCCCACTTATTCTCTTAGAATCGGGTCTTGCCTTATCTGAGATTGCCTGGCGGAGGAGAAAATTGCCAAAGAACACAAGAATCGTGCGTGGCTTGGCTCCTTCTCTTGCTTGTATCCTTGGTTTAAAAGGATTGCGATGTGCTCTCTGGACTTCTGCTGCCCAGTTCCAATCTGATAACTCAGGGAACAAAGATTTATATAGCCCGACTATATATGTCCTGGTGTCGGACCCTTCCATACCCTCCGGGATCCCTAACACCCTGAGATTGTTCCTCCTCTGTCTGTTCTCAAACTCCTCGAGTTTCCATTGAATATCTTTGATTTGGGAGCCTTGTGCTTCCGCATGGGTCGCAGCGCCTGTAGCCTCCGCTTCCGTAGAGACAATTCTTGCCTCGAGATTGGTCACCCTTTCCCCTATATTGACACAGGATTTGGAGAGCTTCCTAACAACCCCTTGCATTTTTCGCAAAGCAGCCTGCGCTTTCCGGCTGTCTTGGAGTGTTTCTTCCCTGTGCGATAAAATAGCCTGATGTATTACTTCCAATGTAGGGGGAGCCGAACTAGGGGGGTTGTCCCAGACAAGGAGCCGGACAGCTGAGTCGCAGATGAGAAATCCCACTTTAGGTCCTTTCTTTCTCGTCTTTGTGTACTAAGGTGTTGGATAATTTTTTCGCTGTTATAGTTTGTGCTTTGTCACTATCCTCAGGATCAGTGTCTATATTACTTGCCTCCGATGATGTGCTAAACCCTTCCTTCGACCATTCTGCCCCCTCTGAGACTGAAAAAAAACAGTTGCTTGGCTCTTTGTCTATTTCTCCTCTGCTTTTATCCCCTGCTACCAGGTCTGCAGCCAGATTCAGATCGCTTCCCCAGACCACTATATTGGTTTTGTGAGCTAAATTTTCTGTGCTTTGTTGTATCTCCAGACAAGATGGCGGCTGCTTAGGAGGCTGGCAGCAGCACTAGAGACCCATGGCTGTATAGATTAGTGAAACCCCGTACGATTAGAGGAAAATCGCTTACCGACTAAGAGGCCCCTCGATGAAGAGATCCCGGCGTTGCTGCTGCAGAGATTGGGCCGACTGGATTGATTTTGGATTACGGATTCTTAAGCGTGCCGCAGTGAAACATCCGTTCCGCTTGGAACACCGTTTGCCTGCGACCCCCGGAAAAATGGGTCCGAAAGCAGCTGCGAACTCTGCTGTATCCAAGCTGGTGGGAAATCGAAAGTTCCGCGGAGAAAACCCTGCAGAGCATGACTCTCCGGACCAAAATTCGGGACGTGTACAGCACCCTCAAACTCCCAGCGACGAGCCCCCATTGGTGAAGAGAGGAAGAGGCGGGGGAACTGGGAAACTCCGTCCTGCCGGCCCCTCGGTGGCTGAGCTCCTACAACACCCGAAAGAGGCATTGTAGGGAGCTGTCATAGGGGAGAAGAACAAACAAAATCAGGAGGTGAGCCGGAAAGAGACCCGGGACACTCCATTGTTGAGAGGTGCAGCGGATGTTCTGGCTAACAGTAGGCAACTGAGAGAGGTGGATGTCCTCCCCTCCCCGCGAGGTGTGGAGGGAAGTGGGGAGCGCAACTCTGCTGCTGAGAATGGGATAGTGGTGAAATTGTGAAAGCCGAGGTCTCTCCCTGGAGCCTCACGGTGCCGTGGTCACGGAGGTAGAGCAGTTAGAAGTTGGCACTAAGAAGGAAAATGACTGTCTGGCGATGCAACAAAGCACAGAAAATGTAGCTCTCAATTTAGCAACTTTCAATGCTTTTATTGTGTACAAGGAGTGTTCTCCTGCGTCAAAGATGACTTTTGTTCAGTTTCAGGTTGATAGGCAGCCTTGTTGTTGTGGAACAGGCAAGTGTTCATAGAGTTGGAGTGGTGGAGGATGTGGCTAGATTGAAAGATCGCCACTTTCCTGATATAATTCCTCCCATGCCCAAAAAAACCAATCCCTGTAAGAAATGTAGAGTCTGCTTGCGAAGAGGTGTGCGGAAGGAGAGTCGTATGCACTGTGCCGATTGTCCTTCTAATCCTGGGCTGTGTGTGCCCACATGTTTTAGATTGTATCACACTCAAAAGAGTGTTTGGGAGCAACCATGAGTCTTATAGTGTACTTCCTGGTCTGTATGGTTTTATATAGTTGTTCAGTTTAACGTTTGGCAATACAATGTCTTTAGTTACTGCTGTTGTTTTTGTAGTTATAGTTTTGTATTTAGTTGCAATTGGACTGGAGCTTGGCTGGTGGTGTGCGTGGACTGGCGCTTGGCTGGCGGTGTGCGTGGACTGGCACTTGGCTGGCGGTGAGTGGACTGGCACTTGGCTGGCGGTGTGCGTGGATTGGCGCTTGGCTGGCCATGTGTGAGTAGTGACTTACTGCTGGTCACTACACACACTGTTAGCTATACGCCACTCCATGCAATCCGTAAGCTGGTGTGGTTGCTGTATCAGGAATGTGGGCATGTGAAAGTGATGGACCCTTGAATGGCGCTGTCTGCTGGTGTGAGTGTTGTAATGTGCTGGGCTCGCGGCTGGCGGTGTGAATGGTTTTGTATGTGTCAAACATATGAAAGGTGTATGAATGGCCTGTAAAGCAGTTGGTGCCTTTTCGTGGCTTTACAGCTCACGAGCTGTGAGTCAATGGTTCAGTTTCTTGTCCTTTCAATTATTAACAGTGCATTTCATTTTTGTGATATCTCTGGTTAATACAACGGTATATACTGAACCATCACTCACCCTCTTGCCAAATCCAACCAGTATGTCTGTGTGCTTGAAGAATAAGTAGTTGTTCAGAAATATTTGTCTTTTCTGTCTTTCTCAAGCAGGGTGTACCTTGTCCCTTTTTGTGAATGGTGTAATGTGTTGGTTTCGTGCCTGGTGGTGTGAATGGTCTTCTGTGTATCACGTATGAAAGGTGGGTGAATGGCCTGTAAAGCGGTTGGGGCCTTGACGTGGCTTTACAGCTCGTGAGCTGCGAGTCACTGGTTCAGTTTTTTGTCCTTTCAGTTATTGACAGTGTATTTCATTTTTGTGAAATCTCTTGTTAATAAAATTTTATATACTGAACCATCACTCGCGCTCGTGCCAAATCCAACCATTATGTGTGTGTGCTTGAGGAATAGATGGCTGTGCAGTAATCTTTGTCTTTTTAGTCTCTCTGCCATCTAAGAATAACCTAACAACTGTAGATATTGTGCCAAACTAAACACCCATGGGATTACATGTGATGTCTCTCTTGTGGATCCCAACAAGTTATCTTACCCACAGTGTCCTGCAAACCTCAAAATGTGTGTGTCACCTTTTCCTTGCATTATTGTGCCAGTTTTCATGCTGCAGAAAGAAACAACAAATTTCCTACCACCCAGCGTTCCTGCGGGTCTCCCGATAAAAATGGTGCCTCACTTGTGTGGGAGGCCCAAGTACCCGCGACAGGCAAGGGCCCAAAACGTATTGAGGCAACATCAAAATTGCCTATCTCAAAATGACCTGGTTTTGCAAGGGTTGTCACCTGGGTTTTTGGCCCCGTGCTCTGCAGACAGCTAGGGAAACCTACCAAACCCACACATTTTTGAAAACTAGACTACCGGGGGGAGTCCAGCGAGGTATGGCTTGCGTGGGTCCTCCAACATTCTTCTACCCAGAATCCCAGTGGCGGCTCCCCCATTGAGGCGTGGTGACGTCGCCCCACTGCTTCATTGCAGTGCGAGAAGGCAGAAACATAAATGGTAAAAACTACCATTTTATGTTTCTGCTTCTCGCACAGTGAGAGAGCAGAAGAGCCTGGCTGGGGTGGGAGGGTGGGCGGCCCTGCTCGAGGGCAGGGGGGAGTGGCTTACCCACTGTTGTGGGTATTGACTGTTTGGGCGGCACCAGGGCCGACCAAACAGTCAGTACCCACAACAGGGGGCAGCCACTCCCCCCCTGCCCTCGAGCAGGACCGCCCACTCTCCCTTTTTCTCTATGTGGAGAAAATGGCCTGGCTGCCCGGGCGCTCTCCGCTGCGCCTCACCAATTGTGATTGGTGGAGGGGAGGGAGGGAGGCTGCCTTTCCAGATGATGAGAGCTTCTGGAATTCAAAAACGCAGGAAGGCGGGAGTCGGACCATCCAGAAGAAGCGGTGGCACGGGAGTCTGGACGGTAAGTTATATATATATTTTTTTTTAATTAAACCCCTCCCGCCTCCCTCATCCCCCTCCTGCAACTACCTAATTCCCCACACACCCTCCCGTCATGCCGGCCGCGACTGAAACAGAGAACGGAGAGGGAAAGAGAAGCGGGGTGCGTTTTTTGCAAGGCGGTCCTCTGTTCAATTCCTCTGCCAATAGGTGTGCATTGAAACATGTTATGAAATGGGCCCGCTGTGATCACTGTTAGACCCCCTCCCAGCCCACATTCCTTTTATCGCTGTCTGGCATGGCGTCCCTCTTTCAAAAGCAACGTCTTCCAAGGTAACTCTCAGGACGCACCGATGCCTGCAAACATGAAACTGGGTCAGGCCTAAGTTTGTTCGAATTAATTACGGACTATTTTGCACTATCCTAGCCTTCCTTCCTAGTGGCAAGATATCGGGTGACACCTCAGTTCGAGATCTAGAATCGTTTACGGCTACTACCAAAAGAAGTGCACGCTTTACAAATCTTTTCAGATTTGTGTTAGAAAAGTTTTATATGAACTCAGTTCATACAAATCTTTTATATCACAAATGTGAAAAGATTTGTAAAACGTGATTGAGTGCGACTGCGGGCACTTCTTTTGGAAGTAGCAGTAAGCGCTTCTAGAACTTTCCAACGGCTATGGTCAAAAATAGACGGTGGCGTGACAAGGCTCGGCAGACTGACAAAGCGCTGCAAATAAGTTTGCTATGGCGCCTATGGTCGCCTTTTCAGTGTAAAGAGGAGCAAAGCTGATAGAAGTGGGAGGTAGCGTAGTGAGGATTGGTGAATTGGAAGTGGCTGATGAGACCCGTGACCCTGGGCAGGGAGGGCAGCGAAGCATGAGTTGGTGGAATCAAATGTATGTTTGTAAAGGCAGAGACGTGTGTGTGTGTCTGTTTGGATTCAGTTATTTCTCGGACATCTGTGGCCACCTCTAGGTGTGAACGGGTGTGAGGGCTGGGGTAGAATCAGCCACAGCCTGGCCTGCAAACTTCATTCCTTCGTTGTTCTCGGTGATCTTTTCCCACACATAGGGGCATATTTATGATAACTGGCGCATCCCTGCATATCAGCAGGGATGCGGCAGTTATTGTGCGCCACAGCTCCGCCACCATGGATGCGCCGCATTTACAATGCGCCGCACCATGGGGCAAAAACGGCACAGATGCGTGACACATCTGTGCCGTAAAAGTGGCGCATTGCTGGAGTTGTGTCGCAAGCAATGCTCTGGGGGGCCCTATTTTGTTAATGCTGCGTCAATCCTTACGCCTGCTTCAGGCAGGTGCAGGGTTTTGACGCAGCATGGGCCTAAAAGTGACTGAGTGAAATCTTGTAGATTTCACTCAGCCACTTTTAGGAGGCGTTCCTGCGCTGGAACGCCCCCCCTGCACAGGAACGCCTACATGTGGCACAGGGCTTTACAACGTGACGCATCTGGGAGATGCGTCACGTTGTAAGTACCCCGCACCATGGCACAGGATTTGCGCCGCCGCTGCGTAACAAAAGTGACGCAACGGCTGCGTAAATGAGGTGCAAGGGGCTTGTAAATCTGCCCCTCAGTGTCCCATCTCAAGCACTAGAGAAGCCCCATATAGATGTGTGCTTGCAGTATGACTGATGGTGCCCCAGCCCTCTCAGTGATCGCTGTTTCGGATTCGTCTGTGTGTGAGCCTCACAAGCGGCACGCTCCGCCCCAGTGCTCCTTTCAGAACCATCAGCCTCCCTAACCTGGCCACAGGCTGTCTTCCTCAGCCGCCTTGCCTCAGAGACTGAAGGCTTTTGTGGGAACCTGCATCTTTCCCTAGACTAGTGCCCGGTTGTGTCGGGCGCAGGGAAGCTGCTACAGCTATTTTACTGCAGCTCTGAGGAGGGAGGCAGCTAACACCAGGCTCTCCAAGTGCTGCAAATAATTTTTCTCGGGCCGCTTTTTCAGTGTTAAGAGGAGCGAGGCTGATATGACAGCGCACAGTGAAAACACTATATAATTGTTTTCCGGTATAATGAAGTGATCCTGGGTTTGTACTTCCCTGCTTTTCTGGTCTTTGACACTACAGGTATTTGGTATGATAGGCACAGGCTAAGATGAATTATAATAGAATGTAGTGTAAGGAAGTATAAGTAATACATTAAAAACTGCTGGGGTTCGAAAGAAGTTGAGTATCGTGTTTGTTATTGATGCCTTTGCAGAAGAGATGCTGTCTGGCCTGGTTTATCTCATACCGAGCAGAAGGTTTTTAGGGATGCTGAGGAGATAGTGGAAGTGCTGGCACAATTTTTAGAGTGGGGGTGATGTCATCAATGCTGCTTGACTGACTGAAGTCATAGAGATTGTGAAAACCTTCTTGCTTTCTCAAATTTATTTGAAAATGCACCCTTTGTCCATTCTTTTTTCAAAATTTTCTCTAGGGAGGGGAGAACCCCCTCCCCCAAACTCTTATTATGCCGGTTGGGCTTGCTCTCTAACTACAAGGCACTCATCGCGAATGTTTATGCCCACCACTTTCAAATGCCACCAGCCGCCACTGCAGAATCCCTTGCAAACCGCAAATTTTGCTAAAAAAAATCACTTTGCAAACCAGGTTGGTTTGTGATAGGTAATTTTGATGTCGCCTCAATAGGTTTTGGGCCCTTGCCTGTCGCGGGTCCTTGACCCACCCACACTAGTGAGTTACCATTTTTATCGGGAGACCTGGGGGAACGCTGGGTGGGTGAAAATTTGTGGATCCACACAGATTCCAGAACTTTCCACCACAAAAATGTGAGGAAAATGTGTTTTTTTGACAATTTTTTAGGTTTGCAATGGATTCTGGGTAATAGAACCTGATGAGAGCCAGTCAAGTCAACCCATCCTGAATTTACCTGGGCGTCTAGTTTTCAAAAATGTATATGTTTTTTAGGTTTCCCTAGGTGCCGGCAGAGCTAGGGTTAAAAAACTACAGCTAGGCACTTTGCAAAAAAAGGGTCATTTTTCACTATGAAATTGTAGTGTGCCCACGTTGCGTTTTGGGCCATTTCCTGTCGCAGGGACTAGGCCTACCCACACAAGTGAAGTACTATTTTTCTCTGAAGACTTTGGGGAATGCGGAGTGGGTGGAATTTTGTATATCCACGCAGATTCCATAACTTTCCACCACAGAAATGTGAGGAAAATGTGTTTTTTTGGACAATTTTTTAGGTTTGCAAGGGATTCTGGGTAACAGAACCTGGTGACAGCCAGTCAAGTCATCCCATCCTGGATTTCCCTGGGTGTCTAGTTTTTAAAAATGTATACATTTGCTAGGTTTCCCTTGGTGCCGGCAGAGCTAGAGTTAAAAAACTACAGCTAAGCACTTTGCAAAAAAAGGGTCATTTTTCACTGTGAAATTGTGGTGTGTCCACGTTGCGCTTTGTGCCATTTCCTGTCGTAGGCACTAGGCCTACCCACACAAGTGAGGTACTATTTTTCTCGGAAGACTTTGGGAAATGCGGAGTGGGTGGGATTTTGTATATCCACGCAGATTCCATAACTTTCCACCACAGAAATGTGGGGAAAATGTGTTTTTTGGACAATTTTTTAGGTTTGCAAGGGATTCTGGGTAACAGAACCTGGTGACAGCCAGTCAAGTCACCCCATCCTGGATTTCCCTGGGTGTCTAGTTTTCAAAAATGTATACGTTTGCTAGGTTTTCCTATGTGCTGGCAGAGCTAGTGTTAAAAAAGTACAGTTAGGCACTTTGCAAAAAAAGGGTCATTTTTCACTGTGAAATTGTGGTGTGTCCGCGTTGCGTTTTGCGCCATTTCCTGTCACGGGCACATGGCCTACCCACACAAATGAGGCACCATTTTTCTCAGAAGGCTTTGGGAAACGCGGGGCGAGTGGAAATTTGTGGATCCACGCAGATTCCAGAACTTTCCACCACAGAAATGTGAGGAAAATGTGTTTTTTTGGACAATTTGTTAGGTTTGCAAGGCATTCTGGATAACAGAACCTGGTGAGAGCCAGTCAAGTCACCCCTTCCTGGATTCCCCTGGGTGTCTAGTTTTTAAAAATGTATAGATTTGCTAGGTTTCCCTTGGTGCCGGCAGAGCTAGGGTTCAAAAACTACAGCTAGGCACTTTGCCAAAAAAAGGGTCATATTTCACTGTGAAATTGTGGCGTGTCCACGTTGCGTTTTGCGCTGTTTCCTGTTGCGGGCACTAGTCCTACTCACACAAGTGAGGTACCATTTTTCTCGTAAGACTTTGGGGAATGTGGGGTGCGTAAAATTTTGTGGATCCACGCAGATTTCAGAACCTTCCACCACAGAAATGTGAGCGAAATTTGGTTTTCTTGACATTTTTTTTAGGTTTGCAAGGGATTCTGGGTAACAGAACCTGGTGAGAGCCAGTCAAGTCACCCCATCCTGGATTCCCCTGGGTGTCTAGTTTTAAAAAATGTATAGGTTTCCTCTGTTTTCGTAGGTGCCAGCAGAGTAGGGTTCAAAAACTACAGCTAGGCACTTTGCAAAAAAAGGGTAATTTTTCAGTGTGAAAATGTGATGTGTTCACGTTGCGTTTTGAGCTGTTTCCTGTCGTGGGCACTAGATCTACCTACACATGTGAGTTACCATTTTTATCGGGAGAATTAGCGTAATTCAGATTTGTAGAGCAACTGTTATTACCTATTGACTTTTAATGTATTTCAGCCTTCCAAATGAAAGACAATGTATAAAAAAGAAGTCATTTTGAAAAATGACCAATAATTCTCATGCTAGTATGAGTATTCCCAATTTCGGAAATGTGCAAATATCTACTGTTTCTAAACTCTATGTTTTGTTCCCATTTCATAAATACATAGGTGTCTTTCATACCGATTTTTCCATGTATACATTTTCCCAGAATAATTGCTATATACCTGGCACATAATGAAAAACCATTGCAAGTTGCTGCTCAGTTTTTGACTCTGGGTTCGTCGGGTTCTTGGTGAACCTGCAAGTCCTATATATCCCCACAACCAGGAAGGTCCAGCGGATGTAACGGTATATTGCCTTCAAAGAGCTGTCATAATTAGAAGAAGTTACAGGTGAAAACGTTGACACAAAGGGCTGTTTTTTTCAACTAATTTGTTTTTTTGCCTATATGTAACTGTTAGTTTCTACAAAGAAACCTTGAAGGATCTACACAAATGACTCCTTGCTGAATTCAATATTTTGTCTACTCTTCTAAAATGTATAGCTTTCCAGGATCCATTATTGCTTTCATAACCATTTCTACCATTAACTGGAAGGAGGTTGAAAGCACAAAAATTAGCAAAAATAGCAATGTCCCAGAAAAATGCAAAAACTGTGTTAAACATTTTGATTTTCTGACAAAAGTCTGTAATTCCCTAAAAGCTGGGGAAATGGTGATCTTAGCCCCACAACCCCTTTTTTTATACCATTTGCAGGGAAAAATCCAGACGCTTTCATTTGCATCACTTTTTTCCAATTTTCCCAAGAAAAACAACATTTAGCTGTATTTTGGCCAATTTCTGGGTCCCCTCCAGGGGAATCCACAAACCCTGGGAACCTTTAGAATCCCCATGATGTTAGAAGAAACGGACGCAAATTTGGCGAGGATACCTTATGTGGTCAAAAAGTTACAGGGGCCTAAGCGCGGACTACCCCAAATAGCCAAAAAAAGGCTTAGCACAGGAGGGGAAAAGGCCTGGCAGCGAAGGGGTTAAACCTAGGACTACCAGAGTGACTCCCAGGATCTGTAATTTGACCTCCTGGTCTGAGCTACAGGGACAGAACAAGCTGCAGAGGCCTCACTGTAATTGCTTAGCTGCCTGCTGAAACCGGACCGGCCTAAACCCTGCTAGCCCCTGCTAGGGTGAGTCCCTAATCCCCAAGAGGTGCCACCCCAGCTCCTGGACCTTTAGTTGGCATCAGAGTGCCAAGAGCCCTGACATTTCAGGCTCTTTGCGACCGCGAATGGGCCCGTTTGTGCCAAGGCTCTGCTGCCAGCGACAACATCCAACGCAAAGCTCTGGTGAACCTGAATCTTTGCGCTACAGTGACCGCCAGCGTCAACCGGCATCGTGAGATCTGCAGCCCACGCTGACCGCCAACGTGAAGCTCCAGCACTGACTGTCCGCGATACCCAACCAGATCTTTGCGCTGCAGGGCTGACTGTCCACAACTCTAGGGCTGCTCTTCGCGCTGCAGCAACGACCGTCCATGACGCTGTCCCTGCCCCATTGCAGCCTTCTCCACCGTAAACTGGACTCTTAGCACCGGACTTGAGAAGGTATCTTTTTCAATGGGACTAACCTGGTGCTTTTAGCTGGTCCGCGCTCCATCACAGTCATTCTGAACTTGTGACTTTCCCCAGACTAGCATGACCAGATGACCGTGAGTGACACTTTCTGCTCTTAGGCGCTATACTTACATAAAACGTGGGAATTACATATCACCGGTACTACTGATTCGATTTTTGGCATTCTGGCATTGCTTTATTTATTCAAATGTATTCTATTTTTCTAAATTGGGGTATTACTTGTGTTTTGTTGTCACTTCATTACCTATTTGTTTGCTGTATAAATACTTTACAGTGTACCTCCAAGTTAATTCTGACTACTTTTGTGCTAAGCTACCAGAGGGTTGAGCAAAGGTTAATTTTTTGATGTTTTGTTGTTCACCCTGACAAGAATTGTGGTTGTTACTTGAGAAAGGTCTCCAGCTCCCTTAATAAAACACAATTAAAAAATATATACACATATTAAGCTTGCTTTGTTAAAAAGATTTGTGTAGCTGCTGCTGCAGTTCATTATAAACTGTGCTGTTTGAAAAGCAGTAACATTATTCACTATGCAATATTCCAGAACGTCCAATGATGTAAGTATGTTTGAGATGGGATATCCGATCTTACAGGCCTCCTCCGAGTGAGACACTCAAACAACAGCTATTAACACTACCTCCAGGGTGGCTGTTTCTTGCCAGAAATAGAGAACGCCGGGCCCGATTCACAGAACTAACTTAAGACAAAATCCTAAACTTACTACCATTTTGGCATTCACAGAAGGCACTTACTCATTTTGGTATTCACAGAAGGCACTTACTCATTTCGGTATTCAGGAGTCCTAACTTTGCTACTCCTAAACTGAGAAAAATCCTAATTTTAAGACTTTCGGTATTCACAGAAGGCATTTAGGAGTCCTAAGGTTAGGACTCCTAACTTCTGTGAATACTAAAATGAGTAAGTGCCTTCTGTGAATACCAAACTGGTAGTAAGTTTAGGATTTTGTCTTAAGTTAGTTCTGTGAATCGGGCCCACAGTTCTGGCATCAACTGTAAAAAACAGAGCAAACCCCACTGCGACATCCTGGAGCATCTTTTACAACATAATGGGTGGAATGAAAGGAGCGCACCATTTTTTGCCCTTCGGAATGCAGGATTGCATATATTTTACAAAAAATAGTTTGTTCTGAGGGGCTAAGAGAACCCTTTGAAAAAAGAAAACTGATTCAGTGTTCCAAAGCAATATAAATCAGTAATTACTTGTTTGTCCTGAATGTGCGCAAATTCCTTTCTTCCATTAAACATGCACTTTCCAATACACTGAGGTCTGTTTTTGGATCAAAACGGAGGCGTGCTATAATATCATAATTGATCACAGTCTAACATAAAATAACCCATGAATTACCATTATTTGAACAATATACCACATTATCAGCCTTTCTACGCCTTGATTACAGCCAACGATGACATCTGAACCCTCCTCGACCGAGGAGAAACAGCAGGCCTAATCCTCCTCGACCTCTTAGCAGCCTTCAACACCTTTTCCCACCACATGCTGATCTAAAGACTCCACCACATCGGCATCCAAGGGGAAGCGCTCAGATGGATCACCTGCTTCCTCCCTGGAAGGACACAGAGGGTCCTGCCATCTTTCACCTCCGAATCCAAGGATATCATCTGCAGCGTACCCCAGGGCTCATCCCTCAGCCCTACTCTCTTCAACTCATATATGAACCCACTGGCCAACATCGTCAGATGACCTGGTCTCAACATAATATCCCACACAGACAACACCCAACTCATCCTCTCCCGCACCAATGACCCTACCACCACCAGGACTAACTTTCACAGATGCATTACAAGCGTTGCCGACGGGATGAAGAGCACCTGCCCACAGCTGAACGTGGACAAGAAGAAGTACTGATCTTCAGCAACAACAGCAACCCTGGAATGACTCTTGGTGGCCCCCAGACGTGGGACCTGCACCCATACCCAACCACCACACCAGAACCCTCGGAATCATCAATGATAGCCAGCTCACCATGAAATCACAGATTAACGCCGTCACCTCCGCCTGGTTCCTCCCTCTGAGCATGCTATCGAAGATCTTCAAGTGGCTAACCCTGCACACGAGACGCCCATTGTAGGAAGCTGGCTCTCTATATAGTGCACTAAAACAAAAGACGCTGTGCAGAGAGTCCAGTGGGTCCCAATTGGTTTACAGAGGCAAATGTAGACAATACTAACGCTCTTTTTGTGGTAGTGTGGGCGAGCAGTAAGTCTTATCAGAGGGTAGTGCTGAGCATTTGTTGTACTCATAGAGGCAATAAATGAGATACACACTCAGGAATAAATCGGTGACCAATTTAGAAAAATAAAAAAAATTTATATATATTTTTAAACTACGTTCAAATGTAATTACCGTATTTCTTATGAAATTTCAAAGACAAGCAAATAGTTCAAAGCTGTGTGCAATTACGCGCCATACAGTCCTATGGGAGGAAAAAGCAGGTAGGTAAAACACACAGCACAGACAGTTGTAGAGGTTCACCATCCAGGTTTAGGGTAGCAGGAAGTCAAGGTCTAATGTTTTACCAACAGTTCTTCTGGTGCATCTCGAATTCCGCCGGGAGCAGGGAGTTGGCGGAGTTGGTAAATGGCGCTACGGGGAAGTGGGCCCTCTAAAGACAGACGGCACAAGGGTACTTTCAGGAAAGTCCGAGAGCTCGAAAAAGGGGGCCAAGGTCACAAGGGCATTAGGGACAATGGTGCACAGCTGGTTTGTTATTACCTAGGCCGGAAGGGCTGGGTGCAGAGCAGGTAGGTTGCCCCGCTCCGGTCCGTTAAGGTGCTCCTCGCGGTCAGGGGCCAACAGCTGGCAGGGGCAAATTCAGGACTGCGGGGCCACTCTTGAAGTCCCTCAGCAGCTGCTGGGCTCTCGTACAGTTGGAGTTGCAATTGGACTCTTCGATTCCAGTCTTGGTTGCAGGGAGTCCGGTACCCCAGGATTGGTACTGCACGGCTCTGGTAAGTCCTAGTGCCTCCAAACTCAGTGGGTAGATAGTTCTGACCTTCCAGAGCATGGGTACCTCTTCCTGGTTGGTTGCTGTGCTGTTCAGTCAGGGGAGCTGCAAGTCAGTGTCCCGGATTCTGTGGGTTCTGTGCCTGTGGTCTGCAGGGGAGTAGTTCCTCTACTCCAAGGGAGTTCTTGGGCAGTTTGTGAAGGCTGATAGTCCACTGGCGTTCTTAGATGCCACACAGCAGCAGGATGAGACAATTTACCTTGATTGTCAAGTCTTAAAGCAGCAGGCAGGGGTTTGCGGCAAAACTCTGTGGCAGGCACTCAGGTCTCGGATTCAGCAGTTCTTGTCTAGGTCTGTCGAATATGAAGTTCTGGGTTGAGGGGTGCCATCTAAATACCTAAATACTCAATTTATGGGAGTTAAGTGGAGTACCAGGTAGCATCCAATGGGCTACTTGTCTTAGGGTGGCTACACCCTCTATATTACCACTTTCTGTGGAAAGTGGGCATAAACCTGACCCTAATAGGCTAATTCTCTCCTGCACAAGAGGGAGGATTCTAAAAAGTGGGGATCCACATCAGCTTCCCCATCTTAGGGGTGGTGCTGGCAATGTGTTGGCACACCTCGTAATCTAAATAATTGTCCTGCCTATCTTGCTGCCAAAACGTTGGCTCAGGACAGGGGGCTGGTATCTTCCACTAACTGGAGAGACAAGGGTTGCATGGCCTTTGAAGCTTCCCGCCCTGGAAGGCAGTGCCTGCTTGGATGAGGTATGAACACCTCCACCCAGAGCAGGCTTTGTGACCGGACTCTGGGAGTGAAGGTTATTACCCTGGGAGGCAACAAACATGTCTCGTTGTGGCAGGCTTGCCGAGACCAGTCAGTCAACACACTAGTAGTCTATAGGTTTTCAGGGGGCACCTCTAAGGTGCCCTCTGTGCGCACTTATTTATTAAATCCAGCACTGGCATCAGTGTGGGTTTATTAAGACAAGATGTTTGGTACTAAACATCTTGGGGTACAGTGAAGCCACCATGGATTTGGGGAACTCGTATTAATGAGTGTACAGCCCATGTACTTAATATGGCTTCCCTGTTCACTTACAATTTCTAAGAATTGACTTAGACATTGCAGGGTCATATCTGCTCAGGCTATGTCCACACATGGGATATAGTGCACTCTGCCTGCGGGCTGTAATGCCTGCTGTAGAGGTGGATTGCCTATATCTCATGCAGTGTGTGAGGACAGGGCACACAGGGCTGTGTGATTGTGTGCCATATCAACTCTTCGATTGTGTCTGCACCATGACACGCGGCCTGCAGTGGCAGTTTGAATGATCTTGGTTAGAGGTCACTAGGGTGGCACAATTTGCACTGCAGCTCGGGTGCACCCTCCTCAGTACCAATGCTCTAGGTACCATAAGTACTATTTACGAGGGACTTACAGGGAGGCTGAAGTTGTGTCAATTGTGGAATAGTTTAGGGAAAGAACACTGGTGCTGGGGACCTTGTTAGCAGGAACCCACCACACTCTCAGTCAAAAGTGCATCAGATTCCAGGCAAAAAGTGGGGGGTAACCGTGTCAAAAGAGACACTTTCCTGCACACGTAACACAGGTTCTCATGACCAGCTGACTGGGCAATAGCAACGCCCTCTACGTACAAACAGAACGCTGCAGCCAGACTCATCCTCAACCTCCTCAGATGTTTCCACATCAGACCCCACCTGGGGCGACTCCACCGGCTCCCCGTACAGAACAGATGCAAATTGAAGCGGCTGAACCGTGCACACAAGGCTTTACACACACAAGGACCCACCTACATCAACTGCCGCCTTATCTTCATCGATCATCGAGACGTTTATGCTCTGCCTCCATATCCCTTGTCCTCACATCCACCGAAGCAAAGTGGAGGAAGCTCCTTCTCCCCTATCACAGCGCAACCCTGCAACATCCTCCCCACGCCCCTATCACAGCGCAACCCTGCAGCATCCTCCCCACGCCCCTATCACAGCGCGACCCTGCAACATCCTCCCCACGCACCTATCACAGCGCAACCCTGCAACATCCTCCCCACGCCCCTATCACAGCGCAACCCTGCAACATCCTCCCCACGCCCCTATCACAGCGCAACCCTGCAACATCCTCCCCACGCACCTATCACAGCGCAACCCTGCAACATCCTCCCCACGCCCCTATCACAGCGCAACCCTGCAACATCCTCCCCACGCACCTCCGGCCATCACCTCACTTCCGGAATTCTGACGGGTCCCAAAGACCCAGCTCTTTGAATGAGCCTCCGGGACCTGCAAGTGCCTGGATACCTAAATGGTGATTAGCAGCGCTATACAAATCCTGATGGATTATTAATTCGGTCACCCATATCATATATTTTCCCCTTCCCAGCCTCCCTTCCAGAGGTCTTAATCATAGGCAACGGGGGATTTTCAGACAGATCCGTCTTTTAAGAGGCAGGAGGGGTGGGCAGAGTCAGTCACATGCTGCGAGTGCCTCTTCAGGCATGCCTGCCAAGCCTTGCATAGGCCTGGAAGTCCTCAGCCCATCTCTTCCGGTGTCACCACCATCAGCGCCACTACCATCAGTAACATCAGCTTTAGCAATGCCACCATCAGCAAAGTCACCACAGCCATCAGCAATAGTGCCCATGAAAGCACCACTACCATCAGCACCACTACCATCAGCAACACTGGCAGCGACAGTACCACTACCATCAGCGCCACTACCATCAGCAACACTGGCAGCGACAGCGCCACCACCATCAGCGCCACCAACATCAGCGCCACCACCATCAGCTCCACCACCATCAGCTCCACCCCCATCAGCGCCACCACCATCAGCGCCACTACCATCAGCGCCACCAACATCAGCGCCACCACCATCAGCTCCACCACCATCAGCTCCACCCCCATCAGCGCCACCACCATCAGCGCCACTACCATCAGCGCCACTACCATCAGCTCCACCCCCATCAGCGCCACCACCATCAGCGCCACCACCATCAGCGCCACCAACATCAGCGCCACCACCATCAGCTCCACCACCATCAGCTCCACCCCCATCAGCGCCACCACCATCAGCGCCACTACCATCAGCGCCACTACCATCAGCTCCACCCCCATCAGCGCCACCACCATCAGCGCCACTACCATCAGCGCCACCATCAGATCCACCACCATCAGCGCCGCCATCAGTGCCACTACCATCAGCGCCACCACCATCAGCGCCACCACCATCGGCGCCACCACCATCAGCACCACCACCATCAGCGCCACCACCATCAGCGCCACTACCATCAGCGCCACCACCATCAGCTCCACCGCCATCAGCGCCACCATCAGCGCCACTACCATCAGCACCACCACCATCAGCTCCACCACCATCAGCGCCACCACCATCAGCGCCACCACCATCAGTGCCACTACCATCAGCACCACCATCATCAGCACCACCACCATCAGCGCCACCACCATCAGCGCCACTACCATCAGCGCCACCACCATCAGAGCCACCACCATCAGAGCCACTACCATCAGCTCCACCGCCATCAGCGTCACGACCATCAGCGCCACTACCATCAGAGCCACCACCATCAGAGCCACTACCATCAGCTCCACCACCATCAGCAACACTGGCAGTGACAGCGCCACCACCATCAGCGCCACCACCATCAGCTCCACCACCATCAGCTCCACCACCATCAGCTCCACCATCATCAGCGCTACCACCATCAGCGCCACTACCATCAGCGCCACCACCATCAGAGCCACCACCATCAGCGCCACCACCATCAGCGCCACCACCATCAGAGCCACCACCATCAGAGCCACTACCATCAGCTCCACCACCATCAGCAACACTGGCAGCGACAGCGCCACCACCATCAGCGCCACCACCATCAGCGCCACTACCATCAGCGCCACTACCATCAGCTCCACCCCCATCAGCGCCACCACCATCAGCGCCACTACCATCAGCGCCACCATCAGATCCACCACCATCAGCGCCACCATCAGTGCCACTACCATCAGCGCCACCACCATCAGCGCCACCACCATCGGCGCCACCACCATCAGCACCACCACCATCAGCGCCACCACCATCAGCGCCACTACCATCAGCGCCACCACCATCAGCTCCACCGCCATCAGCGCCACCATCAGCGCCACCACCATCAGCTCCACCACCATCAGCTCCACCACCATCAGCTCCACCATCATCAGCGCTACCACCATCAGCGCCACTACCATCAGCGCCACCACCATCAGAGCCACCACCATCAGCGCCACCACCATCAGCGCCACCACCATCAGAGCCACCACCATCAGAGCCACTACCATCAGCTCCACCACCATCAGCAACACTGGCAGCGACAGCGCCACCACCATCAGCTCCACCACCATCAGCTCCACCCCCATCAGCGCCACTACCATCAGCTCCACCCCCATCAGCGCCACCACCATCAGCGCCACTACCATCAGCGCCACCATCAGATCCACCACCATCAGCGCCACCATCAGTGCCACTACCATCAGCGCCACCACCATCAGCGCCACCACCATCGGCGCCACCACCATCAGCACCACCACCATCAGCGCCACCACCATCAGCGCCACTACCATCAGCGCCACCACCATCAGCTCCACCGCCATCAGCGCCACCATCAGCGCCACTACCATCAGCACCACCACCATCAGCTCCACCACCATCAGCGCCACCACCATCAGCGCCACCACCATCAGTGCCACTACCATCAGCACCACCATCATCAGCACCACCACCATCAGCGCCACCACCATCAGCGCCACTACCATCAGCGCCACCACCATCAGAGCCACCACCATCAGAGCCACTACCATCAGCTCCACCGCCATCAGCGTCACGACCATCAGCGCCACTACCATCAGAGCCACCACCATCAGAGCCACTACCATCAGCTCCACCAGAATCAGCAACACTGGCAGTGACAGCGCCACCACCATCAGCGCCACCACCATCAGCTCCACCACCATCAGCTCCACCACCATCAGCTCCACCATCATCAGCGCTACCACCATCAGCGCCACTACCATCAGCGCCACTACCATCAGCGCCCACCACCATCAGCGCCACTACCATCAGCACCACTACTATCAGCAGCACCACCAACAATTTCACCTTCCTTTCTTTCATCACAAACCACCCCCACTTTGAACAATTGCGACATTAGCTCTCAAAGCTAAAGACAAAACCTAAAATGATCAAAACGTCAAAGCTTGAGTGTTGGACACACCAGGATAAAAGGATGATCGAAGTTAAAAAAAACACAGGCGACAGTAAAGGGCCCTGCTCCAGGCCTGCTGGAGGGCATATCATGTATGTATGTATGTATGTATGTGTGTATGTATCTGATTATGTATATGTATGTGCACGTGTGTATGTATGTATGTGTGTTTATGTTTGTATGTGTTTATTTGTGTATTTGTGCATGTATGTAGATATGTATGAATGTGTGTATTTGTGTATGTGTGTATGTGTATGTGTGTATGTATGTGTGTTTGTATATATGTATGTGTGTATGTAGTATTTCTATAGCACAATCCTATCCAAAAGGCAGCGGAGCCCTGTACATGGTCAAAGACAAGCATAAACTCATTGAGTGACAGGAGAGGAGCTGGTTTGTGGCTGTCAATGCTCTGTGGTGTGGTGTTCTTTAAACTGCTGCATCTTGAAATGTTTCCTAAATTGGAGCAGCGCTGGGGCCGTCCTGATGGACGCTGGGGTGTTGTTTCATAGCCGGGGTGAATGGTTGGAAAAGGCCTGTCTTGCTTTTTCATTTTCACACCTCTGAGTCTGCAGCCTGACAGTGCCCTGTCTGCGGGGTGCCAAGGCCCACCAGAGGTGGCGAGCTAGTCTGCAGGGTAAGTGGGGGTGCTGGTCATGATGACTTCGTAAATGACACAGCTGGTTTTGATGATGATGTGGGACAGCGGGGGGGGGGGGGGGGCAATAGAGCTCCATCAGGAAGGGGGTGATGTGATCTTCAGGCCCTGGATGAGGTGCTGAGGCGAAGAGAATGGCCCTGAGGGGTGTCAGTCCGGAGTCTGGGAGACCCTGGACTAGGGAATTATGATTATGCAGATGAGATGCGGTCAGGTGTCTGCCAAGCACTGCCAGAGGCCAGTAACCATGACGTGGACAGCCTGGCTGTGGGCTGCGGAAGCCTCTGCAAATCTGCCAGGCACTGCCAGTGCCCCCGTGGCATACACAGGCTAGCTGTGGGCTTTGGCAGCCTCTGCCAAGCGCTGCCAGGCACTGCCAGAGCCCCCGTGGCATGGACAGGCTAGCTGTGGCAGCCTCTGCAAATCTGCCAGGCACTGCCAGTGCCCCCGTGGCATACACAGGCTAGCTGTGGGCTGTGGCAGCCTCTGCCAAGCGCTGCCAGGCACTGCCAGAGCCCCCGTGGCATGGATAGGCTAGCTGTGGGCTGTGGCAGCCTCTGCCAAGCGCTGGCAGGCACTGCCAAAGCCCCCGTGGAATGGACAGGCTAGCTGTGGGCTGTGGCAGCCTCTGTCCAGTCCTGACGGGCACCTTCCAGGCACTGCCAGAGCCCCACCTTGGTGCGGACAGGATAGCTGTGGGCTGCGACATCCTCTGCCCAGCGCTGCCAGGCACTGCCGGAGCCCCCGTGGTATGGACAGGCTAGCGGTGTGCTGTGACATCCTTTGTTCAGCTCTGTTAGGCAGAGCCCCCGTGGCATGGACAGGCTAGCTGTGTGCTGTGACATCCTTTGTTCAGCACTGCCAGAGCCCCCGTGGTATGGCCAGGCTAGCTGTGGGCTGGGGCAGCCTCTGCCCAGCGCTGGCAGGCACTGACGGAGCCCCTCGTGGCACAGGCTAGCAGTGGGCTGTGACAGCTCTGCCCAGCGCTGCCAGGCACTGCCAGAGCCCCCGTGGCACAGGCTAGCAGTGGGCTGTGACAGCCTCTGTCCAGCGCTGCTAGGCACTGACGGAGCCCCTCGTGGCATGGACAGGCTGGCTGTGGGCTGTGGCAGCCTCTGCCCAGCGCTGCCAGGCACTGCCAGAGCCCCCCGTGGCATGGACGGGCTAGCTGTGGCAGCCTCTGCCCAGCGCTGCCAAGCACCTGCAGCCATTTATTCAGCCTTATCCCTTCCCTGGCAGGCCGGCGGTGAAGGCCCGTGCCCTCCCAGCCACCCTTAGAGCTCGCTGCTCCTCGAGGCACCACGGCTAACGAAGTTTAAAAAAAATCTTAAATGGAAATTAATAGACTCAGAATAGATTAAAAGATCAAATGAATTCATTCTGGCGACGGCAGGCATCGCGCGGCCCGAGAAAACACAAGTCATCATTCATAATACATATGTACAGCTATTAATTTTTGATTATGAGCGCACCCGACCGCCTTGTTCACCAGGCTTCTCTCAGGGCAGCCAATGGGAGCGTCGGCCATCTTGGGTAAGGGGCGCGTGCCTCTCCCTCACGGCGGGGGGCCTCCCTCTCCTAATTAAGATGAGAGGGGCGTGGCTATGCTCTGCTCATTGAGTGGGGGTCCTAGCAGACAAGAAACCTCTATTCGCATCCTTCTGGGTGGGGCACAGTTGAGGCCCACATGGTATCACAAATACAATCCAAAAATTAAAATGGTAAGAACATATGAGATAAAGTACCCCCTACAGCACGTCATAAGCACAATGCAGGTTATAGAGGAGTCCAGTGTCAATGTAGAGGAGAATTTTGTTGTTGTTTTAAGTAGCCCCAGAACTTTGAGGTGACTCGCAGTATCTTTCTACAGTGGGGTATTTTATTCTTTAAAATACACGGTCCCTCCAGCACCCTTCCCTCAACCCCGAAAGATTTGAAGCATTCAAGTGAAAGCAGCGCCGTGAAAGCGAACCTAACAATGCGAGGCCTCTGATTAGTTTCAACATCATTTTATGCCGTAGAGCGTCATTTCAATCTAAGGGCCTGAGGTGGATCTTGGCGGAGAGGAATACTTTGTCACAAACATGACGGATATCTCGTCCGCCGTATTATGATCAAATTATATCCTATCGAGATTGTAATACGACCGACTGGCAGTGCTTAATTTGTAAAATATTAGGTACCAGGGCCCTGGCAGGGAGGCCACTGCGGCTTTCAGCACCCATCGCCCTGTCAACGCTGCCAGAACAACGACTGACCATCTCTCTCGCCTGCACATGCGACAGTTCATATTATTCCAGGTCCCCAAAGCTGCAGGAATGGCTGCAGAGGCAGGGATTGGTTGTTTTTAATGTATATTGTATTCATAAACAACCCTTGTTCGGCTCATCTTTAAATTAGATGAGCAGCGCCACCATGTGGCAGACTTTCATAAGTGTGGTGTTGACAATTAAGTGCCAGTGCCCAGCACCGGAAACCAAGTAAGTGCAGGTGCGGAGCACCAGAAACCGCTGGCTCAAATTAAGCCCTTCGGACGGGATATCCATCACGTTTGTGACGGAGTATTCCATCAGCCGAGATTTAAATAAGGCCCTTAGTCACTTTCAAATGCATGTACAGTTGTGAATGTGTGGCAGCATGCAAATAAATTGTGTTTTTCTTGTAATGAACTCTAGCAGTGCAATAAATATAGCCATTGACGCATCTATATCAGCTAATGCCTTTGGACTCACTTCCACCCCCCGCCCGACCCCGAAAAATACATGTATACCCTTGGATGGACACCTACGTGTGATTACACATTTATATATTTTTAGACCTCAACAAGGCTTCCAAGAGTGCTCGTAGGAAGATGCAACCGAGCATTCCCTTCTTAAAATGTAAGCGAATGTAAGGGTTTAACAAACACCAATTTGCTTCTTTTTGTTTTTTTGCTACACCGAAAAAAAATTTCCACTTGAAGAGACATCAAACCCTACACCCTCACCAGTTTTGGAGGAGATTTCGCTCCCTTTCCCATCATGGAACCAGAAGTCCTTCTGTCATTGGTGTAAATCTCTAGCTGTCTCCAGGGTGTGAATTGGATGACAATGTGTTTGTGACTACCCACAGTCCACACTGGGGGCTGTATCATGCACATTGCCCCGCAGGGATGCATCAGGCATGTGCACGTGCTTTGTGCATCCAAACGGCACACTGGTGTTACAGGAGGGGCCGCAGACACTTGTAATACTGATAGCGTTGGTGCACATGCTGTGTCGTAAGAGGGTATTTCCTCATTTGCATGAGGGTGTGACCCCTGGCACACTAGCAATGCCTTTGCCTCTGTGCCCGCTCCTTATTGCGGTTGCGGGCACAGAGGCAGACAGCGCCTTTGCAGGTTCACCAACAGTGCAAAAAGAACTATTGATGGACGGAATCTAGAACAATGTCATACATTCACCCCAGTACAGAGATCTGGGCCTAAATCCATCCTTTTTTTGCTCACCATGCCATTCCAGTTTGGACCCAGCCATATGCAAATCAGTCTTGACCCTGTGCCTCATAGGAACAGTCCAGCCCTGCCAAGCCAGGTCCTCCCTGGACCGGAAACAAGCATCCTAGGACCGGTTTCGGGGTTTCACCCCTCTTCAGCCAGGATAGCTTGATTCCAGTGGCATGGAGAGCAAGGGACCCACGTCTGAGCATACCCGTACCACTCGGGGTGACAAATGCAAAAAGAACTATTGATGGACAGAATGCAGAACAATGTCATACATTCATCCCAAGCAAAAAAACGAAGGATTTAGGCCCAGATCTCTGTACTGGGGTGAATGTATGACATTGTTCTTTCTGCATTCTGTCCAACAACTGTTTTTTGTTTTTTTTTGCATTTGTCACCAACAGTGCACCACAAAGAGGTGATGCACTATCCGAGTGCCCAGTGAGGGCAGACAAGGGGTTCCATGGACCCCCCAGACATCCTCCTGCAGGCGGGTGCAGTCACTCACTGCACCCTCCTGCAGAGGGATCTGTTTCTCTTCTTTGAAGTGCAGACAGCATCCCTTTCCCTTCTCTTTTTCACTGAATGCACTGCCCCCTGGGCAGGCACGAGTGCGCTGCTGCCCTTTGGCTGTGCATTCGTGATAATCGTGCGCACTGCCCTAGGTGCACCAGGAGCACCTTTTGAAGGGTGTGCCGTGCTGCAAACTGGCACAGCGCGCCCTCTGTATAATACTGGCTTAGGGTGCATTAGCCCAGTTGCGTCTCCAACAGACACCTTTTTCTGTAAGATCTACTTCGAGTAGTCTGCTTGGCGTCCACTAACACTTCGCTGCTCGTTATATAAACTGTTTGCATGGTAATGCTCATTTTTATAGCAGACAACTGTATCTATGCCCAGCTGGTGCAGGGATGGCACAGTTTCTCCCTTTCCCCATCCTGCTTTACAGGGCACACGTCAGGGGTACATGCGGGCAGACGACGTGCACCCACTTATTTCACAGGGAGAACGAGGTCCACCCTGCCAAAAAGTTGGGCGTCACTGAAATCTGCTGAACTTGCACCTGTGTCATTTTCCATCACTGGGATGCATTCAGCAGCACCTGCATGTTGTCTGCTTTCTATTTCCAGTAGCAACGTGCAGGTGGCGAGGGGGCGGAGCTGGAGCCAAAACAAAGGCCGAAGTTAAGGGGCCATCAGCACTCCCTTGTTCTATCCTCCCTGGAAGCTCTCAGGAGCCTCACACCTAGAGGCAGATCCGATGGGGGGGGGACACAGAGGCGCACAGCGGTACTTAAGAGACGCAGCTTTTGACTTTTTTCAGCCCCAGTTTGTATGAATGTCAGGTGTGTCGGCCGCCCAGGTATGTACAGAAATAGCAATTTAAATACCACTATTCTGTTCTATTCTTTTCTAGCGCTCCTCATTCCAGTGTGGGCTACCAGGCGCTTTACATCACACATACACATTATACATTGACAATAAATCATATGTGTGTAAATCAATGTACAGGATGTGTTACACGAGACAGTGAGGGTTACAAGATGTAGGAGTCACGTGGCCTTCATGGCTCACTCTGCTATAGGTGAAGGATTACAATTGACGAACTGCAGGTAACAAAAGCATCTCTGTGTTAAAATCAGTAACCCACTTACCCATGCTGTGCAGCATGGCTAAATAATAATAGAAAACAAGCATTTGCAATGCCATCGGTCTCCCCTTTGGAACCTTATAAGGATTTAGAAGTGCAGCATATTGTATGGCCCTGGAGTTTCAGGGTGCCGAGTCACTGAGGAGCAAGATTCGCTCATGCGCAACGCTGCTGTTGCACCATGCTTAAGGGATTTATTTGGAATACTCTGTTCTATTGCTTTTGATATATATTTTTAACTGCAAGAATTATTGATAAACTCGCCAGAGAGATATTATTCAAATGTAACTAAGAAATATTTTTGTTCCTTGTGAGGACATAAAAACCAATGGACCAATCACAAAACAATAAATATTCAAAACACGGGTATATATAGAAAAAGATTTTATCTTTTGAAATTTATCAAGGGTACTACACAGTTATACAAACAATGTAACAAGAGGAAAATAAATACAATTGTATAATCCTTCAATGTCACTATTGTAAACACTTCTTCTCATTGCACATTATTTTCCAAAAGAGAGTGTGAATGTCGACGTTTCAGTCTCTATGCATTTGTCCATGAGACCATCTTCAGGACTATCATAAATTTAAACAGTTTGACCCCTAGTGAAACATGAAATAAATAATAATTACCATGCGTGAACTTAAACTATACATTCCATAATTTACAGAAAATGATTGATACACCCGTGCAAAAAAATGATCATTGCTTAATTCACAAAATTTCACAACCGCAACAGGTGTGATATTAGAAGATTTGTCATAAGGAGAATCACTCCCTGAGCTGTGAATATGTAGTGCTTTCACCTGATATTGTCCAATTACATTACATTAGGCCATACCTGCTTGCCTGTCCCGCATAATTATAGCGCAAACTTGAACCAAGGTCATTATAGCGCTTCACACGGAAATCAGCTCCCCTTATACAGCAGTTTTTAAGCACAGTGTAACGAACTCAGTGTCACCACAGCATCACTCAACACCACCACAGCATCACTCAGCATCACCACAGCATCACTCTGCATCACCACAGCATCACTCAGGGTCACCACAGCATTACTCAGGGTCACCACAGCATCACTCAGCTCCACCACAGCATCACTCAGCACCACCACAGCATCACTCAGCACCACCACAGCATCTCTCAGGGCCACCACAGCATCACTCAGCGCCACAACAATATCACTCAGCACAACCACAGCATCAATCAGCACCACCACAGCATCACTCAGCACCACCACAGCATCACTCAGGGCCACCACAGCATCACTCAGGTCCACCACAGCATCAGTCAGCGCCACCACAGCATCACTCAGCACCACCACAGCATCACACAGCGCCACCATAGCATCACTCATCACCACCATAGCATCACTCATCACCACCACAGCATCACTCAACGCCACCACAGCATCACTCAGCACCACCACACCATCACTCAGAAACACCACAACATCACCTAGCGCAACTACAGCAACACTCAGCACCACAACAGCATCACTCAGGGCCACCACAGCATCACTCAGCACCACCACAGCCACTCAGCACCACCACAGCATCACTCAGCGCCACAACAGCATCACTCAGCACCACCACTGCATCACTCAGCCCCACCACAGCATCACTCAGCATCGCCTTTGCACTAGTACACCACCACATCATCATCACTCAGCAAGACCTGAGTATCATTCAGCATCACCTCAGCATCGTCTCAGCACCAGTCACCACCACCACCACCACCACCACCTCAGCATCACTCAGCACAACCTCAGCCTGCTCTCGGAATCTGGCATCTGTTGACTCTCCCCTAGCGTCTGGCCGCTGCTAGTGTGATAATACAGATACTAGTTCCCAACCTTCACTCTCCGATTGTTTATGCCCCCTCAAAAAAAAGCTTTAACAAACAACCATTGGAATAGGCAGAAAAAAGTTGCCAGCATTGCAAGAACAAAAGAAAACTGAGGACATTTTTTAGTGTAAATACTTTTTTTAATATGGTCGGTCAGTTGTACATAATGCCTTCTTGGTCATATATAAGGTAACAAAAATGCTCTGACACTTTTTTATTAAAACTTTTCAGCAAGCTGCACAGCAGCCACACTTCTGTACAGCACAGCGTAAAGACATTGGCAAAGTCAATAGCTCTGGCTAAACACTTATAAGGCCCCAAAGGCGAGACCTATTGGCTATGCCAAGGCTTGTTATTATAGAAGTCAAAGGATCCAGTCAGACCTCCCACCGTGCCTTAATTCACGAGTGAATGCTTCAATGAAGGAGTGAAGTGTGAGAGAAGAGAAGCAGAGACTGAGCCCCAGAAAGGCCCAGTGGAGCTTGTCCTACAGCTACGATTCCATGATAGATTTGTTAGAGAGCAGAGGCTAGGAACATAATGGCAATGTCACTTTTTGCCTAAAAATAGAGTAAGGCTTGGTACTGGCATTGCAGGGCTGAATGCTGCTACAACGAAACCCTTCATTCAAGGTTTCTGATTGGTGGAAGCACCGCCCTCCATTGTGTGAAACTTCTGATTCCAAGTGAGTTCTTCAGAGCTGGACTCTCCGGGATCGGGGTGAGTCGGAGTGCCTGGGGTTGGGGGCTCCAGATTGTTAGAACAGGGCCAACGACGGCCCGGTTCTGGTCATTAGAGTTCTTTGCTTTGGGGGTTCCGAGTAGGGGGCGGAGTTTGCTTCTAGTGTCTTCTGCCCCCTGCAGGCGCTTGCTCTTCCGGGGGTGCGCAGACACAGGTGCGCAGATCTGTACATGATACACAGTCTTTTGAAGTGGACTTTGTGTTCCAGGGGAGGCCCTGGAGATCTCTTGGAATGAGAGTGTTGGGGTCACATGTCTCTGTGCCTGTGACCGCGCATGCGCTAGCGGGCAGGCTGCCCTCGAGGAGCTAGGACAGACGTGAGAGGCTTCTAGGGAGTGTTGCAACCACAGAGATGTGAATGAACCGGGGTCCGAAACACGGTGACGGAGTCTGAGGGGATATACAGGGTCTGGCTCGGTCTCCTGAGAAGGAGCTGGATGAAGCAGTGTTCACAGGGTGGAAATGTGCGGCCATGTTGTTATTCCGTGGTGCATAGTGAAGTCTGACAGGGTGAGCCTTGATGGGGAATCTGTTCTAGGAACTTAGTCTTGACCTTCAGAATGCGGGAAGAGAGGGGGGGGGGGCAGGCGGGGGGAGTTCCCATCTCGTAGGATCCAGCTTCAGGGAGAGAGATGCTTGTGAACTTTTCAAGGAATATTTTCATAATGCTCATATAGGCAGCCCTCCCCACCTTTGCTGAACCTGGCATGCAGATTTTTTTTAAAAGCTTTATTTATCATTTTCTGACTTATACATATCAATGTCATATTTACAGTTGTTCCTTCACAAATATGTTAACAGTTCCAAATGTATGGTACTGTCGTGTTATGCTGTACACAAAATATGGGACCGGGGACACAAAAGTGACAAAGTATGACCGGTACATGTTAGTCTTTCCCTTTGACGCATCATCACAGAGCCAGCAAGTCTCCATCCACAGAAGTTACCTGAAGTCTATAAACAATTCGGTTTCACATCTGCCCTTCAACCCACGCCAGTCGGAACTATGCCATCAGGAGTATGGCTTAGGGCATTGAAACAGGGTCCAGACTGGGGGCAAGATGGCGGCTGCTTGACCGCTGCGGACGTTGCTCCCCTCCCCTGCCATGCAGCAGCCTGGTTACAGAGGGACCCCGTGAAATATAATATTAGAACCTGAGGAATATGTCGCAAGCACTCGGACACGATATTCAATGCCTCTGGCTGAGTACAGCATGAGGATTGGGGATCTGTTAATACGGACAGTGCAAACATTCCGTATCGACATACAACGATTGAAACTCGGCACGTACCTTTGGCGTGGAAGGGCTCTTCTGATCCTCGCCGCTGCACGAAGGAACTCGGGTGGGCCTGGTGAGCTCGAGATGCCCCCGTAGACGAAACAGCCTGCGAAGGACGGCGCCTTGGCCGCTATGAAGGCAACCTTCGTGGCAAGGAAGACCGCTGAGCTGAATGGCAGAGACGCTGCTCCCACGCTTTCTCCGGGGGGGGGGGAGCAGATCGACGGCAGGACGCCTGGGCGCGAAAAGCGTCCTGTCGACCTGGCAACAAGGCCCAAAAATCAGATGGTGCCTGGGATGTTCTCCGGTCGCGGGAACAGTGGCATGCAGGCAAAAATGCCAATGAGAGGCAAAACGTCCAGCAAGACAGCGGCTGGCACTGCAGATACGGAGATACCATCTTGAGGTCCTCCAACTAAGGTAAAAACAGCCCTTAAAACATCACGGGAAAAGGAAATGTCAGAGATTTCTGTAACTAACAAAGTTATTACTGATACTCTAAACACTGAGTTTAACGGAATGATGGGCAACGAAGCCCGGCTGTTTATTAATAACTTGCGAAACAGTATGCTGGCCACACACGTAGAGCGGATTTGCAACAATGATACAGACACTGCACCTGCAAATCCCGACAGAATTCCAGATGGAGATACATTTTTCTCTTTGACTGACGAATCTGACCACACCAATGTGAGCGAAGTGGAGGGTTCAGAGCCCAAGGCCACAGGGGAGATAGCAGCAGCTCCCCCTCTTAGACGGATACACAGAGGAGGGTTTTAAAAAAATCTAAGAGAAGGAGTACGAAGGCGGAAAACAAAGACAGTGGCTCAAACTTGGATAACAGTCACACAGGCCAACTACAATGGGACTATTCTGCCACTCAGCTCGTGCTAGATTCTGATGATGCAAACCCCCCCAGGGTGGGTGATGTCCTCTGGAAGTTAGAGGATTTTGAAAACAGGCAGCGGAGAAATAATCGGAGACTGCTGGGTATAGAGGAAAACACTGAAGGTGATGACATACGAGGCTTTGTAATCAAACTGTTCAAAGGTGCCTTTCCGGAGCGATCCCAGTGAGATTGGGAAACCGAGGTGCAGAGGGTACACAGGTTCCCACTGATGCTGAAAAGGAACAGAACAGGTGCAAGCGATAAACCCAGAGCTATCCTTATCTTCTTTGGAAATTTCCTCTTACGACAAACAATATTTGAGAAAGCACGACCAGACGCCAGGAGATCAGCCGAAGGACAATCTTTCCTTGTACGACCAGATTTCTGTCATTCAACGGTAGAAAGAAGATGGAGGCTTCATCAGTTGATCAGCCCGTTCCAGAGGCTTGGCTGTGAAGTATTTCTGACGCACCCCGCTCGACTCAAGGTTATCCATAAAGGGAACACTAGAGTATTCACTTCAGAAATCCAGGCCAAGGAACACTTACAGAAACTGGATGGCTATCAATTGATCTCTTGCACTACACAGGAAGTTAGGACGAGAGGGGTGGCCATATTCGCCCGGAGGGGTCTGGCAAGTTTTTCACGCTGCACTGCGGATAAAATGGGAAGGTGGGCAACTATACAATGTGGGGCAGACAAGAGCATCTTTACACTCTGCTCAATCTATGGATCAGTGCTAGATGATCCAGCACTGTTTGATTGGCTGAATATTGAATGAGTTAGGTGGCCCCTTCCCATTATTGTGTGCGGAGACTTTGATATAAATATGAGCTGCTCAGTTTCAAATTATCCTGGGATAAGGTATCAAGGGCGGAAACCTAAAGTTTTTAAATCTCTGCTTCAATTAAGAGTACTACACGGGCTGTCAGATATGTGGGCAGAACAAGATAAGGACGACCCGGGATATACATACTTCTCCGCCCCTCACAAAATTCATGTCAGATTAGACTATTTTTTTGTGTCACAGGAGATGGTGCTGGAGCAGAGTTTTCAGTTTGAAAATTCTGGGGCTTTTGAAGCTCTGGCATGTCTATTCGTTGTATTAATTTATTAATAATTAATAATTAATTATTTGTCTTGTGCAAGTGCGTTTATATTAATCAATCCGTTTGTCCTAACAAGAGAGAGTTACACGTGAGTGTGCATAAATGTGCTGTTCTAAAAAAAATAACGTGCGTGTTTTCATGTTTAAACGTTGCTATGTGCTGTTTATTTTTTAGCACAAAACGCTTTCCGAATTAATGCTTTTCTATGTTGCAAGTGCTAGATAAATGCATACACATAAGGGTATTAGTGGGGTTAACACTGTTTAATCACTATGCTGTAGTAACGTTGTTTTTGTCTCTTTTAATTAAGATGGTCTATTGAGGCCTATGTTGGCCTAAGAAAAGATGGCCGAATTATGAGCCTGGCTGTGATTATAATATGAAAACTGTGACGAGGGAGACCCCTGCTGGAAATGGTCCTGAAGCTAACTGACCATGGTCCTTGTTGAAAAACTTTCCATGAGGACAGCAGCAGTTTTTGGGAAGTCTCCAAGAGAAGTGAAAGTGTCCTTGGCAGCCTTGGGAAACAAAGGAGCCTTAGAGAGAAGCTCTGAACTGTGGCTCGATGGCCGAGGAGAAGCAGGATAATTGTGATACATGTTTTATTTTCTTGGTTCCTGTTCCGTAGTTTTCGTTATGTGTATTTTTCCTGAGCGGAGATTCTCAAATGTAGCAATGTTACATCCTTTCCTTCTCGCTCTGCTCAGCAAGTCCGGCGGACATTATAGTTTTTTCTATGTTCCCAATGTATCTTTCTATTGTTTAGAAACTATAAGAGATGTTAGCCTAGAGAGGCCATTTGCCACTTGCCATTTTGCCTTTGCCGCGTACCGAATCTGCGTTGCTGAGGATTGATGCTGATGGGACTTCGTCTTGAGAGACATTTACCGAGAGACTTGTCCTGACCCGTTCTGACATTTAGCTAGAATAGGTAACTATGAGAAATGATTTACTCTGATTGATTTCCTTTGACTAATTTTAGATAAAGCAATATAATTTTAACATGGTGTTGGATATTCTTTCTTGTCAATTATTGGGTTTGCATTATTGATTATTGTTGTATATATTGTATAGGTTATGCTTAGGGACAGTCACAAAAACCAGGTCTTATCGACCTCGGTATAGATGCAGGGTGTTTAGGAGTGTTTCCTTCCACAGGTTGGTGGTAGAGTATTTGAGCGTATGTTAGTGAAATGGGCCCTAGCGTATGATGTATGCATGTGCGTGTAACTGTGAGATTACTCTATCCGTGGTAGTGGGGATATTGTACACACCCTGATCTCTATCAATTTCCTGGTAGCAGAGATTGATGGTTTTTGATGATTGTCTTGATTAGATAAGATTGTTTTTATTGATTATTGATTATTGGTTCATGTTGGTATATGTACTAATACTATATGTTGGAGTCGTAATGTTGAGTTATATGTAGTGCTTCTGGAACTTGAAAGCTGTGGCAGTTCCGTAGTAGGGCAGAGGGAAGTAAATGCTGCTCTCGGGAAAGACGGAATTGTGAGGAATAACGTGTGACAATTGAAGTTGCGCGTCACATTGTTTGGGTTCGGAATCAGTGACATCGTCGTATGTTACTATTAGATATTTCTGGTATATAAGGAGTGTGTATGATAGTGAAGGTTATCTGTGAAACTCTGGTCTTAAGTCCCAGGGATCCGTAAGGATTTCCGTTAAAGCTTATTGCGGGAGGAGTAATAGGTATTCTCTGAGCTTATTTGAAGAACTGGGCAAAGAAAGCTTGCTTAGTTGGTGTATGTTATAATTCTGTAGTGGAGCAGATTGTCTGTTCTCGGGAAGCAGGATTCTGTGCGTATGTACTATATTTCCTTTGTATGAATGTGCGTGAATGTTTGTACATTTAGTTGATTGTAAGACTCTTTGGACAAGTCCTAGAGGAAACAGTTAATGAATGTATGTTAGTAGGGCAGAGTAGAAGAAGTGCTACTGTGTCAATGAAAGGTTTCTTATGAAATAGACTCTTTTTACTATTCTGTGGTTAGCGAAGCACACAATGGAGATGTTTTTATGTTGTAACTAATAGATTTTGTAGAAATTTTGACATGAAGTCTACTGAAAAGATTTTGTAAAGGAGGGGTAGACGAGTGACAGAAGACAAACTGCAGCGACTGTTGACGTCAGAAAGACCGCGCTCTGATTGGATGGTAGATCAGAATAGTGCTCGCGCTAGGATTGGCGCGCAAGGATTGGAAGAGCTAATTAGTGACGTAGACGTTCCAGGATTGGTGCGTTAGTGTGAGCCGCGCAAGGATTGGAAGAGCTAATTAGTGACGTAGACGTTCCAGGATTGGTGCGTTAGTGTGAGTCGCGCTGTAATTGGTTGAAAATTCGTATTGTATATTTATAATACGGAAAGAGTAGAGAGTTTTTTGTAAACGCTAAAATGTATTACCAAGAAGAGAAAAAGAAGAAAACATTTTTTGGTAAAGTTAAAAAGTGGTTTAGCAAGGATAAAGATGTTAAGACAAGAGAGGGCGAATTGTTACCTCCACCGAAAACACCTGCATCCTTCATGGCTGCAAGACATGGGTTTCATACCTGTATATGGTTGGAGAATTGGGTTAGGTATACTAAAGAAGATGGTGTTCTAGCTTTTCCAGAACATGGTTCATTTAATCTGGCCGTGTTGAGAAATTTACGGGAAAAGATGCTATGTCTTGACCCGAAACCGAGACCTACACAGTTCGAGGCTTTAGTGGAATGGGAAGAGGAAGTACATGAGAGAGAGAAACAAAGATCTGGAGGCTATTATAGGTATATGTTTGGGAGGAGACATGATCGTGAGACTCATCATGATCGAATGAAAAGGTGGCGAGATGTTAGTATGTCAGAGGGATTATATCCGATGAGAACAGTTGAAGGAGGAGCAGAAAGGGTTCCTGAGTCAGAAATAAGAAAATATGGAGTTAATGAGTATGAGGATGAGGTCTTGAATGACATGATTTACAAAAGACCACCTCCATATAGACCAGAACCGGACAAAAGTACACCAGTTGTTTCTCCGATAAGAGATACAGTTTGTGTTAGTGAGACGGAAAATGAAACACCTGAAGTGAGAAGTGATCATTACCTTGATGAGAATGCCAGACAATTAGCCAGAACTACAACAGAGTTGACAGAGAAGATTAGGGAGTTAACGAAGAATCTAGAAGCTGTTACGGTGCCTGTAACAATAGGTCCAGTTATGCCTGTGTTTGACAAACAGAGGACAGGTGAGAATGGACTGGTGATTCCATATGTTGGGAATAATCTGACAAATTCAGTTGGTCCTTCAGGAGATTCAGGCAAAAGAGCAGAAAGAAATGACCTGAGACAATCAAGACATAACACATGTAGTGAAATATTGGATGCTAGTGAAGCTAGTTGTTCAGGGATGCCAATTTTAGAACCGCAAAAGAGAGTGGTTCCAGTGAGAAAAACTGCTGAAATAACAGTTGATGATTTGAATGATTGGATGAAGGTTCTACAGAAAAAGGATAAAGATTCACAAGTAATTGATGTAGCTAAGTTACGTGTAGAACTAGAAGAGCTTGTCACAGGAACAGTTCCAACAGAGATTCTGAAGAGTCATCATGATGGTGAACTAATGTTTATGTGTAAAAGTGTTACCTGGAGAGCAAGGAATACACATGACAGGCTAAGAGCAATAGCAAATGAACAGGGAGTTGACATTGATAAAGTGAAAGCTTTACAAAGAACTTATAGGATGGATTTTACAGAGAAGGACATTGAAAATTTGAATGCTACTGGTAGAACAGGACAGATTAAGGAAATGGTAGCATTATTGCGAAGATGGGGTGATGTAGAAAAGTGGAAGGATAGGTGGTACAAGAAAAGAGATGAGACTGAAGATAGAACAACTTATTCAGCATTTCCAGTGAGAGAAAAGGAGAAACCAGTGGATAATTATCCCATGAGAGAAATACCTGGAGGAGGATATGTACATGTTCCATGGACCAGACAGGATATTTTATCATTTACGAATGATTTCCCTCGATTGAGAGAAAAGCCCGTTGAGTGGTATAGGCAGGTAGATAGGTTTGTGAAATTGTCAAAAGTGCTGTGGGTTGACCTGAATAGTCTGTTTGATATAATTGTTCCAGCAGACTTGTGGACTGAGTGTAAAATAGTTGTGAGTTGGCCTACTGAGGAATACCCAAGAGACCCAAGAACAGGGGCACCAGATCCAGAGGTAATGAGGAAGTATGATCAGGTGATGGTATACCTGAAGAGTAAAGTACCTGCAAAAGAGACAGACTGGGTAAAGATAGATCGAACACAACAGGAAGCGAAAGAATCAGTTCATGCTTTTTATGAGAGGCTGATACTGGCATTTAAACAATTCAGTGGAGATGAACACCTGGGTGACAAAGATTTGAGTCATTTTGTATACAGATTTGTATATGGCCTTAGACCTGAAATTGGTGAGAGAATTCGTGAGCACACAGTGGATTGGCAGAGTAAGAAAGTAGATGAGATCCTGAGACATGCAAAATACTTCAGTGATGAAATTGAAGCAAAACAAAGAAAGCTGAAAGAGAAAGCAATGTGGGCACAAGTGAAAGTTGCAGAGAGACAGGAAGCACAGTTAGTGGAACAGGCGAATAATCCAGGAAACAATGCAGGGAATAGACCCAGATATGCAGGGAAAGGAAAAGGAAGTCTTGAGGAAGCGAAGAAAAAGTTCCCTTGTCACAACTGTGGCCAATTGGGGCATTGGAGATCGGAGTGTCCTAATCCACCATTAGTGAGTAATGAAAATAAAAATTTAAATCAACAGGTGCAGAACGAAGGAAATAATCAACAGCAGCAACAACAGAAAGTTGTGAGACAGCAGAGTCAAGAGCCAAAACCGCCCTTGCCGCAGAATAGAGGGTTACAAAAGTATAATCAGGATTCAGGATTCTACAATGATGAGCAGGTAAACAAACCAAGACGTTCTAACAAAGTACAGCAGTACTTGTTAAAGAGTGAAGGGAGTGAGTCTGAGGGTGATTATTGATGGTGCCGAGGAGAGGAAGAAGAGTGCATACTTGGTGCAACTCTAGAAATAGACCAGGCAGGACCATTTGTGGATGGGAAAATAAATGAGGAGAGTGTTACTTTTTTGGTAGACAAGATCAACTGTCAGGTCAACAGATGTTAGAAATCTTCCTCTCTCGGATGAAGCAATCCAAGTAGTTGGTGTGGCCAATACACAAATCAAAACACGTCTTACTGAACCTGTAAGAGTACAGATAGGAACATTTTCAGACATGCATAGATTCATTGTCTGTGACACGAGTCCAGTGAACCTATTGGGTAGGGACTTGTTGTGCAAGATGAACTGCACAATTTTTTGTACACCGGATGGAATAGCCTTTGAGACACCAGATGAAGATGCTTTGTACCGAGTGACTCTAGAAAACAGAGAAAGTGAGTTAATTGGTGCATTTGCTGTGTTTAATCCGGAGGATTTGCCTCAAGAGCTGAGAGACACAGTGAAAAGGACAGTTTGGGATTTTACTGGAGAGGATGTGGGATTGATGAATAATGTAGATCCAGTGAAAATTGCAGTAAAAGAGGGAATCACATATCCTAACATTCCTCAATACAAAATGACACCAGAAATAATTGAAGGGATAACTCCTATAATTGAGAAAATGATTCAGCAAGGAGTCCTGAGAGAACTACTGAGTAGTCCGTGTAATTCACCGATAATGGGACTAAAAAAGCCCAATGGGAAATTTAGGATCGTACAGGATTTGAGAAAAGTTAATCAAATTGTGGTGGCATGTTGTCCTATTGTGCCAAATCCATCAGTGATCCTGTATCAAATTCCACATGATGCTGAGTGGTATACAGTGATTGATTTGTGTCATGCGTTCTTTTCAATTCCATTACATCATGATAGCCAGCCGATTTTTGAATTTAGGTTTGGCCAGCGTATCTTAGCATGGTGTCGAATCCCACAGGGGTATACGGAGAGTCCTTCGATATTCAATCAGTTATTGAAGAAATCGTTGGAAAGTTTGATCATGCCCGAGAGCTCAGTGTTAGTGCAGTACATTGATGACCTACTGGTGGCATCAAAGACACGTGAAGCTTGTGAAGTAGATACCATAGCTTTACTGAATCATCTGGCAGATGGAGGGTTAAAGGTATCTCCAGCCAAATTACAGTTTTGCAAGAAAGAGGTGCATTATCTTGGACACAATATTGAAAAGGGTCTGAGAAAAGTGACTACTGACAGGATCAGAATAATCAGAGAAATGAAAGCTCCAAAAACCCAGAGAGAAGTGAGAATGTTCCTGGGTATGGTGGGTTATTGTCGTCAGTGGATAATTAATTTTTCCTTGATAGCAAAGCCACTGATTAAACTGACAAAAAGTGAAATGACAGATCCATTGGATCTAGATGCAGAACAAATGGCAGCATTTGAAGAGCTCAAAAGTAAGATGTGTGAGGCTCCAGCTTTGGGTATGCCTGACTATGAGAAAGAATTTGAGCTGTACTGCAGTTAAAGAAATGGGTGTGCACTTTCAGTGTTAATTCAGAAACATGGATTACTGAGAAGGCCTATTGCATACTTCTCATCGACACTTGACCCTGTAGCTGTGGGTTTACCAGGTTGTCTGAAATCTGTGGCTGCAACATGCAGGAGTCTGGAACAGAGTGAGGGAATCATAATGGGATATCCTGTAAGGGTATTCGTACCTCACAATGTGGCAATTCTTTTGACAAGAAGCAGAACTCAGTACATGTCACATAGTCGATTGACTAAATATGAAAAAGTGATACTGGGAGCATCAAATGTGACTCTCGAGAGATGTGTGAATGTGAATCCAGCGACGCTTTTGCCAGACATTGAAAATGTGGGTGTGAAGTTGGAAGATGATCATGATTGTTTGGATGTGCTTGAGTACTGTACAAAACCGAGACCAGACATAAGAGATCTACCCTTGGATGAGAGTGATCATGTGTTGTTTGTGGATGGATCATGCCTGAGAAATGATGATGGTGTGCTATGTGCAGCATATGCGGTGTGTAAAGTTTCAGAGGTCATGGAAGCATCACCATTGAAAGGGGTGAAATCTGCGCAAGTTGCTGAATTGATAGCATTGACAAAAGCTTGCGAAATTGGGAAAGATTTGAGGACGACTGTGTTGACTGATAGTCAGTATGGATTTGGAGTTGTGCATGACTTTGGCCAACTTTGGCTACAAAGAGGTTTCTTGACATCGAGTGGAACTCCAATAAAGAATGCTGAAATGATTGGTAAATTGCTTGAGGCGATACAGCTGCCTAAGGAGTTAGCAGTTGTAAAATGTGCTGCCCATGGATTAGGGGAGGATTTTATAACGGTCGGAAACCGTTATGCGAACGATGTTGCACAATATTGTGCAAAAACAAATCAGTCCATCAACAGGGACAGAGAAGGGGAAATGTCTTTACTCTCTGTGATGTTTACTAATGTCCTAGAGACCTGGGATGAAGTGAAACAGTTGCAAGATGAGGCAGGAGAGGAAGAGAAAAAAGATTGGATTAAGGCAGGATGTGCTCCAAGAGAAACAGACCATGTTTGGGTCTACAGAGATGGCAGACCAGTGATGCCTAACTCCATCTTGTCGTCAATGGCAAGGATGTATCATGGCCAGGGACATTTGGGGAGGGACGCGATGGTTAGGTCATTCAAGCAGACCTGGTACAATGCAAAGTTCAGGACAATTGCAGAAAGCATCTGTCAGAGGTGTTTAGTTTGTCAGCAATTTAACACTGGAAAAAAAACAGTGGTGAGTCTGGGAACAATAGGCAGAGAAGGAGGTCCTTTTACAAGAATGCAGATTGATTTCATTGAAATGCCCCAAGTAAACAGACTGAGGTATGTTTTAGTGGTAGTCTGTTTGTTTTCAAGGTGGGTGGAAGCTTACCCGACTAGAAGAAATGATGGATTAACAGTGGCGAAGTTACTGTTAAGGGAGTTGATTCCTAGGTACGGGTTTCCAGTAACAGTTGAGTCTGATAGAGGTGGACATTTTCAAAATGAGCTCATGGCTTTGATTTGTGAAGCATTGAAAATACAGCAGAAGCTACATTGTGCATACCGACCAGAGGCTTCTGGTGTGGTTGAGCAGATTAATGGCACAATCAAGAATAGAATTGGGAAAATGTGCTTAGCCACTGGCATGAAATGGCCAGATGTTTTGCCTCTAGTTCTGATGACTATGAGATCTACTCCAGATAGAACTACTGGTTTGAGTCCGCACGAGATAATCATGGGACGTGCTATGCGCCATGCATTCGTGCCTGTCAATAAATTGGTGACAATAACTGATGACATGATTTTGGATTACTGTAAAGGCCTGGCTGACGCAGTTCATTCTGTGTTTCACCAGGTTGGAGAAGAAGCTACCACACTTGAGAAGAAGCAAGCCCATGATCTGAGTCCAGGAGACTGGGTGAGGATAAAAGTTCACAGAAGAAGAAATTGCTTGATTCCAAGGTGGGGAAGGCCAAGACAAGTTATTCTGACTACGACGACTGCAGTAAAGTGTGCTGGAGTGAAGCACTGGGTACATGCAAGTCATACTCTGAGAGTTCCAAACCCGAAAGAAGGGACTGGTAAAGAGTATTTTGAAGAGTCAGATTCCAGTGATGATGAAGATACAGAATCAGTGGGGAAAGAAGTAGGAAGAGCTTCGAATGAACCACTGCGAGTATCAGAGAGGAGATCAAATTCTGTAAAGGAGCCTGAAGTTTCAAACAGCAGTGAAGGGAAAAGAAAAGAAAAGAGAAATCACACAGAGACTACTCCTGAATCAGAAGAGGAGGAGATTGAAGAACCGCTTGAGATTATACTTGAAGAAGTAGGGTCAGAAAAAGATAGAGAGGGACAGATTGCGGAAGACCCCCGAGGAGGTGTAGGGAACATTCTTGATGAGCCAGGTGAAGGGACAAGTAGACAGCAAGAAGATTGCGTGTCGGAGATCCGAGGAGGGACAGGAGTAGGGAAGTCTCAAACAGTGGTGAAAAAATCTGTGGAAAAGAAGAGAGCTGCTGAAAAACGGAAACAAGAGGCACTTGAAACAGATGATGAAGATGAACAAACAGAGGGTCGAGTTCTGAGAAAAAGAACTTGGATCGGAGAAAGAAGTAATAAAGAAATAAAGCCGAAAAAGGTGTTAAGAGGAGACCGTTGGCCTAACAACAGAGTTAAGAGGCTGAGATACAAAATAATAAGAGCAAATACATCGAAAGCTGAACAAGTGAATGAAGTTTCGAGTCAAAGTTCAAAAGCTGAAGGAGAAGAATCAAGGGAGTCAAACGAACCAGTAGAAATAAAAAGAGTAAGAAGACCCAACCAAAAGTACAGATCACCGGAATGGTCTTATGTGGCACTGTCTGAAGGAGGAAAAGAAGAAGCAGTGACTCGAGATAATCCGGAAGAGATCTTGAGAGAAGTGGTTGAGGAAGATATTGGTGAAATCCTGAAAGTACTCTTGACTGACATTGGAGAAGAGTCGAGTATTGAAGATTTTGATGTTGGAGATCTAATACAATTTGATGTTGAAGAAATTGAAGTGAAGAATGACAAGTATCCAAACTGAATAAAGGAAGGATTCACTTGGATTAAGTGAACAAAGAGATCATTTGGATAAACTGAAAGCTGAAGAATTGCTGGAGAATTGAAATTGAAAAGTTCAAACAGTAGTGGAGTAGTAGAGGCTAAACTAAAATGGCTAACATAGAGGATAATAGAAATAGATGTGCTTTTCTTAAGATGTGGTGTAGGATGTGCTGCTGCTGTACTGGATTATTAATGCTTCTATGGGGTGTTTTAGTTTTATTAGTTACTTTTAAAGTAGAGTTTGAGATGCATACAGAGAATGTGACAAATATAGAGAAGAATTCACAAAAAATAGTTCCAATTAGAATTAGTAATACTTACATACACAAAGATAGGTCAATTAATAACTTTTCTAGTAATGTTTTTTCGAAACTGTTATATGAATATGTGAAGACAATGGAAGTAAGGGATTGCTACGTCTGTATGCAATTACCTGCATCTGTTTCAGAGGGTGTTACTTATCATCATTTACCAGCTACATATGGTATTTCCTGTAGTATTTTAAGTAGTGTTTTTTATTTGTTAGGGAAAGTAGATTATAAGATGTCTAACAGAGATAGTATTTTTGGGCACTTGCCAATGAACAAAGAGCTGAATCCAGCTAAAGAAGCTAACACTTTTGGTGAGATTTTTATCGAAGAAAAAGGATTAACATTAGATTACATTTTTAAGAATAATTTAACTTGCAGTTTGAAAGGAGAGGAGAAAGCTTTCCTGGATATGGTAAAAGAAAGGAGATTGAACATGCATGAGAAAGCAGGAAAATATAAAGTGAGTGAGACAATTTGGGACATTGAGATGGGAAAAGAATTGAAGAATGGGGCTAGTCCAACTTTAGCTCTAGATGCACCACAGAAGGGTAAACTTTGTATTACAAGAAGGAAATCCCAATATGATACATATTTTGTCGGGACTAGTGAGTGCCATGATACATACTTCATTGCAACAGGTTGGGGTTTCAGAGGTGGAGAAGATACAATTTTTCCAGGAGTATATTATGTTTGTGGGAATAAGGCTTATTACAAGTTGCCTGACCATTGGTATGGCACATGTTATGTGGGCCTAGTTTTTCCAAAGATTTTTCATATAGATAAAATAACAGATGTAGAACATATTAATTTACTAATGCGTTTTAAGAGAGAAACTTGGTCTGAAATAGTGGGTGATATTTTTGGGGTTTTGATTCCAGCAGTGGGAATTTCTTTGAATGCTTATGGAATTCGGAAACTGTCCACAGTGGTTGATCACTTATCGACAAATACCGCTGGAGGGTTTCTTTTGGTGAATACGGAATTAAGTGCCGTACGTGCCATGTCTATGCAAAATCGACTTGTCCTTGATATTCTATTGGCCAAGGAGGGTGGAGTCTGTGGAATGCTGAAAGTTCAACATTGTTGCACTTACATTCCAGACGAAAGCAGAGACCTAAAAGTCTATATCAAAAATATTACTGATTTGCATGAAGAATTAGTACCACTTGAAGCTGAAAATTTATGGACTAAAATAGCTAATAAAATGATAGCTGTTAAGGATTTTATTGCAAAAATAGGTAGTACTATTATAGGTAGAATATTGTTTCCCTTGTCTTGTATAATTGTGGCTTTATTAATAATAAGATTGGTGTGTGTGTGTTGTAAAAACAGGGGAGGGAGGAAGAAATTGAATAAAGAAAAGAAAAACAAGAGGTTGAAAAGGGAACCTCAAGAAATTGAACTAGAAGAATTGAGGGAGAGTGTTTACTTAGAGACAAAAAGGGATGATGAAAGAGTGACTGGTGTTTAATGTTGTGTAAAGGGGAAAAGACATTTCCAATTTCTCCTAAAATGGGGCTAAATTTTCACTAATTTTTTTTTTTGGGTTTATTTGGTGATAAAATCACCAAAGGGGGGATTGCTGGAGCAGAGTTTTCAGTTTGAAAATTCTGGGGCTTTTGAAGCTCTGGCATGTCTATTCGTTGTATTAATTTATTAATAATTAATAATTAATTATTTGTCTTGTGCAAGTGCGTTTATATTAATCAATCCGTTTGTCCTAACAAGAGAGAGTTACACGTGAGTGTGCATAAATGTGCTGTTCTAAAAAAAATAACGTGCGTGTTTTCATGTTTAAACGTTGCTATGTGCTGTTTATTTTTTAGCACAAAACGCTTTCCGAATTAATGCTTTTCTATGTTGCAAGTGCTAGATAAATGCATACACATAAGGGTATTAGTGGGGTTAACACTGTTTAATCACTATGCTGTAGTAACGTTGTTTTTGTCTCTTTTAATTAAGATGGTCTATTAAGGCCTATGTTGGCCTAAGAAAAGATGGCCGAATTATGAGCCTGGCTGTGATTATAATATGAAAACTGTGACGAGGGAGACCCCTGCTGGAAATGGTCCTGAAGCTAACTGACCATGGTCCTTGTTGAAAAACTTTCCATGAGGACAGCAGCAGTTTTTGGGAAGTCTCCAAGAGAAGTGAAAGTGTCCTTGGCAGCCTTGGGAAACAAAGGAGCCTTAGAGAGAAGCTCTGAACTGTGGCTCGATGGCCGAGGAGAATCAGGATAATTGTGATACATGTTTTATTTTCTTGGTTCCTGTTCCGTAGTTTTCGTTATGTGTATTTTTCCTGAGCGGAGATTCTCAAATGTAGCAATGTTACATCCTTTCCTTCTCGCTCTGCTCAGCAAGTCCGGCGGACATTATAGTTTTTTCTATGTTCCCAATGTATCTTTCTATTGTTTAGAAACTATAAGAGATGTTAGCCTAGAGAGGCCATTTGCCACTTGCCATTTTGCCTTTGCCGCGTACCGAATCTGCGTTGCTGAGGATTGATGCTGATGGGACTTCGTCTTGAGAGACATTTACCGAGAGACTTGTCCTGACCCGTTCTGACATTTAGCTAGAATAGGTAACTATGAGAAATGATTTACTCTGATTGATTTCCTTTGACTAATTTTAGATAAAGCAATATAATTTTAACATGGTGTTGGATATTCTTTCTTGTCAATTATTGGGTTTGCATTATTGATTATTGTTGTATATATTGTATAGGTTATGCTTAGGGACAGTCACAAAAACCAGGTCTTATCGACCTCGGTATAGATGCAGGGTGTTTAGGAGTGTTTCCTTCCACAGGTTGGTGGTAGAGTATTTGAGCGTATGTTAGTGAAATGGGCCCTAGCGTATGATGTATGCATGTGCGTGTAACTGTGAGATTACTCTATCCGTGGTAGTGGGGATATTGTACACACCCTGATCTCTACCAATGGTGCAGTAAAATAACTCTGTATCACAGGGTAATGTCAGATCACAATCCTTTGGTCCTGGAGATCGATATTCAGAAAGAAACACAAGTAACTCAATGGACATTCAACAGGGCTTTGCTGAGTGATCAGGGCTATATACAGTATATGGAGCGATGAATCCCCAGGTTCATCGATGAAAATCTGGGCAGCACTAGTATACAAACTGTATAGGACACCCTAAAGGCGGGCATCAGGGGAGAGACCTCTTAGTATGGCTGGGAGATTGTTGGAAGGTGGGTTATTGGTAGGGGCAAATGTCGGTCTGCCACTGGCAATAAGGCCACCAACACATAATAGGACCCAGCATAGGTCTTAGAAAATTATTCCCATGCTCAACCCTTGGTAACGTAGCTGCGAGCAGACAGGCTTAACTTCAAAGACAGGTATGTAAAGCATTCAAAAACACCATTTCAGTAAATAATTAAGACACAACACAAAATAAAAATCCAACACCAATTTATAAAAATATGTAATATTTGTATCTTTTAAATGACACCAAAACGAAAAAAATCCACTGTAGGGAACCAGAGTTATGAATTTTTAAAGATTAGTCACTTTCTAGTGCTTAGAAACCAACAGTGCCCCTTTTAGTCATTTTGTTTTCTCTGACAGGGACACACCTTTAGAAACGGTTCTGGAGAATGTCTCACCACTGTGCAGTGCCGCCTTCTCCAGCAGGCGGGTCCAGTTAGAACTCCTTCCTGAAGTTCTGCTTGCGGGTTCCAAAGTATCCAACACACAGTCCAAGGTTCTGGAATCTCCATGAGGGTCCTTGAAAGTGTGAAACTTCAATTCCGCAATCCACTTGAACAAAACCCTTTCAAATCCACTGGCACTCCAGGCTGGGGATTCTTTGTGGGGATGTCCAGGTGAGCTCTGTTAACCTGTAGCTTGCAGGGAGTCTACTTCTTAGTCCTTTTGTAGCAAGGTAATCCACAGGGCTGCAGTGTTCAGATGGCGCAGTTTTCAGAGGTCAGGCCTTAGAAGTCTTTGCACAGCAGAACTTCGCAGCAGGGCACGTCTTGCTTCAAGTAAGTTTCAAGCAGCAGATCTGGAGGGCTCTGCCCCTCTCAGATACTTATTCACAATTCTCTGGGTCAAGCCACAGGTCACTTCTGACCAATGAAAGCAGGGTAACTCCTCATAGTTATGACCACATCCGGCAGAGTGTGGCATTATGTTGTCCCAGAGTGCATCTTTCTTCCAAATCCATAATGGCTGATTTTCCAGCAAGGAGGTAAGAGCTGGCTAAACACACCCCCTGGGATGGCTTATTTCCATGGACTCTCCCCCTACCATCTGCACATACCTTCCTTAAGCCTAGCCCTGACTCCTGGTCAAGAGTGTCAGAGGGAAACTTACACCCAGGCCTCCCCTCTGCCTTTGAAGAGCATAGTTTACGACTCCACCTCCTGGCCTGGAATAACTATAGACCAGCACACTGCCCTCCCAGCAGAGTGGTCCTTTATCACCTCTTCAAAGCAGCCTGGCTAATCCACTTAACTCTGACCAATCAGGGCAGACCACTGGAAGGCTGAATTTGGACTTACAAACAAGAAAGTCTTATAACTTCTTGTATGTACACTTTAGGAGGAATTCAACAATATAATATTGTTGGATTTACTACTACCATTCTGGGAAGTCTTTGAATGGTCCGGCTAGTCCTCTCCTTTCACTATTTATTAATCTTTAACTTCCTACCATGTTAACCTATGGGCCATGGGGTTTGCAATGGGGAAAAATGACTTGGGTCAGTTTTCTAGCACCAGGGCTTATAAAAACAGATTTTATAAGTATTTCCCTAATCTCTACAGGACCCCCACCCCCTGTGCAAGTAAGGGAGACTTTAGGGGTTCTGAATCTGCAGAAATATTGCAGATCGTCCTTAACCAGGTCTTCTAGCATCAAAGTCGAATTTGAGCAGCCCTTTTTAAAAGCAGTCCTGGCAACCAGGGCTGGTTTTAAACTGACCCCAGGCTTCAGCAGAGCACACATGCAAGTGCAGAAAAGCTGCTGGCCTCTAAACTGCCATGCCCCAGGATACTGGGGACCTCTAGGTAGTTTCAATCCCCTGCCCTATTATATAAATCTAATGTGTTCCTTTCAGCTTGGCACTGACCCTGGGCCTGGTTAGGCAGAGCCCAGGGTCAGTCAGAGTCAGTTACCACCAGTTCCAGTCAGCAAAAAGTTGGGGGGTGCCCAGGGCACAGGATGACATTGCAACATAGCCCCCCCCCCCCAAACGAAAGGTGATGGGTTACTAACCTACACCCTGGTAGTCCTCATCAGCTAAGTGGAAAAACCTGGAAAGTCCATCTGCATTGGCATGGGCAACCCCAGGTCTGTGTTCCACTGTAAAGTCCATTCCCTGTAGGGAAATGGACCACCTTAACAGCTTGGGATTCTCCCCTCTCATCTGCATGAGCCACCTGAGAGGTCTGTGGTCAGTTTGAACACGAAAGTGAGTCCCACACAAATAGGGTCTGAACTTTTTCAGTGACCACACCACAGCAAAAGCCTCTCTCTCAATGGCACTCCACCTCTGCTCTCTGGGAAGAAGCCTCCTACTAATAAAGGCAACTGGCTGATCAAGGCCCCCTTCATTTAGCTGTGACAACACTGCCCCAATCCCTTGCTCTGAAGCATCTGTCTGAACTACAAACTCTTTTGTATAGTCAGGGGCCAGTAACACTGGTGCTGAACACATAGCAGCTTTCAGAGTGTCAAAAGCCTTCTGACACTCTGGGGTCCAAATCACCTTTTTGGGCCTCTTTTTAGAAGTCAGTTCTGTTAGGGGCCCCACAATGGTCCCGTAATTTTTAACAAACCTTCTATAGTACCCTGTCAGTCCAAGGAATGCCCTGACCTGAGTCTGGGTAACAGGAGCTGTCCAATCCAAAATAGTTTGGATTTTAGCTTGGAGAGGCTGTACATGGCCCCCACCTACCAGGTGGCCCAGGTACACCACAGAACTCTGCCCTATTTGGCACTTGCTTGCCTTAATAGTCAGGCCTGCTTGCTGCATGGCCTGAAGCACTTCCCTTAGGTGGTTTAAGTGATCCCCCCAGGTAGAACTGTATACAGCTATATCATCCAGGTAAGCTGTACTGAACTGTTCCAACCCAGACAAGACCCTGTTCACCAACCTTTGGAAGGTGGCAGGTGCATTCTTTAATCCAAAGGGCATTACCTTGAACTGATAATGTCCCTCTGGGGTGGAGAATGCTGACCTCTCCTTTGCTCCATCAGTGAGGGCAATCTGCCAGTAACCTGAAGTCAAATCAAACGTACTCAGGTACTTAGCAGCCCCTAACCTATCAATGAGCTCATCAGCTCTAGGTATAGGGTGAGCGTCAGTCTTTGTGACTGCATTCAAACCTCTGTAGTCCACACAGAACCTTAACTCCTTGGGTCCCCCCTGGGGATTAGGTTTAGGTACCAGCACCACTGGACTGGCCCATGGACTCTCAGACGGTTCAATTACCCCCAGTTCCAGCATCTTAGCAACCTCAGCTTTAATGCTGGCTCTGACATGATCAGACAACCTATACAGTTTATTTTTGACAGGTAGGCTGTCACCAGTGTCAATGTGGTGCACACACCACTCAGTGATGCCTGGGGTCAAAAAGAACAGGCCAGCAAACTGCTCCAGCATCTGCTTACAGTCTCTGTGCTGCTGGTCTGTCAATTTGGGAGAGAGTACAACTCCCTCCACTGACCCATCTTGCACATTAGTGGAGAGGAGGTCGGGCACAGGCTCAGTTTCCTCCTCCACACCCTCATCAGTGACCAGTAACATGGTCATGTCTGCCCTGTCATGGTGGGGTTTCAATCTATTCACATGCAGTACCCTGTGAGGGTTCCTGGGGGTGCCAAGGTCAACCAAATAAGTAACCTCACCCTTCTTTTCTAAGATTGGATAGGGCCCACTCCACTTGTCATGGAGGGCCCTGGGAGCCACGGGCTCCAACACCCACACCAATTGTCCTGGACTATACTCAGGCATAGTAGCCTTTTGATCATACCAGTGCTTCATGAGCTCCTGGCTGGCCTCCAGTTTCCTGTTTTCCTTGTACATGTACTCTGCCATTCTAGATCTCAGGCCTAGCACATAATCAAGCACACAGTGTCTCTGATAGCCTCAACCTCAGCCCCATTCACTTTAGGCCTCTGCCTGTACTTGTCCATGTTTGGAGGTAAGGGAGCAAGGGTTGCAATATTCACCCCACCCAGGGACACTAAGGTTGCTTCCACCACCTGACTACCCCTCTCTGGGGCACCACTCTCCACCCCTACACTGACACTGGCAATCCCTGTGGATGGCCCCTTAGGGGGGAGCTTCTTGGCGCAGACAGCATCTCCCTGTTTGTGCCCTGGCTGGTTACAGTCAAAGCACTTACCCACCTTTGAGGGATCAAAGAACCTACCATTCTTTCCCTGATACCCCCTCCCTTTGAATTTGGGTTGGCTCTGGGCCCCCCCTCCTTGTGCAGGTTTTTGTGGGTCTTTGGAGGACTCTTGGTTTTGACCTTCCCTTCCCTGGGCTTTCCCCTGGGAAGGGACCTGTCCTCCTTTCTTCTGGTCACCCCCCTGGTGCTGAATGGAAACCCGGGTTCTCACCCACTCATCAGCTGCTTCTCCCAGCTCTCTGGGGTCTGTCAGCTTAGAGTCCCCTAGATACTGGCGTAACTTCTCTTCGGCGCAATGAGTCAAAATATGTTCTTTCAAAAACAAATTATACAATCCCTCATATGAGCCAACTGTGTTACCAACAATCCAGCCTTCCAGTGCCTTCACTGAAATGTCCACAAAGTCTACCCAAGACTTTGAACTCAATTTCTGGGTGCCTCTGAACTTCACCCTGTACTGCTCTGGAGTCAGACCAAATCTCTTGACTAAGCATGCCTTCATCTGCTTGTATGATTCTGCATCCTCTCCCTTCAGGGTCAGGAGCCTATCCCTCCCAGCTACTGGAATCAACTCCCACAGGAGTGCACCCCAATACCTAGAGTGGACCCTACTCATTTTAAGGGCCCTCTCAAAAGCTGCTAGCCACTTGTCAATGTCATCAACTATTGGCTACAATGCTAGAGATTTTTAGATGAGTCCAAGCTGGTGAGGCACCCCCCGAAACTTGGAACTCAGCTAATATTGTGGTGTTCTTGAAAATAAAAAACAGCAAACGAACCTGGGTCATATATACCTATCACGCTGATTAATAGCGATACGAAAATTTATGCAAAAATCCTGGCCAATAGATTGGCATCGGTGATCAAGAAATTTGTCTCTCCTCACCAACATGGATTCGTCCCCGGACGGGAGACCATCGACCACATTCGCCAGACTATTGCCCTATTTGACTACACTAAGGTAATGAGAGACCCTATGGCTTTAATACTCTTAGATGCCGAAAAGGCATTTGATAGGGTCTCCTGGCCCTTTTTGTGGGCAACTATGGCAAAAAACGGCCTAGGAAAGGGATTTATAAAGGCAATCAAAAGTATGTATCGGGAACCAATTGCTAGGATAGCCCTGATGGGGGTCTCCTCTGATATAATAAGGATCACACGGGGGCACGAGACAAGGGTGTCCTTGCTCCCCTCTACTGTTTGCCATTTACATCGACCCCTTAGTCAGGAAAATTGAGGAGAGCCATAGAATTCAAGCTCTGTGCGCCAGTGGAGGGGAAACTAAAATCCTTGCCCACGCAGATGACCTAACGATAATCACGCCCACTCCTCATTATGCCCTTCTGGAAATAAATAAGCTGACGAGTGGTCCTTCGGCTGCGCTGCCGACTTTGGTGCAGGAAACCAGGGTTCGAGCCTCGAGGTCGCGTCCACATCCTGTGATTCTGGGCAAATCACTCAATCTCCCCGTGCCTGAATATGTAATGTAAATACAATGCTCATGTGCAGCGCTCCAATACCTTCGGGTCGAGTTCGCGCTATATAAAAGATGCAAAAAAAAAAAAACATTCGGCAAGCTCTCAGGGTATAAACTTAATGTCTAATGTATAATCAAAATTGTCATGAATAATAAAACGAATATAGATGATCCCCAAATAGTCCGGAGTGCTAAATTTCAAGGGGTTAAGATCAGTGCAAACGTGGAAGAGATCGTTGACACTAATTTTGATCCACTAATGCATAAGTTGAAGACGGATTCTAACAGGATGAATAATTTACATCTTACATTGGACGGTAGATGCAATGTAATTAAAATGCTATTTCTCCCAAAGGTCCTACACTTTTTTAGAGCTATCCCATTGGAAATAAGTAAATCTTGGTTTTTAAAGTTGAATCACCTGATCTCTGGGTTTTTATGGGCAGGTCAGCGACCTCATAGAGCATTAAAATATATGACTTTATCTAGAGACAGATGGAGGTGGTCTGTCCCTAACTTTCAAGTTTACTATTGGGTTGCAGCTTTGAAACAAATGGCTGACCTGTTGGGAAGGGATTTCGGGGATTCTGGAGAAATTTCAATCTATGAGCTAATCCACGGGGTTGAAGCCAAAGGGTTTCTGTTGCGTCATATTGATTTTACCTATTTCAAGAGGGTCATATTTACGGTTTTGGTGGATGCGTTCAAAGTCTGGACGACAGTCCGGAAAAAATTGCAGATCGGCAGAATCAACAGATATTCTCCTGTAGCTAATAATAGATTACTCCCAGACATATTCCACGATGGTTATATGAAAATTTGGATTGAGAAAGGGGTGCTGCACTTGGGGGATTTAATGGTCGATAAGGAAATTCTCTCATTTGATTTAATTAAGGAAACATGGAATGGGGAATAATCATTTCTTCAAATATCTGCAGTTGAGGGACTTTCTCTCCAAAAAGATAACTTGCTGCAATCAAATCCCTTTACTAGATCTGGTATGGGGGACACGTCCATCTATGTCTACAATATATAAAATAATCAATAAGGAAATGGGGGATGATTTTGTCAAACATACAAATAGGTGGCAAGATTCGGTACCGGGGCCGGGAGATTGTGAAGATTCTCTGCAGTTGAGTCAGACAGCATTTATCTCGGCTAACCTCCAAGTGCAATGTTTTAAAACTTGGTGTAATTTATATATTACTCCAGCACGGATTTACAGATGGGGGGGGGGGGACTTCAGGGATACACTGTTCTCGGTGTGGAATGTTGGCCGCTGATAGCGTTCATATGTTTGCTACGTGTCCAAGGCTGGCCCAACTGATAACTGAAATTTAGCAAAGCCTCAATAATTTGCTGGGACATTCAGTCGAACTAACCCCCCAGGTTATACTATTGGGGATTAGTAATCAGGAAATGGGTGAATCAAATAGGAGCCTGGTATTCATAGCAATGACGGTGTTAAGGCTATGCCTGGCTAGTGCATGGCTCGATCCTGTCCCTCCTTCACACAATGATTGGTTTGGGAAACTATTATCAATATACAGGTGGGAAACTGCCGTATATAAAAGAAGAGGATATATAGCTAGGATAAGAGGTCTCGGAATCTGGGAACCTATTCCTAGATGGATTAACGTTGATGTGGATCTAATGAATTCTGATCAGATAAAATAGGAATCTAGCAGTGTGGCAATATAAATATAAATGCAAAATATGGAATGTATATCTAAAGATTATGCAAAGTAGCTTTAAAATATTTAACTTTTTGTCTTTTGGATCCAGCGGGTGGGGGAGGGGCTGGGGGGGCCAGGGTGTAATGTAAGTGTAAATTTAGACATCAAGAATACTCGGTTTTGTATGAGTTGGTTTTTAAGTATGATGTATGATGTCTAAACAAAAATTTAAAAAAAGAAAGGAGTATGGCTTAGGGCGTCAGGCTCCAAGTTCTGTAAAAATGTCTTGAGCGGACCCCAGATATCTTTTGCTCGGGACTTGGGTGGCATACAGTTCGCAACTTGTGTTGCAAAATGGGAGACTAGCAAGCCATGCATCCATTGTAGGAAGCAGTTTGCTGCCCCAACTAAGTGCTATCTCGCGTTTAGCTGAAAGCAGCGCTAGCGCAATAAACTTGCATAATTTCTTGGACATGTTGTATACGTATCCCAGGAGTGCAAACTCCCGGGTGGGGTCTAGTTCCAGCAGTGTCATTTGTGATATTATTTCGAAGATGGCTACCCAGAACGCCGCAATCTTGGGGCAAGTCCATGTCAAAGAAGGAAAATCGGCATAATGGCTGTTGCATTTCCAGCAGTTGTGAGGTCGGGAAGGGTCAATAGCGTGAAGTTTGGCTGAAGTCATGTACGCTCTCCATAGGTATTTAAAGTGTATCAGCTTATGCCTGCTGTTGAGGGAAATTCCCCTAATTTGTGCACAGCAGAAAGCCCATTGGTCATCCAGGATAGGATGACCCAGGTCCAGCTCCCAGGCAGCTCGAATCTTAGTACAGTGGCATGGAATCAGAGTCACACTGGCCTTGTATAACTTTGAAATCAATTAATTCCCATCAGAGTTTGTTATTAAAAGGGCTAAAGGTTCGAAGGACTGTGGCTCAAGCGGATATGCTGATATTTTAGCACGCAGCACCCTGCAAACCCTGCTGAAATTAAACTGATCCAGAAAGATCAATCCGGCTCCCCTACCCACCCAGCACCATCAAATACATGCCCGTCCAGGAACAGGTCACCAAACTTTATCATGGAATGGGATTTAAGCACCCGCAAAACTAATTTCTCTTCTGTGACAGGGAGCCTTGAGTTGTGCGGTATAGGGATTTCGGAAGAGTACAGGGATCCGCTTCTACTGACTTGTGATAGTTTGCGCCACGCCCAGCTTGTGGTGGACACGGTCTCAATGTCCCTAGGGTAGCGAGGAAAGCCCTGGGGCAAAATGGCGTGGAGCGGAGTCGGGAGCATCAAGTCAGATTCAGGCTTACCTTAGGGAATGTGCGCATCCGGATGGTACCATGAATGGGCAAAGCTAGCCTGTGCCACTATGTAATACATTCTTGAAGTGCGGGGCCCCCAACCCCCCCTTTCATATGGCAAAGTCATGGTTTCCCATTGTATCCTATGTCTTTTGCCCCCCCATGCGAGCCTGACAAGGTATGACCTGAGAGTCTTAAAAAAACTATCTGGGAGCGGAATGGGGATATTGTGTAACATGTATAGAAACTTCGGAAGAACTATTATTTTCATAAGTGCAATTCTGCCAGACATAGAAAGCGGGAGCCAGAGTTCTGTCTGCTCTTCGAGGTTGTTTATAGCTGAGCTGTAATTCAGCCGCACCATCTGTTCCGCTTCTCTATGAATCTAAATACCTAAATACCTGACCAAGTTGTGACACCATTTCAGTGGGAATTCGCATTCCCATTCAATGGTGCCCCTTTGTTAAAAGGAGTAGCTCTGACTTGCTCCAGTTTATACCCAATCCCAAGTATCTACTAAAGCGAAGAATCTCTCTGTTGAGTGGGTCAAGATTGGCCTGCGGGCAGCGGACATACAGCACAATGTCGTTCACATGGAGCGAGACGAGAACGGGGCCTGTATTGAACTGTATACCTCTATGGAGATGTTTCTCCTGAAAGTGGCGGACCAGAGGGTCAAGTGCCAGTATAAAATGTAAAGGAGATAACGGGCAACCTTGCCTGGTGCCACGTGTAAGTGTAAATGGGGTGGATAGTGTGCCATTCAAGTGGAATTTCACTGTGGGGGAGGCGTAAAGTAATGCCGTGAGGTCTACAAAACCTAATTTCCTCATCACGGCCCTTATGAAAGGCCATTTCCAGGAGTCAAACGCCTTTTCTGAATCCAGCAGGACCGCCGCAGCCGGAATCTCTGGTGCAATTCTGTGAAGCACCGTAAACAATGTACGCAGATTCAGCGCAGTGGACCTGTGGGGAACGAAGCCAGATGGCACTGGGGATGTAATGCGATCCAAGAGTAACGCGAGCCTCAACGCAATCATTTTAGCGAGGATTTTGTAGTCCAAGTTCAAAAGTGATAGCCGCCCATGGGAGCCGCAGCTCAATGGATCCTTGCCAGGTTTGGGCAGCAAGACAATTACTGCCTCACAGAGTGTGGGAGGCAATGATTTATTTTCCAGGGCTTCATTATAAACCTCAAAAGGTAAGGGGCAAGTATATCTTTATAATTTTTGTAAAATATGCCTGTGAAGCCATCTAGCCCTGGTGCTGTAGTAACGTTTAAGGCATCTATGGCGCTAACAATGTCTTCCTTAGAAAATGGCTCCGCTAAAAATTTCTGCATATCGTCCTCTTGCCATGCCATAGCGACCTCATTTAAGTAAGCCTGCAATCATCGTCCTCATGCCTCACGCGTGTAGTATATACATTTGTGTAATATCAATGGAACTCATCTCTGATTGCAGCTGTGTTCGTGTGAATCTGCCCGTCATCAGAGCAGATAGATGCAATAAAAGCCTTCCCCACACAAGGCCACAACAGTTGCTCCAGAGTGCGTCCCGGCCTGCCCCCTCTCCATACTGCCTGGCGGTGGCGTATTTCCCCAGAAAATGTGTTTCGATTTCAGCGTCTTCCCTGAATTCTGTCAATAGCAACAAGCGACTGGCCTGCTTAGCCGGGTCTGGGTGTTTAAGTTGTTCTTCGTCCAAGACTGTTAGACGGTCCTCTATGCGAGCAATTGTGCATCTCAGTGACTTCAGTACCCCCGCATGTTTGGTAATGCATTTCCCCTTATGTACGCCTTGAATGCCTTCCACACAGTCACCCACATGCTGAGAGAGCCCTCATTTAGATCAAAATAAGCCTCTATTGACTTCCGAATTTCAGTAGAGAATACCGCATCGTTTAAGGCCTGCCCCGGGAACCTACACTGCCTTTCACTACCCTCTGGTCTGGGAATCCGGATATGCATAATGACCGGTGAGTGGTCATGGTCAGAGTACGTTGTAGGCAAATGGGTCATAGATCGAAACTAGGGAGCCATAGTATGGGAGACCAGCCAAAAGTCCAGGCATGTCCAAGTTTCGTGGGGGTCTGAATAGTGTGTATATTCAGTGTCAATCGGGCAACGCATGCGCCATATGTCCACTAAACCAATAGAGTCACAAAGTATCTTACTGGCTCGGGGTTTCCTGGCAGGGGAATCAGCCGTACTGTCTAATGTAGGCTGCAAAAGAAGATTAAAATCCCCCCTTAAGCAAACATAGTCAGCGCCTAAGGGAAGCAACAGGGCATGCAGAGAGTGAAAGAAATCAGGGTCATCCACATTTGGTGCATAAATACACATTAAAGCAATGTTGAACCCATAAGCTTCCCTGTCACCCATGTGAAACGGCTCTATCAATGTTCACTTCATATAGTTGGAAGGGCAACCGTTTGTGTATAAGTATGGCAGTTCCCCTGCAATATGTGCTGTAATTCGCAAAGTAGAGGTGTACACCCCAGCTAGAGGCAAACGTTGTAGGGGAGGAGGGGGACAAATGTGTTTCCTGCAAAAAAACAACCTTATGGCACTTCAAATAGTTTAGCACATTCTTCCCCTTCCTGGCGTTGTTCAGACCCCACACATTACACGTAAAGAAGTTAATGTCAGAGATAGTGGAGAGACTACCCGCCATCATCACTATTGGTCATAGCTGTAAAGAACATGAATGTGTCAATAGTAGCACACGGAACATCATGGCAAACCAGTCGTGTCAGGAACAAATGATACCATATAAAGAAAGAAACACCTGCCCCCCACCCAACCATACCCACAATCGAGACCTAGGGGAAATCCCACAACCCGGTAATAGTTTAAAGCAAATATCATTATTACCAAATGTAGACGTAGCAAGAAATGTGCTAACACACTAGGGGGGAGGCAACGCCTCGCCTTATCCCCGTAAACCTTTAAACATGTATTGAAAAAGGAGTACAATAGAGCCAGAGTCCAGAGTCCAATACTTGAACTATCGTGAAGAGGAAAAAGCAGGGAGGAAGAATTAAAAAAATACACTTAATACTTATGAACGTTATGCCATGGTAAAGTCTTTCAGCTCGCTGAAAACATTTCCATACTGGAGCCAGAGTTCAGCATCGGGGGTGATCGTTCTGGCATGGGCGATTTCCTCGGCGGCCCAGCATTGGCTCAGATTCTTAGAATTTCTTGGACCTCAGCCAGAGTTTCAAAAATCCTTGACCTGCCATCTACGCCAACTTTTAGTCGCGCAGGGTACAGCATACCGTATTGGAAACCGGCCTTGTGTATCATGGTTTTGATTGTTGTAAATTTTCGGCGGGCCTCCTGAACCATCGCCATGAAGTCTGGGTACAGGAAAATGGAAGAGCCCTGCCATTCCAGCGACCCACGTTCTCATGCCATCCGCAATGCAGTTTTCCTGTCTTTAAAGTTCAGAAGCCATGCCAGGATGGGGCAAGGTGGATAGACAGGGTTAGGTCGTGGACCGAGGGATCTGTGCGCCCTTTCGACAACAAAAGTAGCAGTGAAGGACTCCCGACCAAATAAGACAATAAGAAAGGCTTGAACAAACGCATCTAATTGTCCGGTGTTCGTTGACTCAGGCACACCCATAATACAAACGTTGTTGCGTCGCCCCCTGGCTTCAAGGTCCTCATTTTATGGTGGTATTCTTCAATAGACCTTCCATCCTCTCCAACCGTTTTGTTGCCTGGTCCGAGCCATCCTCCAAATCTAAAATCCTGCCTTCAACGGTGTCAAATCTCTTATCCTGCTGATCCAGTCGGGCCCCCATTCTATTGAGGCATTTGTCGAGAGCATCAAAGCGAGTGTCCAGTGCACGGAAGCCCACCTTAAGCTCTGCCATGAGTGCCTCATTGCCCTGCGCATTGGGCTGTGACGGGGCAGCAGCCTGATCGCCTCCCTCTGCCATCATGAAGCTCGTCAAATCAGTGCTTCCACCTGCCTTTTCAAAGGTTAATTTCCACTGCTTTGGATCCCCCACGGCCTTGGGATGGGGTCACAAGGGATAGTGTCACAGTAGCCCTGGCACAGCTTGAGCTAGTCGTCTTGTAATTGCCCCAATCTAGGCTCGGTCTGTTAAGGAGAAAGCGATCTCCCTGATGCACCTCCCGCTGCTTTCATGCGTGGTTACCTCCAATGGGGCCTTCTGGCTGTTGCTAGCCAAGTCCACCAGGCCGCATCAGCCACAATTCAGGGATCCCACCACAGCTGGGGGCTCACAGAAAGGGGGGGCCGGCCCCCCACAGGCACCTTGATGAGAGCATTGAGATCCACTGCCACCATGAGCCTGCCGAGCACCTCTATGCTTTACCCCGCTGCCCGGTAATAGCGGGAGGGCACTGTGACCTGCGGGGCTATGTGGAGAGCCAAAGACCGGCAAGGGAGGGGAAGCGTCTTTCAGCCCGGGCTACTGGAGATAATCGAGGCCTCAATGAGGGCTGTGGTGTGTCTTAGACCGCAGGATACACACGCAGGCTTACCCTCTGCCAACCGGGGAGCCCGCGTAGATTAGGAGCGTTGTGTGGTGTTTGCAGCAGCATGAGAATAACGTGTAAACTGTGTGCACCTCACCGCCGACCGTCACCGCCAGAGTGCAAACACACCGAAGTCAAGGGGGCATCGTCTTCTGCTCCAGACGGCAGACAGGCCGCATTTGAGACCGCGGTTCGGTGGTGCGATGTAGGCCACAGTACGCACAGCACGGGCGCAGTGATCCCCGACCTCCGATGTCCAGGAAAGAGATGCCGCTGTGAACAGGAGGCCCTGGGGAGTGCAGCCACATAAATCCATGTTGCATATCGGCGTGTGGGCTCCGGGATGGCCGTCATTTCCGGGGAGTTTGGCGGAGTTCCGAGACTACGTGACCATCTTGGTCCGCGGTTCGGCCACGCCCCCAACCTAGCATGCACATTGGAATAAATAATCACACAACACAATCTTTGTCGGGAAAAGTTTGCTGCAGGTTTATTCCATACAAAAGTATGCGAACATAGTGGGTTAACTTACGGGCGATCCAAGTGCAGGCAGCGTGACTGACCTATGCTGCTGTGCCTGCCTGATGAGCCAAATTGCACCATGGCCAACTCAATCAGTGCTACTAGTTATGAGGGGATCCCGCTCCCGTGACAGTGAATCCTGTGGACCACTGGTCCACCACTTTATTCACACCCTTTTCCAGGCGGAGCGTTGCAAGGCAAGCCCCCGTTTGCCTAGGCTTACAACCGCCCTAAGGACTAGCGGGATGCCAACGATTTTCCTCCAGGGACCTGTCATAAAGACTCCTGGGATTTGGCCCTGGCACCCCTATCGTGCTCCTGAAGAGGTACCATTCTGTACCCATCCACCTCCGGATCGCCTCATAACTCCAGCTGCAACACAAAATAAAACATGAAACCGTCCTACCTAACCGTACTCACCAGCCAACACACCGGGTATGCGGTAGGGCAGGAGACGGCGTGTCCAGATCAAAAGAGGGCGGCAGAAGGGCAGGGCCAGGTATAAAAACCTCGCACCAACCATCTGTGCCTTCCCATGGTCCCATCGACTTAGAGCCTAATGATGCACTACGGTGGCCGCCCTTTTAGGTGGCCCACTGCTTGTGCCACGGTCAGCCGCAGATTTGGTGTGACTAAGAGATTTGAACGCTTTAGATAATATTGTGGCTCGCTTAACACGAATGTTTGCAAGGATACTTGGGGTGCAATCTTTCAGCTTTCCCTGCCCCCTCACACACACATCGCAGCAGGGCCATCGTGAGGTGAATTTACTGACTGTAGTGATTCTTACCTGTTACAAGTTCCTCGTGCGGTATTGTCTACCTGTGCGGAAGTTGGCTATGAGCGGTAACCAGGGACACTGACCATATCAGAATCCAACACCCCACTTGTCCTCAGTGGCCTGGATGTAATAAGTGTCATATCCCATGACCATCATACTGCACGGCCCCACACTGCAGCTCTTGCAAGGGCCAGGTGCAAGTAACAGTATTTCATGGACTCTGAGAGGGCATTTTGTCCGTCATGAGGCACACGTTTGTGAACATTGGGCTATTGGTAGACAGATAAGGTTCCCTCTCAGGCCAGACACAGGGAGGTGTCTAATGACACTCTAAGCAGGGGGGGTTAAAGAGGGGGTCAAGGCAATTGCCTACTTCGCTCATGCCTTGCAATCCCCCTGCATTTCACACAGTGGAGATGCCAGCTAGGGTGCCCAACTGGCATGTGCGCAATTTCAGGATGGTAAGTGTAAAAATTCACAACAAAGGGTCAAAATTGAGGACAAAAAATTCAGGACAGAAGGTCAAAATTCGGGACAAAAAGAACGTTTTACAGACACATAAGAGGAGGTTGCACAATATTACATAAGTAGACAACCAACACAAGTAGAAGTCAAAATATTTATATAAGGTTGAGACAATTGTGCACTTCCTGTTTTTTTGGTGCGCGTGCAGCTTTGAACAACTGTGCAGGTCTTTTTGTGGTATTTCATATGATAATAATCTATTTATGGGGTTCCTGCACGGGTCGTGCAGTCTGATATTTCGTTTACAGTTCATGGTCCTGAGCAGGCGTGTTTGGTGAGAGAGGTGGTCGGGAAGGTCTGCTCGGATGGACTGTGTCACTAGCATCTCATGTCTGAGTGTCATTGTGAGGTGTAAAGTGGGACGCATAAAATATAGCTAGTTGGCACCTGCAGTGCTGGACTAGAGTGCAGTCCTCTGAGTGACCAGCTGTAGGAAACTGGGTATCCTGTGTTTACCACCCACCACCCCCAAAATGTAGCCTGTCTTTTGATGCAAGTCAGGGAAAAGGATAGGGTATCTGGCAAGCGGCAGAGGGATGGAGTGAGGCCAGGGGAGCCGTGGATGGCGAGAGTGAGGCTATAGTGAGGACTGAGGAGAAAGGTGGAAGAGGGTCAAAAAATAATTGGGGGCGAAGGGTAGAGAGCAAGGTGGGCGCGGGAGTAAGGGAACAAGGGTGCTTGGGATTTATAAACGGGTGAAGCTGATCGAACTGAGAAGAGACTGGACTGGCAGAGCCAAGGCATTGGGGAAACGCTGAGGAGGGGCCGAGATTTATGTAGGGGGTACACAGAAAAGAGAGGGACATAAAAAGAGAGGGACTTGAGGGGATGAACGAAGATGAACAGAAGGCAAGGGGTCAGAGATGAGGAGAGCACGGAGAGAGCTGGACGCTCACAGAGACTGGAGAGAATGGGCGCCAAAGCGGATGTGCTGTGCGGGAATGGATACATGGAAATGGGGAGATGACAGAGACTGGGGAGACAGATGGGCAGAGGGAATACAGTGAGTGGAGAAACTCAGGCACGCAGAAAGGGACGGGGAGTATGAGGGGTGGCATCACGCGGAGAGAGAATAGACTGGGAATGTGGAGAGAGAGAGGGGAATGATGGCCTCGGTGGAATGGAATGTGAAGAGCGGAACACAGAGGGGGACAGAGGGAATGTAGAGCAGTGGAGACCGAGAGACGAGAAAGGAAGGATGGAAGCGGGCAGAGCCAAAATGGGATGAGATGGAGACGGAGACGGAGACGGATCGGATTAAATTGGAACATTCATTGCACCTGTACCCTATTTCTCGCGGGAAGTGAACCCCTAGCCCTGCCCAGCCCTCTGTAAAGTTGTCTTGTAAAATCCTATCAAGTTTAGGTAATTAGTAAGCGGTCGTGCGTACTTCCAAATGCACTTTTTATCACCATGTTTACTAACAAGGGGGCATATCAACAACGGCTTTATCTCTGCTTTTTTGGCTTTAAAAAGCCAAAAAAGCAGAGATAAAACTAGCGCCCTATCAACAACAGGGTGCTAACACGCAAATTTGCATGTTAGCACCCTTTTACTCTACGCTTCCCCTTGCATCTCTAATGAGATGCAAAGGGGGCGTTCCAGAGGAAAATAATAGGAGAAATGTCGCTAAGCGTCATTTCTCCTATTATCAAGAATGTCGCTAACCCTGTTAGAGACAAAAAAAAGCAGCGCTAACCGCGGTTAACGCTGCTTTTTTACGTCTGGTATTTTTCTGACTTAGCCATGATATCCTATGGAAGGAGGATATCATGGCTAAGTTTGTCTGTCCCTATCAACAAGGTAACGTGTGATTATCGCTGGGTTTCCAGCGATAATCTCACGTTAGCCTGTTAGCGTGAGGATTTTTATCGCTATTGAGATAAGCGTTGCTAATAGCACGCTATCTCAGCCATAAAAATCCACGCTAGCCGGCGATAATTATCCTAGCGCTAAGTGGGCTTAGCGATAATTATCGCCGGGTGTTGCTGATATGCCCCAATGTGTTGAAAAAGAACACCCCTCCCTCCTGCCCGATATCGCGTGTGTGCTGTTCCTCTGCATTCACCAATGAGACGGGCCGAATGTGTTTTAAAGTGAGCGATTTGCCACTCATGTCCAAAAATCCTCTATAAAAAAACATATACATTCATGTGAAGGTCCCTTGAAAATTATACACATTTTCCCCACTGCTGCTGTCCCAGTTTGCTGTGAACTGCACCGTCTGAAATGTGGCACCGTACTACCTAAAGAACATATAGGTAAGTGAGAGAGAGACTTAAAAAAAAATATCTTTGTGGCGATTCGTTCCATTCCGACCCTGCTGTGAGGGGAGCGATTGGGTCACACGCACTCGGGGAGGGGCTGCTGCAGGCCCTGATCACAATAGCTGAAGGGGGTAACCCCGTGAATCCAACCGCATCTGGCTAACAAGTATACAAAAATACACAAATCAATCAATACTAAACTGTAAATAGAAGGACAACATGAATTATTCCTTCAAAACGAGGTGCACTCTTGTAATCATACATTAATCAATATCATTGCCAGAAAACAGCTTTAGACAAAAACTTTGTATGTATCAATATGCAAAAAATGTCAACACATGGGAGGAGCCTAGCGCGGTGACCAAGATGGCCGCGTGAGCACAGAGCTCCCGCAACCCTCGTTCCCTCCGGCAATTATCCTGGAAAAATCCTGTGTCAAATATCCGGAATACTGGAGATGAACTACTGCTGAGGCGAGCGTCGTTGTCCGGACTGAAATCGTACACCGGAGACCGAAGTTGTGACAGGTTGAAGTTTGCGGCCTATCCCCCGGGAGGTGCCCGGGTCTCGCGTTGGCATGGGCCCGGACACTAATTGAACAACAGCGGCCGTGTGAGGTGCGGATCATCGTAGGGGGGCTGTTTCCACTTTCACTTTCGTTTTCTCTCACAATTACGTGCCTCGGCCCGTGAGTGTCTTGGACAACAGTTGCCTCTAGCTCGGCCTGCATATGCATGGGCTTGCATCGGAGACCCGGATCCAGCGGACCTCGTGTCAATTGCGTGGCTGAGCGGCCTGTTTTTGACGCTGACTGTTCCGGGGTTGAGGATGTCGACCAAATCGGAGGCCGACAAACAGAAGCCCAAGAATACCAGGCGGGGGGGCTACACCCAAACCAACAATATGGATCGCTATGCCCAGCAAAAGGGATCGCCAAGCGGACCGGGGAAGCTACAGGAATCATCGGGAGACGGCTCGGTCCCCGCACCGGAATTGACACTGCAAGATATTATGGGCGCCATTGAGGAGATGAAGTCCTCTATTGGGCAACAGTTTGAGGCCCTGGCACACAAAGTGGACACCATCTCAGTCGACGTTAATTTGCTCCGCGCTGACCTGGGGAAAACTAATGAGAGAGTAAAATCATTGGACCAAAAAACCACTAGCCTCACGGGGGACGTCTCTGATCTGCAAATAGAGGTCCGCACGCTGAGGACTACCAACGACCTCATTGCCCGCAAGATGGAGGATTTTGAAGGCCGGGCGAGGCGCAATAACGTGCGCATAGTTGGCGTTCCGGAGAAATCGGAGGAGCAATCGGCGGACCTGTTTGTCGAGGACTTGGTGCTTAACCATCTGGCGCCTAAGGGCCTCAACAAGTTCTTTGCGGTCGAGCGGGCCCACCGAGTCCCGGGCGGGAGGCCCAAGGTGGGAGCCCCCCCCGAGACCGATCATCGCCAGGATCTTCAACTTCAGGGACAGCGATGCCATTCTGCAGGCGTCACGGGGGTCCGGACCGGTTACTTTCCAGAACACTGCAGTGAGTTTTTATCCTGACTTCACCCAGGCGGTGCAGAAGCAACAGCAGAGTTTCCTGGGGGTTAAGAGGAGGCTACGTGAGAGGGGCCTGAAGTATGCCATTCTCTTCCCAGCCAAGTTGCGCGTCGAATACGAAGAACAAACCTTTTTCTTTGACTTGCCAGACGAGGTTGGGGAATTGCTCGACACATTGCCTCAGCGGCGGACTAGCGGGGATCATGCTGGCAGAGCGGAAGGAGGCCATGTCGCAAAAGAGTGAGGACTCTGGTGATCGACCATTCTGGTCAAGCTCGGGAAAGTGGTTCGCTGATTTGTTTTCATTGCTAGCTATTGTCCGGGGGTGGCGAGGGCGCAATGGGATCTTTTTCCTCCTACGGGGTTTCTTCTTGTAGATTAGCTTCTGCTAGGGCGACAGGCACACTGCAAGTTGGGGGGGCTTTTAGGCTTATGCAGGGGTGCAGGGTGGGGGGTGGTTTGGGCTTGTTGGAGTGTTTGTTGTTGTTTTTCGTTTTGCAAGGTATCGCAATGCAAGTCTCGTGTGCTGCTCTCGGGGATGGGCGGGGGTCTCCTGCCAGTTTGTGATGGGGGGTAGGGGTTTGAATATACTTAGTTGGAATGTTAATGGCTTGGGGGATCATATTAAGCGGGGGATTGTTCTGCAATTTCTGAAGAGGTGCTCTCCTGACATAGTTTTGCTGCAGGAGACGCACCTAATAGGCAACACGTGTCATGCTCTGAATAGAAAGGGTTATAAATTCATTGCCCACTCTGGGTTTTCCTCGGGATCTCGGGGGGCAGGAATACTTGTTAGGACCTCGCTGCCGTTGGAGATTGATTCTACTACTGTTGATGAGAGGGGGCGCTTTGCGGCGGCTGCGGGGAGATGGGAGGGCAGGACACTGGTTTTGGTTTCTGTCTATGTCCCTCCTGGCCTGCAGGCCGCCACATTTGCCGACTTGGGGAGGGCCATGTTGGATCTCCCCGAGGGTGTGTTGGTAATGGGTGGTGACTTTAATGCAGTTGGTTCCGGATTACTAGACAGACATCTGCCAAGGGACCCCGGGGGGGCGCAGAGATGGCTCCCAGATTTTACTGATACACTAGGTTTGGTTGACTGCTGGAGGCTGCTGCACCCCGCTCAGCGGCAGTATACTTTTCACTCTGGGGCGCACAGCAGTCTCTCTAGAATAGATTATGTTCTCACCTTGGCTGCCCACGCTTCCTTGGTGTTTGAGGCTAGGCACATGGCCAGGGGCATCTCCGATCACTCGCCGGTGTGGATTAGTATGGATTTTGGCCGTGGCGCGGCAGGTAGGGTTGCCCCTATTAACCCCTGGTATTTCCGTGACCCTAAGACTCGTGGAGCGTTGTTGAAAGCGGTTGATCTTTACTTTTCGGAGAACCTTGGCTCGGTTACCTCCGCGGTGTCTTTGTGGGAAGCGTTTAAAACAGTACTGAGAGGGGAGGCCCTCTCCTTGATAGCGGATGTCAAACGTCGGAGAGATGCGGAGGTGGCGCAGATCGAGGCTGAGATAGTGGCATTAGAGTCTGTCCTGGAAGACGAGGTTACGGCGGAAACACTGCATAAGTTGAGATTAAAACAGTCTGAATATAAAGCACTGGTGACAAACGCGGCTAAGGTTCTTAGCAGGGACCAACAAGGGCGATTGTATGATGTGGGCGACAAGGCTGGGAAATTAATAGCGTGGTTAGACAGGAAAGAACGAGTGAATAGAGTTGTGCCAGAACTACTGACGGATGGCGGGGATATTGTCACTGAACCCGATGGGATAGTCCAGTGTTTCGCGGACCACTTCCGCATGGTCTATACGTCTGTGTCGGACAAGCCGGAGGAAGACTCGCATGAACTGCTGCGAGACATTGCCCTGCCTTGTCCATCCGACGTCGACAGGGAGGACTTTGATGGTGACATCACCGCGGATGAGGTTGCAGTTGCTATCCGCTCGCTACGCCCGGGCAAGGCCTCGGGCCCGAATGGCTTGCCGGTCGAGTTGTATAAACTCAGACCGGATAAGATTGCTCCGTATTTGCGAGATATGTTTGTAGAGGCGCGGGAGCATGGGTGTCTTCCATTTGACCAACGTCTGGCGACAATAGTGGTTATACATAAAGATGGCAAGCCCCGGAACAGATGCGGATCGTATAGGCCGATCTCCCTACTCAACGCTGAGCCCAAAATCCTCGCCAAACTGTTGGCTAACCGTCTGATCAGGGTCATTGGGGACTTGATCCACCCGACCAATCCGGGTTTATCCCACACCGCAACACTGCGTTGAACCTCAGGCGACTTCATGGCGTGCTCGCGAGGGTTGAGACGCTGCGGGAGTCGGCCATTTTGGTGTCACTCGACGCCACGATGGCTTTCGACACTGTGGAATGGCCGTATCTGTGGGCAGCGCTCACAAAATTCGGCTTCGGACCGGGTTTTATAGGCTGGATTAGGCTACTTTATGAGGAACCTTTGGCTAAAATCGCAGTGAACGGTAGGGCGTCATCTCCGTTCATGCTTGGGAGGGGCACCCGGCAGGGTTGTCCTCTGTCGCCACTACTGTTCGCTCTCGCCCTCGAGCCGCTGGCGGCATGGATTAGATGGCAGCCAGACATAAGAGGGATCCGATGGTCGCCAGACCACGAGGACCGCATTTCTTTGTATGCAGACGACATCTTGTTATACTTGACCTCACCTCGGAAATCCCTCATAGTGGTCTGTGACGTTTTGAAGTCTTTTGGTAGTAACTCGGGTCTCGCCATTAACTGGGGAAAGTCGCACCTATATGTTCTCAGTGGGGACACCCCTACCGTCCCGCGGGATTGCTCCATCCAGATCGCCCAGCGGGGCTTTCTGTACTTGGGGATATATATTTCCACAGACCCCTCTGTCCGATACGAGAAGAACCTCCTCCCTCCGCTGTCACGCTTGAGACGGGATGTTGCGGGTTGAAGGCGGCTACCGCTCTCCCTCCTAGGCCGCGCCGCATTGTTTAAAATGATGTCTCTTCCCCGGTTTCTCTACGCCTTACAGAACACCCTAGAGTTAGTTCCTGCCTGCTATTTTCGTGAGGTGGAGAGCCTCCAGCGTTCGCTGTTATGGGACGGTCGACCGCGTATAGCTATAGCAAAGTTGACCCTTCCATGGTATGACGGAGGGATAGCACTCCCTGACATCAGAAGATATTATTGGGCTACCCAATTGGGAGCGATCAACCATGGGGTTTACGGTCCGGCGTTAAACCCAGGGTTTGCTATGGATCGGTGGCTGTTGCGCGGGGGTAATTACCTTAGGGCGCTGTATTCCAAATCATTGGATGGGTCCCTCACAGGACCGACCAAGATGGCAGTGCATGTGTGGAAGGCGGTTACAAACTCGTTGGGCTGGAAGGACAGACTTACCCAGGCTACTCCGCTTTTTGAATCCGATATCCTAGGGAAATTATGGCACACGAAAGGGTTTGAGAAGTGGGACCTAATTGGGATTTCTAGAGTTGGGGATTTGCTGACTAAGGGTAAGGTGAAATCGTTTGAGACGCTGCAGACGGAGTACGAATTAGGGGGTACTGAATACTTTCGATATGCCCAGGTGCGTCACGCTCTGCTATCTGTTCGTGCCGAGGGGGAGGCCATGCCTGAGTCTTCTCCTTTGGAGGATCGGATTCTGGATGGTCATATGCCGGAGAGTACAATCTCCTTGATTTACAAAAAGCTTGTAAATGTCCGGACCGACCTCCTCCTTGATGTGCGAGAACAATGGACTAGGGATGGTCTCGAACTGGACGATGAGGACTGGCAATATGCCGTCTCCTCTCCGAAGGAGGTTGCGATCCCGGCTAGACTGCGGCTGGTGCAGCTTAAGATACTTCACAGGGTTTATATCACGGGGCCCCGCCTGATTCATATGGGTTTCTCTGATGATGGCTTATGCAAGAGAGGCTGTGGGATGTTGGGCACCTTTCTACACATTATTTGGGAGTGTGGGGAGATCGTAGAGTTCTGGAAACAAATTCATGATGTGATGGAAGAGGTCACGGGTATCGCACTCTTCCCGGAGGCAAGACGATGCCTGTTGAATGTCTGGGGCCCCACCGACTATGATGCCGCTCAGACCCAATGGGTGACTCTGGGGAATATGGTGGCGAAGCGAGATATTGCGCAGCTGTGGGGATCCCAGAGACCTCCCACCTTGGTAACATGGATGGAAAATATGGACTGGGGCATGTTCCGGGAGAAAACGGTGTACAGTGCCCGTGGTCGCCCTAAGAAGTGGCATAAGATATGGGGGCAATGGAACCACTATAGGGGAGATATTTGTGTGCCCCCGGTTGCTGAGATGCTCGATGTGCAACTTTCCCCCTAGCTCTACTCCCAACTATATACGTAAACTGTTCATAACCTGGAGTCCGTACCCCTGCTTTCCCCTCGCTTCTTTGGCGTGGTCTACCGCTCCGCTGATGGGAGTGGGACCTCGCCCCAGCTGAGAACTAGCGCATGCTTATTATATGCTTTGCCTTGCTCGTGTTTTTATTTTTTGGTTTACATTAAAACTAAACCTTTGTTACTCCTGATGTACGGATATGGACCTTCCTACGTATTGTTCCCATCGTGCTGCCGAACCTCCGGGATGTCGGCTGAATAGCTGTGTACCATGTTGACGTAAATAAAGGTTTTTTTAAAAAAAAAAAAAAAAAAAAATGTCAACACATCATATGTTCGAATATACATACAAATATGGCACACAAAAGAAAATTAAATCCAAAAATCAAAATAATTATACTAAAGAACTCAAGCAAAAACTAAATACAAATAAACAAGGAATATACCCTCTATTCCTTATTCCCCTATTAGTGAGTATGGATGCTTTCACTTTTTTAATATGAGCATTCCATTGCTTCAGATAGCCCTACTCCGTAGTACTAAGAGGAAACAACACTTTATACCTCTAAACAATTTTTCCAGTACTTTATATATCAATTGTGCAAATAATTTTGATTTGTCAAGGGCTTCTTCAATTTAAACAGTCGACGCGTTTCAGCCCAACTTGCTTTGGGCCTCATCAGGACTAGGGTATATAAGGATATCTTTCCCTAAAGACACCTAAAATACACATATCTTGTTTTACTTACAGATATATAACATATTTACATCTATTTACATATATATACACCATATATACAAATAAACGATTGCACAGGAACAAATGAATAAACCTTGTATTTTCAAGAAACCCCTCTCTTGAGGTGGGAGACAAAAGTATATGAAATATTTTTTACCGGGTGCAGTAAGTGCAAAAAGATAGTTACCTTATCACCTTGAGAATTATATCACCCATGACGAAAATAACCAAAATACTGAATAAAGTGAAAGACTATTCAAGGGGACGAGTGCAAATGATAGGGGTCTAATACTAAAGAAGTGCCACATAGCTAAAACAAACTGTTTCGTGTCAAAAGTGTTCAACCATATGAACCCCCTCTAAGAACTAAAAGGTTACCAGTCTAGTCGAGTAATCCCGGTTCAACAGCATAGAGCAACCAGGAATGAATGTCCACCGGACAAACGGCGGTATCTCACTAGTTCTGTGGGCATAAAGGCATAAAGCACATCTAAATGTAATATATACATCAATGGCCGTAACAGCATCAAGTTAAACAAGTAAATGGACCTAGCGCAAGACTAAATTGCACAAGTGTTCTTACCAATTAGTGTAGTTTAAGGTGCCACATCTTATTGGCGCCTCGCAAATCGTATCCCAGGGCTTAACTTCCTGACTCCTTGTTCGTTCTATAAAGAGACTGAGCCCAAAGAAAATGACTAAATAACAAAGACTCTCTAGAGAAGTATGATCTAAATAATTATTTAAAACGTCTGCGGCCAGGTAAGCGATTAATCTTACCGTTCACTCAGTACGATGTGCGCGCTAACTCCTCCGCCTCTCAACTTAGTTCCAGGTCCCTGAAAACAATCATTTATTTATTTATTTAGAAAGTTTTATAGAGCGCGAACAAGATCCTTGCGGATATCAGAGCGCTTTACATAACAACTGGCTGTAAGAAGATCAAAACAAAAATATGCAAGTAAACAATCATATAAAACCATAATAAGTTCAAATATAGTAGGAGGATTAAAGCATGGTGCTGTCTATTATAACAGGAACTAGAGAACTCAGTTCTGAGGAGATAGTGCTCATGTAAATTTTGCCATGAGAAACGCTTTGACTTCTTTTTTGAAAGAGGCGGAGGAGGCATTCCGGCTGGTTTCGGGGGGAAGACTGTTCCAAATTTTGGGCGCCATCCCAGAGAAGGATCGATTATATGTTTTCATTTTGTTGAACCTTTGAGGTTTCAGTAAAAGGTTTTCAGCATTCCCAGAGGACCTTAGACCACCAGAGAGTGTCAGTTTCTGCGCGAGGTAACTGGGTGAGTTGTGGTGTAAGGCTTTATGAGTCATGCACGCCACTTTTAGGTGGATTCTAGCTTCAAATGGAAGCCAGTTCAAGGATTTTAAGTCCGGGGTAATGTGCGCAGTTCTTTTCGAGCCAGTGATGAGTCTTGCTGCAGCGTTGATGGACGCTCTTAAGGGCGCTGTTGCAGCTTTTGGTAGGCCACACAGGGAGACACTTCCGTAATCCACACAAGGGATAACTAGCGCTTGTACTGCCAACTTGAGGTCCTCGACTGGCAGGAAGGGATTTAGCTTCCTTAGGGTACTTATCTGGAAATTAGCTCTCTTTGTAGCGTTACTGATGTGTTTTTGCATCATGAGGTTGTTGTCGAGTGATCCCCAAGGATTTTGCTGAGTCCACGATAGTTGGTTGTACGTTGAACGCGGTGAGCTGTTTGATCAAGTCGTGCATTAAAGGGATCTTGGCCGGTGGTGCTATGAGGAGGAGTTCAGTTTTTAATGTGTTCAGTTTGAGATGATTTTCTGATAACCAAGACTGGGTGATCTTGAGTGTGGAGTTGAGCATATTAATGTCCTCTATGGAGTTGATCTTGAGATATAGTTGTGTGTCGTCCGCATACATATGAAATTGAAGATTGGATGTTTGCAGGATTTCAGTGAGCGTTTCCATGAACAAGTTGAATAAGGACGGAGAGAGTGCGGACCCTTGCGGCACCCCAAGAGATACAGGAGAGGAATTGGAGAGCGCGTTGTTAACCTTGAATTTTTGTGTACGGTTATGCAGGAAGGATGTAAACAATTTTAGCACTGTGCCAGACAGACCCATCCTATGCTCCAGGAGATCTAATAGTTTCTGGTGTTTGACCGTATCAAAGGCTGATCAGAGGTCTAGTAGGATGAGTAAGCACGAACCATTCTGGTCAAGGATTTGTAGCGCATCATCAAGAATGTGTGTCATGGCCGATTCAGTGCTGTGACCAGCTCTGAAGCCTGATTGGTGTTTATTTAGTAGGTTGAAGTGATTTATGTGATTGGTCAGTTGTCGATATACACATTTTTCCAGCAATTGGATATTGGAAATGGGACGGTAGTTGTTAAGGTCAGTAGGGTCAGCAGTGAGTTTCTTTAGGATAGGTGAGACTTGGCCTACTTTGAAGGAGTCTGGGATACAGCCTTGTTGGAGTGAGCTGTTAATGATTTTGGTCCAGAGTGGAAGAAGCCAAGGTGAAAGGGCTTTGACTGCATTAGCCGGGAGAGGGTCAGTGAAGTGATTGGCCAGTTTCAGGTTGCTGAGAATCTTGCCTAGGTCGTCTTCAGTGTACGTCTCAAAGGAAGACCAGGCTGCCTCGTTTTTAGGGTAGGCCTTAAGGGGGGAATGGCATGGGATGGGTGTAAATAAGGGGGTGATTACCGTATGAGGAGCAGTGTGTAGTGGTCTGTCATTAAGGAGCTCCTTTATGATGTTGTAAAGTCTTCAGATTGAAGAAGGTGGAGAATTCTTGACAGTTAGGTTGTGGGCGAGCTAGGTCTCGAGCCCGTTGGGGAGCTTCCTTGGATTGATTTTTGACAAGTTCGAAGAGCTTTTTTGGCCGTTTTTTAGCTTGGTCTAGTTGGTGGCTGAAGAAGTCAGCTTTAGTGCGCTTAATTTTTTTGTAGTATGCATTTCTCTTTTTCCTAAGGAGTTTGAGGTGGAGAGCCGATGGGACTGCTCTCCAATTGCGTTCTGAGGACCTGAGGGCTCGTCTGTCCTCATTAAGTAGAGCGTTGTACCAGGGCTTGGAATCTTTAATGGGAGCTCTCTTAAGTTGCAGGGGGGCTGCCTCATTAATTATCGAGGTCATAGCGTTGAGATAGTGATTCGTGAGAACATGAACGTCAGAGGTGTTTACAGGGGGCTGGAGAAGGTTATAACTGGAGGCGGGTAGTGAGTTGGGGTTGATTTTCTTCAAGTCTCTTTTCCAGATCTTTGGTTTTGTGGGTTGCGATGAGTTGAGTTTAAAGGTTTCTTTGATGTGAAAGGCAATAATGTGATGGTCCGACCAGTCGCATGGTTGGATCGAATCCACCTGGAGGACGTCAGCTTTGGAGATAATGAGATCAAGGGTTGATCCTTTATTGTGTGTCGGACCACTGCAGGATTGGATGAGGGCTAGATCAACCAGGAAGTTTTTGAAGCTGTTGACCCCTGAGTCATTAATGTCATTCCAATGGAGATTGAAGTCGCCTAGGAATATTTGGGTGTTTTGCCGCCCGTTGTTAGAGGAGATCAAATCCATGAGGTGTTCGATGAAGAGGAGGTTGTCTCCTGGGGGATGGTAGATGATGTGGAGTGAGCATACAGTTTTGCCCTTGAAGCAGATGTTTAGGCATAAGTATTCGCAGGATGGGAAAAAGGGCGAAATGGCTCTGTTTATGATGATGTTGCTGCGATGTATACAAGCTATGCCTCCCCTATCTTGTCCGATCTATCAAGTCTAATGATGTCGTAGTTAGGTGGAACGAGGATGTCGAGGAGCGGGGTGGATGAATCTGTTAACCAGGTTTCAGTAAGAAATAGGATGTCAAGCTCCTTGGAGATGATGAGGTCAGCTATGTCGGCAGCATGTCTGGAGGTTGATCGGCAATTTAGAAGAGTGCATTTCAGATGGGGTGCAGTGAGGGAAGAAGAGGGGTCTTGAGGGACAAGGATTCTTCTAAGGTTATTAGCACAGACTCCTCTGTTGTTGTGTGTGGCGAGTCTGCCAGGGTTGAGGGGAATAGTCGGGATGGTAGTCTGAGAGGATGGAAGGGAGTTGGGGAGGGAGGGTTCGTAAGAGTGCAGAAGAGAGAGGAGATCGCTCTCCGAGAGCAGATTGGTGGTGCGCATAGGGCGTGTTCGAGCGTTGTGGGAAGGAACTGTTTTCCAACAGGGAGGGGGCATTTTGGAGGCAGGTGGAATGAGGTCCAGGTGCTCGTGTGATTTATAAGACTTTGATGGCGTGAAGCGCAATGAATGTCTTGACAGCATCACCTTGAACGAATGTAGCTCCGCTTTAATTTGGTGCAAGGCGGTCATAATTTCGTCTAGTCTAGGATCTGATGCGGATGAGTGAGAGGTAGGAGGGTGTGTTGTGCCTGCGGGAGGCTGAGTGGGGGGTTGTAAAGTTGTGGATGATGCCTGTTGTACAGGAATGGGGAAAGGATGGAGGGTGGTTTGTTCAGAAAGGAGCGTAGTAGCCGAAAGGGGGTGAGGTGAGACATGATTATCACGCAGTCTCTGTGGAGGAGGGAGACAGCGTTGAGGGGAGTTAGTGTCAGGTGAGGCCGGGTCATGCGATAGGGAGGTGGCGGAAGAGAACGAGTCAGAGGTATAAAGATTGTAAGGGGGGAGAGGAGCGGAGGGCTCCAGAGGAAAAGGTTCCCCATCTAAGGAGGGCACATAGGTTGATGCAGTCGTGCTGGGCAGTAGGGTTAGTGGGTCAGGTGCAGTTCCGGGGGGGTGTGGATGGGAGGGGTGCACCGGGGGGGAGAGCTATAAGGCAACGGTGTCGGTGGTGACTGGGGAGTAAGTGGGGCAGGGAGTTTTACGAGCCAGGCATTGAAGGTGAGGTTAAGTGCTGAGTGTGGGAGAGGGGGGTAGGTTGAGTGGGGGAAGTATCATGTGACCGGGGCTGTGTCATTACGAATAAAAGGGGCTAAGGGCTCGTTCAAAATGAGACGTACAATGAACTATGAAGAAAGACTACCGGCAATCCTAGAATTATGTATCGATCAAGTGTTAGTAAAATAAACAATGATGCACTAATGAAAATAATATCAAAAATGAAAATGTATAGAAATTAGTAAAAGTATCACCATCCAAGGTCAAAAAAACAATAATGTGAATAAGAATTCACTACACCTCGTGTCCCGTAATTACTCTGCCACTCTGTGCAATATTACTATTCATGCCGCAAAATCAGTACAAGCCATATCTGCTTCATATTATTTATTTACCATACAGTAAGAGCTTCAGATGTATTTGTAAAGCTAAACAAGCATTCCAAACTACTGTAACAATGACCACACTTCATCCCGGTCATTAAGACCATGTATTGCCGTGTGGTATTTTTCAATTAACCTTGCTTCTAATCTGTTTAGTTTCGTTTGAAGTTCATCTTTCTTAACATTTTGAAGCACCATCAATACAGACCAGTGTATATCATTTTCCGTGTGATTATTTTTCTGAAAATGTTGGACTAAGGGTTCCCTGTGTCCTGCACTTGATTTTTGATTTGTGCTGCAAAATCTGTTTCTTAACTATCTGAGTAGTTTGACCAATATAAAACTTATTGCATGAACATTTTAGAGAGTATATGGCATTGCAATTTGAAAAAACTCTTTGTTCATGCATATAGCCATTAATGACTTTTTGTTTCGAATCCACTGTCAATTTGCATGCCACACAATTTTGACATCTATAATGGTCTGTGACAGGTGGTAAAGTGAATAGGCTCCTTAGATAATTTTTAGGGGGTTCTGTATTTCTTGCTGCTCTCCCCAGTTGTTGTCGAATATTTTTGCCTTTTTTAAACACAAACAGTGGTTTTGGAATATCTAGAGTGTCGATTAATTTCCAATTAGATTGGATGATTTTCTTGATCTTATTTGCTTTCGACCCATATGTAAGTACGCATGTCAGGGGTGAATTTTCTTTATGCTGTTTAGGAATGAGTAGTTCATCTCTCGGCGTATACTACGCTCTTTTCAATGCCGTTTTATGAAGTTTTTTAGGATATCCACGCATGATCAATATGTTCTTTAAAATTTCTGCATTGGAGAAATAATTTTCCTTATTGGTGCAATTCCTCCTAATTCGCAGGAATTGCCCATATGGAAGATTTTCTTTCAAAGTGCGTGGATGGCTGCTGGTGAAGTGTAATAATGTATTACGGTCAGTAGGTTTAGTATATAAACTGACTACCAAGTGACCATTTTCATGTTGGATAAAGACATCTAAAAAATTAATCTTTTCACTATGTTTAGAAACTGTACATTTTAGTTCAAGTGTGCTTGTATTTAGCCAATTATGAACTTCCGTCAATTTAACTTCATCTCCTTCCCCAATCATAAATATGTCATCAATATAGCGACACCAAAATCCAACCTGGGTTTTGAATGGGGTTGTGTCGCTATATATCCACCTTTTTTCAAATTTGTCCTTGACTAAATTAGCTATCTCAGGAGAGAAGCTACAACCCATTGCTACTCCCATTACTTGCAAGTATAAAGACTCTTTGAAATTAAAAAAATAGTTCTTAAGGCATATTGTCGCTAATGATATTATAAAATCTGTAGGAACCTGGTGTGGTTGTTCTCTTTGTTCTAATTTGTGTCTCATAACGGCCAAAGCCTCATCTTGAGGTATATTCGTATACAAGAATTTGATATCAAAGGATACTAAAAGTTTGTTGTCTGCACTGTAAGGGAGATTTTCCACTTTAGATATTAAATCCATTGTATCCCTTACATAAGATTGTGTTTCTTTAACCAAAGGAACTAGAAAAGTACCAATATACTTAACTAATGTTTCCAATAGTGACCCACAAGCGGACACTATAGGTCTTCCGGGAGGGTTAACAATGCTTTTGTGTACCTTGGGCAAGACATATATATTGGGTATCCCATGGGCATCTGTGTTAAGAAAATCAAATTCGTTCTGGCATAACCAGCCTTGCTCTAGTGCTTCCAAGATGATTTCAAGAATTTCTGATTTCAACTCTCGAGTGGGGTTCTCTTCTAGTAGCCTGTAGTGTATAGGATTAGATAGATGTCTCATGGCTTCTTCGTCGTACTTGTCCTTATCCCATAAAACAATTCCTCCCCCCTTATCTGCTGGCTTGATGACAATAGCCAAATTTTCAGATAGAGTTTTAAGGGCTAATGTTTCTTGTTTAGTACAGTTCGAATTATAGAAAATCTTTTTTTCTTGTAAACTGTCTAATTCTTTTAAGATTTGGTCTTCAAATAATACAATCTCAGCTGGTAATAATGCACTTTCCGGAATAAAGTGTGACTTATTGCTTAGTCCACTTACATTAAATTGTTCATTACACTCTCTTTCGAGGAAAAATGTCTTAAGTCTAACCTTTCTCAGAAAATGTAACACTTCTGTTTTAGTGTCCACCGGGTTTTGCAGTACAATAGGGACAAAAGACAGGTCCTTATAGAGTACATTCATCTCCATTTCAGATGGTGTATAGTTAGATAAATTGTAAATCGGAATGGGTTCGGATATTTCTGCCCTTTCTCTATTATAAGAATTTATCGTCTGTATGTTTTCCTCCGTATTCGGAAGAGATCGGAGTCTTGGTTCTTATATTGCTCTGGATTTTGGTATTGGCCCTGTTGTTGGTTTTGACCTGGTTGTTGATTGTAACCTCTCCATGTCGTACCTTCCCCTCTGCCTTTGTATCTACCTCTGCCAAAAAAAGGTTGGGCTCTTGGGTACAGGGGGTATGGGTGGTAACCTCTAAAGGATCCTTGCTCAGAGTCTGAGGACGTGTCCGAGAAAGTGATAAACTTTCGTTGTGATTGTCCTCTATACTGAAGTTTAAGGGAACTAGGGCTGTTATTGTGAAAAAAATCTTCTTTCAGATAAGGATATATTTCTTCTGTCTTGACGTTTTTTTATGTCCCTTGCCAGTTTCGTTGTTTTCTGATTTGTGGTATGAATCTTAAACTCAGCGTTTGTTTTATCAACTGATTCTAATAATACTTTTGCTTGCTGGAGATGAATGTAGACTATAAGGGCCTGTCTTTTGTCCCTACGGTACTGCAAAACCCGGTGGACACTAACACAGAGGTGTTACATTTTCTGAGAAAGGTTAGACTTAAGGCATTTTTCCTCGAAAGAGAGTGTAATGAACAAATTAATGTAAGTGGACTTAGGAATAAGTCACAATTTATTCCGGAAAGTGCATTATTATAAGCTGAGATTTTATTATTTGAAGACCAAATCTTAAAAGAATTAGACAGTTTACAAGAAAAAAAGATTTTCTATATTTCAAACTGAACTAAACAAAAAACATCAGCCCTTTAAACTTTATCTGAAAATTCGGCTATTGTCATCAAGCCAGCAGATAAGGGGGGAGGAATTGGGATAAGGACAAGTACGACGAAGAAGTCATGAGACAGCTATCTAATCCTATACACTACAGGCTACCAGAAGAGAACCCCACTTGAGAGTTGAAATCAGAAATTCTTGAAATCACCTTGGAAGCACTAGATCAAGGCTGGTTATGCCAGAACGAATTTGATTTTCTTAACACAGATACCCATAGAATACCCAATATATATGTCTTGCCCAAGGTACACAAAAGCATTATTAACCCTCCCGGAAGACCTATAGTGTACGCTTGTGGGTCACTATTAGAACCATTAGCTAAGTATATTGGTACTTTTCTAGTTCCTTTGGTTAAAGAAACACAATTTTATGTAAGGGATACAATGGATTTAATATCTAAAGTGGAAAATCTCCCTTACAATGCAGACAACCAACTTTTAGTATCCTTCGATATCGAATCTTTGTATACGAATATACCTCAAGATGAGGCTTTGGCCGTTATGAGACACAAATTAGAACAAAGAGAACGACCACACCAGGTTCCTACAGATTTTATAATATCATTAGCGACAATATGCCTTAAGAACAATTTTTTTAATTTCAAATAGACTTTATACTTGCAAGTAATAGGAGTAGCAATGGGTTGTAGCTTCTCTCCTGAGATAGCTAATTTAGTCCTGGACAAATTTGAAAAAAGGTGGATATATAGCGACACCAACCCATTCAAAACCCAGGTAGGTTTTTGGTGCTGCTATATTGATGACATATTTATGATTTGGGAAGGAGATGAAGCTAAATTGACGGAATTTCATAATTGGCTAAATACAAGAACACTTGAACCAAAATGTAAAGTTTCTAAACATAGTGAAAAGATTAATTTTTTAGATGTCTTTATCCAACATGAAAATGGTCACTTGGTAGTCAGTTTATATACTAAACCTACTGGCCGTAATACATTATTACACTTCACCAGCGGCCATCCACGCACTTTGAAAGAAAATCTTCCATATGGGCAATTCCTGCGAATTAGGAGGAATTGCATCAATAAGGAAGATTATTTCTCCAATGCAGAAATTTTACAGAACAAATCGATCATGCGTGGATATCCTAAAAAATTGATAAAAACAGCATTGAAAAGAGCGTGGTTTACGCCGAGAGAGGAACTACTCACTCCTAAACAGCATAAAGATAATTCACCCCTGACATGCGTACTTACATATGGGTCGAAAGCAAATAAGATCAAGAAAATCATCCAATCTAATTGGAAATTAATCGACACTCTAGATATTCCAAAACCACTGTTTGTGTTTAAAAAAGGCAAAAATATTCGACAACAACTGGGGAGAGCAGCAAGAAATACAGAACCCCCTAAAAATGATCTAAGGAGCCTATTGGGTTTACCACCTGTAACAGGCCATTATAGATGTCAAAATTGTGTGGCATGCAAATTGAAAGTGGATTCGAAACAAATAGTCTTTAAGGCTTGCATGAACAAAGAGTTTATTTTTAAATTGCAATTCCAGCAATATCATATACTGTCTAAAATGTCCATGCAATAAGTTTTATATTGTCAAACTACTCAGATAGTTAAGAAACTGATTTTGCAGCGCAAATCAAAAATCAAGGGCAGGACACAGGGAGCCCTTAGTCCAACATTTTCAGAACAATAATCACACGGAAAATGATATACACTGGTCTGTATTGATGGTGCTTCAAAATGTTAAGAAAGATGAACTTCAAACGAAACTAAACAGATTAGAAGCAAGGTTGATTGAAAAATACCACACGGCAAACCATGGTCTTAATGACCGGGATGAAGTGTGGTCATTGTTACAGTAGTTTGGAATGCTTGTTTAGCTTTACAAATACATCTGAAGCCCTTACTGTATGGTAAATAAATAATATGAAGCAGATATGGCTTGTACTGATTTTGTGGCATGACTAGTAATATTGTGCGGAGTGGCAGAGTAATTACGGGACACGAGTTGTAGTGAATTTTTATTCACATTATTATTTTTTTACCTTGGATGGCGATACTTTTACTAATTATTATTAATTTTCATTTTTGTTATTATTTTCATTAGTGCCTCATTGTTTATTTTACTAACACTTAATCGATACATAATTCTAGGATTGCCAGTAGTCTTTCTTCATAGTTCATTGCACGTCTCATTTTGAATGAGCCCTTAGCCCCTTTTATTCGTAACGACACAGCCCCGATCACGTGATTGTTTTCAGGGACCCGGAACTAAGTTGAGAGGCGGAGGAGTTAGCGCGCACATCGTACGGAGTGAACGGTAAGATTAATCGCTTACCTGGCCGCAGACGTTTTAAATAATTAGTTAGACCTTACTTCTCTTGAGAATATTTGTTATTTAGTAATTTTCTTTGGGTCAATCTCTTTATAAAATGAACAAGGAGTCAGGAAGTTAAGCCCTGGGATACGATTTGCGAGGCGACAATAAGACGTGGCACCTTAAACTACACTCATTGGAAAGACCTCTTGTGCAATTTAGTCTTGCGCTAGGTCCATTTACTTGTTTAACTTGATGCCGTTACGGCCGTTGATGTATATATTACATTTAGATGTGCTTTATGCCTTTATGCCCACAGAACTAGTGGGATTCCGCCGTTTGTCTGGTGGACATTAATAATTCCTGGCTGTTCTATGCTGTTGAACCGGGATTACTCGACTAGACTGGTAACCTTTTAGTTCTTAGAGGGGGTTCATATGGTTGAACACTTTTGACACTAAATAGTTTGCTTTGGCTATGTGGCACTTCTTTAGCATTAGACCCCTGGCATCTGCACTCGTCCCCTTGAATAGTCTTTCACTTTATTCAGTTTTTTGGTTATTTTCGTCACAGGTGATATAATTCTCAAGGTGATAAGGTATCTATCTTTTTGCACTTACTGCACCTGGTATAAATATTTCATATACTTTTGGTCTGCCACCTCAAGAGAGGAGTTTCTTGTAAATACAAGGTTTATACCTTTGTTCCTGTGCAATCGGCTATTTGTACATATGGTGTATATATTTGTAAAAAGATGTAAATATGTTATATATCTATAAGTAAAACAAGATATTTGTATTTTAGGTGTCTTTAAGGAAAGATATCCTTGTATACCCTAGTCCTGATGAGGCCCAAAGCAAGTTGTGTTGAAACGCGTCGACTGTTTGAATTGAAGAAGCATTTGACAAATCAAGATTATTTGTACAATTGATATATAAAGAACAGAAAAAAATTGTTTAGAGGTATAAAGTGTTGTTTCCTCTTAGTACTACGGAGTAGGGCTATCTGAAGCAATGGAATGCTCGTATTAAAAAAGTGAAAGTATCCACACTCACTAATAGGGGAATAAGGAATAGAGGATATATTCCTTGTTTATTTGTATTTAGTTTTTGCTTGAGTTCTTTATTACAATTTTTTAGATTTTTTTGATTTACTTTTCTTTTGTGTGCCATATTTGAATGTATATTCGAACATATGATGTGTTGACATTTTTTGCATATTGATACATACAAAGTTTTTGTCTAAAGCTGTTTTCTGGCAATGATATTGATTAATGTATGATTAATTCAGAGAGTGCACCTCGTTTTGAAGGAATAATTAATGTTGTCCTTCAACTTACAGTTTAGTATTGATTGATTCCTACGCATTACGTGTATTTTTGTATGCAGGCCCTGATCACAGCAGGAGCACGAGCTGGCCCTGCAGTGAGAGTTACCGAAGTCTCAGGCTGCTCGCAGGCGGCAGCTCGCTCTAACGTCTGAAATTATGGACAAAAGACGTCTGTGAAAGAATTCTTCACGGACAACGGACAAGAGGCCCAAATAAAGGGCGGTCCATGAAATTTGCAGACGGTTGGTCACCCTAATGGCAGCATATGGTGAAACTGTACCTTTCCATGTGTATCTTGCAGCGCCCAGGCCGGTGTGTGTCCCGGCAGCACCGCGCATGCGCAGAGCGTTCTTGGGGGTGAAGGAACTGGATGCAGAGAAGCCTCTATTCCATACCTGCCAACTTGAAGAACAATCTTACAGTGTGAGGAGGGGCGGGCCTTAAAGAGGGTGGGGCCTTGTGTTGAGAAGTACCTACCAGGCACTTTTGAATCCCACCCCTCCTTCAAGCCCCCCACCCCCTCAAAAAAAAGAAGCTTGCTGAGGCTGGTGCTGGTGTCCTGGGGTGTTTTCACTCCCCTTAATGGACGTCAGCAATTCAAAGCCTCTTGAAAACGAGCTGGAAAGCCACTATTGACAGTGGTTTCAGCTTGTTTTTCTGCCACCCTGTGATACCACCTCCTCTCCGGGAGACCGTGTGATGGGAGCTGATATCGTGTGTCACATGGTGGTACTGTGTGAGTTGGCAGGTATGCTGTTCCTGGTACTGCCCTGGCAGAGACACTAGGGCACTCACACATCCGCACTTTGAAGAATTGAGTACCAAAGTTGTAAAGCTGTCCTTTTCTAACCAAGGGGCCTTCTGTGTAAGGTATTCAATTTAGTGAGAGGTGATCAATTCCATTATAAATCAATGCCCAGCCCACCTTGAGAATTCAGTTTATTGTTAAGATGGTGAGAGAGGAGGGACGTTACTTAAGATTGCAGCTGTTTAATTTTTTTAATACCCTGCACATAAAAAGTGATGGGAGAACTGCCTCCCAACAGCCTAAACCACTGGCAATTGCACCGGGGAGCATTCCAATCCATCCTTTTGTGCCCACCATGCCAGCCCAGTTTGGACCCAGCTATATGCAAATCCGCCTCGGTCCTGCTCCAATAGGAACAGTGCAGCCCGAACTGCCACGCTAGGTCCTCCCTGAACCGAAACAGAAGCAACCCAGGACCGGTTTAGCCGGGTTGGGCCTCTTCGGCCAGGTCAGCCTGGTTCCAGTGGCACAGTGAGCCTTGGACCCAGGCCGCACCCAACTGAAAGGGCTCCAAGTGTGAAAGCGAGGCTGCACTGATGGAAATATGCAAAGGGGCAACCCTAGCCCGGTGGGTTACAATCCTACATGAAAATTAGCAAACAGATTCAGTGCCCAGGAAGCGCTTGAACAACTATAAAACCACATTCATATTTTGTTAAACTTGCTGATAGATACTGGGTTATTATACGTGATTACTAACACTATATTATATGCAACTTGAGGATTTTCATAAATTCCAGACAGGAGACCATTTTTTATATAATTAATGCAAAGATTTCCCCATGGTGGCAAAGTCAATAGGCAAAACATAAAAAGCAGATAAAAAGACATTATTTGTTGGCACTGAGAGAGCTGCTGCTGTCCATATTTAATAAATATGCTGAGATTTGCTATAATTTAGTAAATCGTGCCCTACATATTTGCAGACACCTGATGGGCAATGATGACTAGCAGACACCAGTACCTACAGTGACTCCTGAAGACCAAGGATGACTAGCAGGCACTAGCATCTACAGACACCTGAAGACCAATGATGACTAGCAGACACCGGTACCTACAGAGACTCCTGAAGACCAAGGATGACTAGCAGGCACTAGCAACTACAAACACCTGAAGACCAATGATGACTAGCAGACACCGGTACCTACAGAGACTCCTGAAGACCAAGGATTACTAGCAGGCACTAGCAACTACAGACACCTGAAGACCAATGATGACTAGCAGACACCGGTATCTACAGAGACTCCTGAAGACCAAGGATGACTAGAAGGCACTGGAATCTACAGACACCTGAAGGCCAGTGATGACTAGCAGGCACTACAATCTACAGACACCTGAAGGCCTGTGATGACTAACTGACACTAGAATCTACAGACACCTGAAGGCCACTGATGACTAGCAGACACTAGAATCTACAGACACCTGAAGACCACTGATGACTAGCAGACACTATCATCTATAGACACCTGAAAACCAATGATGACTAGAAGACACCCAGAATCTACAGACACCTGAAGACCAAGGATGACTAGCAGACACCCAGAATCTACAGACACCTCAAGACCAAGGATAACTAGCAAACAATAGAATCTACAGACACCTCAAGACCAAGGATGACTAGCAGGCAATCAAATCTACAGACACCTGAAGAACAATGATGACTAGCAGACAGTAGTATCTACGGACACCTCAAGGCCAATGATGACTAACGGACACTAGAATCTACAGACACCTGAAGACCAGTGATGCAGTGATGACTGGTAGATACCCAGAATCCACAGACACCTGAAGGCCAATGATCACTAGCAGACACTAGAATCTACAGACACCTGAAGGCCACCGATGACTAGCAGACACCCAGAATCTAAAGACATCAAAAGACCAATGATGACTAACTGACACTGGAATCTACAGACACCTGAAGACCAAGAATGACTAACTGACACTAGAATCCACAAACACCTGAAGGCCAATGATCACTAGCAGACACCAGTATCTACAGAGACTCATGAAGACCAATGATGACTAGCAGACACCTGAATCTACAGACACCTGAAGGCCCATGAAGACTAGCAAACACCAGAATCTACAGACACCTGAAGACCAAGGATGACTAGCAGACACCCAAAATCTACAGATACATGAATGCCAATGACGACTATCAGACACCAGTATGTACAGAGACTCCTTAAGACCAATGATGACAAGCAGACACTAAGAATCAACAGACACCTGAAGGCCAAGGATGACTATCAGACACTAGAATGTATAGACACCTTATTTATGTATTTAAAGTTTTTGTATAGCGCGAACATGACCCTAGTTGGTATCAGAGCGCTTTACATACAGTTGAGGAAGGCATAGGAAAACAGCTAGGGGAGAAAAATCAAGGTAACAGTGGGACAATATACAACAGGAGCAAGAGGATATTATGGTGGACATAGGAAGCAGGTTGGGTGAGAACGAAAAGTAGGGCAATAAACATCAAGAGCAAACAAGACAATATGGTAGGCGACAATGAGTCGCACGAAATGATATGTATTCAGTAAGCTAGAGGCAAGAGGAGAAAAGCATCTAGTTCAGCACATTGTTCATTAGTAAAACACCTGAAGACTAATGATGGCTAGCAGGCTCTAGAATCTACAGATACCTGAAGACCAAGGATGACTATCAGACACCCAGAATCTACAGACACCTGAAGGCTGATGATAACTAGCAGACACCAGAATCTACAGACACCTGAACACCAGGATGAATAACTGAAACTAGAATCTACAGACACCTGAAGACCAATGATGACGAGAAGACTCTAGAATCTACAGACACCTGAACGCCAATGATGACTACCAGACACCCAGTATCTACAGTCATCTGAAGGCCAATGATGACTAGCAGACACACAGAGTCTACATCACACATGAAGGCCAATGATGACTAGCAGACACTAGAATTTACAGACACCTGAAGACCAATGATGTTTAAATGACACTAGAATCTACAGACACCTGAAAACCAATGATGAATAGCGGACATTAGAATCTACAGACACCTGAAGAGTTGCAATGGTGACTAGAAGACGCTAGAATCTACAGATACCTGAAGACCAGTGATGACTAGCAGACACTTAGAATCTACAGACACCTGAAGACCAAGGATGACTAGCAGACACCAGTATCCACAGAGACACATGAAGGCCAATAATGACTAGCAGACACTAGAATTTACAGACACCTGAAGACCAATGATGACTAAATGACACTAGAATCTACAGACACCTGAAGGTCAATGATCACCAGTAAACACCCAGAATCTACAGACACCTGAAAACCAATGATGACTAGTGGACTCCAGAATCTACAGACACCTGAACACCAAGGATGACTAGCAGATACTAGAATCTATTGTAACACCTGAAGACAAAGGATGAATTGCAGTCACTAGAATCTACAGACATCTGAAGGTCAATGATGACTAGTAGACACACAGAATCTACAGACACCCGAAGACTAGTGATGACTAGCAGACACCCAGAATCTACAAACACCTAAAGACCAATGATGACTAGCAGACACTAGAATTTACAGGAACAGAAGACCAATGATGACTAGCAGACACCCAGAATCTAGAGACACCTGAAGACCAGTGATGAATAACCTAACCTAGAATCTACAGACCGCTGAAGACCAATGATGACTAAATGGCACTAGAATCTACAGACACCTGAAGGTCAATGATGACTAGCAGACACTAGAATGTACAGACACCTGAAGACTAATCATGATGAGCAGACACCAGAATCTACAGACACCTGAAGGCCAATGATGACTAACTGATAGTAGAATCTACAGACACCTGAAGACCAAGGATGACTAACTGCCTGACCCTAGAATATACAGGCACCTGACGGACAAGGATGACTAAATGGCACTAGAATCTACAGACACCTGAAAACCAACGATGACTAGCAGTCACTAGAATCTACAGACAGATAAAGACTAATGATGACTAGCAGCCACCCAATATCTACGGACACCTGAAGGAAAATGATGAATAGCAGACACCCAGAATCTACAGACACCTGAAGGCTAATAATAAATAGCAGACACCAGAATCTAGAGACACCTAAAGACTAAGGATAACTAGCAGATACTAGAATCTACAGACACCTGAAGACCAAGGATGACTAACAGACACTGGCGTCTACAGACACGTGAAGGCCAATGATGACTATCAGATACTACAATCTACAAATGCCTGAATACCAAAGATGACTAACAGACACTAGAATCTAAAGAGACATCTGAAGACAAAGGATGAGTAGCAGACACTCCGAATCTACACAGAACACCTCAAGACCAAGGATGAGTAGCAGACACTCTGAATCTACACAGACACCTGAAGGCAAGTGATGACTAGCAGAGACTAGAATCCACAGAGACAGTTGAAGACTAAGGATGACTGGCAGACACCTGACTCTACAGGCACCTGAAGACCAAGGATGACTGGCAGACACCTGAAGGCCAATCATGACTAGCAGACACTAGAATCTACAGACACATGAAGACCAATGATGACTGGCAGACACCTGAATCTACCGACACCTGAAGGCCAGTGATGACTGGCAAACAATAGAATCTAAAGAGACATCTGAAGACCAAGGATGACTAGCAGACACTCCGAATCTACACAGACACCTGAAGACCAAGGATGAGTAGCAGACACTCTGAATCTACACAGACACCTGAAGGCTAATGATGACTAGCAGACAGTAGTATCTACAGACACCGAAAGGCCAATGACGACTAGCAGACACCCAGAATCTACAGACACCTGAAGGGCAATGATGAATAGCAGACACCCAGAATCTACAGACACCTGAAGGCCAATGATGACTAGCAGACACCAGAATCAAGAGACACCTCAAGACTAAGGATGGCTAGCAGACACTGGAATCTTCAGACACATAAAGACTAATGATGACTAGCAGCCACCCAGAACCTAGAGACACCTGAAGGTCAATGATGACTAGCAGACACCAGAATCTAGACAATGTTGACGGCCAAGGATGACTAGCAGACACTGGAATCTTCGGACACCTGAAGGCCAACGATGACTAGCAGCCACTAGAATGTACAGACACATAAAGACTAATGATGACTAGCAGCCACTCAGTATCTACAGACACCTGAAGGCCAATGATGAATAGCAGACACCCAGAATCTACAGACACCAGAAGGCCAATGATGCCTAGCAGACACCAGAATCTAGAGACACCTAAAGATTAAGGATAACTAGCAGATACTAGAATCTACAGACACCTGAAGACCAAGGATGACTAACAGACACTGGCGTCTACAGACACGTGAAGGCCAATGATGACGAGCAGACACTACAATCAACAGACACCTGAAGACCAAAGATGACTAACAGACACTAGAATCTAAAGATACACCTGAAGACAAAGGATGACTAGAAGACACCAGAATCTACAGACACCTGAAGACCAAGGATGAGTAGCAGACACTCCAAATCTACACAGACACCTGAGGGCAAGTGATGACTAGCAGAGACTAGAATCTACAGAGACAGCTGTAGACTAAGGATGACTGGCAGACACCTGACTCTACAGGCACCTGAAGACCAAGGATGACTGACAGACACCTGAATCTATCTACACCTGAAGGCCAAGGATGACTAGCAGACACCAGAATCTACAGACACCTGAGGACCAAGGATGACTAACAGACACTAGAATCTACAGACACTTGAAGACCAAGGATGACTTTCAGACACCTGAATCTACAGACACCTGAAGGCCAATGATGACTTGCAGACACCTGAATCTACAGACACCTGAAGGCCAATGATGACTAGCAGACAGCAGAATCTACAGACACCTGATGACCAAGGATGACTAGCAGACACTAGAATCTAAAGAGACACCTGAAGACAAAGGATGAGTAGAAGACACCCGAATCTACAGACACCTGAAGGCCAATGATGACTAACAAACACCCGAATCTACAGAGACACCTGAAGGGCAATGATTACTGGCAGGCACAAAGAATCCAACTCCCTAAACAAAAACTGCTGGACACTCGAAGATCAACAAATTAATTAACAAAATATTAAAATACAACTTTAGACACCAGAGAATAACAGACACCACGATACACCCAAAGATCGCACGAAAGCCACAGACATCAAACTGTTTCTGGTGGCGCAGGGTAGCAAAGACAGAGGCACCCTACGGCTAGAGAAGCTAGTTGATATGAAAGGCCCACTGGCACACAGAAGCAATCCACACCCGTCAGGGGTTAGGGTGGGTGAAGGAGCCCAGTGGGTGTGCGCTGTGAAGTGTGTATGCATTAGATGGACATTGTGTCCGCGGACACAAAAATTAGGACATGAGAGGAAAACTATCTGTGATGGAGAGACAAAAAAGAGTGAAGGAGAGTAGGGAACAAAATGGAACAAAGAGGGGGGGGGGGGGGAAATCGAGGAGAAACTGTGCTGAGAAATGTATAGTGTGAGAAAGAGGAAAAGATCCGTAGAGAGTGAGAGGAGATGGATTTCGGAGACAGGATGAAAGTAAGTTTGTGTTGGAGACAGGAAGATTGAAAAAGGGGTAGTGAGAGAGAGAAATAACACGAAAAAGAAGATAGCGTTGACAAAGGGAGCATATATGCGCGAGGGAGATAGAGGCGGTGCTCGAGGGAGGGACTGAGGTAGAGAAAGATTGAGGGAGGGAAACTGTGAGCGAGAGATAGAAAGAAAAAGTGATTATGTAAAAAAATGAGATTATAATAAGTAACAAGAGAGCGAAATAGAGAATAGAATTGGAAGAGGGAAGGTGTGTATGCGTGTAAGAGAAGGAAAGTTAGAGCTAAACCGAAGGAGTTAAAAAAGAGGCAGTGAGTGACAGAAAGGGAGACTGTGGATAGAGAAAGCAAAGGAAAACATAAGTAAGCAAGAACACAGAGATGAAAGGAGAGACATAGAAAGAAAGAGCTCAAGAGAACAGGTAACGGGTAGAAGAGGGAGTGGAACAGAGAGAATGAAGGGGGAAGGGTTGAAGAGAGAGTGGAAGAGAAAGAAATGAAAGAAAGGGTTGAAGAGAGAAAATGGAAAATGAAATGAATGGAAGGGGAGTGGAGTGGTTGAAAAGAGAGTGAAAGAGTCAGAATGAAGGGGATGGGTTTAAGGGAGTGAAAGAGAGAGAATGGAGTGGAAAGGACTGACAAGATTGAAGGAAAGGGACACCCAAAGGAAAAGGGCTGAGGAGAGAGTGAAAGAGAGAGAATGGAAGGGGAAGGGTTGAAGAGAGATTGAAAGAGAGAGAATGGAAGGGGAAGGGTTGACTAGAGAGAGTGAAAGAGAGAGAATAATTGGGGAAGGGTTGAAGAGAGAGTGGGAGAGATAGAATGGAATGAAAAGGGTAGAAGAAAGAGTGAAAGAGAGCGACTGGGAGGAGAAGGGTGAGGGTTGAAGAGATAGTGGAAGAGATAGTAGGAATGAAAAGGGCAGAAGAAAAAGTGAAAGCGAGCCACTGGAAGGGGAAGGGTTGAAAAGAGAGAGTGAAAGAGATAGAATGGAAGAGGGAGGGTTGAAATGAGAGTGAGAGAGCGAGAATGGAATGGAAGGGGAAGGTTGAAAGAGCGTGAAATAGAGAGAATGAAAGGGGTAGGTTTGAAAAGAGGGTGAAAGAGAGATTATGCAAGAAAAAGGGGTAAAGAGAGAGTGAAAGAGAGAATAGAATAGAAGGGAAGGGTTGTAAAGAGAGTGAAAGAGAGAGAATGGAAGGAAAGGGTTGAAAAGAGAGTGAACGAGATAGAGCGAAAGGGAAGGGTTGAAAAGAGAGTGAAAGAGATAGAACGAAGGGGAAGGGTTTAAGAGAGTGAAAGAGAGAGAATGAAGGGGAAGGACTGACAAGAGAATGGAAGGAGAAGGGTTGAATAGAGAGAGTGAAAGACCGAGAATGGAAGGAGAAGGTCTGACAAGAGAGGGGAGGAGAGAGACACCAGAAGGAAAAGATTAAGGAGAGAGTGAAGGAGAGAGTGAAAGAGAGAGTGAAAGAGAGAGAATGGAAGGGGAAGGGCTGACGAGAGAGTAAAAGAGAGAGACAGGAAGGGGAAGGGTTGAAGAGAGAGTGAAAAAAGAGAGAATGGTAGGGTAAAGGTTGAGGAGAGAGTGAAAGAGAGAGAATGGAAGGGGTAGGTTTAGAAAAGAGTGAAAGAGAGAGTATGGAAAGGGAAGGGTTGGAGAGAGAGTGAAAGAGAGAAAATGTAAGGGGAAGGGTTAAATATGGAGTGAAAGAGAGAATGGAAGGGGAATGGTTGAAGAGATAGTGAAGGAGAGAATAGAAGGGTTGAGAGCGGGTGAAAGAGAGAGAATGGAATGGGATGAGAAGGGTTGAAGAGAGAGTGAAAGAGATAAAATGGTATGGGAAAGGTTGAAGAGAAAGTGAAAGATATAGAATCTATGGGGAAGGGTTGAAGAGAATGTGAGAGGGACGGACTAAAAGTTGGAAGTGAGGGAGACGATAGGGAAAGAGAAAACACATGGGAGAAAGATAAAGGGTGTGAAAGAGTACAAGAGAAAGGAAGGACAGAGATGGTGAGGGCAAGAGAAAAAGGGAGATAAAGAGTGAGAGAGGGTGGCAAAAAAGTGTAAGAGAAGGGAAAGAGAGTGACAGGGCGGAGAGAAAAAGAGACATGGTGAGAAAGAAAAGTGGAAGAACGAGAAAGACATCGAAAGAGAACAAGGAAGAATCAGAGAGCGGCGAGAGAGACAGAGAGAGCGAGAGGTCGTGGAAGAATGAGGATGAGAGGGAAAAGTGGAAAAACCAGAGAGAGACGTGAGTTACACCGCAAGGGAGAGTGGGCGAGGAAGAGGAAGAGAGTGGAAAGAGAGAGCGAGAGATAGAGGAAATGAGTGAGAGTAGGAAAGAAAGAGAGAGTGATAGAGAGAAAAAAGTGAGGATGAGATAGACAGTAAGAGAGACGTAGAGAGATAACGAGAAAGTGAGAGAAATAGAGAGAGAGGGGGAAAGAGACTAAGAGAGAAAGAGAGAGGGGCTCTTCAAAGGAGCCGGAGTGGATTTTTGAAGTCCTGAGTGTTAATGCATGCATGGGGATAGAAGCGCGCCAGTTCTCTAGGGGGGCTGCTCCCCAGCCCCCACCCCTCCCCCTCCATCACAGGCAGAGACCAGGAACCATCACACAGTTCAGAGTTCAACATCCACTAATGATGTGCGGCCTCCCTGGAACCTGTTTGAATGGCATCTCTCCATGAGCCCAGGCCCTCCCTGGTGAGTGAGGCGGGGGGGGGGGGGGGGGGGGTAGCGTGATACGAGATGAAGAGGGTGGATGGAGGGAAGAATACAGTTATTAATGGACGGAGGCAGGAAGAGTGAGTGAGACGGGCAGGCTAAGGCAAGACAACGGAGCAGAGCATTACAGAGAGGAGAGAGGACCTGGTGTATGTGTGTGAGAGAGAGCAGACCGAGAGGGGACCTGGTGAGAAATAGAGAGAGAGAGAAAGAAAGAGAGAGCGGCAGACAGAGAGGGGTGAAAAAGAGAGAGAGAGCAGTCAGAGAGGGGAGAGAGGAGGGGGAGAGAGAGAGAGCAGCAGGCAGAGAGAGAGGAGAGAGAGACAGAGAGGGGAGGGAGGAGAGAGAGAGAGAGCAGCACACAGAGAGGGGAGAGAGAAGAGAGAGACATAGAGGAGATAGACAGAGAGAGCAGCTGCAGACAGAGGGGAGAGAGACAGAGAGGGGAGAGAGAGGGGACCTGGGAATAGAAAGAGCAGCAGACAGAGAGGGGAGAGAGAGGGGACATGGGGAGAGAGAGAGAGCAGCAGGCAGAGAGGGGAGAGAGAGAGGACCAGGGGAGAGAGAGACAGAGAGAGCAACAGACAGAGAGGGGGGAGAGATGGGACCTGGGAAGAGAGAGAACAGCAAGCAGAGAGGGGAGAGAGAGGGGACATGGGGAGAGAGAGATAGCAGCAGGCAGAGAGGGGAGAGAGAGGTGACCTGGGGAGAGACAGAGAGAGCAGCAGGCAGTCAGAGGTCAGCGGAAGAGGCGGAGAGCCGAGGAGGACTGGTGATGGAAAATGACTTCTCTTAAAGTTCCTTTGATTCAGAATATTAAAATAGCCCATTATTGTCAGGAGCAGAGAGAATACTAATGCCCAGGGGTATCTGCATTCAGGGGGCACTGCCCATCTTTCCTGGCACTCAGTGTCAGCAGGAAAGCCACCTTCAGCCAGGGGGGAACGGGCCTGAGTAACTTTCTGTGCTACAGAGTGAGACAGGTGAGTGACTGCCTGTGCTGCAGAGTGAGGTAGGTGAGTAACTGGCTGGATGTGCTACAGAGTGAGTCAACTGAGTGACTATCTGTGCTGCACAGTGAGGCAGGTGAGTGACTGTGCCGCAGAGTATGGTAGACAAGTGATTGGCTGTCTCTACTGCAGAGTGAGGCAGATGAGTGACTGGCTCTCTGTGCTGCCGAGTGAGTCAGATGAGTGTCTCTCTGTCTCTGCTGCAGAGTGAGTCAGGTAAGTGTCTCTCTGTCTCTGCTGCAGAGTGAGGCAGATTAGTGACTGTGCCGCGGAGTATGGTAGATGAGTAATTGGCTGTCTCTGCTGCAGAGTGAGGCAGATGAGTGACTGGCTGTCTGTGCTGCCGAGTGCGGCAGATGAGTGTCTCTTTGTCTCTGCTGCAGAGTGAGGCAGATGAGTGTCTCTCTGTCTCTGCTGCAGAGTGAGGCAGATGAGTGACTGTGCCGCGGAGTATGGTAGATGAGTGATTGTCTCTGCTGCAGAGTGAGGCAGATGAGTGTCTCTCTGTCGCTGCTGCAGAGTGAGGCAGATGAGTGACTGTGCCGCGGAGTATGGTAGATGAGTGATTGGCTATCTCTGCTGCAGAGTGAGGCAGATGAGTGACTGGATGTCTGTGCTGCCGAGTGCGGCAGATGAGTGTCTCTCTGTCTCTGCTGCAGTGTGAGGCAGATGAGTGTTTCTCTGTCTCTGCTGCAGAGTGAGGCAGATGAGTGACTGGCTGTCTGTGCTGCCGAGTGCCGCAAATGAGTGTCTCTCTGTCTCTGATGCAGAGTGAGGCAGATGAGTGTCTCTCTGTCTCTGCTGCAGAGTGCGGCAGATGAGTGACTGTGCCGCGGAGTATGGTAGTTGAGTGATTGGCTGTCTCTGCTGCAAAGTGAGGCAGATGAGTGACTGGCTGTCTGTGCTGCCGAGTGTGGCAGATGAGTGTCTCTCTGTCTCTGCTGCAGAGTGAGGCAGATGAGTGTCTCTCTCTGTCTCTGCTGCAGAGTGAGGCAGATCAGTGACTGTGCTGCGGAGTATGGTAGATGAGTGATTGGCTGTTTCTGCTGCAGAGTGAGGCAGATGAGTGACTGGCTGTCTGTGCTGCCGAGTGTGGCAGATGAGTATCTCTCTGTCTCTGCTGCAGAGTGAGGCAGATGAGTGTCTCTCTGTCTCTGCTGCAGAGTGAGGCATATGAGTGACCGTGCTGCCGCGAAGTATGGTAGATGAGTGATTGGCTGTCTCTGCTGCAGAGTGAGGCAGATGAGTGACTGGCTGTCTGTGCTGCCGAGTGTGGCAGATGAGTGTCTCTCTGTCTCTGCTGCAGAGTGCGGCAGATGAGTGTCTCTCTGTCTCTGCTGCAGAGTGTGGCAGATGAGTGACTGTGCCGTGGAGAATGGTTGATGAGTGGTTGGCTGTCTCTGCTGCAGAGTGAGGCAGATGAGTGACTGGCTGTCTGTGCTGCCGATTGTGGCAGATGAGTTTCTCTCTGTCTCTGCTGCAGAGTGAGGCAGATGAGTGACTGGCTGTCTGTGCTGCCGAGTGCGGCAGATGAGTGTCTCTCTGTCTCTGCTGCAGACTGAAGCAGATGAGTGACTGTGCCACGGAGTTTGGTAGATGAGTGATTGTCTGTCTCTGCTGCAGAGTGAGGCAGATGAGTGTCTCTCTGTCTCTGCTGCAGAGTGAGGCAGATGAGTGACTGTGCCGCGGAGTATGGTAGATGAGTGATTGGCTGTCTCTGCTGCAGAGTGAGGCAGATGAGTGTCTCTCTGTCTCTGCTGCAGAGGGAGGCTGATGAGGGACTGTGCCGTGGAGTACGGTAGATGAGTGATTGGCTGTCTCTGCTGCAGAGTGAGGCAGATGAGTGACTGGCTGTCTGTGCTGCCGATTGTGGCAGATGAGTTTCTCTCTGTCTCTGCTGCAGAGTGAGGCAGATGAGTGTCTCTCTGTCTCTGCTGCAGAGTGAGGCAGATGAGTGACTGTGCCGCGGAGTATGGTAGATGAGTGATTGGCTGTGTCTGCTGCAGAGTGAGGCAGATGAGTGACTGGATGTCTGTGCTGCCGAGTGCGGCAGATGAGTGTCTCTCTGTCTCTGCTGCAGAGTGAGGCAGATGAGTGTCTCTCTGTCTCTGCTGCAGACTGGGGCAGATGAGTGACTGTGCCGCGGAGTATGGTAGATGAGTGGTTGTCTGTCTCTGCTGCAGAGTGAGGCAGATGAGTGTCTCTCTGTCTCTGCTGCAGAGTGAGGCAGATGAGTGACTGTGCCGCGGAGTATGGTAGATGAGTGATGGGCTGTCTCTGCTGCAGAGTGAGGCAGATAAGTGTCTCTCTGTCTCTGCTGCACAGTGAGGCAGGTGAGTGACTGTGCCGCAGAGTATGGTAGACAAGTGATTGGCTGTCTCTGCTGCAGAATGAGGCAGATGAGTGACTGGCTGTCTGTGCTGCCAAGTGTGGCAGATGAGTGTCTCTCTGTCTCTGCTGCAGAGTGAGTCAGGTAAGTGTCTCTCTGTCTCTGCTGCAGAGTGAGGCAGATTAGTGACTTTGCCACGGAGTATGGTAGATGAGTAATTGGCTATCTCTGCTGCAGAGTGAGGCAGATGAGTGACTGGCTGTCTGTGCTGCCGAGTGCGTCAGATGAGTGTCTCTTTGTCTCTGCTGCAGAGTGAGGCAGATGAGTGTCTCTCTGTCTCTGCTGCAGACTGAGGCAGATGAGTGACTGTGCCGCGGAGTATGGTAGATGAGTGATTGTCTGTCTCTGCTGCAGAGTGAGGCAGATGAGTGTCTCTCTGTCGCTGCTGCAGAGTGAGGCAGATGAGTGACTGTGCCGCGGTGTATGGTAGATGAGTGATTGGCTATCTCTGCTGCAGAGTGAGGCAGATGAGTGACTGGATGTCTGTGCTGCCGAGTGCGGCAGATGAGTGTCTCTCTGTCTCTGCTGCAGTGTGAGGCAGATGAGTGTCTCTCTGTCTCTGCTGCAGAGTGAGGCAGATGAGTGACTGGCTGTCTGTGCTGCCGAGTGCCGCAGATGAGTGTCTCTCTGTCTCTGATGCAGAGTGAGGCAGATGAGTGTCTCTCTGTCTCTGCTGCAGAGTGAGGCAGATGAGTGACTGTGCCGCGGAGTATGGTAGTTGAGTGATTGGCTGTCTCTGCTGCAAAGTGAGGCAGATGAGTGACTGGCTGTTTGTGCTGCAGAGTGGGGCAGATGAGTGTCTCTCTGTCTCTGCTGCAGAGTGAGGCAGATGAGTGTCTCTCTCTGTCTCTGCTGCAGAGTGAGGCAGATCAGTGACTGTGCTGCGGAGTATGGTAGATGATTGATTGGCTGTTTCTGCTGCAGAGTGAGGCAGATGAGTGACTGGCTGTCTGTGCTGCCGAGTGTGGCAGATGAGTATCTCTCTGTCTCTGCTGCAGAGTGAGGCAGATGAGTGTCTCTCTGTCTCTGCTGCAGAGTGAGGCATATGAGTGACTGTGCCACGGAGTATGGTAGATAAGTGATTGGCTGTCTCTGCTGCAGAGTGAGGCAGATGAGTGACTGGCTGTCTGTGCTGCCGAGTGTGGCAGATGAGTGTCTCACTGGCTCTGCTGCAGAGTGAGGCAGATGAGTGTCTCTCTGTCTCTGCTGCAGAGTGTGGCAGATGAGTGACTGTGCCGCGGAGAATGGTTGATGAGTGGTTGGCTGTCTCTGCTGCAGAGTGAGGCAGATGAGTGACTGGCTGTCTGTGCTGCCGATTGTGGCAGATGAGTTTCTCTCTGTCTCTGCTGCAGAGTGAGGCAGATGAGTGTCTCTGTCTCTGCTGCAGAGTGAGGCAGATGAGTGACTGTGCCGCGGAGTATGGTAGATGAGTGGTTGTCTGTCTCTGCTGCAGAGTGAGGCAGATGAGTGTCTCTCTGTCTCTGCTGCAGAGTGAGGCAGATGAGTGACTGTGCCGTGGAGAATGGTAGATGAGTGATTGGCTGTCTCTGCTGCAGAGTGAGGCAGATGAGTGTCTCTCTGTCTCTGCTGCAGAGTGAGGCAGATGAGTGACTGTGCCACAGAGTATGGTAGATGAGTGATTGGCTGTCTCTGCTGCAGAGTGAGGCAGATGAGTGACTGGCTGTCTGTGCTGCCGAGTGCGGCAGATGAGTGTCGTCCTGTCTCTGCTGCAGAGTGAGGCAGATGAGTGACTGTGTTGCAGACTGAGGCGGGTTAGTGACTGCTGGACATGGCCCTTCTTAAAGGAATTTACCCCAAACCCTTTTGTTTTTTTCTCCTAATCTTTGCCGACTCTATCAGCATGACCATAGTACTCTGTGCACCTTCCCCCTGTGCTGTAGAGGAAGGTGCACATAATTACTCGCCCGCATCAGGCAGGGGGTGCGTATGTGATGGGTTTAGGTACTGTATCTCCATGCGCCCCGCAACCAGGTGCACCACATACCAGGGTGGGTACGGCAAGAGCTAGTAGTGGGACAAGACCCCTGCCATTTGAAGGCCGGTGGGATAGACTGGAGAGAGAGGTTTTGGCACATAGCCTCTTGAGGCCAGATCATTGCCCTACTCAAGATTAAGATCTGCATTCACCGGCCCCATGGCAGACAGGCCTGGAATTTAGGGGAGACATCTGTGGTTCAAAAGGAAACCCCTTAAACCACCTCTAACTTCAAAGACACACAAAAGTATAACTGCTGGTGCCATCCAGCATCAAAGGGGGATATAAGCTTGAGGGGACGCGGGACCAGAGAATCCGGACTGCGTGGTGCACATCGCCAGAGGACTCTGTTGTGTACATGGAGGAATACTGCACATGAAGGGGACCGTGTGCCCTCTCTGAATAGTAGTTGGCCTGAGCCAAAGACCTGCTGAAGTGTGGCGCCCTGAAGTGTGCTCTCCAAGGGCCCGTTGGTGGGCCTCCTGTTCTCCTGGAGATCGCAGGGACATCAATGATCTCCTGCGAGGGATCTACACCATCTACTTGTGACATCTGGAGAGCGGTGCTCTCTCAAGTTTCACATCGGCAACTGAATCCCCTGGGATAGAGCGGGGTGAGCCTAGAACTAAGACTTGTTTCTGGAAATCAGATTGTCTAGTGAAGAGCCCCAGAAATCTTGCCTGCATCTAAGGCGTGTGGTTCCCGTACTCCAGGGACCCTGACAGTCATTAGTGTCCAGTTGGTGGTGAGTGGATTCACTGGTTGTGGGACCCTGCTTGGCCAATTTTGTCGATTGGGCTGCATTGAGCTCGTGTGACACACCGCCTGCATGCTCATTCCGTGCGGTGTCAGGTACACAGGGTGCGACCCTCGGAAGTGGCTGTGTATCCATAGTAGTGCCTCATTTCTACCTCATGTGGCTCTGCTGAACTTGTGTGCACAACGGGACTGCTCTGGTGTAACCTGTATCATTGTGCGCTGGACATTGTGCCTCCTGTCTTGGGAGGTACGGAATTTGACGCTCTTCATTGGGATTGACTGGAATTGCCTGGTGCAGCTCATCTCAACGTGCACTGGTCATTGTGCCTCATTTCAAGAGAGGAACGGAATTTGGAACTCTTTGTGTTTGAGACCTTAAGTGTTTAGTGCGACCCATACCAACATGCACCGGACGCTGTACCCTGATTGCCTAGGCACGACCCTGATCAACATGTACCTGTTGTGGTGCCTCCTCCAATTGCGAGGCTCCTCCCTGTGTTACTCCCCTTTCATCAGTATTTCCCCTTTGACCCTCGTTGTGGCAGAACAACAGCCCTCTCCACTCTTGGCCCACCCGAAGACATCTTGGCACCAGGTAGAAGCGACTGGGTTGAAGGAACACTTACGAGACTGTTGGAAGCAGGTCAAGAGACTACATGAGAATTGTTTTTTGAGAACTGTGGTTGAACTACCGGAGTGGCTACTAAACTCCCCTTGTTTATGTCTGCCTCCTAATAAAAACTTGCTACATATCCCCTCCTGCTCCCAGATTAAGTGTGACTTTGGCCTTGTGCGGCCTAGTATCCAGGAGGAAGGGCTGGTTTCTTCCATCCGAGGGTATGGGACAAACGGGGTGAACTAGAGGGTGGAGAGAAGCTGGTGCCATGGAATCTGCATACCAGTAACACCGAATTTGGGTGTTGAGTGCATGTGTGTGCGAGAGGGTTCTGTACGGACTGAGCTGGTGCCTGTTACACCGTGTAGTGGTGCGGAGTAAGTGTGTGGGAGGGAGTGATAGTCAGCAGACCACCTGTGACTCATGAGGCCAGCAGTGCCACTGCATACGTTGGTTTCATGCCATAAATACAATATATTTGACATTGGGTGTACCCATGTGGTTCTGACCCACGGTGCTGCTAAAAAGTGTTCTAGTTTCTTGTATGTACATATTTGTGATATTGTTGTGACCCGGGGTGTACCCTATAATTGTGTGGGACTGTTTTATCAGAGTTGCTAGGGTGGGGCTGGGGTGGGCAGTAGGTTGCATCGCATTAGGGTCCTCTCTGTCTGTGAGGGAGGGGTTATATTAGGAATTGTCCTACAGTGTGCATACTTTTGATATCATAACAATACGAGTGGGCCTAGAACTGCTAGTAATATTTCCAAATGCGTTTTATGACAAAATTCGATCATTTTATTCTTATAATGATTGAATGTGAGTGTTGAATATATATGTTATTTACATACATCCATGTTTGAAGTCTTTGGGATGCTCTGTGTATTTATCTCGAGTGACTGCTGTGCCTTTGCTTTACTCATTCCCTCTAAGGGAAGCTTGATTGGTCAGTGCCAAGCTCCATAGGGTGAGTGCAGGTTATACAGCAAGTGTAATCACCCACCCTCGACGGGAATAGTAGGTTCTGCCTGGCTGGGGGCATCTCTTCAGCCAACCAGAAAGTACCAGTTCCAACAATGGTGTCTGTGTTGCATAGCGAGGTAGATGAGTGACTGTCTCTTCTGCAGAGTGAGGCAGACGTGTCACTGTCTGTCTCTGCTGTAGAGTGAGGCAGCTGAGCGTCTGTGCTGCAGAGTGGGGCAGATGAGTGATTGTCTCTGCTGTAGAGTGAGGCAAGTACGTGACTGTGTTGCAGACTGTGACAGCTGAGTAGCTGTGCTGCAGAGTGAGGCAGATGAGTGACTATCTGTCTCTGCTATAGAGTGAAGCAGATGAGTCACTGTCTGTGTTGCAGAGTAAGGCAGATGAAGAACTCTGTCTCTGCTGCCAAGTGAGGCAGATGCGTGCCTGTGCTGCAGAGTGAGGCAGATCCTCCACTCTTCTAGTAATGGTTCTCCACAGATGATGGTCCTCCACTCCTCTAGTGAAGGTTCTCTGCAGATGATGGTCCTTCACTCTTCTGGTGATGGTTCTCCGCAGATGATGGTCCTCCACAGTTCTAGTGAAGGTTCTCGGCAGATGATGTTCCTCCACTCTTCTATTGATGGTTCTCCGCAGATGATGGTCCTCCACTCTTCTAGTGAAAGTTCTCGGCAGATGAAGGTTCTTCACTCTTCACTCATCTAGTGAAGGTTCTTGGTAGATGATGGTCCTCCACTCTTCTATTGATGGTTCCCCGCAGATGATGGTCCTTCACTCTTTTAGTGAAGGTTTTTGGCAAATGATGGTTCTTCACTCTTCTACTGAACATTCTCAGCAGATGATGGTCCTTCACTCTTCTAGTGAAGGTTCTCGGCAGATGATGGTCCTCCACTCTTCTAGTAATGGTTCTCTGCAGATGATGGTCCTTCACTCTTCTAGTGAAGGTTCTCGGAAGATGATGGTCCTTCCCTCTTCTAGTGGTGGTTCTCTGCAGATGCTGGTCCTTCACTCTTCTAGTGAAGGTTCTCAGCAGACGATGGTCTTTCACTCTTCACTCTTCTAGTAAAGGTTCTCGGCAGATGATTGTCCTTCACTCTTCTAGTGAAGGTTCGTGGCAGATGATGGTCCTGCACTCTTCACTCTTCTAGTGAAGGTTCTTAGCAGATGATGGTCCTCCACTCTTCTAGTAAAGTTTCTCGGAAGATGATGGTCCTTCACTCTTCTAGTGAAGGTTCTCGGCAGATGATGGTCCTTCACACTTCTAGTGAAGTTTCTCAGCAGATGATGGTCCTTCACTCGTCTAGTGATGGTTCTCAGGAGATGATGGTCCTTCACTCTTCTAGTGATGGTTCTCGGCAGATGATGGTCCTTCACTCTTCTAGTGAAGGTTCACTGCAGATGATGGGCCTCCACTCTTCTAGTGATGGTTCTTGGCAGATGATGGTCCTTCACAATTCTAGTGATGGTTCTCTGCAGATGATGGTCACTCACTCTTCTAGGTATGGTTCTCGGCAGATGATGGTCCTTCACTCTTCACTCTTCTAGTGAAGGTTCTCAGCAGATGATGGTCCTCCACTGTTCTAGCAATGGTTCTCTGCAGATGGTGGTCCTTCACTCTTCTAGTGAAGGGTCTCTGCAGATGATGGTCCTCCACTCGTCTAGTGATGGTTCTCGGCAGATGATGGTCCTTCACTCGTCTAGTGATGGTTCTCGGCAGATGATGATCCTTCACTCTTCTAGTGATGGTTCTCTGCAGATGATGGTCCTCCACTCGTCTAGTGATGGTTCTCGGCAGATGATGGTCCTCCACTCGTCTAGTGATGGTTCTCGGCAGATGATGGTCCTTCACTCGTCTAGTGATGATTTTCAGGAGATGATGGTACTTCACTCTTCTAGTGAAGGTTCTCGGCAGATGATGGTCCTTCACTCTTCTGGTGAAGGAGAGTGAAGGTTCTCGGAAGATGATGGTCCTTCACTCTTCACTCTTCTAGTAAAGGTTCTTGGTAGATGCTGATCCTTCACTCTTCTAGTGATGGTTCTCGGCAGATGATGGCCCTTCACTCTTCTAATGAAGGTTCTCTGCAGATGATGGTCCTCCACTCTTCTAGTGATGGTTCTCAGCAGATGATGGTCCTTCACTCTTCTGATGTTGGTTCTCTGCAGATGATGGTCCTCCACTCGTCTAGTGATGGTTCTCGGCAGATGATGGTCCTCCACTCGTCTAGTGATGGTTCTCGGCAGATGATGGTCCTTCACTCGTCTAGTGATGGTTTTCAGGAGATGATGGTACTTCACTCTTCTAGTGAAGGTTCTCGGCAGATGATGGTCCTTCACTCTTCTGGTGAAGGAGAGTGAAGGTTCTCGGAAGATGATGGTCCTTCACTCTTCACTCTTCTAGTAAAGGTTCTTGGTAGATGCTTATCCTTCACTCTTCTAGTGATGGTTCTCGGCAGATGATGGCCCTTCACTCTTCTAATGAAGGTTCTCTGCAGATGATGGTCCTCCACTCTTCTAGTGATGGTTCTCAGCAGATGATGGTCCTTCACTCTTCTGATGTTGGTACTCAGCAGATGATGATCCTTCACTCTTCACTCTTCAAGTGAAGGTTCTCAGCAGATGATGGTCCTTCGCTCTTCCAGTGAAGTTTCTCAGAAGATGATGGTCATTCACTCTTCTAGTGATGGTTCTCTGCAGATGCTGGTCCTTCACTCTTCTAGTGAAGGTTCTCAGAAGACGATGGTCCTTCACTCTTCACTATTCTAGTGAAGGTTCTCGGCAGATGATGGTCCTTCACTCTTCTAGTGATGGTTCGTGGCAGATGATGGTCCTTCACTCTTCACTCTTCTAGTGAAGGTTCTCGGCAGATGATGGTCCTTCACTCTTCTAGTGAAGGTTCTCGGCAGATGATGGTCCTTCCCTCTTCTAGTGGTGGTTCTCTGCAGATGCTGGTCCTTCACTCTTCTAGTGAAGGTTCTCTGCAGACGATGGGCTTTCACTCTTCTAGTAAAGGTTCTCGGCAGATGATTGTCCTTGACTCTTCTAGTGAAGGTTCGTGGCAGATGATGGTCCTCCACTCTTCTAGTAAAGGTTCTCGGAAGATGATGGTCCTTCACTCTTCTAGTGAAGGTTCTCGGCAGATGATGGTCCTTCACACTTCTAGTGAAGTTTCTCAGCAGATGATGGTCCTTCACTCGTCTAGTGATGGTTCTCAGGAGATGATGGTCCTTCACTCTTCTAGTGATGGTTCTCGGCAGATGATGGTCCTTCACTCTTCTAGTGAAGGTTCACTGCAGATGATGGTCCTCCACTCTTCTAGTGATGGTTCTTGGCAGATGATGGTCCTTCACTCTTCTAGTGAAGGTTCTCAGCAGATGATGGTCCTCCACTGTTCTAGCAATGGTTCTCTGCAGATGGTGGTCCTTCACTCTTCTAGTGAAGGGTCTCTGCAGATGATGGTCCTCCACTCGTCTAGTGCTGGTTCTCGGCAGATGATGATCCTTCACTCTTCTAGTGATGGTTCTCTGCAGATGATGGTCCTCCACTCGTCTAGTGATGGTTCTCGGCAGATGATGGTCCTCCACTCGTCTAGTGATGGTTCTCGGCAGATGATGGTCCTTCACTCGTCTAGTGATGGTTTTCAGGAGATGATGGTACTTCACTCTTCTAGTGAAGGTTCTCGGCAGATGATGGTCCTTCACTCTTCTGGTGAAGGAGAGTGAAGGTTCTCGGAAGATGATGGTCCTTCACTCTTCACTCTTCTAGTAAAGGTTCTTGGTAGATGCTGATCCTTCACTCTTCTAGTGATGGTTCTCGGCAGATGATGGCCCTTCACTCTTCTAATGAAGGTTCTCTGCAGATGATGGTCCTCCACTCTTCTAGTGATGGTTCTCAGCAGATGATGGTCCTTCACTCTTCTGATGTTGGTTCTCAGCAGATGATGGTCCTTCACTGCCTGAATGGTCCGGATCTCACGCCAATGGGCAGCCAGTCATAACTCTTAAGACATTCCCATTTCACAGGCCCCCCCGTGACATAATCTCTGCTATGATTTAAGAACACTTGTGCTTATGTGAAACTGCTTCTTTCATGAAATAGCGCCTTTTAGGAAGTGTGGTACTAGGAAATGATTGAGGCACTACCCCTGTCAGCAGCTGGAATTACACTGAGGAGCCCTGTGCAGTGTTTTATGCCACTCAACTGAAAAGCAACACTGTTTGTTTACATGAAAATTCTGCGATATTCTACATAGTTCCTGAATGGGTGAAAATCAGCACGTCACGCTGCTCACGCTGATTTTTAGCTCCGGCAGCTTGCTCCGTACTGCAAAACCAGCTTGAACAGCAACACGCGGTGGGCCAGAGGGCGCTGCTTCTTTGCTGCCTCTTGAGTAGATTTTCTACTGGAGCGGCAGCTTTCTTACTGCGAACAGACGCTGCTGCCCGCGACCACTCATGTTAAGAAAATCTCACAGGTGCCCTCCTTGCGCCTGAAAAACAAGCTAGGGACGCCAATTCTCACACATGCTCATCAACTTACCATTGGCGAAATATGCGCTAGAAAAAGCTCCACCACACGATGGTTGGTGGAGTTTGGCTGGAAGTCCGCGTTACAAGCGTATGGCTGTATGGACAAAATTCATCGAACTCTGCCGGTGGAACAGAGTTTATTGCCCACCCCTAATCTCAGTGTGCGGGGTGAGAAAAGACCATGAATGCAGTGGCGGCCCCTCCGCTATAGCGGAGGAGCGCCGCCCCACTGCTTTTAAGCAGTTCGAAGTAGATACATAAAATGATAATAACTTTGAGTTAATATTATTTTATGCTTGTGCTGCTTTGCGGGTGGGTGGGTGGGCGGGGCTGCTCTGCTTTCAAAGCAGGGGAGGAGTGGTTAGTCAGTGGGGCCTGGCTTTGCTGTATGTTCCTCGAGTTCGATGAGGAGGGCAGGAGTAGAGACGCGGGACCCGGCAGCAAGGTAAGTTTATTTTATTGTATTCATTTTTTAAATATTGCTCAAAACCCCACACGCGACCCCCATGCGCCTGCCCCTGCCACCCACAAGCAATGCCGGCCACCACTGCATGTATGAGGCAGCTGGAAAACACATGCACTCTCATGGAGAGCTTAACACAAAAGAAAAAAGAGGTTCTTGAAAAGTAAGCAGTGGAATCAGCAAAGGCAACCAATCAAAACTGATGTAGAGAGGAAATGCTCCATGGCATGGACAAACACAAGATTGACAAGCTGGGACACGAATAAGAAGCAGGCAAATAAGAGTGACAAGGAAAGTTAACCAATGGCAAGCAATGGGCGGGCTCCAGTCCCCTGTATGTTCTTTATGAGCCACAATGTGTCTTGCAACAGACAGCCCCGTCTTGTTTTCTCCACCATGTAAAAGAGTGAACCTGAATCTGTGATGATGACATCAGCCGCACTCCCATTGGCTGCAGAGAAGTGAGGGAGGACGGGTGGAAATGCTGGCATTAAACTCCACAGACTAATCAGAACTGAAGGCTGCACAGTTTGCCTCCGGTTATCAGCTAGAAATCCCTTCTAGGCGCTTTTCCTAATCTTTCCTCACTTACTGCCTTTTTTGGCACCCGAGGCACTGGAAATGCTACTTAAAGGGGTGACCACTCCACCTCTGCGTCATCCCACGGAGGGGATAGGTGATGGTGGTGGGGGGGGTGGGTCAGCCTCTTCTCTCTGAGGGAGCTTGAAGGTGGTCTGTAGTGAGGAGGAAGTGGAGTGGGCCATCACGCATATATCGAGTGTTGTCAGTAAGAGAGATTGTGTCACTCCAAGTCTCACGCAAGGGGTGGGAACACGACACTCCCAGGCAGGCCACCAACATGGGAATGTGGCACAAAGGCAGCCAGTGGCATGCTACAGTGTGGCCGCTGGGGGGCAGTAGAGGTAAGTGTAAGTTTCCCTGTGAAGCGTGTGCCCCGTGTAAACACCAGGCTGGGGAGGCTTCTGTGGGGGAAGGGTGAAGGCCTCGGACCCAGGTCACGTGCCACTGACCCAAGTGACCGGGTATATCAGGGGTACTCTAGTGTAGGGGTCTCCGCCCTTTATTTCATGTTGTATTATAGTTATTCTCTTATTGGTATTCACCGATCACTCCCTCGCACAGCTTCTTATTTCAACGACTGGTGTTCACACAAATTACAAACGTAGAGAAGATAGGCGAGAACCTAGAAAATGAAGCCTGTTCAGCAAATAACCACATTTTAGGCCTTTTCCAGCTGTGCTCTGTGCATCAAAGATGAGTTTAACCAACTCGGGAACTAGCGGGGGGGGGGGGGTGGGAGAGGACTACCACCGCTAAAGGAATGAAGACAAGAAAATACCTGGAAGTGACGGGTGGGAGCACTGGTAATTCCTAGGGCCACATTCCAGCCCATCGTTTTTCGGCCCATAAGGCCACCTTGGATGGGAACCAGTTATATGCAAATGAGTCGTGACCCTGCTCTTCATGGGAACAGTCCAGCCTGACCTGCTGGGCCAGGTCCTCCTTTAACCGGAACACAAGCGGCATAAGACCGGTGTCGGCCTCATACAGCGAAAGTTGCCGAAAGGAGAGATTGGTTGACATGAAAGGCTGACACGAGGTCTTATATGGGTACTCTAAACTCACCCCATCCATGAACTTCCTTGGGTCATCCAGTCAGTGCTTAATTTGAGCAGGTAGTTTCCGATGCTTGGTGTTGGCACCAGGCCCGGTTCTAGCGGTTGGGCCGGGTGGGTCAGGCCCACCCAAACATGCGCCTGGCCCACCCAAGCAGGAGCCTTGGCCCTCGCAGTGAGGGCTTGAAGGCAGGCGCACAAGGCATTGGGCTCAAAGGGCTGTCTGTGTGTGTGCGCGCCCAGGCTGAGACAGCTTCCCGGGGGCGCACACACACAGACAGCTTTTGAGGTTATCGCAGCCGCACCCAAGTACTTCACAGGTCTTTAAAAGACCATTTACATGTTAACGAGGGTTTGTTTATTTTTTCACCCCTTCATCTCCACATGGCGAAAGGGACAAATCCTTTCTTTGGCCGCAGTAACCTTTGCCTACTGTCCTGCTGCGTGGATATTTCTTTTTCTATGCAAAACAGGAGAAAAGAAGTTTGTTTATTCCTATTCACCTTTCCGGACCCCTGCAGCTGCTTATCACATCAGGCTGTAACACAAAGTTTGACTCATGGAGTAGGTAAGAGAATGTGTCACTATTTATTTTTCTTTTAAAATCTGCACAGGCCAGCAGGACACATACTTCGTGTGTGCTTCATTTAAACCGTTTTTATCATAATCATGGCCGATGCATGACAACAATAAGACAATACAAAATGCCCAGATAACGCTGGTGATTACTGATCCTGCAGGAGAGCAATCATTTGTCTGTTAGTAGTTTTTAAATGCAGATGAACTGTATTTTATGTGGAAGCTCAGTGGGTTACTGCCTTTGTCACAGAGATCCTTGTGCTACTTGCAGTTCAGAAGTTACAATCCTAACATAGGACAGTGACCAATGAACTGTCATCAAAGAGCTGCATGCAAACATGAATGGTATAGTTAGAACTTCCTCAGTCTTTCATTATTCTAATGCTGCTAAAATGAGTATGTTTGGGCGGATATATATTTTTATCAGTTAAGCTGACCCCCATGGAATACTCTTTAAATCCTAAGGTTGTGTTTCCCCAGACCAAACCCTCTCAAAATATACTGCCCACCAGTATGGATGACATGTGATTCCTACACCTTGTAATCCTCATTGCCTTATGTGACATTCCCTGTAGACTGATTTACATACTTGTATAATTCATTGTCTCTGTATAATGTGTGCGTGGTGTAAAGTACTGACACACACTACACTGATATGAGTAGCGCTGTACAACAAATGAAATGCATATGAGAGAGAGGCTATGCAGCGATGAGGGGCACTGGTGGAGGGTGACAGCAGGGCTTGAGTCGGGGTACCACGCAGGTGGACGGTGTACCCCCACTTATTTTACCGGGAGCTCGATAACTGGAGCAAATGGAGCCACACATTCATTCTTTGGCCTCTCTGGGGCAAGATCGGAGCTCATTCAGAATGCTGCTCACGCGCTGGCTTCTCTGATGCAATGGCATCTAAGGGGTGAGTGAGGGGAGGCAATGAGTCTGATGGTGCAAGCCACCTTTCGTGACGTCACTTCCTGTCGTGACATCAGCGGCCCCCGCTTCTTTTTTTAGGACTTGTGCCCTGGGTGACAGTGAGGGAATCTGAAGAAGAGGTCATGGGGTGGAGGGGGAGCTAGGGAGAGATGAGGGGCACTGGTGGAGGGTGGTAGTGAGGGAGTCCGAGGAGTAGGTCATGAGGTGGAGGTGCTATGGGGAGATGAGGGGCACTTGTGGCGTGAGGCAGTGAGGGAATCTGAGAAGGAGGTCAATAGGGGGGCCAAGGAAGGTGGATGGTGGTAGTAAAGGTATTTACGGAGAGATAGGTTATTAGTGTGGCGCCAAAAAAGACTTTTGCATTAGCGCTAAAGCCGGCCCCGTCATGGCCTTTCTGTTTTTGTTTATTTAATTAGCAGTCGGGTCATAAGGGATACTGTGGAACATACTTTAAAGTGCGTGCTAATTATATTTACTGCTATGTTCAATGTTTTAAGTTTGAAGGTGATTTTACTAATGTTTTTACCGGGAAAAATGAAAGATGGTGCCTGATAGAGGGCTGAGGCCCAAGGTCAGCTGTGCGATAAGGTGCACTGGAGAGGGGTGGTAGAAAAGTGGATAATCAAGCCTGTAAGGGAGTGCGTTGCAGAGTCCGAGGTCAGGTGGAGGTAGTAATGAAGAGGGATTCTCCCTGAAGGCTCGCACAGAGGGAGCCCAAGTAGTGTCACTTGCCTGATACTCCCACCTCAGAAACCTCCTCTTCCCATCAAAGGAACATTACATGGAAAAAACACTTTTTGAGAGTGATAATATTTAGAAAGAGATTTGGAAAAGAGTGCGTTTTACTGGGCCTTGTAAAACTAAGAAGAGATAAAGGAGGGCCCTGAAGCAGGCCTGCCTAAACATATATGCGACAAACCGAGCCCGCAGTGGCCCACCCAAATGCACCCTTGGCGCACCCAAATAAAAATTCCTGGAGCCGGGCCTGGTTGGCACTTAATTGTCAACACTAGCACTTATAACAGTCTGCCACATCATGGCGCTGTTTGTCTAATATAGAGACGAGCAAAGCAACAGTTGTTTTTAATTCAATATACCTTAAATGGCTACTACCTACCTTCCAAGAAATTGATATAGCTTTGGGGGCCTTGGAGGAGAGGGATGCTCAGTAGAAGTGTTGGCACTGGCGTTGGCAGCATTGCAGGGACTGTAAGTGGTGCAAGCTGCAGTGGCCTCGTGACAAGGGCCCCAGCACTTATTTTTTCACAAATTAAGCACTGCATCCAGCTATGAAAGCCAAGCAGCTGTGTCCTGTTACCCGGTCCGTATCCTGGTCTCTCTACCTGCGGGTAGACAAGTCTCTTGAGCAGTTTTACCAAGAGGGAGTTGTTGTGGGGGGGCTAATGAAGGGTGGTTTAATTACCTGCTTCTCCACACTCGAAGAGGTCTGCTCCACTCATGGCCCGCTTCAGCCTCAGCCCCGCCTCCATGCGGCTGCTGGAATGGACGATCAGTTCTAGGTCCAGGTATGCGCAGAGCTCATTCACAATCCCAGCTGGACTGACATCCCTGGGTAAGGCTGAGGGATGGTGGCCAGAACTAGTTGCCGTAACTGACGAGGGCGTAGAATATTCCAGCAGGAGACGCCCCTCACCGGGGAAGCTCGGCTCCCAGGCTATGGGAACAGGATGGCCCTAATGTCCCACCCGGGAGAAACCTTTAGAAATACTCTCCCGGAAACGGGGAGGGGTCTCTCTTACTGAGCCTCTGGGAGAAGGGTGGGTCAGTGGCAGCTGAGCATTGCTGCGCAGGGATTACTCTGTATAGCGCCTTGAAGGGGTTCGAAGCTCCTCTGGTCGGTCTGGGTAGTATATTGCTTGGTCTTTGGGATTCAGGGGCGAGGTTTCCTCCTCCCCCTCTCGTGCTGCTGGGCTCCTCTGAGTAGCTCCGCAGTGGAGCGGGCGTCCCGTTTGCTTCGCTTTCCACTGCTCTCTCACACCTCTGAGCGGGTAAAGATCGGCGCCTCAGTGGCATCTCGTCAGTTACATCCAAGAGTGGGAGGAATCGGACCACAATTAGCGCCAGGAAGTGTGTGCTGTGTGTATGCTTTAGTCACACATAGAGACACAGCGCTGGGCGTTCATCACCCGGCGCATGTATTTCTTTTACTTTGCTTTTGTCTTAACATGTTGGGTTTCCTTCTCTTTTATGCTTAGAAAGTAAAGCCGCGCGCGCAAACAGGGCCTTTTAAAGATACAATGAAGGTATTGGGTGGAGCCCATCTCTGCAGCCGGGAATCAGTGAAGGCGCCAGAATTTGGCGGGAAGGCGCAGTACCGCCTGCGCCCGGCCGGGTTTGACATTCTGCAGGTATCTGAGGCGCGGGGAGGGCACATCACACACCTGGCTCCGGATCAGACACACATTTGAAATGGATATCAGACCAGCCCCTCGCGAGCGCATCCGGTCCTGGGAGTGGGACGTGTGTGCTGCATGTCAGAGCGTTGAAGGGCGCTCGTTAGAGGCTCGAAACTTGAAAGGAGGCCTCTCTGCTCCCAAGCAGACAGCATCGCAAGCGCCTTGGCGCCAAAGCCCGACTGCGCATTGCAAACATCTCGGCGCGGAAGCCGGAACGTGGCCTCCCTCACCGGCTCCCGCGCCGCCTTCTCTTCCCGCCTCCTTGTGGAGGGTGAACGCTTGGATTACTTGCTGGTAATCTTCATTACTCCGATTCTTCCTCACTTGTCCCATTACCGCCTCTGCACCTTGCTGGCCCGATCCCATCACCACTAGGTCCAAAGCAGACCAGGCCACTCACAGAAAGGGAGCACATGTCACCCATTCAACAACCCTCCCTAAGTGTGCATTCATATTTCCAAAACATACGTATCGCAATACAAACTAATTTCCGTAGCTAAATGACTTTATTTCAGTAACCGGCACTCTTAATAACACAAGTAGCCGAACGATAGCTCAGACTTTTGGGCCATATTTGATCTGAAATGAGAAATGAACGTGAACGCGGAAGCCCAAGTGGCCGCCTTGCATACATCTGCTGCTGATGCCCGATCCCACTTTCACCAAGAGGTAGACATGCCCCTAGTGAGATGAGCTGTGATAGTAAAAGGATGTTTTTGCCCTGATAAGCTGAAGAATTGACTGCTTTGACCCATCTTGCCAGAGTTGACGAAGATTACTTCTCTCCCATTTTAACAGGACCAAAGTTAATGAGAAGACTCTCTGGCTGTCTATCTTCTACATGTCTTTTTAGTTAAATTGTCAGCATCTCATCTGGAGGGTGAAGAATAGAATCGGAGAACTTGTGTCAGTAACCAAGATGTTCTATGGAACCTCGAATTAACCTTCGGGAGAAATCATCGTCAAAAATCCTATCCTCAAAAACCCTAGGATAGGGGTGTCGACAAACTAATACGCCAGTCACCCCAGTCCTCCTTGCCCTGGTGATTGCACCCAAAAAAAGAACCCTGAAAGAAATGAACATCGATGATGCTGAGTCCAACGGCTCCAATAGTGGATCTTGGAGGTCCGAGAGGACCAAAGCAAGATCCCATGGTGGAAACGGGTTCTTTACCTTAGGGAGTAAAAAGCTGAGCCCTCTGAAGAGTCTTGACACTAAATGTTCAACATTGGACAGGATTCCCTAGGGTTCTCCAAAAGATTTAATAGATGCCCACTGCAACCCGAGGATGGCTAAGGACAATTCCTTTTCAAAGCCATCTTGTAAAAATTGTAGTATTTCATGAGCTGAAGTTAGTGACAAAGACATAGTAACACACCAGGACCTAAAGACGACCAATGGTGACTATGGGCCCTGTTTGATCATCCCCTTCTAGAGACCTGCAAAAAGTTAGCAACTGTAACATAAAGACCCGTATTCAGGAAGCCCTGATGATTCAGGGTAGGAGGAGACAATGGAAGTACCCAGCTCTGTTCCACCACCAGGTGACAAAGTAAAGGAGCTCAAGGCCTCCTTCTCCAGAGTGGAAGGACAATCACCATCTCCACCAGCTTCTTCAGAAGCCCTAAAGAACTCTTGGGATTCATGGAATTGGGGACAAAAGAGCCGAGAAGGTCATCCGGCCAATGACTGAATAGGGCATCCTCCCCTGCTGACTGAGGTTCTTGTAATCTCAATAGATATCTCGGGAGATGATTGTTGTGTTGATTGGCGAACAGGCCACCAAGAGGGACTCCCCACCTCTGGATATCTACTGAAATATTACCAGGTGAAGAATAAACATTTGTGAACTCAGGAATATTCTGATTAAGTATTCTGCTTCTCTATTTAAAGTCCCCTTGATATAAACTTCTCTCAGGCCGAGTAAATTGTGCTTGCCCCACTAACAAATCTGACATGTTAATTGATTTAGAGTGAAAGACCCTGCCCCAAACTGATGATTTAGATAGAATATATATAGCCACCCCGTTGTCTGTTCTTATCGGTAATGCCCTGCCTTGCAGATGGAGAGAAAAGGACTAAATCGCCCTCCAGACCACCTGTCACAAACACCTTGCTGCGTGCATTAAAACAGCTATTAAAAGTCCAACTCATCAGCATGTTTGTACCAATAATGCTCCAATGCTTAAACAAGATATGTTGTATTATTGTAATGTCTTTCTTTTTTGTGTGCTTTAACACTCATGCCAGTAAGGGGCTTCAGTATGTGACGCATTTGTTTGTGATGACATTGATGACTCATTTGCTGTTGCCCTTTGGCAGTAGGTGTCAGTTCAGGAACATGCTCAAGTGACCGGCTGACCCTGATGACTCATAAGTTTGTGCTGACTCTGGTGACTTTGTTGTTGTTTCCCTTTGGCAGCCCTTCTATTTAAAGAGGTTGTGTCCTTTCAGCAGGGCTTGCTATTCATGTTTGGATTTGAAAGGAGATACCACATGGAGCAGCCAAACACCCAAGAGGTTTTCTCAATTTCAGAGAGCTCTTCCGGTCTTCCTATAGATCAATGCTGCACGTGTTTCCTGACAGCATGCTCTCTAACTTCGTGCAGTTCCCACTCACATTCTTCAGACGTTCAAATGAGGTATCGCCTTCCATCATTCCAGCAGAAATTCTTCTGGCAAATTTAGAAAAAACAGCACTCCTGTAAGGTGGCAAGCTGGGAGGGGCCCCTTTAGGTCTGCACTAGAGGTTGATGAAGGGAGATCGACCAACCACAACACAAAATAACACATTTGGAACTAACTCCTAGTTCCCCCTCAGTAGAGATTTGTCTTTGGATATATAGTAAGGGTGGGCGTAGTGGGCGTAGTGGGGCTACGTGAAGCAGCACGTAGTGTGCCCAAATCTACGCACACTACGCGCTTCGCGTAGCCCCACTACGTGCCACCCACCTCCCGCCCGCCCTTCTTTTAAATAATATCAGCAATATAAAATAAATTAAAGTAAAGCGACTTACCGTAAGCGCGGCGTCTCCGGGGCTCCCTCTTCTTCGTTTCTAATTTCTTCTGACAAATGCGCATGCGCGGACGCCCGCGCATGCGCATTTCTCGCGAGAAATGCGCATGCGCGGGTGTCCGCGCATGCGCATTTGCCAGAAGAAATTAGAAACAGAAAGAGGGAGCCCCGGAGACGCCGCGCTTACGGTAAGTCGACTTACTTTAATTTATTTTTCATTGCTTATATTATTAAAAGGAGGGCAGGCGGGAGGTGGGTGGCGGGTGGCAAGCAGCTACGCTTCGCCCTCGGCGTGTGCGTAGCGCTGCCCTGCTTCGCCTACTTCGGAAAGTGCGAAGCAGGCAGCGCTACGTACACTACGTGGGCGAAGCGTAGTGCTACGCCCGGGGTTAATATATAGACTTGTTTTATTAACTCGCAATGAACCTTAAAAAGAACTGTTGCAGCTTTTTATTCATGAATGTCAAGAACGTTGTGTTAATTAACATAAGAAACTGTAATTCTGGACTTTGCTCTCTTAGTGGGAGCAACCAGTGTTTTCTTGTGTGAAATGTAAAAAACATTCTTCATGAAATAAAACAAATAATAATCATTTTCCTTCCAGGTCTCCTTTCCTACAGTACCCACTCTAACTTCCCTTCCCCTCCTTTGGCCACATTGATGCTCTTGTGAAATATAAAACTCAGAGTCCGCGCTGCCAGAAGGATGGCATCTTGAGAGCATCGCTTCTATGGAACTGGGCCTGGCAGAATAGCAATCCCAACGGTATTTGTTACTCCTGAGCTGGGTTTTTTAAGAAGTCATCCATGGAGGAGTTGTGTAGAATACTTGTAAACATGCAGAAAGATCTGATGGCGGCCTGTACAGAAACCTCAGCTCTTTCAACTCAAGTGGCTCAAATCCAGAGTCATTTGAGTCTAGCTAAGGCCTCCCCGGTAACCCCAGTATTAGTAACTGCGGCATCAACTCCCCAGATGGTCTCAGTTACATTTGGCTCCACCAGGGAGGTTTTCAGGGGGGATGATTCAAACCCAGATCTTCCTTACTCAGGTGCAACTCCATTTTATGGTTCGGCCAGCAGCCTTTCTAGATGCAAAGTCACATATAGCCTTTGTGATCACGTACCTGAGTGTGGATGCAGCTGCTTGGGTTGTAGCCTTGGTAAATTCTGATTTCCCTCTTCTTTACAACTGGAGAGATTTTAAAAGGCAATTTGAGTAAATGTTTGATCGACATATTTCCACAGGGTCAGCCAATAGAGAGTTGTTAGATTTCGGAGAAGGAGGTAAGGAACTGGCAGGCATATATTGCACAGCTTAACTGCCTGATTGCTGAAACCAGCTGGCTGGAAGCGAATAATCCGCAGTGTTCCATCGAGGACTTAGAGACGAGCTAAAAGACATGATAGCTCAGACTGATCCTTAATCTCACAATTGGTTCAATTTGGTTGACCTTGTCTTATACTTAGACCATAGGCTATCCGTAGGTGAGAGGAGTCAGCCTGAAATTCGAGTCTTTCCTCACTGCAAGGAAGATTTGATCTCCTCATCAGGCATATGATTGTCAAATTAATCGGCTTCCTGGCTCTAAAATACAATGCAGTTTGATCTATACCCTCACAGAGCAAGAGAACATATACCTACAGAGTTACTCCAGCATGGATTTATTCGACCATCAAAATTTCTGGCAGCCTCACCTTTATTCTCTGTCAAATAAAGCAGTGGGGATCTTCAGTCCTGCATTGATAACAGGGTTCACAAGAACATCACTGTAAAGAACCAGTATCTCTTTTACTCATTCCAGTACTGTTGGATCAAGTTAAAGACGCTAACGTTTATACTGAACTTGATCATACCATTTGGTCTGCATTAAGCCCGGAGATGACTGGAAAATGGCTTTTCGTGGCCATTATGGGATGTTTGAGTAATATGTGATGCTGTTTGAACTATGTTTTGCTCCTGCAGCATTTCAATTTGTGGTCAATGATGTACTATGCAAATGTCTGGATATATTTGTTATAATATACATTGACATCATTCTTATCTATTCACAGTCCCTAAATGAGCACATCATCCATGTGAAAACTATCCTAACAACTTTCAGACAGCATAGCCAGTACAGTAAACGCACCAAATGTGAGTTTCACACCACCAAGGTGGAATTCTTAGGGATCCTCCTAATTCCTCAAGGCATCTCCATGGGTGAGAGTAAGATTAAGACCATTACAGATTGGCCACAACCTCAAAAGATGTCCAATATGTGTTGGGGTCTGCCAATTTTTATAGGAGGTTAATTGATAATTTGTCTTCTAGAGTGACGAGGCTTTTGAAGAGTTGAAAATGGCCTTCACTAGCACCCCAATTCTGTTTCATCCGGACTTGTCTAAAGCATTTATAGTTGAAGCAAATGCCTCTGATGGAGCCATTGGAACAATTCTTTCTCTGTGGGATTCTGATTACATCCTGTTGCTTATCTGTAAAAAAAAATCTTAAAAGCTGAAACAAACTACAGGCTATTCAACAGGCTTTCAAGGAATGGAGACATTATTTGCTTGGGGCCAAATTTACTTTTACAGTTTTTACTGACTACTGTGACCTCCAGTTTATCAGGTGTGACAAAGCACCATCACCCAGAGATTTAAGGTGGACCTTGTTCTTTGCAGAGTTCAATTTTAATATCACTTAATGCCATAAAAGTGATAACCAAAAATGGATGCTTTATCCCTATATTACCTTGAGGAGACAGAAACTATCAATCAATCACCACCCATGATTACCCCCCGGGGCAGAGTTCACGTAGCTGCACTACGTGAGGCCATGCAAAACGGCAAAAAAACTCCGCAATGCTACGCAGAGTTATGCGAGCATGCGGAGTTGCTTGTTCCGAATGCTCGCAAGATGTTTTTGGCGTTCGGCAACGCGGATTGCGTGTTCGGGGGGAATAACACACAAACTTCACCACGCGGTCGCCAATGGGCGCAGCCATCTTGTTTTCCTACTCTTCTTTGCATGGTTCTGTGGCCTGTTTCATCCCTCCCTAATCTTTTCAAACCTTTGTTTTTTGCACTTTTATTCTGATCTTTTTTATTTATAATCTATCCCTCTCTCTCCCTAAGTGTATAATTTGCATTTCCTTATAGCAGACGGGCCCTTTTCTCCGAGGTAGAGGTGGCTGTCCTTGTTTTTTTTTGTCCAGTGCCGCCTCCCCTTAACCTTGGCAGCAGGCGGCTGGCCAAGCTCCGGCTACGCTCCCCAGGAGTGTCACTGTCAATGGGCGAGGGTGCGCCGAGCAGTGTTTCGCTGCTCTGGGGTCCGGCTCACCCATAACCAGCTGACTCAACGGTGGTCAGACATCTTTGACCAGGAGAAGGACCTGCATGACCTGCTAGGTGTTGAGGTTGTGGGGCTTGGTGAGTAGCTAATTATAGTAGTATTGTGTGTTCTGTTCTGTGTTAGTGCAAATATTAATTTTTTCCGAAATAGCAAAAAGGCTGCTGCTTACATGCAGGAAAGTTACATTTAAAAATCTTAGATTATGTGATTGTTATTCTTCTAGACACTAGACAGGTGCTAGGCGCTACTAATCTTACCTGTTTGCAACTTTGCGCTCAGTTGGGCTGATTATGTAAGAGAATTTAGAGAACTTAAGTTAGGTAATGCTAGAGAGACTCCAGTCCTTTCCTTTGTCCTGTCACCTAGATAGTGGTGAATTGGTAGGTAGTTTAGTTACTTAGTATTAGATGGTAATATTTTTGCGTTATGCGTGCTGCTGACTCCAGTCCTTAGTGGAACCCTTTGTAGTTTGTTAGTGAGTGAGTAATATAGCAACTTATCAGCACATTAGCAGCAACCAACCAAAAATTTGGTGAATGCAATATGCATGCGTCCATCTATGCATTTTTGAGGACTAAATTAAATGGAAATGCAAACTTAATGAACAATTGGCCCGTCAAAGTGGGTTGATTCATTGATGATCTGATTTCAAATGAGATTGAAAGTCTTAGAAGAAGCAAATATATTTTTCAGCAATTGAATTCATTGCCAATGTCTCTGGAATAGGCGGGCTAGGCTAGTGGTACTTACTCACAGGTTTAGGATTCTGGAATCGGAATGGAACACTGGATTAGTAAATAATACCTAGACAGTCTGCGATACTACTACTAGTCGATCAGATTAGAGAAGTCAATTTAATTGCAATTGTTCTTTCCAGTCCAAACATGTTTTTAGAGAGCTAAAAAAAAATATTTTATTTGTTTCACACCAATCAATTTTTTTTTTCTATATTTTATCTTACATGATCAGCATCCAGTGGCAAGAAGACAATGGGGTCGTCTGTGGCGGGACTCAGAGCTGGAGATGCCCCCCAGGGCCAGGATCGCTCCTCTACTGAGTGCTCTGCTGCTGGCCCCAGTAAGTCCTCCTGTTGTTAATATTAATAAATATATTTCCCTAACTTTTACTGCACCTTATTTTTTCCGAACTATTATTTCCGTTTCCAAATTCTATTTTTGTTCTATCTGTTTTTACATTCTTGTTATCCCTGCCTTTAACTGCTTCTGACTCTGTACTACCGCTGTTAGTCTGTCTGTAGCTTGCCCAGTTGGCCACTCTTTATTTTTAAAAAGTTTTAAAACTCAGATTCACCAATAGCTCTAACCACTGAGTCCAGTCCTTTGGGTTTTCCTCTTTTTAATCTTTTTTTTTTTTTTTTTTTAAACCGTTTATTACAAAATTCAAAAAATATACAAAGATGGGCCTACAACCTTCAGGCCGGCCGCTAGCAAACAAAAGGAGCATATGATACACACAATGGAACGTGTGCTGCGGCAAAGGGAGATGCACAGGAGTTAGCAGCGTTGATAGCCACACCATCCGGACCCCACATAACGGTTTCTTTTTAACATAAATAACAACAAAAAACAAATCCACAAGGCAACCCACAATCGGAAACAGCAGCATGTGCTCCCCTAGAAGGGGGACCCTACCAATCCATAGGAGTATCAAGGGGGGGAAAAGGTCAGGACAGGGACTGGGTGGACTCAGTGCCCGGTACCGGAGAGATAAACCGGCTAAGGGGACGGGGCAAGCAATGGATCGGGCAATAACGGCGGGGCACAGATTCCCCCGCGGTAGGCGTTCCAGGGGCCCCATACTTTCACCCATGTCCCAGGCTTACCTCTCGCTACATACACCACCTTTTCCCGAAACATGCACCAGTCCATATTTTCCTTCCAGGCCGAAACAGTCGGGGACCTCTGGGAACCCCACAGTTGAGCAATATCGCCTCTTTTTAATCTTGAGAAGTTTTTTAACAATGTCCACCAACAAAATGCCCAACCTGATATTTTACTATTTTTGATAGGATAGGACATACTACTGTCCACTCTACTATAGTACCCAATTTGTAGTGATGTATGTGGTATATGTATGTATGTTTTGTATTTTCTCAATCTTGCTAGTGAAAAAAAAGAAATAGGGGGAGGCGTATATGCCATCTAAAAAATGTGTATTGTTTTTTCTAGGCATACCCACCACCAGTGCCGGGGCCAGCAGCAGGGCAGGGGACGCCAGCCAGGAGGGAACAGATGCGGCAGCTTCTGCAGGGGTGGCTGAGCCAGCAGCAGTGGCGGGTGGTGGTAAGTTGTACTTATATCCCTTACTTATTGACAATAGTTACACAGTCGCCGCAAGGGTGTACTTTACTGTACTGTTGATAGAGACAAAGTTGTTGTGAACAACGGTTGAAGAAGACACCCTTTACTTAGCATTAGCAATAGCATTAGCGGCAGAGTGGAGTAACTAATAGCCTCTTCTAGCTGACTCCAACTCAACTGGGAAAGTTTTATGAAGAAGACTAAGAGTCATACGACCTTGATGAATGGTTTGAATGAAAAGAGAAAGAAGGATGGAAGGAGGAAGGTCGGGCATATATTATATATATGACTGTCAGAGAAGGATGCGTGGTATGCATAGGTGGCTGATAGGGATCAGATGCAGGGGTGGTTGAAGGATGGGTAGAAGGTAAAAGAAAGGATGCCTGCCTGGATGGGTGAAACTGTATGGGTAATAGGAAGAATCCTCCGAGGGGTTTCATGGGTCAAACTCAAAGGCAAGAAAGGAAGGACGCATGGGTGGTGGTTAAAAAAAATATAAAAAATGTATGTTGTTGGTGAAAGGCTTGTTAAGAGATTATTTAAGAAGAATGATAGCCCTGCTTACTTTAAATGGATAGATTCCTGGATGGTAGTAGGGGAAACTAAAACAGTTTTTTTAAAGGTTTTTGATTCAAGGTTGTATTTCAGAATACTCCCTTGACAAACAATAGTTTGCAAGCACAGAATATATATTGTGTATGTATGTACCCATGCCTACCCACCATTATCAAGCACCTCCCTCCAACTCCGAGGCCCACTCCCTAGTCCCCACCTATGTCATTTTCGACTGTGTCAGCCTACCATGGATGGCCTATTGGTGGCCGTTGTCTCATATATAATCAATGATCATTTGGATGAGATATCATCTGCCTTGTTGTAGTAGTCAGGGTGAAAGTGAAATTGAGCAGTTGCCATTGATGTAACAGAGTATGGCTATAATAGAAAAATAAGATAATTGTGTAGTTGTAGACTACAGCTGCCCCACCTGCAGACAGTAGCAAATAAAATAATATGAGTCTGCGACACAAGTATGTCTGTCTAGGGCGCAAGCTGACTGAGCTGGCATGCCTAATTGCCTGCAAGGTTAATTTAGCTAAACAAGGAGAGAGAAAGAGAAAGACTTGTCTACTTCATAGTGCCTAGTAGTAGTAATGCCTGACTCTCCCACAAATGTTTGAGGCCAAGGAAGTGGGAAGATATCACAAATGTTATGTACTGTGCTTGCTAGTGCCACTATGCCACTATGTGTATAATTAATTTTGTGCTACAGTTTTGCTAAGAGTATTGGTTACAATTGTCTGTTTTTTTCTTTCTTGATATAGCTACTCCTTCCCAACCAAACAGGAAGGAGTTAGCAGCCATGGCCCAGCGCCGGAAGCTGGAAGCCATCTGCAGAGAATATCAGCGGCAGGTGTCTTTGGCGGCGGAGGAGGAGGAGGCAGCAACAGCTGCAGCCTCCTCCACTGCCCCGGGCCCCAGCCAGGCCACCCCAGTTTTTTCGGCGTTACAGTCTGGCAGCTGCCCACTGCACTTCATCTTCATTCAACACCGCTGCCCCCTGTGGATGCAATTGTAGAGCATTCAAGGGCCACATGCTCCTCCGGATGGCGCACCTAGAGGAGCAGGTAAAGGAGGTCCTGGAGATTAACCGGCGACTGCGAGCCCGCTGCTAGAACACCGTCACCTTGCCCCTTTTAAAAAAAATTATTTGGGTGAGTGGTGGGGCGTTGGTGCAATGTTGGGGTTTATATGGACAATGGACTTTTCGAGTGGACAATCTTTGGCCATTGGTTGGGGTTAGGGAGAGGGGTGGGTCAGGTGTTGTGGGCTTTTCCAATAGTTTATTTTGTTAGGGTAATAAATTATTTATACTTACTTTACATACAATACAAATGTTTTGTGGGGGGGTTATTCTTTTACTTCACACGCTTTCCTTTGCTGCTGCAGGGCCACAGCCAGTTTTTGACTGAAATAATAATCTGCGATAGTGTAACACACCAACAGATAGATGTGGTACCCTCACTTGTGACTTGTCCTACTAGTACTGTCAGTCTCTGCTCCTAGTCTATGCAGTCTGCAACTGGACATGGAAGGGTGTGGGTGTGTGAATTAATTAATTAATTCCCATATTAATTAATTATGCCTCCCCTAAACGTCTTCTCTTGCCTGTGATTGATGTTTATTCTTGCTTAGGCAAAGCGATGGCTTCATGGTGATGATGGTTTGTTTTCCCAAGATGCCATGGTGGTGGTGGTAGTAGTAGTAGACACTGACAGTGATAGTAGCATTTGGAAAAAAACAAAATGAGGCAGTCACTCACCTGAGGGAGACTCGGGAATGAGTAGTAAAAGTACAGTACACATGAAGACTGGCAAACAAGAAACCATGATGATGAATGATAAGCCATGCTAAAGTAAAATAAAACATAATGGTGATGGGGATAGCCTAGTACAAGTTACAAACTAAAGTTGACTCGACCTATGAAGTGTACAAGAGTAACCTTTCGTGCTGGAAGGATGATGAATCGATGCTGGCAATTATAATTATGATGGATTATGTTCCTCTGGAAACAGAATTTACTCACGACTACTGAGCATGGGTGGGCAAGCAGAAGAAGATCCTCGCCCTGCTTGAGTTAATGTTGCTTTCACCACATCCGCCCCAGCAAGTGTGTGATCAATTATTGGTGTAAATTTAATTTAGAAACACCTCAATATAAATCACACAGCCCGAAGAGGGTTAGGGTTTGATGAATGGTTGGGAAGGGGTATTTGAGGGAAAGGTTTGACAAAGACAAACACTACACATGGACAACACACAATCTTGGCAGACGAACATCATAAATCTGTTAAGGGAGAAATAGGAAATGCATGCATGATGTTGATGACTTGATGGTTAATGATGAGTAGAACTAGACTAGTAGTACAGGGCAGCAGTATATTATTAATTATTATTATGCAATTGCCTTGCCTGTCTGCCCCCAGAAAGACCCAAATTGCATACATTTTATGTTCTGTTGTACCGGGATTCCTTTTAAAGCTAGCAAAGAAAATTGAAACATAGCTGTAGGGGTCAAATATATAAGCAAACATAATAAACAACAACACACACAGTCATAATAATTGGAGAGAAAAAAGAATATTAAAAGATGACAATACTATAAGTTACTATTTTACGGTCAAATTGGGAGTTGCATCTTGACATTCCTCTTGATCCTTCCTTCCATGGACGCTCCATCCGTCAATCTTGGGTGCCACTGCATACCTGGCGGATGCGGATTGGTAAGGTAAGTGTGAGTTGTTTTTCCCAGTATAGCACAGGGTAAAAGCCAGCCTGTAACAAGTGTAGATGGAAAAACAAAAGGGATATTGAAAAGTCAAGGAGAAAGTAAAGTTAAAATGCATAAATTAAGGAGGAGTGCAACAAGAATACCTTCAGAGGCGGCATGGCTAAATCATGTCTACTCTGTTTCCAGCATTAAGCTACAATAACAACAGGAGAAAGTAGGCCTGCGGCGCCCACCCAACCTCTACTTAGCTTAGATGTTGAGCCAGACAGCACTAAGCACACATACACACACAGCAACGTGGCATTTTCCAATTTAAGTAACTAAATCAATGCACCGCTGTCAGTCATACCACTACACTTGCCTTCACCACTACATAGACATGTAGGTCTGGTGTTGTTGTTGTTGAGTTGACCTTTTAGGCCACTTCATGAAATGCCCCAAGTTATTCAATCAATCAACTCCGATCCTACTGCCTGACTGCGAGTATAATATGGTCATCATGGTGTCCAACTCTGTAGTGTACCGAGTGAGTCCAGATTAAAAAATACAATGGATCAGCCTGCAGTTGTAAAATTTTGTTAATAAACAACAAGAAGGGAAACATTGACTTGAGCCACTTTTTTGTGTGTAGATTATACTGGTAGACTTCATGCACAACAACAACACAAACACCAATCACTCTAGAGTCAGCGTCCAACGCATTACATTATTCATCTGTTCTCAAGGGGCAGTCCCTCTAGGCTCGGAAAGGAGGATAGCTATAGTCAGGTTCTTTGGAGGGGCTCGACGAGGCAGGCAAACATTTCTTGTACTATTCTCCAACCAATGTCTGGCTGGACGGAAATGGATTTGGGGTGAGTCAGGACTCAGGAGTGGACTGGAGCAGGGCTCGGAGGAGTGTATTTACTTCTTCACTGACTGCACACAGTTGCAACTCCAATCCGGCAAGAAAAGAGTAAGATGGTGGTGATGGATTTGTTGTGATTCAAACCAGAAAGACAGAGACACTCAAAAATAATAAAAGGAAGAAAGAAACAAGTTGAAACTCGAAAGCCTAGTTGTCAGGGAAGTAGAGCTCGTCCTCAAACTCTGGCTGTTCACCGAGAAGTAGGTCATCTATAACACTATTTTCATGACCTAAGTCGCCGTCATCATCTTCCTGCTGTGCTACTTCAGGTATGGTGTAATCCAGTGGTATAAAGAGCTGGTTAATTTTGATCATGGTTAACCTCTCCACATTTGGGGCGAGAGACTGGTCCTTCTTCCGGTCAGAACGGCACCAGCAGCACTGAAAACACTCTCAGAAGAGACACTTGCGACAGGGCAAGCCAGATAGTTCATCGCCAGCCTGCTGAGCACTGGCCATTGGTGCCTTTACCCATACCAATACACCAATGGGTTTTGATCAATCTAGATCTATGTTGGGTCATCCAGATAGGCCTGGACCATCTGCTCAATGCTCAGGGGAGTTCTGCTTTGCTCGGCCTCTTTTGCCTTTGCCTCAGCACTGGACCTAACAAGTCTTTCCTGTAGAAACCATTCCTGTGCTGATTTTGATGGGGTCGATGCTCCTGTTCTTGTTGTTGTTGATGTTGTTCTTGGTGTTGTTGGTGGTTTTGACTGCTGTGAGCCAACCGCACTGACCTCAGGCTCTAAGGTTGAACATGACGCCGGCTGCACCGCAGTACTTGTTGTGGCCTGGAGTAGCAGCCCTCTAATTACCAGCCGTTCTTGTTGTAAGCGACTGGCTTCCTCAGCTATCCAAGTTTTGTACTTGGCAACATCCCTTCAAAAAAATGAATCAATGTGTTCAGTACTTGTTTGTACCGTGGATCCAGAATTGTGGCAGAAATGTAATAGTTGAATGACATAAGCCCTCTTTGCACCCTTGGATTTTCAGATAAGCGAAGGGTTAAGCTCTCTAGCAACTCGTATGCTTATTTTTTTTCCTCCACACCTGCGTACATTGCAGACACCCCCTTCAGCTGTTCCTGCAGCATGCACAACAGTGGGATAGCTTGGCCCATAGTACAGTCCTCTTTGATGACTTCACGTGTGAAGAGCTCGAAAGAAAGTAGCATCTCTGTCAGGCATTGAACTAGGCCTCATTGGTCCATCTCAATGATCATGCCTTTCACAGTAACATCCCCTCTTTGCATGACATATTCATTGATTAGTCTGTACTGATCAAACAGACATTCAAGCATGTAATAAGTTGAGTTTCAACGTGTTGGCACCTCCTGGATGAGTGCTTTAACTGGCATTCTATGATCACGTTGAATGATTCTCAGCTGCTTCCGGGCTTTAAAACAATGTCTGAAATTTGTGCAGATTCTTCTGCAGGTGGTCAGTAAGTTGTTGACTCAGTCTCCTTTTTTCAGAAAGTCTTGAACAATGATGTTAATGCAGTGTACCAAACACAGGACTCCGAAATAGCCACCATCCTTAACTATATTACTGCCATTGTCCGTGGCATCAAAACCAATGTTAAGCCCTCTTGGGTGCAGCCATTCAAAGACCTTGCTGTCAAAGTCTTCCAAGCGAACATGGCTACAGTTGCATGTTTCTGAGTGGCATTAAAAATCTCAGCAGTGTCTACAACACATGCTGCAGATATCTTTTCTTGAACCCCCACAAAAGAGATCCAATGTGCAGTGATGCACATGTAATTAGCAGCTTGGTAACTGGTTCATATGTCTGTTGTCAGGTGGATAGTGAGAACAGCACTCTGCTGTAAAGCTTGTCTGAGCAATTACAGCATGCCATGATGTTGTGCTGGAACACCAACTCTGGCGAAATAGGGACCAGCTGGGAACCTTCCATTTTGGGCGGAAGGCTGTCACAAATTCAAGAAAATCCACCCCTTCCACAAAAGAATAAGGAAGGAGGTCAAGCGCTAACATTTTAGCCAGCTTCGCATTGTACAAACGTGCCATTGGGTGGTTGCATTCGTACTGCCCTTTCGACCTAAACATGGTGAGAATGGTAGGCGAGATTTTTTCTTTTCTGGTGCCACTGATGCAAGTTACTTCTTGATGCCAGATGTTGTTAGGCTCAACGCAGGTTTTTTCATTGTGGTACTCTCTTGCCTGGGACCCCTTGGTGTCTGAGCCTGACTCTTACTCTTGTGCCACTGAGATGTTGCTGATGAGGATGTGGGCGGTACCACTGCAGTGCTGGGGACAGGCCTACTTTTTATGTACCAGAGAAAATGTCTCCCTCTTGTTCACCTTCCACTGCTATTGCATTTTCTTCTTCTTCATTCCCACCAACAGGAATGGGTGCAGTTTTCTGCCTCCTAAGGTGGCCTCCCACTGGATCACGTGGTGTTTGTCCTCTGGTACCATAGTTTGTACCAAGCTTACCCCGACTAAAACCTTGTCCTTAAATGGACCATATAGCAATGTTCACTTCCTTCGTGCTAACCAAGAGAAGTCCCAAACTGGGGAACTCAACTTTCTGGAGCTGCTGCTGGTGCCACTTGCAATGCCCAATGAACTGGTAGGTGGGCGTGAAGTTTGACTCTCTGCAGTACCTACTTCTACTGAGGTGGTACTTGTGGTGGATGTACGTGGCTGCCGGCGAAATATGGAAGCTGGAGGTGGTGTTGTGGTATGATCTGTGTTGGTGGTATCCGTGCCACATCCCTCACAGCAATTTGGGATGGGTAATTGTTAGACCTGGCACCTTGTGTGGGTCTCCCTTCCATTTTTTTCTGTTGCCTCATATGTTTTTGCTGGTGTTAGATGCTTTGGGCACTGTGCCACTGCTATCCAGTACCACAGTGCAAGTGCTCCCTATGGTAAATTGATGTATGGATTAGTGAGTCCATGATTGGCTGGTTTGGTTTACCTTTCAGACCCTAGTACAGTGCACCAGGTGTGCCCAGGGCTGTTAATCCAAATGCTGCTAGTGGGCTTGCAGCACTGGTTGTGCCACCTACAGAAGCATCCTGTTAAAGTGTGTCTAAGGCTTGGCATTGCAGAGCCTGTGTGCAGTCTGCGCAAGTGTACCCACTTGCCAGTCCCTAAACCTTCCCTTTTCTTCATATCAGACACCCCTATAGTAGGCCCAAGGGCAGGGTGCATTGTAAGTATAAGGTAGGACATGCCCTGGCGTGTGTGGCGTGTCCTAATGGTGAATTATAGCCATTTTCGTTTTCGCAGGGCTACCTGTTCCCCATTAGCCAGAATGGGTAGTTTGATTATTACATCTTATAATCCTAACTGACTCAGGGAACATGGTGGAAATTCGAGTTTATTATGCCTGAACTCAGAATGATAAAATACATCTTTTAGTGAAGTTGGTTTTAACATTCTGTGTTTGAAAATACCACTTATAGAAAGTAGGTATTTTCTTGTCTAACCATCCAAACCTGCCTCTGCTATGTTGTGTATTCCTTGTCTGGAGTTTGAGTGACAGGGACTGGGGGATTGCAGGAGACAGGGTGAGCCAGCACAGGGCTGAATAGCGAGATCTGCATCTCGATGGGTGGGAGGAGTTGCACCTGGGACCTGAATAGGGCTGTGCCTTCCTTCTACAATACTGGCTCCACCTCCTGTGGTGAGTCTGATGCCTCTACCCTGCACTCTGAAAGGAAAGAAGGAGTCTTGTCAACAAAGTGCTCCAGGACTGACCCGAAGAAAGAGAACAAAGAGAAACTGAGTATAAATATTGGGACCCAAACCCAAGAACTTTAGATCACTTTGGGAAACAAGAAGAAACCTTTTCTGAGACGAGGAACCAGAGAGACTGAGGAGAGACTATCCCTAAACTTGAGGGATTGGCCTGCAGGGGTTGCCTGACTGCCAAAGAGAGGAGAAATTAACTTTGTGTACGTTATTCAACTTGTGAAGGATCTCCAAGGGCTTGAGAAAAGAGCTTGCCTCCTGTAGAAGTCTCAGGGACAACAGACTTCACCCACCAGCTCCCCAAGAGTTCTTTGGAAGGGCCTGCTGTTTTGCAAGGCTTTCTGAGGGACTGCGTATCGCAAAGAGCAGGAAGTGCGACTCACGAGCAAGAAGCATGTCGCTGCACTGCCGCTGTCGCTTCAGAACGAGAAAGCGCCTCGCATCGCCGGAGAAGAGGATCGACGTTGCATCAGACGCCGCTGCAAAACCGGGAAGTGTGTCGCAGGACCTGTCGCGGCCCAGAAGAACCGTTGAGTCATCGCAGGTCCCCGAAGTGCCTCGCATCGCCGGAGAAGAGGATCGACGTCAGAGCAGACGCCGCCACATCACCGGGAAGCGTGTCGCAGGGCCTGTCGTGGCTCGCATCATTGTCAAAGCAACTCTCATCGCCGGAGAATAGGATCAATGTTGCATCAGACGCCACCGCATCACCAGGAAGTGTGTCGCAGGGCCTGTCGCGGCTCGCATTGTTGCCGGAGCATCCCGCACCATCGGAGAAGAGGATCGAGGTCACAGCAGATGTCGCCGCGTCACCGAGAAGCGTGTCGCAGGGCCTGTCGCGGTCCACATCGTGTCGCATCAAGAAAGGACGCCATCTTTGTTTCTTTGCACCGGATCTGCATTGCATCATGGCGTTGCGTACCGCATCGCCACGGAAGCGCAGTAAGAAACCGACGCATCACCTCCCCTCGCAGTGAAGAACCGGTGCATCCCCTACGCAGCAGTAGGGACCCGACGCATCACTGTTCTTGCGTGTAAGGAACCAACATATCACCGTCCCTGCAACACTTTTGTTGTATTGCGTTACTCATCTTAAGGTACATTGAACTTAAAGTGTCGCAATTTCACATCTAAAGAGAACTAAGCTAATTCCACCATTTTAGGTACAGCATTGTGGATTTTTGTCATTTGTGGTATTGTGATAAGTCTATATAAAGAATACTTATTTTTTATATAAAACTTGTGTGGTGTCAATCTGTAGTGTTGTCACTTGATTACTGTGTGTGTTCAAAAATGCTTTACACACTGCCTCTGAGATAAGCCTGTCTGCTCGTGCCAAGCTACCAAGGGGGTTAGCAGGGGTTATTTTAGGAGTGTACCCCCTTACCCTGACTAGACGCAAGGGTCCCTATTTGTCAAACCTCTGCCAACTAGAGACCCGCAAATCTAACAGCAATGTTGGTCTCCACTGGGGCGGGACTAATGTCCATGATGATGACTGGCTCGTCATCCTCCTCTTCTACATCTAGCTCCATAACTCTAAGGCTTTCTGGAACCTTCCTTTTCCCTAGCCTTGTCTCGTGGCATGTCTCACTGTCAGGCTGAGGTGGTGGCATCCAATTGGCGTCTAGATCATCAGAAGGGGGGCTTACAGAAGAAGTTGATGGACTAACCCTCCTTTTCCTTGCTGGGGATCTGGAAGACAATTGATCTTCTGAAAGAGTGGCTTGCACTCCTTCCTCTGCAGGAAGCTCTATCTCCCGAACTGCCCCTACTTTGGAAGGAACAACTACTATTGGGGAAGGTTGCAGCTGTTGTTGCACACTTATCTCAGTTCCCTGCATTGATTGGGCACTACTTTGCAATAATGATAACTCAATTTCAACATCACTGCTTGTCGGCGTTGTCTTGATTAGACTGGCTGCCTTTGAGACAGACATGGGCTTGGGGCTAGGTGGTTAGGGTGGGTCCACTGATGCGGGTGTGCTGCTCCCAGATTGCTCCCTGGACACCGCATCTGCAGGAACAATTTTTGGTATGTCAAATCAACAAGGAGCTCCAGGGGGAAGGAAACAGAATTGGGTCGCCCCCCACTCAAGTTAATGATACAACAAAAAAGGCCCAATCTGGTAGTACGGTAATTCGTTAAATACTTTGTGAATGGGAATAAGAGATACTATATTTCCTTCTTCTATACCACTCTCCATCAATTACATATGAGAGAATGGTCCCAAAATCACAAGACACCGTGAATGAATAAAAAACCAAGAACCATATCCAAAGTCAACAGTCACTGTGTTTCAAACAGATTCTTAAAAATACCCAGTGAAATCACAGATGTAGAAAGACCACAACCGTATGGCACTCAGTGAAAAAATGTGCAAAACAAAGCTTCTCTCGCCAGTAACTAGCGAACTATGACAACATAAGTGTCGGTGTGAGATACAGGACCACTGGGAAAAAGCAGTTCCTGTGTGACGCGGTTGTTAGCTGGTACGATTGGCCTTGGCTAGCAAGGGTCACTGATAGTTCGTAACAAGTGTCCAGAGAAGGTGGACGAAGTCCTGGTGCCCTGAAGAAATTGCCATGAGAGAAAGGCAATGAAACATGTCGGCCCAACGTTATTTGGTCTGTTAACATGCAGCACGTTTTTATTTTGAATTGATCCACGAGCTGAGAATAAAGTATGGTTGCTGTGGATCTGTCTCAATTTTAATCAGGGCTGAAGTACATGATGCTTTCACATATGTTCACCTAGTTCACTACTTTTTTCTGGCACACCTTTTTTGTTTTACGTTTTTTGTTTTACAGGGTAGCAACCTATGGTGATAAACGTGGCATAACTGGTGATACTTAACCAGCAAAGCCCGCTTTGGTGTTGCTCACGTGAGGTGCTACTTTGTTTTGCAAATTTTTTCACTGAGTGCCATACGGTTGTGGTCTTTCTACATCTGTGATCTGTGAAACAACTAGGCCCCTACTTGAACTACAGGCCACCCATCAAAATACATTTTAAAAAATGCTGAAAAGTACAAAAAAATGTATGTGCAATGCCCCAATCAAACAAACAACAACAATTCTCCAATTTATTTGTGAAATCTCAAATGAAACGTCCTCAAATCCAATGATATATGACGCAGCAGACAAAAAATGGGATTCTTCCAGCTCCAAATTCAAATGAAAAGTGAACAGGAGATGGACAAACCACTGGGAGGAGCCTGCTGGACAGGAGTAGGAAGTTGGAGACACTGGGACACTCCCTTCCTCTTTAAACAAGCATTGGCATAGCCAATAGTTCTCGCCTTTGGGACCTTATAAGTGTTTAGCCATGCAACAGTTGCATAACTAAATACCTATAAGGTCCCAAAAGCGAGACCTATTGGCTATGCCAAGAGCCGTGCTGCAGCGAAAGTGAGAGTAATCTCGGTCAAGCGCGGCGCGCGCGCCCGCGCACATGCAGTGTAGCTCTAGGCTGACCTGGTAGCACTTTTTGGAGCCCTCTCAATAAGTCTCGCCAGACCAGCGCATGCGCTGGGTCAGGTGAGACCTAAAAAAAAAGTAAAAAAGACTCCTTGCACAAAAAAGCACTGCCAAATGTCAATCTGAGGAGTTTTTTTAATCCAAGTCATCATTTCGAGAAGATTTTAATGCTACTTGAGAGAGATTCTTTTCCAAATTGAAAATTCTGCTTGTTCGGGATCGCGATCTTCACAAACTTCCACCGGAAGTCCGATGGCGTGCCCGAATTATGTGTTCGCGATCGCACACTCTTGTGGGACCGTGCGACCCGGTACCAAAACATGTGGCGCTCGCGAACGGATGGGAAATCTCGTCGGCGATCGCAGGCATCCCGGTAAATCGCTTCCACGTGCGAGAAAACGGCATTTTGAGCACGTGAACTCAAGAAAACCTCTGCTCCGCTGAGGAGCTCAGAGTTTTCGGTAACTCCGCATTCCACGCATAACGCGGAGTTGCCAAAAATCCGCAAACTTCACGAGCGGAGCAGAGTTTTACGCCTAAGGTTACCCCAAGATCAGATTATTGAAGTAACTAACACAGAGGATTTCCTTGATGAAATAAAAAAATGCACGCCTAAAAAAAAAAGAATAATCTAGAAATTTCAATTTTCAACTTGTAAGATTTGTAACAAGTTACTCTTTCAGGAGAATAAACTTTATGGACCAGTAAGAACTTACAATCAAGGGTACTTCAATGGTGTCATGACCATCCATTAGCTGGGCACCCAGTTCGTACCAGGACCTTGGAATTAGTAAACCTCAATTTTGGCTGGCCAGGCTGGAGACAAGATGTTTTTGCCTACGTTCAGCAATGTGACATATGTAGTCAAGCAAAATCAGACCACTCAAAAAAAGAAATGAATTTTACATTCCTTACCCATTCCTAACTAGATCTGGGAAGATATTTCCTTGGATTTCATCACCGGTCTCCCTGAGGATCATCTTACATTACCATTATAGTAGTAGTCAACAGATTCTCCATAATGGCCCCCTTTATAGCCTACAAAGGTCTTCCTTCTGCTAGTGACTCTGTGACTCTGGTCCATCTGCGTGGGCTACCCAAGACTAAAACATCAGACAAGGCCCTCAATTTACAAAAATTGTGTATAGCTTAGAAACTCCAATCCCATCTTTCCATACAGAACCAGATGGGCAAACTGAGCGGGTTAACCAAGATCTGAAGAAATACCTTTGTTGCTTTGCCCTCAGGTCTATTTCCTCATGGATAGAGTTATTTTGGGAAGCAGAGTTTGCATACAATAACTCGTATTATACAGCCCTTCGCATGTCACCATTCTATGCAAACTATGGATATCACCTAGTTGACTACCTTTATTACAGACTTTACATCACAGTTCTATTCCTAGACTTGCCCCGCACCTCAAGCACATGGCCCATCTAGCACAGACAAAGTGTTGCAATGTCATGAAGGCCAAGACTCAGTACAAACAATTGGCTGACCATTGTCGACAGCCTGTTCTTACTTACTCACCTGGAGACAAAGTGTGGCTCTGTACAAACACCGTCATCATATGCACAAATGTTTAATGAGACACCCGATCATTCTTTGCTGCTTTTGGAGGGGTCGAGATCACAAGATCCGGTCTGCCCCGTGGCCTGCTGCCGGCAACGTCACCCTTGTGCGCCAGGAGGCGCTTTAAATCCGGCAAAGTGCTCCCACAGTGCAGGACGCGCGCAGGCGTGCCTTGGAAAACGCCTGGGCCAAGGGCGGGCCCGTCCACGCCCGCACAAGGCCGGGCCCCATCTCTTGGTTTGTTGATACAGCCTCGTCGTGTGGTGGGTTATTTGTTACCACAGGTAAGAGGATGGGGAAACGCAAACTAACTATGCCTCCTGCCAAGGACCGCCCACTAACTTCCACCATTACCAGCTTCCTCACCACTGCCATGGCGGCCATCAATATTGGGATTAAATGTGTGGAGGAGAGATTGGGGCCTCAAAGTGGACTCTACACACAAGCTCACTGGTAGAATCAATAAGCCCATCACAGAGTCAACAGCCTAGGGGCTCTAACTCATCCACGGGTGTTATAACACCCAATGATCTTGATACCTCATGCCCCCCCTAAAAAGGCATAGGCATGCAGCAAATCAAGGAGAGAGGTATTGCCACCTGTAAAATGGGAAAAAACATTGGCGCCCACCGCGAGGAAGAGCGTATGGGCTCCTGATTGGGAAGCTGATGTAGGTTCCACGGAAAATGGAGATTCACTGTCGCATGCACAGTTCGTCAGATCCCTTGAAACAGTAGCGAAATCCCTTCTTGACCCTTTTCTAAGTATTCTTAATAGCATTGACATCTCATTGAAAATTCTGATCGGCTGTAGTCTATTCAGCTTAACCACTGGGTCCAACAACGCAACAGACTTTGATTCTCTGTCTTTGCGTCGCACTACTTTGCCCCCCCAGAGGTTAGCTCCCTCTGATTTGGACCCGGCTCCTGGTCGCTGCCCCGCTGGTAACACTAATATCTTACCTCGCTCTTCTTAATCTCAAACACGTGCAGCGTCTGTTGCGGCTGGAGGCCACTCAACAATCTTAAATGGGGTAAATGTTGCCGGAGCCTCTAAACCAGTTGTCAATCGCCATGTTCAATCAAGGAAAAGTCATGATAGCATTCTCCACCTTCCACCGGAAGCAAGTCCGCTGGTAATAGTCCTCAAGAATGTACCACCCAACAAGTAGGAAGACTTGCCGCAGTTAAGGTACACTGGCTAGCAAAAGCCACGGACTGGACCAAGAGTGAAGACTTATTCGGAACATAAACAATGTTGAATGAGTTTCATGGGTGGGCACACAGCCTAAAACGGATTTTGGTGATTGTGTTGTTGTCAACTTTAAAAATAGGTAATTGATGCACTCCATTATGGACAGGCTCTTCTGTAGTAGTATCACCAGTGGCCCTATTATGGCGGTACCCCATGGATATTTTTATAAATCAAGTCCAGTCATTGAGCAGGGGTTACATCATCTAACTTGTAATCTTTCGCATAATCGTGCTATTCCAACTTTTAATTGTTTTTCCCCTCTTGTCCATGTGGATTGACTGCACTATAGGGCATAGGGAACTACTGCATAGATACATGTGGGATACAGGAAATTTGTAGCACTTGGGCTGCTATTAGCTCAACGGAAAGTGGCCTGCAGATGGGGACGGAGTAGAGCCCCCAAATTCAAAGGTTGGATCCATGATTTGTTATTTTGGCAGGAACAAACTTTGATCTACGCGGAATTGTTGCCGCCGTCACCTCGCCCACTAGATATCTGAGATCCATTAAAGACTTGTTTTCTATCACATACAGTAGATGTAGGCAGGGGCTAACATGGAAGGGGTAGACACAGACAGTCTATATGATAATGAAAGTAAAAGGCATGAGATTTAAAAGACAATGTGAGAAGTTGGCCTGATATATGCTGTCCACTAGTTCTAGTGGGCACCCTGTATCAGTCCAAACAACCCCTTATGGTGATAGGTTAAAGAAAACCTTTATTGAAAGCTATCCTAGTGGTAGCTATGGAGAGCAGCCTTCAGGCTAAGTCTTGAAGGAATGTAAAGCAGCTTGTTTTACCAGTCTATAATCTCTTGAGTTCATAAATGAAATGTATCCACACCAGGTATATATATAAAATATATGTATTTATTACTAAACACACCCTCCTAGTCTCTTTATGAGACTAGAGGTCAAAACACATAAGTTACACTTAAATAATCACAGTAAACTAGCACAAATACATGTCAGGCCCTAGGGGCGAGCCAAACCATATACTAAAATAGTGGTAAAAGAACCATGACTTAACTAGACACAAGGCCTAGAGCCTGTAGAATCACTGGGACCCCAAGGAACCACCCAAGGTAGTGACACAGGGGACCCACGGGGGCCGTGTGCAGTGTGCGAACACAGCCGCGAGCTCCCGTTAGCTTCTATGGGGAAAGTCGCGGTTACATTTTTAAAGATTAGGGACACTTAGAATTGAGTCAGGACCAAACCCTTTTGGACTTAGAAGTTCTAGGGCTAACACCCACGAGAGCACCGGAGTACTTGTGTTATCTCACCCAGGGAAACCGGGTGCATAGGTGTCTTTTGGTGTCGGGTCCAGTCGTCAATTTCAATGGAGCTGGCGAAGAAGGGCTTGTGCCGTGAAGATGCAAAGTGTCCGTAGAGATCCAAGCCTGGATCGAAGATGAGAAGAGCCTGAAAGCAGAGGGGACAGAGTCTGGGTCACTAGTCAGTGACCAGGAAGGCAATAGGCAGATGACCACCGATGTCGGGCGATTTCAGGTGAAAGAGGTGAAGCTTGACACTTCAGCCACGACGACCATGAGGTGTCGAAGATGACCAGGAGCTGGATTTGAGCTGTCCCACAAAGGATGTTGAGTGGTGCAGTGTCGGTGCCCACATTGGACACAACAAGCCTTGGCAACAGCAACCCATGCAGAAACAAGAAAGATGCTTCGGTGCAGACCAGCAAGGTCTGAGGGACTCACCACTTGGTAGGGAGTTGGGGCACTGCTGGAGCAACCAGGGAAGCCCAAGGAAATTCAAAGTTACCCCCTCAGGGACCCACCCGTCAACAGACCAGGGATCACAAAGGGACCTCAAGATGAAACACAAAATGGCAGCCCACGGGTCACTCGGAGTGACCAGGCCAACAATCTTCGGTGGATTCAGTGCTTGAGGTGGAGGCTACAAGTCAGCCCAAGCACGACTTCAGGAGACGTCGAGAACTCAATGCACTTGCAAAAGTTCACGGTGACCAGGATTTCCGGTTCCACGCTACTCACGAGGGCTGCGGATCTCAGCTTTGCTGGGGTCTCGGGTCGGCCAGTGAGATGTCTGGAAATACTCCTCCTGGGCTGCAAAATACTTCAGAGTCCAGCGGGAGCTTCGGAAATGCAGACCAGCAAATTGCTTTGTTGGTGCCTACCAAGCAGGGGAGTCACTCCTTGACCCCAAGGGAGATTTCTTCAGTCCTCTGATCTTTAGCAGAGCGTCGAAGGTCCAGGATTCAGCTTCAGAGTTTCGTCCAGGGTAATCTAAAGTTCTGGTTACAGAGGTTCCTTACTTATACCAAAGGAAGGGGTTGGACTAGCTCTGGGGACCCACCTATGGGAGGGCTTGGAAAGAGGGGTGGCTACACCCATTTCCTTTGTCCAGTTTCATGCCAGAGCAGGGGCTGGAAGCCCCTGTACTGGTTTGAGATGGACTATGCACAGGGACACCAAATGTGCCCCCAGTGCAGGACTTCAAAGCACTCTGAGAGTGCTCCCACCCAGCCCCAATACACATCAGCCTGTCTGGGAGCTGGTTACATCTCGCTGTGACAGGAAACCTATTGTCCAGGCCTCCCCTGCTGGAGTTTCGGTCAGCAGCAGGAGGCCAGACCCGTGTCTGTGGCTGCAGCATCTATTTTGTGATGCCAGGGCTCTATTAAGTTTCTACCGGGTAACCCAGTACTGCCATGTCTCTCCCTCTAGAAGGGTGGGATCATACTCCCACACCAGTTACTGGGGTGAGGGTATGATTCCAAGGTGTTTGACACCAAACACAACATGTTTCCGTGCAGCCAGTCCAAAGTTAGCATTTATCGTTTGGTTATAATGCACTTAGGAGTATATGGTCAGGCTGCACTACTGACAACCCCGGAGAAGTGATTCCGAAGGCTGCAGAGGGGCTCAGCTCATGTCTGGGAACCCTCTCACATATAACCAAGCACCCTGCCTTCAGGACTGATAAGGCCTGCCATAGGGGTGACTGATAGGTTTCTATGTGCAGTATATGCTGAGATATAGTGAACCTATATCTCAGTAAGGGGTGCATGCACCACCTTACCCAGGCTGCAGTAGCAGACCTGTGGTGTCATTTTGGGTGGCTTTCCAGGGGTGGCATAATAAATGCTTCAGCCCCTGGTAGGCCTCTGGGGTACCTATGCGTGGGTACATAGTATACCATATACTAGGGACTTATAAGGGCACCTCAGATCCAGCATGTGTGTACCAATAATATTCAGATGCGTAAACAACAAGATATATAGTACTACTGTAATGTTTTTGTTGTTATTGTTTCATGCCAGTAAGGAGCTTATCTATGTGACTCATTTGTTTGTTTTGACTCTGATGACTCATTTGTTGTTTCCATTTGGCAGCTGGTGCAAGTTCTGCCTGAGTGCACCGCCTTCTCAGTTGGAACCTACATTTAAATAAGTTGAGTTCTTTCAGCTGCACTTGTTATTCATGTTTGATTTTGAAAGGTGCTACCACATCAAGGAGCCAAACGCCTAAGAGGTTTTCTCGATTTAGAGAGCTGTTCTGGTCTTCCTACATATAAAGGTTGCACATGTTTCCTGACACCATGTTCTCTAACTGTATGCTTTCTGTCCCCACTCACCTTATACAGACGTTCAGATGAGGTATCGCCTTCTGGTACTCAAGCAGAAATTCTTCTGGCATATTGGTTAAAACAGCACCCCGCTAAGGTGGCAAGTTTGGGGGGACATTTTGATGTCCATAAGTGGTTGGTGAAGGTAGATCAGACAACCATATCACGAAAAAGAATCATTGGAAATTATGTGGCATAATGAAGCACATGTTGTGATAGTGTTGCTTCAATATTTTTTCATTTTTACAGTCGCCAAAACTGTCTGGGCATAGCTTGCACCTTGTTAGTACCAGTTTAAGTCCGAAATATAGCAATAAGCAACAGAAAGGTAATGATTCAACCTTTGCAAAAGGTTCTTCCACTAGACAGCAATATGTGTTGCTGTGTTTTTAGTAACATTTGAACCACTTGTGCTAGAAACAATTGTTTTTGGTAAAATCTGCAGATTATGCAGCAGATGATGGATTATGTGGCAAATGCGACAAATCCATTATTATGCAAAAAATGCACCTGTCGCACAATCTCATAATTATGTGGTTCTGAATATAACACTTAAAATGGCCACTGTTAACTCCGGGTTTTTCTTTTCTTAGAACTGCCTTATATTTTTTGCACGTGTTCAGGTACCCCTCACCACTATGTTATGTTATTGGCATTTGTAGCACGCACGGCTACTCAAGAGTGTCCCAGCGCTACCAAGAAACGTGGGAAAAAAGTAGAACTTTACTCAGAAAGGGTGCTTTACTTGGTTTGGTGCAAATCTATTCAATAGTTTTTGAGAAATTAAACTGTTGCAGAGCACTCTTAAAAGGTTTAAAACCTTTGTATATCTCTGCTGTTTGGGATTCCTAAATCTGAGATTAAAAAAAAAGGTCTGATTTAACAAGGGGGCTCTTTCTTTCTTCAATTATTCTGGAACTGTGGTTCCCTAGTGTGAACCATAATCCTGAAAGATCTGACTGACTGAAGCCAGAGAGCAACTGGCTGAAGGTCGTGTGCAGTGTCAGTGGGTGACAGGCCGGGCCCAGCCTCCAGTCTCTTCTGCACCTGACCAAAGAACATGCGCATGGAGGGTTGACCACCTGTGTTGGATCAGAGACTTTGGCTGGCCACAAGGCAGACCCTATGGCCAAACGCCACTCCGCATGGTCAGAGGCACAACATAAACAGAAAAGTTTACTGAAATAAACACACTTAAAAGCTGAGTTATGGTTCTGGCTCAGAGGCACAAGACCACTGAAATTCACTAGTGATGGTTACCAATACACACAACACACGGCATAACTCATACCACCCACAAATCAAAATCAAATCAGGTGTTTGTTAAGCGCGACTACTCACCCGTAAGGGTCTCAAGGCGCTGGGGTGTGTGTGTGGAGGGGGGGGTTTGGCAGGTTCCAGTCCATCAAGGAGGGGGTCTGTCGAAGAGCCAGGTTTTGAGATTCCTTGCGAAGATGGGGAGCGATGTTATCTGTCTGAGGTGGAGCGGAAGGTCGTTCCAGGCTCTGGCCGCGTGGAAGGAGAAGGAGCGGCCTCCCGATGTGGTCTTTCTGGTGCGGGGGACCACGGCGTAGGAGAGCTGGGTTGATCGTAGGGTTCTTTGGGGTGCGTGGAATTTGAGTCGGCTATTCAGTTATGCTGGTCCGGTGTTGTGGAGGGCCTTGTGAGCGTGGGTTAGCATCTTGAAGGTGATTCTTCGATGGGAAGCCAGTGAAGTGTGCGCAGGTGCTGGGAGATGTGGCAGTGTCTTGGCAGGTTGAGGACCAGTCTTGCCGCGGCGTTTTGGATGTTCTGTAGCTTGCGACTGAGGTTTTTGTTTATTCCGGCATAGAATGCGTTGCCGTAGTCGAGCCTGCTGGTGACCAGGGTGTGAGTGACATGAATTTTCAATAGTACGGAAAAAGAAAAGAACTATCAAGAAAACAAAATGGTGGGCTGAACGAGTTATAAAGTGTGACAAGTGCAATGCGTAGCTCCGGTGGCTTTGCTGCAGGGGGAGGGTCAGACTGTGCTGGAGGCCTGGCCCTGCTGCCAACCTTTTCTGTGCAGCATGAATCGTGCACCCACAGATGGTTGGACACATGGTTTGGTTGAAAGACAGGGCCTGTGGCCAACCCCCTGTGCAAGACAGAAGGGTTGGTCACCCATGATGGGTTAGTTCAGGACCTGTCCAGAGATCAGACCCTGCGAATAACACCCAAGGCCATGCGCAGTGACGGTTGGCTGGACATGAAGGGTGGGGACACCATGGGAGGTCTGTATCCTGGGGTTTTATACTCGCACCAAAGACAATAGGGTGAGCTCCAGATTTCGCGACCTGGGCCTCATAACCGCAAAAAGATTGATCAGCAAACGATGGAAGCGTAAGGATCCCCCTGCGGCAGTTAGCTGGTTGGAATCCTTAGAAGTGTGGGCACAGGCAGAGAGCACCGTCCTTCACAGGGAAGAAACGGCAGGGCTGCGCACGTGTCCAATAGCGCAGTCCAGGGATGGCATCATCAAAGCACTTACACATCCTAATGCTGCGGGACACACGTCTCCCGCGCAGCAGGCAGGAGATAATGATGGAATAACACTCAGTGATTCCACCACACCCAACGTACTGATGAAACCTGGAGCATCTGTCGTGACATGGCCGAACTTGCATGTCTGAGACACGTTCCGCATAAGTAAACTTTGACATACGCCGCCCTGACACTCCTTCGGTCACGCACAAAACAGGAAACGCAGCTCTGCCTCACCACAAACAGTGTGACCTCGTTACAGCACACTCTAGACAGCACCTTTCACACTGCCTTCACTATGGGTGTCAGATTTGATCTCTCTTGTTATTTTTTCCTGAGTTTTTGGTTTTTCCATTGAAAATAATAATATCTATCACCTTCATACATGTACACGAACATCGCTGATGTGTTACTATTTGCAGAGTTTCGATATGTGTTATGTGTGAAGTGTACCTGTACGCTATCGGGTGAAACTGTGCACTCATGTTATGCAGGCCCTGTCTGTCTACAGAGGTGAACAGCAAAACACACAAGATGATGGACGGAATGTTGCACAATGGCAAAACATTCACCCCCAGTCACAGATCTGGGTTTAATCCATCGTTATTTTGCTCACCACGCCACCCCAGTTCAGACATGGCCATATGCAAATCAGTTTTGACCCTGTGCCTCATGGGAACAGTCCAGCCCGAACTGCCAAGCCATGTCTTCCCTGGACCGGAATCAAGCATCCTAGGACCGGTTTCTGGCTATCAGCCATCATCAGCCAGGATAGCTTGACTCCAGTGGCGTAGTGAGCACGGGACCCACGTCTGGGCATACCCTTCCCACATAGGGTGAACAGCAAAACACACAAGATGATGGACGGAATGTTGCACAATGGCAAAACATTCACCCCCAGTCACAGATCTGGGTTTAATTCATCGTTATTTTGCTCACCACGCCACCCCAGTTCAGACATGGCCATATGCAAATCAGTTTTGACCCTGTGCCTCATGGGAACAGTCCAGCCCGAACTTCCAAGCCATGTCTTCCCTGGACCGGAATCAAGAATCCTAGGGCCGGTTTCTGGCTATCAGCCGTCATCAGCCAGGATAGCTTGACTCCAGTGGCGTAGTGAGCACGGGACCCACGTCTGGGCATACCCTTCCCACATAGGGTGAACAGCAAAACACACAAGATGATGGACGGAATGTTGCACAATGGCAAAACATTCACCCCCTGTCATAGATCTGGGTTTAAACCATTGTTATTTTGCTCACCACGCCACCCCAGTTCAGACATGGCCATATGCAAATCAGTTTTGACCCTGTGCCTCATGGGAACAGTCCAGCCTGAACTGCCAAGCCATGTCTTCCCTGGACCGGAATCAAGCATCCTAGGACCGGTTTCTGGCTATCAGCCGTCATCAGCCAGGATAGCTTGACTCCAGTGGCATAGTGAGCACGGGACCCACATCTGGGCATACCCTTCCCACATAGGGTGAACAGCAAAACACACAAGATGATGGACGGAATGTTGCACAATGGAAAACATTCACCCCCAGTCACAGATCTGGGTTTAATCCATCGTTATTTTGCTCACCACGCCACCCCAGTTCAGACATGGCCATATGCAAATCAGTTTTGACCCTGTGCCTCATGGGAACAGTCCAGCCCGAACTGCCAAGCCATGTCTTCCCTGGACCGAAATCAAGCACCCTAGGACCGGTTTCGGGCTATCAGCCGTCATCAGCCAGGATAGCTTGACTCCAGTGGCGTAGTGAGCACGGGACCCACGTCTGGGCATACCCTTCCCACATAGGGTGAACAGCAAAACACACAAGATGATGGACGGAATGTTGCACAATGGCAAAACATTCACCCCCAGTCACAGATCTGGGTTTAATCCATCGTTATTTTGCTCACCACGCCACCCCAGTTCAGACATGGCCATATGCAAATCAGTTTTGACCCTGTGCCTCATGGGAACAGTCCAGCCCGAACTGCCAAGCCATGTCTTCCCTGGACCGAAATCAAGCACCCTAGGACCGGTTTCGGGCTATCAGCCGTCATCAGCCAGGATAGCTTGACTCCAGTGGCGTAGTGAGCACGGGACCCACGTCTGGGCATACCCTTCCCACATAGGGTGAACAGCAAAACACACAAGATGATGGACGGAATGTTGCACAATGGCAAAACATTCACCCCCAGTCACAGATCTGGGTTTAATCCATCGTTATTTTGCTCACCACGCCACCCCAGTTCAGACATGGCCATATGCAAATCAGTTTTGACCCTGTGCCTCATGGGAACAGTCCAGCCCGAACTGCCAAGCCATGTCTTCCCTGGACCGGAATCAAGCATCCTAGGACCGGTTTCTGGCTATCAGCCATCATCAGCCAGGATAGCTTGACTCCAGTGGCGTAGTGAGCACGGGACCCACGTCTGGGCATACCCTTCCCACATAGGGTGAACAGCAAAACACACAAGATGATGGACGGAATGTTGCACAATGGCAAAACATTCACCCCCAGTCACAGATCTGGGTTTAATTCATCGTTATTTTGCTCACCACGCCACCCCAGTTCAGACATGGCCATATGCAAATCAGTTTTGACCCTGTGCCTCATGGGAACAGTCCAGCCCGAACTTCCAAGCCATGTCTTCCCTGGACCGGAATCAAGAATCCTAGGGCCGGTTTCTGGCTATCAGCCGTCATCAGCCAGGATAGCTTGACTCCAGTGGCGTAGTGAGCACGGGACCCACGTCTGGGCATACCCTTCCCACATAGGGTGAACAGCAAAACACACAAGATGATGGACGGAATGTTGCACAATGGCAAAACATTCACCCCCTGTCATAGATCTGGGTTTAAACCATTGTTATTTTGCTCACCACGCCACCCCAGTTCAGACATGGCCATATGCAAATCAGTTTTGACCCTGTGCCTCATGGGAACAGTCCAGCCTGAACTGCCAAGCCATGTCTTCCCTGGACAGGAATCAAGCATCCTAGGACCGGTTTCTGGCTATCAGCCGTCATCAGCCAGGATAGCTTGACTCCAGTGGCATAGTGAGCACGGGACCCACATCTGGGCATACCCTTCCCACATAGGGTGAACAGCAAAACACACAAGATGATGGACGGAATGTTGCACAATGGCAAAACATTCACCCCCAGTCACAGATCTGGGTTTAATCCATCGTTATTTTGCTCACCACGCCACCCCAGTTCAGACATGGCCATATGCAAATCAGTTTTGACCCTGTGCCTCATGGGAACAGTCCAGCCCGAACTGCCAAGCCATGTCTTCCCTGGACCGAAATCAAGCACCCTAGGACCGGTTTCGGGCTATCAGCCGTCATCAGCCAGGATAGCTTGACTCCAGTGGCGTAGTGAGCACGGGACCCACGTCTGGGCATACCCTTCCCACATAGGGTGAACAGCAAAACACACAAGATGATGGACGGAATGTTGCACAATGGCAAAACATTCACCCCCAGTCACAGATCTGGGTTTAATCCATCGTTATTTTGCTCACCACGCCACCCCAGTTCAGACATTCACTCGCTGCTTCCGCCTTGAGTGATCGCTCCCCTCGCTGCTCCTCACAGCGTGGTATCGTATTGCTGCATTGTAACCAAGTTGTGATATCTGCATAGCTCCATTTTTAGTAAGCTTCGTAATTTCATAGCGCTATTATCCCACAGCGCTTACATTGCTTTGATTGCATTGTTGTGTGTGATTTCCCCCGGCGCCCTGCTCTGACCTCCCCTCCATTTTGATCCTGCTGTTGTTGTGTTCCCCTGAGCCCGCCACGCCTCCCAGCTGAGCCGCCCTCCCACAAGCACCCAAAAGCATTCCCCAAACCTCGCAGCGCTGTGATTCACTCGCTGCTTCCGCCTTGAGTGATCGCTCCCCTCGCTGCTCCTCACAGCGTGGTATCGTATTGCTGCATTGTAACCAAGTTGTGATATCTGCATAGCTCCATTTTTAGTAAGCTTCGTAATTTCATAGCGCTATTATCCCACAGCGCTTACATTGCTTTGATTGCATTGTTGTGTGTGATTTCCCCCGGCGCCCTGCTCTGACCTCCCCTCCATTTTGATCCTGCTGTTGTTGTGTTCCCCTGAGCCCGCCACGCCTCCCAGCTGAGCCGCCCTCGCCCCTCCCCCTCCGCTATCCATATATGACAGTAGTTCCCGCGCGCAGCGTCCACGCGCAGCGTCCGCGCCCAACCCGCGCCGAAGGTGCACCAAAGGTAAGCCCATCTACGCCCGTCCGCGCCTGGACCGCGCCCAGCGCCAGACCCCCTGCCCCTCGAGCTGCCCAGCCCTCCCGCATTACCTACGATGCCGCCTCCCTCCTAGCCCTCGACCCCGGTCGCGCCCCCAACTGCGTCCATGCCGCTCCTGGACACACCCATGGCCCTTTCTCCTGCTACTCCTGCAAATTCAGCGGCACCGACAACATCTCTGCTACGTCCACACCACAGATTCCCGACCCCAACCACCTACAATGCATCCTTCTCAACACCCGATCGGTCCATAGGCATGCCATTGACCTATGGAATCTACTAGACACCATTTCCCCGGACATCGCCTTCCTTACGGAAACATGGATGAATGCTTCCTCCGCACCAGACATCACCATTGCCATCCCTGAAGACTATAAGATCACCCCCAAAGACCGTACCAGCCACACAGGAGGAGGAATCGCCATCGTCCACAAGAAATCTATCCGCATCTCAACCAGCTCTGACGTCAATCTCGCCAACTCCGAACATCTTCACTTCCAGATCCACATCGACCCCAAAACAACACTCAGAGGCACTCTCCTCTACAGACCACCAGGACCCCGCGCAAAATTCAGTGAAGACATCACGGACTTCATCACCCCACACGCGCTCCCCTCCAAAGATTACATCCTTCTGGGAGACCTCAACTTTCACCTTGAAAAGACCAACGACCACAACACCTCCACCCTCGTGGACAACCTCGCCAACCTCGGACTTAAACAACTAGTCACTTCCCCCACCCACATCGCAGGTCACACACTCGACCCCATCTTCACATCCAGCAATCATATCTCCTTCTGCCACACTACGGATCTCCTCTGGACCGACCACAGCTGCGTTCACTTCATCTACAACAAGCCGAAACCCATCATCCACTCCCAACCTACCCTGCAAAGAAACTGGAATAAAATCACCACGGACCAAATCTCCGCATCGCTCCTTCGAAACTCCCCAGCCCTCTCTTCTAACGCCAACGAAGCCGCCGCCAACCTCACCCTATGGTTATCCAACACCGCCGACACCTTAGCTCCACTGAAAAAACGTCAAAGCAAACCTGGCAGCAAGAAAGCCTCATGGTTCAACGATGATCTCAAGAAGTCCAAGAAACTCTGCCGCTCCCTTGAAAAGGCCTGGAAAAAAGACCCAACCACCAGCACCAAGGACGCCTTCAAAAGCGCCACCCGCACCCACCACCAACTGATCCGAAAAGCCAAGAAAACAGCTTTCAAGGATCGACTTGACAACAACGCCCACAACAGCAAGGAACTTTTCAACATCGTCAAGGAATTTTCCAATCCCTCGGCCAACTCCAACGACATCACCCCCTCTCAAACCCTCTGCGACTCCCTAGCCTCTTTTTTCCACAACAAGATTGCAGACATCCACAACAGCTTTGACAACCAACCCGGAAACCAACCCACCCTACCATCTGCTGACCACCTTCCCCCCGTGAACACCCTTAACGCTTGGAACCCAATCTCCACTGAGGACACCATCCGCCTGATGAATTCCATCCACTCAGGATCCCCCACAGACCCATGCCCTCACCACATCTTCAACAAAGCAGACTCCGTCATAGCACCGCACCTCCGAGACGTCATCAACTGCTCCTTCAACTCCGCTATCTTCCCAGAAGACTGGAAACACGCCGAACTCACTGCCCTTCTGAAAAAACCAACAGCGGACCCCACCGAACTCAAAAATTACCGCCCCATCTCGCTTCTTCCATTCCCGGCCAAAGTCATCGAGAAAGCCGTCAACAACCAGCTCGCCGCTTTCCTCGAAGCCAACAAATCCCTCGACTCCTCACAGTCCGGCTTCCGAGCCAAACACAGCACTGAGACCGCCCTCATCGCAGCAACAGACGACATTCGAACTCTACTGGACAACGGAGACACAGTCGCCCTCATCCTCCTCGACCTCTCTGCAGCATTCGATACAGTCTGCCACAGCACCCTTCTACAACGCCTCAATAACATCGGAATCCAAGGAAAAGCACTTGAATGGATCACCTCGTTCCTCACCGGAAGAACCCAGAGAGTCCGCCTTCCTCCATTCAAGTCCGAGGCCTCTGAAGTCATCTGCGGCGTCCCTCAAGGATCCTCACTCAGTCCCACCCTCTTCAACGTATACATGAGCCCCCTCGCGGCCATCGCACGCCGACACAACCTCAACATCATCTCCTACGCGGACGACACTCAACTAATCCTTTCTCTCACCAATGACCCTAGCACCGCCAAAACTAACCTACACGAAGGAATGAAAGAAGTTGCCGAATGGATGAAACAAAGCCGTCTGAAACTGAACTCAGACAAAACTGAAGTCCTCATCTTAGGTACATCCCCCTCTGCATGGGACGATTCCTGGTGGCCTGAAGCCCTCGGAAAAGCACCCATCCCGACAGACCACGCACGGAACCTAGGCGTCATCCTGGATTCTTCACTCTCAATGAACAGACAAGTCAGCGCCGTATCCTCTTCCTGCTTCAACATTCTTCGCATGCTCAGAAAAACATTTCGCTGGATCCCCCTCGAAACAAGGAAAACAGTTACCCACGCTCTAGTCACGAGCCGACTGGACTACGGAAACACCCTCTACGCGGGTACTACCGCAAAGCTCCAGAAGAAACTCCAACGAATCCAAAACGCATCAGCCAGGCTCATATTAGACATCCCTCGCAACGAACACATCTCTGATCACCTTAAAGACCTCCACTGGCTACCCGTCAATAAGAGGATCACCTTCCGACTGCTTACCCACGCACACAAATCACTCTACGACATCGGACCAGATTGCCTCAACTCTCGACTGTCCTTCTACACCCCCTCCCGCCAACTACGATCTTCCAGCCAAGCCCTCGCCACTATACCTCGCATCAACAAGACCACCATGGGAGGCAGATCCTTTGCATACCTGGCTGCTAAAACATGGAACTCACTCCCCGCCTACCTTCGCCTCACCCAGAACCACCTAGCGTTCAGAAAGCAGCTTAAAACGTGGATATTTGACAAATAATCCTCCTCCCCTTCCTAAGCGCCTTGAAACCCTCTGGGTACGTAGTGCGCTATACAAATTTTATGACTTGACTGACTTGACTTGACATGGCCATATGCAAATCAGTTTTGACCCTGTGCCTCATGGGAACAGTCCAGCCCGAACTGCCAAGCCATGTCTTCCCTGGACCGGAATCAAGCATCCTAGGACCGGTTTCTGGCTATCAGCCATCATCAGCCAGGATAGCTTGACTCCAGTGGCGTAGTGAGCACGGGACCCACGTCTGGGCATACCCTTCCCACATAGGGTGAACAGCAAAACACACAAGATGATGGACGGAATGTTGCACAATGGCAAAACATTCACCCCCAGTCACAGATCTGGGTTTAATTCATCGTTATTTTGCTCACCACGCCACCCCAGTTCAGACATGGCCATATGCAAATCAGTTTTGACCCTGTGCCTCATGGGAACAGTCCAGCCCGAACTTCCAAGCCATGTCTTCCCTGGACCGGAATCAAGAATCCTAGGGCCGGTTTCTGGCTATCAGCCGTCATCAGCCAGGATAGCTTGACTCCAGTGGCGTAGTGAGCACGGGACCCACGTCTGGGCATACCCTTCCCACATAGGGTGAACAGCAAAACACACAAGATGATGGACGGAATGTTGCACAATGGCAAAACATTCACCCCCAGTCACAGATCTGGGTTTAATCCATTGTTATTTTGCTCACCACGCCACCCCAGTTCGGACATGGCCTTATGCAAATCAGTTTTGACCCTGTGCCTCATGGGAACAGTCCAGCCCGAACTGCCAAGCCATGTCTTCCCTGGACCGGAATCAAGCATCCTAGGACCGGTTTCTGGCTATCAGCCGTCATCAGCCAGGATAGCTTGACTCCAGTGGCGTAGTGAGCACGGGACCCACGTCTGGGCATACCCTTCCCACATAGGGTGAACAGCAAAACACACAAGATGATGGACGGAATGTTGCACAATGGCAAAACATTCACCCCCAGTCACAGATCTGGGTTTAATCCATCGTTATTTTGCTCACCACGCCACCCCAGTTCAGACATGGCCATATGCAAATCAGTTTTGACCCTGTGCCTCATGGGAACAGTCCTGCCCGAACTGCCAAGCCATGTCTTCCCTGGACCGGAATCAAGCATCCTAGGACCGGTTTCTGGCTATCAGCCGTCATCAGCCAGGATAGCTTGACTCCAGTGGCATAGTGAACACGGGACCCACGTCTGGGCATACCCTTCCCACATAGGGTGAACAGCAAAACACACAAGATGATGGACGGAATGTTGCACAATGGCAAAACATTCACCCCCAGTCACAGATCTGGGTTTAATCCATCGTTATTTTGCTCACCACGCCACCCCAGTTCAGACATGGCCATATGCAAATCAGTTTTGACCCTGTGCCTCATGGGAACAGTCCAGCCCGAACTGCCAAGCCATGTCTTCCCTGGACCGGAATCAAGCATCCTAGGACCAGTTTCTGGCTATCAGCCGTCATCAGCCAGGATAGCTTGACTCCAGTGGCGTAGTGAGCACGGGACCCACGTCTGGGCATACCCTTCCCACATAGGGTGAACAGCAAAACACACAAGATGATGGACGGAATGTTACACAATGGCAAAACATTCACCCCCAGTCACAGAGGTAGCCACGTGCACAAGGTAAAAAAGAGAAAATAATATTCTTCACAAATATACAGACACACACGCTGTGATTGTACCTATGGCTACAACTGTGTAATGGTAATTCCCGACTTTATGTATACAAGGCCATAACAACATTTCTTCTAACATGTATGATGCATATGTAAATGTATGTTTAATTGTATTGAAAAAATTAATAAAAGATATATATATTTTTTTAAATGAAGGGTGCGGACAGGCCCCCTGGCCAGAGATCAGACCCTGCGGTTAACACCCGAGGCCATGCACAGCGAGGGTTAGCTGGACATGACGGGTGGGGACAGGGCCCGGCCAGGGAACAGATGCTGCGGTTAACACCCGAGGCCATGCACAGTGAGGGTTGGCTGGACATGACGGGTGGGGACAGGGCCCGGCCAGGGAGCAGATGCTGCGGTTAACACCCGAGGCCATGCACAGTGAGGGTTAGCTGGACATGACGGGTGGGGACAGGGCCCGGCCAGGGATCAGATGCTGCGGTTAACACCCGAGGCCATGCACAGTGAGGGTTAGCTGGACATGACGGGTGGGGACAGGGCCCGGCCAGAGATCAGACCCTGCGGTTAACACCCGAGGCCATGCACACGAGGGTTGGCTGGACATGACGGGTGGGGACAGGGCCCGGCCACAGATCAGACACGGCGGGTAACAACCGAGGCCATGCACAGTGAGGGTTGGCTGGGCATGACAAGTGGGGACAGGGCCCGGCCAGAGATCAGACCCTGCGGTTAACACCCGAGGCTATACACAGTGAGGGTTGGCTGAACATGAAGGGTGGGGACAGGGCCCGGCCAGAGATCAGACCCCACGGTTAACACCCGAGGCCATGCACACGAGGGTTGGCTGGACATGAAGGGTGGGGACAGGGCACGGCCACGGATCAGCCTCGGCGGTTAACACCCGAGGCCATACACAGTGAGGGTTGGCTGGACATGAAGGGTGGGGACAGGGCCCGGCCAGAGATCAGACCCCACGGTTAACACCCGAGGCCATGCACTGTGAGGGTTGGCTGGACATGAAGGGTGGGGACAGGGCCCGGCCAGGGACAGGGCCCGGCCAGGGATCAGACCCGGCGGTTAACACCCGAGGCCATGCACAGTGACGGTTGCCTGGACATGAAGGGTGGGGTCAGGCCCCCTGGCCAGAGATCAGACCCCATGGTTAACACCCGAGGCCATGCATAGTAAGGGTTAACTGGACATGACGGGTGGGGACAGGGCCCGGCCACGGATCAGACTCGGCGGTTATCACCGGAGGCCATGCACAGTGAGGGTTGGCTGGACATGACGGGTGTCAAGTCCCGTGCTCTCCATGCCACTGGAATCAAGTTAGGATGCTTGTTTCCAGTCCAGGGAGGAACTGGCCTAGCAGTTCGGGCTGGACTGTTCCCATGAGGCACAGGGTCAAGACTGATTTGCATATGGCTGGGTCCAAACTGGAATGGCATGGTGAGCAAAAAAACGATGGATTTAGGCCCAGATCTCTGTACTGGGGGGAATGTATGACATTGTTCTGCATTCTGTCCATCAACAGTTCTTTTTGCATTTGTCACCCCGAGTGGGATGGGTATGCTCAGACGTGAGTCCCGTGCTCTCCATGCCACTGGAATCAAGCTATGCTGGCTGAAGAGGGGTGAAACCCCGAAACTGGTCCTAGGATGCTTGTTTCCAGGCCAGGGAGGACCTGGCTTGGCAGTTCGCGCTGGACTGTTCCCATAGGGCACAGGGTCAAGACTGATTTGCATATGGCTGGGTCCAAACTGGAATGGCATGGTGAGCAAAAAAACGATAGATTTAGGCCCAGATCTCTGTATTGGGGTGAATGTATGACATTGTTCTGCATTCTGTCCATCAACAGTTCTTTTTGCACAGATCAGACCCTACAGTAAACACCCGAGGCCATGCACAGTGAGGTTTGGCTGGACATGAAGGTTGGGGACAGGGCCCGGCCAGAGATCAGACCCCGCGGTTAACACCCGAGGCCATGCAAAGTGAGAGTTGGCTGGACATGAAGGGTGGGGACATGAGCCGGCCAGGGATCAGACCCCACGGTTATCACCCGAGACCATGCACTGTGAGCGTTGGCTGGACGTGACTGGTGGGGACAGGGCCTGGCCACGGATCAGCCCGGCGGTTAACACCCGAGGACATGCACAGTGAGGGTTAGCTGGACATGAAGGGTGGGGACAGGGCCCGGCCAGGGATCAGACCCCAAGGTTAACAACCGAGACCATGCACAGTGAGGGTTAGCTGGACATGACAGGTGGGGACTGGGCCCGGACAGGGATCAGACCATACCGTTAACACCCAAGGCCATGCACAGTGAGGGTTGGCTGTACATGAAGGGTGGGGACAGTCCCCCTGGCCAGAGATCAGAGCCCGCGGTTAACACACGAGGCCATGCACAGTGAGGGTTGTCTGGACATGGCGGGTGGTGACAGGGCCCGGCCAGAGATCAGACCCTGCAAAGAACACCCGAGGCCATGCACAGTGAGTGTTGACTGGACATGACTGGTGGTGACAGGGCCCGGCCACAGATCAGACCCCACGGTTAACAACCGAGGCCATGAACAGTGAGGGTTGGCTGGGCATGACGGGTGGGGACATGGCCTGGCTGAGATCAAACCATGCGGTTAACACCTAAGGCCATGCACTGTGAGTGTTGGCTGTACATGATGGGTGGGAACAGAGCCCCTAGCCAGAGATCAGACCCTGCGGATAACACCTGAGGACATGCACAGCGAGGGTTGGATGGACATGACGGGTGGTGAAAGGTCCCGGCCATAGATCAGACCCTGCAGTTAACACCCGAGGACATGCACAGTGAGGGTTGGCTGGTCATGAAGGGTGGGGAGAGAGCCTGGCTGAAATCCGACCCCGTAGTTAACACCCGAGGCCGTGCACATTGAGGGTTGGCCGGACGTGAAGGCTGGGGACATGGCCCGGCCAGGGCTCAGACCCTGCAGTTAACACTGAGGCCATGAGGAGTGAGGGTTGGCTGGACATGAAGGGTGGGGACAGGGCCCGGCAAGGGATCAGACTCTGTGATTAACACCCGAGGCCGTGAGTAGTGAGGGTTGGCTGGACATGAAGGGTGGGGACAGGGCCCGGCCAGAGATAAGACCCGGCGGTTAACACCCGAGGCCATACACAGTGAGGGTTGGCTGGATATGATGGGTGGGGATAGGGCCCGGCCAGAGATCAGACCCCGCGGTCAACACCTGAGGCCATGTACAGTGAGGGTTGGCTGGACTTGAAGAGTAGGGACATGGCCTGGCCACGGATCAGACCCGTGGTTAACACCCGAGGCCATGCACAGTGAGGGTTGGCTGGACATGACGGGTGGGGACAGGGCCCGGCCACGGATCAGACCCGGCGGTTAACACCCGAGGCCATGCACAGTGAGGGTTGGCTGGACATGACGGGTGGGGACAGGGCCTGGCTGAGATCAGACCCTGCAGTTAACACCCGAGGACATGCACAGTGAGGGTAGGCTGGGCATGAAGGATGGGGACCGGGCCCGGCCAGAGATCAGACCCTGCGGTTAACACCCGAGGCCATGAGGAGTGAGGGTTGACTGGGCATGAAGGGTGGGGACAGGGCCCTGCCGTGCACAATGAGGGTTGGGTGGACATGACGGGTGGGGACAGGGCCCAGCCACGGATCAGACCTTGTGGACAACCCTTGACGCACATGTCAAACGCTGAGTGCAGCAGGGCGTGGCCATGCGTAGGAGTTGTCCAATCACAAAGTTTGGTCACAGGCTCTGCAGCCAGTCCCACTGCACAAGGCCAACATCTATGCACAGTGATGGCTTGCCGGACACAGAGGTTGAGGCCCAAAAACAGTTCTATGCAGAATTCAATATAAAAACTGAAATTCACTGAAAAACGAAGTAAATGTGAAGATACAATTATATTCTTTGTTTACAAAGTGTGTTAAAAACCTTGAAATTCACTGAACAAAAGTCAGTTACAGTGAAGTTATGACTTCAAACTGCAATCTACAGAAAGCCGCCACTTATGGTTGGGTAAACTAGCCATAGCCCCTGTCCACGCCTCACACTGCTTTTGACCTCACATATAACATCACTCATGACAATACCATCGCTGGCACACTCCTAACATGCCCATGTCACCCCACTCTTTTTGGGATGTAAACTGTAGGAGCCGGAGAGTGAATATGCTGGTCATAAGGACATGTTGTAGGAGGCCCCCTGCCCATTTGTGTCATTTGATGACCGTGTAAAGTACCTTTTATTTCCATGTCATGCATTGTTCCATTCTGTTCATTGGGCCTCCTTATTCGTCAATATGATTAATAAAATGGACATTAGTCAAAGAGGTGATTCCAGGGCTAGCATGTGGAGGGGGGCACTGTGGTGTACACTTGTGCCCACAGGAAGAAGCCCCCCCCTTTCCCGTCTCTGAGGGGCGTCTCAGGGGAGTCGATAGTCCACTGTATCAATGAACCCTGAGATCCCTTCCTTGAGACTCCCTCTGGGGTCTTGAAGTTTTTACTTTTGAACCAGGGCTCTTCTGTGACGTCAGTAACACCTGGCTGCGAGGCTCTGGACCCCTCACCTGGCCGGGCTCAGCGCTTCATCGCACCACTGTTGTCTGCTGGATTTTTGTTGCCCAGGTAAGACATATCTTGAGGGCCCATGTGGAACAACTTTGCATTTTATTGCCCATTTTCGGGTAATTTAGGTCTGCATGATCTCAAATGTATAGAAATGGGATCAGTCAAACAGGGCTGAAATATGTCTTGCCCCTATATTGATGGAAATGCTTACTTTTCCTATTGGCAATAGGATAACATCAATAAAAAGTGTTCTAAATAAATATGCTTTGCGCAGGACTCCAAAATCCCTTGAGAGACTGTGGGTCAGGAGAGACAGAGTTAGAGGCAGGCAGAGAGGAGGGAGGCTGACATCCAGAGACAGACCGAGGTGAGACAGAGGGAGCGCTCACTCCCCGGGACCCCAGGGAAGGCGAGGGTTCTGGGCGATCGCCCACTCTGTTCATGGCTTAAGACGCCCCTGGACTCCGGTCAGGTCTGTCGCCAGAAGTGTATCTTTAGGGGGGCGTGGCCCTCAGGTATGACCATACATTAAAGCAGTGCGCTATAGGTGGATTATTTACCACCTGCTGGTTGTCCTGCTAAATATTGACCCCTAGAAGATTGTGGTGAAAGAATATCGAGGGCAGAATGTGGAAAGGTGCGTGCATGTATAGGCCGTATAGAATTACTATTCCTAACTCCTCATCTACATATCCTGAAGATATATTTAGCGTTCAGGTGCATATATGTGGAGTAAGGTATAGAAAACATATACTTATTTACTGGTCAATGTTTTGTCCTCATATTCTGTGCCATCGATGTTCCGGTGCACACCAGGGCGATTCTGTGTGGAGGAATGCATGGATTTTTTTAAGATACATATTAAAGCACGCTCAATCAACTTTCTACAATCCAACTTTAAATCCTATCAATTAGATGGCATTTAAAGTAGAAGGATGCAAGTCTGACTTGCAACTTTGTGGATTTTCTAAACTGTTCAAGCTTTGTCCAATGCAAAAATGATCAAGTAATTTATTTTTTTAAATCACATGGCCTCGGCTCTGAGACCTCCATCCCACATCTCTTACCTCAGGCATGGGTTTCCAGTCTCCAGCCTCAAACACTCCAAGTTGTTTTGCTGGCAGATATCCTACCCGGGGCATTCTGCATCAGGAAATGATCACACCTGGATGGCCAGAAAGGATAAACCTTACCTCACACAAATGTAGGAAATATTGGGGCATATTTACAAGCCCCTGCACCACCGGAGCGTCACTTTTTGCTCCTGTGGTGCAGGGTGGAGGCCCATGTCTACAAGGCCATGCACAGCCGCCCTCCGTGGCTTTTCAGGGCCTTGTCGATAAGGTGTAGGGCCACGCAGCGCAAGTCGCTGTGTTGCCTTACATTGAGGAAGGGAGGCCTTTCATGGGTGTTGCTGTGGGTGGTCCCATGCATCAACCATGGATTTTGACACTGCCTCAGATTTAAAACATAGCGTGAATCTGGGGCAGCGCGAAAAACTTGCACCTCCCCAAATGTTTAAATTTCTCCTTGTTTTTGCCTCTTTCCAAATGTGCTGCGTTCTGCAGCATATATAGAACAAGGAAAATGCCCCTCGTGGTTGTTTTTATGCAGGAAGGCACCCCTTCCGAATTCCGCTGAGCGCGGAGTGCGAAAAAATCTGCAAACTCCTCGAACGGAGCGGAATTAACCAGCTAGGCCTAATCATGACAGCCCTAACTTGTAATAATGATAAAATAATGAAGTGATACTACCACCTAATGTGCCACATTAAGCTGCATATTTTGTGTTTTCTTGCCACATAATTTACTCAACATTGCCACAAAATTTAGGCCTCCCCTGTCGCAGAATTCCGGTGGCCCTTTGTGCACCCCAGCAACATTGTCAGACAGTTCACCTTACAAAATCCTCTCACTTTGCAGTCAAAGAAAGAAAAGTAAACAAAATCTCCACGCAATTTTTCAGAAGATAAAGCCTGTCATGTATCCTGTCTTAGAACACGCAGCAAAATAACAAGATAAAATCAACATTTAAAGGCATTTTTATTGCTCATTCACCTTTGGAACTCACGCATCTTTAAATTCTGTGCCAGCTGTCTCGGTCATTTGGGGGCCAAAGAAAAGTATGGGCTGGCCGGGCCCTCAAATCCCCCCCTCCCATGGCAACGGCCCTGACTCCACTGTGAGTCCCATGTTGAGACTCCGGGCTTCATTTGAGGGTGGAAGTTGACGTCACTTCCGAGTGGAACATCAGCACGTCTGCCAGTAACAGGTAGAAGTCTTGTCTACACCCCACCTTTTTATGGGGACAGCAAAGACTGACTTCCCCCTGTCAGAGCCCCACTGGCTCTGCCGATGGAAGCACCAACTTTGTGGTAGTTTACTTGTACATTCGACGCCGACGCCGACGTTGACGTACTCAACTGATTATCCATCAAGCAGTAGTAAACCTTCGCTTAACACTCAACACACATGCTCCAGTGCTCCTTGGATGGACATCAGCGCACTTCACCTCACCTCAGATGGAGGGGCCCTCATTCGAGGGGACTCTACTCTTTGTGATGGCCCCAGCCAGGGCTTGTGCTGACCTGGGCACTTCTAGTTTGGTCTGTCATACTCCATGCCTGTGTCCTTGGTTCCGCTGAAATTCACCGGTGCGGCGTGGCTGGTGCAAAGGCGCCTTGACCAGAGTACCTGAGCGCTTTATAAAATAAATGATAATCACTGATTCAGCCGGAAACCACCAACAACTGTGCCAGTCCACCTGTCCAAAGTCAACTTGTCAGTCTACTGTCACTTCCTCCGCTGCAGGTCCTTCTATAAACTCCTGTGGTCTTCATACTATGGAGCAGTAGGTGCAGTGGCACCGTGGCTCACTGAACCCTGAAAATTGCTATGCTTTACTACCCTAACAGTAGTCAGAGGGGCATTTTCCTTGCTGGCCCATTGGTCCATGGCATCCTTGCTTCGTTACTGATGGTCTTGCCTGGGACTGCTCACATGCTCCCCTGTAAGGGACACTTGTTGAGTGGACAATTTGAGCGTCATCTTCCCGTATCACGTTGTGAAGCAATATGGGCATAGCATTCCCGTCACAGAGGTTTATCCAGCGGTGGCCTCGTGGCATGCGGCGGAGGATGTCTTGGGTGAACACCTCCCAGCCCTGAGGTGGCCACTGTTGCTGCACATCAAGCTGCCAAAGGGAAAACTAGCCCTTCCCGCACTTTCAGGGACCTTCGGGCGAATTTAATAATCTCATAATATTTCTTCACCCGAGAGTATCGTATGGGCACATCCTTGAATTCTGATTGGTGGGGAAGGATGTCTGCATCCCTAGAACAGCGCTCTTGTGTAGAGTGTCTTTTCAGACCATAAACCCCTGAAGAAACTGCATTGGTTAACCATCCACAAAAGGATCCTTTTTAAGTTCCTACAACTAGTCTTTAGACCAACTCCAGACCCAAATACATTACTGCCCGGGTTTACCACCATACGACACAAAGGGGCATATTCTCAAGGATCTATCGCCGAGTTATCGGCACTTTATCGCAGCCAAAGTCTCAATACATTTATCGCCTCATTCACAAGCTGGTGCAAACAGCCTATATCACCAGTTTACCTGCGATCACAGCCGCAAAAAACATCACCACAGATGACCACCGCCAACTATCGCTAAAAAGATGCAGAGTAGGCGTTCCCGAGCAAAAAGCCACGACAACACCACACCGCAACATTCTCAATGACCAGCCAGATCGTCGATAAGACCACAAAACAGGCGATAAGGCGCATTAGCAGCAGGAAATTAACACCTGCACTGACCTGGTGCAAAGTTGGACGACAGCCTGCACCAGAAAAGGGAGCCCAGCCCACAGCCACACCTGAAGAACAACAGATGCCATGGAGCTACTTATCATGCAGCTCAGATCCCAAACAGGGCCACAACACCCACCGCAACCACCCCCAGACCTGCCAACCCCCCCCCCCCCCCGGGACCACCACAGAGGCAGCGCAGACAAAGGCAGTGGACCTTCAGGAAACACACCAGCCTCACAGACTTAACACCAGAGAATGTCATTGCCCACTACAGGCTCAAAAGGACAACCATCCTCCGCATCCTGACCATCATTGCCCACAGGCTGATGGTACCAACACAGTGGACAACCAACATCCCTCCGCAGACAAAGCTGCTGGCTGTGCTGCACCTGTTGGCCTCTGGGACTTTCCAACCAACAACCACCAGAGTCGGAGGAGTCCCACAGCCAGCCCTGTCCAAGTTCCTCACACCTATCCTGGATGCCATCCTCAGCTCGGTACCTCAGTACCTATACTTCCCCCACACTGCGCAGGAACAGCTGGAGACCAAGCACGGCTTCTACGCCATAGCTGGATTCCCGCACGTGTTGGAGGCAATTGACTGCACACATGTCCTACTTGTGCCCACTGCCGACACTGCACACAATTACCGCAACAAAAAGCACATGCATTCCATCAATGTGCAGGCAATAGTGGACCACCGGGGACACTTCACCAATGTCGTCGCCAACTACCCAGGCAGTGTGCATGAATCATACATCTTCCGACAGTCCATCATCAACCGGCACATCCAGGATGGCACCTACGGAAATGCACTGCTCGTTGGTAAGTACCGAATGAACACACCACACACCTCAACTCCACAATCATGCAACTCACAACTCTGGGAATGCACATGTTACAAACTCACATACAACATGCCAAACAACATGCCCATCCACCATACATGACAGCACAACGTACTGCGGGAACCTGGGATAGCCATGTACATGAGCCATCAATGGCATGGCACCTCAGCCACACAATAGCAGAATGTGGGGAGAGGTCGGAATCAGGCATGTGCGAAGGAGGCAAGTGACCCATGAATGAGAATGCACACAATGCCAAGTGTGGTGTGGATGTGCTGGACAGACTGCAGTATGCAAACCACAGACATATCCATGTCGACATATACTGCTGGTGGTGGTAGTGTTGTGGACAGTGGACACAACCATGTCACCCCAGCCAGAGGGGAAGATCTCAGAAATGTAACTTGTTACGTCCCCCCTGTAAGGATGTGCAGAGTGGGCTGGCCCTGCGTATGCCAGGCTAGCGTAGGGGTGTGAATAAAAAAGCACGTAGCCCTGGGCGTGGTTCTCTTCCCAAATGGCCAAGGTGTCTGCCAGGACAGCAGCTCTTACCCCGCCACGAGGCTGACACAGTGTGCGGCGGTGCCTGCGATCCTGTGCGCCTGCCGCAGCCCGGGCCGCTGGTCCCCGAACCAGTCTTGTCCACCCCTGCGCATCCAGGCCTCACTGCTCACCTGCCGACACCGGCATGTCTCCAAGAGGGCCCACCACATGCCGGTGCAAGCTCAAAGCCCGAGGCCCGCGACCTTGGCAGCCTCCTCAGACCATCACGGCCTCCGCGAGCAAGGCCCTTTCTCGTTGACGTACTCCACCAGCATACACAGTGGACAAGTAGGTCACACATTTGGAACTGAGTCTTGATTACACAATGACAGAGTACATATTTTATGGCTGAGTTTATGTCACTATACTCTCTTCGATGTGGTGCCACCAACTCTGTGCATAGAATTCTGACCACACGTGTCTGTGGGCCCTTGCTGACTTCTGCCTTCGGCCTACACTGCGGTCCAGCAGGCCTCACACCAATCCAATACAGTCTGTACCAGGCAGGACACGGCATCGTCGCAGAGTGCACACTTGCTCAGCTCTGGTACCTCCACCTCCGTCAACCAGAAATCTTCTCCACATGCCATTTCAACGCCGTGTGTTAGAGATCCAGGAGGAACTGGCTGCACAGCGGTTGACCCGCTCTGACCGCTGCCTTCGGCCTACACTGCGGTCGAGTAGGACACGCAATTGGAACTGAGTCTTGATTTCATCATGGCATAGTTCATATCACAGTACGCAAGCAGAGGAGTAAGAGGAAGAAGCGGTTCAGTCCAGAGGACAAAAGGATCTCCATTACGGAGGTGATCGAACACTACCTACAACTGCACTGGTACCAGTGACTGTGCATCGCAAGCCGACGACACATGGCTGTGGGCCACTGCTGACCGCTGCCTCCGGCACACACTGCGGTCGAGTAGGACACGCAATTGGAACTGAGTCTTGATTTCTTCATGGCAGAGTTCATATCATTGTACAGGCCTCATGGCATAATGCAACTCCTTCCAGCTCTGGTGCCACTGACTCTGTGCCACGGGAGTCATGGACACTCTCTGGTTGAACTTTGGTGGCATCTGAGTCTATGGCCTGGGGGTTGTCTTCATCATCATGTAGCTGATACTGACATGGTCGGAAAAAGGAGACTGAAGCATTCAACTCCTCCATATTGCCTGTTTCTACTTGCTTCTGCCCTCTGCATCATGCCCTGGATGGACACCTTCCATTGTCCCCCGTAACACTCCGTGACATTCTCCTTGGACAACAACGAGGACCCGCTCAGCTCTCGTGGCCCTACCTCAGTGCACCACAAGTCACTGTCCCTTGCGGGTGTGCCTGTGCCGGCCGCAGTGCATCGGGGCCATTAACTCTGTGCAGCTCAAGTCATGGACCCTTGCTGTTTGTACTTTGAACTTCTGATTGTCTGATCACTGTTGTAGTTGTTGCCAGCACCAACCAACCCCTAAGGGGTGGCTTACACTGCCCAACACCCATCTGTGAGAAGCTGGTCTGGTATATGCTGACCACTAATTAAAGTGGGCACCTTGTACCAGTCCAAACAACCCCTTATGGTGAATTGTTAAAGACAACCTTTATTGAAAGCTATCCTAGTGGCAGCTATGGAGAGCAGCCTTCAGCATAATTATTCTACATGTTTATACAAAGCAATACACAAAGATGGGTACATATCTATAGTGAAAAAAATGCTTATATACAGAGGGATATGCTGTAAATTTCTGTTTGCGTATGGTGCTTATGTGGGGAAGAGCCAATTCTTGAGTAGTTTTCTGAAGATAAGGTGGATGTCGGTGGATCTTATGTTGGGGGGTAAAGAGTGTGAGAAGTTGGCCTAGTATATGCTGACAACTAATTAAAGTGGGCACCTTGTACCAGGCCAAACAACCCTTATTGATGATTAGGTCAAAGACAACCTTTATTGAAAGCTATCCTAGTGGCAGCTATGGAGAGCAGCCTTCAGGCTATGTCTCGAAGGAATGTAAAGCAGCTTTTTTTACCAGATTAGAACCTCCTGAATGACCAAATTAAAGGAGAACCACACAAGAGATATATAAAATATATGTATTTATAACTAAACACTCTCTACTAAACTCTTTATGAGATTAGAGCAGAAAGCACGCAATATTAAATCACTAGAACGACAGTAAATAGCACAATACACAGTGGGCTCCAGGGGGAGGCCAAACCATATATTAAGAAAGTGGTATAACAACCACGACTTAACTAGACACCGTGCCTAGAGCACGTAGAATCGCTGGGACCCCAAGGAACCACCCAAAGTAGTGACACAGGGGACCCATGGAGGACTGATGCAGTGTGAGAACACAGGCGCGAGCTCCGTACAATCCTATGGGAAAGTCGCGGTTGGAATTTTAAAGATTAAGGACACTTCGGAGAGGACTTTAAGCAAACCCTTTCAAACATACAAAGTTCTATGGCCAGCCCCCTTGAGAGTACAGAGATACCCATGTTACCTATCCCAGAGGAGCCGGGTGCATAGGGATCAAGTGGTGTCGGAAATGCTTGTTGATTTCAATGGCGGGTTGCGAAGAAGTGCTGCTGCCGGAAAAAGAAAAAGTGTCCGGTGTGATCCAAGCCTGGATCAGAGCTGAGAGGAACCTGAAAGCAGAGGGGAGAGAGTCTGGGTCACTTCACAGTGACCAGGGGCATGATATACGATTGCCCACCGATGTCAGGTGTTTCTGTTGAGAAGAGGTGAAGGTTGACTCTGCAGCCGCGGGGACCAGGAGATGTCGATGATGACCAAAGCCTGGGGGTGAGCTGCCCCACAAAGGATGTCGAGTGCTGGGGGGGTCAGTGTCCGGATGAAACACTGACAAGCCTTGGTAACTGCCACCCACGCGAGCAGAGTAAATGAGCTTCGGTGAGGACCAGCAAGGTCCTGGGGACTCTCCAAGATATGGAGAGTCAGGGCACATCTGGAGCAATCAGGTAAGCCCACTGAAAGTCCAAGTTACCTTCACAGGGACCCACAGGCCAACGGACCAGGGATCGCGAAGGGACCTCGAGCTGAATCACAAAATACCAGCCCACGGAACACTAGAGTGTAGGCTGGAAATCTTCAGTGGAAATATGGCTCGGGGTCAGAACTACAAGTAGCCCAAAGCACAGCCTCAGGGATCACAGAAAAGTATATGCTGCTGCGAAAGTACATGGTGCACAGGGGTTCGGGTTGCATGGTCCCCACGAGGGATACTGGTCTCAGGATTGCTAAGAAAGCAGATCAACCTCAGAGATGCTGGGGAACCCACCTCCTGTGTTGCAGAAATCTTCGGAGTCCTCAGGAGCTCAGGAGATGCAAACCCGTCAGATGCGTTAAAGGTGCCTGCCTTGCATGGGACTAACTCCTTTACTCCAAGGGAGATTCTTCAGTCATCCAGCGTAGTGTAGCTCGTTGAAGTACTTGGTTTCTATAGCAGAGTTTAGTCCAGGAAAAATCTAAAGTCCTGTAGTCAGGGGTTCCTACTTTATACCCAAGGAAGGGGTGGGACAAACTCTGGGGACCCACCTATGGGAGGGCTAGGACAGAGGGGTGGCTACACCCATGTCCTTTGTCCAGTTTCGCGCCAGAGCAGGGGCTGGTAGCCCCTGCAACCGGTTTGAGCTGGACTATGCACAGGGACACCAAATGTGCCCCCAGTGCAGACTTCAAATCACTCTTGGAGTGCACCCACCCAGCCCCAATATACTAAAGCCTGTCTGGGAGGTGGTCACACCTCCCTGTGATAGGAAACCTATTGTCCAGACCTTCTTCTGCTCTAGCTTGGCTCAGCAGAAGGAGGGCAGACTCGTGTCTGTGGCTGGCAGCATCCATTTTGTGACGCCCATATCGAGGTAGCTGGTACCGGGTAGCCCGGTGTGTCACATATGCCCTCTAGAAGGGTGGAATCATACTTCCCCTGCCAGTTACTGGTGGGGAGGTATGATTACAAGGTTACAAGGTGTTTGACACTAAACACAACATGTTTCTAAGCAGCCGTTCTAAAGTTAGCATTCACCGTGAGGTTATAATGCACTTACACATATATGGTTGGCTGCATCACAAACAACCCCGGAAAATAGGTTCCGAAGGCTGCAGAGGGGTTCTGCTCATGCAGGTGCACCCTCTCACATAAAACCCAGCACCCTGCCTTCAGGATTGATAAGGCCTGCCATAGGGGTGACTGATAGGTTTATATGTGCAGTGATTTAGAATAGATATAGTGAACCTATATCTAAGTAAGGGGATCATGCACCACCTTACACAGGCTGCAGTAGCAGACCTGTGGTGTCCGTTTGAATGGTCTCTCAGGGGTGGCACAATACATGCTGCAGCCCCTGGGAGGCCTCTGGGGTACCTATTCCCTGGGTACATAGTATACCATATACTAGGGACTGATAAGGGTACCCCAGAATCCAAACTGGAGTGTACCTAAAGTACATGCAATACCAATTTAGGGAGAAAGCAGCTAGACTGGGGTCCTGGATAGCAGGATCCCAGTCAATCTAAGTCGAAAACAGTGATACATCAGCAAAAAAGTGGCGGTAACTATAAGAAGCAGATCCTACTCTCCTACAACATCCAGCACAGCCGTCACTGGACGTGTGACCCTGGCAATGAAAGGTGTCGGGCGCACGTGCCCATAGCCAGTTCCACAAATTATCTCAGTGTGTCCGTGTGGTCATTATGTATGCATGAGGGCCCCGGGCCATTCCACATTACATTGTGCTGTGTACAGCGGGTGCAACCTTGTCACTTCGGGCAGTGGGGTAGACCTGGGACATGTAGCCGTGTGTGAGCATAAGGGAGAGGACTGGAATATGGCAGTTTGGCGTAGGGGTGTGGTCATTCAACACGTGGCTCTGGGTGTGGTTAAGTTTAGGCCTTGCCAAGGAAGTAACTAATGCGTGTTTCTCTGGTGTAGTGTCGGCGCCACCCGACACGCAATATACAATGTTGCTATGTAGCATGCCTCCGGAGTGCGGGCTCGGCCGAGGGATAAATGAGGGTGTGCAAGCCCGCTCGGGGTCAGGGATCAGACATGCTAACTGTTGTGTGTGTCGCTATTTCCGCAGCATTAGCCAAAGGTCTACCCTCAACCGCATGGCGAGTTGAGCCAGGCATGAACTCTACATCTGTGTCCCTCCTGTCCTTACCATAGACCTACATACGTGGCCGCCCACCTTCAGCGCACAACATCACTGTGCCGTTGTCAGGCTTGTGGACATGCGCAGACGGGCATGACAATGGTGTGCCGTAGGGGTGCAAGGGATGCATCCGCGCTGCGCACACTAGTGAATAGGCTCGGAGGGAGGGAGGATCAGGAGTGAAGCCACGTACTACACATTGATGCCGCTCATTTGCACCAAGCAGTACATGTCATACAGGAATCACAAAGTCACACATATCACACACCAATGAGCCTGCCAACACATAATGCAGAACCAACTATTGACTCATGTCTCTCTGCACTGTCACAGGTGACCAAGGATATGCACTCTGCGATTGGATGATGACACCCCTCGGAGCCCCGAACACACAAGCCCAGAGGCAGTACAATGCGATCCACAAACGCACCAGGGGCATCGTGGAACGCACATTTGGCGTGTTGAAGTCACGATTCAGGTGCCTGAACGTCACAGGTGGAAGGCTCCTGTACAGCCCAGACATCGTGTGCAAGATGATCGTTGCATGTTGTGTGTTGCACAACATATCTGTATGCAGCAATGCCCCATGGATACAAGTGCCAGATGCACCAGATGATGAGGATGGGGATGAGGCAGGTGGACCACGCCCCACTACAGCCGCAGCAGGAATAGCCCGCAGGGACACCATTATTGACAATTTTTTCACATGAGCACGTCACATTGTGACTGTCCTTAGCAATCATGGGACAGTACAAAATGACCACAGGCACAGCATGTGCAAATAAATGCATTCCGAAACACATTCCCTGAGTGCATGTCACTCATCTGTTCAGGCACATCACTCAGACAAGTGTGAGTGCGACATGTGTTGATAACGATTTTATGATGTGTTCATGGATGGTGGGTGTGTCACCTCTGTGCAGAGAGGCTGTTTGGGGTGTCCCGCATTCGATATGCCAGTTCTGTGTGTCACAGTTAGTAGGGTATCCCACTATTCGGCGTTCCACATGTGTCCAAGATCATTCCATTTCGGCTGCCATTTGTGGCCTACAGGTGACAACAGGGCTCCTTTTGGGGTCAGATATGTACCACCATGATGCAGGGATGCCCCCTGTGACTCAAGTCCCCCAGCATGGGCAACATGTACGTAAGCGTGAGTCACTGCCCCTACATTCGTCCACGCTTTCATAATTGATTGATTATGGTCATGACACATCTGTGTGCAGGAGGGGTTGCTTGTCCCTCTGCAATGTGAAGGGGAGTTGCGGTTTCACAGTGTGTTCCATGCATGTTTCAGCATTGGCGCTGTTTACATGCAGACTGCATGTCAATGTACATTGTGACTGTGAGGAGATGCCTCTGTGATGCGGGACAATGGTCATTTGTTCTACGTCACGGATGTGGGGTTGTACTTGTACATTGTCATCTCACCGTTTATTTACTCTGCTTTTATGTGCATTTTCCTGGATGACACGTAGAAATTGCAGGCGTATCGCTGGTTATCGCTGATTTTTGTATCGCGATTGGCCTCATTGCTACTATTTTTGCATTTGTGTTTTGTGTTTTTTCGGCATTGCATTAATTTTAACACTGTCATTTGACACGTTATCTTTGGACTATCGTATGGTACCGCCGTGTTTGGAATACCACGTTACCACGGAGTTGTTTTCCAGCGATAGACTGCGATGTGAAGAGCTGCGTTAAGCTACATTTGCAATGGTTATCACACGTTCTTGAGAATATCCCCCAAAGAACATTAAGATCCTCCGAGACCAACCTTCTGAGACCCCATCCTACAGACTCAACTCTCGAGGGGCAAAGTCCTTCACGGTGCTGGGGCTCAATGCCTGGGACCTATTCTCCATCTCGCTCCGGTTCATTGATAACAAAGCAAACTTTTTAAAGATGCTTCCAAACCTTGCTCTTTCTTGCCCCAATGCATTATGTCTCTCCCTCGTCGAACTCATTCTCTTTCTCCAGTCCAGAGCCACACATTCTCATATAGGGACTCATGTTACCTTTCAGCACAACGCCAGGATGCTCCATGGCGAGTGACAGCGCGCTCATCAGGAGCAAAATTCATTCATTCACTATCTCTGGTTTTGTCGTTGCATGGGTTTGTTTTGAATCCACGTGGCAGACATTAACCCCTTCTGAAATGAACCCTTTGTCTGTCTTATATTGATGACGAAGACTTGCCTTTTAAAATGGACTCCAGGAAAGACCCAGAGGCGCAACTAGAGCCACATTTCGGGGGCTAAGAAAGAATTTCGGGGGGGGGGGGGGCTGAATCTTTAAGCAATAGGCAGAGTGGAGCTGCAGGGGCTTAAGAAGGGGTGAAACAACAGCGAGGCCTCATTAACATGCAAATGGTCTGTTAAAGACCTGTGAAGTGCTCGGGTGCGGCTGTGTGCGTGCCGGGAAGCTTCTCATCCCGGGCTGCCACACACGACGGGGGGTGGGGGGGGGGGGCTGAAGCCCTTTGAGTCCAATGGGTGTTGCGCGCCTGGATAGACCTGATACTTTGTGTGAAACGATCCCGTGTGTTCCAGGGTGTCTCCTCCATCACACACGGAGCCTTGACCGGTTCCGAACGGCAGCCTTCCCTGCACGAGTCCGGCATCAGTCGCAACGCATTTTTCGGAGACATTTTCACAACTCCGTGCCTTGACACAGCTGCTTGGAGGTCCGTCCTTTCCCCCTTTACCAATAAAGTTTACCCTTGTGTGACAGAGTCGGACCTCAGCACTGAAGAGTACCGAGTAGACACGTCATTGGATCGGTTTAATTGATGAGCATTGTCCGTTCTGGAGCCCCGGTGGCGGCTCCTGTCCATCAGGTGACCCCATACATGCTGACATCAGAAACCATTCATTGAGATTTGACTTATATTCAAGAGTTTTACTTCCACACTCTCTCTTGGGTACAAAGGGGCAGATTTATGTTTGACTTGCGCCTCATTTACGCCGCCATTGCGTCACTTTTGTGACGCAGCAGCGGCGCAAATCCTGCGCCATGGTGCGGGGTATTTACAACGTGACGCATCTGGGAGATGCGTCACGTTGTAAAGCCCTGCGCCACATGTAGGCGTTCCAGGGCAGGTGGGGGCGTTCCGGCGCAGGAACGCCTCCTAAAAGTGGCTGAGTGAAATCTACAAGATTTCACTCAGTCACTTTTGAGCCCATGCTGCGTCAAAACCCTGCGCCTGCTTGAAGCAGGCGTAAGGATTGACGCAGCACTGTGCAGATAGGGCCCCCCAGAGCATTGCTGGAGCTGCGTCGCGCTTGCGACGCAACTCCAGCAATGCGCCACTTTTACGGCACAGATGCGTGACGCATCTGTGCTGTTTTTGCCCCATGGTACGCCGCATTATAAATGCGGTGCATCCATGATGGCGGAGCTGGGGCGCAAAATAACTGGCGCATCCCTGCTGATATGCAGGGGTGCGTCAGTTATTATAAATATGCCCCAAAGTATATGATGTGGCTTTTTTCCTGAAGAAGGAGACCCAGTTCGCGGAAACGCGTGTAGAACAAGCCCTACTTGCTGCCACGTTTACAGTTCACATTGGAATCTGTACTATATGTTGTTTCATGCAAAGTGAGTACAGAAGGGGTCATTTGATTATATCGTGTTTCAGTATTTTTGACTGTGTATAACATTTGCACATTTTTAGCTTTATAGATCATTTATTTATAGTATCGATCTCCTGTACTGTTTCTGTTATCCTCAATGTCTTTGTACTTTGTTATATTTTTTGAGCACTTTGTTTGTATTGTATGAATTCATGATTATTTGTACATGTTAGGACGTTTTTAGACCCCATCAAATCAATATGTATGCATTTACTTAATTAAAGTATATATTCAACTTTTCACATGCTCTTCAGTTTTGTTTTCAAATCAGTTATATTCTTTGCATTCGGGTAGCCAAGGGGTACTTATTTACATCCACAGTCAGCATCTCCTGACAGAGCGTTCCGTATTACAGCTGAGCTAGGGATGCTGATGGGTGCTGGGGAGCTTTGAGCAGACCTGGTCTGCCTGGACCAGGAGGCACCAGGGATGGTGCAGGACAGAAGTCTGTGTTCTTCGGTTCCTGGAATCCCCTGGACTGCCTGGACCAGGAGGCACCAGGGATGGTGCAGGACAGAAGTCTGTCTTCTTTGGTTCCTGGAATCCCCTGGTTTGCCTGGACCAGGAGGTACCAGTGATGGTGCAGGATAGAAGTCTCTGTTCTTCAGTTCCTGGAATCCCCTGGTCTGCCTGGACGATGAGGCACCTTGGATGGTGCTGGAGGGAAGTCTCAGCTCTACGGTCCCTGGAATCCCTGGTTGCCCTGGACCATGAGGCATCGGGGATGGTGCGGGACAGAAGTCTGTGTTCTTCAGTTTCTGGAATCCCCTGGTCTGCCTGGACCATGAGGCATCGGGGATGGTGCTGGAGGGAAGTTTCTGTTCTATGGTCCCTTGATTCCCCTGGTCTGCCTGGACCACAAGGCACTACAGACAGTGCTGGAGGGAAGTCTCTGTACTTTGGTTTCTTTAATTCCCTGGTCTGCACCACAAGGCATCAGGGATGGTGCTGGAGGGAAGTCTATGTTCTCAAGATCCTGGATTCCCCTGGGCATCCTACACCACAAGGCACAGGGATGGTGCTGGAGGGAAGTCTCTATTATACGGTCCCTAGAATTCTCTGGTCGGCCTGGACATTGAGGCCTCAGGGATGGTGCTTGTTAGAATCCGGATTCTCTGGTTGGCACAGGTAGGTACCTGGGACAAGCAGAGAGTCCTTCTTCCAGTCAGGGAAAGGGGGGCACACTCTACAATAATCCCTGCTCACCCTCTAGGTAGCTTGGCGCGAGCAGACAAGGCCTATCCCAGAGCGTTTAGGTTAAGTGTTTGTGAGCACACACACAGTAATCCAGTGACCCTCCACAAATGGACTCCACACCGGGATATATATAGAAAATAATGCTTTATATTTTCTTTATCAGGCTTAGCACAAGACCAAAGTTACGTTTACAATGACCACAATACTGGTTTGCAAAGAGTTCTTGGTTTTAGCGTAGTTTCACAGGCTGTGAGCTTCGCTCCTAGGCGTACGCTTCGTACGCGGTAAAAACTGCTTGGGAACGGGTCTCACACACACTGTAGGCGCTTCAGGACGAAGCGTACACCCTACGGTGCGAACAGGCACAGTACCTTTACTTGGGAGTTCGTCACGGATGCTGCGCTGACATCAAGCGCGATGTACGGTGCGTTGTCCTCCTAGGGCGATGCATACTACGGTACGTTAGACCTTGGGCGTGCAGGGCTTCAGGGGACGGTGCGTAGGTACGGTGCATTCAAAGTTTGTCACGGCTTTCGTGCCGTACCATGAGAGCGGCAATCTTGATTCGAAGCGCTGGATACAAGCGAACAGTACGCTCCGTACAGGGGAGACATACGCAACTACCGTACGCACCGCAGCCTTTCCAAAGCAGGGGAAAGGAGCGTACGCTGGCAGTACGGTTCGTAGGGGATAGTAGCAAGTACGGTTTGCAGTCCTTCCGTTACGGTGCGAGCTACGGCTCGTAGGGGCCTGTTAGTCGCGTTGCTCTGGCCGGACGATTCCTTCCTTTGCGGTGCGAGCTACGGCTCGTAGAGGGGCCTTAGTCACGTTGTTCGGGCCGGTCAGCGGGATACCAGCTTTTAGGGGGTACGCTGCGATCATCGAGACGTACGCAGCAGTTCGAGTCAAAGATGCGGGGAAAACGGTCCGTTTTCCAAGGCGATCTCACGGCGGTGAAGTCCACTGGTCCTGGGACTTCGTTCAGGGGGCAAGCTCACTCACAAGCCCTTGGAGATCTCTCAGCACAAGTCAAATAAACGTTTCTTGGGTCTTTTCTTCCTCTTCTTCAGCAGCAAGGCAACCACTGCAGGCCAATCCCCCAGGTCAGGGACAGTACTCCTCCATGCAGCTTTTCCAGTTCCTTCAGGTCGGACAGAGGTTTCTTCTTGGCAGGACAGGATCTAGTTTCTTAGGAGCAGGGCTCCTACATTTATACCACAAATCCTTTGTTCTCTCAGGCCAGGGGGCCCTTGCCTAGTTCAGTCCAGTTCTGGAGCACTTTGTTGATGCGATGCAGGCTTCTGCTTTCAGTGTGCAGGGCAGAGCCATCAGACGCTCCACAGGGGGCAGAGCCAGCATTTGTGGTGGCAGAGCACAGCCCTATTCAGAGTCCAGGTGTACTCCTCCCACCCATCTATAGGTCAATCTTTCTATTCACCACCAGGCTACCTAGCCCTGCCCATCTGGGTTTCCCCAGCCCTGTCACTCACACAAGCCAGGCAGCAGATACACATCACGCAGAGGCGGGCTGAAATGGTCAGGCAAGCAAAGGCCAACTTTCTAAAAGTGGGATTTGCAAACGCAGAATATTAAAATAAACCTTACTAAAAGATGTACCTTATTATTCTGAGTTCAGGCATACTAAACTCGATTTCTATCATTTCCCTGGGTCTGTTAGGATCATAGGATGTAACAATCTTAACAGCCCATTCTGGCCTATGAGAACAGGGTAGCCTTACAATAGTGAAAAACGAAAATGGCTGTAATTCACTATCAGGACATGCCACACACATCAGGGCTTGTCCTACCTTATGCTACAATGCACCCTGCCCTTGGGCCTACCAGAGGGGTGACTAGCATGAAGTTAAGGGAAGGTTTAGGGACTGGCAAGTAGGTGCACTTGCCAGTCAGCATGTCAGTACCAGACTGCACGCAGGTTCTGCAATGGCAGACCTAGACACATTTTACCAGGCCGCTTCTGTGGGTGGCACAACCAGTACTGCAAGCCCACCAGCGGCATTTGTATTTACACGCCCTGGCACTCCGGGTGCACTTTACTGGGGTCTGATAGTAAACCAAATAAGCCAATCATGGAATCCAACCAACATATACATTTTATATAGGGAGCACTTGCACTGTGGCACTGGTTGGCAGTGGCACAGAGCGCTGAGCGGCCAACACCATAAAAACACATGAGGCACAGCGACAAAAAGTGGAAGGGAGACTCACGCCAAGGTGCCAGGACTAACAGTGCTGGAAGGACGTCTCAGTTGTATGGTGCCTGGAGTCCCCTTGTCTGCCAGGGCCACAAGGCACCAGTGATGGTGCTGGAGAGAAGTCCCTGCCTGGACCACGAGGAAATGGTGATAGCGCTGGAAGGAATTCTCTGAATCCTTTGCTCTGTCTGGACCCCGAGGTGCCAGTGATGGTGCTGGAGGGAAGCCTGTGTTCTTTGGTCCCTGGAATCCCCTTGTCTGCCAGGACCAGGAGGTACCGAGGATGATGCTGGAGGGAAGTCCCCGGCGATTTTGTTCTCATGTACTTGGAATCTCCTCACAAGCCCTTAGATTCTTGGCTGCAGAAGAATTGGGCATGGCATGGGCAGTTCTGGATGCAGCAGCTCGAGCTCTATCAGTGAAAAGACTGCTGGCACAGGGCAATCCACATGGCACAGGAGTAAGGGTCTTGGACTGGACGTGGCTCCACAAGTGATAAATGAAGGGTTTCAAGATCCGTCGGTTGAGATGAATGATGAGTGGCAGAGGGCCTGGGGCAGGAGTTGGCAGCACCTAGCAAAATACCTTCAGAAAAGGTTTGGGTGGCACAGACACTATGGGTACGGCATCCTTTTGATGTGGCTAAGGCTTGAACAGGTGGTGCCAGCTAAAGCACCTACAGTGATGGCAGAGAGAATTGTGACACTACTGAAAGGGACAGTCAGAGTGGGCAATGGCAGCTAAAGGGTTATCACAGCAATGATGGCACAGACAGCTGGAGTGTGGCAGTCTCTGGCAAATAGGGCTGCTACCACTTGGTGGGCCTTCGCAAAAGGAGTGGGTGGTATCGGCATCGCTTCAAATGGGCAGGTACCACAGGTAAAGAGTACTTGCGTTTTATTTTGTTTTGTTAGGAAGAGTTCTTGCACTTCTCTGCAGGGGTGCAGCACATTTAATGAGGGATGTAGGAAAGTGCCTCTTTAGCCATGATTAGCCCCCCAGTTTTTGCGTGATGACTGATGGAATTTCGAACTGTAAGTGCAGTGGGTCCTTGCTAAACAGGTTCCCAGTGCCAGATCTCTTTTCCCTAAAACTGTACCACGATTGGCACTCTGCTTCCCCTGTGAGCCCCAGTAAATGGCACCCCTCGGGACCCCCCTCCCAGACCCGGTGATGCTGCTGTCACAAGGTGCATGTCCAGGTGCAGGGCACCCTGAAGAGTCGACATGGCTCATAGCCCTGTGAGCCATGCCACCCTTTCACTGCATTAAATATAGGTAAGCCACCCGTGAGGCAGGCCTTGAGCCCTAAGGCCGGGTGCACTGTATCCTATGTGTGGGCATATCACTATGAGCAGATATGCCCTTACAATGTCCAGTCTATTCTGAAATGTTGTAAGTGAACAGGGAAGCCATAAAGAGTACATGGGCTGGATACTTGTCAACACGAGTTTCCTATCTCTATGACAACTTCACTGATTTCTTGTGTTAATAAATCCTTGCTGATGCCAGTGTCAGATTTATTAATAAGTTCACAGAGGAGACCCTTTTTGAGGTTCACCAGAAACCGTACTAACCACTAGTGTGGTCCCTGTCTACCTTTACCCAGCCTTCTATCGCCAGACATGGTTCAGGATCCGTGAGTAGAGAGCCAGCACTCTGCAGATATGGAGACAAAGCCTGCTCTGGGGGAAGGTGGTCCCCCCTTCACCCCTGCAGGATCTGCCTTGGCAGAAGAGGGAACTTCGAAGGCCATGCTGCCTTTGAACCTTGCCCCAGCCACTGCTGTGGAAGCAGATGGCGACCACCTGGTCCTGCCCCACTTTCAGTGGGAGGACTGGCTGGATAATTAGGTAAAGTAGGAGGTGGGTCTACCTTTAACCCATACCACCCCTCAGGTGGGGCAGGAGAGGTAGACCCACTTTTCACTATCCACCATCTTGAGGATGGGGCTAGTAGCTTATTAGGAGTCAGGATATGCCCACCCCCCACGTGGCCTATGCATAAAGAGGGTGCAGGCACCCTACAAGTAAGCACATCATTGGTTACTACCTGCTCTCCCCTAAAAACACCCCTAAACTAGAATTTAGGTGGCTCCCCAAGACATTGACTGTATAGCAGCACTGCTGAGAAGTGCAGGTACTCTCCATTTCAGAATAAAGAGGTTCTGGCACTCAGTACCAGCCCATTTAAAGCACTGAGTGTGGAAGACATGTAAGGGTGTTGGGCATCAGAGGGTGGCACCAGGTGAAGGGCCTTTAGAGATTCACTGGGTGGCATAGAGAGATGCAGAGTGGCCGGTGTTTAAGGGCGCAGGGTAGGTGCCGGCGGTGCCATTGGTGCCAAGTGAAGTGGCACAGACAGTGCAGTGTGGAAGTCATGTAAGGGTGTTGGGCATCAGAGGCTGGCACCTGGCGAAGGGCCTGTAGAGATTCTTTGGGTGGCACAGAGAGATGCAGAGTGGCTGGTGTTTAAGGCGCTAGGCAGGCGTGGGCGGTGCCAGGTGAAGAGTCATCAAAGATACATTGGGTGGCACAGACAGTGCAGTGTGAATGACATGTAAGGGTGTTGGGCATCAGAGGGTGGCACCTGGCGAAGGGCCTGTAGAGATTCTTTGGGCGGCACAGAGGGATGCAGAGTGGCAGGTGTTTAAGGCGCTGGGCAGGGGGGGGGGTGCCAAGTGAAGAGTCATCAAAGATACATTGAGTGGCACAGAGAGGGCAGTGTCAATGACATGTAAGGGTGCTGGCATCAGAGGGAGGCACCAGGTGAAGGGCCTGCAGAGAGACATTGGGTGGTACAGAGAGTGCAGTGTCAGTGACATGTAAGGGTGCTGGCATCAGGGATTGGTACCCGGCGAAGGGTCTCCAGAGTTATATTATGTGGCACAGAGAGTTGGAGAATGCCGGGTTGTAAGAGGGCCAGGGGCTGCACCGGGTAGTGCCAAGCAGACCACCCTCAGCAGTAAACTGGATGAAGATGGAGCCGGAGATGACGTAGAGATGGCGAGCCAAGCAGACGACCCCAGAGGCTATCCTTGGGCTCGAGGAAGTTCAGGGGGCAGGGCTGTAACTCGGGCTGCCATTGGCTGCGCCGTCCACGAGGCCTCCAAAGAGGGGTGCCGTGCCGCTGGAAGCGAGTGGCCATAATGAAAAATTTAGCAGCGGTTGGCCTAGACGCAGCGCCGAAACTGCAAAAACAGAAATGATTAATATTTAAGACGGTGATCTGCCGCTTGGTCGGGTTCTGCACATGGATGCCCTCGCGCTGCGCCCCCCCCCCCTTCGCCGCGCCCCCTCTGCTGCCTTCTACCTCTACTAAATTTTACTTAAGCTTGCATTAATTACACTTCGAGAGTTTGGGAAACAGCCCCCCGGAGAGGCCGTGTGTGCATGCGTGGAGGGGGCGAGGGTCTGGCGAGGGGCCGCGGAGAGGGGGGCGCGGGGAGGGGAGATGTTGAGCTGAGTAAACGGAGCACATCATATATTTTTCATGGCGATCGGAGAGCAGGTTGTCCTATTTAGTCACATTAGATGCTCTGTTAACACAACAGAAAATATAAAAAAGACTGCGGCAGCGAGTGCACTTAGCGGCGCGAGGCCCCCTCCAGCGCCCGCGCGCTCCCAGGGCGGGACCGAGGGGCTTCCGCAGGTTAAACTCTAACATTTTACCCTGGGATCTGGGCCTCGCGTGCAGGTCAGAGGGGTGTGCTCGGCTCCCCGCCTCCGCAGGCCTCGTTACTTCCGCCCCAGGCTGAGGAAGGTGAGCTCCCAGGGCGGAAGTGGGGCCTGCCCTTCGCCTGGTGCTGAACGCAGGGAAATCAGGCTTCTCTCGCGAGGGATTCTGGGTCAGACTTCAACTTCTTGGATCGCTGCAAGGACGGCTCTGAATCCAACTGAGGTGCGCCCGGGCCTCCGCGCTGCAAGGACGGCTCTGAATCCACCTGAGGTGGGCCCGGGCCTCCGCGCTGCAAGGACGGCTCTGAATACACCTGAGGTGCGCCCGGGCCTCCATTTTGCAAGGACGGCTCTGAATCCACCTGAGGTGGGCCCGGGCCTTCGCGCTGCAAGGATGGCTCTGAATCCACCTGAGGTGGGCCCAGGCCTCCGTGCTGCAAGTACGGCTCTGAATCCACCTGAGGTGCTCCCGGACCTCCGTGCTGCAAGGACGGCTCTGAATTCAACTGAGGTGCGCCGGGGCCTCCGTGCTGCAAGGACTGATCTGAATCCACCTGAGGTGGGCCCAGGCCTCCGTGCTGCAAGTACGGCTCTGAATCCGCCTGAGGTGCTCCCGGACCTCCGTGCTGCAAGGACGGCTCTGAATTCAACTGAGGTGCGCCGGGGCCTCCGTGCTGCAAGGACTGATCTGAATCCACCTGAGGTGGGCCCGGGCCTCCGCGCTGCAAGGACGGCTCTGAATCCGCCTGAGGTGCTCCCGGGCCTCCGCGCTGCAAGGACGGCTCTGAATCCAACTGAGGTGCGCCCGGGCCTCCGCTCTGCAAGGACGGCTCTGAATCCAAAAGAGGTGGGCCCAGGCCTTTGCCCCGCAAGGACGGGTCTGAACCCACCTGAGGTGGGCCCGGGCCTCCGCGCTGCAAGGACGGCTCTGAATCCACCTGAGGTGGGCCCGGGCTTCCGCGCTGCAAGGACGGGTCTGAACCCACCTGAGGTGGGCCCGGGCCTCCGCGCTGCAAGGACGGCTCTGAATCCACCTGAGGTGGGCCCGTGCCTTCGAACTGTAAGGACGGCTCTGAATACAAACTTTTCCAGCTATTGCGACACAAATTTTTGATTCTATTTAGGACACTGAGGCGAGGATTATGCTGTCTCAATTTCTTTACTGACTCATGGCAACCAATGAAAAAACATTAACATTAGTAAAAAACTTCATTTCCCATGAGGCTTTTAACCACGCCTCCTGTAACAACCAATAATCACACATTACATTCTACAAAATAATGAGGCACCATCTTGGCTTCCTCTTTCTTTACAAACCAGTCTTTAAATGTCCAAAAACCAAATAACAGTCCTGACTCTCAATGGAGAGTACTAACACCAGGGTTCGTTCTCAACGGAGAACACGATCCAGGATCCTGGAAACAGAAGACATCGTCCAACAGAAAGATCCATGCCCGGAAAGCACAGGACACTAAGCTTGTGTAGAGTCGGTTCTTGAAAACAGAAACAGTCATAAAAATCTGGAACCCATCAGCGGTTCAATATAACAGGGAGGGCAAACATGTTCAATTATATGTCATGCATTATGACAAAGTTACATCATACATGTCCCATTGGGTGGGATAATCCTCGCCTCCGTGTCCTTAATAGAATCAAAAATTCTTGTTGCGATAGCTGGAAAAGTTTGTATTCTATGGCAGGACCGGAGGCTTCAGATTAGGCTGGTTCAAAGCTCACCAACAACAACTGAAGAAACATGCATAATAGGCTTGTAATAATTAAAACACTTTAAACATTGAATCTGAAGACCAGTCCACTGCCTTAAGGATGTCTTCTAATCTGGATCCCAAAATATATGCTTTAGAGGCCATAGCGCCTCTGGCTGAATGAGCACCATACACCGAAACATCAATGCAAGATTCTGCCATGACCAATCTTACCCTGCGCGCCAACGTGGCTGCCGAAACAGGTCGGAAGTGCTTCTGAATTGCTAACAACAATTGACCCAGGGGATCAGTTCTATGAGCAAGAGTATGTTCTTCATAAGTCTTTAAACATTGTAAAACACATAATTTAGCATTGTGTGGAAAAGCAGGATACTCAACCGAACATGACATGGTCTTGGTACGTCTGGAGATGACGAAAAAATTAGTTCAGCCAAATCTAGTGCATGAACATCTGAAACCCTGCGACAGGAGATCAGGCACAAGAGCATTGTGAGCTTGGCCGATAACTGTTTTAAAGACAAATCTTTATTATCAGGCCAAGATTCCAACAAAGACAAAACCTTAGAAACATCCCACAGCATGGTATTACGAGGTCGTGGTGGTCGAGCCACCCTAATGCCTTTAAGAAGCTTACACACTAAAGGGTGCATCCCCACCGGCCTACTATCCACATGATTATGTCCAGCTGAAAGGGCAGACCTAAAATTATTCACAGACCTATAAGACAGGCCAGATTCTGCACATTCTGACAAAAATTCAATACTTCCCTTAAATCCGATCCCACGGGATCCACCTGCCGTTGAAGGCACCAACCCATCCATCGTTTCCATGAAGCTGAATACCGTTTGTGGGTGGATGGAGCCCAAGCTTGGTGTATAAACTCGGCAGCCGCCGATGAAAAGCCCTCAATTTGCTTGTGTGTCGCCTGAGAGCGTCCAGACCATGAGGGACAGCTGGTTCTGCAGGACCAGCGGATGTGGAGCTCCCACTGGGTCCTGGAGAAGCGTCGGGAACACCGGGAGCTGAAACGGTAAATCCACTGATAACTCCAATAGTGTCGGAAACCAAGACTGAGTCTTCCACAAGGGTGTGACTAACACTATTGACGCTATCTGCCAGCAAATATGCGCCGCCACCCTCGGGATCAGAGCAAATGGTGGAAAGGCAGAATTCCTCTGTGGTCCCCAATGTTCAAGGAACGCATCAGTTCCTTTCGCCATCGGGTCCGGCATCCAACTGAAGAAGGTGGGAAGGTGAGAGTTGAGGCGAGAGGCAAAAAGGTTTATCAGACACGGGCCTCGCAGAACCATGATCTCTGCAAACAACGAGGGGTGAAGCCTCCAATCGCTGAAATCTCTCAGGAATCCGGAGTTCCAGTCCGCTACCTGATTGAGTTTCCACGGCAGATATTCCAATACCACACTGATCTTGTGGTCCAGGCAAAAATGCCCAAATTCCTTCACAATGTTGGCTAACATCCGTGATTTTGTCCCGCCGAGACAATTGATTTATCGTATCGCGGACACATTGTCCATCCGAAGGAGGATACAGCAGTTGCTCTTCAACGGGGAAATTGACTTTATGGCGAAAGAGCCCGCTAGTAACTCTAAGCAGCTGATGTGCAACTTTAACTCGTCGGCGGACCAATGTCCACCGGTGGCAAAGTCCCCATATCGAGGGCCCCAACCCCAGCAGCTGGCGTCGGACTCTATAATGATGTCCGGAGAGGCGCCAAAAATAGCTCTTCCGTTCCATGCTGTCATTTGTTCCAACCACCACTGAAGCTCCTCCCGAGCTTCCGGGGATAACGGAATCAGGTGGTCGTTAGAAAACCTTTTTTGTAGATAATAAATATTTAACCTTTGTAAGGCCCTGTATTGGAGGGGACCTGGAAAATTGCTTGGATAGATGACGCCAGGAGGCCCACAATCCTCACTAACACCCTTAACGAGATCATCTGTTTGGACAGGGTGGAAGTTATCTCCCTTTTGATAGACCTGATCTTTGTCATGGGAAGCAGACGCTGAGCAGAAACTGAATCTATCTGAAATCCCAGGAACACTATCTGTTGGGTCGGGATCACCATGGACTTCTTGGTATTTACTACAAAGCCCAACTCCTGAAGCAGGGACATCGTCCCCTCCAAGTGAGTGAGGAGAAGGTCCCGATCCTGACCTAGGATCAGCATATCATCGAGGTAGACTATTAACCTCACTCCCATTTCTCGTAAGCGCGTTATCACAGGTTTTAGCGATTTAGTGAACACCCAAGGGGCTGAAGATAGTCTGAAGGGAAGTGAGCGATAATGGTACCATTGCCCCTCCCAGGCAATTTGAAGAAATTTCCGATGGGAGTGGCAGATGGGCACTGTGAGGTAGGCATCCTTCAGGTCTAACTGTACCATCCAATCTTTTTCAAACAGAAGATCTCTCAACAGATGGATCCTCTCCATCTTGAAATGCCTGTATACCACATAGGGATTGAACTCCCTGAGATTTAACTCCAATCTCTGTCCTCCTCTCTTCTTTTGGACCAAGAAAATGTTGCTGCAGAAACCTCCGGGAAGGAAGGGTCCTGTGGCAATAGCTTGCTTGATCAAAAGCTCTCGCAGCTCGCAATCTAGAAAAGCTTGTTCTTGTAGGGAAAAAAGGAGAGGACGGGGAGGGGTCAACTGACATGGGGAGTCTAACAGCTGTATCTGATAGCCCTGAACTGTGTGGAGAACCCACGCATCCGCGATGAGGTTTGTCCAATTCGTCAGAAAATGAAACAATCTGCCCCTGAGGGGGATTATTGGGGACTTACCAGATGACTGGGTGTCGAAATTTGTGTAGCCTCTGTTGACCAGAGGTGGGCCCGGGCCTTCGCGCTGAAAGGGCGGCTCTGAATCCACCGGAGGTGGGCCCAGACCTTCGCGCTGCAAGGACCCACCTGAGGGGGGTCTTCTCACTGCAAGGACGGCTCTGCATCCACCTGAGTTAGGCCTGGGCCTTCGCGCTGCAAGGACGGCTTTGAATCCACCTGAGTTGGGCCCAGGCCTACTTGCTGCAAGGAAGGCTCTGAATCCACCTGAGGTGAGGCCGGGCCTCCACGCTTCAAGGACGGCTCAGACTCCACCTGAGGTGAGCCAGAGCCTTCGCGCTGCTAGGACGGCTCTGAACCCACCTGAGGTGGGCCTTCACGCTGCATGGACGGCTCTGAACCCTTCGCACTGCAAGGACGCCTCTGAATCCACCTAAGGTGTGCCCGGGCCTTCGCGCTGCAAGGACGGCTCTGAATCCACCTGAGGTGCGCCCGGGCCTTCTCGCTGCAAGGACGGCTCTGAATCCACCTGAGGTAGGCCTGGGCCTTCGCACTGCTAGGACGGCTCTGAACCCACCTGAGGTGGGCCTTCACGCTGCAAGGACGGCTCTGAATCCACCTGAGGTGAGCCCGGACCTCCACACTGCAAGGACGGCTCTGAATCCACCTGAGGTGGGCCTGGGCTGTTGCAAAATATATATGTATATCCATTTAAATTCATATGTATGCACTCACACTAACATGAGGCCCAGAGCTCCGAAGGGCTTCCTATCTGACCTTGCCTGGACTAGCTTCCAGCAGCTATTCTGTATCAGCCTTAAAGGTCACTTTCCTTGTCCTGACGTCATCATAAGTTTCCTTATTTTTTGTGCAAGTTGCTTACCCAGTGCCGAGCCAGCCTTTCTGGTCTGGCCATATCTGGCTGTTTAAAATTTTCATGGTGCAGACGTTGCACATCCATGTTAGCCATATTTGGCTTGGTGCCCTATTCTAGTTCCGCTGACATGGCATTACTATAGCCTTATAGCCCGCCGTAGCAGGTTATACCGGCTGTTAAAGGGCCGCTGCAGTGTTAAAGGCCCGAGCCGAAGGCGAGGGACTTTAACAAAGCAGATGGACTTTAAAAGCCGGTATAGCCCTGCTACAAAGGGCTATAAGGCTATTAGAACATTCTGCCACTAGAGGGCAGAATGTTCTAAAAAAACAAAGCGTTCAGGGAGTGCGAGGGGATTGAAATCCCCTCAGGCTCCCATAAGTCTTTGTTCACAGCCAGAAAGCTGTGGACAAAGACACTTTGGAATGTTGGTGCTCCGGGCTTATACCAGCCATTATAAGCCCGGAGCGCTCCATTGTTTTCAATGGAGCTACCAACATTCCAATGTTCTAATAAACTATATAGCACCCAGAAACCAGCCACTCTGGGAAGAAGCAATCTTAGAGCCCCTAAGGTGGCAGATCTGACTTCTTCCTTGCTGATTAGCAATGATGCCTGCTTTTGGTACCAATAAATAAATTTCACTCTGTTTCTGAGCAAACCTTCTATGTCTGGTGAGTGTCATTCATTTGCTCCTGGGAGGGTGCCAGTATTTCCCCACCAGAATGGTGTCAGAGAGTGGGACATTGGAGGACTGTGAGGTCACCAGTCGGTAAGTGAGATGTAGGCTAAATAACTAAGTTGCCTCGCTGAAAGTGACCTTTCAGTCTTTCAAATGCGTATTTAACACAAAGTATTAATAAAAGGGGCATTGACTGGCATTTGAAAAATACAGGGGACTGTAGAGAATGTTTTTAAAATATTCTCTGTATCAATACACTAATCGATATGTGGCATACACTGCAGGACAGCCTGGGTTAGAGAATAATTTATGTGTACCTACACATATAAGAAGTAGTGAAACAGGTGACTGATAAGTAACTAAGTTACTTTATGTCAATAAATATTGGCAAATGGCGAGACCCTTCGGGGGTTTTATAAAAATCCATTGCAGGAGACCCTATGCTAGGATGGGGTATTGATTTTACCCACAAAAAGAAACCCTCCCAGAATATAGTGAGCGGAGCTTCTGATTTGCGGATTGCACCGGAACACAGGGAAATGATTTTGAAATATGCGTAGTTATGTCATGGATGAATGACTGCATTTGAATAGGGTATTGATCTTCAGTACTGGATCTCTATGTTTCCTTGAAATGTTTCTTTGATTTATATAAAAAATGGAGCGCATTAGTGCATTAGAAAAGCAAATGGGTTTATGTGATGTCTCTGGCTGGACCATAACTGTTGATTTTCCTCTTTTTAACACATTTTATCCACTACCAAACAACTTTTCCTTTGTAGGAGACCTTTTGTATTTATCTTTCAGGGCAAGTGCACATTGTGAGTAAACAAAACACATTTCATGAGAGGGGATGTCAGAAGAAAATCATGGTAAGCCCACTAGAAAATTGTTTAAAAACTGGCAGGAGGAAAAAAGGTTCAAAACAAATCATCACCAGATGGCCCTGCAGATAAAGGTAAGAATTACACTTTAAATTTAAAAGAATGAATGATATAAAATATGTTCACAGCTGCACGCTACTTTAGAGAGTAAAAGCAGTAATAAAGTATAGATGCGTGAACATTGAATTATTATATTCCGACAATGGTAAAAATTAGAATTAAAACTGGAGGCAGAATTGCCTAGCATTCCTTATAAAAAGAAAATGGAGGTTGCATACATTGTCCTGTGTTCATAGAAGATATTTTGTGTTTGTTTCTGTACATAATTGATGTATTAAGGATTGCTCGTGTTTTATGTACCACTTGTAAATGTTATCTCATAGCAAATAAAGCGCTCTGAAACCTTTGAGTATAGCTAGACCTATATCAAATTAAAAATAATAATTGTAACATGGTAATGTTAAAACTAACTTTTCCTAGGAAAGGGCACTAAATAGGAAAAGAGTAGGCCTCACAGAAAGAAAAAAACTAATTTTCAAAGTAGCAGTAAAATGTGCACACAGGCCTAGATTTTCAAAAAGGCTTCATGCTGGAAGGAAGGCTCTGAATCCACCTGAGGTGAGGCCGGGCCTCCACGCTGCAAGTACGGCTCTGAATCCACCAGAGGTGAGCCTGGGCCTTTGCGCGGCTAGGACGGCTTTGAACCCACCTGAGGTGGGCCTTCTCGCTGCAAGGATGGCTCTGAATCCACCTGAGGTGGGCCCGGGCCTCCAAACTGCAAGGACGGCTCTGAATCCACCTGAGGTGGGCCCGGGCCTTCGCGCTGCAAGGGCAGCTCTGAATCCACCTGAGGTGGGCCAAAGCCTTCATGCTGCAAGGAAGGCTCTGAATCAACCTGAGGTGGTCCCGGGCCTTCGTGCTGCAAAGACGGCTCTGAACCCAACCAAGGTGGGCCTTCTCGCTGCAAGGGCAGCTCTGAATCCACCTGAGGTTTTCCCGGGCCTCCACACTGCAAGGACGGCTCTGAATTCACCTGAGGTGGGCCCGGGCCTTCGCGCTGCAAGGGCAGCTCTGAATCCACCTGAGGTGGGCCCGTGCCTTCGCACTGCAAGGACGGCTCTGAATCCACCTGAGGTGGGCCAGGACCTTCGCACTGCAAGGGCAGCTCTGAATCCATCTGAGGTGCGCCGGGGCCTCCACACTGCAAGGACGGCTCTGAATCCATCTGAGGTGGGTCCGGGCCTTCGCGCTGCGAGGACGGCTCTGAATCCACCTGAGGTGGGCCTGGGCCATCGCGCTGCAAGGATGGCTCTGAATCCACATGAGGTGGGCCCATGCCTTCGCGCTGCAAGGACGGCATAGAATCCACCCAAGGTGGTCTCAGGGCTTCGCGCTGCAAGTACGGCTCTGAACCCACCTGAGGTGGGCCCGGGCCTCCGCGCTGCAAGGACGGCTCTGAATCCACCTGAGGTGGGCCGGGGCCTCCACACTGCAAGGACGGCTCTGATTCCATCCGAGGTGGGCCTTCTCGCTGCAAGGGCGGCTCTGAATCCACCTGAGGTGGGCCCGGGCCTCCACACTGCAAGGACGGCTCTGAATCCATCTGAGGTGGGTCCGGTCCTTTGCGCTGCAGGGACGGCTCTGAATCCACCTGAGGTGGGCCCGGGCCTCCACACTGCAAGGACGGCTCTGAATCCATCTGAGGTGGGTCCGGTCCTTCTCGCTGCAAGGACGGCTCTGAATCCGCCTGAGGTGGACCCGGGCCTCCACACTGCAAGGACGGCTCTGAATCCACCTGAGGTGCTCCCATGCCTTCGCGCTGCAAGGACGGCATAGAATCCACCCAAGGTGGTCTCAGGGCTTCGCGCTGCAAGGACGGCTCTGAATCCACCTGAGGTGGGCCGGGGCCTCCACACTGCAAGGACGGCTCTGAATCCATCTGAGGTGGGCCTTCTCGCTGCAAGGGTGATTCTGAATCCACCTGAGGTGGGCCCGGGCCTCCACAGTGCAAGGACGCCTCTGAATCCATCTGAGGTGGGTCCGGTCCTTCGCGCTGCAAGGGTGGCTCTGAATCCATCTGAGGTGGGTCCGGTCCTTTGCGCTGCAGGGACGGCTCTGAATCCACCTGAGGTGGGCCCGGACCTCCACACTGCAAGGACGGCTCTGAATCCATCTGAGGTGGGCTGGGGCCTCCACACTGCAAGGACGGCTCTGAATCCATCTGAGGTGGGCCTTCTCGCTGCAAGGGCGGCTCTGAATCCACCTGAGGTGGGCCTTCGCGCTGCAGGGGCGGCTCTGAATCCATCTGAGGTGGGTCCGGTCCTTCGCGCTGCAAGGACGGCTCTGAATCCGCCTGAGGTGGACCCGGGCCTCCACACTGCAAGGACGGCTCTGAATCCACCTGAGGTGGACCCGGGCCTCCACACTGCAAGGATGGCTCTGAATCCACCTGAGGTGCTCCCATGCCTTCGCGCTGCAAGGACGGCATAGAATCCACCCAAGGTGGTCTCAGGGCTTCGCGCTGCAAGGATGGCTCTGAATCCACCTGAGTTGGGCCTTTGCGTAGCGCTGAGCATGGAGATCATTTGGCGCTACACGCGCCCTTCTCTGGGTCATTTCTGGAGCTGCAGACCAGTGCTAGGCTGGTGCTTCTGGCTGCGTCTGAGGGAAGCGAGGGCACCAGGCAAGCTCACCTCACAGAAATATAAAACATAGACATGGCCAGTGCAATAACCGGCTCCTGGTCCACTTGAGGAGCTCATGGGCCTTCGCATGGCATGGTGCTGCTTCTGCAGGCCTCAGGTCAGTCCTCGAAGTAAGTGTAAGGCTGGCACCGGGTCAGCTTATTTATTTATTTTATTTAAAAAGTTTTATATAGTGCTAGCTTGACCCGTAGGTATCAGAGCGCTTTACATACGTACTGTAAAGAAAAAAAACAGACGGAAATTGCATTACATAGTAGCCAGTAAGGAAGCAAACCAGGGATAAAAAAAATACAGCATGGAAGGTAAGGTGGTTAACACAGTCCGGTCACCAACTATCCTTGAATGTCAAGAGAGAGGCGTCAACTCGGATATTGAAGTCTAGGTTTGTTGACGTTGGTCAGGAAAGTATTTGTGAAGGAGATGGATTTTCAGGTCCCTTTTCAAACAGGAGAAGGAGGGGTTGCAGTTGCAGACATGATACAGACTTGATACAGACATGTTTGTTTGCATGCCACGGAACACCGAAAAAACTAGTGTTGGGAATGAAGGCCTTACTTACGGAGTTCCTGGGCCAAGAGGCGGCTGATCCTGGGTGGGGGTGGGTGGGGAGCTCCGCGAGCGGAGTTTTGCCAGAGCGCGGAGTTTGGCAAAAAACTCAGATTCTGACGCGTGGCGCAGTTTGCCCCCGCCGCCCACCCCTAGTAATGACATGGAAGCATCACCCCTTTTGACCTCCACGCTCCATCCGGATCTCCTGAAGCAGGCGTTTACAACATCCACCACTCGCCAAGGCATCCAACCAGGAGGGCTGAAGAGAGCATGCTCTTTCCAAAGTGGTTCGGTGGTCCCTTTTCGGCCGTAAGTCAAACTACATCCCCCAGAAGCAGCAGGGGCGTAACACAGGCCCCCGCAGCCCCTGCGGTGCGGGGGGTGGGAGGCCCAAGCTCCAAGGGGCCACCTCGGCACTGCACTCCGGCCGGAGAGCTCCTGATTGAGCCCGGAGGGGGCCCCTCTACACACCATGCAGGGAGGCCCCCTCACTTTTCATTACGCCAGTGAGAAGCACCTCAGCCCGCTTAGCTATCAAGTAGCTGGGACGGAGGTAAGGCGACCCAATGGGTTACGAGCATGGCTGTATTTCTTTTCCCAAAAGGCGCAGCCTCTCGTTTTGCAATCAGCAGCGAGAAGCCAACTAACACAGGAGACTGAAGGAGCTCCCCTCAGGGATTAAGGTACATGCAAAAGATTCTCCAAGTGTCAAAAGACATGGACCCAAAGGTGCACATACTCAGTTCCATAAATCAGATACACAGGGAGACGGACTGCCTGACAGGTTGAAGGTGTCATGAACGCGTGGGCCTATTCAAGAGGCATTTTAATTTTATAACGAACTGAGTATGTGACCCTTTGGGTCCATGTCTTTTGACACTTGGAGAATCTTTTGCGGCTTCGACCTGTTCTAGTGCCCACCCTCCGCTCCTTGTCCAATTGAGCGTACGGGCCTGATCACAATTCAACCACCTCATGCCAAGGGTGGCACATGGTGCCCCTTCCCTAGTCCTGTGGAAGACCCCTCTGTAAGGATCAAAAAAGCCTACACCATATTGGGGGTCGAAACGCCGACTGTGTTTCTGTTCCATGCCAGCCACTACCAGCAGGGATTACAACTGTGATGTTGTATATGTTTTCAAGCATGGCGATGTTAAAAATGGTCACGATCTCTTGTGGCAAACTGGAGCCACTTCCGCTGTAATTAATTTTGTGATGATAACGATGTCACCACCTTTGCCGTACACCTTTACAACCCCCACTTGATGCACTTTTTCCCTTCCCCTTCTTCTCTCCCACTACTGTGGGGCACTTGTGTAAATATATTTTTTGAACCATATGCTGACAGACCAGCACTGAGGATTGTTCAATGTGATTAAATAACATTGAACAAAACAATCTATAATGCATTAGTGTCATCAGAAACGTGTCGACTTCAGTTGTTCAATATCCGCAGGATTGCACCTTCCATATTCCCTCCTTGAAAGGACCTTTGTTCATGCCATCTCCTCATGCCATCTCCTCATGCCATCTCCTCATGCCATCTCCTCATGCCATCTCCTCATGCCATCTCCTCATGCCATCTCCTCATGCCATCTCCTCATGCCATCTCCTCATGCCTCGCCTCTGGCTCCTCTTTGCAGGAGGCTCTTCCTAAACATCCCTTCTGTGCTGTCCTTCCAGAATGCTCACACTTGTCTTTTCTTGTCCCCCCGTCTCTCCATCTTCTCCAGCTACCTCGGTGCCTGTCCCCCCTCTGTTAATGTTGTCTTTGTGTTGCTTTCAGATGTTATCACTTTCTCACTCCGTGCTTTGCTTCTTTCGTCTCTCTTTGTCTCCAGTCAGCAGCTGGGCTCTACCACAGCTGTCTGCTTCCCTCCCCAGCCCCTGCAGCTCTTTCTGCACCCTCATGTTTTTGGTTCTTCAATCAATCAATCAACCAGTATTTTTTATAGTGCTACCAATCACCCGCGAGGGTATACAGGCGCTGGGTTCAGGTCTCAGTCAGTAGCCGTGAGTCTCTTACTGAATTCTGCCAGTGAGGGTGATGTCCGGATTGAAAATAAGTCCATTTTGCATATACTTCCCTCCGCAGCCCATCTCCATCACCCAGCCCTTCCACAGGTCCATCCCCCTCACCCAGCCCTTCCAGGGGCCCACTCCCTACCTTCCTGCCCTTCCACGGGCCCATCCCCCTCACCCAGCCCTTCCAGAGGCCCATCCCCTCACCCTGCCCTTCCAGGGGCCCACTCCCTACCTTCCTGCCCTTCCATGGGCCCATCCCCCTCACCCAGCCCTTCCACAGGCCCATCCCCTCACCCAGCCCTTCCAGGGGCCCACTCCCTACCTTCCTGCCCTTCCACGGGCCCATCCCCCTCACCCAGCCCTTCCACAGGCCCATCCCCATCACCCAGCCCTTCCACAGGTCCATCCCCCTCACCCAGCCCTTCCAGGGGCCCACTCCCTACCTTCCTGCCCTTCCACGGGCCCATCCCCCTCACCCAGCCCTTCCAGAGGCCCATCCCCTCACCCTGCCCTTCCAGGGGCCCACTCCCTACCTTCCTGCCCTTCCATGGGCCCATCCCCCTCACCCAGCCCTTCCACAGGCCCATCCCCTCACCCAGCCCTTCCAGGGGCCCACTCCCTACCTTCCTGCCCTTCCACGGGCCCATCCCCCTCACCCAGCCCTTCCACAGGCCCATCCCCCTCACCCAGCCCTTCCAGGGGCCCACTCCCTACCATCCTGCCCTTCCACGGGCCCATCCCCCTCACCCAGCCCTTCCACGGGCCCATCCCCCTCACCCAACCCTTCCAGGGGCCCACTCCCCATCTTCCTGCTCTTCCACGTCCCCACCCCGTCTCCCTCACCTTAGGGTGACCGACTGCTATGGATGTAAATTCAGGACAATGAGTGTAAAAATTCAGGACAAAAATTCAGGACAAAAGTTCAAAATTCAGGACAAATATTTGGGACAAAAGGTATGTTTTACAGACACAGAGGAGGTCGTGCAATAGTATATAATTAAGTAACTAGACAACCAACATAAGTAAAGGTCAAAATAAGTTTATATAGGGTTGAGACAATCGTGCACTTCACAGTTTTCAGTATGGAGAATGCAGATAAAACTTGCATGGCCAATATATCAGTAAATGTACCTATGCAGCGGTGGGTCACCCCTGTGACCTTCAGCTGAGCTTGTGTCATCATGTGGTGTTCTATGTTCTGAGCTGTAAGGATGACATGTTGAATGTACTGTCAATGACTGCTGAAAACCCTTTTCTTTTGACATAGGTCACCCTACATATGCCAGAGTCCAGCGACATCTTACATGTGGGTTTCGAACCTTTTTTCCCAGATCCCGGGAGAAAGAGTCCCGTGTATGGCCACGTCCACCAGGGGTTCTGTCTCTTGAAAGGAGCAGTAGTCAGGTTTTTCTATTGGAAGACTTATAACATGAAACGTGTTTTAAATGTCGCTTGGTATGACATTGATGTAAGGTAAACATCTAGATGAACGAAATGCCTTCACCGAGTTCATGAAAACATTGGTCTACACTCACTCGGATTCTGCTGGTGCTTCCAGCGCGGCTCCTCGGCAGAAGCAGACTGCCGCGCCCTGGGCACATGCCGGAGAAGGCGGACGCCCCCTGCTGGCACTGCCCAAGGACCCGCTGTCATTCTGTGTGTGACAATCAGCCGAAGTCACCGTCTTAATGACAACGGGCCAGCCTCAGTCTGTGTGACGTGGGGGAGGGGCTGCCGCAGCCTCTGCAGTTTGAGAAGGCGAGCTGCCCCCATAGCAATAATATTGAAACTTTTATTAGGGCGTCTCCAGCACAGCTTGCTGCCATCCCCAATATTACGGACACATGGAGTCTGTAAAAGGAGTGACCAACGGGCGTCATTCCAAAATAACGTGACATTTACAGACGGTTGGTCACCCTATCTCAGCTATCCCACGGGCCCACCACACTCCCCTCCCTCAGCATTTCCAAGGGCCACTCCTCCCCAACTCTTCCACAGCCCCCAACCCTTCCACGGGGCCACCTCCCTTCCTTCCCTAGCCCTTCCACGGGCCCACACAACCGCCCAGCCCTTCCACGCCCTTCCTCCAGCCCTTCCCTGGGACCATCACACCCAGCCCTTCCACGCCCCCCCCACCAACGCTTCCACGGGCCCCTCCCCTTCCACGGGCCCACACAACCGCCCAGCCCTTCCACGCCCTCCCCCCCAGCCCATCCCTGGGACCATCACACCCAGCCCTTCCACCCCCCCCCCCCAACGCTTCCACGGGCCCCTCCCCTTCCACGGGCCAACCACCCTCCGGTGAGATCAGCCTTCTAAGCGCTGCCAGATGTTCCTCCTGCTGACTGGTGCAGAGTTCTTAAAGCAGGAAAGGGTTAATTTATTTCGCCCCCTCGCACTAATGCTCCATAGATATCCGAGGTAGGTGACGGGCACCTGGCGTTAAGGAGGTGCCAGGATGTGACCCGCATTCCTGATGCCTCCCTCGCCTGACCCCTGACCCCTCTGCACTGCTCTCTTCCTTACACATCCAGGCATGAATAATGCATTACCGAGCCAGGCAGCAGCAACACCACTCCTTCCGCGCTCTTAGACATCGACTCCCGCGGCTCTCTGAAGAGTTCCTATCGATTCTGTTACTGACTCTATCCTTTCAACAGGAGGCATTATTCGCACATCACACCCCTGATGAGTGCATCTTTCAACAGCACCGCCTCTCACATCCCTGCTTCTTCCTGCAGCAAGGCCTGCCTGCACCTCACACACAACACTGCTGCTTCCCACAGCAAGGCCTGCCTGCACCTCACACACATCACTGCTGCTTCCTACAGCAAGGGCTGCCTGCACCTCACACACATCACTGCTGCTTCCTACAGCAAGGGCTGCCTGCACCTCACACACATCACTGCTGCTTCCTACAGTAAGAGCTGCTCGCACCTCACACACATCACTGCTGCTTCCTACAGTAAGAGCTGCTTGCACCTCACACACATCACTGCTGCTTCCTGCAGTAAGGGCTGCCTGCACCACACACACATTACTGCTGCTTGTCACCCCGAGTGGGATGGTGTAGGAAGGTGGAATCTGACTATATGGTTGCCCCCACTTTGTTCCTGGTGTTTGAATGGTTTTTGACTAGTCTGGCTGGGATCCTGCTAACCAGGACCCCAGCCTATCTGCTTACTCCCTTAAATGATTGGTGTGCATATTAGATGCACTAGTGAGTGGATACTGTGGTGCCTTATGAGCCCCTAGTATATGGTACCCTAGGTACCAAGGGCATTGGTGCTTCACAGGCCTACCAGGGGCTGCAGCATGTATTATGCCACCCCTGGGAAGCATTCACAATCTGACACCACAGGCCTGCTACTGCGGCCTGTGTGAGGTAGTGTTAGCACTCCTCACTGAGGTATAGGTTCCTATATCTCACCATACACACACATATAAACCTATCAGTCACCCCTCTAGCAGGCCCTAACAATCCTGAAGGCAGGGTGCTTGGTTTACTATGTGAGGGGGTGCTTCTGCCTGAGCAGGGCCCCTCTGCAGCTGGCAGAGTCTATTCTCTACTGCTGTTTGTGGATGCGGTTAAACCATATACTCTTAAGTGCATTATAACCTCGCGGTAATTGCTAACTTTGGAATGACTGCATCAAAACATGTCGTGTTTGGTGTCAAACAACTTGGAATCCTACCCCCACACCAGTAACTGGTGTGGGAGTAGGATCCCACCCTTCTAGAGGGGACGACATGTACCCACTGTATTACATGGTAGAAATCTTCTAGAGCCCTGGCATCACAAAATGGATGCCACCAGCACAGACACCGGGCTGCCCTCCTGCTGCTGACCGAAACTCGCAGTGGAGGAAGCCCAACAAAAGGCATTCTGTCACAGGGAGGTGTCACCACCTCCCAGACAGCATTTAGTGTATTGGAGCTGGGTGGGTGCACTCTTAGAGTGCTTTGAAGTCCTGCACTGGGGGAGAGTAGGCTCCTCTGTGCATATGCCAGCTCAAACCGGTTCAGGGGCTACCTGCCCCTGCTCAGGCGTGAAACTGGACAAAGGGAAGTGGGTGTAACCACCCACTACCCTGACCCTCCTAGAGGAGTGGTCATAGAGCTAGTCCCTCCCCTATCTTCACTATAAGATACCAAGCATTAACAATGCAATTCAGATTACACCTGGACGATGCTCTACAAAGAAGAATCCTGGCCCTTCGACGTTCCACTATCTCTGGAAGACTGAAGAATCTCCCTTGGAGTCAAGGAGTGACTCCATTGTTTGGCAGGCACCAGTAACTTGATCAACAGTTGCAAACTTCACCGCTCCCGCCGGAGTCCGAAGTCCCTGCGTCCCCTGAAGCAGATTTCCTGACCTCTCGACGGCCATTTTGAGTCCCCAGCAAAGCTGTGGTGTCTGGACCCCACGAGTGACGAGGAACAGCAATACCAGGGAACCGTGCACTGATTTCGAGTGCAAACCCTAAACAACGTTCTACGAACTTGTGCTTTGGACCATCTGTAGTCAAAGTCCCTAGCAGGTCTGGTACCGAAAATCAGCAGCCTACCCCGTCCCGAGTGACAGTGGGCTCCTGTGGAACTTTTCCTGCAAAGGCGTCTTCGCGGTTGCTTGCCTGTTAGCTAGTGACTCACCCAAAGACTTTCTCATCAACTTCAAGGGCTCTACTGGTTGCTCCAGGCCTGCCCTCACTTACCCTTGCTGGGTAAGTCCATCAGACCTTGCTAGTCTGCACCATCTTCAATCTTCATTCCACCCAAGACTTGCAGTTGCCAAGGCTTGTTGGCTCCAATCCGGCTGCCGACACTGTCATCAGCTGCAGACGTTGTGGGACCCTCCGAATCCAGCTGCTGGTCATTGTCGATCTCTCCTGGACCCCGTGAGCAAAGAGACAAATCACCATTGACGACCTGAAGCGACGCGACATCAGTGGTCATCCATCCTGCTGGCCACCGGTCACTGGCAAGTGACTTTGAACTCTGTCCCCTCAATTTTCAGGTCCTCTTCAACTTCAAACCATCTTCAGATTCCAGCGGACACCTCTCCAGTTGTCACAAGCAGCAAGTCTTCAGTGATCTCCTTTGAAAACAGCATCGCGACCCGACACCAAAAGACACCTATGCACCCGGCTTCCGTGGGTGAGGTAACTCGTGCACTCCGGTGTCCAAGTGTGTGTTGGCCCTCGAAATACTTACCCTGTAAGTGGCTTTCTTGTTGACTTCTCCGAAGTGCCCTAAAACTTTAAATTACAAACCGCGACTTGTGCCATTGAAACCAATTGGAAAACCGCGGCTGTGTTTAGACACTGCACGCGTCTCCCGTGGGCTGGTTACTTACCTGCTAACACTGCAGAAGTGAAGCCCCAGCGATTCCCAAGGCCCTAGGCCTTTTCGTTTTGCAAGTCGAGTTTGTTAAACCATTTTCTTAGTATATGGTCTGGTACGCCCCTAGGGCTACAGCCATATTTGTGCTTAATTTATTGAGAAGTGTTGACATTTGAATGTGTATCTGGGTTCTAATCTCATAAAGAGATTAGTAGAGTGTATCTAAGAATAAATACATATATATTTGATATATATACCTGTGTGGTGTCCTTTTCATTTGGTAATTCAAGAGATTATAAGGTAAAACAAGCTGCTTTACATTCCTCAGAGACTTAGCCTGAAGGCTGCTCTCCACAGCTACCACTAGGATAGCTTTCTTTAAAAGGTTGTCTTAAACCTATCTACCAAGAGTCGAATTGGACTGGTGCAAGGTGGCCCCTATAACTAGTGACCAGCATATGCCAGGCCAACTTCTCACAGATGGGTATGCTCAGACGTTGGTCCCGTGCTCTCCATGCCAATGGAATCAAGCTATCCTGGCTGAAGAGGGGTGAAACCCCAAAAGCGTTCCTAGGATTCTTGTTTCCAGTCCAGGGAGGACCTGGCCTGGCAGTTCGGGCTGGACTGTTCCCATTGGGCACAGGGTCAAGACTGATTTGCATATGGCTGGGTCCAAACTGGAATGGCATGGTGAGCAAAAAAACGATGGATTTAGGCCCCGATCTCTGTACAGGGGTGAATGTATGACAATGTTCTGCATTCTGTCCATCAATCGTTCTTTTTGCTTCCTACAGCAAGGGCTGGTTCCGCCTTCCTCTCACACTTCACTGCTGCTTCCTACAGCAAGGGCTGCATGCCTCTCACACATCACTGCTGCTTCCTACAGCAAGGGCTGCCTTCCTCTCACACTTCACTGCTGCTTCCTACAGCTAGGGCTGCCTGCACCTCACATACCACTGCTGCTTCCTACAGCAAGAGCGGCCTGCCTCACACATCACTGCTTCTTCCTACAGCAAGGGCTGCCTGCCTCACACATCACTGCTGCTTCCTACAGCAAGGGCTGCCTGCCTCACACATCACTGCTGCTTCCTACAGCAAGGGCTGCCTGCCTCTCACACATCACTGCTGCTCCCTACAGCAAGGGCTGTCTGCCTCTCACACATCACTGCTGCTCCCTATAGCAAGGGCTGCCTGCCTCTCACACGTCACTGCTTCTTCCTACAGCAAGGGCTGCCTGCATCTCACACGTCACTGCTTCTTCCTACAGCAAGGGCTGCCTGCATCTCACACGTCACTGCTTCTTCCTACAGCAAGGGCTGCCTGCATCTCACACGTCACTGCTTCTTCCTACAGGAAGGGCTGCCTGCACCTCTCACATCACTGCTTCTTTCTACAGCAAGGGCTGCCTGCCTCTCACACATCACTGCTGCTTCCTACAGCAAGGGCGGCCTGCTTCTCACACATCACTGCTGCTTCTTAAAGCAAGGGCTGCCTGCACCTCACACATCACTGCTGCTTGTTACTGCAAGGGCTGCCTGCACCTCACACATCACTGCTTCTTCCTACAAATATGACAGCCTGCACCTCACACACATCACTACTTCTTTCTACAGCAAGGGCTGCCTGCCTCTCACACATCACTGCTGCTTCCTACAGCAAGGGCTGTCTGCCTCTCAAACATCACTGCTTTTTCCTACAGCAAGGGCTGCCTGCACCTCACACATCACTGCTTCTTCCTACAGCAAGGGCTGCCTGCACCTCGCACATCCCTGCTGCTTCCTACACCGAGGGCTGCCTGCCTCACACATCACTGCTTCTTCCTACAGCAAGGGCTGCCTGCACCTCACACATCACAGCAAGGGCTGCCTGCACCTCACACACATCACTGCTGCTTCCTACAGCAAGGGCTGCCTGCACCTCTCACATCACTGCTTCTTCCTACAGCAAGGGCTGCCTGCCTCACACATCACTGCTTCTTCCTACAGCAAGGGCTGCCTGCACCTCACACATCACTGCTTATCCCTACAGCAATGGCTGCCTGCACCTCACACATCACTTCTTCTTCCTACAGCAAGGGCTGCCTGCCTCACACATCACTGCTTCTTCCTACAGCAAGGGCTGCCTGCACCTCACACATCACTGCCGCTTCCTACAGCAAATGCTGCCTGCACCTCACACATCACTGCTTCTCCCTACAGGAAGGGCTGCCTACCTTTCACATATCACTGCTGCTTCCTACAGCAAGGGTGCCTGCTTCTCACACATCACTGCTGCTTCTTACAGCAAGGGCTGACTGCACCTCACACATCTCTGCTTCTTCCTACAGGATGGGCTGCCTGCACCTCACACATCACTGCTGGTTCCTACAGCAAGGGCTGCCTCCACTCAAACATCACTGCTGGTTCCTACAGCAAGGGCTGCCTGCTCCTCACACAGCACTGCTTCTCCCTACAGCAAGGCCTGCCTGCCTCACACATCACTGCTTCTTCCTACAGGAAGGGCTGCCTACGCCTCACACATCTCATCCCAGGCCAGGATTGTCATCCACAGAACAGACCTTTCTGCTCATTGAACAAGGGCTGTGAATATCAAATGCGCCACCGTCCTTCCTGTTTTCATATATCCTCACGTCACTGTTGCGTCACACGGTAAATCCTGTATGAAGCCGGAGGAGCACCTGTGATAGCCAGGACGCTTCACGATCACGACACACCAAGGCTCTGACGGGTGAGTAGGGCTGGGGCAGGGTCAGCTCCATGGCATGTTGTGCCTGCATCTTCCTGACTGTGCTTCAAGCTCCGGCCCTGTTCGGTCATCAAAGTCTGGTCGGCCTAGAAGTCAAGCGCTTTCCTCAGCGGCCACCTGCCTCTCCTCTCGGTGTATGTGGTCCTTAGTAAAGTGCTCCATCGGTATACGATAGAACTGGGGTGCACAGAGACTTGCCCAGGATCACACATTCGGCTCAAGATGCTCAGTTGGTGTTGGCACCCAGGTCTCTTCGGACCCCTGCCCTGGCACTCAGTAGTTTGGTCAGGACCAGTGTGGGCCCGGCCTGAATGCATACACCAGTGCACAGACAACGCTCTCCGGCCGAGGACTCCTGGACGGGGTCTGGGGTCAGTTGACATTTGCCTCAGACCCGCCGGGCCTGGCGGCCCCACATCCTTCCCCCTCTCAGACTTCACCGGCTTCCACAGATGCGTGTCTGATCCCTACTCCACGCCTCTTTCTGGTATCCCCCCCCCCCCTCCGTGAACATTTATATTCCGGCTTACAGCGCACCCCCTCCTTTATCAATTAAGCCTCCGGGGTGCCCCCTCCCGGCCCCCGTCCTGCCCAGTGGCGTAACGAAACTTGAGGTGGCCTCCCTGTAGGGTACGTGGAGGGGCCCCCTCCGAACTTTATCTGGAGCTCTCCAGCCAAAGTGCGGTGCTGAGGGGGCCCCCTGGAGGCCCCCCCCCGCACCGCGGGGGATGCGGGGCCTGTGTTACGCCCCTGGTGCTGCCCCTCCCGACCTCCATGCTGCCACTCCCAGGCCTGTCCACTGCCCCCTCCCCCGTCCACTGCCCCCCCCGCCCCGTCCACTGCCAAGTCCCCCCCCCCACCCCGTCCACTGCCCCCTCCCGGCCCCGTGCTGCCTCTCCCAGACCTGTCCACTGCCCCCTCCCGCCCCCGTCCACTGCCCCCTCCCGACCCCGTGCTGCCCCCTCCCGGCCCCGTCCACTGCTCCTCCAGGCCCTGTCCACTGCCCCGTCTGGCCCCCCGTGCTGCCCCGTCCACTGCCCCCTCCCAGACTGCGAGGGCCGCTTTGATCTACTGGCAGCTCCCAGGGGGGCCAGGCTGCGAGGTTAATGACAGACAGCCCCGCTCTGGTGGTGGCAGGGGTTCCCGTGAGCTCCCTGGCACGCCGCCCCCTGCCCCTGCCCACCCCTTCAAGGAGGCGCGGGCAGGGGAGGGCCCGCAGGAGCGCCTTTGATATGACAAAAGGCCTCCCCTGCCTCTCCGGGCCGCGCTTTTGTTTGTTAACTGGCCTTTAAAATATGGATGAGGCGCGCCGGGGCCGCGCATCTCTGGCTCTCGGCGCAGGCTGCGGGGCCCTCCACAGAGGAGGCGTCGGGGCCGCGCATCTCTAGCTCTCGGCGCAGGCTGCGGGGTCAGCCCCTCCATAGATGAGGCCAGAGGGAAGGCGATCAGGTGACCTGCCTCTCCTACCGCATCATTTCACCGTTTTACCGCACTGTGAGTCCTCCTGCCCGACCTGTGACCCTCTTATGAACTGGCGGGTTCGTCACGTCGTCAGATGGTGTGCCCCTCTTACGAATTGGTGTCTCCTACAAAATGAGGTGTCCCTTCAACCAGATAGTGAGCCCCTCTCACCAAGTGTTCTGTCCCTCACATCATCAAATGGGGCGTGTCTTCTGAAAAGTGATGCGTCAATTTAACCCCACGGTGAGTTCTTCTTACCACCTCGTGTGATCCTCTTATCATGTGTTCTGTCCCTCCTGCTACACATAGCAAGTTCCCCTTTCTTCATGGTATATCCCTCTTCTCACATGATCTGTTCCTCTTACCACCTGGCACACCTCTCTTATTACATGGTATGCCGCTTCGCCAGACAGCCGCGAGGATTCCGGGAGGACTACAGATCCCAGGGGGCCTGCTGCCATAGCCCGCACCTGGTCTCACTTTGCCTTCCTGCCAGGCGCCTTTAAAGCGCCTCGCCGCTTACGCGCAGCGGACGCGCGCGGACTAAGGGCGGACAGTCTGGGACAGTCCGGGACTGTCCGAGGCTGGGCTGGGCCCCACCTTGTATATCGACCCTAGGAGCCACAGAACGCTGAAGACATCTAAGCTGGTAATCCCGTCAAAGGGTGGATTGCACAGTCGAACTATTATTCATTGATAAATCCTTTGGTTATTGACATTTGTCATTTTTCTGCCTTGACCATGCCTAAACGCTTAAGGGAACCAGGACTAATGGGGTCAGGCCCTCTTGACAATTATTTAGTTAAAAAGGTCAATAAAATTAACAGTGACCGACGGGCTTCCCTGGGGATGGATTGCCTCCAGGTGAGCCCCCAAAACCCTATAAACAATGAGAGTTCCCCTTTGGACAAAGTTATCTGTGTCTCCCCTCCCCTTATTCAAGCAAACGCTACTGTTACGGCCACTGCCCAGGTTCATATGGACCCTTTAGATCTGGATCTGGATGTGAACTCTGCGAGTGATGTGACAGTCGAGGCTACACATGTTCCCAGACCAGTTAGGAACTGTAGAAAGCAACAAAGTAATAAGGGGGGGGCTTCTACCAAAGGAAAAAAAAGGGAAGATATTGGGGAAAAATCTCATATCGACCCAGACGAGCTTTTAAACAGCAGTTTTGGTGCAACAACTCCTTTATTCCCTGACCATTTTTCAAAATTGTTTAGCTCCTTTGAGGTTTTACTTGATACAAAATTAGATCTACTTTTTCAACCTCTGGTACGGAAACTCGATATGGTCGCTGATGAGGTAAAAAGGTTGGGAGGATTATTAACAAAACATCTAGACTGGGTAGACAGCAATAAAAAGAAGGGGCAGTGCGTAGCTGGGCACGACAATCTAGATAGAGTAGAAAACCCACAAATTTCATCTCAGCCCGTTAGCTTTAATGCTATTGCCACGCCAACATCTCCTATGATTACTATAGCCTTAAACACAGCTTGCCCAATAGAAAAGGAGCGGGTTCCAGTGCTTAAAGGAGAGGCGGTAACGAAAGCTAGATTTATTAACCTACCCCCGGCTTGCTCCCCTTACGTTGTGATCTTAACCAATGTTCCACCCCAGGATAGGTTGGCAGTTCCCTTGCAAGTGGAATCGCACGACTCCCTCAAGCAAAAGACAGTGTCGTGGTTACATAGGAAGTGTGGATTCCCTCTTAACATGGCGAATGATATCTTAAGTACTCGCAGGGTAAACTGGATTGGGCCCTCCAAAAAATCATCAAATGGAGATTGTGTCATAGTCAATTTTAAACACACACAACATGTGGCTACTGTTTTATTGAGAGCAGCAGCATTGGCACAAGATACTAATAGTATTCAAGTACGTCCCCTTGGATTCTTTTACACTCACTTTCCACCGAGAGATTGTTTCCATTTGATTAGACAGAGAAATCTCATCCCAGCATCAAATTCGATGCCTTTTTTTCACCAGGGGGTAGGTGCTCCCCACCAGGTTATGGGTGGGCCAAATATATCCACATCTAATCGTTTTGAGGTACTCTCTCTGTTAGATATGTGCGACTGACAGGAGGTTGGTATACAGGGGGGGGACGAGTCATCACCGGTTAAGGCCCTCTATGTAGAGGATCAGCCCCCCGCATTATCTTCAGAGATTGTTGTTAGTCATCTGCCTGCCGATGACCGTAAGGGGGGTTCACCAAAAAACTTGATCAAAATGTTAACGTGGAACATTGCCGGTTTACGTGCCAAGAGAGATAATTTATCCTGGTTAAGCTTCTTGAAGGACTTTGATATTTTGGCACTTCAAGAGACCTGGGAAACAGAAAGTAATTTTTGGTTAGATGGTTTTACATCTCATTTTGTCCCAGCTTCTAAATCAGTTTCCGGAAGGGCCTCAGGAGGCTTAGTGGTTATGCTCTCGGTGAAATTAAAAGGAATCGTTAGCAGGATAACTTGTTCATGTAACAACTTTCTTATACTGGAATTTAAACTCTCCAATGATTGGAAGTTATTACTGGTAAATTGCTATAATTCTCAACAAGAGGTCCTGCCGAATGAACACTTGCTATGGTTGGCGAATTTTTTAAAAACTTATTCTTTGAAGCAAACCACTTTCTGTTATTATATTTTGCTAGGTGATTTTAATGTACACTTATGTAGTCATAATTGTTGTTTATCTGATATTGATGGACCAGACCTGACATCCCTACAACATTTTGAGCACTCAAGTAAGGGTGAAGCTCTGGAAAAACTTCTTATTGAAAACCAGTTGTATCAACCAGGCTTTCACGAACAAACCGTACGGGTGCCCACCTTTATTGGAAGGGATAGTAACACCATTATTGACTACATATTCCTTTCATCTGGACTTTTACAATATGTATGTTTTTATAATGCGATTCCATCTATTTTTAGTGACCATAATCCGGTGGTAATTGAAATGTTAGATGGCCTCTCTCTCTTAAATACCCTTACCTCACTCATGTTGGACACCAATCTTAGGGCAAAGGATCAGGGAAGAAGGCTAAACTGGTCTAAGGTAGTCCCAGAGGATTTTTTCAACTCATTAAAGCTAGAGGCGGCCCTAGACTTGGAAATTTGTGGGGACCAACTTTCTACAGGGAAGGAAGTAATTTCCTCGTTTGAAGCCGTATGTTCCCTAGTGTCAAAGGACCTAACTAGTAAAAGTAGACCAGTACATAAGAAAGGAGTCTCCGGCTGGTTTGACCATAACTGCACTAAAGCTCTTAATAACCTTAAAAATGCACTCCAGGCCAGCCCGAGGAATAAAATCTTAGTGTCGCAGTTAAGGAGCGACTATAAAGAAGCACTGTTGGTCCGGAAAAAAGAAATTAAACATAACGCCTGGGCCGATCTTATGGATAAGGCAACATTAAAAGACAGTGCGAAATTTTGGTCTATTATCAACACTCCTTTATTCTCTGATGTTAAAAATGGAGTGTTGGATACTAATATAGCAGAGAAGGACTGGTTAAGTCACTTTAAAATCATATATGGTAGTGACTTAGATTTAGAACCCATAAACAGGCAAGATTCGGCTTCTACTTTAATCCCAGTTAGTTTCCATACAGTAGAAGTTTTAAAAGCAATTGAAGACTCTGCTGGTAAGAAGGCTCCCGGACCGGACGGGGTCCCCACCGATTTGAATAAGGCAAATCCGGTGTTTTGGGCCAATATATTAACCAATGTATTTAACTCCTCGGCTATCGTAGGTTTTCCCAAATCCTGGTCACATTCTATTATAATACCGGTGTTTAAGAAAGGCCAAAGGGCAGACCCTAAATGCTATAGGCCCATATCCTTGATAGACTCCTCTATAAAAATCCTGGGGAAAGTCATACTTGCTAGGATAACCGATTGGGCCTCGGATAATAACATCTTGTCCGATGCTCAATATGGCTTCAGAGCCGGCCGGAGCACGGAGGATCAATGTCTGAACCTCCTATTAATAATAGACAAATACACTAAGGCCGCCGGGGGCTCCTTTTACCTGGGCTTTATGGATTTATCCACGGCCTTTGATCTTGTCAATAGGTCAAAGCTGTGGACAATGCTTCTGGAATTGGGACTCGACCCTCCCCTTGTGTATTTTCTTTCAGAGCTCCACCAAGATTTGAATGCCTCGATACGGATGACGACGGAGGGGAAGTGTACGGCCAGCTTTAAGTCTAGCAGAGGGGTACGACAGGGATGCATTCTTGCGCCCATGTTGTTCACCCTATACATAAACTCCCTGGAACAAAATCTGCTGGCCGCAACGCAGGATATCCCGCGTATGGGAGGTACCCTGATACCGGTCCTCCTATACGCGGATGATGCTGTCCTGCTGGCCAGGACTCCCCTGGCGCTGCAAAGATTGCTGGACTCGTTCGGGGACTTTATGCATAGCCTGGATCTGGTGGTTAATAACGGCAAATCTCACGCTATGTCGTTAGGTCTTGCGAAAAATAAGGTAAAGCCTTTTTTTTGTAGGGGAGTCGAAATCTCAAGAGTAAAGACTTTCACTTACCTGGGAGTAGTCTTTGATGACAAGGGCTCATGGTCCCCCCAGCTTTCCATAAAGGTAAACTCAATAAGAAGCTCAACTGCGGCTGTACTTGGCTTTGCAAAAAGGCTGGGAGGAAAACCGACAGAGGCAATACTAACAATCTACAAAGCCAAAACAGTTTCCATTGTAAGGTATGGGGCGCCAATCTGGGCTTTCATTAAACACGACGCGATCCAAACGGAAGAAAATAAATTTCTTCGTACCCTCCTTGGCCTCCCACAATCAACCGCTTCTTTCTCAGTCCATTTGGAACTCGGGTTAGGTTACATAGCAGACATGATTAAATTAGCCCCATTATTGCTATGGATTAAAATTTGGCTAAACCCGAAACTTATTTTAAACCACAAAATACTAAAGGACTGCACTCGACTTGACAACATGAATAAAATTCTATGGCTGTCAAATATTGAGAGGTTATCTGCCTACATTGGGAGACCGGAAATTTTTTCTAGCCCTGAAACTCTCTGTAAGGCAGATCTTGAGTGGGTAAAATCCAATTTTACGAAGCTAAGGGAGGCCGCGCGGGAAGAAGTTGAACTTTGTAAACCTTCTGTCAGGGGACACGTCCTGGTATCTCAGTCCTCAGGGTTGTCTTTATATCTTACAGTGGTAACCCACCCTTTTCACAAATGGTTGTTGACTAAATTCCGGTTCAACCAATTACACTTAGTTCTTTGGGATGTGGCTGGTTGGAATAGGCCTGAAGATGTCGCCCCTTGCAAGTGCGATGATATTTCTCCACAAGACACTACGCACTTTATGCTATTCTGCCCCTTTTTTAAACATGCCAGGAAGAGGTTTATTATTCCTTTGTTAAAGAGTAGGAATTTTACTCAGTATAAACCAGCTCTATTGTTCCTAAGCATGCTTGATTGTCCATTAATTATGTTCTGTGTCGCTAGTTTTCTGGTGGCAGCTGTTAGAGAAAGGAGGGTTAGACTAAAACCAATACAGGATGTGGAGCCTATTTGATATATGGAATTTGATTCTGTACTAATGATCGCATGTTGATTATGGTCTATTATGAAATTTCATTAGGAACTGTTTTTAACTGTAGATTTGTGAATCGCAAGATTTTATGTTTTTAATTGTGTAGTATACTTTTATGATTTTAAATAATCGAATAAAGTGGTTTTGACTTGACTTGACATGGTATGTCCTTCAGACCACCTGGCGGATCTCTCTTATTATATGGTGCATCCATTTTGCAACCAGGTGTGCCCCTATTATCACATGGTAAATTTTGTGAATCTGAGTTACCAACTCTTATCAAATGGTGCGTCCCTCAAACCTGCAGGTGTTTTCCTCTTATTACATGTTATGTCCTACAAACTACCTGACATATCCCTCTTATTACATGATGTACCCCTCATATCAGATGGTGTGTGTCTTATAAAATGTTAGTACCGTTTACCAACCTCTCTTACCATGCGGAGTGCCCTTATCATGCCACATGATCCTCTGTGCCCCTGTTGTGTTCGCCTTATTATAGATGTGTCCTACTTAGCGCATGGTGAGTGTCTTTTACTGGGGCATGTCTTCCTACCAGAGGTGTAGCCTCTTACCACAAAGCTTGCGTCACTTCCTCCTTTTACTTTACATTGTCTACCTGTCATGGTGTGGATTGTCCCTCTTCCCACAAGGCTTGTCCACCTTCTCTTTCTACACCCACCTTATTCCCGCTATGTACACTGCTGTGTTCTATTTGTTCCCTGTGTCTCCTACCATTGGTTCTCTAATCTCTGCTGTTCCATATGGTATAATAGACCCAATTGTATGTGTTGCTTTGTTCATCCTGATGCTTTTTCTTGCTTCCTTCCTTCCTTACTACTGATCTCAAACATACTTATTGAGAAATTATGGAGGAAGTGTGACATAAGTAAATTAAACTCTCTATAACTTCAAAATGTAATGAGTGTACCTACCTGCACTACATCACGTTTGACAGGTGGCTATTCCCTTAATCTGAAAGCTGAGTTCAATGGATACTGGGCTTTGGGAATTATTAACCCATTGTTCCTGAGAGTGAGTAGCACCAGTCGATCTTGCAAACAAGGTGTATAGGGTATTTAGCATCTGTGTCAATATCTGACACTTGAACACATGTTTGAGGGGATCATCATTCATTAACTGATATCATAAAATGACCATCTCGATTTAGGATGAGGCACTTTAAGATTTTGCATACAGAGCACTTGACTCCATAGCATTTTCCTCTGTAGAACAGCTCCTCTCCCAGCTAACCAGAGCAGTTTCTCCAGAACAGTTCCTTCAACAGCTAACTGGGGGAGCAATCTATAAAGCAACTCCCCGGGGGTCAATCTATAGAGCTGCCCCTCCTCCCTCTAAATGAGTGTCACCTCTCAACACAGCACTTCCTACATGTTTCCTGAGGTTGCCAACCAAGCTCTGCACAGAGGGTGCCATCTCCCGGGAGTTTCACCTACAGCTAAACAAATGGTGCCATCATAAGAACAGCTCCTCAAACACTTCACCAAGGGGACCATCTCTAGAACAGTCCCTTCAGACCATGTCTTGAACTGCTCATCCTACTGCTAAACAGGGGCAATCATGTCTAGACCGCCTCCTCCTGCAGGCTATCAGGTGGAACCTTGTTTAGAAGAGGTCCTCCCATACCCAACCAGGAGGAGCCTTCAGAACAGCTTCTCCTGCAGCTAACTCTCTAGAACAATCATTACATCTAACCAGAGGAGCTATCTCTAGACAAATGCACTAGTAGGTAGAACATGGGGAAAGAAGTGAGTTCCCTCGTCTATTTGTAAAACAAAAACGTAGAAATTCGAAGACCAAGAACGCACACTTTACCCGTCAGCCCCCCCCCCCCACCCCACTAAGAGTGCTCCCAACCCCTCTTTGGGAGAGAGGCTAGTCCTTCCTTCAGTTACAGCCAGCTGCCCTGTTCTGATAGACATTATGTAGTGGGCAGAGTGCCACCTCAGAGGAGCATCATCGGGTCGTAGGACAGGGCAGCGACCACAGACCCCTCGTCTAGTCACAAGTGTTATTTTGTGTGTGCAAAGTAAGGAAGAGTAATGAACAGTAAGAAGGAGTAAGGAGGAGTAAGAAAGATTAAGGAAGAGTAAGGAAGATTAAGGAAGAGTAAGGAAGAGTAAGGAGGAGTAAGGGGGTAAGCAGGAGTAAGGAAGACTAAGGAGGAGTAAGGAGGAGTGTGGCGGAGTAAGGAAGAGTAAGGAGGAGTTTGGAGGAGTAAGAACGAGTAAGGAAGAGTAAGGAGGAGTAAGCCAGAGTAAGGAGAAGTAAGTAGGGGAAGGAGGAGTACGGAGGAGCAAGGGGATAAGCAGGAGTAAGGAAGACTAAGGAGGAGTGTGGAGGAGTAAGGAAGAGTAAGGAAGAGTAAGGAGGAGTGTGGATGAGTAAGAACCAGTAAGGAAGAGTAAGGAGGAGTAAGCCAGAGTAAGGAGAAGCAAGAACGAGTAAGAAAGAGTAAGGAGGATTAAGGAGGACGCCAGTGTAAGGAGAAGTAAGGAAGAGTAAGGAGGAGTACGAAGGAGTAAGGGGGAGTAAGCAAGAGTAAGGAGAAGTAAGGAAGAGTAGGGAGGAGTAAGGAGGAGTGGTAGGAGTATGGAGGAGTACGGAGAAGTAAGGGTGAGTAAGCAGGAGTAAGGAAGAGTAAGGAGGAGTAAGGAAGAGTAAGTGGGAGTAAGAAAGAGTAAAGAAGAGTAGGGAGGAGTAAGGAGGAGTAAGGAGGTGTAAAGAAGAGTAGGGAGGTGTAAGGAGGAGTAAGCAAGAGTAAGTAGGAGTAAAGAGGAGTAAGGAAGAGTAAGGGGGATTAAGAAGGAGTAAGCAAGAGTAAGGAGGAGTAAGGGAGAGTTAGGAGGAGTAAGGATGAGTAAAAAAGAGTAAGGAAGAGTAAGGAACAGTAAGGAGGAGTAAGCCTGAGTAAGGAGAAGTAAGGAAGAGTAAGGAGGAGTAAGGAGGGGGAAGGAGGAATAAGGGGGAGTAAGGAAGAGTAAGGAGGATTAAGGAGGAGTAAGCAAGAGTAAGGAGGGGTAAGGAAGAGTAAGGAGGAGTAAGGAGGAGTAAAAAAGAGTAAGGAAGTGTAAGGAAGAGTAAGGAGGAGTAAGGGAGAGTAAGGAGGATTAAGGAGGAGTAAGGAAGAGTAAGGAGGAATAAGGAGGAGTAAGGGAGAGTTAGGAGGAGTAAAAAAGAGTAAGGAAGTGTAAGGAAGAGTAAGGAGGAGTAAGGGAGAGTAAGGAGGATTAAGGAGGAGTAAGCAAGAGTATGGAGTAGTAAGGAAGAGTAAGGAGGAATAAGGAGGAGTAAGGGAGAGTTAGGAGGAGTAAGGAGGAGTAAAAAAGAGTAAGGAAGAGTAAGGAACAGTAAGGAGGAGTAAGCAAGAGTAAGGAGGAGTAAGGAAGAGTTAGGAGGAGTGATGGTGTGTAAGGAGGAGTAAGGAAGAGTAAGGAGGGGAAAGTAGGAGTAAGGAAGATAAGGAGGAGTAAGGAAGAGCAAGGAGGCGTAAGCAGGAGTAAGAAGGGGTTATCAGGAGTAAGGAGGAGTACGGAGGACAGAGAGAGGGATCTCTTCTGCTCACTCTTTGCTGTTGTCCCTTCCTATCAGGATTACTGTGGTGTCTCTGACTTGGATTTTCAAACATGACATGGGAATTTCACCTACAGACCGGATCCTTCCACAGATAATGATGCGTGTCACACAGAGAAGAGACATGGGTGTCACCCATACTAGCCCACCAACAGATACTCATGGGTGTCCCTTACAGACCAGACGCCCCATCAGCAATCGAGGGTGTCATCTGTAGACAAGCCCTTTCTACAGCTAACCAGCATTGTCACCCTCTGAAATAGCCCTCCAAAAAGCTAAACAGGTGTGTCACATATAGGCCTGCCCCTCCCACAGATAACTATGGGTGTCACTCATAGAAGAGCCTCTCCCAGAGGATTCCATAGGTGTCACCTATAGGCCAGCTCCTCCCACAGATATCCTCAACTACATAAAACCCCCTTCCCATAGTAAACCAGGGGTGCACTTACACAATGCTCGACTCAGAGGCGTCATCTACACACCAGCTTTTCCTGCAGCTAGTCAACGGTGTCACTTTGGACCGCCCCATCCCACGCCTGACCAGGGGGCGTCCCCCTTAAAAAAGCTTCTTCTATAAGTAACCAAAGTCGTCATCTTCAGACCAACCACATCTAACCAGTAGTGTTACCTTAACACTAGCCGTCCCTACAGCTAGTCAAGGGTATCTCCTACCGACTGTTCCATCGCACACCTTACCAGGGGTGTCGCTCACAAGACAGACGTTTCTGCAAGTAACTAGAGGTGTCATCTTCAAACCAGCTCCACACATCTAACCAGGGGAATCCCTACAGACCCGTTTCGATGGCTACTCAGGGGTCCTAACTGCAGACCATGCCCTCCCACGGGGGACCAGGGAAGCCCCTACAGACCAGCCAGCCCCTTTGACCTAATAGAGCGGGTCCACCTTGGCCCCTGTAGCCCTCCTCTTGCCAGTAGTCGGTGCCTGAACCGAGCCAGATTCCTCCTGTCCATGCAGCAGCGCAGGGGCCACTGCCACTCTGTTTGCCGGGCTTATTCCTAGGGTAGCTGGGCCTGGGTGCCCAGGGCTTGCCCAGGCCGCCCTGTGCGCACAGGTACCAGCCCAGGGCAGTGCTGGTGCCCAGGGCTTGCCCAGGCCACCCTGTGCGCACAGACCCCAGCCCAGGGTAGTGCTAGGTGCCCAGGCCTTGCCCAGGCCACCCTGTGCACACAGACCCCAGCTCAGGGCAGTGCTAGGTGCCCAGGCCTTGCCCAGGCCACTCTGTGCACACAGACCGCAGCCCAGGGAAGTGCTGGTGCCCAGGGCTTGCCCAGGCCGCCCTGTGCGCACAGAATGCAGTCCAGGGCAGTGCTGGTGCCCAGGGCTTGCCCAGGCCACCCTGTGCGCACAGATCCCAGTCCTGGGTAGTGCTGGGTGCCCATGGCTTGCCCAGGCCGCCCTTGCGCACAGATCCCAGCTCTGGGCAGTGCTGCGTGCCCAGGGCTTGCCCAGACCACCCTGTGTGCACAGACCCCCACCTCTGGGCAGTGCTGGGTGCCCAGGGCTTGCCCAGGCCACCCTGTGCGTACAGATTCCAGCCCAGGGCAATGCTGGGTGCCCAGGGCTTGCCCAGGCCACCCTGTGCGCACATACTCCAGCTCTGGGCAGTGCTGGGTGCCCCAGGGCTTGCCCAGGCCACCCTGTGCGCACAAATCCCAGCCCAGGGCAGTGCTGGTGCTCATGGCTTGCCCAGGCCACCCTGTGCGCACGGACACCAGCCCTGGGTAGTGCTGGGTGACCAGGGCTTACCCAGACCGCCCTGTGCGCACAGACCCCAGCCCTGGGTAGTGCTAGGTGCCCAGGGCTTGCCCAGGCCACCCTGTGCGCACAGACCCAGCTCTGGGCAGTGCTGGGTGCCCAGGGCTTGCCCAGGTCACCCTGTGCGCACATACCCACAACTCTGGGCAGTGCTGGGTGCCCCAGTGCTTGCCCAGGCCACCCTGTTTGCACAGACCCCAGCTCTGGGCAGTGCTGGGTGCCCAGGGCTTACCCAGGCCACCCTGTGCGCGCGGACCCCATCCCAGGATAGTGCTGGGTGCCCAGGGCTTACCCAGGCCGCCCTGTGCGCACACACCCCAGATCTGGGCAGTGCTGTCTGCCCCAGGGCTTGCCCAGGCCTCCTTGTGCGCACAGATCCCAGTCCAGGGCAGTGCTGGTGCCCACGGCTTGCCCAGATCACCCTGCGCGCACAGATCCCAGCCCTGGGCAGCGCTGAGAGTGGGGGAGGGCACCCCTGGGAGTGATTATCGCCTCGTTACCTTTTCATGAGCCGCTGTCACTGTGGGGCTCTGGAGCGATAACACATCGATTTTAGCATTAGTTTGGAAGTGTGTGAGTCCGCCCGGGAGGCTGGACAGCTGCCCGCGGGGAGGCTCCGGGGCAGGGCGGCTCACAGACAGGCCTCGTGTCCGTTCTGCATACGAGGCTCGTTCCTCTTCTTCAAGTCCCATCAATTATTTCACCCGCTTCATCGCTCTCCAGCTCCCTCCCTGTCAGTCCTGCGCAGCTGCGAGCATGTCAGACGGGTGCTGTGTGTCAAAGCCGGGATGTCTCTCGGGGTGCTGTGTGTCAAAGCGGGAATGGCACGCAGGGTGCTGTGTGTCACAGAGGGGATGGCACGCAGGGTGCTGTGTGTCAGAGAGGGGATGGCACGGAGGGTGCTGTGTGTCGAAGTGGGAATGGCACGTGGGGTGCTGTGTGTCGTAGCAGGGATGGCACATTGGGTGCTGTGTGTCAAACCCGGGATGTCACTCGGGGTGCTGTGTGTCAAAGCGGGAATGGCACGCAGGGTGCTGTGTGTCAGAGAGGGGATGGCACGGAGGGTGCTGTGTGTCGAAGTGGGAATGGCACGTGGGGTGCTGTGTGTCGTAGCAGGGATGGCACATTGGGTGCTGTGTGTCAGAGCGGGGATGGCACACAGGGTGCTGTGTAGAAGAGGGGATGGCACATTGAGTGCTGTGTGTCGAAGCGGGGGAAGGCACGTGAGGTGCTTTGTGCCAGAGCGAGGATCACACAGCGTACTGTGTGTCGAAGTGGGGATGGCTCACGGGGTGCTGTGTGTTGAAGCAGGGATGGCACATGCGGTGCTGTGTGTCGAAGTGGGGATGGCACACGGGGTGCTGTGTGTAGAAGAGAGGATGCAAACACAACAGTTGATGGACAGAATGCAGAACAATGTCATACATTCACCCCAGTACAGAGATCTGGGCCTAAATCCATCGTTTTTTTGCTCACCATGCCGTTCCAGTTTGAACCCAGCCATATGCAAATCAGTCTTGACCCTGTGCCTCATGGGAACAGTCCAGCCCGAACTGCCAAGCCAGATCCTCCCTGGACTGGAAACAAGCATCCTAGGACCGGTTTCTGGGTTTCACCCCTCTTCAGCCAGGATAGCTTGACTCCAGTGGCACGGAGAGCACGGGACTCACGTCTGAGTAGAAGAGAGGATCACACGGGGTTCTCTGTGTCGAAGCAGGGATGGCACATGGGGTGCTGTGTGTCAGAGCGGAGATGGCACACTTGGGGCTCTGTGTAGAAGTGGGATGGCACACAGGGTGCTGTGTGTAGAAGCAGAGATGGCACATGAGAAACGATCACAAGGAGATGATGGACGGAGCGTTGAAACTAGGATTCGTTAGCTCACTTCGCCACCCCCAGGTCAGACCCAGCCATATGCAAATCAGTCTTGACCCTGTGCCCCATGGGAACAGTCCAGCCGGAACTGCCAAGCCATGTCTTCCCTGGACCGAAACAAGCATCCTGGGACCAGTTTCGGGCTAACAGCCCTCATCACTAGCTCGCATCCAGTGGCAAAGTGAGCAAGGGACCCACGTATGGGCATACCCTGCCAACTTACCAAACACAAGGAGATGATGGACAGAGTGCTGAAACTTTTCAGACACTCACCCCCAGTCACAGATCCAGGTTGAATTCATCATCGTTCTTTAGCTCACTTCGGCAACCCAGTTCAGACCCAGCTATATGCAAATCAGTCTTGACCCTGTGCCTCATGGGAATAGTCCAGCCCGAACTGCCAAGCCATGCCTTCCCTGAACCCGAAACAAGCATCCTGGGACCGGTTTTGGGGTAACATCCCTCATCAACCAGGCTAGCTTGAATCCAGTGGCAAACGGGGATGGCACGTGGGTTGCTGTGTGTTGAAGTATAGATGACACACGCTGTGCTGTCTGTCGAGGTGCTGTGTGTAGAAGCGGGGATGGCACCCAGGGTGCAGTGTGTCAGAGCGGGGATGGCACACAGGGTGCTCTGTGAATAAGTGGGGATGGCACTCAGGGTGTTGTGTCGAAGTGGGGATGGCACATGGGGTGTTGTGTGTAGAAGCAGTAATGGTACCCAGGGTGCTGTGTGTGTAGAAGTGGGAATGGTACGCGATGTTATGTGTGCACTATGTAAAAGCAGGGATGGCATGCGGGGTGCTGTGTGTAGAAGCAGTGATGTCAACCGGGGTGCTGTACGTCAAAGCAGGGTTCACACATGGTGCTGTGTGTAGCAGTGGAGATGGTACATGGGGTGCCGTGTGTCAAAGCGAGGATCACACAGGGTGTTGTGTGTAGAAGTGGAGATGGTACATGGGGTGCTGTGTGTCAAAGCGAGGATCGCACAGGGTGCTGTGTGTCGAAGTGGAGATGGTACATGGGGTTCTGTGTGTGAAAGCGAGGATCACACAGGGTGTTGTGTGTAGAAGCGGTGATGGCACACAGGGTGCTGTTTGTCGAAGCAGGGATTGCACGCGGGTTGCTGTGTCAAAGCGGAGATGGCAAACAGGATGCTGTGTGTTGAAGTGGAGATGGCACACGGGGTGAAGTGTGTTGAAGTGGGGATGGCACAAGGGGTGCTGTGTGTCGAAGCGGGGATGGCACACAGGGTGCTGTGTCGAAGCGTTGATGGCACACGGGGTGCAGTGTGTAGAAGCAGGGATGGTATACGGGGTGCTGTGTGTCAAAGCAGGGATGGCACACGCAGTGCTGCGTGCCGAAGTGGGGTGACACACGGGATGCTGAGTGTCGAAGTGGGGACAGCCCACGGGGTGCAGTGTGTCGAAGCAGGGATGGCACACAGGGTGCTGTGTGTAGAATCCGGGATGGCACGCAAGGTGATGTGTGTAGAAGTGGGATGTCACACGTGGTGCTGTGTGTCGGAGCTGGGATGGCACGCAGGGTGATGTGTGCCGAAGCGGGGATGGCATGCGGGGTGCTGTGTGTAGAAGCAGGGTGCTGTGTGTTTGAGTGGTGATGGCACATGGGGTGCTGCATGGTCTGTGATGTGAGCCTGGCTGTGTTACCTGCATTGTGTTCACAGGCGCTGAGTGCTGTTGGCACTGCATGGGATGAGATGCGAGCCTGTGATCCCTGGCACGGCTGCACTTGGCACTGCCTTTGTAGGCACTGCATGCCTGATATGCGAGTCTGTGTGCACTGTGAGTTCTGCCATCATTGTGTGAAGGGAGACACGAGCCTGCGTGCCCTGGAATGACGCTTGACATTGAGCACTGTTGGCACCACATGGCTGAGACGGGAGCCTTTGGACCCTGGAATTGCCTGCTTGGCTCTGAGTGCTGGGGACGCTGCATGGGCAGAGGTGTGACCCAGTGGACCTTGGCATGGCACTGCTTGGCACTGAGTGCTGGGTACGCTGCATAGCCAGAGGTGTGAGCCGGTGGGCCTTGGCATGGCACTGCTTGGCTCTGAGTGCGGTAGGCACTGGATGACCACAGATGTGAGCTGATGTTCCCTGGTATGACGCTGTGTGGCTCTGAGTGCTGTGCGTAGTGAATGTCCTAATATGTGAGCCGTTGGGCCTTGGCATGGCACTGCTTGGCTCTGAGTGCTGTGCGTAGTGAATGTCCTAATATGTGAGCCGGTGGGCCTTGGCATGGCACTGCTTGGCTCTGAGTGCTGGGGACGCTGCATGACCAGAGATGTGAGCCGGTGGGCCTTGGCATGGCACTGCTTGTCTCTGAGTGCTGGGGACGCTGCATGACCAGAGATGTGAGCCGGTGGGCCTTGGCATGGCACTGCTTGGCTCTGAGTGCTGGGGACGCTGCCTGACCAGAGATGTGAGCCGGTGGGCCTTGGCATGGCACTGCTTGGCCCTGAGTGCTGGGTACGCAGCATGGCCAGAGGTGTAAGCCGGTGGGCCTTGGCATGGCACTGCTTGGCTCTGAGTGCTGGGGACGCTGCAAGGCCGGAGATGTGAGACACTGTGTCCTGCCATGAGCCGGCTTTGGATCAGCTTGACACTGAATGCTGTGGGCACTGCATGCCTGAGATGTCATATGTGTGACCTTTTGAGGCTATTGCTTGGCACGGAGTGCTGAGCCATTGTGCCCTGGCATAGTATAGCTTGGCCCTGAGTGCTGCAGGCACTGCTTGGCCTAAAATATCAGCCTATGTGTCCAAATGTGGCTAAGATGAAGCGCTTAGCACTCGAGACAACATGTGACGCGTGTACTCTTGTGTGGACGCTACTTGGCGCTCAGTGCTGTAAGCATTGCATGACCTGAGACGTGAGCATGGGCACCATATGCCGCAGAGTGCTGTGGGCAAAGCATGGCTTGAGATGTGAGCCAGTTTGTCCTGATATGGACACCCCTTGGCATTGAGTGCTCTAGGCATCACCAGGCCGGTGTGCCCTGGCATGAGCACCACCTGTTGTTGAGTGCTGATGGCATTGCATAACCTGATATGAGCATGTGCTCCCTGGCATGGGCACCACTTGCCGCTGAATGCTGTGGGCAAAGAATTGCCTGAGATGTGAGCCAGTGTGTCCTAATATGGACACCCCTTGGCATTGAGTGTCTGGGCATCACCTGGCCGGTATTCACTAGCATGGGCATGAATTGGCGCTGAGTGCTGCTGGCATTGCATGACCTGATATGAGCATGTGCTCCTTGGCATGACGCTTGCCGTTGAGCGCTGTTGGCACTGCAAGGTTAAGATGAGAGCCTATGGACCCTGGTGTTGGCCTACTGGGCTCTGAGTGCTGTGGGCACTGCATGGCCTGAGATGTGAGTTTGGGCACCATATGTCGCAGAGTGTTGTGGGCAATGCATGGCATGAGATGTGAGCCAGTGTGTCCTGATATGGTCAACATTTGGAACTGAGTGCTTGGCCTTTGTGCCCTGCTGGCATGAGCTTTGCTTGACACAGAGTAATATGGGCACTGAATGGCCTGAGATGTGAGCATGGGCACCCTCTGGCTCAAAGTGATGTGGGCACTACATGGCCTGAGATGTGTGCATGGGCACACTATGGCGATGAGTGCTGTGGTCGCGGCATGGCCTGAGATGTGTGCACGGGCGCACCATAGTGATGAGTGCTATGGGCAATGCATGGCCTGAGATGTGTGCATGGGCACCCCATGGCAATGAGTGCTATGGGCAATGCATGGCCTGAGATTTGTGCATGGGCACCCTCTGGCTTAAAATGATGTGGGCACTGCATGCCCTGAGATGTGTGCACAGGCACACCATAGTGATGAGTGTTATTGGCAATGCATGGCCTGAGATGTGTGCATGGGCACCCCATGGCAATGAGTGCTATGGGCACTGCATGGCCTGAGATGTGTGTATGGGCACCTTCTGGCTCAAAGTGATGTGGGCACTGCATGGCCTGAGATGTGTGCATGGGCACCCCATGGTGATGAGTGCTGTGGGCACTGCATGGCCTGAGAGGTGTGCATGGGCACCGGTTGGAGCTGGGCGCTGTGGGCATTGCATTATCTGAGATGTTAGCCGGTGTCTACTGATAGGGATAATACTTGGCGCTAATACTCTGGGCATCACATGGCCTCTCTGCCCTTCCATTGTCACCAGTTGGCGCTGAGTGTTGTGAGCATAGTATGGCCTGAGATAGAAGCTTGGGTGCCCTGATGTGGCTGAGACTTGGCCTTAGTGGTCCTGGTCTGTCCTGCCATGGGCAGTGCTTGGCACTCAATCAATCAATCAATCAAGGATTAATAAAACGCTGTGAACCCCCGTGAGGGTCTCGAGGCACTGGAGTTGCTCTCTGCTTCGTGGTGATTTGTTCATTCAAACAGCCAGGTCTTGAGTCCTTTCCTGAATACCCGGAGCGATGCGGGGGTTCTGAGGGGCAGGGAAGGTGGGTCCAAGCTTTGCCGCCAGGTGTGAGAAGAAGCGTCCTCTGCTCCTTCTGCGGCGGACTCAGGGGCGACTGTGAGGCAAAGGGAGGGGGATCTTCGGTGTCTGCTCGGTTGGTGGAAGGTCATGCATTTGTTGATGTTGCACTTGGTGCTGTGGGCAGTGCATGGGCCCAGGGGTGAGTGTGTGTGTGCCCACTCTTGAACACCGCTTGGTGTTGATTGTTGTCGACACTCCTTGGCCTCATATATCAGTTGGTGCGTTCTGACATGGGCAAGGCGTGTCCCTGAATGCTGCGGGCATCGCAAGGCCTGAGTCAATGGCACTGGCATCACAATGCACTGGCGCCACCGAATGCCGTGGGCATCACATAGTGTTGTACTGCAACATTTAAATAGCGCTTACTCGCTCTGTATCAGGCAGTGAAGCGCTTGCCTGTATGCGTAGCTTGCTACACCATGTAGGGTTTGTGGTTGGAAGCATCTTGTCTTTGCTTTGAGCCTATAAGGGAAGTGTTTTCTTGTTGTGCGGGAGCAGCCATCGTTGTGCATTAAAAAAAGTACAGGAACTGTGATGCTGCAAGCAATGGGGCGGGGTCAGTTAGCGTGGGGGCGGGGCCAAAGGTAAGGCTAAAAAAAAGAAATATTCTGTCCTTTTTGGGTCTTTCATCCTTCAGATAGCTACATATAAAATAACGCACAGCTTAAATGAAGAATAAATACAACAAAGTTAAGGTAATCCGTGGGAATGGCACTATAGTGCATTATGAAACCTCTATTAGTTAATGCCCTGCAGAGGGCTGTGTGTAACCAGAGAGTCGCAGAATTAAATCTTTGTTTTTCTTGGAGAATAGTGACAAGTGTATTTTTAGTGATACAAGGTACCAACCTGTGGACAGAAAGCGCTGTGAATGTGTAAGCCATTTTTTAACCTCACACACCGTATAAGACTGCTACAAAAACTGCAAATAGATTTAAGATGACATATTCTTCCAAAATACAGATTTTAGTTATTCTCAGACTGTACGCAATGTGATGTAAAAAATATAAATGTCACTTAAAAGCACGAACTTCACACTCAGCTGGTAATTCCCTTACACTACCACTCAAAAAGAAAAAAATCTTTGTCATCGCAATGCTTGAAGTGATTCTACCAATTAAAGCCATCACCGGCTCCCAAGCATCCTTTACATTTGCAGATTAACCACTTACACATATTTGGATTTCTTGCAGGCAGCAGGCACCATGGCAAGGCTTGTTTATTGTTAAGTTGTCTTAGGGTTCATAGCACAAGCTCACTGAAGCTTAAGCATTTAAACTATTGGTTACGGAATTAACCCTCCTGGACGGTTATCTTTTCACAATTAGAGTAACAGTTTTTCATAAATTAAAAAAGTATGGGCACATTGAGCCTGTCTGATCCTGCTCACTTTGACCTCTGTGCGTGAGGACCAGCGAGGTGTGGCTATCATGTTAAGGCACGCATCACCTGGCAGTGTGACGGAGGACCAGCGAGGTGTGGTTATCGTGGTATGGGACGCAGCGCCTGGTAGTGTGACGAAGGACCAGCGAGGTGTGGTTATCGTGTTATAGGACGCAGCACCTCGCAGTGTGATGGAGGACCAGCGAGTTGTGGTTATCGTGTTATGGGACGCAGCACCTCGCAGTGTGATGGAGGACCAGCGAGGTGTGGTTATCCTGTTATGGGACGCATTGCCTGACAGTGTGATGGAGGACCAGCGAGGCGTGATTATCGTGTTATGGGACGCATCGCCTGGCAGGGTGATGGAGGATCAGCTAGGTGTGGTTATCGTGTTATGGGATGCAGTGTCTGGCAGTGTGATGGAGGTCCAGCGAGGTGTGGTTATAGTGTTCTGGGACGCAGCACCTCACAGTGTGATGGAGGAGCAGCGAGGTGTGGTTATCGTGTTATGGCACACAGCACCTCGCAGTGTGATGGAGGACCAGCGAGGTGTGGTTATCGTGTTATTGGACGCACTGCCTGGCAGTGTGACGGAGGACTAGCGAGGTGTGGTTATCGTGTTATGGGACGCATCGTGTGGCAGTGTGATGGAGGACCAGCGAGGTGTGGTTATCGTGTTATAGGACGCAGCACCTCGCAGTGTGATGGAGGACCAGCGAGTTGCGGTTATCGTGTTATGGGACGCAGCACCTCGCAGTGTGATGGAGGACCAGCGAGGTGTGGTTATCCTGTTATGGGACGCATTGCCTGACAGTGTGATGGAGGACCAGCGAGGCGTGATTATCGTGTTATGGGACGCATCGCCTGGCAGGGTGATGGAGGATCAGCTAGGTGTGGTTATCGTGTTATGGGATGCAGTGTCTGGCAGTGTGATGGAGGTCCAGCGAGGTGTGGTTATAGTGTTCTGGGACGCAGCACCTCGCAGTGTGATGGAGGAGCAGCGAGGTGTGGTTATCGTGTTATGGCACACAGCACCTCGCAGTGTGATGGAGGACCAGCGAGGTGTGGTTATCGTGTTATTGGACGCACTGCCTGGCAGTGTGACGAAGGACCAGCGAGGTGTGGTTATCGTGTTATGGGACGCATCGTGTGGCAGTGTGATGGAGGACCAGCGAGGTGTGGTTATCGTGTTATAGGACGCAGCACCTCGCAGTGTGATGGAGGACCAGCGAGTTGTGGTTATCGTGTTATGGGACGCAGCACCTCGCAGTGTGATGGAGGACCAGCGAGGTGTGGTTATCCTGTTATGGGACGCATTGCCTGACAGTGTGATGGAGGACCAGCGAGGCGTGATTATCGTGTTATGGGACGCATCGCCTGGCAGGGTGATGGAGGATCAGCTAGGTGTGGTTATCGTGTTATGGGATGCAGTGTCTGGCAGTGTGATGGAGGTCCAGCGAGGTGTGGTTATAGTGTTCTGGGACGCAGCACCTCACAGTGTGATGGAGGAGCAGCGAGGTGTGGTTATCGTGTTATGGCACACAGCACCTCGCAGTGTGATGGAGGACCAGCGAGGTGTGGTTATCGTGTTATTGGACGCACTGCCTGGCAGTGTGACGGAGGACTAGCGAGGTGTGGTTATCGTGTTATGGGACGCATCGTGTGGCAGTGTGATGGAGGACCAGCGAGGTGTGGTTATCGTGTTGTAGGACGCAGCACCTCGCAGTGTGATGGAGGACCAGCGAGTTGTGGTTATCGTGTTATGGGACGCAGCACCTCGCAGTGTGATGGAGGACCAGCGAGGTGTGGTTATCCTGTTATGGGACGCATTGCCTGACAGTGTGATGGAGGACCAGCGAGGCGTGATTATCGTGTTATGGGACGCATCCCCTGGCAGGGTGATGGAGGATCAGCTAGGTGTGGTTATCGTGTTATGGGATGCAGTGTCTGGCAGTGTGATGGAGGTCCAGCGAGGTGTGGTTATAGTGTTCTGGGACGCAGCACCTCGCAGTGTGATGGAGGAGCAGCGAGGTGTGGTTATCGTGTTATGGCACACAGCACCTCGCAGTGTGATGGAGGACCAGCGAGGTGTGGTTATCGTGTTATTGGACGCACTGCCTGGCAGTGTGACGAAGGACCAGCGAGGTGTGGTTATCGTGTTATGGGACGCATCGTGTGGCAGTGTGATGGAGGACCAGCGAGGTGTGGTTATCGTGTTATAGGACGCAGCACCTCGCAGTGTGATGGAGGACCAGCGAGTTGTGGTTATCGTGTTATGGGACGCAGCACCTCGCAGTGTGATGGAGGACCAGCGAGGTGTGGTTATCCTGTTATGGGACGCATTGCCTGACAGTGTGATGGAGGACCAGCGAGGCGTGATTATCGTGTTATGGGACGCATCGCCTGGCAGGGTGATGGAAGACCAGCGAGGTGCGGTTATCGTGTTATTGGGTGCATCGCCTGACAGTGTGATGGAGGACCAGCGAGGTGTGGTTATCGTGTTATGGTTTGCAGTGCCTGGCAGTGTGATGGAAGACCAGCGAGGTGCGGTTATCGTGTTATGGGACACATTGCCTGGCAGGGTGATGGAGGATCAGCTAGGTGTGGTTATCGTGTTATGGGATGCAGTGTCTGGCAGTGTGATGGAGGTCCAGCGAGGTGTGGTTATAGTGTTCTGGGACGCAGCTCCTCGCAGTGTGATGGAGGAGCAGCGAGGTGTGGTTATCGTGTTATGGCACACAGCACCTCGCAGTGTGATGGAGGACCAGCGAGGTGTGGTTATCGTGTTATTGGACGCACTGCCTGGCAGTGTGGCGGAGGACTAGCGAGGTGTAGTTATCGTGTTATTGGACGCACTGCCTGGCAGGGTGATGGAGAACCAGCGAAGTGTGTTTATCGTGTTATTGGACGCATTGCCTGACAGTGTGATGGAGGACCAGCGAAGTGCGGTTACTGTGTTATTGGATGCATCGCCTGACAATGTGATGGAGGACCAGCGAGGTGTGGTTATCATGTTATACGACGCACCACCTGGCAGTGTGATGGAGGACTAGCGAGGTGTGGTTATTGTGTTATGGGATGCATTGCCTGGCAGTGTGATGGAGGACCAGCGAGGTGTGGTTATCGTGTTATGGGATGCAGTCCCTGGCAGTGTGATGGAGGACCAGCGAGGTGTGGTTATCGTGTTATTGGATGCAATGCCTGACAGTGTGATGGAGGACCAGCGAGGTGTGGTTATCGTGTTATTGGGTGCATCGCCTGACAGTGTGATGGAGGACCAGCGAGGTGTGGTTATCGTGTTATGGTTTGCAGTGCCTGGCAGTGTGATGGAAGACCAGCGAGGTGCGGTTATCGTGTTATGGGACACATTGCCTGGCAGTGTGATGTAGGACCAGCGAGGTATGGTTATCGTGTTATGGGGCGCAGCGCCTAGCAGTGTGATGGAGGACCAGCGAGGTGTGGTTATCGTGTTATTGGACGCACTGCCTGGCAGTGTGACGGAGGACCAGCGAGGTGTGGTTATCGTGGTATTTGACGCACTGCCTGGCAGGGTGATGGAGAACCAGCGAAGTGTGTTTATCGTGTTATTGGAGGCATTGTCTGACAGTGTGATGGAGTACCAGCAAGGTTTGGTTATCGTGTTATTGGATGCATCGCCTGGAAGTGTGATGGAGGACCAGCGAAGTGTGATCATGGTGTTATGGGTTGCACTGCCTGACAGTGTGATGGAGGACCAGCGAGGTGTGGTTATCGTGTTATGGGATGCAGCGCCTGGCAGTGTGATGTAGGACCAGCGAGGTGTGGTTATCGTGTTATGGTTTGCAGCGCCTGGCAGTGTGATGGAAGACCAGCGAGGTGCGGTTATCGTGTTATGGGACACATTGCCTGGAAGTGTGATGTAGGACCAGCGAGGTGTGGTTATCATGTTATGGGGCGCAGCGCCTGGCAGTGTGATGGAGGACCAGCGAAGTGTGTTTATCGTGTTATTGGATGCATTGCCTGACAGTGTGATGGAGTACCAGCAAGGTGTGGTTATCGTGTTATTGGATGCATCGCCTGGAAGTGTGATGGAGGACCAGCAAAGTGTGATCATGGTGTTATGGGTTGCACTGCCTGACAGTGTGATGGAGGACCAGCGAGGTGTGGTTATCGTGGTATGGGATGCAGCGCCTGGCAGTGTGATGGAGGACCAGCAAGGTGTGGTTTTCGTGTTATGGGACACATCGCCTGGCAGTGTGATGGAGGACCAGCGAGGCATGGTTATCGTGAAATGGGACGCACCACCTGGCAGTGTGATTGAGGACCAGCGAGGTGTGGTTATAGTGTTATGGGACGCATCGCCTGGCAGTGTAACGGAGGACCAGCGAGGTGTGGTTATCGTGATATGGGACGCACCGCCTGGCAGTGTGATGGAGGACCAGCGAGGTGTGGTTATCATGTCATGGGATGCAGTGTCTGGCAGTGTAATAGAGGACCAGCGAGGTGTCGTTATCATATTATGGGATGCCATGCCTGGCAGTGTGATGGAGGACCAGCAAGGTGTGGTTATCGTATTATTGGGTGCATCGCCTGGCAGTGTGATGGAGGACCAGCAAGGTGTGGTTATCGTGTTATGGTTTGCAGCGCCTGGCAGTGTGATGGAGGACCAGCGAGGTGCGGTTATCGTGTTATGGGACACATTGCCTGGCAGTGTGATGGAGGACCAGTGAGGTGTGGTTATCGTGTTATGGGATGCAGTGCCTGGCAGTGTGATGGAGGTCCAGCGAGGTGTGGTTATGTGGTACTTTGAATTTTGGGACCACATAGGAGGCATGGCCCTACCCTGCCTATTTCGGTATCAGCGAACCGCGAATGGCCAATGCGGTATGTACAAGTGTTTTGCATAACGTTTCATCGATAAATTCACTTTGTATACGATATTACACATTGACTTCGTGGGTTCCATTTTAGAGCGGTAGCCATCTTATGGTTGCCCTCACATAGGCTGCACATTAAGGACAAGCACAGGCCTTCAGAACACATGTACCTTCTATTGACTTCTCTGTGACCTGTGCGAACTGGCTCCACTGCCCGAGGTCAGTCCGGTCTCACGAGCTCCCCTTCCTACGGCCACCTGTGATTAGCATCAGGGTTTGACACACCATAAAGCCTTTCATCCCATACAAGCCCCCTACTAATCTCTTTCACACCAGACTCTGCTTCCTGCTTTATGGCCTGTTTTACGAGGAGGAGGTGCCCGTGTTTATTGGGGTCTGCTGATATCTGATGAGGGATCTGAGCCTCGCTGGGTAAATAATTGTGTGCTGGCTGAACTGAAATGTGGGATGGTCATCATGACTCTGCCTTTTCGTTTGTAATGAATACATATGAATGACCATATCGTAAAACGAGGAATATGTGCCTGAAGCATGATATTTTGTATATAAGGAGAAGACTGGTTTTGTAACTTCGAGCAGTCTCCTGAGAACATACCCGTGTGTACTTCTAGGATTGCTGTTACTGGCTGCAGTCAATAATAAAACGATCTTTGACGCCACCACAAGACTCTGTGTTTCTGTGGTCCAAGACAGGAAGAACTCGAAGTCATAGGGTGCTACCCCTGGCACCGCTGGGGTCCTAAATTCCTCAGTACTTCAGTTGGCGCCCAACTCGGGGCAATTTCAGCGGTACTGGTCCAAGCCAGAGGTTCGTGAGGAGCTTCGTGTGGAAATTCTGGAGTAAGGCCGCCACTTCATCGACCCCTGCATGTCGACGTGGTCCGAAAGTCTTTGCTTCGAGGTTCCCCGCTTGCTGACGGCTACGAAGGACTGCTGCCCTGACTATCGCCCTGTTTTGGACCCTTGATAATTTGGTAGAGCGAAACGATTAACCGAGTCTTCTGGTGACGTCATCGATACCTCAGTTAAGTATAAGTGGAGCGCCTCCTAATTCTTAGTTTGGTTCTTAGTTTTGGTATCCCTTCGGGATCGCTTTGATTTGGAGCTTGCAAGCGCCAAAGCCGAAGGACTCGTGTATTCACGAGACTATCGCGTTTTGATAATCCTTTGAAGTTTGAAACTAGACTAGTGAGCAAAGATGCCTGGTTCTAGTATATTTGGAAACTTGTTTTGTTTGGGTTGTAAAAGGGATTCCCAATTAGAAGATTCGTGTCCGGTTCCTCCAATTGGAACTCCAACTTATGAGCTTTATGTAAAACATGGCGTGGGCCCCATTGCATATAATAAAGTATGGATCCGATACACCAGAAAGGACGGTGTTTTAAAATGGCCCCAAAATGGTAGTTTCGATACAGATGTCTTAGACAATTTGGAAGTTAAATTATTTAAAAAGAAAGCCCGGCCGGCGATGTTTGATTCTTTCCGCCTATGGCGAAAGGAAGCCAAACAGAAGGAAATTAAGCTAGCGAAAAGAGATAAGAGAGAGAGAGGTATGTCAGTGATGCAAGCAGCTGTGCAATTTAAAGATAATGAGGAGGAACAAATGAATGAGCAGTTACATAGACAGCGTAAACTAGGGATCGATAAATGTTACCCAGTTTTGTCACCCCTTCCACAAGATGAGTCAAAAGAGAAAGATTCCCTAATGTCCCATTTGCTAAGTTCGCCACCCCCGTATGCGCAAAATGCCACAGCGCCTCCACAGCTCGTGAATGTGCAGCCTCCAGTTAATGTGCCGCAAGCTTTCCTGCAGCCGCCAGCTCCTCCTCAGCCGGCACCTGCTCTTGTGGTGCAGCCCCCTCAAGGGCTGCCGATTTTGCTGCCTGCATCTCCTTTGCCTTCAGCGACTTTGCCTGCCCCACCAACTGCCTCCCTTGGCGCTCTCCCCGATACTGTCCTTGCATCTGCATCTACACCTACTGTGCTTCCCTCTGTTTTCTCCCCTGTTCTTATGTCAGATTCTCCTTCTGCACGACAACGCATAACTAGTGCGGTTACTAGTTTTGTGTCGCCTCTCCTTGGGTTATCTAGTGTGATCCCTGGCTCACAACGAAAGCAGTTGCGTAGTCAGTTGCCTGGTTCTGAAGAGAGAGAAGTATTAGACAGCATAGCACGTAGATGGATTGTTTATCCTTCTAGATATGATGTAGAATCTGTTGTTAATGTTTTTCATCAGTGGGAAGCGCCACAACAGCGGTACGTTTTTGAGAAAATGTGTGAAATCCTATGTGAAGAGTTGGAAGAGAATGATTTAGACTCCAGTCCGCAGGAGTTGTGTCAAGTGCGATTTGAATTTGGAAAAGGTACGATTGTGGGTTCTGATGTTGGGAAAGCAGTTGCGACACTGCTGTCTTTCAGGAATGGGGATTGTCAGCAGTCATTGTTTGGACAGGAATTCCCTGAAGGGAAACAGGTAAAAGTGCGACAACATCCAATGCGTGAGGTTCCACCAGTTTGGAGACCTGGTGATGCGAATGCTGTTCCACCTGTTCTTCCACATTTTCAGCGTGTTTGGGTACATGTCCCTTGGAAACGATCTGAAGTAATAGCGCTTAAACAGACATTGCCTGATCCCCGTAAAAACCCTGCAGGATATTATAAGGAGTTGTCACAGACGGCAGGATCATGTATCATGAATCTAGCTGACGTAGATATGTTGTTTGGAAATGTTGTTCCACAGCCTTTGTGGGGATTGATTCGTAATGCAGATCATGCTGCAGAGTTAGGTGACACATGGGCTAATATTATTATTGCTAATGATAGACAAGATGGTGGTGCCAAGCCTGACCCTTTGGTAGCAGAACTCCCTGCTAGAATCATTGCTTACATGAAGACTTTAATGCCCGCGATGCGTGTGAATTGGGATAAATTGTCTGCGTGTAAGCAGAAGAAAGATGAAACAGTGTCTGATTTCTTCACCAGGTTTGAGGAAACGTTTATTGACCACAGTGGTCAAGATATGAGTACGGAAGGTGGTCAACGATTATTTGTTGATAAATTTGTGCATAATTTGCTTCCCGAGTTGTGTAAGAAGTTAAAAGATTCAGAGAGTTCTTGGGCTGTTTCCTCATCAGCGCAAATACTGGCTACTGCACAGTATTACGAAAATAGAGATAAGGATGAGAAAGATAAAGCAGACAAGAAAACGAAAGAATTAAAAACGAAGGTTCTTTTACAGCAAGTAATTATCAGCAACCACCACAGTTTCAGAGAAACGTGCAAAGGTACAAGTATTCTCAACCACGTGTTCCTGTAGGCCCTAATCAATGTTCATATTGCAAGGAAGAGGGTCATTTCAAGTATAGTTGTCCTATTCTGTTACAGCGCGCTAATGGCGCTTTTAGCACCAGAGGTAGAGGTGGTCAGCAAGCTCCTAGAGGTAGGGGACGTGGGAATGTTCCCCAGAACGCGCGTCCCCTTCCATCTCAAAATACGATTAATAGTTTTGATCAGCAAGGCAATGCAATTGGTGGGACAGCTCAGTACTATAACAATGACTATTATGCAGAGGATGAAAATGTAGAAAGTAATGATCACTAGGATAGCCGTAGACAAAGAGAGGGAGTTGTTTCAGTGCCAGTGGATCAGAGTGGACCGTATGTCAAGGTGACTACAGCGGGTGTGTCAGAACCTTTTCTGTTGGACACTGGTGCTGCAAAAAGTTCAATTATGCATTCAAAACTCCCTGGCGCACCTTTGTCTGGCGACACGAATGTTTCAGTAGGTTTTTCTGGCGCCCCGGTTAGGAACCCGATCTCCAGTCCTATGACCCTTTCTGTTGGACCTTGGGAGCTGAAAGCACCCCTTATCCTCACGACAGGTTGTGGTGAAAACCTGTTAGGATTAGATTTGTTGAAGAGATTACATGTGACATTATATTGTTCCCCCTCGGGAGTACAACTTACACTTGGTAGGGAAGTGATTTCTCCAATGTATTTGTCAAGGAATAAACTGCCAGCTGAATTGTTGTCTCTTCCGGATGCTCTTTGGGCTTCTGGTCTTAATGATGTGGGCCTTTTGGAAATACCGCCATACGTGGTAACTTTGAAAGCCAATGTTAAATTGCCACGCATTCCCCAGTACAAGATCTCTAATGAAGGTGAAAAAGCGTTGCTAGCAATTATCTATGATCTGATTGAAAAGGATGTAATTGAAGAGACAAGAGGTAACGTTTGCAATAGCCCTGTTTTGCCTGTTTTAAAACGTACTGACCCTTCACAGCCACCTGTTTACAGATTTGTGATCGATCTTAGAGAGGTAAATAAGATTGTTGTGCCACAGTTTCCAGTTGTCCCTGATATAACTGCTTTGTTAACTATGATTCCAGCTTCCGCTGCTTGGTTCTCAGTGATTGATTTAAAGAATGCTTTCTTTAGCATCCCGATTGCAGAGGAAAGTAGGGACATTTTTGGTTTTAGCCTAGGAGGTTGTAGCTTCCGCTTTAAACGCGCTCCTCAAGGCTACTGTGAAAGCCCATCAATATACAGTCAAGCTTTAAAAGCACAGCTTGATGCAATTGTTTTACCTAGTGGTGCTACCCTTATCCAGTATGTTGACGATTTACTAATCGCCGCGGATACTGAGGAGATTTGTAAAGAAGCTACGGTGTCATTGTTGCGTCATTTGTCTGCCTTCCATCACAAAGTGTCTCTCTCAAAACTGCAATATTGTCGACAAGAAGTGACCTACTTAGGTCATCTCTTTTCGAAGGAGGAAAGGAAACTGACCCCAGACAGAATTCAGGCCATTGCAAAATTGAGCGTGCCAAGAACACAGAGAGAAGTGTGTGCTTTCTTGGGTATTACTTCCTACTGTAGGCAGTGGATCCCGAGTTTTTCTTTGCTGGCACAACCTTTAATAGACCCCAGACAGAATTCAGGCCATTGCAAAATTGAGCGTGCCAAGAACACAGAGAGAAGTGCGTGCTTTCTTGGGTATTACTTCCTACTGTAGGCAGCGGATCCCAAGTTTTTCTTTGCTGGCACAACCTTTAATAGCATTGACATGTAAAGATACACCGAATCTCGTCCCATGGTCTGAAGAGTGTCAGAAAAGTTTTTCTGAATTGCGCGAGGCATTATGTTCAACTCCTGTGTTGGGCACTCCCGACTACAGCAAGCCTTTTACATTGTATGTTCACGAGAAAGAAGGTTGTGCATTGTCAGTGTTGACACAGTCTTTTGGAGACAAACAGCGCCCATGTGCGTATTTTTCATCGACCTTGGATCCGGTAGCTAAGGCCTTGCCAAGTTGTTTGAGAGCCACAGCGGCAGCAGCTGTCTCTATTCGACAGTCTGCTGGGTTAGTAATGAATAACACGTTAATTGTGATGGTTCCGCACGCAGTGGACACGTTGTTGAACAGGACCAAGACACAGCACTTAACTAGTGCTCGATTGTCAGGTTATGAGTTGACACTATTAGCGAGTCATGTACACATAAAAAGATGCAACACATTGAATCCAGCTACCTTATTGCCAATTGCAGCAGACACAGATGAGATTGAACAGCATGATTGTCTGTTCAGAACAGAAGAGGAAACAAAAGGGAGAGTGGATCTTAAAGATACTGCCTTGACTGAGTGTGATGGCACCTTATGGGTGGATGGTTCATGCTTCAAGCTTCCGAATGGTGATACGACTGCTGCATATGCTGTCACGACTTTGCACACGGTTGTTGAAACCGCACGTATACCACATAACTCGGCTCAAGCAGCAGAGCTAATTGCACTTATGAGAGCATGTGTGTTGTCAAAAGGTATGAAGGTGAACATATACACCGATAGTCAGTATGCGTTTGGCGTGGCCCATAGTTTTGGGCGCTTGTGGAAAGAACGTGGATTCCTGACTTCGCATGGAACCAAAATTCAGAATGGTCAGTTGGTGAATGATCTCCTTGAGTCACTGACCTTGCCGCTACAAGTTGCGATTGTAAAATGCAGTGCGCACAAGAGAGTTACCGATGATGTCGGTCGTGGTAATGCATTTGCTGATGAAGTTGCGAAAGAAACAGCAAAGAATGTAAATAATCGAATGTATGTTGCAGGCCCTGCAAGATGGGTTGGTGATGTTGGAATGTGTGAAGACACGATAGAGAGCGTGACGTCCCTTCAAGCTGAAGCCACAGAGAAAGAATTGAGCAAGTGGAGAGAAAGTACGGGTAGATTGGATGAAAAAGGTTGTTGGGTCGATTTGTCAGAACATCAGCGTTGGTTGTTACCCGATGCGTATGTGCTTGCAGTGGTGACGATGGCTCATGGAATGGCCCATATTATTGTAAAAGGGATTTGCAAGTTGTTGGCTCCAGTATGGCAAAATGCTGGAATTCCCAAATGTGCAGAGAATGTGGTCAAGAATTGCATGGTGTGTCTGAAATACAATCCTGGTAGGGGAACCCCAACTCCAGCTGGTCATTTTGCACCTCCAACGTATCCGTTCGAGGTTTTGCAGCTAGATTTCATCCACATGGAAAGGTGCAACAATTTAAAATATGTACTTGTTGTTGTCTGTGCCTTCTCAAAGTGGATAGAAGCATACCCCTTAAAAGACAATACTGCCTTGTCCACAGCTAAAGCACTTGTCAAAGAATTTTTCGCTAGGTTTGGAATGCCGAGAATGGTCTGGAGTGATAATGGGAGTGAATTTGTGGGTCGAGTGATGAAAGAAGTATGTGAGGGGCTAGGGATTCAGCAGAAATTTCACGCTGCAAATCACCCCCAATCAGCTGGATTATTAGAGTGCTATAACGGCACCTTAAAACTTAAATTGGCCAAGATTCAAGCAAGCTCTGGTCTTAAATGGCCTGACACGCTGCGTTTAGCACTCCTGTCAACAAGAATGACTGTGCACTCACGAGTGGGACTTAGTCCCTATGAAATAGTGTTTGGCCGTCCGGCCAATATATGGGGAGTGCCAAGGTCTACAAAATTTAGTGAAATCGAACATCCAATACTGCTTGATTATCTGCATGAATTGACGGCTAAATTGCGTGTTTTACACCAACAGTTGCACGATACTCTGCCTCAAGCCTCTGAAGCTCCAGGACACCCTATCAATCCTGGAACGTGGGTGCTGGTGAAAAATTTTCAACGGGCAAAGAATGATGAGCCCCGTTGGACCGGCCCCCATCTCGTCCTTCTTTCTACAAGATCGGCTGTTCGAGTGAAAGGAAAGAAAAACTGGATCCACGGCGTCCACTGTAAAAGGGTCCCTTTGCCTTTGCCATATGACCGGTGGGTCCAGGAGGGGATCGCTGATTCTGAAACTGAGACCGTGCCTCGTTTTCTGCCTTTTAGCGATGCGCGTGTGAAAGGAACAAGCTCTGAGCGAGAAAGTGACAATATTCTGCAAGAAGCTGTGCCACCGTCAATCCGATTGGATACTACAGAGCCTGAACTTTTGTTTCAAGATCAGACAGTACCCGGACGAGAACGCTATAACTTGAGGCCTAGAACTATGGACAAATAAAAATTCTTTTTCTTTGATATTTTTGACAGTACAGCTCTCTCTCATCTGAGAAATTTTCTTATTTTTGGTTTTTCTTTTTTTGAACCACCATCCGGGTTCAGCCGCAGGGTCGCGATGCCAAGACTTTGGGGTACAAGCCGGAGACGTTAGGTCAACGGTTCTGGTTAGTCTGGGGCGTTCCCTGGACTGACAGGTGTACTCCTTAGCAGAAGATACTCACCCGCCGTGAGCGGCACGATTAGAGGATGGAGTTTTTCAAGATGGAGAGACCCGCTGAGGAAATGAACTTTAAGAAAAAAATATGTAAAATAGTGAAGAGCAAACGTTTTGTATTATTATGTCTGTTTGCACTATTTAGTATGATGATGTTTACTGTGGGATATGTATTCTTCTCCTCTCAAGTGCCATTTGCACCCACTGAACAGCCTATACCTCCTCCTACTGTCTCCTTACACTCTTTCCACCCTCTGCCTGAACACGAACAAGCTAGACGGTCTGAGTTTGTAAACAACTCGTTCATTCAACTCCTGCACCAGCACCAACTAGTTATGAATACAACCAATTGCTGGGTGTGTGGTTTAATGCCACATACCATTAATAAGGGTATCCCATATCTAGTGCTGCCGTTTAGCTATAATGGATCGTCATGGGCATTCCAGACCATGTTTCTTTTTGCATTAGATGCCTACTCCCCGCGACAACCGCGTTCCATCAGACCTAGCACAAACAATAAGGCCTTTATGAAAGGAGTTGCTGATATGAGCAGAGATATCGACGCATACTCATCTATTCCCAAGGATGAATTGCGAGCTTATGTAGGTTGGAACGCGACGGGGTATAGCATTAGTCTGGGCGAAAAGCAGCGCAAAATTTCATCCCCAATTTGGGTCGTACCCCACATAGGTCGGTTCTGTTTACAAGGTAATGGTCAGAATCCAAGAGCTCAACTGGGGAAATGTGACCGTACTGAAACGTACACTTTTCCATCACAGTTTTCCCCTGCGTTTTTGGCTGCCAAGGGTACATATTTCGTTTGCAATGACCGAGCATATACATGGTTGCCCCCTGATTTCTCGGGCACATGTTATATTGCAAACTTGCTACCGCCAACATTTACTGCTGCCTCTGATTATCACAAGACCAGAGTTGTGAGAGGCGTTTTTAGTCAGGAGGATACTGCCGGTCAGGAAGCGGGAGACTTCTTTTTGGGTTTCCTGCCGTTTTGGGGACCGATGGTCAATAGTAGAAACCTGAGACAACTGACTCGTGTGGTTGAATCCACTGTTAATGTAACGGCTGGTGCCCTTGGTAATTTGACAGCTGAGCTCCAAGCGGATCGCCTCATGACTTTGCAGAACCGTATGGTTCTAGACGTCATACTTGCAGACCGTGGTGGGGTATGTAAGGTCATCCAATCTAGCTGTTGCATTTTCATACCAGATAACGCTCCAACAGTTTACCAAGCCATCTCCAAACTGCATAAAATATCTGATTCTATTCACGTGGATAAAGGAGATTGGTCACTGATGGGGTGGTTCTGGGAACTGATATCTGCCTGGGGTTGGAAGATTCTGATGGTCATTGGAATGATCTTAGCCATTCTTTTCCTGTTCTGTCTGTGTGTACAGTGTGCTCCTGCGATATGTGGCCTCTGTGCTACATTGTGTGTAAGGAAACCTGTATCGAGGGACGAGCTAAGTAATAGGATGATGCTACAGCAACATCTCCATGACCTTATGAATATAGACCTGGACTCGGATTAATATGAGTATAGTTATTGCCTATGTAAGGGCAAAAGGAGGGTCTGTGGTACTTTGAATTTTGGGACCACCTAGGAGGCATGGCCCTACCCTGCCTATTTCGGTATCAGCGAACCGCGAATGGCCAATGCGGTATGTACAAGTGTTTTGCATAACATTTCATCGATAAATTCACTTTGTATACGATATTACACATTGACTTCGTGGGTTCCATTTTAGAGCAGTAGCCATCTTATGGTTGCCCTCACATAGGCTGCACATTAAGGACAAGCACAGGCCTTCAGAACACATGTACCTTCTATTGACTTCTCTGTGAACTGTGCGAACTGGCTCCACTGCCCGAGGGCAGTCCGGTCTCACGAGCTCCCCTTCCTACGGCCACCTGTGATTAGCATCAGGGTTTGACACACCATAAAGCCTTTCATCCCATACAAGCCCCCGACTAATCTCTTTCACACCTGACTCTGCTTCCTGCTTTATGGCCTGTTTTACGAAGAGGAGGTGCCCGTGCTTATTGGGGTCTGCTGATATCTGATGAGGGATCTGAGCCTCACTGGGTAAATAATTGTGGGCTGGCTGAACTGAAATGTGGGATGGTCATCATGACTCTGCCTTTTCGTTTGTAATGAATACATATGAATGACCATATCGTAAAACGAGGAATGTGTGCCTGAAGCATGATATTTTGTATATAAGGAGAAGACTGGTTTTGTAACTTCGAGCAGTCTCCTGAGAACATACCCGTGTGTACTTCTAGGATTGCTGTTACTGGCTGCAGTCAATAATAAAACGATCTTTGACGCCGCCACAAGACTCTGTGTTTCTGTGGTCCAAGACAGGAAGAACTCGAAGTCATAGGGTGCTACCCCTGGCACCGCTGGGGTACTAAATTCCTCAGTACTTCAGTTATAGTGTTATGGGACGCAGTCCCTGGCAGTGTGATGGAGGACCAGCGAGGTGTGGTTATCGTGTTATTGGATGCATCGCTTGGCAGTGTGACGGAGGACCAGCGAGGTGTAGTTATCGTGTTATTGGACGCACTGCCTGCCAGGGTGATGGAGAACCAGCGAAGTGTGTTTATCGTGTTATTGGACGCATTGCCTGACAGTGTGATGGAGGACCAGCGAAGTGCGGTTATTGTGTTATTGGATGCATCGCCTGACAATGTGATGGAGGACCAGCGAGGTGTGGTTATCATGTTATACGACGCACCACCTGGCAGTGTGATGGAGGACTAGCGAGGTGTGGTTATTGTGTTATGGGATGCATTGCCTGGCAGTGTGATGGAGGACCAGCGAGGTGTGGTTATCGTGTTATGGCATGCAGTCCCTGGCAGTGTGATGGAGGACCAGCGAGGTGTGGTTATCGTGTTATTGGATGCAATGCCTGACAGTGTGATGGAGGACCAGCGAGGTGTGGTTATCGTGTTATTGGGTGCATCGCCTGGCAGTGTGATGGAGGACCAGCGAGGTGTGGTTATCGTGTCATGGTTTGCAGCGCCTGGCAGTGTGATGGAGGACCAGCGAGGTGCGGTTATCGTGTTATGGGACACATTGCCTGGCAGTGTGATGTAGGACCAGCGAGGTGTGGTTATCGTGTTATGGGGCGCAGCGCCTGGCAGTGTGATGGAGGACCAGCGAGGTGTGGTTATCGTGTTATTGGACGCACTGCCTGGCAGTGTGACGGAGGACCAGCGAGGTGTGGTTATCGTGTTATTTGACGCACTGCCTGGCAGGGTGATGGAGATCCAGCGAAGTGTGTTTATCGTGTTATTGGATGCATTGCCTGACAGTGTGATGGAGTACCAGCAAGGTGTGGTTATCGTGTTATTGGATGCATCACCAGGAAGTGTGATGGAGGACCAGCGAAGTGTGATCATGGTGTTATGGGTTGCACTGCCTGACAGTGTGATGGAGGACCAGCGAGGTGTCGTTATCGTGTTATGGGATGCAGCGCCTGGCAGTGTGATGGAGGACCAGCAAGGTGTGGTTTTCGTGTTATGGGACACATCGCCTGGCAGTGTGATGGAGGACCAGCGAGGCGTGGTTATCGTGAAATGGGACGCACCACCTGGCAGTGTGATTGAGGACCAGCGAGGTGTGGTTATCGTCTTATGGGACGCATCGCCTGGCAGTGTGATGGAGGACCAGCGAGGTGTGGTTATAGTGTTATGGGACGCATCGCCTGGCAGTGTAACGGAGGACCAGCGAGGTGTGGTTATCGTGATATGGGACGCACTGCCTGGCAGTGTGATGGAGGACCAGCGAGGTGTGGTTATCATGTCATGGGATTCAGTGTCTGGCAGTGTAATAGAGGACCAGCGAGGTGTCGTTATCATATTATGGGATGCCATGCCTGGCAGTGTGATGGAGGACCAGCAAGGTGTGGTTATCGTATTATTGGGTGCATCGCCTGGCAGTGTGATGGAGGACCAGCGAGGTGTGGTTATCGTGTTATGGTTTGCAGCGCCTGGCAGTGTGATGGAGGACCAGCGAGGTATGGTTATCGTGTTATGGGACACATTGCCTGGCAGTGTGATGGAGGACCAGTGAGGTGTGGTTATCGTGTTATGGGATGCAGTGCCTGGCAGTGTGATGGAGGTCCAGCGAGGTGTGGTTATAGTGTTATGGGACGCAGTCCCTGGCAGTGTGATGGAGGACCAGCGAGGTGTGGTTATCGTGTTATTGGATGCATCGCTTGGCAGTGTGATGGAGGACCAGCGAGGTGTGGTTATCATGTCATGGGATGCAGTGGCTGGCAGTGTAAAGGAGGACCATCGAGGTGTGGTTATCACATTATGGGACGCAGTGCCTGGCAGTGTGATGGAGGGCTAGCGAGGTGTGGGTATAGTGTTATTGGATGCATCGCCTGGAAGTGTGATGGAGACCAGCGAAGTGTGATCATGGTGTTCTGGGTTGCACTGCCTGACAGTGTGATGGAGGACCAGCGAGGTGTGGTTATCGTGTTATGGGATGCAGCGCCTGGCAGTGTGATGGAGGACCAGCGAGGTGTGGTTTCGTGTTATGGGACACATCGCCTGGTAGTGTGATGGAAGACCAGCAAGGTGTGGTTATTGTGTTAAGGGACACATCGCCTGGCAGCGTGATGGAGGACCAGCGAGGTGTGGTTATTATGTTATTGGAAGCATCGCCTGGCAGGGTGATGGAGAACCAGCGAGGTGTGGTTATCGTGGTATGGGACGCAGCGCCTGGTAGTGTGACGAAGGACCAGCGAGGTGTGGTTATCATGTTATTGGAAGCATCGCCTGGCAGGGTGATTGAGAACCAGCGAGGTGTGGTTATTGAGTTATGGTTTGCAGCACCAGACAGTGTGATGGAGGACCAGTGAGGTGTGGTCTCGTGTTAAGGGAAGCAGTGCCTGACAGTGTGATGGAGGACCAGCGAGGTGTGATTATCCTGTTATGGGACGCAGCACCTGGCAGTGTGATGGCAGACCACTGAGGTGTGGTTATTGTGTTAAGGGACGCATCGCCTGGCAGGGTGATGGAGGAGCAGCGAGGTGTGGTTCTCGTGTTATGGGATGCAGTGCCTGGCAGTGTGATGGCAGACCACTGAGGTGTGGTTATTGTATTGAGGGACGCATTGCCTGGCAGTGTGATGGAGGACCAGCGAGGTGTGGTTATTGTGTTAAGGGAAGCAGTGCCTGGCAGGGTGATGGAGAACCAGCTAGGTGTGGTTATCGTGGTATTGAACGCATCGCCTGGCAGTGATGGAGGACCAGCGAGGTGTGGTTATCGTGTTATGGGACGCATCGCCTGACAGTGATGGAGGAGCAGCGAGGTGTGGTTATCGTGTTATGGGACGCAGCTCTAAGCAGCGTGACGGATGAAGTATGAGAGAGAGGTGCTCAGTTTATGAGTTAGTCATTGCTCGCTGTTCAGTGCTGAGGGCATCGCTTGGGGCTAAATGCTGTAGCAGTCAGAGGGTGCTGACTGGTGTTGGCATCACAGGCTGTTAAGAGCCAGAGTCATGGAGTGGCACACAGAGGGTTTGATATGATCTTGTACAGGGTCTTCAATCTGTGCGGTACACCTCCCCCTCACAGCCCCATGGCCCAGGGAGAGGGACTAGAAATGATCTGGGGGGTAAGGCTGCAAGCTCTGGGCAAGATTGTCATTTACTATGGCCCTGGGGAACCAGGACAAGCGCCATGCTTCAGACAGTGCCACTCTTGTGTTCCTTCACTAGAACACAACACTGAGCCTCTCTGGAAAGGGCCATCGGCCACTTCCTGTCACTTCTCTAGTCTGTGTCAAAGCTGGAGGGGGGAGAACAAAATATCCACTGAACTGCCTGACACTGTGAACACATCTGCACTTCCAAGGAGACCAGGCTGCAGCCGCATGTTGGCAATCATGAATTTGACTGTATTTGTAAAAGGAGAACCATACATTGCTGCAATGTTTGACTTTTTAACTATTGTATAGAATTATTGTGTCTCGTTCTGTGGAGCGGGCCCTAGGCAGGGGCCATGGCATTGATAAGTCTGAAGGCCATTAAGCTGGTGTTTCCTCGTTAGACCTGACACTCGTCAGGTGGCAGTTCTCTGTACTTTTATTCTTTTTCCACTTGGGTTTTGCAGATTCTCTTGTGTGTGCTTCAGGCTTTGGGCACTTTCCCACTGTAAATACGGTGTTAAAGAGCGCACGCCCCTCCTATCTGTGTGTTGGGAAGTGGCACTGATTCAATGTTCTGAAACACAGGCTGATCTGTCATTGTTGATTGATGAGTGCACACTGGCGTGTTCTGTATGCCACCAGGGGTTGTGCATTATCACAGACACACGTATTGCTTAAACCCATGTACAGTCTGCCGTTGCAGACTCAGGCAGGCTCACTTGCACCTAATCTATATAAAGGAGCTAAGGGGCAGAAAGCAGGTCATCCCCCACTCAGTACATTATAAACAACAAGGACCTGCTCACAATGTGAACCAATAGTTTATACATCCGTATTGATGGCTATGAATATTAGACCCTCATTTGTAGCTTGCGATGCTATCGTCTAAGCTAATTTACGGTGTAGTTCACAAAAAGAGGACGAAAAACAAATTGTCTACGTGGTATGTCAGAATGGCTATCTGTGTATACTAGTCCTATGTCTCCCCCACCCAAATATGGTGAAGTGAAAAATGGAAGAAAAAAAAAAAAAAAAAAAGAAGAAAAAAAGGGAGTGAGAGGAGTGTTGGTGCCTCACGGTAGCGCCACCAAAGAGGGTTAAGCAGGATGGTACTCGCCTGCTACCTCAATTTCTCATCATCAGCTACCAACACTCCAAAAGCAAGAATTAGTGTCTGATACTAGTGATAAACTAAATAGGTGCTAGGGTGTATGTTTAAGAAAGAAAAAGAAACTGTGCTAGAATATGTGCACGTCTCAACCCCTTAGTGATATGTAATAATATCTAAAAGAGCTGAATCACACTGGCTTGTATACTTTATTCTCAGCTGCGTGATAGCTCATGTGTTAAAATGCCGACATGTTTCGTTACCATTGGACAACACTCACGGTAACTTCTTCAGGGCGTGGGGTCTGTTCCATTCACCCTGCACCTCAATGTTCTCGTTTAAAAACCATTCTGTGGGAGACAAAAAGAGAATATACACACACACAACAGCACAACTGGGTTGGTAACCTGTTAGAAATAGGGCGAATGTCCTATTGGTCTTATAGAACCCCCCATATGGCATATATTTACCAGGGTTTTGCCCGCGTTGGGCATACCTTTACCCTTAGGACCTTGCGGCTCTCTGTGCGCGTTCAAGGCACCGTTTGCTTCGCTCCAAACGTGAGTCTGTAATGTATAATACATGATAAAAGATACATGCTTACTCTCGTTTTTGTACTTGTATATTTTGTAATATGGATGTGTCCCCCTCCCGTTTAAAATGATGCTTCCATGTCTCCGGTAATCATTGCCTACACATTATACATCCCCTATAGAGATGCCAGTGCCCCTCCATCTCCACAACTACCTCTTTTTACATTTCACTTGCACCCCTGGTGTTGGGGACTATGTGTCCAACCTGACATCAAGGGCCTGTGTGCGCACTAGAACACATGCGCCCAAGTAGTGAGGAATACCTGTGTGTGTTTTCACTACCTATGAGGTTTGCTCTTCTCATGGGTTAATATGGGGAAGTGGTTGACATTACTTTGGGCAGCAATAGTGGATTGTAATGGAGCAGCATCATGATGTTTCATATCAATGCGTTCGCAATGCCAAACCCTTTCCAAAGGTAAAGGGGGTTTTAGCATAACTCGCTTTGAAATGCCACTTACAGAATATGGACATTACTATGCTCCAAGAGTCTTGGGACAGTGGTGTCTGGCTCAAGTGGACACCAGTGGTTGACGAGAGCACATCTGCGCATTCCTCAGTCAACAGCCATAAACCGTGGGCATCCCATAGGAACCGCAGATCTCTGCCATTTGAGGGGATAGATTGGTGATAGAGGTTGTGACACTTGGACTCAATGGGCCAGATCATGGCCCAATATTAAGATCTTCATTCCAAGGCCCCATGGCAGCCAGACCTACACTTTAGAGGAGACATCTGGGGTTCAAAGGGAAAGTCCCCTAAACCACCCCAACTTCAAAGACACACAACAGTATAACTATGAGTGCCATCCTTCAGCAAAGGGTGAGATACACTTATGGTGACATGGGACCAGAGACCCCGGACTACGTCGTGCACATTGTCAGAGGACTCTGTTGTGCACATGGAGGATAACTGTCAGAATAGACTCTGGCCTGTGCCGAGGACCTGCTGAAGTGTATCTCCCTGAACTGTGCTCTCCAAGGGCACGACCGCGGGCCTCCTGTTCTTTTCGAGATCTCAAAGAGATCAAAGATCTGCGCCGAGGGACCTACTCCATCTAGCTGTGATATCTGGATAGTGGTGCCCTCTCAATTACCTACCTCGGCTACTTCATCCAAACTGGTAGCGTGGTGTGAGCATGCACCTAAGACTTGTGTCTGGAGACCAGATTGCCTATTGTGGAGCCCCAGAAATCTTGCCCACATCTAAGGTGTTTGGTTCCCGTACTGCGGGGACCTCAACAGTCATAAGCATCTAGTGGTGGTGAGTGAATTCACCAGTTGTGGGACCCCGTGGGGCCCATTTCTTTGATTGTGCCATATGTTGGAACCATCACTGTCTGGTTGGCTGAGAGGGTGCCCCAGTCAGGCAGGAGGAACCGCTCTCATCAAGGGCAGGTGATTTCATACACTGTACAACCCATGCTCACCCTTGGGTAGCTTCTAACTGAGCAGTCAGGCTCACTAAAGAGGCAATGTGTAAAGCAAAAAGACAGCACACGAGCACAATAAATATTCTGCACGACACCAATGAGAGACTTCACACTTGATGTCTAGAAAGGTCGTTTATATTCAACACTCACATTAAACAATGTAACATGAATATCATGGCGTTCTGGGCATAGATTACACCTGGCAACATTACTAGCAGTTCTAGGCCCAATTCATGTTGGTCAGATCTCGACAACATGCACACATGGGAAAAGTCCTATTTGAAACCCCGCACAGCCCCCTTGTGCGGTGCAACATGTAGTCAGCCCCCCGGCCCAATCCTCACAATCTTAATCATGCAATTTCACCCAGCTATGGGGGGCACCCTAGGCTACAACAATATCAGTAATATGTGCATACACAGAATTATAACACTTTTACCAGCGCTGTGGGACGAAGCCACACAGATAAACCCACTGTTGAGTGGTAAAGTGCTTTTTGCAAGAGAAAAATGCATAAACCAACACCACTGACCAGTGTCATGAAACACAGGTGGTCCACAGATGGTCACTCCCCACACTCACACTCACTGTGCACCATTACGCAATGCAACATGTACCAGCCCGGTCCGTATGAACACTTTCACATTCATATGCACTAGACACCCTAATGCGGTGCCACTGATACCAAGTAGCTCAATAGATAACACGCTGCAAACCCCATGGATCCAAGTCTCCCGCCATCCTCCACTTCACCCAAACTGTCCCAGACACCCTGGATGGAAGGCCGCCAGCCCCTCCCTCCAGCACAAGGCACTCATAGCTGAGGTCACACCACGTCTGGGTCCCCAGAAAGCAGGTGGGGCTAGACGGTATGCATAAACAAGAGGTAGATGTAAACAAAGGGGTCTTGGCACCACTCAGGAAGATCACCAACAAGTTGCTAGCAGAAACAGGCCAAGATCAGCAGTTAGTTACAAACAGGGATTCACCAGAGCCTTCTGGCATCAGCACAATTCTGCGAAGTACAGGGGGTCACATATTTTCTTGACCTCCTCCTGGACCTACTCGGAAGCCTCCCTCCAGCCTAGTCAATATATCTCACTCCTACCTGGTGCCACAAAGTCTTCAGAAGGGCTAGATGGGGAGAGGGCAGTTGGTCCACTGTTATGAGGCTAGTGAGGGAACAAGCAGTATATGGGGAGCAACACAAAGGGGAGCCTCTCGGCTTGTGGAGGCACCTCGTCTGGTATACGTTGATCCAAGTGGTGCCCCAGTAATCCCAACACAATGTCTGGTGCACGATGAAATGAGTCGCACCAGACACTTCCAGTTACATAAAGTAGGGTTTCAATTCTGTACCTCCCTGGAAATGAGGCACTATGTCCGGCACACCTTGATGTCAATTGCACCAGACGATTTCAGACACACACACAGGTGCAAATTCAGCAGTGCCTCATGAGGTAGGATAATACTCTGCAATGGGTGCATCCCCCACCTTCGAGGGTAGCAACCTGTGAATCGGACACTGCATGCAATGAGCATGCAGTTGGCGTGGTGCTCTGGAGAAATGTGGCACAGTCGACAAAGCGGCCTCTTTGGATCCCACTACCAGTGAATCCGCTCACCACCAACAAGATGCCGGGGTCCCTTCAGTAAAGGAACCATTTCACCGTAAATGCGGGCATCGCCTTGAACTCTGCACTAGGCACTCAAGTCTCCAGACATGATTCTGTAGTTCCAAACTCACACCGCGGTGTCCAGCTTTCAGCAGGTGATTTGGGCACTTAGAGGGCATCGATCATGTCACCTTTAGATGGTGTGGGCCTCTTTTAGGCGATCTTTGATGTGCCTGAGACATCCAAGAGTAGAGGATACCAGTCAACTGGTCCGTGGGAGCCCATTTCAGGGTGCCACACATCAGCAGGTCGTCAGCCCAGGCCAGCCACTATTCAGGAAGGCACACAGTCCTTTCCACGGGCAGTAATCCTCCTTGTGTATAACAGAGTCCTATGGCAATGTGCACCATGCAGCTGATGTTCTCTGGTCCTGTGTCCCTACAAGCGGTTCTCTCCCCTTGGTGGGGTGGCACTGGGTAGTTGTACCCTAGTGGCCCTTTGAAGTTGGGGTAAGGTTCAACTAGTATGCCTTTAAACCCCAGATGTGTCCCCTAAATTCTATATCTTGTCTGCGATGAGGCCATGGAATGCAGATCTTCATCTTTATGTGGTCCGTGATCTGGCCCCAGAGGCCAGGTGTCACAATCTCTGCCCCCCTCCCCATATAATCCCCAATGGTCTATGGCTGTCACTAGGGAATGCCCAGATGCTCTCCCCAGCCTCTGGTGTTGACTGGCGCCAAACACCATAGCAGACAAAGAGTTTGATGCATAGAAATGTCTACTTTCCATACATGGCATTTACAAGCAAGAAATGCCAAACCCACTGTTACCATTAGAATAGATTTGCCTAGCAAATCCATTGTTAGGAACCACCACGACGCTGCACCAATGCAATCCATTATTGCAGCTTGAAATACAGGTGCCCCCTTCCCCAGGCTAACTTAAGGGAAGACCAAGCCTCGTTGTTAGGGGAACCCTCATGGGTCTTCCATACTACCTAGACAGCAATCATCCGTGGGTGCCTGCCCAGCCCTTCACCTTCCATCCGAGTGAAGGTGAAAGGCCCTCTTCCGTCTGGACCGGGTTTGTTACAGGCCAGCCAGAGTCCACGTGCACAGCGCTCTCACAGAACGTCTGTGGCAGGTCAGACACTCGGGCACACAATGGCAGGTCGGACATTTACCTAAACCACACCAGCGGTGCAAGTGCACACCTAGCTCACAAAGTCAGGCCTGACCTACGTTTACAAACATCATGGCTGCACCACTTCCTAACATGTGTCAGAAGGGTGCACACACTTTCACACTGCAGTTCAGTGCCTCCACGTGAGAACCGCAAAACATAAGAGGAAGCAGAAAAACATTTAGGGAAACGCTACCTGACAAGTATCATGTTCAACACCGCATTTCTCTTGTGCGACACGCTAACTGCTTGCTCATTGCGTGTGGTGTCCAAATTACATGGTTCGATCCTCGGAGGTGAAAATGTACCCGGAGCTGTGCCTCATTCTACCTCATGTAGCTCTCCTGAACTAGTGCCTGTTTATGTATGGCTGGACTGGTCTGCTGCAACATGTATCATCGTGCACCCGATGTTGTGCCTTTTTTCCAGGGAGGTAAGGATTGCAACTCTTTGCTTTGTGTGACTGGAATTGCCTGGTGCAACCCAACTCAATGTGCACCGGCCCTTGTGCCTCTTTTCCAGAGAGGTGCGAAATTTGCAACTCATCGTATGTGAAATCTGAAGTGTTTGGTACAACTCATCCCCACATGTACCAGACACTGTGCCCGCATTGCCTGGGCACAACCCGGATCATCGTGTACCGATTGGGGCACCTCATCCTATCAAGAGGCTCCCCTGTTACTCCCCATTCATTGGTTGTTCCCTTGTTGACCCTCATTGCGGTAGATCAACTGCCCCCTCCACCTCTGGCCCATCCCGAAGACATCTTGGCACCAGTTAGTAGCAAGAAAGACTGACTGGGTTGAAGAAATGCTTCAGAGATGGTTTGGAAGCCTTTGACGAGACTGCATGCCTCCTTTGTGTTTTTAGACCTGTGGGTGAACTTTCATAGTGGCTGCTAACCTCTCCCTTGTTTACGTCTATCTCCGAATTAAAACTGCTAGATTTTCCCACCTGCTCTCCCAGGACCTACACTAAGTGTGACTATGGCTGCTTGCGGCCCAGTGTCTAAGAGGCAGTTGGTCATCTTCCATCCACGGTTATAGGACAATCGGGGTGAACTAGAGGGTTGAAGGAGGCTTCGCCCATGGAGTCTGTAGAGGGTGAAGCATTGACCTGCTGGGTACCAGTGGCACCACATTAGGGTGATGAGTACATATGTGTGTGTTAGATCGTGCCGTACGGACTGGTTGATACCTGTCACATTGCGTAATGGTATAGAGTGAGAGTCTGTGAGTGTGTGAGTGGAAGTGATCATGTGTGGACCTCTTGTGATTGACGATACTGGCAAAAGGTGCCATTTTATATGTTGATTGTTGCCAAAAGCATAATATGTTTTGGCATTGGGTTTTCTTGCATAGCTCCAGCCCGTGGTGCTGCTAAAAAGTGTTCTATTTTCGTGCATGTGCATAATTTTGATATTGTACACTGCATTAGGGTGCTCTCTCTAAATTGGGAGGAAGGTTAGATTAGGAATTACCCACAGTGTGCATAATATTGATATCATAACAACATGAGTGGGCCTAGGACTGCTAGTAATATTTCGATCTTCATGTTCTAATGATTGAATATGTGTGTTGCATATAAACGTTTTTACGTACATCCTGTGTGAACTCTCTTTTGTGACACTCAGTGCATCTATCGCGTGTGGCTGCTGTGCCTCTGCGTTACACATTGACTCTATAGTGAGCCTGACTGCTCAGTGCCAAGCTACCCATGGGTGATCACGGATTATACAGCAAGTGTAATCACCTGCTCTTGACAAGAGCGGTCGTTCTGTCCGGCTGCAGGAATTCCTTCAGCCCACCAAATACTGCTGGTTCCAACAGTCCTTATATGGGCACTGAAAGGCAGTGAGTTCAGTGGACACCATGTGGCGCTCTACACATAAGGTCCTGCCAATGACCTCTCTGTCGCTGCCCTCACTTGTCTCGGAAATCACTGGCATGGCATGGCTTTTCCTCAGTGCTTAATTTGTAAAGAAATAAGCGCTAGGGCTCTCGTCAAGAGGCCACTGCAGCTTCCATCACACATTGCCCCTGCCGTGCTGCCAATGACAATCAACACAACTACTAACCATCACACTCCTACAAGTTTGACAGTTCGAATGATTTTAGGCCCCCAAAGCTAAATAATGGCTTTGGCGGCAAGTAAAATAATTAACTGTTATTGTGGTAATGTCTTAATTAGCCACACAGCGACACCTTGTGGCAGACTGTCAAGCTCCGGTGTTGACAATTAAGTGCCAGTGCCAAGCACCGGAAACCACCGGCTCAAAATAAGCACTGCTTTTCCTGGTACTGCCCCATCTGGGCATCACATGACGCTCAGGTGCTGCAGTTACTGCTGTTGCCATGGCATGGGCATAGCATGGCACTCATGGTCCTGAGAGCCACTGATTCCATTTTTTATTTTTTCAATTCTCTTTTTAATAAAAAGTGGTGATGGTACAGTGGTAGGCCACACGGCCACAAAGCAAGAACAAACTGTGGTAAAGGTTCATAAGCATGCTCCCAAAATAAGCCCCATCTCAATACAGCATTAAACAGTGTGAGACCGGCCTCGTGGCGTGGGCCCTCCCGACCAGCAAGTTACACGACAACCACGCCGAACCTCGTGGACACGGCCTCCCGGCCTCCGTGGACCAACATCCCGAGGGCCGACCAGATCCCCAACACGCATGCCCGGCCGAGGGAGAACGAAACCCCCCCAAACCCAGACCGAGAGGCGCCGACTCTGTCACACCTCTGGACTCTTCCCGAGGGAGGTTTCGATCGGCCACCCGGCCACCGGCGAGCGGGCGCCTCTCCTGCTGGGCGTCTGGGGTCCCTCCCGGACACATCTGAACAGAACAAGGGGCTGAGCCGACAGGAAACCCCGACACCTCGCCCCCAGGCACGAGACCCCTCTCCGCGAGGACTCCGGACTTCAAAGAGGAGGGGGAGTATAACAAGGGGTGCTGAAGGGACGAGAGGCAGAGAAGACCTGGACTGACGAGAGCCTGCGGACCTGGTCGCGGCTCGATCGCTCACCGAACAGAAGAACGCTATCCGAACTCTGAAGCCACCTGAGCCCTGCTGACGCCGTCGCGGCTCCCCGAACTCTGAACCATCCGAGCCCTGCTGACGCCGTCGCGGCTCCTCGAATTCTGAACCATCTGAGCCCTGCTGACGCTGTCGCGGCTCAATGAACTCTGAACCATCCGAGCCCTGCTGACGCCGTCGCGGCTCCTCGAATTCTGAACCATCTGAGCCCTGCTGACGCTGTCACGGCTCCCTGAACTCTGAACCATCTGAGCCCTGCTGACGCCGTCGCGGTTCCCTGAACTAAGAACCTCCGGTGCCTGCTGAGTGACTCGCGGCCCGCTCCTCCAAGAGAATCGGCCGAGATCGCCGAGAGAAGCAACATCCCCTCAGCTCGAGGATTGAGAGCTGTGCGCCGGATACCTCGCAGAGACACTAATTGAAAGACTGTCCCGCTACCCCTTTTCCCTCATCACAAGATCGCTGCCGCTTGTGGCATTAATTCTGCACCTGCCTGCCGGATCATAAAGATCCCTGACAACTACCGATAAAAGCCTAATACCGACTACTGTGTGGTGTCCCTCTATCCGAAGAGAAAGTAGCGCAGCACGTGCGATCCTAGGTGTGAGACCCTTCCAGGAAGGGCCTCCCTGCTCTTGCTCGGCCTATATCTGGGAAGGGTGGGCCTCAGGGTGGTCAGGAACCCATTCCGCAGCCTCCCCGGGGAACCCCTTCTAACATTTGGTGGCAGGCGACGGGATCCGAGCCAACACCTAGAGATCGTGCAGTAAACAGCTGACGCACCACCAAGAAGAATGGAAGGAGAAACTTCCCTAGGTGCCGCAGGCACCAACCCAAGCACGGCATTTCAAAAGGACCAGTTAGAATCGTACACGCACCGAGAACTGAAACAATTTTGCAAAGACTTTGGAATCGCTACCACCGGACTAAGCACAAAAGAGGACTTCCAGGGGGCATTAAAGACCTGGGCCGAGGCAGAAACTCCCCGGTCGCAAACAGAAAGAGAGCACCCCAACGAACCACGAAGCAGCCCAGGGAGGAACGGCGCTCCCGAGGGGGGCCTATCCCCAGAGGAACTAGCGGACCGAGAAAGAAGTCGCAACCACGAACTGGAACTAGCAAAACTAAAAATCGAAGGAGAGATAAAACTAGCTGAGAAAAAACTAGCAGTGGAACAATTACGCCTACACGGGGAACTAGAAGAAAAGAAAAGACAGAGAGAACACGAAGAAAAGAAACTCCAACTAGAGCACGAACGCAGCCTGAAGGAGATCGAGCTGCAGGCCAAGCGGGCGGAGACCCGACCCTCGGAAACGCAACCCACCTCCTCCACCGTGGAAACAAAGGTCCACATCCCCAAAGATGTGGTGAAAGAGTACTATAAGAACGACGACATTCAGCAATGGTTCAAGGCCTACGAAGTCGCCATGACCTCTCACCGAGTCCCGCAGAAAGACTGGGGGGCTGGGCTGTGGGGCCGGTTCCTGAGCGAGGGGAGAGATACCCTGCTGGACCTGCCCTCCACCGTGATGAACTCCTACAGCCACATGAAAGAGGCCCTGGTAGCCAGATATGGGCTCACCCCTGAAATGTACCGGCAACGGTTTAGAGACTGCAAAAAGATACCCGGTACCACATGGGTGGAGTACGTGAACTTTTACAGCCGGGCCTTGGACGGATGGATCAAGGGCAGCAAGGTCTCCACCTTTGAGGAGCTGTTCGACCTGATCGCATGGGAACACTTGGCCGCTAATTGCTTCGTAGAGCTGCGCCAGCACCTCCTGGACAGTAAACTCACAGACCCTCGGAAACTGGCTGTCGAAGCGGACCGGTGGGTGAACACCCGGACCTCCCGGGGCCCCGTGGGAGACTACGGTCGCCACAATCAGGGACCCCCCCGCCAGAGGGGCGGAGGGGACCACAGCCGGCAAAGGGAGCTCCCGGGGGGACCCCCGCGCAGCCCTCCCCGAGGACAATCTCCGCCATTCCCAGCTCCGCCTCCGGCCAGCACTGGGCCACCAGGGGGAGGATCACATGTTTCCGCTGCCAGCAGACCGGACACTATGCCAGTGACCCTCAGTGTCCCCAGTACCAGCGGACCACCACCACAACCCCGCCGGCTCGGCAGATGGCCTCTGTGGCCCTGGGAGAAGAGATGGAAGACTCCGAAGAATGGGAACCAGCCGCCATGGCTTTGGTCTCCCTAGGGGACCGGGAGATGGTCCCCGGAACGCCCCTGCCCGCCAACACGAAGAAGTACCGACAACAGGTGACGGTCAATGGTCACCGCATCGAGGGGCTCCGGGACACGGGGGCGAGTGTCACGGCGGTCCACTGTCACCTGATTTCTGAGGACCAAATCCTGCCTGACGCCTTTTGCCTCGTTATCTCATCAGACAATTCCGAGAGCCTCTGCCGGATGGCCCTAGTCCCCTTCGAATGGGGGGAAGTCACCGGCAAGTTAAAAGTAGCGGTCAGAACCTCCCAGCCCGTGGACTGCCTCCTGGGCAACGACCTGGAGAACTCCCCGTGGGGACAAGTGGAGCGAAGGGCCCACCTAGAAATGATGGGCCTACCCGAGTGGGTATGCGCCACCACGCGCTCGATGACTCTCCGGGCACCTTCCTCCGAGGGGGGAGAGGCCATGCCCCTGAACACCGCCACCACCCCCGAGAGCCAGGATACCCCACCAGAGGCCAACGACCCCCTCCTGGACGAACCAACCGCTCCCAGCGAAGAATCCGGGCCTTCCGACCCCGCAACACCGACCCAACTCGGGGACTTGCCAGAACTAGCCCCGTGGCCCTGCGAAGGGGGCCCCTCCCGTGAAGAGTTCTGCCAAGAACAATCCACCTGCCCGTCCCTCATTGGACCCCGACAACAGGCCGAGGCCCAAGCAGCCGGCGACCAGACTGGCACCCACTGGGTATACTGGGAGAACGGACTGCTGTACAGTGAACAGAAGTCGGCCGAGTTGGGATCGGCCCGAGTACTAGTCGTACCCCTACGCTTCCGAAGTCTTCTCCTGGGCCTGGCCCATGATGTGCCTCTGGTCGGACACTTAGGCCAAGATAAGACATACCAGCGACTCGTCACCCACTTCTACTGGCCCAAGATGCGAGCCAATGTGGAGGCCCACTGCAAATCCTGCCCCACGTGCCAGGCCAGCGGAAAGAGTGGGGGCAAGCGCAAGGCTCCGCTCCAACCCTTCCCCGTCGTCAGTACCCCCTTTGAGCGGGTAGGAATCGACATTGTCGGACCACTGGACCCTAAGACCGCCCAGGGCCACTGGTTCATCCTCGTCCTGGTGGACCATGCCACCCGTTACCCCGAAGCCATCCCTCTCCGCACCGTAACGGCCCCCGTGGTGGGGCGGGCCTTGATGGGGATCTTCTCCCACATGGGCTTCCCCCGCGAAGTCGTGAGTGACCGGGGGACGAACTTTATCTCCCGATACATGAAGTCCCTCTGGCAACAGTGCGGAGTATCGTACAAGTTCACCACCCCGTACCACCCCCAAGGAAACGGCCTAGTCGAACGCTTTAACAAGACACTGAAGGGGATGATCATGGGCCTCGAGGAACCCCTACGCCGGAGGTGGGACGTCCTCCTCCCATGTCTCCTGTTCGCCTACCGGGAGGTCCCCCAAAAATCCCTGGGGTTCAGCCCATTCGAACTGTTATATGGACACCCCGTCTGAGGGCCCCTGAGCCTGGTCAAGGAGGGGTGGGAAGCAACCCCCCGGGGGACCCCTCCAGACGTGTTCCGATACATCCTAGCGCTCCGCAACCAAACCCGAAAATTCAGGGAACTCGCAGAAGCAAACCTCGAGGCCAGTCAAGAAGAGATGAAGCGCTGGTATGACCAGAATGCTACGCTGGTCGAGTTTCAGCCGGGCCAACAAGTCTGGGTCATGGCCCCGGTGAGACCCTGCGCTCTCCAAGATAAATGGACTGGGCCCTTCAAGGTGGTCGAGCGGAGGAGCCAAGTCACCTATCTCATCGATGTGCAGTCCCCGCGGAACCCCCTCCGGGTTCTCCATGTGAACCGCCTCAAGCCCCACTTTGTGCGGACTGAATTGAGTCTACTCCTGGCCACCGACGATGGGGCCGAAGAAGACACCGAGCCCCTCCCCGACCTCCTGGGGGCGAAGGAAGCCGATGGATCCGTGGAGGGGGTGAAACTGTCGACCGCCCTCACAGCCCAACAGACCAACGACTGCCGCCAGCTACTTGGGCAGTTCGCGGATCTCTTCTCCCTGACCCCCGGGGTCACCAGCTGGTGTGTCCACGACGTGGACACCGGAGACAGCCCGCCAGTGAGACATCGGGCCTACCGGGTCCCTGATCGGGTCCGGACCTGCATCCAGACCGAGGTGACAAAGATGCTGGACCTTGGGGTGATTGAACCCTCCGACAGCCCCTGGGCTAGCCCGGTAGTCCTGGTTCCGAAGGCCACTACCCCGGGTGTGGCCCCCGAGTTGAGATTCTGCGTCGACTACCGAGGCCTCAATGCGGTCACCCGAGCAGACGCTCACTCTATCCCCCGTGCCGACGAACTCATTGACCGCCTTGGGGCCGCCTGCTACCTCAGCACCTTCGACCTGACCAGTGGGTACTCGCAGATTGCCCTCACCGAGGGAGCCAAGGAGCGCTCCGCCTTCTCCACCCCGGATGGGCACTACCGCTTTAGGGTGATGCCGTTCGGAATGAAAAATGCCCCGGCCACCTTCCAGCGGCTGGTGAACAGGGTCCTGGCCGGACTAGAGGGGTTCAGTGCAGCATACCTTGACGACATAGCGGTCTTCAACTCCCAGTGGACCGAGCACCTCCAGCACCTCTGTCAAGTCCTGCTGGCTCTACGCCGGGCCGGCCTCACCATCAAAGCTGGCAAATGTCAAATTGGGCACGGCTCCGTAACTTATCTGGGGCACCAAGTGGGGAGTGGGCAGGTCGCCCCCCTCCAGCTGAAGATCGATGCCATCTTGTCCTGGGAACCCCCTACCACCCAAACGGAAGTCCGAGCTTTCCTGGGCCTCACCGGCTACTACCGAAGGTTCATTAAAAACTATGGCAGCATCGCAGGCCCTCTCACAGAGCTAACCTCCAAAAGACACCCCAAGAAAGTACACTGGACTCCCGCCTGCCAGAAGGCGTTCGACACCCTAAAGGCCGCCATGTGCGCGGCTCCAGTACTCAAAGCACCCGACTACGCCCAGGAGTTTGTGGTCCAGACGGATGCCTCGGAACACGGCATCGGGGCAGTCCTCTCACAATACGACGACAAGGGCATCGATCAACCCATAGCCTTCATCAGCCGAAGGTTACTGCCCCGAGAACAGCGGTGGAGCACGATCGAACGTGAGACGTTCGCCGTAGTCTGGGCCCTCAAAAAGCTACGGCCCTACCTGTTCGGAACACACTTCCGAGTGCAAACGGACCATCGACCCCTGCGGTGGTTGATGCAGATGCGAGGGGAAAACCCCAAGCTGCTACGCTGGTCCATCTCTCTCCAGGGAATGGATTTCACTGTGGAACATCGCCCCGGGACTGACCACGCCAACGCGGACGGCCTGTCCCGATTCTTCCGCTTCAGCGAGGAGAACTCCCAAGTGGATGGGTAGTTCTCCCTGCCTTTCAGCTGGGGGGGGCACGTGTGAGACCGGCCTTGTGGCGTGGGCCCTCCCGACCAGCAAGTTACACGACAACCACGCCGAACCTCGTGGACACGGCCTCCCGGCCTCCGTGGACCAACATCCCGAGGGCCGACCAGATCCCCAACATGCATGCCCGGCCGAGGGAGAACGAAACCCCCCCAAACCCAGACCGAGAGGCGCCGACTCTGTCACACCTCTGGACTCTTCCCGAGGGAGGTTTCGATCAGCCACCCGGCCCCCGGCGAGCGGGCGCCTCTCCTGCTGGGCGTCTGGGGTCCCTCCCGGACACATCTGAACAGAACAAGGGGCTGAGCCGACAGGAAACCCCGACACCTCGCCCCCAGGCACGAGACCCCTCTCCGCGAGGACTCCGGACTTCAAAGAGGAGGGGGAGTATAACAAGGGGTGCTGAAGGGACGAGAGGCAGAGAAGACCTGGACTGACGAGAGCCTGCGGACCTGGTCGCGGCTCGATCGCTCACCGAACAGAAGAACGCTATCTGAACTCTGAAGCCACCTGAGCCCTGCTGACGCGGTCGCGGCTCCCCGAACTCTGAACCATCCGAGCCCTGCTGACGCCGTCGCGGCTCCTCGAATTCTGAACCATCTGAGCCCTACTGACGCTGTCGCGGCTCCCTAAACTCTGAACCATCCGAGCCCTGCTGACGCCGTCGCGGCTCCTCGAATTCTGAACCATCTGAGCCCTGCTGACGCTGTCGCGGCTCCCTGAACTCTGAACCATCTGAGCCCTGCTGACGCCGTCGCGGCTCCCTGAACTAAGAACCTCCGGTGCCTGCTGAGTGACTCGCGGCCCGCTCCTCCAAGAGAATCGGCCGAGATCGCCGAGAGAAGCAACATCCCCTCAGCTCGAGGATTGAGAGCTGTGCGCCGGATACCTCGCAGAGACACTAATTGAAAGACTGTCCCGCTACCCCTTTTCCCTCATCACAAGATCGCTGCCGCTTGTGGCATTAATTCTGCACCTGCCTGCCGGATCATAAAGATCCCTGACAACTACCGATAAAAGCCTAATACCGACTACTGTGTGGTGTCCCTCTATCCGAAGAGAAAGTAGCGCAGCGCGTGCGATCCTAGGTGCGAGACCCTTCCAGGAAGGGCCTCCCTGCTCTTGCTCGGCCTATATCTGGGAAGGGTGGGCCTCAGGGTGGTCAGGAACCCATTCCGCAGCCTCCCCGGGGAACCCCTTCTAACAAACAGTAAGCCGGTCAATGTCTGATTCAGCCCTCTGCAGTTCAACTGGAGGAGATACACATAGTTCACCTTGTGATGTAGTCCATTTAGCCCATTTGTGGTTCCATTTCACGGGGCAACCCCTGTGTTTAAATACATCTTTTTCAGCAATCATCGCGTTATCCATGTCATTGGCCTATTTTGGGAATTTAGGCAAGACTCTGGTTCCCCATACTTGCATTATATTCCTCTTGGCAAGGGCCAAGCCCAGGAAAGCCCATCTGCGCTCAGTTTGAGTCCGATCGACACGCACAGCAATCAATGAGCTAGGGCAAATACATGGTCTTAAAGATGTTTGGCGGACAATACATTCTAATATACCGGGCTATACTTATTACTCTGCGGCACATAAACTCTGCTCTCGTATAGATATGGCCTGGGCATCAGAAGAGATTATAAAACTATGTACTATGGAGATATGCCCCAGGGTTACCTCAGACCATAACCCCATCCTTTTGAACTTTAAGATAGTAACAGCAAGGAAACAGATTAGGGGCTTCTCATTTCCTAGATATCTCCTAACAGACGAAACTTATTTATCTAGCATTAAGCAACACTTAAGGGAATATTTAGAAATTAATAATGGTTCTGCGATACCAACAATAGTTTGGGATTCGTGTAAGGCTAGCATCAGGGGGTTCACACAGCAATATATTTGGATACAGAATAGGCAACGCAAGATAGAAATAGATGGGATTCTTAAAGATGTCAAGATCATGGAGGATCAATATGCAGAAGCATTACTAAATTGCTCTCTAAATTTAGAAACTATAGGATACGAACTAATAAACTTAAAATCAACAGTTAAACAAACTTTCAGGGAGAAAATAGCGGTTAAAATTAATAAATACAAATTAACTCAATACGAAAGCGGGGAAAAAATTGGGAAGCTTTTAGCCTATAAAGTAGCCGACGAACAAGCTAAGACACAAATAAAGAAAATTAAAGGCTTAAACAACGAGATATATGAACAACCAAGCCAGATATTAGCGCAGTTTGTCACATATTATAAAAATCTATATACGCCAGAGGCTCAGTCACAAATGCTTGATATTATAAAATATGTCCAGAAGTATATCAAAAAAACATCGGTAGCTAATGAAGTGTCAGCAACATTGCTGGATGATATCGCACATGACGAGATTAGAGCCGCCATCTCTTCTTTGCCGTCAGGAAAAGCATCCGGAGATGATTCAATCCCTTTAGAATTATATAAAAAATGCTTAGATGAGCTACTGCCAACTTTCTCCCAAGTCATTAAATATATCGAAGCAGGGGGGAACGCCCCAGACTCCTGGAATACGACTCGGATAATTTTTTTTCTAAAAAAGAATAAGCCTCCAGAGGAATGTGGGTCTTACAGGCCGATATCACTCATAAATACAGATGCAAAAATTTATGCTAAAATTCTGGCAACTCGTTTAGCACCCATAATGCCGAAACTTGTTTCACCTCAACAACACGGGTTTATTTTAGGACGGGATACTACATCCCACGTGAATACGTCCATAGCAGCGTTTGATATTGCTAAAGTTAGATCCACCCCACTCGGTATGATATTATTAGATGCAGAGAAAGCATTTGACCGAGTGGGATGGGACTTTCTCTGGGTCACGCTATATACATTTGGCATTAAGGGTAAATTTTTACACATGATCAAATCACTATATCAACATCCTACAGCTAGGTTAGCTTATGCAGGTTTACAGTCTGATATGTTTTCAATCTCACGGGGTACCCGTCAGGGCTGCCCTCTCTCACCTCTCTTATTTGCTTTATCAATAGAGCCATTTATATTAGCACTACAATCGCAAACTCGGATCATACCTTTTATACATAACTCAAATGAACTAAAAATTACGGCATATGCCGATGATATAGCTGTTTTTTCAACGGATGTTAAAACCGCACTAAATGAGGTGGTTAAAGAAGCGGAAAGGTATGGTTTGGTCTCTGGCTACAGACTTAATATCAACAAAACTCAAATAATAATGAATTACAAAGACGTAGGAATAACGACAGGGTTATGCAACACGGCTACCTACCTAGGGGTCAAGATAACCACTAGAATAGATAAAATAATAGAAATAAACTACGAGACTCTTCTTAAGGAGACTGCAACACTACTTAAAAAATGGCATAAGGTTCCTATAGGTATTGGGGGTCGTATAAACATAATCAAAATGAAAATACTACCTAAATTTATTTATTTATTCCGGTCTATTCCGCTAAGATTAAATGTGTCCTTTTTTAAACGATTAGATGGTATTTGCGGCAGTTTCATATGGGGTTATAAAAAAGCCCGCAGGGCTATTAGACTACTTAAACTCCCATATAATCAAGGAGGTCTGGATTTTCCGGACTTCAAATTATACTTTTGGGCAGCTTTTATCAAACGACTGAGAAGTTTAATACACCCCGTAGGATGTAACGCACCCTTTTTCTTTAAGCTTATGCTCGGTAAGGAATACGAAATGTTTTTGTTCAGAATTAACGATCCAAACTATTTTAAGCGAGTCAGATTCAAGGTGGCACGCGATGTTGTCAATATATGGTTTGCAATTACTTCTAATTGTAACACATCATTTTATCACGATAAGCTGCCCATATGGGGCAACCCAGGTTTGCCAGAAATCTTTCAAGACATGGAGGGTAAACGATGGGCTAGCCTGGGCATAAAATACCTGGGCGATATATATGATCAAAATGGGTTTATGACTTTCGAAAAAATACAGATTATATATAAAATAACGTCAGGCATGCAATTTAAATACTTTCAAATTCGAGATTATCTTATCCGTAGAATGCAACTGACAAACATCTCAGGTTCGCTTATATGGGATTATATGCATAAAGATAACTTAAAATCAATAATTAGCACTGGCTACAAAATCTTATGTTCATTTAAGCCAGATGACTGTCACAGATTAGCTGAGCACTTGGGACGCAGTGTAGGGGCATCAGTGACAGCTAACACCATAACACGGGCTCTCTCTAGGCTTAATAACTCTGTATATTCTTCCAACCTTAGGATACAACAATTTAAAACAATCTGTCAATTATATTACACTCCAGAAAGAATATCAAAATGGTCCTCCCATGGCTCTCTTAGCGAACGCACAAAATGTCCAAAGTGCAATCTACAGTCTGCTGATCTAAAACATATGTTTTTTTTATGTCCTGCATTAGAGAGGTTTTGGTCAACGATAACCGATCTGATCTCTCAAAAACTAGGGAGTGTAATGACGATCTCAGCAACAGAGGTATTAACTGGAGCCCAGAACACTACAAGCAGATATGAAGATTTAATTTCAATACTACTGGCTAGCGCAAGGTTAACAATCGCCCGTGCATGGATCTTACCCACACCTCCATCGACCATTGAATGGTGGGGATTAGTTAAAGAAACATATGATATGGAACTAGCATTGGCAAAAACGAGAGGGATGAAGGCATTATGTAAAGTAAATAAGATATGGGGTGCACTATTCTGAAAATGTTTGCAAAAGGGGTCCCTCTTCTCTCCCCCTCCCCCCCCCTTTTTTTTTTTTTTTTTTTTTTTTTCTCTCTTTCCTCCCCCCCCTCTCCCCTGCAATGAGGGCTAATAGTTATATAGGTAGATATGAAGGATAATATATTTATAGAAATGATATAATTACCTGTTCCTATGCCTGTACTTATTTGCCTAGAACTTATTGAATTGTATAAAATGTATTAATCTTTCTTTTTCTTTCATGTTGGTAATAAAGAAATTTATTAAAAAAAAGTTTGAGTCCGATCCGTGGCCTCCCACACATTTAGTAAGCACAGTCGCGGGGAGTGAGTGATGGTTTTCCCGTTTACCCTCGCTAATTTCGAATTCATTTTCACTCGGTATGGCTGGATATTTGGGCACTCCCAGATCATGTGAAAAAAGGTACCCTCTGCTGTGCACCATCTAAGACACCCAGGATCCAATCGACGACCCATCTTGACCAGTGTGTGTGCGGACAGGTAGTATCTATGCAGGATTTTAAGCTGAATGAGTCGTAGCCTCACTGGGATGGCCACTTCCTTGAGGGAGGAGAGGGCCTCCTGCCAGTCATCGTCCTTCAAGTATCCCAGGTCTGATTCCCATAGCTGTCGAAGACGAATTAAAGCATCTGGTATGTTGTTTATCAATTTACGGTAGGTGAGTGAAATCATTTTGCGTATCAGGGGGTCTGTCAGAAGCCGATCTTCCAGCGGGAAGGCCTTGAGTAAAGCCTCACTGTTAGCAACAACAGTGGTGAGTGCAAGGTGGATTTGTAGGTAGCGGAACGTCTCGGACACCTCCAGTTGGTATTCTGTTTGCAGATCTTTGAATGAAATTATCTTGTTTCGCTTCCACAGATCACCCGCTGCGGAAATACCAATTAAGTCACATTTATCAAAGCCCGGGCATCTACTCAGTGTACCAAGTTGCTCAGATTCCCACAGGGGAGTGAGCAGTGTCAATTTCTTGTGACACCCCAGTTTTTATGTCACGTGGTGCCAGAGTGCAACTGTGTGGGCTGTGTGGCCGGTGAGGTGTTGTCGTTTGGGATTTGAATAAAGTGCACGCTGATATCCCCCCGGGCCAGTACCCATCTGTCTGTGCGGTATGCTGGCGTGGACGGTGGGGCAAAGACCCACTGATTGGCCACCGCGAGCTGAAATGCCCAATAGTATTGTTTCAGGTCAGGCAACGCAATTCCTCTGTTGTACCACCCACAGGTCAGTTTGTGTGTTGCAATACGCAGATTTTTCCCATCCCATTGGAGAGTCCTAACCTCGCTCTCCACACTGATAAAACAGGCGTCTGGGACTCTGTGGGGGGTGTTCTGCAGAACGAACAAAAATCGAGGCAGGCCAGCATTTTAAACAATGCTGCTCTACCAAGCAAAGTGAGGGGCAGCGACTGCCAGTGGAGCACATCCTTGCGCAGTCTGGTCAGTGAGGTCTTAAGATTAACGTCATAGAATTGGGCCGGGTGTTTAGTGACATAAATGCCAAGATAGCGGAATCCCTTAGTAGCCACTATAATATTGGTGACCTTAGGCATCCAAGGCAGGGAACCCCGCAACATGAAAAGGACAGACTTTGTCCAATTAATTGTATAACCCAAGTGGGCGCTGAAGATTGCAAAAAATATGCAGAATCCTGTGAACGGAAGCCGATGGAGCTGCCACGTACAACGGGACATCATCAGCGTAGAAGGAGATTCTGTCTTTGTGTTGATCTGTCCATTTGAGCCCCCTGATCAAGGGGTCACCCCTGACCCAGGTCGCCAGAGGCTCCAGCAGTAAGGCAAATATGAGGGGTGACAGGGGGTAACCCTGCCTAGTCCCACTCTCTAGATGGAAGCGACGGGAAGTATGTTGGTTGACGACTACCTGAGCTGTTGGGCCTGTATACAATAGTTTGACCCATTTTATGAAGTGTGGGCCAAATCTCAGACGTTCGAGGAGGGCAAATAGGTAAGGCCACTCAATGGTACCAAACACCATTTTTGCGTCCAGTGACAGTAATGCTGCATCTTCGAGAATCGTGTGAGTTCTCCCCATCACTCCATGCAACCTTCGGAGATTAAGAGCTGTGTTACGTCCGGGCATGAAACCCGATTGGTCAGAGTGTAAAAGCTTACATATGATGGGGATTAAGCGATTGGCCAGTACTTTGGCCAATATTTTAACTTCGGCGGTTAACATTGAGATTGGATGACCCAACACAAGTGGAGTGGGACGCGGCTGTGTTCCGGGCGGACTCCAGCACGGCCTGATTACAGGACACTAGAAGCGTGGTATTCGGCCCCTGATCCTTGCCCCCCCCTCTCTCACTCTACAGGCGGGGGTGAACACTGGGAGCTGAGAAGGACTTTGTGCAGCAGTGCTCACCCCCCACCTGCTAATGGACAGTTGGACAGTGTTTCCCTCACGAGGTGAGCCGGCGCAGGGGATCATTTCAAGCTCAGGCAAGTTGCGGGCCAGTTTCCCTGGTGGGACCACTGCAGTGACGCAGTAACAGCTTCTCCCCTCCCTTCTTACGTAGTTGGATACAGGGTGGTGGCGGACACGGTCTCCGGTCTGACCCGCGTGGGGCACGGGCCCCCCCTCTCTTCTCTTGGAGCTCGCTGATGTCCAGCTTTGCCCACAATTTTCAGTCGTCAGTTGCGTCATTGGCTATATGACTACCAATAAAGGGACTCGACAATCGGGCCTGGCCAAATTGACGACGTTCGCACATTCAAAAGACCGGGGCTGCGGAGGATGAACAGGCGGGGACTGGGGAGAAGCCACCGATGCCGACTGAGGACCCATCCCTCGTGGACATAATGGAGGCCATCAAGGGAGTGTGCACAGCGTTGGAGGCCAAAATAGATACCGCCATGACTGAAATTACTTTCATCCGCGCTGACCTTCGCAAAATGGGGGACAGAGTCAAGGAAACGGAGGATTCTGTCAAAACTTTAACAGCTGCATCAAAGTCCCTTGAAGCTACAGCCAAATGCCCTGAAGTCCAAGCGTCCATCTTCGAGGCGAAGCTGGAGGATTATGAGGGGCGTGCTCGGAGAAATAACATCCATATTTTGGGAGTTCCTGAAAAATCAGAGGGGCAGACCGCAGACTTGTTTGTGGAGGAGTTGATACAGAAACATCTGCAACCTCGATCCCTCTCAAAATACTTCTCCGTGGAACGGGCGCATCAAGTGCCCGGGGGTTCCCCAAGGCCAGGAGCCCCTCCAAGACCCTTGCTGGCATGAATTTTCAACTTCCGGGATCAGGATATAATTCTTCAGGCGGCCAGGACTGGTCCGCCTCTGAAACTTGACAACGCCACTATTACCTTTATCCCGGACTTCACCTTTAAAGTGCAACAACAACGGAGGTACTTCCTGGAGGTCAAGCTAGCCCTCCGAGAGGAGGGCCTCAAGAATGCAATGCTTTTTCCAGCAAAGCTGTGAGTCCTGGCGGATGGGAAAACACGTTTCTTTTAGACCCCGGAGGAGACCTGGGACTGGCGTGCTTCTCCTGCCCGTCACCGTTCGTCCCCCACTCAGGGGCACGGACTGGATAGTCCACAGGAGCACTCAGGTGGCAATGGGACTGGTTGATCCTCGAAGTCCGTCCACTGCGTCCACGACCTGAGCAAAGTGTTGCAACTGTGTTGGACCCAGACAGTTATCCAGTCACGATGAGTATTGATTCGCATGTCAGGGAGTGGGGGGGCTAACGTCCTTCTACTTGCACTTGTTTTTGGGACTTAAACCCTATTGGACTGATACTAATCTGTCATTTTGTTTTGCTGCGTTATGAGGGGTTGGGGTTGAGTAGTACTTTATTTGCATACACTGCAGGGCCTCAGGATTTGATAGCAAGTGTAACGGCTGCGCCATTATTTTGTTTAGGGGGTCTGTTGCGCGGTCACGTGGGTGGCTCGGCAGCGTACATGCCCTCCTTAGTTTAGATGAACGGGGATAGGCGCTCGGCAAATTGGGGGGTGGGCAGTTTTGAGTCCAGGTTGCAGTGAGGCAGGGTGGGGGGGATCCAGGGTTACGATATGGGATTTTTGTGGTTTTTTGAAGGTTTTTATTCATTTTGTTTTACTTGGTGCAGTTTCTCGAACAATCTTATTTGCAACACCAGTTGGGTCCTGGGTATGTGGTTTTTGCGATTTTCAACGCTCATTTGTTACGGCTTTTCATTATTGTGTCTCCTGTGCCAGAGTAGAATGTTTAAGTGTGCTCTTTCACTCGCCTTCACATATTTTAATGAGTCAAAACTGTAATCCTATTCCATCCAGGGGCCTCCTCAAAATACTCTTGTGGAATGTGAACGGTTTGGGAGACCGCATCAAGAGGGGTATAGTGTTGCAATATTTAAAACAACAGGCCCCAGACATGATTTTGCTTCAGGCGGCACATGTTCAGGGTACCTCCTACTGTGCACTTAATAGGTGGGGCTACAAACTGATTGCACATGCGGGCTATACCCGTGGGTCCAGAGGGGTGGGCATTCTGGTACGCACCTCCCTCCCACTTCAGGTGTCTAAAATCACTTTTGACCCCCTGGGTAGATTCGTCTCGGTCCCTGGGCAGTGGGAGGGGAGGCTTTTAAATGTAATATCTGTTTATGTCCCCCCCAAGCTTCATTCGTCCACTCTGACTGATCTTGACTCACAGCTGCTCAATTTACCGGAGGGTGACATGTAGGTGGGTGGTGACTGTAACTCGGCCCTTAGTGGTGACCTTGATCGTTTGCCGCCTAAACGGGGGGAGTCACCTGGCAAGCACTTAATGAAATTTTTAGACACCCTAGGCTTGATTGATGTATGGCGTGTATGTAATCCAACGTCCAGGCAATACACTTTTCACTCCGGGGTACACAGGAGTATGTCTCGCATTGATTATTTGTTTGCAAGGCAACCCAGCTTCCACAATTTGGGGAGATTACTTTTCTTCCGAGGGGTATTTCCGACCATTCACCTATTTTTACCTATTATGGAGGCATTCCCCCCCACCCCCAATGGCCGCAAAATGACGCTCCCGCCTTGGTATCTTTGCGTACCAGCGGTACGGGCCAAATTGCTGAACACCACCCAAAATTACTTGATTGATAACTATGGTTCTGTCGCCTCTGACGTAATACTGTGGGAGGCATATAAGACTGTGATCCGTGGGTGCGGAGTGGCAGCTGTGGCAGGGCATAAGAAGAAATGTAAACAACTACAGGATATAGAGAAGGAAGTGACAACTTTAGAAGCCGATATGGTCGCCTCCGCATCCTCGGAAGTTTCCCATACATTGGCTATAAAGCAGAAAGAATACGGACCCATTATCGAGCCACACAGCACTGTCTTTACAATATTGGCGATAAAGCTAGTAAGTTGTTGGCGTGGCTGGATAGGAAGGAGTTGGCCAATAGATGTCAGGCCAGCACAGTCAGGCCAGGAGCTACAGCGAGATGCTGCTGCAGCTCAGAGGCACAGTCAGGCCAGGAGATAGAGTGAGGTGCAGCTGGTGCTCCGAAGCACGGTCAGGCCAGGAGATACAGCGTGGTGCTGCTGGAGCTCAGAGGCACAGTCAGGTCAGGAGATAGAGCGAGGCCCTGCTGGAGCTCAGAAGTACAGTCAGGCCAGGAGATACAGCGAGGTGCTGCTGGAGCTCATAAACACAGTCAGGCCAGGAGATACAGCGAGGTACTGCTGGAGCTCAGGAGCACGGTCAGGTCAGGAGATACAGCAAGGTGCTACTGGGGCTCCGAAGCACAGCCTGGTCTGGAGATACAGCGAGGTGCTGCTGGAGCTCGGAAGCACTGTCAGGCCAAGAGATACAGAGAGTTTCTGCTGCAGCTCCTAGGCACAGTCAGGCCAGGAGATAGAGTGAGGTGCTGCTGGAGCTCAGAAGCAAGGTCAGGGCAGGAGATACAGCGAGGTGCAGCTGGAGCTCAGAAGCACAGCCAGACCAGGAGCTACAGCGAGGGGCTGCTGGAGCTCAGAAGCACGGTCAGGCCAGGAGCTACAGAGAGGTGCTACTGCAGCTCCGAGGCACAGTCAGGCCAGGAGATAGAGTGAGGTGCTGCTGGAGCTCAGAAGCAAGGTCAGGGCAGGAGATACAGCGAGGTGCAGCTGGAGCTCAGAAGCACAGCCAGACCAGGAGCTACAGCGAGGGGCTGCTGGAGCTCAGAAGCACGGTCAGGCCAGGAGCTACAGTGAGGTCCTGCTGGAGCTCAGAAGCATGGTCAGGCCAGGAGCTACAGCAAGGAGCTGCTGCAGCTCAGAGGCACAGTCAGGCCAGGAGATAGAGTGAGGTGCTGCTGGAGCTCAGAAGCACAGTCAGGCCCGGAAATACAGCAAGGTGCTGCTGGAGCTCAAAAGCACAGTCAGGCCAGGAGAGACCGTGAGGTGCAGCTGGAGCTCAGAAGCACGGTCAGGCCAGGAGATACAACGTGGTGCTGCTGGAGCTCAGAGGCACAGTCAGGTCAGGAGATAGAGCGAGGCCCTGCTGGAGCTCAGAAGCACGGTCAGGTCAGGAGATACAGCAAGGTGCTACTGGGGCTCAGAAGCACAGCCCGGCCAGGAGATACAGCGAGGGGCTGCTGGAGCTCAGAAGCACAGCCAGACCAGGAGCTACAGCGAGGGGCTGCTGGAGCTCAGAAGCACGGTCAGGCCAGGAGCTACAGCGAGGAGCTGCTGCAGCTCAGAGGCACAGTCAGGCCAGGAGATAGAGTGAGGTGCAGCTGGAGCTCAGAAGCACAGTCAGGCCAGGAGATACAGCGAGGCACTGCTGGAGCTCAGAAGCACGGTCAGGCCAGGAGATAGAGTGAGGTGCTGCTGGAGCTCAGAAGCACAGTCAGGCCCGGAAATACAGCAAGGTGCTGCTGGAGCTCAAAAGCACAGTCAGGCCAGGAGATACAGCGAGGTGCTGCTGGAGCTTAGAAGCACGGCCAGGGCAGGAGCTACAGCGAGGTGCTGCTAGAGCTCAGAAACACGGCCAGGCCAGGAGATACCGTGAGGTGCTGGTGGAGCTCAGAAGCACAGTCAGGCCAGGAGAGACAGTGAGGTGTTGCTGAGCACAGAAGAACAGTCAGGCCAGCAGTCACACCGGGTAATAACCATACCAAAAGATATGTTTACTTAGACAAAAATAGAGTAATGGATGGGAATGGTGGACCTATGTGAGACCCTTTTTCTGGGTCCTTGACAAGTCAGTGATTTTTGCACTTCAGTGGGATAACAAGCATACCCCTTTGTGCAGTAGTTTCCACAAGGTAAGGCACTTAGGGCTTAGTGAAGGAGGTGGGAAAGGGTTTGGAAAATTGAATACTGTATGACACAAATATTTGGACATAATAAGGTCAATATCCAAATGTAATTATTTGAAAAAGAATAGACACTTTATTTTCATATGAATGGGTGTTGCTAGGATTTTAGATCTGAGGGCGACGGAGAAGCACGGGGACCTTGAAGAAGCTGCTAGAGATGATCGGTTTCAATCAATTACGCTAAAGTATTCCACAGTAATCCAAAGTTGCAATCAATAATGTTTTTTAATGTATTGTGCAATAGTTTATACTCATTAAATCCATGAGATCATTTCGTGGTTCACATAAATCCATTAATAGTTATCCATGTTGTTTGTAACACTTTAATGTAAGCCCCAATGCATTCCGGGCAGTGTATGTATACCGCCCTTCTTCAGGGGGTAAATTCCTGGAGGAACAAAAAAGACGAAATGAGACAACGAAGTTCCTTCATGCAAAAAGTGACTGAGTTTTCATAAAAGCAAACGGGTGTGCAAACAGTCCTAGCCTAAATGGCTAGTAGATTGAAAAACGTGTTGAAAGTGCTGAGTGAACGACCGCAAATAAGGGTGTGCAAATAATCAAGTGAAATCCTAGATTTCAACCGTCGGGTGCCCAAATAAACGAAAACCATATCATGAACGTGATATAGAAACGTGCTAAAGTGTCCGAGAACATTGCATGCTGCAGATTTTAAACGTGGAAAACAAATACTTGCTAAAACCTTTAGAAGGTAAAATCAGTGGGTGCCTAAATAAACTGAAACCTTATCGCGAAGGAGATATAGAAACTTGCTGAGGTGTGTGAGAATGTCGGGCCCCGAGGGAAGCAGAGTGGCAGACTAGTCTTTCCCCGGGGTCTTTCGTGCGGTAGGGCCAGGCTGGGGTCAGAGGGTGGGGTTTGGGGGATGGGTATAAGAATGCAAGGGAGGAGGGAGGAAGGAGACTTCGGGGCAGATTTATGTTGCCTGGCGCATCCCTGCAAATCAGCAAGGATGCGCCAGGAATGATGCGTCACGCAAGTTTACCCTTGCGCCACACATGATGCGCCGCATTTACAATGCGGCGCATCATGGCGCAGGAATAAACAGATGCGTGACGCATCCGATGGCGTAAGGTTGGCGCAGTGCTTCAGTTGCGTCGCAAGCGCGACGCAACTCCAGCACTGTTCCAACCTACCCTATCCCTAACATGGTGCGTCAAGCCTTACGCCTGCTTCAAGCAGGCGCAGGGTTTTGGCGCATCAGCGTTGGGAAAGTGACTCAGTCAAATCTTATAGATTTGACTGAGTCACTTTTCAGGGGCGTTCCTGCGACGGAACGCCCCCCCCTCCGTCGACACGCCCACGTGAAACCTGACGCAGGTTTTACGTGGCGCAGGGCTTTACATCGTGACGCATCTCCTTAGATGCGTCACGATGTAAATATGGCGCAACGTGGCGCAGGGTTTACACCACCGTTGCGTCACAAAAGTGACGCAACGGCGGCGTAAAAGTGGCGCATCTCCGATATAGATCTGCCCCTTCGTCTTTCTGTATCCTGGCACTGTCAGGAGGGTTTAGTTAGCAAAGGGGGAAAGTGTTAGGCCTAGTTAGAGTCTAGTGTCAGGCGGGCGACGGTCGAGGCGGCACCACTGGTCGGTGGTGTTTGGCAGCGAGGTGAGTGCGCTGGTCGGTGCGGGCAGATCGCGATGGCAGACGTGTCTGCAGAACAGATGAGGGATGCCCTGAGACTACTGGGCCGCGACGGCCGGGAGGATCTCCTCGGCCAGGCATGCTTGATCAGGCATGGGTGGGGATGTCGCGGGCTCCGCGCATGGCCTCTGAAGGTGTTGCGGTGGCGGCTTGCATGGAAGAGCCACCACCGTCGGGGAGAAGCGTGTATGGGAGGGGGCGGGGTGGGGTCAAGAGGGAGTCAGCGCGTGGAGGCCGGCGCAAGAGCCTGCCTCCGTGTTTGGATTTCAATGAGGCCGGGTTGGGGGGGCTTGCTTGGGTGGCGGGGCCCCCTGGTGGATTGCTGGGGTCGAGTGACAGGCCCGTACTGTTGGGAAAGGGAGGGGGGTGGGAGCTGTGCCCCCTTCAGACCTGGCAGAGACAGTTTCAGCAGGGCAGCGAGTCGGTAGTAGGGGCACTGAGTAGGGGGGAGGGGGGCGAGGCCTCCGTGAGTGCAATTATGGAGCCTGCCAGGGCAGGGTGCTCCATGGATTTTGGCGGTGAGGAAGGGCAATGGGAGGATGCTCCCAATGACCTCTCCAGTGGGTCACGAGTGGGCGCTCCTGTGCGTGGGGGGCACGGTGGGGTGGGGCAAGTTTGATTGTCGGGGCAGGGGGTGGGGGGCCCCCGGGCAGTGGAGTGGGGTTGGGCCCTGGGTGCAGATGCTGGGTGTGGGAGGGCGGGGGTACTGTCCCCCCTCTTCCTCCGGTGGGAGGCCATGTCAGTGTCAGACAGGATCAGGGAGCGGTGCCTCCTTGTGCAGGTGACAGAGGTGCGCAGGGCAGAATTGAATGCTGCCAGGGGTGGGGCGGTTTGGGAGGAGGAGGCGGTGGGGCACCCCATGCCGACTTCTGAAGAGGAGAGGTGGGCAGAGCAGGAGGAGAGGGACAGGGAGGTGAGGGGTAGGTGGGAGTGGGTAGGTAGCAAAGGGGGGTTGCAGCCTAAGAAAGGGACGGCCAGGACGGCTCTGAGGCCCGATGGTTCCGGGGCCCACCCAGGTTGGAGCGACCTGGGGGGTAGAGGGGGTTCCAAGCCGGCGGAGGTCGGCAGAGTGTGGGGTGGCACAGCAGGGCGCAAGACATCCTCTGGATGCCAGCTTGAAGCAGTAGGGCGGTCCACGGCGGCCTTCCCTCCAGTGCGGAGGCGGGCAACGGCATCACGGCATCGTGTGTGGCAGGAGGTGGTGGCATGAGTGCGCAAGCGAGTAAAGGAGTGAAAAGATTTGTGAGAGAGGTGATGTGGACGCCTGTTGACGTGGAGCCTGGATGCTCTGTCCATCACCACCCTCTTTTGCACCGCTTGTTCGCCATAAGTTGGCAGGGTATGCTCAGACGTGAGTCCCTTGCTCACTTTGCCACTGGATTCAAGCAAGCCTGGCTGAAGACGGCTGTAATGCCAGAAACCGGTCCTAGGAAGCTTTTTTCCGGTCCAGGGAAGGCATGGCTTGGCAGTTCGGGCTGGACTGTTCCCATGAGGCACAGGGTCAGACTGATTTGCATATGGCCATGTCTGAACTGGGGTGGCAGAGTGGGCTAAACAACGGTGATGGATCAAACCCAGATTTGTTGACTGGGTGTGAGTGTTTGATTGGTTCTGATGCTCTGTCCATCCCCACCCTCTTTTACACCGCTTTGTTCGCCATAAGTTGGCAGGGTATGCTCAGACGTGAGTCCCTTGCTCACTTTGCCACTGGATTCAAGCAAGCCTGGCTGAAGACGGCTGTAATGCCAGAAACCGGTCCTAGGAAGATTGTTTCCGGTCCAGGGAAGGCATGGCTTGGCAGTTCGGGCTGGACTGTTCCCATGAGGCACAGGGTCAGACTGATTTGCATATGGCCATGTCTGAACTGGGGTGGCAGAGTGGGCTAAAGAACGGTGATGGATCAAACCCAGATCTGTTGACTGGGTGTGAGTGTTTGATTGGTTCTGATGCTCTGTCCATCACCACCCTCTTTTGCACCGATAACATGACTGTAGTCGAGTTGGTCAACCGACAGTGCGCAAGGGATTTGAGAGTGCTGAGATTGTTGAGGAGCTTTATGCTGCAATGTCTGAGATTGAATGTGGTGTTTCGAGCGAAGCATATCCCAGGGGCGAATAATGACATTGCGGATGCTTTGTCTCGTTCGCGGTGGAGACGGTTCCGGCAACGGGCACCTGGACCAGATCAGTACAAGACCGAGCTGCCGGACGGCATCTGGGCCTGGGGGGAATGAGGGTGATAGGCCTTGCGGAGCAATCTATAGCTGATACCACGAGACGAACTCACAGATTGGCCTGGGCAGAGTCTGGATCCTTTATGGGCTGGTGTGGGGAGACGTCGATGGGAGACCGCTCCACTATGGAACAGGGAGTGTTGCAGTTTATTTTGCATTGCATTGACAAAGGTTTGTCTTCTGCGACGATTGCAGAGAAGCTGGCTGGTGTGTCCTTTTATTGCAGTTTGTTTTTTGGGTTTGATCCGACAAAGGATGTGATCATTGGCAGGGTACTCAAGGGTTGGGGCAGGGAGAGGGGATCGGGGGGGAGGAAAGGGTTTTGAGAGAGGCTATTACGTTTGGTTTGCTGGTTCGGCTGGTTGCGGAGTTGCCTCTCTGTTGTTATGATGGTTTTGAGGTTGCGGTTTTTCGCCTTTGTATGGTGTGGATGTTTTTCGGGGCTTTCAGGGTGTCCGAGTTGTTGGGGACAAGAGGGAGGGGAGGAAGGAGCTATGAGGATTATCGGTTGGATGCGGGTCACCTGGGGGGTTGGTTGGGACAGTCCAAGATGGATCAGTTGGGGCGCGGTAAATGGGTGTGACTGCGTGAGAGTGGTTGTGAGGGAGTGTGTCCAGTGGATGAATGGCGGAGGTTCCTACAAGCGGTGCAGGATCCAAGAGGTGAGATTTTCTGTCATGCGTCTGGGACGAGGGTGACAGCGGCTCAACTGTTGGCGGTGTTGCGCATGGCTCTGAGATGTTTAGATGTGAATCCGGCGGGGTTTGCGACTCACTCTTTCTGTATCGGGGCGGCAACAGCTGCAGCGCGTCTGGGTTGGTCCTGGGATAGGATTCAGCAGATTGGACAATGGAAATCTAGGTGCTGCGAGCGCTATGTGCGTAAATGAAGGGTCGGGCGGTTCCTGGGGGGAGGAAGATGGGGTTTCGGGAGGGTGATACTTAATGCTTTTTTCTCACCGTAGGTTGCGTGGGAGGTCCATGGGCCAAGACGGTCACATGGATTGTTGGTCAATCGTTTGTGCATTGGGCCTCCAAGTATGTAGAGCAACAGGTGTACGGCCGTAACCTGGGACTCAAAGGAAGTTATCATGAGGTGCATTGGTGGGGTAAGAGGGGTATGCGATGGGGGATACTATTGCCCTGGCTCGCGAAGATGGTCTCACAGAAAGGATGCCCGGACTTGTTAATACTGCACTTGGGTGAGAATGATCTTTTATTCGGCTGTCGGGTTTGGCGCTCTTACAGCTGATGCAAAGAGACTTGGAGATCATGAAACAAAGAATGGCAGAGACCTGCATTGCTTGGGCAGAATTTGTTCCACGGAGAGTATGGAGAAGGGCAATTAAACATGGGGCTGTTGAGAAGGCTCGAAGAAAGCTTAACAGAGCGATGAGGGTTTTGTGCGTGGAGAAGGACATTAAAGTGATCACTCATACAGGACAGCGACTGGAGGAACCGCTACTGTTCAGGGATGATGTGATGGTGTGCATCTTTCGAGAATGGGAAACGTGTATTATATGATGGAGATGAGAGATGCGGTCAGCAAGTTGTGGTACGAGGCTATTTGGTGCAAGAGGGTTGAGTGAGTAAAGAGGGCGAAAGATGCACAGGCGATTCCAAGGGGGGGCAGGTAACCGCCCTAAAGGGGGTTCCCTGGTTGGCGGTACTTGGGAGGGGTGGGGGAGTCTCTGGCAGGTGCACCCATCCCCAGGGGAGTAAGAGTGAATGATGGGGGGAAGGAGGCATGAGTGTAATGCCTGGTGATACAGGGGAGGATGCTAGAGGGGAAGTGAAGAAATGGGTGAAGAATGGAACGGGGCATGGAGTGGAATGAGAGGTGAGACGGAGTGGGTGAAGGGAGTGAATGGATGAAGAGTTTGATGTTGGGGGGCTTGTATTGGTTATTTGATGTTATTGTTTATTTGAGATGTTGTGCAGCCTGGTCCTAATAAATGGCCTTTTACACTTAACCATCAGCGTGGTCTGTTTATTGCGCGATGTTGGGCCCCGGGGGAAGCAGAGTCGCAGACTATTCTTTCCCCGGGGTCTTTCGCATGGTAGGGCCAGGCTGGGGTCACGGGGTGGGGTTTGAAGGGTGGGTATAAGATGGCAGGGGAGAAAGGAGACTTCCTCTTCCTGCATCCTGGCACTGTCTGGAGGGTTTAGTTAGCAAAGGCCACACGTCTGTTAAATGGTAGCGGCAGTTTCAGTCGATAACCTTTCAAGTATTTGCCCGGCGGTAATCGCCTCTCATACCACTCGATAATTTACCAATAAAAGAGGCAGGCGCTGGAGACTGGAAGGCAGGAAACAAGGTTTTATTCCGTCGGAGCAGAACACATCAGATCAGACAGCAAGGTATCGTCACGAGGTGCTCTAACTGCATCTCTGAGACCTGGTCTCTTATACACTGGTTTATTGCTTTATTATACATAGTACATTCTTGAGATTCCCTTGATGTGCGGGGAAATATCCCCTGAAGCCCCGGCTCAGATCCGATCCCACACATGGTTACAGTAGAGGTTCCCACCCTACCCGCAGTGGGAGATGGCTATCGCGCAGCAGGGAATTCCGCTAATTCCCGGGGGTGTGTGCAACCGGCCGGGTCTCAGGGGGTAGGGGCTTTGATTCTACTGTAATCCCTTTGATGTGGGGTGTTTCCCTTACAGTAGGGGCAATAAACTGCATCCGCAGGGCTAGGTGATGGCCTGGGACCAGTTCAGACAATGGGGCGCAGGGGAAGGGGGGTTATCAAAGGAGAGGCATGACCATGTATGGGTTGTCGGTCGGAAGTGGTTCTGTAGCAGGGTCGCGCAGAAGGAGAGGGTTTATGGCCTGTTTGAGAGAGCGGGGGTGGCCGGCGCGCGGGGGGATGCTCGCAGCGCCAGGGGAAAGCGCTGGCGGTCGAGAGTGAGCGGGGAGAGAGTGGGGTGCCTAAAATGGCGGCCGTGCATTCGCTGTGCGTGGCGCTGGGGAGGGGCAAGATGGCGCAGATAATGTTCAGTTTGCGAGCTAAATTTCCACACGTCCACCTTACAGTTTTACTAGGGTTCGGGAGTTGGGTAGGCCGAGCGTTGCCAGTTTAGAACAGGTTGCAAGGGTGGCGGTACTTGGGAGGGGTGGGGGAGTCTCTGGTGGGTGCACCCATCCCTCGGGGTTGAAGAGTGAATGATGGGGGGATGGAGGCATGAGTGTAATGCCTGGTGATACAGGGGAGGATGCTAGAGGGGAAGTGAAGAAATGGGTGAAGAACGGAACGGGCATGGAGTGGAATGAGAGGTGAGACGGAGTGGGTGAAGGGAGTGAATGGATGAAGTTTGATGTTGGGAGGCTTGTATTGGTTATTTGATGTTATTGTTTATTTGAGATGTTGTGTAGCCTGGTCCTGTTTAAATGGCCTTTTACGCTTAACCATCAGCGTAGTCTGTTTATTGCGCGAATTTAAATGCTGCAGACTTACTTTCTCGCAACGTATTGTAAATGACAACAAAACGTGTCCATAGGACGTGAGTGTTCACCAATGCTGTTAACGAGCTGTGAGTGCGTCTACAGCTCAAAAATGATACTCGATGTATAAAAAAAGTTACCTAAGATCCGTTAAGTTTTTCCGCAATCGAACGGAGGTTAAACTCAATTTGAGGTGCCGGATGATTGACGCAATAAGTGCCCGTGATAATGGAAAATGAAAAAGGGTGCAACTACGGTAAAAACAAGCCGGACGTGAAGTGAAAGAATACCAATCCTCCACCATGGTCGCCATCTTAAAATGGAGGAAATAATAAAATAACCAAAAATTTGCAATTCAAAAGTTTTTAATATCTTTTTCAAACATAGTTGGGCATATTATCCTATTTTATTTATTATGTTTTGTTTTATTCGTTTTTGTATAACACGTTTTTATTACGATCACTATTATTAAGTTAAGCATGTTTAATTATTTTTAATGTTATTTTGTTTTTTATGATTTGGTAATATATTTAAAGGTCTTTTAAGACAATTTTTGGGGGGCTTATTACGTTTATATAGGAATAGGTGGGAAGTTTTTTTAATGTATTTTTTAATTGATTAATCATTTTCATATGCTTAAATTTATTAATTTGATTATTAATTATGCAGGTTAAAATATTTTATCTATAATGTAAAAAATATACTCATTCGTTTTTAATTGTTCCTTGTTTCATTAGATAATTGATTTTTTCATGTGGTTTTGTGAATACTTTGGATTTTAACTAATTGTATTATGTTTTCGTTTTTTTTAATAATAATGCATTTTATAGTGGCATTCCTTTTTAACATATTTTGTATATAGGTATTTTTTATTGCTAATTTAATTTGATTTTGTGGTTGTTGGAACTGTAGAATATTTGGGTGGAACTATTTGACATCTATTTCTTAATTTTTTAATTGATATCATTTTTTGATCAATTTTTCGAAAAATTGTAAGTGCTAATGGAGTGTTTTGCATTTTTTAAATTAATTATATACACTATATATCTTTTTAAAAATCTTTAAAAAAATATTATTGTGTTTGTATGTTTGTGGGAATATATTTGATATTTCTTTAGTTTATTTATACACATTTCATTGATTAGTATTGAGGGTTAGGAAAGGCTAATAGGAGTTTTCCAAAGTGAAACAATTTCGCTACTGTGGCTTACACTGGAGTAGTAATAGTAGTTCTGACCCCCTCAAAGTCGAAAACATTTCCTACTGTTGCTTATGTTGGAATAGAAATGGTATACATGACCCCTCAAAACACTTTACCTATTTATTGCTTATGTTGAAATGGGACTAGTAAATTGGACACCTCAAAAGTCCAACACTTTCTCTACTGTTGCTTACATCGGAGTGGGAATAGTAAATCTACCCCCTTAAAAGTCCAACACTTTCACCACTATTGCTCACTTCTGGGTGGGATAAATAAATCTGACCTTTCAAGAATCTTTCTTTATTCCACAGCTCTCATATATATCATGCTTTGACAAGCCAACGTGTGTTTGATCAGGAGGCCGGAGCCCAGTGACTTCCCCAGGGCGGGAAAAGACACAGACAAGTATGCAATAAATCCCTCTAATGTATACATCAATATATAGTTTGCGTCAGTGATTCCAGACACCAAAAGCACAGGGCTCAGGTATGTTCAAGGAGGTGTCACAAGCAATGCCTCAAGGATCAAAATGAAAAATTATTAAAGTGAAGAAAAGTCTAACATTGCGTCAAGAAGCACAGACATTTGGCTCAAAAATTGGCAGGTGTCTATCAGGCTCATTGTAAACATCTCGTTCATAAACACCCTGCCACAAACAGGTGGGAGAACTGAAGTGTCCCCGACCACGAGAGAATCGGTTATCATGCTGATTTGAAAGGATCCATCACTCGTCTGCACCTATGATTGTGAAAATAAAACCTGATGTCCAAATAACATCTAGAAGACTAAGGGCCTGGTTTAGATCTCGGCAGATGGGTTACTCCATCACAACAGTGCACATATCCCATCAGCCGAACCATAAATCCCATAGGATATAATGGGATTTATATTTTGGCGGACGGTATATCTTATCTGTCACCGTTGTGACGGAGTAACACGGCGCCGAAAACTAAATCAGGCCCATATTGATTTGACATTTCTTGGCACACAAAATTTATAAAGTATCTGAAGTGGTTGTTGTATATCCCACTCAACATCTTTAAGTATCGTGGCCCTGATAAAGTGATTCTCAATTCACGAAACACGCGTTGGCCTTGTTTAATTCTGATATTCGGATTAATATGCAACTTCAGGAACAGATCTTGAATAAATCAATCCAGTAATCTATTAATAAACCAATAAGGGGTCTTCAAGACAGACTACACGACATGGTTATATTTCGATTACCTTCGACCGCATATTCGGTCAAATTATTTCTGATGACTGGTGAATGCTCAGGGGAAACACCACAATTTTCTCTGAAGTCCAGTGTGTCTGAACATATGAGCCTAATTTCCTCTTAAAGGTTACTGATACAATTTAGAGGGAAGTTCTATACTGCATGCTAAAGTGCTATGGGTGAGACATTCAATCATATCCACAGAAGGTCCCAAGTCAGAAACCATCTATCAAAGGTGGCAGACAGCCATAGTCTACAGAACTCTGTGTATAGGCATGGTGGCAGGTAAAGTGTCAAATCTTACCTTATCTGTGTATACCGTGTGGGCAAAATGATATAGATTGTAAGTAAATAAATCACACACACACACATGCACACACTCACGCATGAACACACCCACACAGACACATATCTATTTAATTAGAAGCCACTTTTTATGCAGTAACTGCCTGACTTACCCACGTGCATAACTATGGAAATGGTAAGTAGGAAATAGTCCATGGTGCCTACTAAGTCTACTAATCACTGTAGGAGAGTAGGATCTGCTTCACATGGGTAGCCCCACTTTTTGCTGGTGTTTCACTGTTTTTCGACCTTAGTCTGGCTGTGACTCTGCTAATTAGGACCCCAGCCTAGCTGCTTCCTCTCTAAAATGGTTTCCATGTACATTAGGTACATTTCTAATTGGATTCTGGAGTGCCTTAGAAGCCCCTAGTATATGGTATGCTATGCACCCAGGGCATAGGTACCTCAGAGGCCTACCAGGGGCTGAAGCATGTATTAAGCCACCCCTGGGAAGAACTACAAAATGACACCACAGGTCTGCTACTGCAGCCTGGGTAAGGTGGTGCCTGCACCCCTTACAGTTGTATAGGCTACCTATATCACTACCATTACACACACATATAAAACCTATAAGTCACTTCTATGGCAGGCCTTAACAATCCTGAAGGCAGAGTGCGTGGTTTTGATGTGAGAGGGTGCCCCTGCATGAGCAGAGCCCCTCTGCAGCGTTCGGAGTACCTCCTCTGACGATGTTTGTGGTGCAGCCTGACCATATACTCTTAAGTGCATTATAACCTTGCGGTAAATGCTAACTTTGGACTGGCTGCACGGAAAAATTTTGTGTTTGGTGTCAAACGCTTTGGAATACTACCCCCCCTCGCCAGTTCTGGCGGCGGGGGTAGCATTCCACCCTTCTAAAGGGAGAGACATGTTCACACTGTTCTACCCGGTAAAGACTTTCTAAAGCCCTGGCATCACAAAATGGATGCCACTGCCACAGACACGGGTCTGGCCTCCTGCTGCTGACCGAAACTCCGGCAGAGGAGGCCTGTACAATAGGTTTCCTGTCCCAGGGAAAAGGTGTAACCTCCTCCCCAGACAGGCAGATGTGTATTGGGGCTGGGCGGGAGCACTCTCTGGTGCTTTGAAGTCCTGCACTGGGGGCACACTTGGTGTCCCTATGCATAGTCCAGTTCAAACCGGTTGCAGGGGCTACCTGCCCCTGCTCTGGCGTGAAACTGGACAAAGGAAATGGGTGTAACCACCCCTCTTTCCAAACCATCCCATAGGTGGGTCCCTAGAGTATGTCCAACCCCCAAACTTAGTATAAGTATGGGAACCCAGTCCTTGAGACTTCATATTACCCTGGACGAAACTCTGCAACATATATCCTGGACCTTCAACTTTCTATTTTTGCTAGAAGACTGAAGAAATCTCCCTTGGGGCCAAGGAGTGTCTCCCCTGCTTGGCAGGCACCAAAGAAGCAACTGTCCGGTCTGCAACTCTGAAGCTCCTGTTGAAGATTGCATTGATCTCTTAGCATGAGCTGAAAGCCATTTTGTACTTGGCAGCCATTTTAGTTAGCTATGTGCTGGACATTTGCTGTTTCCCTCTCCCAGAGTCTTGCACATGCTCAGATGGGCCTAGCTAGTAGAATGCACCTGCTCCTAGTATAGAACTGTCAGACTGTTCTAACTGATGTCAGCAACTTATTACTCCTCCTACTTGTTGACTGTGCAGTTTCTGTATGACCATCTATGTGCATAACTCCTCTCATGTGTACTTGTACCGCCTTTTTTCAGCCCCTGTGTGGGTATATAATGCCCCTGTTCTCTGTACTCCTTAGAAAATGTCTCATACAGTGATTTGAGAATACTGTGTGACACATTTTTTCCCTTTTCAGAGGTTAAATAAAAAGATGTCTTTTATATTACAGCTTCTGTGCCAATCTCTTCTTTGTTGGTTTAAAAGGACCAGGTGCATCAGTGAAGCCCCTGAGAAGGTTCTGATTTCTACAATTGGTGCCCTCTGTGAGGCTCATCAGAGAAGTGGCTATCCAAGGGAGTGATCCTGATGGGAGACAGGAATCTACTGAGGAGGACAGAACAGGACTCTAGTAAAAAGGTACCCTAAAACTGAGATTCTGTCTCTGCAGCCCAGTATATTTCTGGTCTTCCTGATTGGACTCCTCCAACTGCTTACCACTCCTGACTGAGAACATTTTTTGGTGTGAGTATTCTAAAAATGACCGTTTGGTCACTCAGAACTTGGCAGTTAGAATCTGGAAACTTGTGCTTGGTAAGGTCGTTTGTTGCGACGCTTTTTGGATTTGTATGGAAATTGGCCAATATTTGGAATTTGGAAATATGGAAACTGCAGTTTATGTAGGCAGGTAATGAGAAACTTTTGTAAACTTGAACGGCACACTTTGAGTTAAGTGCTACTTTGTGTATAATATTGTATATGCTGCAATATTTTTGGCATGCCTGTTCTTAGCACACATCGTAGAATGTGTTGCTTTCTTGAAGGTACCCTTTGGAACTTGTATATAATTAGCCGGCTCCCCTAGAGGGGATACTTAACTAGGTTTAGGTATAAAAACGTATTTCTTCCTTGGGGACTAGTACCCCGAGGAACTAAATATGTACGTAGAAAGGATCCTGGTCTGTGTACTTAGTAACATTCATAAGTGGTGATATGCAGAGCGTTTTTTTTCTTGGTGTTCTGCCAGCCAAATAGTGAATATGACTTATAACTAGTATTTACAAATGGTTTGGTTTAAGTACAGTCTGTGGGCTGTCTTTTGTTTCTCTCCTAAGTGTTGATCTGTGGGTTAAATGTGTGTTTAAATGTCTGTGGTTTATAATTAGTGGTACTTGTGTGAGTAAGTAGCGATTGCGCTCTTGGTGCAAGAATGGCTCGCCTTAAGCTCTCTGTGTTATGTGTTCTGAGTATATGACACCGTTTTGAAAATTTCTGGAATGAGCTCAATGGTTTTTTTTTGTCATCATTCTGTTATGCAAAATATCATTAAAATAAAATATATTTTAAAAGAATCCAGCAATGAATTATATAATATATGCTAAATAGCTGCACGCTATCATTAAATTGACAGAGTAAGACACTATACATGTGTGCAAATTGCCACAATGTTAAAGATAAAATTAGAATGCACATTGAATAGGAATAAAAAAGCTTCAAAAAACGAAATTGTGTGTTTTGCAATAGATAAAATTAAGATACAAAATGTCACAGCATTTATCCTTCTGTATTAGGTATTAAAAGGCATTCACATTATCTGAGTGAGTTGGTTGTTGCTGAACTAAGTACACATTACAGAACGACAGATTTGTGCTGGCTCGAAAGGCTGACTTGAAAGGCTTGTGAATTTGACGCCTTTTCGTGTCAAGCAGCTGTGTAAACATTAGACTATTTCTGACTCCGGCCACAGAAAACAGCTGAAGTCGACTACATCTTAAGTCAGTGCAAACACGGAGTAAAATCCTGCATTTCAGACTGCTGTTTTAGAAGTTAGAAATATAGTTTCATTATTTTTGATAAACAGAGGACAGATTGACAGTAGGGATTTCTTTTCTTAATGCCTTTTTAAATAAGGATAAGAGTGGTTTTTGATGTTAAATAATAATGACTGTCCTTTAAAGGTGGCGCAGACTTTCAAATTAGGTTTCTGTTCTTAGGGCTATGAATGAATGCATTTAAATATGATAGGCAAGGGATGCAGCTTTCTTTTCATATGTGGACTCATCAAAATGATTGGATTTATAAAAATAAATAAAAAATTGATTATATAAAAAATGTTATTTAAAATAGGTGCATTAAATTCGTTTTTTAATATTTATAATGCCTAATAATGATGCTGTGACCACCTAGCATCCAAATTGAATTTAAGCCGTTCTATACAGCAATAGGGGGTCACTTACATGTGAAATGTCACTTTACCCAGGCGTACAAAACTTATTTTTATAAGGGTATACATTATACATTTCTGATGCCACATATCTGGGATATGTAGAGGACATTCTGGGGATGACTATTATGCAAAAACATTGTAGGATATTCATTTTTAAGTGCCCCAAACATCAAAGTCGAAATTGAGTAAAATTCACTATTTAAATGAGGTTATTCCAATCAGAGCAGCTTTTAAACTGCCTTAGGCTCCAGTAAATGCACATATGTAAGTATAGAATGAATAGCTGACATCTATACTGCTAGACAAGCACTCAGCACACTGCTTACAAATATAAATATGTACAAAAAACTGGCAGAAGTTATTAAGCTTACCTCTGAATTGCTGGTAGACAGGAATGGAGTGGGTTGCTGTTGCGCTCTCAGTCTCCAGGGTCAGTTTGAATTGGTAAAACTGCATGAAAACCTTGCACACAAGATGGAACAGCTGCGAATAGGTTAAAGGTCGAAGTTCTACATTTAGAAGCCTAGCAGGGCTCAGAGCAAGGTTTGCTTTGACATTTCGACATTTGAAAGACGAAATGGCAGGGCAGGGACAGAAAGAGGTTTAGCTTACTTTTTTTTGGCAAAAGCAAGTTTTTGTTCACTCATATGAACAGATTGAATACTAATGGTATATGTGAGCTCTTATTAAGACAATGGCTCTGCCATATGTATAGCACTAATGCTTTTAGGGCTGAATTAAGAAAGCAATGGGATTTAGTTTGAATTCATGTGCCCTTGTGTTACACTTGTACATTTGCTAAAGGAATATGTTCTTTAGCTAGCTCAATGTGCTATTTAGCTCCTCAGAGTTTGTTTATGCCCAGTTGCTGCAAATTGGGGTTGATAGTGTTGACAGAATGAAACCTGTTACAGGTTTCCTACTGTCAAAAATGGGGGAAAGAGGCTAGCTCCTCTACAAATTAAGGGTAGGCACATTTATGTTTTCTCTCTCTTTTTCTCAATTTCTTTTGAGCCTGTCTAAACTGTCTGTGAAATAGCCATGAGACATTTAATTGGCTATTCAGTAATACTGTTTTAAACATTATTAGCATTAATAAAATGAATAAATAAATTTGCTATGTTACTGCCCATCCTGTCTGATGAAATTATGAAAGGATGAGTAGTCTAGATTGCTGTTTCCTTATTTGATCTTTAAGGGGAACTAGCTGTGGGTAGTTTTTGTTCTAAAATTCTCAGGTGATAACACCACTATTGTTTGTTATTCTCATGCTACATACAGTTTTGCAAGGGCATTGCTAGTTTTTAGGTCTCGGCTGCGAAGGCTGCGCTTGCGCAGTCTCGCTCTGAGATTTAATGACTTGGGAGAAGAGGGGCTTGAACCCGCCCCTCTTCTCCCCTGTTCTCCATTGGCTGGCCTCGTAAATGCTGGCCAGCCATTGGAGAAGAGGTCCCGTCACTCCAATCATGCCCCGTCCTTTTCGGATCGGGGGGCGTGTTTTTTGCGAAAAGTCTCAGGGAGGAGACAACAGCAAAACACGCCCCCGAATCCGAAAAGGACGCTGCCTTCGGAGAAAGGCGGTGGTGTGCCTTTTGCTCTGCCTTGTTTTAAGCGACATCACGTAAAGAATCATTAAAAGAGCGGCAAACATATACACTTGTCATAAAATATTAGGTTAGTGTGTGCGAAATCCCTGACACCGGCATTACCGCAGGTCAAACACTGTTACTGATTTCAGTCAGCTCTTTCAAGATCGAGACTGCTTCTTGGCCACCTTGGATTGTTTGACAAACATTTACACATAAATAGGCGTGAAAGCTAAGACGTGCGTGGTTCTGTTGGTTGTTTAATTTTCACCCCTCAAGAGCGACTAAAAATAAACCTGCTTTTTAACAAAACAAAAAAATCTGTGGGGTTCATTGTCTCTGTTGTTTCAAGCGCTCAACGCATGGAACTCTGGGACCTGTGGTTTACGATTGTCGATTGTGTGATTGGCAAGGCCCTCTCTTCGTACAGGGTTCAAACTGCAGTTCCCATGGACACTTGCGGTTGTTTCGGGCAGACGCTCGCGGCGGCTTTAATGCGTGATCCCGTGCCTGCTGAAAGGCGAACGATAACTTGGATGGCCGGGCAGTTCGCTTCGATAGAGCCGGCGAATTTCTGGCAGCTTGCGCAGGAGGCGACCTAGAAGAAGCCGAGGCCATGCTACAGGGCAAAGGCGGGAGCGACCTACTCAACAGCACCAACGTCGATGGCATCAGCGCACTTCATCAGGTGAGGGGCGTCATGGGTTGTATGATGTCACAGTGACGTCAGTTACTGGACGTGGTATTATTGTAGTGACGTGTTTTTGAATTGACATTCTGGCCGCAGACGTTTAATTTGCAGGCGGCCCCCATCCCGTTTTGATTTGTAGGAGCCCCTCTCCCCCACTACAGCCCATTTTCTCAGACGTCCTCCCATTTGGCGTGCTTGTTTTCCCAGGCAGGCCCCCCTGGTGGTCCCTGCTCTGGGGGGTTGGAAAGCAGCCCCTTGCGGGTCAGACCCGGTGCATAGTGTATGTGTGTGTTTTCCTCGGAAGGGGTGGGGTGGGGGCAGCGTGATCTCTGCGGAGATATGGGGGCACCTGGGCTGCTGGTGACTCTGCTCTCACTTTGGCCTTTCCTAACCCCCGCCCACTCCGCCGCGCTCTCCCTCCCGAGTGTCACTTTTGTTTGTGAAAGGCCCCTAAGTGCGCGCCCATTCACACACACGCCCCCGGACCTTGGTGTCTGGGACAGCCCTGGGCAGAGGATAGGCTTCATTGGGCTGTGGAGAGAGCGCTGCTGCTGAGCTGCAGGTCCGGGCACTCGGGGGCAGGGCACGAGGAGCAAGGGCAGAAACAGGGCAGAGGTAAAGGGCAGGCGGCGAGGACAGTGAGGGCAAACGGGGTGGAAAGTGATTAAAGGTAGCGGACAGGCGTCAGAGAGGGACAGAAACAGGAAGAGACAGAAGTGTAGGCCTTATTGTGGAATATATCGGTGAACTCGCGCTGATGGGATTATTGTTGGCAGGACTCCCCCCGTCAAAGGCTGGTGGCTGGATGTACTGCAGGCGGGCGGTGGACCTGGAGGTTGTAGACTGTCTACCATAAGCCCCAAAACGCTGGAGAATAGTGCACTGAAGATGCTGCCAGTGAACTGTGGGCCTGAAAGAAGGAATGCAAGTGTGGGTGAGTGTAGAACTTCGACCTTACCACTTCAGCTCTCTCGCACGTTTTCTTACTACATTTTAACAAGTGTCTTTTATGAGATTTTCCCCAAGTTTCACAGTAGATGACGGCATGGGTTCTTTTGCATCAGTGTCGCTTTGATTCCTTCCTGCACTCGGTGTAATTGACACTGATGTCCAGCACCCATACTCGTAAAAACCATAGTCTGTGAAAATGTGTCCTCCTTTCTTGGACCAGAAATAGCTTTCTCTTTGACTCTCTCTACCTTCCTTTCTAAATTACCTTCCTTTTCCCATTTCTGTTTCTCCTTTCCCCTTCCTTCCCCTTCTGGGTACTCCAGCCAGCCAACTGTGCTTCAGGGCCCTCCTCTCTTTGGGTAATGACGCTCTGGTGATTGTCCCAATCAGTGCCTTCAGGATGTCTTAAGGTCTAACAATGTCCATTCCCCGCCTTGCAGGGGGATGACGGAAGCATTAGCCGCTGCTCTCAACTCCCCACTTGCTTGCCCAGTCCGAGAGGAATGAGAGAACTCCTTCAGCTCTGCATCATTTCGACTCGTAAAAACAGCTAGCCAGCAGGTCATAGTAACAAGCATTTACAATGCAACGGTCTCGGCATTGTTAAAGTTAGAGCTATTGGCATTGCTCATGACAATGCCGTTTCTTTAAATGTTTTAAAAACAAAAAACATAAACAAAAATATTGTCATGAGCAATGCCAATAGCTCGAACTTTACCAATGCCGAGACCATTGCATTGTAAATGCTTGTTATTAGCTAGTCTGTGTAAATAAACAGACAGTCCTTACTAGAGCTGATGTTGCATAGTTTGAATTGTGAAAAATAGAATGCAGAGAAGATGCCCATGTGATCCTTAGCAAACATTTTTGAGGAAAATATTGTTTTATAGGAGTCTGTTTGTCACAAGATGTTCTACTGGAGAAAATTTACCCATTATGTTGAAGTTTTTAGTTCTTTATGTAATAGGAATCCCTGCTAAATTAGCAGTTTTAGATTTTCCTGTTGCTCCTATAACATGAGAGCATGGTCCTAAGCATACAATGTAGGTGCTTTTATTAAGAGAAATCATTTTAGAAGTGTCTGCAGTCCTGTACAAGTAATGCAAAGTCTATGAGTAAAAGTGTAGAACATTTCCTTTTTTCTTGAATGTCTTTAGATGATTAAGATAGGAATATACAGATGTAAGGATTTGGAGTATGTCTGTATTGTTTTTCTCTTTTCCTCATAATTTAGTAAATGAACACAGACTTCCTTGGCTGCTTGGGATTGGGTGACGTATTACTCTTGTCAGTTCACCAAAGAGTTCCTTTTATACTTGCCAATAGGTCGAGGCTGTTGTTTTTTTTACTCTCACATAGATGAAAGTGGTTCTTGGGTGCCTTGCTAATATATGGGGCGTCCCTAGACTAGGAAGTATTCTGAGACTAACCTCTCTGTTGATAGATTATTTCTGTGCCTTGTCTAAAGACCTTTTGTTCTGTCCACCAATAGATATTTGCTGCCTTACAACCATTGCCAGAGGGGCGCGGACATCAGATCCAGCTTGGAGAGTCAGCACCAGTCCAGCTTGAAGTCAAAGTGAAGGTAACCAGCACAGGCATTGCTGGCAACCAGGACCTCAGTGAAGGTAGAAGGCCGGAAGCACTGGGATGTGAAGTGTGTACCCCAGCCACTGTCTTGGGCGAAAGACGGGGTCACAAATCAGAAAGGAGAAATCGTGGATCAAGTTTTTGATGCCCAGCCGAGAGTCACAGACCGACCAGGAAGGCGAGAAAGTTTTTGCTTGAGGTGACCCCCTTTGAAACAAGGGTTGCTTCAGAGATCCTAGCATCAGGCCTCTGAATCCTGGTCCCAAAGTGGCTGTAAAGTCTTCACCTTTGTTGCTCAAGAGATACCTGGGCACACTGAATGCAATCTATGGCCCCAACGAAAGAGCAGTGTGCCAGCAGAGCAATACAGGAGTTAGGGAAGGACTTGAGTTCAGGGTACAGGTGCTGTGTCTCTGGTGCCTGTTAGATTAAAGTGAAGAAAACTGGTGCACTGCCTGAGACACTGGACAGGATCGCTAAGAGCATTTGCTCAGGTGGGTGATTGCCCTATCCTGAAAGAATAAACTTTTCCCTTGAAACTGGGCCGTGATTCCTGAGTTGCGAGTTGTGCAGGTCCACCGTGGGAACAACAAGAGCCTGCCTGTGAGGCTCAAACGGACACAGGGAGAAGACTCCCCTCTGGTTAGTTGTATAGCAGCTTTAATTTCCCAAGGACTTCTTTTTCTTTTTTGTTGAAAATGTACCCCATTGGTCGTCCCATTTTTGAGGAGGAGCATCCCTTTGCAGCTCTTCGTCCTAATTCTCATGGTCCTGTTTGTATTAGGAATAATGTTTATTCTACGAGAGAAAAGTTCCTCTGAGCAGTTGACAAATATTACTTTACCCTTTCCTTGATTGATACTCTAGTCTAGCGAAAATGTTTTTATTAGATATGTGCTGTTGGCTATTTTGAAGTTGAAATGGATGGTCACTGAAATGCATAGGAGCCTTGAAAATGTTTTTACTGGATGGTTCTAGGATTTGCTTAGGACTAGAAAGCTAATAGTTCTGTTTCTGATAATAGTAATTACTCTCTCCTGCTATCTGTATGACCCAATTCTCTGTTCCCTTTGTACTCCTGCTTATACCTTATACATACCCGCTTAACAATATTTAGAATGAGAAATGCCCACCAAGCAATGAATTAGGATATTGATAAATTTATGAAAAAAATTAATATACATATTTCCTACTGGATTATGGGAAATGTCTTTAGCTCATGCTAAAAGGACCATCTGTTGAAGATTGCATTAATCTCTTAGCATGAGCTGAAAGCCATTTTGTACTTGACAGCCATTTTAGTTAGCTATGTGCTGGACATTTGCTGTTTCCCTCTCCCAGAGTCTTGCACATGCTCAGATGGGCCTAGCTAGTAGAATGCACCTGTTCCTAATATAGAACTGTCAGGCTGTTCTAACTGATGTCAGCAACTTATTACTCCTCCTACTTGTTGACTGTGCAGTTTCTGTATGACCATCTATGTTCATAACTCTTCTCATGTGTACTTGTACCGCCTTTTTTCAGCCCCTGTGTGGGTATATAATGCCCCTGTTCTCTGTACTCCTTAGAAAATGTCTCATACAGTGATTTGAGAATACTGTGTGACGCATTTTTTCCCTCTTCAGAGGTTAAATAAAAAGAAGTCTTTTATATTACAGCTTCTGTGCCAATCTCTTCTTTGTTGATTTAAAAGGACCAGGTGTATCAGTGAAGCCCCTGAGGAGGTTTTGATTTCTACACTCCCGCCAGAAGCCGGACGCCGGACGCCGGAGTCTTTGCATCACCAGAGGTGGATTTCCAGACTTCCCCGAGGCTACCCTGAGTTCACAGCAAAGCTGAGGCCCGTGACTATCGTGGGTGACGTGGAACCGTGACCCCTGGACACCGTGATCTTTTGCCGATCCATCATCTTCCTGGTCTTTCTTGAAGTTGTGCTTTGGGCTCCACGTAGCCCCAGCCTAGAGCACTAGAGCACCTCCTGCGCCGAAGATCTCTGGCCTCCACTCCGCGAGTGACCCGTGAGCCAGTTTCAAGTGCGACCGCTCTAGACTCCTTCGCGATCGCTAGCCCATTGGCTAGTGGGTCCCCACAAAGGCAACTCCTCTTCTAATTAGGCTTTCTTGGTTGCTCCAGGCATGCTCCAACTTACCCTCGCTGGGTGAGTCCCCCAGACCTTCCTGGTCTGCACCGACGACCTTTTTCTATTTCCATGTGACTTGCCGTTGCCAAGGCTTGTTGGGTCCATCCTGGTCGCCCACACCGCGACACTCAACAGACTTTGTGGGACAGCTTGAATCCAGCTCCAGGTCATCGTCGACGCCTCCTGGACCTCGTGGCTGAAGAGTCAAGACAACCGTCAACTCACCTGAAGCACCGGACATCTGTGGGCATTGGACTATCGTGCCCCTGGTCACCGGTAAGTGACCCAGACGCTGTCCCCTCTGCTTTCAGGTTCTTTCCATCCTCGATCCAGGCTTGGATCTCCTCGGACACTTCTCCTCTTCACGGCAGTAGCACTTCTTTGCCAGCTTCCATTGAAAACAATGACGCGACCCAACGCCAAAAGACACCTATGCTCCAGGCTTCCCTGGGTGAGGTAACTCGAGTACTCCGGTGCTCCCGTGGGTGTTGGCCCTAGACACCTCTAAGTCCAAAAGGGTTCACCTGTAGTCATCCTCTAAGTGTCCTTAAACTCTTAATTTCCAACCACGACTTTCCCCATAGAAGTTAACGGCGATTCGTGGCTGTGTTCACACACTGCATGCGTCCCCCGTGAGTCCCCTGTGCCACTACCTTGGGTGGTTCCTTGTGGTCCAAGCACTTCTGCAGGCTGTAGGCCTTGTGTCTAGTTCAGTCGTGATTCTTATACCACTTTATTGGTATATGGTTTGGTACGCCCCTAGGGCCCAAACGCGTATTTGTGCTTTTACTGTTGAATACTGACATGTAACTTAAGTACTTCGAACTCCAGCCTCATAAAGAGACTAGAGGGGTGTGTTTTATCTTAAATACATATATTTTAAATATATACCTGGTGTGGTTGTCCTTTCACTTGGTCATTCAGGAGATTATAGACTGGTAAAACAAACTGCTTTACATTCCTTCAAGACTTAGCCTGAAGGCTGCTCTCCATACCACTTTTTTGGTATATGGTTTGGTACGCCCCTAGGGCCCAAAAGTGTATTTGTGCTATTACTGATAATTGCTGACTTGGAAACAAAGTACTTCGAATTCCAGTCTCATAAAGAGACTAGAGGGGTGTGTTTTAACCTAAATACATATATTTTGAATATATACCTGGTGTGGTTGTCCTTTCATTTGGTCATTCAAGAGATTGTAGACTGGTAAAACAGGCTGCTTTACATTCCTTCAAGACTTAGCCTGAAGGCTCCTCTCCGTAGCTACCACTAGGATAGCTTTCAAAAAAGGTTGTCTTTAACCATTCGCCATAAGGGGTTGTTTGGACTGGTAGAAGGTGCCCACTTTAATTAGTGGGCAGCATATACCAGGCCAACTTCTCACATAGTATCATTGCATATGCTGTTGGGTCATGAATAGATAAAGTGAGCGGAGGGTTTCAAATGCAGCTATATTGCATTATCAGAGCATGACCTCTTAGTAACGTGATGCACTCCAACTACAAACTGTAACAGTATTGCACCTATTAAATTCTAATCTGTACGGTAAAAGTCTAAAAATTAAGGGTTTATGTGTAGCACAGGGCAAGAGATCATATACTGGTTCACTGGACACAAAATGATCTCATAATTTGAAGTAGGCACCATGTTGGCAGTGATGAGTAGGGTTAAGAAAGCAATGGCTCAAAATTCATTATACTGCAAAAAAGGAATAGTAAATTAACATTACCAAATATGAGAATCCAAAGTGGAGAAGTATGAGGTCATATGCTAAAAAAGAAGGTGACATTAAGGTTCTTACTACTGTAATAGTTTCCAGCAGAGTAATCTGCAGCAGTGTGTCTCGCGTCGTGAGCGTCCAACTTGGGTGCCATTTGTAATTATTTACAAAGCAAAATAGAACCAGCATTTGCAAAGCCAAAAGACCCGACATTGGCTGCCAATCTTTTCTCAATTCTTGTTTTATTTGTCATGTTTTTTGCAAAATGTAATTGTTTAGGATGTTGCTGGGCCCTCATTAAATCTGGTAAAAAGGCTAATGGGAGAAAAAAAATTCTGGTCTCAAAAAAGTACACATTACCATGATACACCTGGCATTGAAGGCAACTACTTTGTGTGTGGAAGTGCTCCTTGTGAAAGGGCAGCATGCTGTAATTCATAGTGAAGTCAGTCAATGGCTGAAGTGGGTTAACATGACCCTTTGATTCATGCCAGAGTGGGTGGAAGAAAATTGTGCATGACATAATTACAGACTAATGGATGAATTCTGACTTGGGTAACATAGACCTAAAAAAAAAGCCATTGGTCTTGCCTTTAAGAAAGAAGGCAAGAAAGTAAAGGAAGGAAGGAAAAATGGAAGGAAGGCAAACAGAAATGAACGAAGACAGGCAGAAAAGGAAGAAGACGAGCAAAAAAGGAAGTGAGGATGACAAAAAAAGAAAGGAAGGCAGGGAAGGAGGCAAAATGGACAGAAGTCAAAAAGGGGGAAAGAAGGAAAAAAGGAAAAATATTGAAGAATTAAAGAAAAATAAAAGAAAGGTCAAGAAAGAAATAAAGAAGGCAAAACAGAAAGAACAAGGAAAGAAGGCAAAAAGAAAGAAGAAAAAGAAAAGAAGTAAAAACAGACTGCAAATCGAAATAAGGAAAAAATAGCAATGAAGGGAAACAGGTAAGAAAGAAGGAAAAAATAAATGAAGAAGGAGAGAATGAAAGAAAGAATACAAAGAAAAAACAAAAAAAAGAAGTCAAAATGGAAAGAAGTCAAAATAGAGAACGAAGGAAAGAAGACAAAAAGAAAAAAGAAGGGAAAAAAGAAAGAAAGAATGAATGAAAGGAAAAAAGACAAGAAAGAAATACCAGAAAAGGAAAGTAAGAAGGAAAGAAAGCAAGAATGAAAGAAAAAAGAAATCAGTAAAGAAGATAATAAATAAAGATGCTACAAAGGGAAAGAGGAAGAAATAAAAAGAAATGAGGGCAAAAAAGAAAGGAAAGAAGGAAGGAAGGAAAGAAGGAAAGAGGGGAAAAAGAAAGGGAAAAAGAAAGAGGAGCTAAATATAAAAAGGAAAGTAGGCAATAAAGAAAGAAGAAATGAAAGAAGGGAAAAGAGAAAGAAAGAAGGGAAAAAGAGAATAAAAACAAGAATTAAAGAAGGAAAGACAGAAAGAAGAAGAAGGAATGAAGGAAAGAAAAAGGAAGGAATGAAAGGAAAAAGGAAATAAAAAAGAAAAAGGAAAGTTGGCAAAAAAGAAAGAAAAAGAATGAAAGAATGTAAAAAGTAAGAAAGGAAATGGGAGAAAGAAGTATCGAAAGAAGGATAGGCAAAAAAGAAAGAAGGAAAAAAGGAAAAAGAGAAGGAAGAAAAATAAAAGGGAAGAAAGAAAGATGGAAAGAAAGAAGGTTCACGGTATAAATTGGTGCATACCAACACCCAAATTACATCCCTCCTCTGTTTATATAAAACTATTCAAAGTGTTCTGCAAATTAAACCATTGGTGAAACAGTCGAGGAACACAATATAGTGAGCTGTAAAACAGCAGCAGTCCTCTTCAAAAGGAATATACAAGGCCATTGGAAGGAAAATGGAATTGATAAAGCTGGAATGTGCCCTGTGCACACTTGAAATGTGCCTACTATAACAACAGGAAACATTGGCATTAAAGAGAACTCCTTGTGTGCGATTGTGCACCTTGTGAAAGAGAAAAATGCAGTCACTCAAAGTGACATTGACCAGAGGTTTACGCAGGCTGACCCACTGCTCATGCTGTATGCTGTAGTGGGTGGAAGCAGAATGTGAATGACACAACAATAGACCAACGGGTGGAGAGAGGTGGCTGAAAGTCCCTTTAAATAAGTATATTGTGCATACTATTATAGTAAAATCGAAAGGTCTTGGCTAATGCCATACCTAAAAAGGACAAAATAGGCTGTAGCGTGAGGGGACTGATTGAATTTTTCAGACACTCACTCCCAGTCCCAGATCTGGGTTTAATCCATCATTATTTTTCTTCTCACTAAGCCACCCCAGTTTGAACCCAGCATATGCAAATCAGTCTTGACCCTGTGCCTCATGGGAACATTCCAGTCCGAACTACCAGGCCAGCTCCTCCCTGGATTGGAAACAAGCATTCTGGGACCGGTTTTGGGGTTTCACCCCATATCAGCCAGGCTCACTTGATTCCAGTGGCACAGTGAGCAAAGTGCCCTCACAGACCCAGATTTTCTTGAACATAGTCTGTCCCTTTTACTTGTGCTTCTTTTGTCCATCTCAGAGCCAGAATCCTGGAACTGGGCCTTCTCCTCCTATCTGTGCTTCTTCATTGCCTGCCCCTCTCTCCTGTGCTTCTTCCTTGCCTGCCCCTCTCTCCTGTGCTTCTTCATTGCCTGCCCCTCTCTCCTGTGCTTCTTCATGGCCTGCCCCTCCCTCCTGTGCTTCTTCATGGCCTGCCCCTCCCTCTTGTGCTTCTTCATTGCCTGCCCCTCCCCTCTTGTGCTTCTTCATGGCCTGCCCCTCCCTCTTGTGCTTCTTTGTGGCCTGCCCCTCCCTCTTGTGCTTCTTCATGTCCTGCCCCTCCCTCTTGTGCTTCTTCATGTCCTGCCCCTCCCTCTTGTGCTTCTTCATGACCTGCCCCTCCCTCTTGTGCTTCTTCGGGGCCTGCCCCTCCCTCTTGTGCTTCTTCATGGCCTGCCCCTCCCTCTTGTGCTTCTTCATGGCCTGCCCCTCTCTCTTGTGCTTCTTCTTTGCCTTCCCTTCTCTCTTGTGCTTCTTCGTGGCCTGCCCCTCCCTCTTGTGCTTCTTCGTGGCCTGCCCCTCTCTCTTGTGCTTCTTCATTGCCTGCCCCTCTCTCTTGTGCTTCTTCATTGCCTGCCCCTCCCCTCTTGTGCTTCTTCATGGCCTGCCCCTCCCTCTTGTGCTTCTTTGTGGCCTGCCCCTCCCTCTTGTGCTTCTTCTTTGCCTCCCCTTCTCTCTTGTGCTTCTTCATGTCCTGCCCCTCCCCTCTTGTGCTTCTTCATTGCCTGACCCTCTCTCTTGTGCTTCTTCATGGCCTGCCCCTCCTTCTTGTGCTTCTTCATGGCCTGCCCCTCCCTCTTGTGCTTCTTCATTGCATGCCCCAGCCTCTTGTGCTTCTTCATGTCCTGCCCCTCCCTCTTGTGCTTCTTCATGACCTGCCCCTCCCTCTTGTGCTTCTTCGGGGCCTGCCCCACCCTCTTGTGCTTCTTCATGGCCTGCCCCTCCCTCTTGTGCTTCTTCATGGCCTGCCCCTCCCTCTTGTGCTTCTTCATGGCCTGCCCCTCCCTCTTGTGCTTCTTCATGGCCTGCCCCTCCCTCTTGAGCTTCTTCATGGCCTGCCCCTCCCTCTTGTGCTTCTTCATGGCCTGCCCCTCCCTCTTGAGCTTCTTCATGGCCTGCCCCTCCCTCTTGAGCTTCTTCATGGCCTGCCCCTCCCTCTTGTGCTACTTTATGGCCTGCCCCTCCCTCTTGTGCTACTTTATGGCCCTCCCTGGAATGGGCTCTGCCTCTGCCGTCTGTGCTTCTCCGTGGCCCTCCCAGACCCAGATTCTGACCTGGAATAGTTTCTCCCCCTCTCACCTGTCTTTTTATTTGGCCTTCTCAGATGCAGACTCCTGAAATGGAGCCTCACCTTCCCACTAGGCCTGGGCGGTGAACACTGCTCCGTTCACTGAGTTTGCTGAGTTTTTTATGCACTCCGTGCTCCACAGAACTCGCATAGTGCAGAAAACTCTGTTCTGCATAGCACAGGGGATGTTTTCCTCGCTCGCTTTCTACTTGAGCGGCAGGAAGATCAGCATGAACAGCAGTTTGAGCTGCACTCAGCCACTTGCGGAACCCCGCAGAGTTTTTTTGTCACTTAGCGGAGTTCCATACGGCGGAACTTCGTGAACTCCGCCCATTTCTCAGAATCTTGTTAAGGGGGCCTGCGAACCCCCGGGCTTTTCCATGGCCTACCCAGACCCAGAATCCTGGAACACAGCCTGACCGTCCACCTCTCAGAGTCCTGGACCTGCACCTCCCACCCCTGATTCTTCATGACCCTCTGAGAGCCAGAACCCTGGAAGGGGGCCTGTACCCCACCCCCAGTGGAGTAGGGAACCCCCCACTTGAGCAGCTTAAGTGGAGGCTGCCATTAAGCCTGATACCCTGTGAACTGGGTCCACATGAACATGAATTTGTTGTTTTGGGGCCTGTTGTGTCTGCAGGTCCACAGACAAAATGAGAACAGTGCTAGGAAGTACCATGAGAGGTCTGTGAGCATGCAGTGGCATGCATAGGGAAGGAAATACCATGAGAGGTCTGTGAGCATGCAGTGGCATGCATAGGGAAGGAAACACAAAAAGAAAAACATTAAGGTGGGGGGAAAGCAAAGAGAGGAATACATAGAAAAACAACAAGCATAAGAGATACAGATATGAAAAATGTAAGGATGCGAGAAAAAAGACAGGAAGGAAGGAAACGTGAAAGGAATGAAGGAAGAAATGTGAAAGGAAGGAGGAAAGGGTGAAGGAATGACTGGATGGGTGTGGGAAAGGATTGATAGTTTGAAGGGTCAAAGGTCGGATGGGAGAGTGAAGGGATTGACTGGTGAAAGCGTGAATGGTTGTAAGGATGGAAGAACGGACAGATAGAGAGGAGTGCATGGATGGTTGGTTAAAATGGATGGATGCATGAGCATATTAACGAGTTGATAGGTGAATGATGGATGGATGAATGGATGTAGTAATAGGTGGGAAGATAGAAAGTGGAAGGGATGGACAGATGGATGAGTAGATGAAGGGTAAATGGACGGACAGATAGAAAGGAGGGGCACCTTTGCTCGCTTTGCACGTTTGGTTAGAGGTGTATTTCAAGAGGGGGGTCTTTTAATGCTCTTTCTACTCCCTTACTCCCACTCCTGCTTCTTCATGAGCCTCTGAGACCCAGACTCCCGGGCCGGGCCTGCCCCTCGCTCTCGCCTCTAGAATCTGACCGGGGCCGGGCCTGCCCCTCTCACCCCTAGAATCTGACCCCGGTCAGGCCTGTCCCTCTCACCCGTAGAATCTGACCCAGGCCGGGCCTGCCCCTCTCACCTCTAGAATCTGACCACGGCCTGGCCTGCCCCTCTCACCTCTAGAATCTGACCACGGCCGGGCCTGCCCCTCGCTCTCGCCCCTAGAATCTGACCCCGGCTGGGCCTGCCCCTCTCACCCCTAGAATAAGACCCAGCCGGGCCTGCCCCTCTCACCTCTAGAATCTGACCCCGGCCGGGCCTGCCCCTTGTAGTGTCTCATGGTCTAGTGTTTGTGAGACTGGTACACTGCATCCGCGGGCCAGGCGTGGCCTGCGGGGTCCAAATAAAAGGAGCCGCCCGCTCAGGGGCGTGGTCTCCAAACAAACTACACGGTGTGGGCTACTTGTGTATTCGCCGGCTCTGCGCTAAGCGGCCTAGCTTATGCCCCACAGACTGAAAGTCAGGCACTTTACACTGGCAACGAGGCGGGATCTCTGAAGACCCGCGCCCCAGCTACTGAACGCCCGCCACGCACCGGAGGAAGAAACGAGAAAAAAAAACGTAAGCGGATCGGAGCGCCGACAGTCAGCGCGCGCACGTGTTCCAGGCCTCACAGAAGGCACCCGGCCTAGCAGCATTGCCGGAAAGAGGGAAGGAAGGCGGTGAGTGCATCCTCACACGTGTCCCCATAAAGACAGCAGGCCTGTTACCAGAGAGAGCCCCAAACAAGCCCAAGGCACACCAGCAGTAAACTGAGCCCCAAGGGAGACTAATGAGACAGCCAGCCTATTACCATAAGGAGCCACAAACAAGCACGAGGCACACCAACAGTAAACTGAGCCCCAAGGGAGGTTGCTGAAGGCAGAAGGAAAAAGGAAAAAGATAGAGTCACATGGTACAAGGTGTCGCTACGCACTCTGAGCCACCACAACCGATATCGCAGGCAAGCACAGGAGGGGTAAACTACCTGCCCCACGAAAACAATGGGAGACAACGACCAGGGGGCAGCACCAGGCCCAGGGGCCGCACCAGGCCAAGCAGCAGTGCCAGCCCACGCTCCGTTCCAACACGCGGCATCTGGAGTTTTGCCCCCGTTCAGTGAGTTGGAGGACCCGGCAACAGCCTCTCCCTGATGGAAGATCTGGATAGAACGACTCAACAACTACTTTATAACAACCAGGGAGACGGACGACGCGGTGAAGAGATCCTTACTCTTGCATTACGCGGGGGACGAAATCTTCAAGCTATTCAAGCACTTGCCCATCACAGGAGCAGCCGCTGATTACAATGCGGCGGTGGCCGCCCTCGACACCCATTTTGATCCCCAATTGAACCCAGACTTCGAACGGTTTAAGTTGCGCCAAGCTCGACAGAGAGAAGGGGAATCGATGGACGTGTTTTATGCCAGGCTCCGTGAACTCGCCAGCACATGCACAGAAGATGACCAGCCCAAAGAAATACGCGCGCAACTGATCCAAGGGTGCCGAGATAAGACGTTGAGAGGACTCATCCTGCGCCAACCGAAGAGCGCGCTCGAAGATATGCTAGTACTAGCAAGGTCACACGACCTATCGGCAGCTAGAGCGAATGAGATGGACCAGGCACTTATCAAACCCCAAGGCCGATCCGAACCCATCAAAACAGAACGGGCAGACGCTCTCCGAGTCAAGCCAAGAGGAGACTCATTCAGAAGCCCGAAGCCGGAAGGGACAAAGCCAAGATGTGGGTACTGTGGAGATGAACCACACGCTGCAAAAGACTGCCCCGCGCAAGGAAAGACATGCACCAACTGTGGAATACCCAACCACTTTGCCTCCGTATGCCGTAGGCGCACGAGAGGCCGCGAATTCCGGAACCGAAGACCTCCGACAAAGGCCATAAGGCAGCTATCAGTGACGGAAGGAATGCCACCAGAGGACCTGAAAAGGAAGGGTAGGAGATACCAGGAGGCAAGTGAAGACTCGTCGGACGATGACGAGGGAGAAGCGTACCTAATCTCGTTTGCGCGGGAGCTTAAATTACGCCGCAGGCCTCAGCCAACGTGCGTGGTCCACGTGGCGGGAACGGAAGTAAAAGCAGTCATCGACACAGGTGCCACTGTCAATGTGATGGGCCTCCAACAATATCGACGCCTGAGGCCTTGCCCTCCAGTGAAGCCATCCAAAACCAAAATATACGCCTACGGAGCGGATACCCCCTCCCACTGAAAGGAAAGATCACAGTTCCCGTCAAAGTGGATGACCTGGAAGTCACAACAACAATACACGTCATTGATAGGGAAGCAGACACCCTACTAAGCAGTGACACCGCAGAAGACCTTGGCTTGATTTCCTTCGCAAGGAGGATCCAGACCCACCAAGTAGAGGAGTTGCTCAATCAGTTCCCTGAGCTATTCCAAGGACTAGGTCATATCAAAGGCGACTCAATCAAACTGCACATTGACAAAACAGTCATCCCTGTCGCCCTGCGACACAGAAGAGTCCCATTCCACCTGCGGCCGCTGGTGGAAAAAGAGCTAGAGACCCTGGAGAAACAAGGTGTAATTGAGAAAGTGTCGGGACTGACACCCTGGGTGTCCCCAATGGTCATCGCAGAAAAGCCGAAGCAGCCAGGGGCAATACGACTCTGCATCGACATGAGGCTGCCCAACAAAGCGATACGGAGGGAACGCCACATCACGCTAACAATGGATGATATAATCGCGGACGTAAACGGGTCAAAGTGGTTTTCGAAAATCGACTTCAACGCAGGATACCACCAGCTCCCATTATCCAAGGAAAGCCGCTACATCACCACGTTCAGAACCCACCTGGGGCTACGAAGATATAAAAGACTTAACTTCGGAATATCTTCAGCGGCGGAAGTGTTCCAAAACACGATACGAGAAATGTTGTCAGGTCTACCCGGGGTGTTAAACGTCAGCGACGATATCCTAATCCACTCCGCGACGGCCGCGGATCACTACAGACACCTCCGCAACACCCTAGAGAACACGGGGCGACCTTACACAAGGACAAATGCCAGTTCTTTCAGCCCTCCCTGGAATTCTTTGGATACGTGTTCAACCAGGAAGGTATCCAGGTAGACCCAAGGAAATCACAGTCTATCAAGGACGCACCCGCACCGACGACACCGACCGAGGTGCGCAGCTTTCTAGGTATGGCCACATACTACGGGAGATTCATCCCAAGGTTGGCCACTCGAGCAGAACCACTGCGAGCTCTCACAAGATCAGACGCAAAGTGGCAATGGGAGCAGAAAGAGGAGGAAGCATTCCAAGGAATCAAAGATGCTCTTCTAGGAGAAGCCACGCTAGTATATTTTGACCCAACGAAGAAAACGGAAGTCCTCGTGGACGCAAGCCCAGTAGGGCTCGGCGCAGTGCTGGCCCAGGAACATGAACCAGGTCGCTGGGTAGCGTTATCTTTCGCCAGCAAGTCCGTGACACCTACGGAAACCAGATACGCTCAAATTGAGCATGAAGCGTTAGCTATTAAGTGGGTCTGCAACCACTTCCATCTATACTTAAAAGGACAACCGTTCACGATGGTCACAGACCACCAACCACTAGTGCCACTCTTTAGAGGGACGGCGCCGCACCCACCTCCACGCATCGAGAGATGGGCAGTTCAACTACAACCGTATGAAATGGAGGTGGTATACCGACCAGGAGCAAAAAACCCTGCAGACTTTTTATCCAGACACCCCGCCTCGGTTGACACACAGGAGGACATGGAAGACGTCGAACAGTATGTGCACCTCATATCCACGGCGGCCTGACCCCTGAACATGACTCTGGAGGACATCAAAGAGGCGGCCACCACAGATGTGGTGTACAAGAAGACTCTGCAGGCAGTCCAGGAAGGATCGTGGACAAACTATCTGCGCCAAGCTAACTCTTGGAGTCAGGAAGAGAGAGAACACACAGCGAAAATTTGGCACATACGAAACGAGCTCAGCGCCACAAGCGAAGGAATCCTGCTCCGAGCACCCAGGCTGGTGATACCGCGAGCCCTGAGGCACAGAGCAACACAGCTGGCCCACGGAGGGCATTAAGGAATCACCAAAATGAAAGCCAGAATGAGGGAGAAAGTCTGGTTCCCGGAGCTGGAGAACATGGTGGAAGAATATGTCCGGCGATGCTCGTTGTGCCAGCTGACCAGCAGCCCAGAAAAACCCGCTCCGGTAATCACCGAAGACGCATGCACCGTCCTATGGTCAAGAGTAAGCATAGACTTTGGGAGTTTCCCCGGAGGGAAACACACGCTAGTACTCGTGGATGCGTTCTCGAAGTATCCCATGGTAGAGCCAGTGGCATCCACAGCGTTCGCCCAAATAGAACCCATCCTAGAGAAGGTGTTAGCCATGTTCGGGTTCCCGCACGAAATCCGCAGCGACAACGGACCACCATTTAAGGGAGCCGAGTTTGCCGCTTTTCTAGGACAAAGAGGAATACATCATCGGCGGATAACCCCTCAGTGGCCGCAAGCCAACGGCGATGTAGAACGCTTTATGCGCACACTGAACAAAGTGTTTCGCATTGCGGGCGTGGAGCAAGCAGACCCGGAAAAGCGACTCCACGAATTTCTGAGGGAATACCAAAGCTCACCGCACTGCACCACTCCGAGAAGCCCGTGGGCACTGATGCTTCATGACCCACGGAGAGATCTACTTCCCACCTGCCCAGGGTGGTCGCCACCCCCACTGGAGGCAGAGGACGTGCAAAACCGGTGAGCCCAACGAAATAAACGGGCAAGTCTCCGTCGCCGGGCCACACCGAGGACACTCCACCGGGGGACCACCGTCCTCCTGAAAGACCGCCGACCGGGAGGAAAATTTAGAACGAAATATGAACCAGGGCCCTGGACAGTCACCGCGAACCGCGGGACTATGGTAACCGCCCAAAAGGGAGGAGAGGAGATATCCCGAAACGTATCCTGGTTCAAGGAAGGGCCTCCGGAACACCACGAGGGGAACACCGAGGGACCAACAGAGGGCGCACCGGCACCGACACCACAGGCCACGGAGACCGTCACCGGATCTGTGGTCAGCCCGGCCCCGGAGAGCAGACCCCCCACCACTCCGCGACTGCGGGGCTCTCCGCAACGGTACAGTCTGAGGCTGAATCCGCGTCCCAGCCGACGGTTGAAGGACTTCGCATGCTGAAGAGGTCCCGACTCCCGAGGCAGCAGACGGAAGACACGCAAGTACCACCACTTTGTGGTTGAACTGTCTGAACTTTTGAGTTGTGATTGTGTTTTCATTTTTGACCAAGTTGTATAGGGATGTAGTGTCTCACGGTCTAGTGTTTGTGAGACCGGCGCACTGCATCCGTGGGCCTGGCGTGGCCTGCGGGGTCCAAATAAAAGGAGCCACCCGCTCTGGGGCGTGGTCTCCAAACGAACTACACGGTTTGGGCTACTTGTGTATTTGCCGGCTCCGCGCTAAGCGGCCTAGCTTATGCCCCACAGCCTGAAAGGCAGGCACTTTACACCCCTCACTCTCGCCCCTAGAACCTGACCCGGACCGGGCCTGCCCTCTCACCCCTAGAATCTGACCCCGGCCGGGCCTGCACCTCGCTCTCGCCCCTGTAATGTTGCAGTCATGACGGAATGGAGGCAACCAGCACAGTTATTTAGAGGGGTGTGAGCAGTGCTTCCCCCATTCCCACAGGGCTGATGGCAGGCTCCCGTGTCAGGTGACCTTTAAGGAATAAAGAGTCTTTCGCAGGTGTGACGTCAGTTGGCGCACACAAGCTGAGCACTTAGCATACAATACTGGCTCCGTGTCCTTATTTGATTAACGGCCTTAACATTGCCACCACGAGGGTCCGGCAGGGTCCCCCGCATCAGTGACACAACAACTGGCAACGAGGGCGGGCGCACCCCGCTCCCCAGCTCTGTGGTGGCCCCGCTCGGGTGTTCCAAGCCCCGCGGTGCTCGTGCCACAGATACGCGCGTCAGACCGCGCCCACCGGTGGTGCGGCCTAACCCGCGATTCCCCGACCGGAGGTGTCAGCTGTCGGTGTGTTGGCCCCACATCCTGTGGGAGGTGAGAGCCATCCGGTCTCTGTCCTGGCACCCCGCGGCTCCGCATTGGGCCTGCAGTCACGTGCTCCCACATCAGGCATCATTCCTTTCCTGCGCAGCCTCAGCATCACAGTGGCCGGTAGGTCCGAGCATGAGCTTCTTTCCTGGGACTGGTGGCAATTCTAGAGGTCCCTCTCTGGCTGGTGGGGCTGATCGGCTTGTGGGCAGCATTTGGCAACACGTCCAGGTTGTGCTCCTGCACACGGAGGATTCAGCATAAATAATGTCGACCATTCCACCAATTGAACCATTTGTAGTAGAGGGGCCCCCTTCAGCACAAGCATCCAAATGGAAGGAGTGGGTTGAACACCTGCTGATATTCTTTGAGGCCACGAAAGTCCACAACGACCAGAAGAGGGCTTTGCTTCTCCATCTGGGAGGGAAGGACATTCATAGGATCACCAAGACCCTTGAAGAGGCCACACTCAAAACGCACCACACCCTCATCAATGCCCTCACAGGGTATTTTGAGCCGATGGCAAACCAAGACTATGAGCGCTTCATTTTTCGCCAGGCGCTTCAATTACCCGAGGAGTCCCTGGACACCTACCATGCTCTACTGAAGAACTTTGCGAGCACCTGCGGTTTCCGCGACGAAACAGAGGAGATCAGAGGGCAAATAATTCAGGGCTGTGCGTCGGCGATGCTCAGAGAATGGATCCTTGAGGAGTCAGGGAAGTCACTGACAGACATACTGACACTGGGCGCACCAAGGAGTTGTCCAAAGCCAGAGCAGCTCACATGGAGGCGGCGTTGCAGACGCCCGTAAAGGTGCAACCGGTTAATGTGGTGGCGACTAAGCCAGTGGCTATGCACAGCGAGAGTGAACAAGTAAATACTCCACCCAGGAACACTTGCAATTGTGGTTATTGTGGCGGAGGACTTCATAGTGCGGCAGACTGCCCAGAGAAGGGCAAAAGATGCACCAGCTGTGGGAAATACAATCACTTTGAGAAGGTATGCCGTTCGAAGCGGTACAGGAAGCCAAGGCCACTGGTCAACCTCATCCCGGAAGGGAGTGGGTAGACAAGTGACATGGATGACGATGAGGGAGAGGAACGGATGGTACACATGGTACACATGATCCGAACGATAACGCAAAGATCACGACAGCTGCACCAGTGCAGCATCAAGGTAGACCAGCAGGACATCACTGCGGTGGTGGACACAGGGGCCACCATAAACATCATGTTGGTGGCCGTAGAGAGCACCATGAAGCCAGCTCCCTCATTAGGACCCACGACAATCACCGTATTCGCATATGGACAGGACTGGCCATTGAAGATGAAAGGAAAACTCAAGACAACTATCACCCATGAAACACGATCCATCACGTCCCTGGTATATGTGACGGAGGATGGACAGGGTATGCTACTGGGGTTCAGAGCAGCGGAAGATCTGGGCGTTGTGACTTATGCTTTTGGAATTCATCAGGAATCCGTCCAGCACTCCAGCACAACCTAGCGGAGTTTACAGCAGTGTTCGAAGGGATTGGAAAGTTCAAGGGAAAACAATTCCACCTCCACATAGACCCCACGGTACAACCAGTAGCCCTGTGCCATCTGAGAGTGGCCTTCCATCTGCTCCCACTGGTGGAGAAAGAGCTGACCAAGCTAGAAGAATCCGGCATAATTGAGAAGGTGACCGGACCGACTCTGTGGGTATCCCCTATTGTCGTCACCCGGAAGCCTAAACAACCGGGCGCCGTTAGGATGTGTGTGGACATGAGGTTACCTAATGTGGCCATTAAACCGGAACATCACATCAACCCCACAATTGATGACTTGATCAGAGAAATGGCTGGAGCGTGTTGGTTTTCGAAGCTTAACCTACGGTCGGGATACCATCAGCTGGTGCTGGATCAAGCATCCAGATATATAACGACATTCTCCAGTCATGTTGGCCTCCGAAGGTACACCCGGTTGAGTTTTGGAATATCCAGCTCGGCAGAGGTTTTTCAAAATGTCAATCATGAGCTCATGGACATCCTGGGAGTAATAAATGTCAGCGATGACATCATGATCCACGCCAAGACCATTGCTGTGCACAACACCCGGTTGACCCAAGTGCTACCACGGATCTCAGAAGTGGGCCTCATGCTACACCGGGAGAAATGTGAGTTTCAGTTCTTCGGCTATGTGTTTTCTGCAGCAGGGGTGAACCCGGATCCCGACAAAGTCCGAGATATCAAGAATGCACCAGCGCCCACTAATGCAACTGAAGTTCGGAGCTCTCTAGGCATGGTGAACTATTGTGGTCGGTTCATCAGGGTCCTCACACAACGGAACTCATGAAGAATGCTATCCCGTGGGCCTGGAATGAGGAACATGTAAAGGCATTCCAAGACATCAAAGCGGCCTTAGAAGGATGAGTGCCTGCAGAGAGTCAAGCGAGCCCTGGATCAAGGAAATTGGCACAGGGCGCGAGAGGAGTGGAAAATACTGACACCCGAGGCAAGACGCATCATGGAGAGCCTTTATCATGTCCGGGAGAAGCTAACTGAGGACCCTACTGGGTGCCTACTGCGAGGTCATCGTGTGGTCATCCCGTCATCCCTAACTGCACGTGTGGTCCAACTCGCCCATATTGGCCACCATGGTCAAAACAAAATCCCGGTTACGGACCAAGGTGTGGTTTCCGCTAATGGATGAACATGTGGAAGCAGTGGTCTGATCGTGTCAGTGATGCCAGGTGACAGGGGAGTCTACTCACCCTACTCACCCTGCGCCGATAATAATTGAGCCTAGGCCCCGGCGGCCCTGTATGCGTGTAAGTTTGGATTTTGGAAGTCTCCCGGACGGGAGGCACACCTTTGTGGCCATTGATGACTATTCAAAATACCCAGAGGTGGAGATACTCACGTCGCTGAGTGCCACTGAAGTCATTCCGAAGATAGAAAAGACGGTGGCGAAGCATGGCATCTTTCAAGAATTTTAAACAGACAACGGACCCCCATTCCAGGGTCAGGAAACAGCCACATATCTGATGTCCCTCAGTATCAAGCACTGAAAAGTCACCCCTTGTTAGCCGCAAGCCAACGGTGAGGTGGAAAGATTTATGCGAACTTTGAACAAGGTGATAAGAATAGCCCATGAACGACACCAGTCAGTGGAGCTCACCATTTTCACGTTTCTAAGAAGCTACAAACACCTCACTCCACTACAGGGGTTGCCCCTGGACATCTGTCTATGGGCCCGGTAGTTACCGACTCAATGCCACATCACCCAAGGTGGCGTCCGCAAGGTCCGAACGATGACCAGGTTGATGCTCACCGGCAGCGTGCCAATGCCCAAGTTAGTCGACGTTGGAGAGCTCAGCCAGCGCAATTGAAAGTAGCTGACACTGTGCTACTAAGGAATCGTCTGACAAGCAACAAGTTCCAGCTACCATACGAGAAGAGTCCCTGGGTAATCGTCCACCTGAAGGGCACTCGTGTCACGGCCAGGAGGGATGGTGAGACAGTGACCCGGAACATCTCAGACTTCAAGACTTTTTACCCCGTGCAGGAAGAGTCCAGGGATCTCAGCCTGACCCAGTCTGGAGCGGAAGGAAGGTTGGAATCTGGAAATGAAGAAGAACCTGGGCCCAGTGGCCTCCAAAGTCCTACTGCCAGTAATGGACTTGTACTGGATGAAGCCTCCACTGATGATAGGGGACTTGAACCAGCAAGAAGCACTCCTGAGCTGATAGGAGCTTCTCATGGTGACGTCACAGGAGGAGAACTGAGTGGGCGTGGCAGCTTTCAGTACCGCCTCCGGCAGAATCATGAGCCGACTCGAAAGTTGAAGAACTACTTCAGGTAAGACTGTTCTAGTTTATACCTGTGAGACCGGCCTCACGGCGTGGCCCTCTCCATCATCCAGCCAACCTGCAACCACCCTCAAGACACGACATCCCCGACTCCGGCCGCCCCAGCCACCCCCGATCCGCGGGCCGGCCAGAGGCCTGACCAACTCACCACCCTACCACGCATGTCCCACCAAGGAAGCGGGAGCCTCAACACAGACCCAGAGGCGCCAGCCCAGTCACACCTCGGGTCGCCTTCCCCGGGAGGACTCAATCGGCCACCAGGCCCCTGGGGAGCAGGCGCCTCCCCTACCGAGCGTCTGGGGTCCCTCCCAGGCCCACCTGAAAAGACCAAAGAAGTGAGCGGCAGGAAATCCCGCCGAACCCCCTCCGTCACCCCAGTCCCCCCTCTGCGAGCACTCCGGACTTCAAAGAACCAGCGGAGTATAACAAGGGGTGCCGGAGAAACAAGGACAGAGAAGACCTGGAACCATCTGAGCCTGCAGACGCTGTCGCGGCTCCTGAACGCTGAAGTCACCTGGGCCTGCTGAGTGACTCGCGGCCTCTTGCTATTGAACCATCTGAGCCCTGCGGACTAGGTCGCGGCTCCCGAACACTGAACCACCTAGGCCTGTTGAGTGACTCGCGGCCCCCAGCTATTGAACCATCTGAGCCCTGCTGACGGAATCGCGGCTCCTGAACTCCGACCACCTGTGCCTGCTGAGAGACTCGCGGCGCTCCCCTTGAGGACGACTCAGGAAGAGATCGCCCAGAGACACGACACCCTCCGGCTCGAGGATTGTGAGCTTCCGCAGGGTATTACGCAGAGACACTATCTTGAAAGACTGTCCCGCTACCCCCATTCCCCACGACTGACTTGTGGTACGTTGTGCCACTGCTGTACTATTCGCCTTTTGGGTCATAAAGATCCCTTGAAATCATCGATAAAAGAACTTATCGTCCTACAAAGAATACGTGTGGTGTCCCTCTGTTCACAGTGCAGTTCAGGGTGTGCGCGCCTGGTTCGGCTTATTTGGGAGAGGTGGGTCAGAGGGGTGGGCAGGACGTGTATCGAACCCCCTTCCGGCGAACGCCTTTCCAACAATACCCATGTGTTTATTCTGATAAATGTCAGTGCCTTGAATTGTGCATGTTTGTTTATTTTTGGGGAGGAATGTAATGTTGCAGCCATGACGAAACGGATGCAAACAGCACAGTAATTTAGAGGGGTGTGAGCAGTGCTGCCCCCATTCCCACAGGGCTGATGGTAGGCTCCTGTGTCAGGTGACCTTCAAGGAATAAAGAGGCTTCCGCGGGCGTGACATCAGTGGGCGCACCCACGCGGAGCAGTCATTTTACAATTCTGGTTCCGTGTTGTTATTTGATTAACGGGCCTTAACTTTGCCACCACGAGGTTCCGGCAGGGTCCCCACATCAGCGACACAAGAGCCCCTAGAATCTGACACGGACTGGGCCTGACCCTCTCATATGGACGGGCCTGCCCCTCTCACCCCTGGAATCTGACCCGGACCGGGCCTGCCTCTCTCACCTGGGCCGGGCCCGACCCTCTCACCCGGGCCGGGCCTGCCCCTCTCACCCTGCCACTCTCACGCGGGCCGGGCCTGCCCCTTTCACGCGGGCCGAGCCTGCCCCTCTCACATGGACCGGGCCTGCCTCTCTCACGCAGGCCGAGTCTGCCCCCCTCACATGGACCGGGCCTGCCCCTCTCATGCTGACCGGGCCTGCCCCTCTCACATGGACCGGGCCTGCTCCTCTCACGCAGGCCGAGCCTGCCCCTCTCACGAGGACCGGGCCTGCCACTCTCATATGGACCGGGCCTGCCCCTCTCACGCGGGCCGAGCCTGCCCCTCTCACGCAGGCCAAACCTGCCCCTCTCACGAGGACCGGGCCTGCCCCTCTCACATGGACCGGGTCTGCCCCTCTCACGCGTGCTGGGCCTCCCCCTCTCACGCGGGCCGAGCCCGCACCTCTCACGCATCGTAGCGCTGCTGACGCCGGCGCTATGCTAAGGAGCTGCGCCTCTAATGTGCGCATCTCCCGCCCGAGAGCGGCGCTAATTGCCGCCTGCTGCAGACAGCAGGTGGGGTCTTGTCACGTCTAATCAGAGAGGTGGGAGCACTTTGCAGCCCCTTCCATTGCGGTGCATCCCCGCACCCTCCCGCCCTCACCACACAATGCGCCCACCCTCCACTCCTGTCACTTTGATTATAGCAATGAGCGCGTGGAGTAAAGCGGCGCAGATTTCACAAACGACCCCCCCCCCTCCCCAACCCCTCCTCAGCCCTGCCCATGGACCCTCGAGAGGATTAGCAGAGCAGCCCCCTCGTTCCCTTTGTGGAGTCTGGGGGTGTCTTATACTTGGAGAATATGTGTAATGAACATTTTCATAATAGATACAGGCTGTGGACTACTGCTTCTATGGACTGGGCAACTGCAGGGCTACAGAAGGAGGCACTGACTGGCCCATGACCGACTGTGGGATAGCCTGTCCTCCCAAGTACAGCCTGTCCTCCCAGGGATAGCCTGTCCACCCAGGGATAGCCTGTCCACTCATGGATAGCCTGTCCTCCTGGGGATAGTCTGTCCTCCTGGGGATAGCCTGTCCACCCAGGGATAGCCTGTCCACTCATGGATAGCCTGTCCTCCTGGGGATAGCCTGTCCTCCTGGGGATAGCCTGTCCTCCCAGAGATAGCCTGTTCTCCAGGGGCTAGCCTGTCCTCCCAGGTACAGCTTGTCCTCCCAGGGATTGCCTGTCCGCCCAGGGATAGCCTGTCCACCCAAGGATAGCCTGACCTCCTGGGGATAGCCTGTCCACCCAGGGATAGCCTGTTCTCCAGGGGCTAGCCTGTCCTCCCAGGTACAGCCTGTCCTCCCAGGGTTTGCCTGTCCGCCCAGGGATAGCCTGTCCACCCAAGGATAGCCTGCCCTCCCAGGGATAGCCTGTCCACCCAGGGATCGTCTGTCCACTCATGGATAGCCTGTCCTCCTAGGGATAGCCTGTCCTCACAGGGGTAGCCTGTCTTCCAGGGGCTAGCCTGTCCTCCCAGGTACAGCCTGTCCTCCCAGGGATCGCCTGTCCGCCCAGGGATAGCTTGTCCACCCAAGGATAGCCTGACATCCTGGGGATAGCCTGTCCAGCCTGTCCTCCCAGGGATAGCCAGTCCTCCCAGGGATACCTGTCCTCACAGGTACCACATCTCCTGCACACACTGCACTGCTAACCAATCACCAGCACACACTGCAGTGCTAAACTAACCCCATCTCCAGCACACACTGCACTGCTAAACTAATCCCATCTCCTGCACACAGTGCACTGCTAAACTAATCCCATCTCCTGCACACAGTGCACTGCTAAACTAATCCCATCTCCTGCACACACTGCACTGCTTAACTAATCCCATCTCCAGGACGCACTGCACTGCTAAACTAACCCCATCGCCTGCACACACTGCACTACTAAACTAACCCCATCTCCTGTACACACTGCACTGCTAAACTAATCCCATCTCCTGCACACACTGCACTGCTAAACTAACCCCATCTCCTGCACACACTGCAATGCTAAACTAATCCCATCTCCTGTACACACTGCACTGCTAAACTAATCCCATCTCCTGCACACACTGCACTGCTAAACTAACCCCATCTCCTGCACACACTGCAATGCTAAACTAATGCCATCTCCAGCTCACACTGCACTGCTAAACTAATCCCATCTCCAGCTCACACTGCACTGCTAAACTAATCCCATCTCCTGCACACAGTGCACTGCTAAACTAATCCCATCTCCTGCACACACTGCACTGCTTAACTAATCCCATCTCCAGGACGCACTGCACTGCTAAACTAACCCCATCTCCTGCACACACTGCAATGCTAAACTAATGCCATCTCCAGCTCACACTGCACTGCTAAACTAATCCCATCTCCAGCTCACACTGCACTGCTAAACTAATCCCTTCTCCTGCACACACTGCACTGCTAACCACATCTCCTGCACACTCTGCACTGCTAATCACATGTCCAACACACACTGCACTCCTAACCACATCTCCTACACACATTGCACTGCTAATAACCCATAGACCGCACAAACTGCACTGCTAACCATACCTGCTGCACACACTGCAATTCTAACCACCTCTCCAGCATGCACTGCGCTGCTAAACTAACCCCATCCCGGTATTAACAAAGGTAACATTAGACCAAAAATCTAACTTAGTCCAATAGTCCAACTTTGCTACTTTTCGGCATTCCCAAAGGTGAGATGCTAGGTGTAAAGTAAGACTTTTCGTCTAAATTTACCTTTGTCATTCGGGTCTTCCACTCTCCCTGCTCCTCTACCAACAGCCCCCACAGCTCTGCTTTCAACGCCCACAGCCTGCACAGCGCTGTTTCCTACACCCACAAGCACCACAGCTCTGCTTCCTACACCCACAGCCACCACAGCTCTGCTTCCTACACCCACATCCAGCACAGCTCTGCTTCCTACACACACAGCCACCACAGCTCTGCTTCCTACATCCACATCCAGCACAGCTCTGCTTCCTACACACACAGCCACCACAGCTCTGCTTCCTACATCCACATCCTGCACAGCTCTGCTTCCTACACCCACAGCCACCACAGCTCTGCTTCCTACACCCACAGCCACCACAGCTCTGCTTCCTACATCCACATCCTGCACAGCTCTGCTTCCTACACACACAGACTGCACAGCTCTGCTTCCTACACACACAGACTGCACAGCTCTGCTTCCTACACCCACAGCCACCACAGGTCTGCTTCCTACACCCACAGCCACCACAGCTCTGCTTCCTACACACACAGACTGCACAGCTCTGCTTCCTACATCCACATCCTGCACAGCTCTGCTTCCTACACCCACAGCCGCACAGCTCTGCTTCCTACATCCACAGGCTGCACAGCTCTGCTTCCTACATCCACAGCCTTCACAGCGCTGCTTCCTACACCCACAGCCACCACAGCTCTGCTTCCTACACCCACATCCAGCACAGCTCTGCTTCCTACACACACAGCCACCACAGCTCTGCTTCCTACATCCACATCCAGCACAGCTCTGCTTCCTACACACACAGCCACCACAGCTCTGCTTCCTACATCCACATCCTGCACAGCTCTGCTTCCTACACCCACAGCCACCACAGCTCTGCTTCCTACACCCACAGCCACCACAGCTCTGCTTCCTACATCCACATCCTGCACAGCTCTGCTTCCTACACACACAGACTGCACAGCTCTGCTTCCTACACACACAGACTGCACAGCTCTGCTTCCTACACCCACAGCCACCACAGGTCTGCTTCCTACACCCACAGCCACCACAGCTCTGCTTCCTACACACACAGACTGCACAGCTCTGCTTCCTACATCCACAGACTGCAGAGCTCTGCTTCCTACACCCACAGCCACCACAGCTCTGCTTCCTACACCCACAGCCACCACAGCTCTGCTTCCTACATCCACATCCTGCCCAGCTCTGCTTCCTACACCCACAGACTGCACAGCTCTGCTTCCCACACACACAGACTGCACAGCTCTGCTTCCTACACCCACAGCCACTACAGGTCTGCTTCCTACACCCACAGCCACCACAGCTCTGCTTCCTACATCCACATCCTGCACAGCTCTGCTTCCTACACGCACAGACTGCACAGCTCTGCTTCCTACACACACAGACTGCACAGCTCTGCTTCCTACACACACAGACTGCACAGCTCTGCTTCCTACACCCACAGCCTCCACAGGTCTGCTTCCTACACCCACAGCCACCACAGCTCTGCTTCCTACACACACACACTGCACAGCTCTGCTTCCTACACACACAAACTGCACAGCTCTGCTTCCTACACCCACAGCCACCACAGGTCTGCTTCCTACACCCACAGCCACCACAGCTCTGCTTCCTACACACACAGACTGCACAGCTCTGCTTCCTACATCCACATCCTGCACAGCTCTGCTTCCTACACCCACAGCCGCACAGCTCTGCTTCCTAAACCCACAGCCACCACAGGTCTGCTTCCTACACCCACAGCCACCACAGCTCTGCTTCCTACACACACAGACTGCACAGCACTGCTTCCTACACACACAGACTGCACAGCTCTGCTTCCTACATCCACATCCTGCACAGCTCTGCTTCCTACACCCACAGCCGCACAGCTCTGCTTCCTACATCCAAAGGCTGCACAGCTCTGCTTCCTACATCCACAGCCTTCACAGCGCTGCTTCCTAAACCCACAGCCACCACAGGTCTGCTTCCTACACCCACAGCCACCACAGCTCTGCTTCCTACACACACAGACTGCACAGCACTGCTTCCTACATCCACATCCTGCACAGCTCTGCTTCCTACACCCACATCCTGCACAGCTCTGCTTCCTACACCCACAGCCTGCACAGCGCTGCTTCCTACACCCACAGCTCTGCTTCCTACACCCACAGCCTACACAGCTCTGCTTCCTACACCCACAGCCTGCACAGCACTGCTTCCTACACCCACAGCTCTGCTTCCTACACCCACAGCCTGCACAGCACTGCTTCCTACATGCACAGCCCCAATAGCGCTGCTTCTTTCCCCACAGCCTGCACAGCGCTGCTTTTTAGTGCTGCCTAGTCTTTATTTAGTTAGAGTTGTTTGCAACACCAGCCCACACAAGACACAACCATCCCACCACACCTTTAAACCGCCCCACTCGCAGTCACAAAACTGGCCTCACTCTGACCTGTCAGACTGGCCCCTCTGGCACTGCCAGGGTGCCCTACAGGTCAGTCCGACCGTGCCTCTGGCACTGCCAGGGTGCCTTAGAGGCCAGTCCAACCCTGCCTCTGGCACTGCCAGGGTGCCCTACAGGCCAGTCCCACCCTGCCTTTGGCACTGCCAGGGTGCCTTAGAGGCTAGTCCGACCCTGCCTCTGGCACTGCCAGGGTGCCCTACAGGCCAGTCCGACCCTGCCTCTGGCACTGCAAGGGTGCCTTAGAGGCCAGTCCAACCCTGCCTCTGGCACTGCCAGGGTGCCCTACAGGCCAGTCCGACCCTGCCTCTGGCACTGCCAGGGTGCCCTACAGGCCAGTCTGACCCTGCTGTCCCTTGGCCTGTATTCTGTGTGCATTGTAGAGAGACCCTTGGGTTTGAATCCTTCCTCCAGTGGGCGCCGGGGAAGGGCTTTCAGGGCAGGTTTGATGTGATCCAAGCAGGGGCCACTGACCAGGGTCTCCGGGGTCCGACTGAAGACCGGCTGCAGCTAGTGCTGCTGAGTGACAAGTGAGTGGTGACTGAGGGCACCCTGGATGAGGCCAGGCTGCCTCGGTCCTAGCATAAAGCTGGAAGTCCTAGGGGGTCGGATGGGACACATCTGGCGGTCTCAAGGGATCATTCCACCCTCTGTTCAGCTGCAGGCACTGGAGGGCCCGGGGGACAGAGGGAGGTAAAGTCCTCGTGTAGGCGCTCGTAGGGTCCAGAAGAGGGGTAACTGCACAGCGCAGCCCGACCCCATGAGTGTGGGTGTGGAGGGCTCTCCAAATATCCTACCCGGGCACAAGTGCTAAAAAGAAGTGGGGCACTAGCCATGTTAGCCAGTATGCAAGTGACATCATGGTGCGTGACACCAGGACACTACATCACAGTACCAGACATCACAGGAAGTGGAATTAACAGTGGGGCAATGAAACATGGGGGGGGGCTACAAGGTACATGGAGGGGCCCCTCTGGACCTAATCAGGAGCTCTCAGGTCAGGGTACTGTGCTGAGCGGCCCCTGGAGTTTGGAGGCCCCCATTGCACTGCAGGGGCTGTGGGGGGCCTATGTTATGCCACTGGGCATCACAACCCATACCTCACAGGAAGTGACATCACAAGAGGACCTCACAGGAAGTGACATCAAAAGAGGTGCCATAGATCTTAACACCTCACACATATTTTCAGCAGGTCTATCATTTGAGGGCATTGCCAGACTAAACAAAGGATATTTTGTGTCGGGTTGTGCCACAAATATGTACAACCTTGATACAAAATCTGGGCCTCAAATTATATATTATTTTTTTAACTCTGCCACGAAGAAATTGGCAACATGATGAAACGTAACAGTAAATCAATTCTGCTCAATTTGTTGCAAAGTTTGTATTGAATTTTTTTTTTATGGAGTTAAGTGACCTGTTGCATAGAATTCCATATGCCCAGTAAATCTCAGGGAATAATAATAAAAGGTAAGATAACTGGAGGTTTGAACAAAAGTTGGTCGCACACTGCTCGTCACACCAGCAAGTTGCCCCAAAGGACTGTGGTGAATGTAGTGGCGACGGCGGGTACGCCTATGCCACGATGTGTAAAAGGAAAACAGTATGTGTTGCATTTAGCCATCCCTGGACACGTGTTTCGAGGTAGTTGCCTCTCGTCAGCAGGGAGCAGGACAATGTAAAGGGGTGCCGAGTGGACTGCCAAAATGTAATTAAAACAGGTCAAATACCTCTCATGGCGCGCAGGTGCAGAACCAGGGCTCGTCAGCCCGATAGCTCACGGGAGCCGTAATAATTTGAACAAAAGTTGGTCGCACACTGCTCGTCACACCAGCAAGTTGCCCCAAAGGACTGTGGTGAATGTAGTGGCGACGGCGGGTACGCCTATGCCACGATGTGTAAAAGGAAAACAGTATGTGTTGCATATAGCCATCCCTGGACACGTGTTTCGAGGTAGTTGCCTCTCGTCAGCAGGGAGCAAGACAATGTAAAGGGGTGCCGAGTGGACTGCCAAAATGTAATTAAAACAGGTCAAATACCTCTCATGGCGCGCAGGTGCAGAACCAGGGCTCGTCAGCACTCTTCCTACTCCCTGCTGACGAGCGGCAACTACCGCGAAACACGTGTCCAGGGATGGCTAACGCTACTCTGACTTGCACGCACCACTGAGCATAGGCGTACCCGCCGACGCTGACTACAGGGACCACAATTCTTTGTGGTAACACGCTAGTGGGTGGAGCAGTGTGCGACCAACTTGGTGATACATATTTAGTGGCTCTCTGAGCCCCGGAGTCGACGGGCTCATGGTTACGCACCCGCGTTCGCTACGAGAGGTACAGACCTGATATGATTTTAGCAGCCTACACAAGCAACCCTGCACTCTTCCTACTCCCTGCTGACGAGCGGCAACTACCGCGAAACACGTGTCCAGGGATGGCTAACGCTACTCTGACTTGCACGCACCACTGAGCATAGGCGTACCCGCCGACGCTGACTACAGGGACCACAATTCTTCGGGGTAACACGCTAGTGGGTGGAGCAGTGTGCGACCAACTTGGTGATACATATTTAGTGGCTCTCTGAGCCCCGGAGTCGACGGGCTCATGGTTACGCACCTGCGTTCGCTACGAGAGGTACAGACCTGATATGATTTTAGCAGCCTACACAAGCAACCCTGCACTCTTCCTACTCCCTGCTGACGAGCGGCAACTACCGCGAAACACGTGTCCAGGGATGGCTAACGCTACTCTGACTTGCACGCACCACTGAGCATAGGCGTACCCGCCGACGCTGACTACAGGGACCACAATTCTTTGGGGTAACACGCTAGTGGGTGGAGCAGTGTGCGACCAACTTGGTGGAAGATAACTGGAGGTTAATGCACTTGCTGGACAGATTTGCGTTTTGTCTAGTCCCAGTTTTTAATCAAAGTAGCATAAAAGGTTAATATGTGTCCTGTATCCTCATGTAACTCGCAGATGACAGATTTGTATTTTATGTAGATGGGTAAGTGGGTCACTGCTTTTAACACAAAGATATTTTTGTTACTTGCAATTCATAAATTGTTATCCTTCTGTTAGTACAGAGAGCTATGAAGGGCTGTTAACTAGGGGTGGGTGAAGAATTCCACTCGGCCGGCAGAGTTTGCTGAGTTTTGCCCACTCCACGCTCCGTTGGCAAGCGCGAGTCAGAAAAATCATGCACTAGACTTCCTCCCGGTGAGATTTCTCAATGCGGGCGGTCGCGGCATGTCAAGACCGTTCGTGTTGAGACATCTCGCGTTGGGGAACCTGCCGCTTAAGTAGAATATCTACTTGGGCAGCAGAAAGATGCGGCACCCTCTGGAGCGATGCGTAGTGCCCTTCACAGTGATTTTACAGTATGTGTTAAAATCCCGGTGCTAAAAATCGGTGTGTGCAGCACGACTTACCACACTATTCCGCTCGCGGTACTCCGTACAGCGCAACAGAGTTTTTTTGGGTACTTTGCACAGTTCTGCTCTGCCTAGGCTTACTTGTAACTCCTACACCTTGTAACCGTCGCTGTCTTCTATGACACGTCCTGTTCAAAGTTTTACACTCATATGATTTATTGTCACTGTATAATGTGTACTTGTTATGTAAAGCTCTCCGACACCCTGAGTTGGAATGATTACCAATACACAAGAAATAAAGCAAAATGGTGCCATTGGAGGGCAATTGTGTCAGCGCCTCTGAGGTGGGTTACCCAAGGTTCAAGGTTGAAGTGAAGCCGACACAGGGGGCTATAGCTGAATCCACATGGTAGTCTGGTTAAGGAGAGCCCGTTTGAAGGGTCTAATATTGCCAACTAAGGGGGGTCCATGTGCGCTGTGGCCACTTGGTTTGGCGATATCTAACCAGCGAAGCGTGTTACAACTTATCGGGGCTGAGGACGCTAAGTCTGGAATTAATCAAAATAGACAAAGGCAAAGGTACTGCCTATCCAGTTACTTCGAAAAGCGCTGAGTAGAAGGTCTAATTTGAACAGCGGGGCCGGTATTTGCTGAATCAGGGCTTCAGTGATTGGGCCTGAAGGCGAAGGGCGGTGTGTCTATTCGGATTGAGTGAAGAGTGAGATACTCTTGAAGGGGACGCGGGACCAGTGAACTTGGAACTGTATGGTGCACACTGCCAGAGGAATCTGTTGTGTACAAGAAGGATTACTGTCATTCAAAGGGACTGCATGCCCTGTCTGAATAGTAGCTGGCCTGGGCCATCTATCCGCTACTGTGTGGCACCCTGGAGTGGGCCAATCCAGGTACTTGTGAAGCTTGTCCCCTGTTCTTCAAAATCTCAGGGACATCATAGTTCTCCTGTAAAGGACTCCTACCATCTACCTGACACCTAGAGAGCAGTGACATCACAAGTGCCCACATCGCTGGCTGGAATCCAACTGGTAGTGCAGCGTGGCTAGAAGACTCAGAAAAGTGCCTGGAGACTGAATTGCCTTGTGTGGAGTCTAGACGTCTTGTCTGCATCAAAAGCATGTGGCCCCCTCATCAAGGGGACCTCAGCATGCATAAGTGTCTTGTTGGTGGCGAGCGTATTTACCAATTGCGGGATCCAAAGTGGCCCGATTCATCAATCGCCCCACATCTGTCTCGAGCAACATGCTGACTACATGCTCATTGTGTGCGGTGTCAGTTAGTGGTCCTCGGAGGTAGAGGCGTAGCCATAGTAGTGCCTATTTTACCTCAATAGGCATTGCTGAACTTGTGCCTGTGTGTGATCCCGCATTGTCTGGTGTGACAAATATCAATGTGCATCAGATGTTGTGCCTCATTTCCAGGGAGGTACGAAATTGCAAATCTTCATTGTGTGTGGCCAGACCGGGCTGGTGCAACTCGTAATATCGCACACCAGACGGTGTGCCCGAATTGTCTAGTACCACCAGTATCACTGTGCACCGGACGCTGTACCTCCTTCTGAGGTAGGTGCTGGTTTTTTAAACCCTTTGTGTGTGACCAAGACAATGTGGTGTGAAGAGGTGTGGCGCCACGGCCAGGGTGACTGACTCTGGAATCTGGGGATCACGGTTCGATCCCTGGCGCCGGTGGCAGATTAACCCAGCACCATGTGACTCTGGGAAATAGCTTGCTTAATCTTCCTGACGGCCTCCAGCACCTGGAGACCCTTACGGGTGATTGTTCGTGCTTTACAAATGTGGATTATTAGTATTATTATTACTCATATCATGCATCAGACATTGTGCCTGGATTGCCTGGGTGCAACTCTGGTCAACGTGTACCTGGCGGTGAGCCTCTTCCTTCTGAGATGTCCCCCACCCTGCTTCACTTTTCCTTCCTCACTTATTCCTTTCCAGCCCTCATCACTGCAGACCAACTGCCCTGTCCTCACCCGGCCCTCTCTGAGGACATTGTGATGCCAGGTAGTATCAGATTATGGAAGTGACTAAAATGTTGTCTCCTATCTACGGAACGTCATCCTTTATGGAAGAGGATGTCTCACTGTTAGAAATGGGATTTTTGGCAGGCTAGGGCATGTGCCAAAGCCCGGCAGAAACCACCACTCTAGTCAGGATAAAGGAGTTACACTCCTAAAATGACCCCTGCTTTTCCCCTTGGTAGCTTGGCACGAGCAGTCAGGCTTATCTTAGAGGCAGTGTGTAAAGCATTTGCACATAACCAACAGTAACACAGTGTAAGCACTACAAAAGGACACCACACCAGTTTAGAAAAATAGCCAATATTTATTTATACTTAAGACAAGACCAAAAACGATAACAATCCATAATACAGTACTTCAAAATCTTTACTTATCAAAATACGCTTTAAAAATAGTTACTTGATGTAGATAGCTCCGTCTGGGGCTATCACGGCGTTGTGAGCAAACAAATCCAAACAGTTCTAGCTGGCCGCGGCGTCGCGGTCCAGCTACGGTGTCGGGAAGACCCGCAAACAGCATCTTTTAGAAATGCAGGGCGTCAGCGACCTCTTGTTGAGCTTCCGAGAGCACGGCGTCCGTAGGTTCTGGAGGTCGGTGCAGGAGTCATTGGGCCCTCGAAGTCACACGTGTTGCAGGTCGAACTCCTCTTTGTTGGAGTCAGGAGCACTGAATAACACAGCCACACACAGGTGTTAACCAAACTACCCTTCTCCCAACCATCCAGTGCCTCAGAAAAATACCCCACATCATTCTCAAGAGACTGGGGCGACAGTGTCTGACTGTGCTGTCTCTGAACTCATACTCTTCTGGCTGGTCTCCATACTCACTTACTAGGGCTTCTATCATAAGGGAACCTCTCTCCCTGCACCTCTCCTCTAGAGTCAGTAGAATGTCCCTCCCACTACCAGGAAAATGATCCCCTGTGCCAGTTCCCCAATCCACCCCAGGGACACTGCTCACCACTGGAGTAACCTCACAATCCTGAACCCCCTGGTGTATGTTAACCCCCTCCTTGAAGCAGGGACCCAAATCTGTGTGTGGATGTGTACCCCATCCTCAGTACTGGAACTAACACTTTTGCTGCCACCATCTGGGCTGGGTCTAGCCCTACTGGCTACCCAGTCAAGCTCTCTCATTTTAATATCATGGTCTAACATCATCTTCATTTCCACAATACCGTACTTCAAAATCTTCACTTATCAAAATATGCTTTAAAAATAGTTCCTTGATGTCAATAGCTCTGTCCGGGGCTATCACATCGTCATGAGCAACAAATCCAAACACTGCTGGCTGGCCGCGGTGTCGCGGGCCAGCTACGGTGTTGGGAAGACCCGCAAACAGTACCTTTTAGAAATGCAGGGCATCGGCGACCTCTCGTTGAGCTTCTGAGAGCACGGCGTCCGCAGGCGTCGGTTTTGGAGGTCGGTGCAGGAGTCGTCGGGGCCCTCGAAGTCACACACATTGCAGGTCGATCTCCTCTTTGTTGGAGTCAGGAGCGCTGACGTCGGCAGGCGTCATGTGCTGCAGGGCGAAGTGCAGCGGTGCGGCGTGCGGTGCCCCCAGAACGCGGTGCGAGCAGCAGCTCGGTGTTGGCATTGGATGGCATCATCGGTGAGACCAGGGTCGAGGTGCGAGATGAAGGCGGTGCTCGTGACGGTGCTGGCAAGTCACAGTGCAAGCAGCGGCTTCGTTGTTGCTGATGCACTGCCGTCAGCTGACGAACTGGAGTCGATGGCGCCGGCGTCGGTAGGCCAAGGCTGCATTGCGGGATGAGGGCGGTGCATTGTGTAACTTTACGAGCGGTGCCCTCGAACCACGGTGCAAGCAGCAGTGTTGATTTTGGCATGGAGCGTCTTCGTCGAGGATACCACGGCATCGTCGTGAAGCGAGGTGGTGCGGAGTGTGGTGCCCACAGGTCGTGGTGCGAGCAACGGCTCGGTGGCGACATCAGCAGGTGTCGTCGGTGAGACCAGGGTCGCAGTGCAGCATTGCGGCTGTGCCCTCTGCGGTGCCAAGGTGTCGTCGTGAAGCAAAGTGGTGCGTAGTGCGGTGCCCACAGGTCACGGTGCTAGCTGTGGGTCAGTGGTGACGTGAGCAGGCGTCGTCGATGAGACCAGGGTCGCGGTGCGGCATTGCGGTGGTGCCCTCTGCGGTGCCTTCAGGACACGGAGTCGCTAGCGGTGTCGTAGACAACGTCGGGTTGCTTTTCTTCTGTTGCAGCACAAAACACACAGTCCCCAGTGCTGAGGGCAGAAGAGTCTTTGATGTTCCTGAGACTTCTTGAACAGGGGACAAGCTCTACCTCAAGCCCTTGGAGAAACTCACAAAGTAGATTGCAGAAAGTTCAGTTCAGTCCTTTCACTTCCCAAGACAGAAGCAGCCACTGAAGGCCAACACAGCAAAGCACACAGCAAAGTGGTAGTTCCTCCTCACAGTTTCTTTATCTCTTCTTGGCAGTCTTCTTGATCCAAAAGAGTTCTAAAGTTCAGAGGTATGGGCCCCAATATTTATATCCAAAAATCCTTTGATCTCTTAGTCAGAGAGTGTCTGTGCCCAGCCAGAACCAGTTCTGCCTTCTCTGGTGTGATTTTCTGGCAGGAGGTGGAGACGACATTGTCAGAGGCAGACCAGGCCCTTTGAGGTGCAAGGAAATCTCCTCCTCCTTCCCCCATTGCAGCCCAGGTGTATATAGCCCTTTCCTGACCCTACCTAGACTATCTGGAGCCACTGCTGCTCCCCAGCCTTCTGTCATCCAAAATCCATACAGGCAATCCACATTCCAGCAGAGCGATACAGGATGACTGAGCAAGAAAATACCTACTTTCTAAAAGTGGTGTTTTCAAATACAGAATGTAAAAATCACCTTCACTAAAAGATGCATCTTTAGATTCTGAGTTCCGGCATACTAAACTTCATTTTCCTACCTAGTTCCCAGGGCCACTTATGTTTATAAGATGTTATAAACAAACTTCCCATTCTGTCCTATGGGGAACAGGTAGCCTTGCAATAGTGAAAAACGAAATGAGCTGTAATTTACTATCAGGACATGCCACACACACCAGGGCATGGCCTACCTTTCACATACTCTGCACCCTGACCACAGGGGTACCTTGGGCCTACCTTAGGGGTGACTAACATGTAGAAAAGGGAAGGTTACGGACTGGCAAGTGTGTGCAATGGCCGAGTCGACATGGCAGTTACAAACTGCGCGCAGTCTCTGCAATGGCAGGTCTGAGTTTACCTTTTTAGGGCTACTCATGTGGGTGGCACAATCAGTGCTGGACGCCCACTAGTAGCATTTGGTTTACAAGCCCTGGCACACTCAGTGCACTTTTCTAGGGACAAACAAGTAAATCAAATACCCAATCATGGAAACACCAATCCATAACACAATTTACACAGAGAGCATATGCACTTTAGCATTGATTAGCAGTGGTAAAGTGCCCAGAGCCCTAAAACCAACACAAATAGGGCAGGAAAACGTAGGAGGAAGAAGCAAAAAGTTTGGGGATAACCCTGCAAAAAGGGCCATTTCAAACACTCACACACATAATAGTGTCATGCTTCATCATCGGTATCCTCTCCCCTCCCTGATAAGACAATGCCATCAGGGCAGACTCATCCTCCTTAAAGACTGTACCGGAAGGAGGGAGTTCTTGGATAAATCTTGAATGTGTGTGAGGGCTCCTCTTCTATAAAGGATAAATTTATATGCCAGAAACTGGTCCTAGGAAGCTTGTTTCCGGTCCAGGGAAGGCATGGCTTGGCAGTTTGGGCTGGACTGTTCCCATGAGGCACAGGGTCAGACTGATTTGCATATGGCCATGTCTGAACTGGGGTGGCAAAGTGGGCTAAAGAACGGTGATGGATCAAACCCAGATCTGTTGACTGGGTGTGAGTGTTTGATTGGTTCTGATGCTCCGTCCATCACCACCCCCTTTTGTACCGCTTTGTTCGCCATAAGTTGGCAGGGTATGCTCAGACGTGAGTCCCTTGCTCACTTTGCCACTGGATTCAAGCAAGCCTGGCTGAAGACGGCTGAAATGCCAGAAACCGGTCCTAGGAAGCTTGTTTCCGGTCCAGGGAAGGCATGGCTTGGCAGTTCGGGCTGGACTGTTCCCATGAGGCACAGGGTCAGACTGATTTGCATATGGCCATGTCTGAACTGGGGTGGCAGAGTGGGCTAAAGAACAGTGATGGATCAAACCCAGATCTGTTGACTGGGTGTGAGTGTTTGATTGGTTCTGATGCTCCGTCCATCACCACCCCCTTTTGTACCGCTTTGTTCGCCATAAGTTGGCAGGGTATGCTCAGACGTGAGTCCCTTGCTCACTTTGCCACTGGATTCAAGCAAGCCTGGCTAAAGACGGCTGAAATGCCAGAAACCGGTCCTAGGAAGCTTGTTTCCGGTCCAGGGAAGACATGGCTTGGCAGTTCGGGCTGGACTGTTCCCATGAGGCACAGGGTCAGACTGATTTGCATATGGCCATGTCTGAACTGGGGTAGCAGAGTGGGCTAAAGAACGGTGATGGATCAAACCCAGATCTGTTGACTGGGTGTGAGTTTTTGATTGGTTCGGATGCTCCGTCCATCACCACCCCCTTTTGTACCGCTTTGTTCGCCATAAGTTGGCAGGGTATGCTCAGACGTGAGTCCCTTGCTCACTTTGCCACTGGATTCAAGCAAGCCTGGCTGAAGACGGCTGAAATGCCAGAAACCGGTCCTAGGAAGCTTGTTTCCGGTCCAGGGAAGGCATGGCTTGGCAGTTCGGACTGGACTGTTCCCATGAGGCACAGGGTCAGACTGATTTGCATATGGCCATGTCTGAACTGGGGTGGCAGAGTGGGCTAAAGAACGGTGATGGAACAAACCCAGATCTGTTGACTGGGTGTGAGTGTTTGATTGGTTCTGATGCTCCGTCCATCACCACCCCCTTTTGTAAGGCTCAGAGTATGAGGCACTGGAGATAGGTTCAGAGAAGCTGCAGTGGGGCTAGGCACAGAGTTTGAAGCACTGAAGATAAGTTCAGAGAAGCTGCAGTGGAGCTAGGCGCAGAGTACGAGGCACTTTAGATAGGTTCAGAGAAGATGCTGTGGGGCTAGGCTCAGAGTATGAGGCACTGGAGATGGGTTCAGAGAAGCTGCAGTGGAACTTGGCTCAGAGTATTAGGCACTGGAGGTAGGTTTAGGGTAGCTGCAGTGGGGCTAGGCACAGAGTATCAGGCGCTGGAGCTGGGTTTAGAGTAGGTGCAGTGGACCTAGGCTCAAAGTATGAGGCACTGGAGTTAGGTTTAGGGTAGCTACAGTGGACCTAGGCTCAAAGTATGAGGCACTGGAGTTAGGTTTAGAGAAGCTGCAGTGGAGCTAGGTTTAGAGTATCAGGCACTGTAGATAGGTTTAGGGGGTTAGCTGCAGTGCAGCTAGTCTCAGAGTATGAGGCACTGGAGATAGTTTCAGAGAAGCTGCAGTGCGGCTAGGCACAGAGTATGAGGCACTGGAGATAGGTTCAGAGAAGCTGCAGTGGATTGGGCTCAGAGTATGAGGCACTGGAGATTGGTTAAAAGAAGCTGCAGTGGAACAAGGCTCAGAGTATGAGGCACTGGAGGTAGGTTTAGGTTAGCTGCAGTTGAGCTAGGCGCAGAGTATCAGGCGCTGGAGCTAGGTTTAGGGTAGCTGCAGTGGACCTAGGCTCAAAGTATGAGGCACTGGAGTTAGGTTTAGAGAAGCTGCAGTGGAGCTAGGTTTAGAGTATCAGGCACTGTAGCTAGGTTTAGGGCAGCTGCAGTGCAGCTAGGCTGAGAGTATGAATCACTGGAGATCACTTCAGAGAAGCTGCAGTGCGGCTAGGCGCAGAGTGTGAAGTACTGGAGATAGGTTCAGAGAAGCTGCAGTGGGGCTGGCCTCAGAGTATGAGGCACTAAAGATAGGTTTAGGGTAGCTGCAGTGGGGCTAGGCTAAGAGTATGAGGCCCTGGAGGTAGGTTTAGGGTAACTGCAGTGGACCTACGCTCAAAGTATGAGGCACCGGAGTTAGGTTTAGAGAAGCTGCGGTGGATTTAGGTTTAGAGTATCAGGCACTGCAGCTAGGTTTAGAGTAGCTGCAGTGCAGCTAGGCTCAGAGTATGAGGCACTGGAGATAGGTTTAGGATAGCTGCAGTGGGCCTAGGTGCAGAGTATCAGGCGCCGGAGCTAGGTTTAGAGTAGCTTCAGTGGGGCTAGGCGCAGAGTATCAGGTGCTGGACCAAGGTTTAGGGTAGCTTCAGTGGGGCTAGGCGCAGAGTATCAGGTGCTGGAGCTAGGTTTAGGGTAGCTTCAGTGGTGCTAGGTGCTTAGTATCAAGCACTGGAGCTAGGTTTAGGGTAGCTGCAGTGGGGGCTGGGCTCAAAGTATGAGGCACTGGAGATAGGTTTAGGGTAGCTGCAGTGGGGCTAGGCTCAGAGTATGAGGCACTGGAGATAGGTTTAGGGTAGCTGCAGTGAGGCTAGGCTCAGAGTATGAGGCACATGAAGGTAGGTCTAGGGTAGCTTCAGTGGGACTAGGCCCAGAGTATCAGGCGCTGGAGTTAGGTTTAGAGTAGTTGCAGTGGGGCTAGCGCAGATTATGAGACACTGGAGGTAGGTGTAGGGTAGCTGCAGTGGGGCTAGGCTCAGAATATGAGGCACTGGAGGTAGGTTTAGGGTAGCTGCGGTGGAGCTAGGCTCAGAGTATGAGGCACATGGAGGTACGTTTAGGGAAGCTGCAGTGGGGCTGGGCTCAGAGTATGAGGCACTGGAGGTAGGTTTAGGGAAGCTGCAGTGGAACTGGACTCGGAGTATGAGGCACTGGAGATAGGTTCAGAGAAGCTGTAGTGGAACTGGGCTCAGAGTTCCTAGCAAAAGGGCAACCATCAGAGTAACTGCAATGCGGCTCTGTTCAGAGAAGCTGCAATGGGGCTCTGTTCAGAGAGGCTGCAATGGGGCTCTGTTCAGAGATGCTGCCATGGGGCTCTGTTCAGAGATGCTGCCATGGGGCTCTGTTCAGAGAAGCTGCAATGGGGCTCTGTTCTGAGAAGCTGCAATGGGGCTCTGTTCTGAGAAGCTGCAATGGGGCTCTGTTCTGAGAAGCTGCAATGGGGCTCTGTTCTGAGAAGCTGCAATAAGCTGCAACTGGGCTCTGTTCTGAGAAGCTGCAATGGGGCTTTGTTCTGAGAAGCTGCAATGGGGCTCTGTTCAGAGTAACTGGAATGTGTCTATGTTCACAGAAGCTGCAATGGGGCTCTGTTCTGAGAAGCTGCAATGGAGCTCTGTTCTGAGAAGCTGCAATGGGGCTCTGTTCAGAGAAGCTACAATGGGCCTTTGTTCAGAGAAGCTGCAATGGGGCTCTGTTATGATAAGCTGCAATGGGGCTATGTTCTGAGAAGCTGCAATGGGGCTCTGTTCAGAGAAGCTGCAATGGGGCTCTGTTCTGAGAAGCTGCAATGGGGCTCTGTTCTGAGAAGCTGCAATGGGGCTCTGTTCAGAGAAGCTGCAATGGGGCTCTGTTCAGAGATGCTGCCATGGGGCTCTGTTCAGAGAAGCTGCAATGGGGCTCTGTTCTGAGAAGCTGCAATGGGGCTCTGTTCTGAGAAGCTGCAATGGGGCTCTGTTCAGAGAAGCTGTAATGGGGCTTTGTTCTGAGAAGCTGCAATGGGGCTCTGTTCAGAGTAACTGGAATGTGTCTATGTTCAGAGAAGCTGCAATGGGGCTCTGTTCTGAGAAGCTGCAATGGGGCTCTGTTCAGAGAAGCTGCAATGGGGCTCTGTTCAGAGAAGCTGCAATGGGGCTCTGTTCAGAGATGCTGCCATGGGGCTCTGTTCAGAGAAGCTGCAATGGGGCTCTGTTCTGAGAAGCTGCAATGGGGCTCTGTTCTGAGAAGCTGCAATGGGGCTCTGTTCTGAGAAGCTGCAATGGGGCTCTGTTCTGAGAAGCTGCAATAAGCTGCAACGGGGCTCTGTTCTGAGAAGCTGCAATGGGGCTTTGTTCTGAGAAGCTGCAATGGGGCTCTGTTCAGAGTAACTGGAATGTGTCTATGTTCAGAGAAGCTGCAATGGGGCTCTGTTCTGAGAAGCTGCAATGGAGCTCTGTTCTGAGAAGCTGCAATGGGGCTCTGTTCAGAGAAGCTACAATGGGCCTTTGTTCAGAGAAGCTGCAATGGGGCTCTGTTATGATAAGCTGCAATGGGGCTATGTTCTGAGAAGCTGCAATGGGGCTCTGTTCAGAGAAGCTGCAATGGGGCTCTGTTCTGAGAAGCTGCAATGGGGCTCTGTTCTGAGAAGCTGCAATGGGGCTCTGTTCAGACAAGCTGCAATAAGCTGCAATGGGGCTCTGTTCTGAGAAGCTGCAATGGGGCTTTGTTCTGAGAAGCTGCAATGGGGCTCTGTTCAGAGTAACTGCAATGCGGCTATGTTCAGAGAAGCTGCAATGGGACAATGTTCAGAGAAGCTGCAATGGAGCTCTGTTCAGAGTAACTGCAATGCGGCTATGTTCAGAGAAGCTGCAATGGGGCTCTGTTCTGAGAAGCTGCAATGGGGCTCTGTTCAGAGAAGCTGCAATGGGGCTCTGTTCTGAGAAGCTGCAATGGGGCTCTGTTCTGAGAAGCTGCAATGGGGCTTTGTTCAGAGAAGCTGCAATGGGGCTCTGTTCAGAGAAGCTGCAATGGGGCTCTGTTCAGAGATGCTGCCATGGGGCTCTGTTCAGAGAAGCTGCAATGGGGCTCTGTTCTGAGAAGCTGCAATGGGGCTCTGTTCTGAGAAGCTGCAATGGGGCTCTGTTCTGAGAAGCTGCAATGGGGCTCTGTTCAGAGAAGCTGCAATGGGGCTCTGTTCAGAGAAGCTGCAATAAACAGCAACAGGGCTCTGTTCTGAGAAGCTGCAATGGGGCTCTGTTCAGTGAAGCTGCAGTGGGGCTCTGTTCAGAGAAGCTGTAATGGGGCTCTGTTCAGAGAAGCTACATTGGGGCTCTGTTCAGAGAAGCTGCAATGGGGCTCTGTTCTGAGAAGCTGCATTGGGTCTCTGTTCAGAGAATCTGCAATGGAGCTCTGTTCAGAGAAGCTGTAATGGGGCTCTGTTCAGAGAAGCTGCAATGGGGCTCTGTTCTGAGAAGCTGCAATGGGGCTCTGTTCTGAGAAGCTGCAATAAGCTGCAACGGGGCTCTGTTCTGAGAAGCTGCAATGGGGCTTTGTTCAGAGAAGCTGCAATGGGGCTCTGTTCAGAGATGCTGCCATGGGGCTCTGTTCAGAGAAGCTGCAATGGGGCTCTGTTCAGAGAAGCTGCAATGGGGCTCTGTTCTGAGAAGCTGCAATGGGGCTCTGTTCAGAGAAGCTGTAATGGGGCTCTGTTCAGAGAAGCAAATTTTTTCTACTTAAGACCAGGGGAGATTTCCATGGAGAAGACGAGTCAAGACTTATGCACGATAAATTAAATTCCATATGTTCTCCCTCATTCCAAGCAGTAATTCTGCAAAAATGTCTCCTCTGTAAAAACACCAAATCCTTCTCAAATGAGGTGAGAACTCCCTCCCTCCTAACTTTGTGGTGTTTGCAAACCTTTGCAAACCCTCAAGATAACCTTTCCCTTCCCTAACGCAAATACTTACCCTCGACTTCGACCTCACCACAACCTACACCCTAAATGAATCTAGTAATCTCACCAAAACAGCATCATTGAAATGTATTTGAATTTTTTGGAATATTTTTATGGCTGCCAGCTGTTCCCCCTCACTTTTTTCTTTGAACCTGTTCATTAACTAAACGCTGACATAATAGAGATCCGGCTCTTCGTTGGGGCCCATCGGATTTGGGGCGCATCTTGGTGGTGGGACAGACGGGGACATGCGCCCACTCCCAACAGATGGGCTAAACTCTCGGGTCAGTCCTGATGGCTCTCTCTCCATGCATTCCCTGCGGTACCTGCTTTGGCATCCCCAAACTCCTGAGAAGGCTGTTTAAGTGGACACCGATAGCCTGGCGAAGACCCACAGCCCAAGCTCTTCGAACAAGCAGATTGGACTATGGCAATGCCCTGTATGTAGGCACGGCTGATTACCCCATACACGAGATTACAGGTAACTCAGAACGCTGCTGCCAAGCTGATTAGTAATATGGACAGATTCAGATCAGCATCGGCTTGCCTGGCAACCTTACACTGACAACCAATGCGAACAAGAGCTAGTTTCAAACTTCTATACCATGCCCAGAACACTTTGTACACTATTGGGCCTGACATCTACCAGGCTAGAGTTTAAGTTTCATAAACCCAGGCATGACTTCAGATCCCGTAATGTAGCTCCAGCCAAAGCCAAACAAATAAGTAAAGTCAGAACAGGCGGCCGTTCATTCTCGGATTGGGCTGCAGCCCAGTGGAACCCTTCAGCTCTTGATTCCGCCTCACCGATAACCATATTTGGTTCAGAAAAAAATTAAAAACCTGCCTTTCCTTGGGATAATATTCCTCCTGTATATGATCGACTTCAGTGTGGTTCTCACAGTTGAAAGAATAGGGAGCGTCCTAGCGCCTTGATATCCCCTTGTGGACGAGTGTAGTGCTCCAAAAATATTGGGGCTTATTGATGAGCCCTGGCACCTGTTTTGCGCCGCTGACGTTGCGTCACTTTTTGTGACGCAGCGGCGGCGTAAAACTTGCGCCACGTTGCGACAAATTACAAGGTGACGCATCTAGGCAGATGCGTCACCTTGTAAAGTCCTGCGCTACATTATACGTGCGTCAGGTACAATGTATGCAGGGTGGGCGTTCTGTCGTAGCAAAGCCCCGTAGAAGTGTCGCAGTGAAATCTATGAGATTTCAATACGACACTTCTATGCCGCCAATCAGTCAAACCTTACGACTGCCTCATGGCAGGCGTAAGGGTGACGCAGGGCCTTTCACATGGGTCTTGCCCCATGTGAAAGGAACATTGCTGGAGTTGCGTCAGGCTTCCGAGACAACTCCAGCAATGCGCCACTTTTTGCGCCGACAGATACGTCAGTAATACTGACGTATCTGTCATTCCTTGCGACATGATGCGTCATGCTGTAAATATGACGCATCGCTAGTGTCGCAAGGAGGGCGCACTGAGAAGTGGCGCATCGCTGCTTTCACGCGGCGATGCACCACTTCTCATAAATGAGGCCCATTGTAAGTAAATAAACACATTTTTGCAACTTCAGTTTTCTAATTTTTGTTTTTGCAACTGGTTCATTTGAACTTTTCATCCAATGCCAAAAGAGACAAGGGCTAGAAGGCGGCAGCTTCCCATAGGGATCAAACAGCCTACTCTTTGGGGGGTTTGACAGTCTATCTACCTACTCACTGCACAAGCTGTTTGGTTGCAGATGAGCTATTGTGGGCTTACCAAGACCAGACTGTGGCTTACAACCCACCCTATTGCTTTCCATTGGTTGGCTTTACTGCGACTCTCAATTGCTTGCTTCTTATTCAATGGCTCTCTTGTCGCAGAATGCCCATCTCTTGTTTTTCCTCCCCTGAAGCATAGCCTATTTACAATTTCTCTGATTGTCTGGCTTTTATCTCTCCTCTATTCACTTTTAGGGAACTACTTCTATCTTTTGGCTTAGGCAGTCCATGAGACAGCATGTGTTTTCCATCCCTCTCCCTTCTCGGCTTCTTTCTCCCCTCCAAGTACCAGCCCCTGCCTTCCTTGTTTCTGTCTCCCTTGTGTTGCAACCTTTCTTTCCTGTGTGCTTCTTCCCCAAACCCCCCCCCCCCCCCACACCCCCCTACCTCTGGTCCCTGTTGCTTTCTGGGTAATATGCTTCCTTCGTTCTTTATGTTGCTGTTCCTTGAGTACAGCTTTTCCCCTCTCCCTGCCTGTTCCATGTCGTTCCCTCCCCCCGCTCCTCCATTGCCCCATGCCCACTCTCTTTTTTAAATTTAAATTTATTTTGAAGGGAGGACCAGGCAGCAGATTACCCCCAACCCCTCCAATTTAACAAAGCGCCTTTGTTCTACTTCTTTTCCATTTTTAAAAAAAAAAACTAAAACAAAATGATACCCTTGTTGTTTGGTAGGCACGCATGTGTAATGAGTGTAATGACGTATGCACATGCACGGCACCTTTGTGTAATGAGTGTAATGACGCACGCACACGCACACATCATAAAGCATATGCTCACCTACAAAATGACACCGCCGCTTTTTTAAATCTATGTCAGGTCCAATAGACATTGTCAAAGCCAGTCGGTGGCGAAGTCGACACTGTTTTCCCCAAAGCCTGCTTTGCTCCTTGTTCCCCCATTGCAAAGCCCGTGGGGCAACTTTAATGTGATAAACAGCTTTGGAGCATGCAACGCGTGTACACAGCGTCTGTGAATGCCCGAGTTTACTGGAAATCAGCTGTATTGGCCTTGCCTTTGCTTGTTTTTGTTTTGTATGACGCGGCGATGACCCCGGGAGTGATTCCGCACGGGGTCACATGTTGTTCACCCTTCGGCCGGAGGGATCGCCCTGGAGCTGTCCCTGGTGCTGCACGATGTAAACTGGAAGTCTCCGGAAGCAGCTCGGGGCAGGCAGCCTACTGTCACAGGGAGGCATATTCGGACGGCAGGACCGGGGGTTGTTTTTCAGTCTCCCTGGGGCTCTTGGTCTCCCTTTACTGTATATTTTAATATAAGTGAGAGTCCCACACTGTAACTTAACTTTCTAGTATCACCGCTTCATCAGGTCCTAGTGGCCGTGTTTGACATTTTCCAACCAGTCGGGGTTATTGGGGCCACCGAGATCCTAGTGGTTGGAGTCAGTGGTCACTTCTTAGTGGTTGGGGGTCAGTGGTCACTCATTAGTAGTTAGGGTACTGGTTACTGATTAGTGTTTGAGGTAGTAGTCACTCATTAGTGGTTGGGGTCAGTGGACACTCATTACTGGTTGGGGTGAGTAGTCACTCAGTGGTTAGTGGTAGTGGTCACAGATTAGTGGTTGGAGGTCAGTGGTCACTCAGTGGTTGGATCAGTGGTCACTCATTAGTGGTTGGGGTAGTGGTCACTGATTAGTGCTTGGAGGTCATTGGTAACTGATTAGTGGTTGGTGGTAGCGGTCACTGATTAGTGCTTGGAGGTCATTGGTCACTGATTAGTGGTTGGGGTTCAGTGGTAACTGACTAGTGCTTGGTGGTCATTGGTCACTGATTAGTGGTTGGGGTTCAGTGGTAACTGATTAGTGGTTGGGGTTCAGTGGTAACTGATTAGTGGTTGGGGTTCAGTGGTAACTGATTAGTGCTTGGAGGTCATTGGTCACTGATTAGTGGTTGGGGTTCAGTGGTAACTGATCAGTGCTTGGAGGTCATTGGTCACTGATTAGTGGTTGGGGTTCAGTGGTAACTTATTAGTGGTTGGGGGTGAGTGGTCACTTATTAGTGTTTGGTGTTAGTGGTCACTGATTAGTGGCTGGTGGTAGCGGTCACTGATTAGTGGTTGGTGGTAGCGGTCACTGATAAGGGGTTGGTGGTAGTGGTCACTAATTAGTGGTAGGGATTCAGTGGTAATTCATTAGTGGTTGGTGGTAGCTGTTACCGATTAGTTGTTTTGTGGTCAGAGGTCACTGATTAGTATTTGGAAGCCAATGGTCACTGACATATACCGCATCATTTCCAACACATCTGGATCTTCCGAATTACAATAGCCCTGGGCACTGAGCTAGTCCTAACCCCCCCCCCCCCACACCACTGGTGGATAAGAGTTGGGTTCCCCGAAATTTAAACATAGCGAAGACTCTAAGCCTTTTATATTTAAGCACATTTCTGACCGCGGACTTTGATGCATCTGTTAAAGAACAAAAACAGAATGCGATTAATATCGGTGAAGCTTTATGACATGTTTTATACTAGGGAGAGTGCATGAACTGGAAGGACGGATACCCCAAGATTGGGGGCACCCTCACAGCTGAAGATGGGGCGGGCCTACCCTGGGGTTAGCCAGTAAGAAACATACATTCAGACAACGACTCAGTACAGCAAGAGTGGAAGGGGGCGGCGCCTCCAGCTTCAAACCGAAGCTCGCCTCACGGAAGAGGAGGGGCCTGGATCTGAAAGGTTCCTCTTGAATGGATGGAGAGGACAATTCTCTTTCCAATCTCCCTGCTTTGTTTAAGAGCCTCTGACAGGCTGCTTGTTCCTCATTGGATAATATAACGATGCATTCCTGGGACGAGTTCCATTCGATGATGAAGCCGTCCTGGGGTGAGTTACATTCAATAATAATCCAGTCCTGGAAAAGGTTCCATTCGACATTGATAACGTCCTGGGATGGCTTCCATTCATTAAAGATACAGTCCTGGGACAGCTTCCATTCAATGTTGATGCAGTACTGGGATGGGTTCCATTCAATGATGATGCAATTCTCAGACAGGTTCCATTCAATGATGATGCAATTCTCAGACAGGTTCCATTCAATGATGATGCAATTCTCAGACAGGTTCCATTCAATGATGATGCAAATCTCAGACAGGTTCCATTCAATGATGATGCAATTCTCAGACAGGTTCCATTCAATGATGATGCAAATCTCAGACAGGTTTCATTCAATGATGATGCAATTCTCAGACAGGTTCCATTCAATGATGATGCAAATCTCAGACAGGTTCCATTCAATGATGATGCAAATCTCAGACAGGTTCCATTCAATGATGATGCAATTCTCAGACAGGTTCCATTCAATGATGATGCAATTCTCAGACAGGTTCCATTCAATGATGATGCAAATCTCAGACAGGTTCCATTCAATGATGATGCAATTCTCAGACAGGTTCCATTCAATGATGATGCAAATCTCAGACAGGTTCTATTCAATGATGATGCAGCCCTTGGACAGATTCCGTTCAATGATGATGCAGTCCTTGGACAGGTTCCATTCAATGTTGATGCAGTCCTTGGACAGGTTCCATTCAATGATGATGCAGTCCCGAGACAACTTCCATTCAATGACGATGCAGTACTGGGATGAATTCCATTCAATAGTGATGGGTTCCATTCGATGATGATGCAGCCCTGGTCCAGGTTCCATTGGATAATGATGCAGTACTGGGATAGGTCCATTCAATGAAGATGCAGTCCTGGGTTAGCTTCCATTCAATGATGATACGTTGCTAGGATGAGTTCCGTTCACTGATGATGCAGTCCTGAGCAGCTTCCATTCGATGAAGATGCAGTTCTCGGACAGGTTCTATTCAATGATGATGCAGTCCTGAGATGAGTTACATTCGATAATTATCCAGTCCCCTGACGGGTTCCTATCAGATACAGTCCTGGTACAGGTTCCATTCAATATTGAAGGAAAAAACCTAGACAGCGGTCTGTTATTTTTGCACCTCATGCTAGTTTCATATACAGTGAGAGTCCTGCGCAACAAACCCCGGCGCCAGCCATCAAGTGATGCCTCTGTGTTCCAGATCCTGATTGTAGTGAGGGGTGGGCGTGCGTCAGGTAGTGAAGTCCAGAGAATCGGTATAGTGTTTCGAAAAGTCTTTATTTCAAATCAATTGATTCACATGATAGAATAGCATTACATCCATTCAATATTGATACAATCCTGAGATGGGTTCCATTCAGTGACGATGAAGTCCTGGGATGGGTTCTATTTGATAATGATCCAGTGCTGGTTCGGGTTCCTTTTGGATGCAGTCCGGTGGCAGGTTTCATTCAATGATGATGCAGTCCATTCAATCATAATCCAGTCCCGGAACAGGTTCCATTCAAAATTGATACAGTCCTGGTTGAGATTCCATTCAATAATGATGCAGTCCTGGGACGGGTTCCATTCAATGATGATGCTGTCCGGGGATATGGTTGCATTCAATAATAATATAGTCCTGGGATGAGTTCCATTCAAATGTAGTCCCGGGATGGGTTCCATTCAATGATGCAGTCCCGGGATGGGCTCCATTCAATAATGATGCAGTCCTGGGACGTGTTCCACTCAATGATGACGCAGTCCTGAGACGGGCTTCATTCAGTAATGACGCAGTCCTGGGCCAGGTTCCAGTAGATAAATATGCCACCCTCAGCCAGGTTCCTTTAGATAATGATGCAGTCCTGGGATGAGTTCCATTCAATAATGATGCAGTCCTCCTGGGCCAGGTTCCAGTAGATAAAGATGCAGTCCTGGGATGAGTTCCATTCAGCACTGATGGAGTTCTGGGAAGTGTTCCATTGAATGATGAGGCAGTTCTGGGACAGGTGCAGGTTCTATTAAATGAAGATGCAGTGCTGGGACAGGTTTCATTCAATGATGATTCAGTCCTGGGGTGGGTTCCATTCAGTAATGATGCAGTCCTAGGACGTGTTCCACTCAATGATGACACAGTCCTGAGACGGGCTTCATTCAGTAATGACGCAGTCCTGGGATGGGTTTCATTCAGTAATGATGCAGTCCTGGGATGGGTTTCATTCAGTAATGATGCAGTCCTGGGATGGGTTTCATTCAGTAATGATGCAGTCCTGGGATGGGTTTCATTCAGTAATGATGCAGTCCAGGGATGAGTTTCATTCAGTAATGACGCAGTCCTGAGATGGGTTTCATTCAGTAATGACGCAGTCCAGGGATGAGTTTCATTCAGTAATGACGCAGTCCTGGGATGGGCTCTAATAAGTAACGATGCAGTCCTGGGACGGGTTTCATTCAGTAATGATGCAGTCCTGGGACAGGTATCACTCTGTTATTATGCAGTCCTGGGATGGGTTTCATTCAGTAATGATGCAGTCCTGGAACGGGTATCACTCTGTCATTATGCAGTTCTGGGATGGGTTTCATTCAGTAATGATGCAGTCCTGGGACGGGTTTCATTCAGTAATGATGCAGTCCTGGGACAGGTATCACTCTGTTATTATGCAGTCCTGGGATGGGTTTCATTCAGTAATGATGCAGTCCTGGAACGGGTATCACTCTGTCATTATGCAGTTCTGGGATGGGTTTCATTCAGTAATGATGCAGTCCTGGGACGGGTTTCATTCAGTAATGATGCAGTCCTGGGATGGGCTCTAATAAGCAACAATGCAGTCCTGGGACAGGTTTCATTCAGTAATGATGCAGTACTGGGATGGGCTCTAATAAGTAACGATGCAGTCCTGGGACGGGTTTCATTCAGTAATGATGCAGTCCTGGGACGGGTATCACTCTGTCATTATGCAGTCCTGGGATGGGTTTCATTCAGTAATGATGCAGTCCTGGAACGGGTATCACTCTGTCATTATGCAGTCCTGGGATGGGTTTCATTCAGTAATGATGCAGTCCTGGGACGGGATTCATTCAGTAATGATGCAGTCCTGGGACGGGTTTCATTCAGTAATGATGCAGTCCTGGGACGGGTATCACTCTGTCATTATGCAGTCCTGGGATGGGTTTCATTCAGTAATGATGCAGTCCTGGGACGGGATTCATTCAGTAATGATGCAGTCCTGGGACGGGTTTCATTCAGTAATGATGCAGTCTTGGGACGGGTATCACTCTGTCATTATGCAGTCCTGGGACGGGTTTCATTCAGTAATGATGCAGTCCTGGGACGGGTTTCATTCAGTAATGATGCAGTCTTGGGACGGGTTTCATTCAGTAATGATGCAGTCCTGGGATGGGTATCACTCTGTCATTATGCAGTCCTGGGACGGGTTTCATTCAGTAATGATGCAGTCCTGGGACGGGTATCACTCTGTCATTATGCAGTCCTGGGATGGGTTTCATTCAGTAATTGATGCAGTCCTCCTGGGCCAGGTTCCAGTAGATAAAGATGCCACCCTCAGCCAGGTTCCTTTAGATAATGATGCAGTCCTGGGATGAGTTCCATTCAGTACTGATGGAGTTCTGGGAAGTGTCCCATTGAATGATGAGGCAGTTCTGGGACAGGTGCAGGTTCTATTAAATGAAGATGCAGTGCTGGGACAGGTTTCATTCAATGATGATTCAGTCCTGGGGTGGGTTCCATTCAGTAATGATGCAGTCCTAGGACGTGTTCCACTCAATGATGACGCAGTCCTGAGATGGGCTTCATTCAGTAATGACGCAGTCCTGGGATGGGTTTCATTCAGTAATGATGCAGTCCTGAGATGGGCTTCATTCAGTAATGACGCAGTCCTGGGACGGGTTTCATTCAGTAATGACGCAGTCCTGGGACGGGTTTCATTCAGTAATGATGCAGTCCTGAGATGGGCTTCATTCAGTAATGACGCAGTCCTGGGACGGGTTTCATTCAGTAATGACGCAGTCCTGGGACGGGTTTCATTCTGTAATGATGCAGTCCTGGGATGGGTTTCATTCAGTAATGACGCAGTCCTGAGATGGGCTTCATTCAGTAATGACGCAGTCCTGGGACGGGTTTCATTCAGTAATGACGCAGTCCTGGGACGGGTTTCATTCTGTAATGATGCAGTCCTGAGATGGGCTTCATTCAGTAATGACGCAGTCCTGAGATGGGCTTCATTCAGTAATGATGCAGTCCTGAGATGAGTTTCATTCAGTAATGACGCAGTCCTGGGATGGGTTTCATTCAGTAATGACGCAGTCCAGGGATGAGTTTCATTCAGTAATGACGCAGTCCTGGGATGGGTTTTATTCAGTAATGACGCAGTCCTGGGATGGGTTTCATTCAGTAATGACGCAGTCCTGGGATGGGTTTTATTCAGTAATGACGCAGTCCTGGGATGGGTTTCATTCAGTAATGACGCAGTCCTGGGATGGGTTTCATTCAGTAATGACGCAGTCCTGGGATGAGTTTCATTCAGTAATGACGCAGTCCTGGAATGGGTTTCATTTAGTAATGATGCAGTCCTGGGACAGGTATCACTCTGTCATTATGCAGTCCTGAAACGGGTTTCTTTCAGTAATGAATGACGCAGTCCTGGGACAGGTTTCATTCAGTAATGACGCAGTCCTGGGATGGGTTTCATTCAGTAATGATGCAGTCCTGGGATGGGTTTCATTTAGTAAATATGCATTCCTGGGACAGGTTTCATTCAGTAATGATGCTGTACTGGGATGGGCTCTAATAAGTAACAATGCAGTCCTGGGACGGGTTTCATTCAGTAATGATGCAGTCCTGGGACGGGTATCACTCTGTTATTATGCAGTCCTGGGATGGGTTTCATTCAGTAATGATGCAGTCCTGGAACGGGTATCACTCTGTCATTATGCAGTTCTGGGATGGGTTTCATTCAGTAATGATGCAGTCCTAGGACGGGTTTCATTCAGTAATGATGCAGTCCTGGGACGGGTATCACTCTGTCATTATGCAGTCCTGGGATGGGTTTCATTCAGTAATGATGCAGTCCTGGGACGGGATTCATTCAGTTATGATGCAGTCCTGGGACGGGTTTCATTCAGTAATGATGCAGTCCTGGGATGGGTATCACTCTGTCATTATGCAGTCCTGGGATGGGTTTCATTCAGTAATGATGCAGTCCTGGGACATGTTCCATTCAATGATGATGCAGTCCTGGAATGGGTACTGGTTAATGATGATGCAGTCCTGGAATGGGTACTAGTTAATGATGATGCAGTCCTGGAATGGGTACTAGTTAATGATGATGCTGTACTGGGACAGGATCCTTTTGATAATGATGCGGTCCTAGGGTGAGTTACATTCAATGAAGATGCAGTCCAGGGACTGGATCCTTTCAATGATAATACAGTCCTGGGACAGGTTCCATTCACTATTGATGCAGTCTTTCGATGGGTTCCATTAAATGAAGATGCAGTCCTCGGACAGGTTTCATTCTGTAATGATTCAGTCCTGGGATGGGCTTTATTAAGTAATGATGCAGTCCTGAGACAGATTGTATTCAGTAATGATGCAGCCCTGAAATGGGTTCTATTAAGTAATGATGCAGTCCTAGGATGGGTTTCATTCTGTAATGATGCAGTCTTAGGACAGGTTTCATTCTGTAATGATGCAGTCTTAGGACAGGTTTCATTCTGTAATTCTGCAGTCCTGGGGGACGGGTTTCATTCTGTAACTATGCAGTCCTGAGACGGGTTTCATTCAGTAATGATGCAGTCCTGGGATGGGTTTCATTCTGTAATTATGCAGCCCTGAGACGGGTTTCATTCAGTAATGAGGCTCTCATGGGATGGGTTCTATTAAGTAATGTAATGTAGTCCTAGGATGGGTTTCATTCTGTAATGATGCAATCCTGGGATGGGTTCTATTAAGTAATAAAATGCAGTCCTGGGGCAGGTTTCATTCAGTAATGATGCAGTCCTGAGATGGACACTATTAAGTAGCGATGCAGTCCTAGGACGGGTTTCATTCTGTCATTATGCAGTCTTGAGACAGGTTTCATTCAGTAATGATGCAATCCTGTGATTTGCTCTATTAAATAATGATGCAGTCCTACAACGGGTTTCATTCAGTAATGATGCTGTCCTGGGACGGGTTGCATTCAGTAATTATGCAGTCCTGGGACAGGTATTTTTGAGTAAGGATGCAGTCCTGTGGCGGGTTTCATGCAGTCATAATGCAGTCCTGGGATGGGTTTCATTCAGTCATGACGCAGTCCTGGGATGGGTTTCATTTAGTAATTATGCAGTCCTGGGATGGGCTCTAATAAGTAACGATGCAGTCCTGGGACGGGTATCATTCTGTCATTATGCAGTCCTGAGATGGGTTTCATTCAGTGAAGATGCAGTCCTGGGATGGGTTTCATTCATGTTAGACTTGGGGGTCTCTGGTTGGCGCAAGGTTCCCTTGTGTCAAGCAGGAACCCTCTCCTCTACGTCAGGGCACAGGATAACCCCTTTTGGAATGGCCCTTGCTCACCCTCTAGGTGCGTGGCGTGAGCAGCCAAGGCGATTCTTCAGGCGTTGTTAGTTAAGCAATTGTAACCGCACACAGTAAACACATTAATCCCCCCAGAAACGGACACCAGGCTTGGATATGTAAAAATACGCTCTTTATGTAAAAATAGGTATATATATATATGCAGACTTAACACAAGACCAGTAACGTTTTTCGTTATGCCACCTGAGGTTTAAAATAGGCAAATGGTTTCTTTGTTGCAGTGTCAAATGGTTACTTTCTAGTCTTTAGCAATGTTCCTTCGTGGTTCCACACACGACTTGGTCCGGACCCTACCGCGGCTCACGCATCGGGCGTGGGCGCGTCTGCGCCGTGCACGGCTCTTCCCGGCGGCTCTGGTGCAGCGGGAGCCGAGACGGGCATGCGGTGGGGGTTACCGGGCACCCGGTAACTGTCAGAGGGCTCCAGATCCCAGGGGTGAGGACGGGGAAAAAGCGCTCGCTCTCACTCACCTAGGGGATCGTTGAAGGAAGCCCAGTCCTCTGGCACGATCGGCTCCGGTTGACGGGGAAAGAAGGCGTTGCGGGCCCCGAGCCCGATATTGGAACTCTTTGAAGAACGTTGCGGTTGCTTTAGGAGTCTGCACGGGTCAGTGCGACTCGGTGTTTCGGGGAGTACTTTTGGGTCCTTAGTCAGCGGGTGTATGCAGGCAGGCAGGCGCGGCCAACGACCCTCAGCACGGCGGTGCGGGGGGGGGGGTCTCCACAGCGGGGGCGGCGCGGCCTGGGGTATTCCGGGGATAGCGAAGCGGGGTCACAGGGCACGGCCCGTGCAGCTGATGACCCGGTGAGGATCACGATCGTCGGAAGAATTCCGGCGGGAGGGGATGACAGCGCTTCAGCGCGCTCCAGTCGCAAACGGTGGCAGAGGAGCAGGTAGCCTAGCCCGGGGGCAGAGAGCAACTCCGGTCGGAGCGAGGCTCTCACGGGGTCAAAGGCGGGCGAGCTCCCGAGTGTCACGGCCCTAGGAGGGGCGATGAGGGGCGCAGTCTTTCTCCAGCGGGATGCAAACACAGCTCGAGTTTCAGGACGAGCAAAAGCACAGAGAACCCACTGGTCCTGGGGTTCAGTTCAGGGGGCAAGCTCAGATCAAGCCCTTGGAGAATGTTTAAAGCACAAAGCAGCAAAGTCTTTTCAGCAAGTCTCTTCCTCTCCTTTCTCAGCAAGACAAGCAGCAGGCCAGTCCTTCCAGCGTCTTCTTCTCCTTCTAGTCGGGCAGAGGTCCTTTGTGGTAAAACAGGAGTCTGATTTCTTAGGAGCCAGGCTCCTACTTTTATACAGTGATTCTTTTGTTCTTTAGCGCCAGGGGGCCTGGGCCTGGCCCAGTCCAGTTCTGGAGCACTTTGTTATGGTGACTCTGCTCTTTCCTTTCAGCAGCAGGGCAGAGACATCAGCCGCTCCACAGGGTGCGGAGCCGGCTTTGTGGTGGCAGAGCACAGGTCTATTCAAGAGTCAAGGTGTACTCCTCCCACCCATCCTGGTGTAATCTCTCTACCCACCACCTGGCAGCCAACCTGTCTCTGGGGATTACCCAACCCTGCTCCTTACTGTTGCTAGGCAGAACACACACACACAGCAGAGGCGGACTGAAATGGCCAGGTCAGTAAATACTAACTTTCTAAAAGTAGTATTTACAAACCCAGGATATTAAAATAAACTTGACTACAAGAAGTATTTTATTATTCTGAGTTCAGGCATACTAAACTTGACATTCTACCATGCTCTATGAGTCCACTGGGGTCACAGCGTGTAGCGACTCCAGCAGCCCATTCTGGCCTATGGAGAGCAGGTAGCCTTCAATAGTGAAAAACGAAAATGGCTGTAATTCACTACTAAGACATGCCACACACATCAGGGCATGTCCTACCTTATGCCTACAATGCACCCTGCCCTTGGGCCTACCAGAGGGGTGGCTAATATGTAGGTAAGGGAAGGTTTAGGGACTGGCAAGTGGGGGCACTTGCGCAGTCAGCGCGACAGTCCCAGACTGCACGCAGGGTCTGCGGTGGCAGACCCTAGACACATTTTACAAGGCCGCTTTCTGTGGGTGGCGCAACCAGCGCTGCAAGCCCACCAGCAGCATTGGCATTCACAAGCCCTGGCACCCCTGGTGCACTTTACTGGGGACTGACAGTAAATCCAATAAACCAATCATGAACATCAATTACAGGTACACTTTAACTAGGGAGCACTTGCACTGCGGCACGGATTAGCCGTGGCGCAGTGCCCTGAGCGGACAACACCAGCAAAACATTTGAGGCACACCATCAAAAAAGTGGAAACTCACGCCAAGGTGCCAGGTCTAACACGTGTCCCCTCCAGCTGAAATGTGGGGAGAACTACCCTTGCCCAGGGGGTATCTCGTCACTAAGGCGGAAGTACCTGGACAGACCGTCAGCGTTGGCGTGATCTGTACCAGGACGGTGTTCCACCGTAAAGTCCATACCCTGTAGGGAGATGGACCACCTCAACAGCTTTGGGTTCTCACCCCTCATTTGCATCAACCATCTGAGGGGCCTGTGGTCCGTCTGAACCCGGAAGTGAGACCCAAACAAGTAGGGTCTTAGCTTCTTCAGCGCCCAGACCACAGCAAATGCTTCTCGCTCAATTTCACTCCACCTACTTTCCCGGGGAAGTAACCTCCTACTGATGAAGGCTACGGGTTGGTCCCAGCCCTCCTCAGTCATCTGTGAGAGAACAGCCCCTACACCATGCTCTGAAGCGTCTGTCTGCACTAGGAATTCCTTGGAGAAGTCAGGGGCCAAGAGCACGGGCGCCGTGCACATGGCAGTCTTCAGGGTGTCAAAAGCTTTCTGACAGGTGTCAGTCCAGATCACTTTCCTGGGCTGCTTCTTGGAAGTCAGCTCTGTCAAGGGGGCAACAATCGTTCCATAGCCCTTGACAAACCTCCTGTAGTACCCAGTGAGCCCCAGGAAGGCCCTCACTGCGGTCTGTGTCTTGGGGTGCTCCCAAGCCAGGATGGTCTCGATTTTGGGTTGCAAGGGTGCCACCTTGCCACTCCCCACTTGGTGTCCCAAGTACACCACGGAACCCTGCCCGATCTGGCACTTGCTCGCCTTGATCATGAGGCCTGCTCGGCGCAGAGCCATCAACACTTCCCAGAGGTGGCGCAGGTGTTCGGGCCAGGTGGCACTGAACACTGCGATGTCGTCCAGGTAGGCGGCACTGAACTCATCCAGCCCAACCAATACCTGGTTGACCAACCTCTGAAAGGTGGCAGGGGCATTCTTCATTCCAAATGGCATGACCCGGAACTGGAAGTGCCCATCTGGTGTAGAGAATGCTGACCTCTCTTTGGCCCCATCGGTCAAGGCGATCTGCCAGTACCCAGACGTTAAATCAAATGTGCTGAGGAACCGGGCAGCCCCTAGCCAATCAATGAGCTCATCAGCTCTGGGGATGGGGTGCGCGTCAGTCTTAGTTACTGAATTGAGTCCTCTGTAGTCCACACAGAACCGGAGTTCAGGTGTGGCTCCTGGCGCAGCAGCTTTGGGGACCAAGACCACGGGGCTGGACCAAGGACTGCTGGAGGACTCAACCACCCCTAACTCACGCATTTTGGAGACCTCCTCCTTGATGCAAGCTCTGACCCTGTCAATTACCCTGTAAGCCTTGTGCTTCACAGGTAAGCTGTCTCCTGTGTCCACATCATGGACGCACCAATCTGTGACACCAGGAACCAGGGAGAACCTATCTGGAAACTGCCCCAACAAGTGGCGGCAATCTTCCTGTTGTTCGGGCGTCAGGGTGGGTGAGAGGTTAACTCCATCCACTGACCCATCTTTCTCAGAGGCTACTAAGAGGTCAGGAAGAGGCTCAGTCTCCTCTTCCATTCCATCATCAGTGGCCAGCAGCATGCCCACTTCGGTCCTCTCTAAGTGGGGCTTAAGGCGGTTAACATGTAGGACCCCCAAAGGGTTCCTGGGAGACTGCATGTTCACCAAGTAGGTGATAGGACTTTTGCGCTCCACAACCTCAAATGGACCTGTCCACTTATCCTGAAGTGCACAAGGCTCCACTGGGGCCAAGACCCACACCTTTTGTCCAGGTTGAAGCTCTACCAGAGTGGCATTCCGGTCGTACCACCGCTTCATCTCCTCCTGGCTGGCTTCCAGATTTGCCTCAGCAAGTTGCCTACAACGCCTAGTTTGGTTTCTGAAGGCCAGCATGTAACTGTATACATTCTGGGGAGGTTTCCTGGGAGATTGCTCCCAGCCTTCCTTTACCAAACTCAGAGGTCCTCTTACCGGGTGACCATACAGAAGCTCAAAGGGGCTGAACCCTAGAGACTTCTGTGGCACCTCTCGGTAAGCGAAGAGCAGGCATGGCAAGAGGACGTCCCACTTACGCCTCATTGGACCATCTAGGCCCATGATCATGCCTTTGAGGGTTCGGTTGAATTTCTCAACCAACCCATTTCCTTGGGGGTGGTAAGGAGTGGTGAACTTGTAAGTTACCCCACACTCCTTCCACAGGGATTTCATATATGTGGATATGTCTACAGGCATGTCACTTCTCACAGCGACTTGTAGAGTACCAGAGACCTCCCCCCACTCAAAGGGAACTTGAGCCATTGGACAACGACTCTCTTTGTTGTCAGCATTGACAACCCTACAGTAGGCATTGGGTACAATCTGCTCTTGAGACACAAGGTGTTGCCTCACCGAGGTCACGCTGGCTCCTGTATCTCTAAGAGCCTCAACCTTCTTTCCATTGATGGTCACTACTTGCCCATATTTCTTAGTGTTAGAGGGTATGTAAGTTTCAGGGACCATCTCACTGTCTCCTAGCGAGACTAGGGTCATATGCGCAGGACCCCCACCCCCCTGGACTGCTACCTCCCCCCCAAAATTAACATTAGCTACTTGCCGGGGTGGAGCACCAGTGGGTGCGGTCTTACCAAACAGGCGACACTTAGGATCAGTGGCAATGTGACCCGGGTCACCACACCTGTAACAATTGAAGGGCCCCTTTGGAACAGGCCTACCTGTCGGGGCCCTGTTCTGCTGCGGGGGTGGGGGAGGCTGAGAACCCTTCTGCTGGTTCCCTTGGGAATTACTTTGGGGGCCTTTTTGGAACCCTTTCTGTTTACCCTTGTCCCCCCCACTCTTCTGCTGGGGACCCTGTCCACCTTTGACGGAGTCTTCCACTTGACCCTTGTGGACCCTGGTGCTGAGCCAGCGGTCCGCCTCCTCAGCAAGCTTCCTCGGGTTGGACAGCTTGCTATCAATCAGGTGCTGGCGTAGCTCAGGAAAACATTGACTGGACAAGTGCTCCCATGCAATTAAATCAAGTAGCCCTTGATAATCATTCACCTTGCTACCCTTCACCCAACCATCCAGTGCTCTGCAAAAAAAAGTTACATATTCCACATACGTACTCTCAGGGATCTTCTTAGTCTCCCTGAACCTCTGTCTATATAGCTCAGGAGTTAACCCATACCTGGTCATTAAAGCTTCCTTCATATGGGGGTATGATGCTTGGAGATCTAAGGGTAAATCTAACAGTGTGTCACGCCCTTCAGCAAGGAACCTTCCCCACAACCCCGCTCCCCAGTCTTTCTCAGGGACCCGGTGTGAAGACATGGCTACCTCATAGGCTCTAAACCACTGCCCTATGTCATCCTTTCTAAAATACTCCTTAACTACATCTTTGGGGATGTACACCTTGGACTCTACCTGCACCGGTGGAGTGCTGCCACCAGAAGGAGCGGTGTCCAAACTTTTCGCCTTCAGCTCCAACTCCTTCAATCTTATATCAGGATCCATTTGGCGTTGTTGTGCCTCCAAGGCCAACTTCTGCTTTTCCATTTCCATTTGTCCTGCCAACTTTGCCATCTCCATTGCATGCGCCCTGTCTGCTGCCCTCTCTGCCAGCTCCTCTGGCGACAGGACTCTGCTGGGCTCCCCAAGGTTGTCGGGTGGAACGATGTCCCCCGCATTCTGTGGGTCTCTTGACTCCTTCCAGGCTCTAAACGCCTTGGTGTACTGGTTTTTCCTCTTGAATCCAGCATGGGGAACTCGGAGTTTTACACTGTAGCCTTTCAATTGCTCTACTGTGTATCCTTCCAATCCCTCCCAATCCACCTCATCTATTCCAGAAATCACAGAGAGTGCTCTTCCAGCGGAGAGTGAGCTAGGCATGGTTGCAGTAATGGCAGATGTCTCAACAAAGTTCAGAAAATGAAAACCTGTGGCTGCGTTACTTGGTCTGCTCTCACTATCTGGTGATTAATAATTCACTGTAGGCCAATTACAAGTGCAAATTCGAAATCCCACAGCTGCCACCAATGTTAGACTTGGGGGTCTCTGGTTGGCGCAAGGTTGCCCTTGTGTCAAGCAGGGACCCTCTCCTCCACGTCAGGGCAAAGGATAACCCCTTCCGGAATGACCCTTGCTCACCCTCTAGGTGCGTGGCGTGAGCAGCCAAGGCGATTCTTCAGGCGTTGTTAGTTAAGCAATTGTAACCGCACACAGTAAACACATTAATCCCCCCAGAAACGGACACCAGGCTTGGATATGTAAAAATACGCTCTTTATGTAAAAATAGTTATATATATATATGCAGACTTAACACAAGACCAGTAACGTTTTTCTTTATGCCACCTGAGGTTTAAAATAGGCAAATGGTTTCTTTGTTGCAGTGTCAAATGGTTACTTTCTAGTCTTTAGCAATGTTCCTTCGTGGTTCCACACACGACTTGGTCCGGACCCTACCGCGGCTCACGCATCGGGCGTGGGCGCGTCTGCGCCGTGCACGGCTCTTCCCGGCGGACATGCTCTAAATGCACAGGCTTCTGGCTGCCTGAGCTGAACTTTGCCTCACTTAAGAAGTCGTTACTCCCGTGGGCGTGACATCTTCAGTCTGGCAGACCACCTCGAGGCCCTCCCCTTGTGACAAAGCGTCACTGATTGCCTGGGATCTTCAGTTCTAAGCCTTGATGTGCTGAGGGCTCAGTGTCATTTACTTACACCTCATCACAGAGTGGGGCGCGTCAGCATTATCATTGACCTCATCCCACGCTGTGACGAGTGAGTGACTGCTGCCTTCCCTCATTTGCTGATCTAAGGTCAGCCAATGAGGGAATGCAGCGGTCCCAACCATCCTGGGATCTCTGAGGAAGAGCTGCACAGGTATGATTTCATTTTTAATGTTTGGTGCATGTGTGCACCAATGTGTGGGAGTGAGTGTTGTGAATGGATGTGTGTGTGTGCGTGCATGTGTGAATGCATGAGTGTGAGCGAATGTGTATGCGTGCATGTATACCCACCTACCCCTCTTCGTAGTAAAAGTACAGGCCGCCACTGGTCATCTCCTTCTTAAACTGCAATCAAATTATTGAATGGCATATGATGTTTTATGTTTTTTTGACCAAAATGAAACTCTTTCGCAATCAACCCGGGAGGTGACAGCTGGATTGCAACAAGCATTGGCAATGCAGATAGGTCTGTCTTAAAATGAAAGTGCCTCTTCAACCATTGATGGGTTTAGACACTTAATAAGTCATACATTCACTCCATCACTCATCTATGCACTCATGCAGCCATTCATTCTCCCACTGACCCATTCTTGCATTCTCTCACAATTAAACAAACACACACACTCTGATTTTTTAGATTTCATGTAACAAAACACATCTGTGGGCTCAAATTCAATGCACTCTTAAAGGACTGTTGCCTCTTATGAAAAATGTTTCATAAAAAACAAATGTGTCACTCTACCTTAGTCGTAACTTTCATAATAAAGAGATCAGACCTATGGCATCTGACATAACTTTTACCAATGAACCGGTCACTCATGCAGCATTTAGGATTATTTTAGGGCAGTAATCAACTCAGACGTAGAGTATTGAGCACAGCTATTCCCATAGGACAGCCATCCGGTGGGGTATCATAATAAAATGACAAATATTTTCAAAATATCATTTGTCAAAATAGCACCTTCGAAGAATCATCACAGCGCAAACCATCCATCCTCATGGCTTGTTTTTAGGGGCCACCAGCGACAGAACCCCGCGCTGCGATGGCAATCTCTGGGACTGCCGGCTTTCACCCAGTGGAACAAATACACCCCGAGAAACGAGTTTTCTGTAGCACAAGCCTCTCACAATAAGTAAACCAGGCCTTGTGGCGGTGTCACACCTTTCCATAATAAACAGATCCACTCTCTGGAGTCTGGTCACTTCCCCCACCTTTCCATAATAAACAGATCCACTCTGGAGTCTGATCACTTCCCCCAACTTTCCATAATAAACAGATCCACTCTGGAGTCTGGTCACTTCCCCCACCTTTCCATAATAAACAGATCCACTCTCTGGAGTCTGATCACTTCCCCCACCTTTCCATAATAAACAGATCCACTCTCTGGAGTCTGATCACTTCCCCCACCTTTCCATAATAAACAGATCCACTCTGGAGTCTGGTCACTTCCCCCACCTTTCCATAATAAACAGATCCACTCTGGAGTCTGATCACTTCCCCCAACTTTCCATAATAAACAGATCCACTCTGGAGTCTGGTCACTTCCCCCACCTTTCCATAATAAACAGATCCACTCTCTGGAGTCTGATCACTTCCCCCACCTTTCCATAATAAACAGATCCACTCTCTGGAGTCTGATCACTTCCCCCAACTTTCCATAATAAACAGATCCACTCTGGAGTCTGGTCACTTCCCCCAACTTTCCATAATAAACAGATCCACTCTGGAGTCTGGTCACTTCCCCCACCTTTCCATAATAAACAGATCCACTCTGGAGTCTGATCACTTCCCCCAACTTTCCATAATAAACAGATCCACTCTGGAGTCTGGTCACTTCCCCCACCTTTCCATAATAAACAGATCCACTCTCTGGAGTCTGATCACTTCCCCCACCTTTCCATAATAAACAGATCCACTCTCTGGAGTCTGATCACTTCCCCCAACTTTCCATAATAAACAGATCCACTCTGGAGTCTGGTCACTTCCCCCAACTTTCCATAATAAACAGATCCACTCTGGAGTCTGGTCACTTCCCCCACCTTTCCATAATAAACAGATCCACTCTGGAGTCTGATCACTTCCCCCAACTTTCCATAATAAACAGATCCACTCTGGAGTCTGGTCACTTCCCCCACCTTTCCATAATAAACAGATCCACTCTCTGGAGTCTGATCACTTCCCCCACCTTTCCATAATAAACAGATCCACTCTCTGGAGTCTGATCACTTCCCCCAACTTTCCATAATAAACAGATCCACTCTCTGGAGTCTGATCACTTCCCCCAACTTTCCATAATAAACAGATCCACTCTGGAGTCTGGTCACTTCCCCCAACTTTCCATAATAAACAGATCCACTCTGGAGTCTGATCACTTCCCCCAACTTTCCATAATAAACAGATCCACTCTGGAGTCTGGTCACTTCCCCCAACTTTCCATAATAAACAGATCCACTCTGGAGTCTGGTCACTTCCCCCACCTTTCCATAATAAACAGATCCACTCTGGAGTCTGATCACTTCCCCCAACTTTCCATAATAAACAGATCCACTCTGGAGTCTGGTCACTTCCCCCAACTTTCCATAATAAACAGATCCACTCTCTGGAGTCTGGTCACTTCCCCCAACTTTCCATAATAAACAGATCCACTCTGGAGTCTGGTCACTTCCCCCACCTTTCCATAATAAACAGATCCACTCTCTGGAGTCTGATCACTTCCCCCACCTTTCCATAATAAACAGATCCACTCTCTGGAGTCTGATCACTTCCCCCACCTTTCCATAATAAACAGATCCACTCTGGAGTCTGATCACTTCCCCCACCTTTCCATAATAAACAGATCCACTCTCTGGAGTCTGGTCACTTCCCCCACCTTTCCATAATAAACAGATCCACTCTCTGGAGTCTGATCACTTCCCCCACCTTTCCATAATAAACAGATCCACTCTGGAGTCTGATCACTTCCCCCAACTTTCCATAATAAACAGATCCACTCTGGAGTCTGGTCACTTCCCCCAACTTTCCATAATAAACAGATCCACTCTGGAGTCTGGTCACTTCCCCCACCTTTCCATAATAAACAGATCCACTCTGGAGTCTGGTCACTTCCCCCAACTTTCCATAATAAACAGATCCACTCTGGAGTCTGGTCACTTCCCCCAACTTTCCATAATAAACAGATCCACTCTGGAGTCTGGTCACTTTCCCCAATGAGTCCATGTGGTCCGCGGCCTTTGCGATTGACTTGACACCATAACCAGCCCAGACCCACCGAAGAGCACGTAAGCCGGCGACCGTCGTGCACAGGGTAATAACATTACAAATGTTACAAAATGTGTGTTGGGCCAACAATATCCACCGCCTGACAAAAGGGTCCGACAAGGAGTGTTCCAGTCAAAATGTCCAACCATGTTTGCCAGAGGAGGCGGCCAGCATGGAGCCCTCGCCCAGTGGTGATCTGAGAGATTTAATGCATCACAAACCTGTCTACAGCTTGCAACACAGTGTGATAACAATCCACAGCCAAAGTCCTACTGGCTTTAACAAATGCATCTCAGAACAAATAAGGCAGGCCGCTTGTCTTTGTCAGAATTTATGAACAGCTCAGACCTCTGGCGTCGGATGGAACGTTTCCCTGTGAACCAATCAGAGCTCCAGACTCTATCTCCGGCCTGTCAACGTCATCAAAGCAGGCTTACTGGACTGAGCGTAGGATCTCTGTGAAGGCGACCACGAGGTGTACGGTTATTAAATGACAAATGCATATAGAGTTAGAGGTGACAAAGCAGAGCCGAGAGGGGCTTAGCAAGGATAATCACAGTGCAAGTCCCCCCCCCCCCCTCCCGGGATGCCAGGGGTGACAAACACCAGAACCCTTCCATGTACCAAAACACCTCTCTGCAGGTTCAATACAGAGACGTGGCAATTACCCTCACATGCATGCTGGCAGTAACCTTTCCTTTTCAGAATGAACATGTGCGGCCTACTGCCTTTATCATAACTCTTCCCGATAAACAGATCACACCTGCAGCCTTCCCCACTGGTGCCACCAGCGCCAGCTCACCCCGGTGTTCTGAGCACACGTGTCCCACAGGCTCGGGCTGCGACACAGGCGCTGCTTTCAATAGCAGCACAAGGGCTGTCCAATCAAATGCTGCATCAGCCCTTCAGCAGTGTCCTTTCGCAGCACTACTTCTTGAAGCTCGTCTTCGGTGGATGATGTAACATATGGCAAGAGCTGCTCTGTCGAGCCAGACCTAAAAAGGAGCAGAAGGGAGGAGGCCATGAAATACAGGAGTATATGTATTATATGGCAAAGCGAGGAGCTGACAGGTAGAGGCAGCATGCACGAGGACAGGAGTGCAAAGAAGGGAGCCCAAAAAGGGGGGGGGGGGGGGTTGTGCAACAATGAACAGAAAGAGTAAGAGAGAATAAAGGAGGGATGAAAGAAAGGCAGGAGGGAGGGCGAGCGAAAGGGAATACATTATTGAGAATGAAATACGAAACAGAAGACAATGGGCGAATGTGTGGACTGTGTGTGCAAGAAGCAGACAGTGATAGAGAGAGAAGACAGAGCGGGAGACAAAAGGGAAGGAGAGCGCTGAAAAGAAGATGGAGGGAAAGAAAGAGGAAGATGAAGAGAAGGCTGACAGGAGAGGGAAAGAGAGGAAGAGAGAGACAGAGGAAGAGAGGGGGAGCAAGAGAGCCAGAGAGAAAGAGAGAGAGACAGAGACAGAGAGAAAGAGAGAGAGAGAGAGAGAGAGACAGAGAGAAAGAGAGAGACAGAGACAGAGAGAGAGAGAGAGCAAGAAAAAGAGAGAAAGAGACAGAGAGAGAAAGAGATAGAGACAGAGAGAGAGAAAGAGACACAGAGAGAAAGAAAGCGAAAGAGAGAGCTGGTCTTGCAGAGACGGTATCCAGACAGATCCTTGAAGCAGAGAGTGATAGAGAGTGAAGGCAGAGTGGGAGACAAACGAGAAGGAGTGTGATGAAAAGGAGGAGAGAAACAGAGAGGAAGATGACGAGAAGGCTGACAGAGAAAGAGAGAGTAATAACCAGAGAGAGAGAGAGAGAGAAAGAGAGAGAGGGGGAGAGAGAGAGAGAGGAAGAGAGAGAGAGGGGAGAGAGAGAGAGAGGAAGAGAAAGTGAGAGAGAGAGAGAGAGAGAGATAGAGAGAGAGAAAGAGAGAGACAGAGAGAGAGAGAGAGAGAGAGAGAGCTGGTCTTGCAGAGACGGTATCCAGACAGCACCTTTGAAGCAGTGCGCTTCCCCTTCAGAGAACATTGTTCCTGTTTTTATCAAAAATTAAAGAGTCTCAAGGCCTGGAAAGGACAGGCTGGTGTAGACTGGAGGGAGTTATGGCTTCTCTTCATCTGCTGTTTCTCCCCAGAAATCAATCGGGTCTTTGTCTCTGCCCCCCCCCCTCACCCCCATGCCCAAGGGTGAGGGGCCGCTCTCCTCTGCTCCTACTGTGGGCTGCCCCCCACAGTCCATGGGCTCCTCAGAAACAATATGGAAATGGAATCCAATGTAATATTTAAACATAAACACATATATCTCAAAGCGCACACTCAATATTCAATCAACCGTTATAAATAACTGAAAAAATACATTATTTAATTTCACACCTTTTTAAATGCAAACAAATAACATATTATTAAAAAAGTATCTTCCAACTTTCAAGGTACAACAAAAAAACAAAAATATAGTATGAAAAACTTCTAAAGTATATTGCAATATTTACAATTCTACAAATATTAAAAATGTATGTAATGTGATGGGGTCGACATTTGTATTCTAACTCTAAAATAACAGGTCTGAGGAAGCATGCACATCTTTGTGGGCGTCAGATCTACTGTTCCAACTTCAGTCCCACAAATATCTGGGAAAGTGCTTGTATTTTGAGGTAGGCAAGGGGTCAGATTAAATAGTCTCACTCTAGTCCGACAAACTCTGGGGAGAGTGACTATAGTGGAGAGGGTGAGAGAAGGCGCAACGCAGCCCCATACACACCGAGGAAAGTGCATACATTTGGGGGGACGCCAGATTGAATATTCTAACTGCAGCCCTACAAACATTGGGGAGAGTGCATATAACGCGGAAGGGGCAGTAGGCAACATTTGTTATTCTAAAATTCAACCCTACAAACATTGGGGAGAGTGCATATAACGCGGAAGGGCGAGTTGGCAGCATTTGTTATTCTAAAATTCAACCCTACAAACATTGAGAATGTATACATTTGGGAGCATATTCATTATTTTAACCCCGTCCCACACACACTGGGCGAAGTGCATACATTTGAGGGTGGGATCATACCTACTAGTCGAATTCCACTCGTGCAAACATTGGTGAAACAGCTTGTGTTTGGAGGGCTTTGGGGTTCACATTTACTATTCTCACTCTCTTTTTCACAAACATATGGAAAGTGCATAGATTTGAAGGTGTGGGGTTAAATACATATTCTAACTCCAGTCCCACAAACATTGGAGAAATTGCATATAATGTATGGGTTATATATACTGTTTTAACCTCCAAATCCACACAGTCTCTCGAATATCACAAGCTTTGGGAAATATTTAGGGGCGGTCATATTAAACATGTTGACTCCAATCCCACAAACATTATGTAGCATGGGTATATTTGAATGAGGGGCACTCAGATTCCGTATTCTAACTTGAGGACCTATAAACATTAGGGACAGCGCGCCTCCTTTAAAGAGGGGTGGGTGGAGAGACATTCTTTCTACTCTTACTCCATTATCACATGCATTGTGGAAAGCACATATATTTAGGGAGAATCATATTTACTATTCTAACTCCAGTCCCTTAAACTTTGGGCGAAATTAATTTACAAATAATTAAACATATGAATTGAATATTAACAAATTGAAGAACTACCATTGATTTAAAATAAGAAAATATACATTAATGTATCTTTTTATTAAAGCACTACCCACCTAATGCCCGAATAAACCAAACACATAAAAAAAGAAACATTTTATTTTTATAATAAAAAAATAAACATATAAATAAAAAAGTTACCAATTAAAATAATTACCATTAAGTAAAAACAATGACTTAATAATTATTAGATTTTTGCAATGGAACGCTAGCCACTCAGTGCCCTAATAAACCCTACAATTAAAAAACATTTAGTAAACATTATATTATAAAGCATTAAGGTTTTCTATTAAAAAAGAAACAATATTTAAAGCATTGATATTATTGTTAAAAAAATATAAAACACAATTCCTATTCTTGATATTTTCTTCCTCTGTATTTTTTAGTCATGACATTATGTCCATGATCTCATTATCAAATTATATTCAATGGTCTTATCTTGCTGAACAGAATCAGGTGCCCCAGGGGTACTATGGTTGCTGAGTACCTTGTGGTTGGGTCCAGAGGCCACTTTGAAAAAGAAGTTCAAAACCTATGGAATGGCCACCGTGGTCTATAAAATCCTTCACCTCTCTTTGGACCTTAGGCTACATCGTAATTAGGGATTCATCTCGTTATTCAAAGATCAATATATTTGGAATCAACCAATGCAATCTGCATGGTAGCACGTGGTTGAGGTTATGGAGCTCAGTGGCCATGCCACCGTGTCTACGTACAGCGGCCATGGCTGCCACCGGGGCTGAACTCTTGAGACCATAGTCCTGGGATCCACCCTCACTAGAGCTGCCCGAAAGCAGGAGTGTCCCTTTTACTGACCTCCAAAACCCAATATTTATCTACTGCCCGACTTACCTCACATGAAATCCCATTGTTATCTGCAGGCAGCAACTATTCTGAGGCCGTGATTGCCGGTGTGGCCCACCGGCACTCATTTTTGGTGGCCAACATTTATTTTCCCACATCGGACATTTACAGAGACCAGGGGGCATATTAACAAGGGCCGGCGATAAATATCTCAAAGCGCGCTTAGCGCTTGCATATTTATTGCCGGCTATCTCTGGAATTTATCGCCCGGTTAGCGCATTATCAACAACGCGCATCGCCGAGGCGATAAAAATTCCAGAGATAGTAGGGATATCGCCGCTTTCCATGGTGGAAAACGGCGATATCCTAGATGATAGGGCCTGTGGTCTTAGCCACACAATCCACCCCCCATGTTAGGTATGCCTTAGTCAGGAATTTAACAGGCGTTAAATTCCTGCGTTAAGGCATACTTAACCTGATTTTAAATATCGCTAACCCTCGTTGTCAATATGACGAAGCTGGGCTAGCAATATTTTCTCAAGGGAGTCTGGTCAGGCACGCCTCCTTTGCATCTCATTAGCGATGCGATTGGAGGCATGCTGACAAGGGGCGCTATTGCCAGTAAACTGTCGGTAACAGCTGTTAGTGACAGCTTGCTGATAGGGCGATAAAAACATCGCCGCTTTAGCGGCAAAAAGTGCCGCTAGAGCCGTAATAATCCCCATGATGATATGCCCCCACGAGAGGAAAAAAGAGACAAAGAGGAAGACAGAGAAAGAGAGAAAACTGTCACTAAGGGAGAAAGCAGGAGCCTGCAAGAGTGGGGTACAGGAGCAGGGAGTGTCTGGCGGTGGATTAAAGAGTCCTGAGGTGGATTCAAGACCAAGCCGCCGTGGTATTCTGCACGCCAACATCTGATTGCACCTTCGGCAGGCTTCATAGCAGAGCTTTGGGCACCAGCAGCGATTCCTTTAGAAATTAAGCACTGTCTGCAGGTCACATTACTTTAACGAGATCTTTTCTAACCTAGCTCAGAGGAAGGTGAGAAGCATGATGACATCATCATCGCAGCCCACCTGATGATGCGTCACAGTGATCTCAAAGACATCCAGCGGCGCAATTGCGACCAAGCCCTTCATGCGGATGGCTGCTGTTTACACAGTGATCATGGCTCTCTGGTGGCCTGCTATGCTTTATGCTCCCAGCATAAGGACATGGACAGCAGCCATTGGCCCACTGTCTACTCCGCTCAGGTGGCTGCGCTTCACGCTCTCACAAGAGCTTGTATCTTGACTAAAGGTGAATCAGCCAACATCTACAGGGGCTCTCTGATGCCTGTACATGACTATGGACCATCATGGAAGCAAAGGGGCTTCCTCACCTCCAGTGCAGGCAAATCAAATATGGCCCCTGTGTAGCTGCCCTGGGTATGTCCTTCAACTCCACTCTGAAATCAGTGTATTAAAGCCTGGGCCTGATGACCTTACTCATGGACGATGCTCTAACTGATTGAGCAGCTAGAGCTGTGGCCCTTTCACTCCCCCGGGCTCCTATGGTCCCGCCTCTCTGCCCCCAATGTGAATCCCCAACGGGCAACCTTGCAGGTAGTTGCTGAGCTACGAAACACCACAGCAGAAGGGTGGAAACAGCAGTGGGAGTGGAAAGTGCTGGTTACATTTCCAAGATGCCCGCTTGGTAGCGCCAGGGGTCCTGCTCTCATGCCGTGCTCACATGTATCATGGAATGGTGCATGTCTGCAAAGGGGGGAGGGGGTGATTGTGGCTGTAAATCATCATTGGTTCATCTCAAGTTTCCACAGTGTCCCAGCAGTATTGCAAAGCCTGCATCATTTGTCACGTCTACGATGCAGGAAGACAGCCAGAACCACACAGGCCGCCCATCCCCCACCACGAGGCCATTTGTAAATATGCAGGCGGGTTTCATTGATGGATATGTTCTTATTATTATTCGCACATTTACAGGGTTTGTAGAAGGATAACCCTATATTAAAGCTGATTCAAAGAAAGTAACAAAAATACTGCTGAAATACTTTTAACTTGTGCTAAACATGAACAGTGATAACGGAACTGATGTCACTCCCAAAATAATGTGTGACAATTGCAAGGACCTTCAAATACAACACAACTTCCGCTGTGTATCATCCCCAGTCAGAGGGGAAGGTCGAGAGAAACAATGGAGTTCTTAGAAACAAACTTGCAAAGATCTGTGCAGATTAGAAACTGACCTCAGATGGCCTGGCACAGTGCCCCTAGCTCTCATGAGCATGCCAGCTACAGCAAATAGAAAAACAGGCCTTAGCCGGCTGCTGTCCTAATGGGCAGAGTGACAATCCTGCCGTGCCACAGGTGCCCCCATCTCTGTCAGATATAGACATGGCTCGTGCCATTGTCTAGGGTTATTGCTGCGCTTTAATACGTTGTGTACAGACTTTGCATTCAAGCACTTACTCAAGGAACCCAGTCAGCCCTGTCATCAACAGGGCTGACTGACAGGTAGATGGGTCCCTCCCTGGTGCCACTTACCACTAATACAGCGGTCAAGCGCCAATGCCTTCCATCATGGACATACATGTGCAACTGTAAAAATACATGTGCTCCAGCTGGAAGCTGCAGAAAACAATCAGGATGCAAGCGCTAGAAACCTCTCCACTGAAAAAGAAGCGGGTTTGCACCTACAAGCTGAAGAGGACGCGCCACTACCAAAGGACAGTGCTCAGCTGCCCCACCTGCACAACCTCCTCCCAAGGAAGGCCCTTGCCTGAAGCTTCGCATGATGATGCGGGCAGCATGGCTGTTTGTATGCCATGACGAGAGGGGTCCTGCCAACCTTAGAATGCACTGCCCCTTCCCAGCCCGGCCTGCAGCCAGAGAACACTGCATTCACAAAAGATTATGTGGAACTAAACGAGGAGTGAAACCCTGCATTTAATGCTACTTTCTAGGTGCAAAATGCGCCCTCGCTTCCAAAATGCACCGGAGGATGCATTCTGCACGAAGGAAAGAGCCCAGCTTCAACCGATCCTGAGCGGCGGCAGCGCCAGCCTCTCGAGCTCGGTTCCTGCGAAACAACAGATAGTTGAGACGGGGATTAGAAAACCAGACGGGGATTAGTGTACTCGGCCAGTCCTAACACCAGCTTTGCAAATAGAGGCAGAAAGGTTGTTTTTAACATGAAGCTGCAGAAAAAGCAGAATAGACTTTGTTCGCCGTGCTGCCTGAGTGATGGCAACACAAAATGGCGGCGGAGCACAAAATAGAGGGTCGATTCGATCGCGATCGGAAATCGAAGTTCCTCAACGCCCGCAGTGTCTGTCTCTGCCATGAAGAGTCCTGCCCTGGTGGCCTTCAGTGACAGGCAGAGGTGCATGGTGCAGACATACGTGGCCCTCTGTGAGAGAACTGCTCTCCTAGGGCTTCCGACCCATCTCCATGTCCCGCAGTGTCTGTCTCTGCCATGATGAGCCCTGCCCTGGTGGCCTTCAGTGACAGGCAGAGGTGCATGGTGCAGACATACTTGGCCCTCTGTGAGAGAACTGCTCTCCTAGGGCTTCCGACCCATCTCCACGCCCTGCACAGTGCCATGAAGAGTCCTGCCCTGGGGGCCTTCAGTGACAGGCAGAGGTGCATGGTGCAGACATACGTGGCCCTCTGTGAGAGAACTGCTCTCCTAGGGCTTCCGACCCATCTCCACGCCCCGCACAGTGCCATGAAGAGCCCTCCCCTGGGGGCCTTCAGTGACAGGCAGAGGTGCATGGTGCAGACATACTTGGCCCTCTGTGAGAGAACTGCTCTCCTAGGGCTTCCGACCTATCTCCATGTCCCGCAGTGTCTGTCTCTGCCATGATGAGCCCTGCCCTGGTGGTCTACAGTGACAGGCAGAGGTGCATGGTGCAGACATACTTGGCCCTCTGTGAGAGAACTGCTCTCCTAGGGCATCCGACCCATCTCCACGCCCCGCACAGTGCCATGAAGAGTCCTGCCCTGGGGGCCTTCAGTGACAGGCAGAGGTGCATGGTGCAGACATACCTGGCCCTCTGTGAGAGAACTGCTCTCCTAGGGCTTCTGACCCATCTCCACGCCCGCAGTGTCTGTCTCTGCCATGATGAACCCTGCCCTGGTGGTCTACAGTGACAGGCAGAGGTGCATGGTGCAGACATACCTGGCCCTCTGTGAGAGAACTGCTCTCCTAGGGCTTCTGACCCATCTCCACGCCCCACAGTGTCTGTCTCTTCTATGAAGAGTCCTACCCTGGTGGCCTTCAGTGACAGGCAGAGGTGCATGGTGCAGACATACTTGGCCCTCTGTGAGAGAACTGCTCTCCTAGGGCTTCCGACCCATCTCCACGCCCCGCACAGTGCCATGAAGAGCCCTGCCCTGGGGGCCTTCAGTGACAGGCAGAGGTGCATGGTGCAGACATACGTGGCCCTCTGTGAGAGAACTGCTCTCCTAGGGCTTCCGACCCATCTCCATGTCCCGCAGTGTCTGTCTCTGCCATGATGAGCCCTGCCGTGGTGGCCTTCAGTGACAGGCAGAGGTGCATGATGCAGACATACTTGGCCCTCTGTGAGAGAACTGCTCTCCTAGGGCTTCCGACCCATCTCCACGCCCCGCACAGTGCCATGATGAGCCCTGCCCTGGGGGCCTTCAGTGACAGGCAGAGGTGCATGGTGCAGACATACTTGGCCCTCTGTGAGAGAACTGCTCTCCTAGGGCTTCCGACCCATCTCCACACCCCGCAGTGTTTGTCTCTGCCATGAAGAGTCCTGCCCTGGTGGCCTTCAGTGGCCTGGGTACAAAAGAGACTCAGGGGCTCTAGAGGCAGTGGACCCTCCCAGCCACCATCGAGTGGAAAGAGGTGAGTTGGGAGATGTTGGAGGAGGTTTTGGCAGTACAAACCCACTTACTAGCACCATTCCGGTGGATGAGGAGGTGAATAGACGCCGAGGGAATGAGAACAGACTGGCTGAGGAGAAGCTCCTGGAGGGGAAGGTGGAAGGGAGTTAGTAAGGTATGGGAAACTGAAACCATCTTTGCTCATTTCTTCGAAGGGAATGATCATCTACACTTATGGCTCATCGCACTAACAGATGACACCATCACTAGGAACATGAGAAGAACAGCTAATACAATGACACCCCAGGAAGCTGTACTTTGGACTTTAAAATGGCCTTCACTCCCTTACAACAAACACTCTCTGTAGTTGCCAGTTGCCCTGTGCCCTGTGAGCTGGTCAAAAGTGCACATTCTGCTGAAATAAAAAGTGATCTGGGCTTCAGCTTGAGTCAGTCTCCTCACTCCCTGTCTCCAATGGTCTTCCTCGAAGGCAGCTTTAGCTAGTGTCCCCTTTGCACTTTTTAAAATGGTACCCCGGTGGTCACCCCCTGCTGTACTATAACAATGTCATCCATCTTCTGTCCACTTGAGAGCATAGACATGGTGGACGGGAATTTACTCCTGGAACAAGCTCCCTAAATCTGGCAGCCAACTACAACTTCCCTGTGGGCATTGGTAATGACACATTTTGTGATATGCACCTGAAAAGACACTGTGCTCCGAGCAGAGAGAGTGAGAAGTCCAGAAGGATGTCTGCCTGGAGCCCCCGGTCCCTTATGTACTGGAACAGACATTTGTCCTTAGTCCCCAGGTAAACGCTGTGATCACCTGGCAACTTACGCACACTCCATCCTGCACAATGAGAGTGAAATAATGAACACACAGAACACACAGAACAAAGATAGGAAAGACGTAGAAAGGATGAGGACTAAACTAGGTGCTAATATGACAGCCATGATGACCCTTGTCCTGCCCAGCAGATGAGCTCCACCTGCTCAACCCTGGACGCTGCCACAGACGCTGCCACCGTACCACACATCAGTCCACAGAGGGCCTATCTGCCCACATGTATTGCCACTTGACATGCCTCCACACATCTGCTCCCACTGCCCACATACACACACCACCCCTCACCAAGTCAGAACTTAAGACCCGCTCTAACTCAGGAACACACATCCACCCCGCACAACCACGCTCACTCACATCATGCTCCAAAACACACGCTCACTCAACAAGCATGCCTCTGAAATTTGGAACCTTATTGACTGCAATGCACTGGGCCGCCTCTTCCTCATCGAAACCTGGCTCCACCCCACAAGAGCGCTGGAAATCGCCACAGCCATCACTACTGCATGCAAAATTCAGCCGCAGGACCGGCCTGATAAACTAGGAGGAGGACTCGCCATCATCCCAGAGACACCCTCAAGTGTACCTCTTACATTGACTCAGAAGCCACTTTTATGGAACACATAAGCTTTAAGCTTCAGACAGACAGTAGAATGACTATCAAAGGCTGGTCCAAATACTGAAAAACCAGAAAATACGCCAAGCAAAAGCAGCCCTGTTGTTTTTACAAAAAGCAAATGATATGTATACTCTCTATGCTATCTCAAATTTCCTAAAAGTTACTGTTAGACTTAGGAATACAAGGAACTAATATAATCGTATTTACATGTCCTTTCTGCCCCTGACCCACAAATCATGTCCCTAGTATATGTTTTTAATCCTTCTCTTTTTAAATTGTTGAAGTTCAGGAATGAAATGTGATAAATTGTATTTTTATGATGATTTTTAATTATCGAAATAAAAACGAACTGAACTGACTATCAAAGGCACCCTCACCTTCCGGCCCCCAGGACCTTGCACCCACTTCAGCAACCTCCTCACCGACCTCGCCACCCCTTGTAATGGGCACCAAACACTTCATACTCCTAGTCGATCTCAACTTTCTTCTTGATTAACCCACGTACTAAAACTCCATTGACTTCCTTGTAAATCTACAGAACCTACAAAGCCCTACCCACACTGCCATAAAAAACCAAGACCCCATCTTCTCCACCAGTGACAAGGTGAAAGTTAGTCACATCACTCAACTCACATGGACGTACCACTCTTTTGCCCACTTCCACAGAACAGGGCCACCAATTCCCCCTACAGAGTCTAGCAAAACCCCAAACCACTGCTGGAGGAAAGCTTCAGAACCAGACTGGCTCAACACCCTCCAGCTACCCTAAATGTACCCCACCAATGAACTCATCAACAACAAAAAACTTCAACAACTGAATCACCTCCTGCGTCAATACCCTGGCACCCATTAAAAACACCTAGCCCAAAAGATCCAACAAACAAGTTAGCTGGTACAGCGCTGACCTCAGATAGTCCAAGAGAGTTTGCAAATAACTTGAAAGGAAATGGAGAACCACTCAAGCAATAACTGCAAGAGACACCTACATGGCTGGACTTAGACACAATCACCATCAAGTGAAAGAGACCAAGAAAAAGGCCCTAAGAATCAAATCTAGCACCAACAACTGCAGGGGACTTTTTGCCATCATCAAGGATCACCCACCCAACAGCAGCAACCACTACCATCACCCCTACACAAGAACTCTGCAACAACCTCTCTGACTTTGCCCATGAAACAATCACCAAAATCTACAGCAACTTCAAACCCCAGCCACCCTCCATCAATCTTCCTAGCCTGCTAACTACACCAACCAAAGACAACCAAATGACAGCATGGAACCCTCTTTCCATCGAGGACACTGCAGCAATAGTGAAGACAGTCCACTTAAGGGTGCGCACATAACCCTCCCTGACCCCACCCATCTACAACCTGGGAAGAGCCACAATCAGACCTGCACCTACGTCCAACATTAACACCTCCCTCGAGACAGCCACTTTCCCAGATAGCTGAAAACACACCAAAGTCACTGCCCTCCTCAAAAAACCCTCGGCCGGCCCCAAAGTACTCAGCAACTACTGACTCATCTCACTACTCCCCTTTCCAGCCAACTTCATCGAGAAGACCATTAGGAAATAACTTTTTGACCAGCAAGAATGCCAAAAACTACTGGATGACTCGCACTCAGGATTCCGAAAAATCCACAGTACCAAAACAACCCTCATCGCTGCCTCAGACAAGATACGCACCATCCTCGACTGCGGACAGACCGCTGTCCTCAGCCTCCTCGATCTCTTGCCACTTTCAACACTGTATCCCATCACACACTCATCGCTAGACTGAACACAGTGGGAACACAAGGACCAGCACTCGAGGAGCTAGCTTCCTTCCTCTCTGGAAGAACAAAACGAGTCAGGCTCGGGCCGTTCACATCAGAACCCAAGGACCTCGTCTGCAGAGTCCCACAGGGATCATACCTCAGCCAACACTTATACCTAACTCCTCTCCTGTCTTTTCTATAGGGAGATCCTCACACATGTAAGGGTACTACTTAGTAGTAAGTGTGGGAGGCTGGAAAAGGGAGAATACTTGCTTCTAAATGGAAGGATTTGAGGGAGAAGTAAGGGGGGGGTTTGGGGGTATTAGAGAGGGGTTTAGTGTTACATGCACCCATCCACAAAGGAGGGTGCCCTTTGCTACTCACAAAGGTCACTTCTAAAGATACTAAGGTTAAAAAGGAACCAACAAAACCAGTAAATTACTCCAGCAACTCAGAGCTGGAGTAAGTCCAGCACCATACATGGCCAACTGCTGGCACAGCAAAACCCGCCATAGAAATGAATGGTGATAGGCACTCAAAACAAAACCTGCCATAGAAATGAATGGGGATAGGCACTCAAAACAAAACCCGCCATAGAAACGAATGGTGATAGGCACTCAAAACAAAACCCGACAGGAAATAATGTGAAAATAAGTAAAATTAATCAATAGAAATGTCTAATTTAATTTTAAGAAAAGTAAATATAAATCCAACTTATTATTTAATAGTAAGATAGTTTAACAAACCTTTTTTGGAATTTGAAGTGAATGTAACATTATTTTTTATTAATATATAATAAAACTACTTTAAATTAATCAAGCGCATGGACATGCAAGAGAATGGATCCCATTATCTGATACAAAGCCCTCGTCCTGAAAAGCCTTATCTTTGGGGTCTTCCTGAAATGTAATAAAGGCGGAAACTTCTGCAAGACACAAGGAGCTCATTCCGAACCTTGACTGCCCTCAGTGACTGACAGACCTTCACCCTGAGTGACTATGTTTGGATCTGGGTTGAGCCTGCAGTAGGGCCTCGAAGGAGCGTAGGCAGAGTGTAGGGGTGTATCGGAAACACTTCTGTGATGGGCAGACCGGGCCAGCGCGAGGGACGGACTTACAGGCATGGCAGAGAGGTAAAAACTGACGTATATCCACCGGAAGCCGGTGCAAGGATTCCACGCATCTGAAGCAGAGGAGACACGCTCTGTCCCCGAGCCCTTCCGAGCCCTCTGCGGCTGGCTCACATCCCTCCCAGATACAGAGAGTTGCAGTAGCCTGGATCACCACTCGAGGCGCTATCTTTGGGAGGAAAAGCAGAATTGTCGTAGGCACCTTCAGAAGGGAGAAGGAAATCCCATGTGAACCTTCGTTGTGAGCTAAGACCTCTCGGGAATGCAACACAGACGAAAGTAACATTGCTCCAGAAGTATTCACCCATTGCGAACTTTGGGGCATATTATCAAGAACGGCGTTAAAATTATTGCCGCTTTAGTGGCAGGAAACTGTCGCTAAAGCGGCGATAATGGGCTTGATAACATGCCCTTGAGAATTCCAATAGAAGCCCATGTTCTGGTGTGAACTTGCCTGTGTCACCCATGAAGCCGCGCACACGTCCTTCCCTCGATACCTGGCGAATAAACTTAAAATCTTAGGCGGCTCTAGACCTTCACGTAATGCGGAATAATGAATGCTTGAGCCCCCCACCTTCAAAAGGGAAAGATGGATGGCTCAATCCTTCTCAGGCATTTGTGTCAGAATCTGGAACTCCTTCCACCACCTCTACCCGGTCTTTCAAAGCTGACCTCAAATCTCTACTCTTCCAAAGACACTTCCAGAATCAATGCATCCCTTTTCATGCCCCTCAAAGAAGTTCTTACAGTGTTGTAAATATGTAATCTATGCCTGTATGATCCAAATCCTATTGTGTTTTTGATTTTTGTGCGACTGCCATCCATTGTTGTGTTTTACTCTTACATCTCTCTCGTGTGTATCTGTAAAGTGTAAGTCTGTACATTTCCTCCTGTAGCGGTCTTGGTTCTATTGTGAAGCTCTGACACCTTTGAGTAAACTCCGCACTATATAAAATTGCATCAAGTAAAAAACTAAAAAAGGGACAGACAGAAGCCTGGCCGGGCTGCAGGCGCTGCTGAGGGCAATGGGCAGGGGCACTGACACGGTGTGTGGCACCTGGGCATGGCTGCCCTGAGAAGCAGATACAGGGCAGCCTCCTGCCCCAGGGGGGCAGATAGAAGGGTGGCATTGGTGCACAGACAGCTGGTCAGGGGCTCCTCTTTTCCCGAGGGGCAGATAGAAGGGTGGCAGTTGTTCACACGCAGCCTCTTGGGGCCGAAATGGGGCAGCGATGCTCGGCCAGCTGCGTTGGTGCTCCTCCTGCGGGGAGGGGGGGGGGGCGATAGAAGGGTGGCAGAGGTGCCCAGCCAGCTGAGCTGGGACGCCTCCTGCTCCTAGGGGCAGATAGAAGGGTGGCAGTGGTGCTCGTTGGTGCGCCTCTTGCCCTGTGAGCAGATAGAAGGGGGGCAGCGGTGCTCAGCCAGCTGGGCTGGGGCCCGCCTGATCCCGGGGGCTAATATAAGGGCGACAGTAGTGCTCAGGCAGCTGGGCTGGGGCCCCGCCTGATCACGGGGGCTGATATAAGGCTGACAGTGGTGCTCAGGCAGCTTGGGAGCTAGGCAGCCTCCTGCCCCGAGGGTCAGATAGAAGGGGGACAGCGGTGCTCAGGTAGCTGCTTTGGGGCGCCTCCTGCCCCGGGGGGCAGGCAGAAAGGTGGCAGTGGTGCTCAGCCAGGTGGGCTGGGGACCCGCCTGCCCCCGGAGGCAGATAGAAGGGTGACAGTGGTGCTCAGGCAGCTTGGGAGCTAGACAGCCTCCTGCCCCGAGGGTCAGCTAGAAGGGGGACAGCGGTGCTCAGGTAGCTGCTTTGGGGCGCCTCCTGCCCCGGGGGGGCAGGCAGAAAGGTGGCAGTGGTGCTCAGCCAGGTGGGCTGGGGACCCGCCTGCCCCCGGAGGCAGATAGAAGGGGGACAGTGGTGCCCAGCCAGCTGGGCTGGGGCCCCGCCTGCCCTGAGTGGCACTCAGCATTGCGTGTCTAATTGCTTAGAGTTACACATCGCTTGTGCAGGCGGAGGCGAGCGCTGGGAGGTGAATCCATGTTAATTTGCGGCCTCAAGGGAAAGGCGCTAATGGGGGCTTGTGGTGCCAAGGTCTGGGGAGTGGAGTTTGTGGGAAGGGGCGCAGGGAGGGGACGGAGCGACCCGGGGATCGGCATGTAGGGTTTGTTTTGTCTTTCTTCCAAAGCAGGCATACAAATGATGCCAACAAAGTCCCCGCCGGCCTCAGCCCCTGTAGCCAATTAGCGCGTATCAATATTTAATGCCCGCCTCGCGCCATTGTGTTGCGCGCCCTGCGCACTCCTGCCCCGGCCCAGGGCGCGCGCACGGCCACGCGCGCACCACTGACATATAATGATAGCGCCAATTAATAATTTACACCTTTCTGTGCGCTCCCTTCCGTGCCCTTATTAACAGGAGGACAGGAGGGGCAGGGGTGGTGGGGCGAGGGCTGGACGGTGGTAGTGGGGGGCGGGGGTCAGCAGATTCCGCTGCCTTGTGGGGGGGCGCATCACTTGTCTGCCCCCCTCACGGGCGGAGGGGTCGAGAGGGGTCGCAGGGAGGCAACATGTTCCCACACAGTGTCCCATCCTCCCAGCTCTTCAGGCGAGGTGGAGAGAAGAAACAGCATGAAATCTAACCCCAGGGGGCGCCGTTCTGCACGAGGGCTGCATGGCTGGGGAACAGCGAGCTCTGTCACTCACTGAAGTCATCCACGAGGCGCTGTAAAGCACGGGCACCGCCTGTGCTTCCTCAGTGGTGCACGGCGGGGAACAGAGAACCTCTGTCACTCACTGACGTCATCCAGCAAGCGCTGTAAAGCACGGGCACCGCATGTGCTTCCTCAGTGGTGCACGGTGGGGAACAGAGAACCTCTGTCACTCACTGACGTCATCCAGCAAGCGCTGTAAAGAACGGGCAACGTTTGTGCTTCCTCAGCAGTTAGAGCTAGGACTGCACACCGGGGGTGCGGCAGAGTTACAGCTAGGACACGAGCCTGGCTCTGCACGTCACACCAAAGGTGCAGCTGAGTTACAGCTAGGACACGAGCCTGGCTCTGCACGTCACACCGGGGGTGCAGCAGAGATACAGGACTGCACACCGGGGGTGCAGCTGAGTTACAGCTAGGATACGAGCCTGGCTCTGCACGTCACACCAGGGGTGCAGCTGAGTTACAGCTAGGACACGAGCCTGGCTCTGCACGTCACACCGGGGGTGCAGCAGAGATACAGGACTGCACACCGGGGGTGCAGCAGAGCTACAGCAATGCCGTGAGCCTGGTTCTGCATGTCACACCGGGGGTTCAGCAGAGTTACAGCTAGGACGAGAGCCTGGCTCTGCACGTCACATCAGGGGTGCAGCAGAGATACAGATAGGACGAGAGCCTGGCTCTGCACGTCATACAGGGGGTGCAGCAGAGTTACAGCAAGGACGAGAGCCTGGCTCTGCACGTCACATCAGGGGTGCAGCAGAGATACAGCTAGGACGAGAGCCTGGCTCTGCATGTCACATCGGGGGTGCAGCAGAGTTACAATTAGGACGAGAGCCTGGCTCTGCACGTCACACCGGGGGTGCAGCAGAGATACAGGACTGCACACTGGGGGGTGCAGCAGAGATACAGCTAGGACCTGAGCCTGGCTCTGCACGTCACACCAGGGGTGCAGCAGAGATACAGCTAGGACGAGAGCCTGGCTCTGCACGTCACACCGGGGGTGCAGCTGAGTTACAGCTAGGACACGAGCCTGGCTCTGCACGTCACACCGGGGGTGCAGCAGAGATACAGGACTGCACACCGGGGGTGCAGCAGAGCTACAGCAATGCCGTGAGCCTGGTTCTGCATGTCACACCGGGGGTTCAGCAGAGTTACAGCTAGGACGAGAGCCTGGCTCTGCACGTCACATCAGGGGTGCAGCAGAGATACAGATAGGACGAGAGCCTGGCTCTGCATGTCATACCGGGGTGCAGCAGAGTTACAGCAAGGACGAGAGCCTGGCTCTGCACGTCACATCAGGGGTGCAGCAGAGATACAGCTAGGACGAGAGCCTGGCTCTGCACGTCATACAGGGGGTGCAGCAGAGTTACAGCTAGGACACAAACCTGGCTCTGCATGTCACACCGGGGGTGCAGCAGAGTTACAGCTAGGACCTGAGCCTGGCTCTGCACGTCACACCGGGGGTGCAGCAGAGTTACAGCTAGGACGAGAGCCTGGCTCTGCATGTCACATCGGGGGTGCAGCAGAGTTACAGTTAGGACGAGAGCCTGGCTCTGCACGTCACACCGGGGGTGCAGCAGAGATACAGGACTGCACACTGGGGGTGCAGCAGAGATACAGCTAGGACCTGAGCCTGGCTCTGCACGTCACACCAGGGGTGCAGCAGAGATACAGCTAGGACGAGAGCCTGGCTCTGCACGTCACACCGGGGGTGCAGCTGAGTTACAGCTAGGACACGAGCCTGGCTCTGCACGTCACACCGGGGGTGCAGCAGAGATACAGGACTGCACACTGGGGGTGCAGCAGAGATACAGCTAGGACCTGAGCCTGGCTCTGCACGTCACACCGGGGGTGCAGCAGAGATACAGCTAGGACGAGAGCCTGGCTCTGCACGTCACACCAGGGGTGCAGCAGAGATACAGGACTGCACACTAGGGGTGCAGCAGAGATACAGCTAGGACCTGAGCCTGGCTCTGCATGTCACACCGGGGGTGCAGCAGAGATACAGCTAGGACGAGAGCCTGGCTCTGCACGTCACACTGGGGGTGCAGCAGAGTTACAGCTAGGACACGAGCCTGGCTCTGCACGTCACACCGGGGGTGCAGCAGAGATACAGCTAGGACGAGAGCCTGGCTCTGCACGTCACACCGGGGGTGCAGCAGAGATACAGCTAGGACGAGAGCCTGGCTCTGCACGTCACACTGGGGGTGCAGCAGAGTTACAGCTAGTACACGAGCCTGGCTCTGCACGTCACACCGGGGGTGCAGCAGAGATACAGCTAGGACGAGAGCCTGGCTCTGCACGTCACACCGGGGGTGCAGCAGAGACACAGGACTGCACACTGGGGGTGCAGCAGAGATAAGGCTAGGACCTGAGCCTGGCTCTGCACGTCACACCGGGGGTGCAGCAGAGATACAGCTAGGATGAGAGCCTGGCTCTGCACGTCACACCGGGGGTGCAGCTGAGTTACAGCTAGGACACAAGCCTGGCTCTGCACGTCACACCGGGGGTGCAGCAGAGATACAGGACTGCACACTGGGGGTGCAGCAGAGATACAGCTAGGACCTGAGCCTAGCTCTGCACGTCACACCGGGGGTGCAGCAGAGATACAGCTAGGACGAGAGCCTGGCTCTGCACGTCACACTGGGGGTGCAGCAGAGTTACAGCTAGGACACAAGCCTGGCTCTGCACGTCACTCCGGGGGTGCAGCAGAGTTACAGCTAGGACGAGAGCCTGGCTCTGCACGTCACACCGGAGGTGCAGCAGAGATACAGGACTGCACACTGGGGGTGCAGCAGAGATACAGCTAGGACCTGAGCCTGGCTCTGCACGTCACACCGGGGGTGCAGCAGAGATACAGCTAGGACGAGAGCCTGGCTCTGCACGTCACACTGGGGGTGCAGCAGAGTTACAGCTAGGACACGAGCCTGGCTCTGCACGTCACACCGGGGGTGCGGCAGAGATACAGCTAGGACGAGAGCCTGGCTCTGCACGTCATACAGGGGGTGCAGCAGAGTTACAGCTAGGACACAAACCTGGCTCTGCATGTCACACCGGGGGTGCAGCAGAGTTACAGCTAGGACCTGAGCCTGGCTCTGCACGTCACACCGGGGGTGCAGCAGAGTTACAGCTAGGACGAGAGCCTGGCTCTGCATGTCACATCGGGGGTGCAGCAGAGTTACAGTTAGGACGAGAACCTGGCTCTGCACGTCACACCGGGGGTGCAGCAGAGATACAGGACTGCACACTGGGGGTGCAGCAGAGATACAGCTAGGACCTGAGCCTGGCTCTGCACGTCACACCAGGGGTGCAGCAGAGATACAGCTAGGACGAGAGCCTGGCTCTGCACGTCACACCGGGGGTGCAGCTGAGTTACAGCTAGGACACGAGCCTGGCTCTGCACGTCACACCGGGGCTGCAGCAGAGATACAGGACTGCACACTGGGGGTGCAGCAGAGATACAGCTAGGACCTGAGCCTGGCTCTGCACGTCACACCGGGGGTGCAGCAGAGATACAGCTAGGACGAGAGCCTGGCTCTGCACGTCACACCAGGGGTGCAGCAGAGATGCAGGACTGCACACTGGGGGTGCAGCAGAGATACAGCTAGGACCTGAGCCTGGCTCTGCATGTCACACCGGGGGTGCAGCAGAGATACAGCTAAGACGAGAGCCTGGCTCTGCACGTCACACTGGGGGTGCAGCAGAGTTACAGCTTGGACATGAGACTGGCTCTGCACGTCACACCGGGGGTGCAGCAGAGATACAGCTAGGACGAGAGCCTGGCTCTGCACGTCACACCGGGGGTGCAGCAGAGACACAGGACTGCACACTGGGGGTGCAGCAGAGATACAGCTAGGACCTGAGCCTGGCTCTGCACGTCACACCGGGGGTGCAGCAGAGATACAGCTAGGACGAGAGCCTGGCTCTGCACGTCACACCGGGGGTGCAGCTGAGTTACAGCTAGGACACAAGCCTGGCTCTGCACGTCACACCGGGGGTGCAGCAGAGATACAGGACAGCACACTGGGGGTGCAGCAGAGATACAGCTAGGACCTGAGCCTAGCTCTGCACGTCACACCGGGGGTGCAGCAGAGATACAGCTAGGACGAGAGCCTGGCTCTGCACGTCACACTGGGGGTGCAGCAGAGTTACAACTAGGACACAAGCCTGGCTCTGCACGTCACTCCGGGGGTGTAGCAGAGCTACAGCTAGGACGAGAGCCTGGATGTGCACGTCACACCGGGGGTGCAGCAGAGATACAGGACTGCACACTGGGGGTGCAGCAGAGATACAGCTAGGACCTAAGCCTGGCTCTGCACGTCACACCGGGGGTGCAGCAGAGATACAGCTAGGACGAGAGCCTGGCTCTGCACGTCACACTGGGGGTGCAGCAGAGTTACAGCTAGGACATGAGCCTGGCTCTGCACGTCACACCGGGGGTGCAGCAGAGATACAGCTAGGACGAGAGCCTGGCTCTGCACGTCACACCGGGGGTGCAGCAGAGACACAGGACTGCACACTGGGGGTGCAGCAGAGATACAGCTAGGACCTGAGCCTGGCTCTGCACGTCAAATCAGGGGTGCAGCAGAGATACAGCTAGGACGAGAGCCTGGCTATGCACGTCACACCGGGGGTGCAGCAGAGATACAGCTAGGACGAGAGCCTGGCTCTGCACGTCACACTGGGGGTGCAGCAGAGTTACAGCTAGGACACGAGCCTGGCTCTGCACGTCACACTGGGGGTGCAGCAGAAATACAGCTAGGACGAGAGCCTGGCTCTGCACGTCACACCGGGGGTGCAGCAGAGATACAGGACTGCACACTGGGGGTGCAGCAGAGATACAGCTAGGACGAGAGCCTGGCTCTGCACGTCACACCGGGGGTGCAGCTGAGTTACAGCTAGGAAACAAGCCTGGCTCTGCACGTCACACCGGGAGTGCAGCAGAGATACAGGACTGCACACTGGGGGTGCAGCAGAGATACAGCTAGGACCTGAGCCTAGCTCTGCACGTCACACCGGGGGTGCAGCAGAGATACAGCTAGGACGAGAGCCTGGCTCTGCACGTCACACTGGGGGTGCAGCAGAGTTACAGCTAGGACACAAGCCTGGCTCTGCACGTCACTCCGGGGGTGCAGCAGAGTTACAGCTAGGACGAGAGCCTGGCTCTGCACGTCACATCGGGGATCCAGCAGAGTTACAGCAAGGACACAAACCTGGCTCTGCACGTCACACCGGGGTGCAGCAGAGTTACAGTTAGGACGAGAGCCTGGCACTGCACGTCTCACCGGGGGTGCAGCAGAGACACAGCTGGGACGAGAGCCTGGCTCTGCACGTCACACTGGGGGTGCAGCAGAGTTACAGCTAGGACACGAGCCTGGCTCTGCACGTCACACTGGGGGTGCAGCAGAGATACAGCTAGGACGAGAGCCTGGCTCTGCACGTCACACCGGGGGTGCAGCAGAGATACAGGACTGCACACTGGGGGTGCAGCAGAGATACAGCTAGGAGGAGAGCCTGGCTCTGCACGTCACACCGGGGGTGCAGCTGAGTTACATCTAGGAGACAAGCCTGGCTCTGCACGTCACACCGGGAGTGCAGCAGAGATACAGGACTGCACACTGGGGGTGCAGCAGAGATACAGCTAGGACCTGAGCATAGCTCTGCACTTCACACCGGGGGTGCAGCAGAGATACAGCTAGGACGAGAGCCTGGCTCTGCACGTCACACTGGGGGTGCAGCAGAGTTACAGCTAGGACACAAGCCTGGCTCTGCACGTCACTCCGGGGGTGCAGCAGAGTTACAGCTAGGACGAGAGCCTGGCTCTGCACGTCACATCGGGGATCCAGCAGAGTTACAGCAAGGACACAAACCTGGCTCTGCACGTCACACCGGGGTGCAGCAGAGTTACAGTTAGGACGAGAGCCTGGCTCTGCACGTCACACCAGGGGTGCCGTTGAGTTACAGCTAGGACACGAGCCTGGCTCTGCACGTCACACCGGGGGTGCAGCAGAGATACGGGACAGCACACTGGGGGTGCAGCAGAGATACAGCTGGGACCTGAGCCTGGCTCTGCACATCACACCGGGGGTGCAGCAGAGTTACAGCTAGTACGAGAGCCTGGCTCTGCACTTCACACAGGGGGTGCAGCAGAGTTACATCTAGGACACAAGCCTGGCTCTGCATATCACACCGGGGGTGCAGCAGAGTTACAGCTACGACACGAGCCTGGCTCTGCACTTCACATCAGGGGTGCAGCAGAGTTACAGGACTGCACACCGGGGGTGCAGCAGAGCTACAGCAATGCCGTAAGCCTGGCTCTGCACGTCACACCGGGGTGCAGCAGAGTTACAGCAAGGACGAGAGCCTGGCTCTGCATGTCACATCAGGGGTGCAGCAGAGATACAGCTAGGACGAGAGCCTGGCTATGCACGTCACACAGGGGGTGCAGCAGAGTTACAGCTAGGACACGAGCCTGGCTCTGCATGTCACACCGGGGGTGCAGCAGAGTTACAGCTAGGACACGAGCCTGGCTCTGCATGTCACACCGGGGGTGCAACAGAGTTACAGCTAGGACACGAGCCTGGCTCTGCATGTCACACCGGGGGTGCAGCAGAGTTACAGCTACGACACGAGCCTGGCTCTGCACGTCACATCAGGGGTGCAGCAGAGTTACAGGACTGCACACCGGGGGTGCAGCAGAGCTACAGCAATGCCGTGAGCCTGGCTCTGCACGTCACACCGGGATGCAGCAGAGTTACAGCAAGGACGAGAGCCTGGCTCTGCATGTCACATCAGGGGTGCAGCAGAGATAAAGCTAGGACGAGAGCCTGGCTATGCACGTCACACTGGGGGTGCAGCAGAGATACAGCTAGGACGAGAGCCTGGCTCTGCACGTCACAATGGGGGTGCAGCAGAGTTACAGCTAGGACACGAGCCTGGCTCTGCACGTCACACCGGGGGTGCAGCAGAGATACAGCTAGGACGAGAGCCTGGCTCTGCACATCACACCGGGGGTGCAGCAGAGATACAGGACTGCACACTGGGGGTGCAGCAGAGCTACAGCTAGGACCTGAGCCTGGCTCTGCACGTCACACCGGGGGTGCAGCAGAGATACAGCTAGGACGAGAGCCTGGCTCTGCACGTCACACCGGGGGTGCAGCTGAGTTACAGCTAGGACACAAGCCTGGCTCTGCACGTCACACCGGGGGTGCAGCAGAGATACAGGACTGCACACTGGGGGTGCAGCAGAGATACAGCTAGGACCTGAGCCTAGCTCTGCACGTCACACCGGGGGTGCAGCAGAGATACAGCTAGGACGAGAGCCTGGCTCTGCACATCACACTGGGGGTGCAGCAGAGTTACAGCTAGGACACAAGCCTGGCTCTGCACGTCACTCCGGGGGTGCAGCAGAGTTACAGCTAGGACGAGAGCCTGGCTCTGCACGTCACATCGGGGATCCAGCAGAGTTACAGCAAGGACACAAACCTGGCTCTGCACGTCACACCGGGGTGCAGCAGAGTTACAGTTAGGACGAGAGCCTGGCTCTGCATGCCACACTGGGGGTGCAGCAGAGTTACAGCAATGCCGTGAGCCTGGCTCTGCACGTCACACCGGGGGTGCAGCTGAGTTACAGCTAGGACACAAACCTGGCTCTGCATGTCACACCGGGGGTGCAGCAGAGTTACAGCTAGGACCTGAGCCTGGCTCTGCACGTCACACCAGGGGTGCCGTTGAGTTACAGCTAGGACACGAGCCTGGCTCTGCACGTCACACCGGGGGTGCAGCAGAGGTACAGGACTGCACACTTGGGGTGCAGAAGAGATACAGCTGGCACATGAGCCTGGCTCTGCATGTCACACCGGGGGTGCAGCAGAGTTACAGCTACGACACGAGCCTGGCTCTGCACGTCACATCAGGGGTGCAGCAGAGTTACAGGACTGCACACCGGGGGTGCAGCAGAGCTACAGCAATGCCGTGAGCCTGGCTCTGCACGTCACACCGGGGTGCAGCAGAGTTACAGCAAGGATGAGAGCCTGGCTCTGCATGTCACATCAGGGGTGCAGCAGAGATACAGCTAGGACGAGAGCCTGGCTATTAACGTCGCACAGGGGGTGCAGCAGAGTTACAGCTAGGACACGAGCCTGGCTCTGCATGTCACACCGGGGGTGCAGCAGAGTTACAGCTAGGACACGAGCCTGGCTCTGCATGTCACACCGGGGGTGCAACAGAGTTACAGCTAGGACACGAGCCTGGCTCTGCACGTCACACCAGGGGTGCAGCTGAGCTACAGCTAGGACACAAGCCTGGCTCTGCACGTCACATCAGGGGTGCAGCAGAGTTACAGGACTGCACACCAGGGGTGCAGCAGAGCTACAGCAATGCAGTGAGCCTGGCTCTGCATGTCACACCGGGGGTGCAGCAGAGTTACAGCTAGGACGAGAGCCTGCTGCACGTCACATCAGGGGTGCAGCAGAGATACAGCTAGGACAAGAGCCTGGCTCTGCACGTCACACAGGGGGTGCAGCAGAGTTACAGCTAGGACACAAACCTGGCTCTGCATGTCACATCAGGGGTGCAGCAGAGATACAGCTGGGACGAGAGCCTGGCTCTGCACGTCACACAGGGGGTGCAGCAGAGTTACAGCTAGGACACAAACCTGGCTCTGCATGTCAGATCAGGGGTGCAGCAGAGTTACAGCTAGGACCTGAGCCTGGCTCTGGACGTCACACCGGGGGTGCAGCAGAGTTACAGCTAGGACACGAGCCTGGCTCTGCACGTCACACCGGGGGTGCAGCAGACTTACAGCTAGGACACGAGCTTCGCTCTGCACGTCACATCAGGGGTGCAGCAGAGTTACAGGACTTCACACCGGGGGTGCAGCAGAGCTACAGCAATGCCGTGAGCCTGGTTCTGCATGTCACACCGGAGGTTCAGCAGAGTTACAGCTAGGACGAGAGCCTGGCTCTGCACGTCACATCAGGGGTGCAGCAGAGATACAGATAGGACGAGAGCCTGGCTCTGCACGTCATACAGGGGGTGCAGCAGAGTTACAGCTAGGACACAAACCTGGCTCTGCATGTCACACCGGGGGTGCAGCAGAGATACAGCTAGGACGAGAGCCTGGCTCTGCACGTCACACCAGGGGTGCAGCAGAGATACAGGACTGCACACTGGGGGTGCAGCAGAGTTACAGCTAGGACACAAATCTGGCTCTGCATGTCACACCGGGGGTGCAGCAGAGTTACAGCTAGGACCTGAGCCTGGCTCTGCACGTCACACCGGGGTTGCAGCAGAGTTACAGCTAGGACATGAGCCTGGCTCTGCATGTCACAACAGGGGTGCAGCAGAGATACAGCTAGGACGAGAGCCTGGTTCTGCACGTCACACAGGGGGTGCAGCAGGGTTACAGCTAGGACACGAGCCTAGCTCTGCACGTCACACCGGGGGATCAGCAGAGCTACAGCAATGCCGTGAGCCTGGCTCTGCACGTCACACCGGTGTTGCAGCAGAGTTACAGCTAGGACATGAGCCTGGCTCTGCATGTCACATCAGGGGTGCAGCAGAGATACAGATAGGACGAGAGCCTGGCTCTGCACGTCATACAGGGGGTGCAGCAGAGTTACAGCTAGGACACAAACCTGGCTCTGCATGTCACACCGGGGGTGCAGCAGAGATACAGCTAGGACGAGAGCCTGGCTCTGCACGTCACACCAGGGGTGCAGCAGAGATACAGGACTGCACACTGGGGGTGCAGCAGAGTTACAGCTAGGACACAAATCTGGCTCTGCATGTCACACCGGGGGTGCAGCAGAGTTACAGCTAGGACCTGAGCCTGGCTCTGCACGTCACACCGGGGTTGCAGCAGAGTTACAGCTAGGACATGAGCCTGGCTCTGCATGTCACAACAGGGGTGCAGCAGAGATACAGCTAGGACGAGAGCCTGGTTCTGCACGTCACACAGGGGGTGCAGCAGGGTTACAGCTAGGACACGAGCCTAGCTCTGCACGTCACACCGGGGGATCAGCAGAGCTACAGCAATGCCGTGAGCCTGGCTCTGCACGTCACACCGGGGGTGCAGCAGAGATACCGGACTGCACACTGGGGGTGCAGCAGAGATACCGGACTGCACACTGGGGGTGCAGCAGAGATAACGGACTGCACACTGGGGGTGCAGCAGAGATACAGCTAGGACATGAGCCTTGCTCTGCACATCACACTGGGGGTGCAGCAGAGTTACAGCTAGGACTGCACACCGGGGGTGCAGCAGAGTTACAGCTAGGATCTGAGCCTGGCTCTGCACGTCACACCAGGGGCGCAGCAGAGTTACAGCTAGGACTGCACACCGAGGGTGCATTAGAGTTACAGCTAGGACTGCACACCGGGGCTGCAGCAGAGTTACAGCTAGGACCTGAGCCTGGTCCTGCATGTCACACCCGGGGTGCAGCAGAGGTACAGCTAGGACGCAAGACTGGCTCTGCCCGTTGTGAGAAGTTGGCCTGATATATGCTGTCCACTAGTTCTAGTGGGCACCTTGTATCAGTCCAAACAACCCCTTATGGTGATAGGTTAAAGACAACCTTTATTGAAAGCTATCCTATTGGTAGCTATGGAGAGCAGCCTTCAGGCTAAGTCTTGAAGGAATGTAAAGCAGCTTATTTTACCAGTCTATAATCTCTTGAATGACCAAAGGAAAGGACAACCACACCAGGTATATATTTAAAATATATGTATTTAAGATAAAACACACCCCTCTAGTCTCTTTATGAGACTGGAGTACGAAGTACTTAAGTTACAAGTCAACAATCATCATTAATAGGACAAATACACGTTTGGGCCCTAGGGGCGTAGCAAACCATATACCAATAAAGTGGTATAAGAACCAAGACTGAACTAGACACTGTTAGAAAGGATAGACGGACCGGGAGGGTCGGCCGTGGTCAGGAGGAGAGGTCTCCGGGGAGAGCCGTCTCCAGCGATCGTACAGACAAGTAACTTCCCCCCCACAGACAGATACCACACACGGATAAGGTTCAGTCTTCTTTATAAGCACTTCTTAAGGTACGGTTGAATGGTACAAGGAGGTCTGGACTCAGGGGTCCCCTCGATTCAAGTCTCTCAAAGCAGGGTAAGGGGTAGCGGGACAGTCTGTCTACCAGTCAGGTAGTTTGGATGAGATGATGATTAGCTCACAATCCTCGAGCTTAGTTGGTACGGGCCGCGGCAGCGCCAGCAGGTCCCGGAAAGATGGTCGATGTACGGTCCGCGGCAGCGCCAGCAGGTCCCGGTGAGGATGGTCGTTACAACGGGCCGCGGCAGAGCCAGCAGGTCCCGGAAAGATGGTCGATGTATGGTCCGCGGCAGCGCCAGCAGGTCCCGGTGAGGATGGTCGTTACAACGGGCCGCGGCAGCGCCAGCAGGTCCCAACGAGGATGGATGTTGTAGAAGGCCGCGGCAGCGCCAGCAGGCAGGACGATGGTTCACAAGAGCGGGCTACGGCAGCGCCAGTAGTCCGTCAAGGCTGAGTTCTCTCGGTGTCTCTCGACTCCAGGATACAACTGCCTTCCTGCTCCGGAGTTGCCCCAGTTATAGGGCAGGCGCCCTTTGATGTCCGGACCCTCGCACTTGGAGGTTGGAGGGCCCGGGATGAAGGTGTCCAAACACCCAGCAGGGGGTGGAGCCAGCGCCTGGGGGAGCTGGAGGCGATCGGCACCTGGCGGGGGAAGAGCTCTTGACACTTCGTCCTCCCATTGTCCTGCCAAGTGGTCCGCTCACCTCCCGGGTGGATGGTGGTGCCGGGATGTCGGGGCCGGCCAGGCCCGGGGTTAGGGTCGGGGCGAGGCCACGCGGCCTCGTGGTGCAGGGCCCAAGATGGCGGCTTGAACCGGCCGGGGGAGCCGGTGGGGCTGGGCCCCGTGATGAGTAGAGGTCCGAGGGCAGAAGATCCGTCGGGAGACGGGGTACAGGTGCTTTTCGTGGATTAGGCCTGGTGGGCCGGAGCTCGGGCCCTGTCGTGCGGGGAGGGAGCAAGCCCTTCGTGTGGCCTGTCCAACATGCGTCCCCCCCAGCTGAAGGCGGGGAGAGTCACCCATCTCCTTGGGGACTCTCTTCGTCGAGGCGGAAAAAGCGGGACAGGCCATCCGCGTTGGTGTGGTCTTGGCCTGGTCGGTGCTCCACAGTGAAGTCCATTCCCTGCAGGGAAATGGACCAGCGCAAGAGTTTTGGGTTCTCCCCCCGCATCTGCATCAGCCACTGCAGGGGTCGATGCTCGGTTTGTACCCGGAAGTGGGTACCGAAGAGATAGGGCCGGAGCTTTTTGAGGGCCCACACCACTGCGAAGGCCTCCCTCTCGATGGTGCTCCAGCGCTGTTCTCGGGCCAGGAGACGTCGACTGATGAAGGCCACCGGCTGGTCATGACCTTCGGGGTTTAACTGAGAAAGGACGGCTCCGATGCCGTGGTCGGAGGCGTCGGTCTGTACCACGAATTCCCGACCGTAATCGGGGGCCTGGAGCACAGGGGCGGTGCACAGGGCGGCCTTCAGCTTCTCGAAGGCCGCTTGACAATCGGGGGTCCAGTGAATCCGCTTCGGTTGGTTCTTGGACGTGAGACCCGTGAGGGGCCCCACGATGCTGCCGTAGTCCTTCACGAACCGCCGGTAGTAGCCGGTGAGCCCCAAGAAGGCTCGGACCTCGGTCTGGGTGACGGGGGGCTGCCAGGACTGGATGGCAGCAATCTTAAGTTGTAGCGGGGCCACCAGCCCGCTTCCCACTTGGTGCCCAAGGTAGGTCACAGACCCTTGGCCAATTTGGCACTTGCCGGCCTTAATTGTGAGGCCGGCCCGCTGGAGGGCCTGTAGGACCTCTTGGAGGTGACGGAGGTGGTCGGGCCAGTGGCGGCTGTATACAGCGATATCGTCCAGGTAGGCAGCGCTGAACTCTTCGAGCCCCGCCAAGACCTGATTCACGAGGCGTTGAAACGTGGCGGGGGCATTCTTCATGCCGAAGGGCATGACCTTGAATTGGTAGTGGCCATCGGGGGTAGAGAAGGCTGACCGTTCCTGGGCCCTGGGTGTGAGGCCGATCTGCCAGTAGCCCGCTGTTAGGTCGAAGATACTGAGGTAGCGGGCGGCCCCCAGCCGGTCGATCAGCTCGTCTGCTCGGGGGATCGGATGAGCGTCGGTCCGGGTGACAGCGTTCAAGCCCCGGTAGTCGACGCAGAATCTCAGTTCAGGTGCGGTGCCGGGGGCAGCGGCTTTGGGGACCAATACAACCGGACTGGCCCAGGGACTGTCCGAGGGCTCGATGACCCCGATTGTGAGCATCTTGGCCACCTCCTCCTGTATGCAGGCCCGTACCCGATCTGGTACGCGGTAGGCCCGGTGTCGGACAGGGGGACTGTCCCCGGTGTCCACGTCGTGCAAACACCAAGGGGTGACCCCGGGGGTGAGGGAGAACAGGGTAGCGAACTGCAGCAGGAGGTTCCGGCAGCCCTGGCGTTGCTCCGAAGTGAGGGCGTCAGAGAGCCGGACCCCGTCCACAGAGCCGTCATTCTCCTGAGTCTTCAGAAGATCCGGGAGGGGTTCGGAGTCTTCCTCTGCCCCACTGTCCGTAGCCATCAGGAGGCTGAGTTCTGAGCGCACAAAGTGTGGTTTGAGTCGGTTGGTGTGGAGGACCCGAAGGGGGTTCCGGGAGGTCCCCAGGTCGATGAGGTAAGTGACGGGGCTTTTGCGCTCGACCACTTTGAAGGGCCCCGTCCACTTATCTTGCAAGGCACATGGTTCGGTGGGGGACATCACCCATACTTGTTGTCCAGGCTCGAACTCAACGGAGGAGGCATTGTGATCATACCACTTCTTCATGTCCTCCTGGCTGGCCTCGAGGTTCGCCTTGGCCATCTCTCTGAAGCGCCGGGTCTGATTGCGTAGGGCCAGGAGGTATTTGAAGACGTCTGGAGGGGTCTTTAGGGGGGCCATCTCCCAACCTTCTTTTACTAGGCTGAGGGGCCCTCGCACAGGGTGCCCGTACAGGAGTTCGAAAGGGCTAAAACCGAGGGACTTCTGGGGAACTTCGCGGTAGGCGAAGAGGAGGCACGGGAGTAGTACATCCCACTGGCGACGGAGGGGCTCTTCCAATCCCCCAATCATCCCCTTGAGGGTGCGGTTAAAACGCTCCACTAGTCCGTTCCCTTGGGGGTGATAGGGGGTCGTGAATCTGTAGGTGACCCCGCATTGTTGCCAGAGGGACTTCATGTATTTGGATATAAAGTTCGTGCCTCGGTCGCTGACGACTTCTCGGGGGAAGCCTACCCGGGAGAAGATCCCCATTAGGGCCCGGCCAACCACCGGAGCTGTCACGGTCCGTAGGGGCACCGCCTCGGGGTAGCGGGTGGCATGGTCCACCAGTACTAAGATGAACCTGTGTCCTTGTGCCGTGCGGGGGTCCAGAGGCCCCACGATGTCTATCCCCACCCTCTCGAACGGGGTGGTGACCACAGGGAAGGGTTGCAGAGGGGCTTTCAGCTTCCGACCACTCTTCCCGCTGGCTTGGCATGTGGGGCAAGATCGGCAGTGGTTCAGGACGTCGTTCCTCATCTTCGGCCAGAAAAAGTGGGTCACTAGGCGGCTGTACGTTTTATCTTGGCCCAGGTGTCCAGCCAGGGGGACATCGTGGGCCAGGTTGAGCAGAAAGTCTCTGAAGCGGAGAGGTACCACCAGTACTCGACCGGCCCCCAGCTCGGCGATTTTTTGCTCGCTGTATAGCAGGTCGTTATCCCAGTAGACCCAGTGAGTTCCGGTGGAGTCCCCTGCGCTCTGGGCGCTGGCTTGTTGGCGGAGTCCCTCGAGGGAGGGACAGGTCTTTTGTTCCTGGCGGAACTGTGCTTGGGTGGGCCCCCCCTCTTGACGCCACTGAGCCAGGTGAGGAAGGTCCTGGGGTTGCGCGTCCCCTTCGGCCGTCGGGTCTGGGAGGCTGGCCTCGTCGTTGTCTTCTACTGGGGCGACTGGGGGCGGAGGTGCTGGCCATTCTGGTTCTTCTGATCGAGGGACGGCACGGGCGGCCATGGACCGGGTGGTTATGCAGTCCCAGTCCGGGAGGCCCAGCATCCCCAGGTGCTCTCTTCTCTCAACGGTGGCCCACGGGGAACTCTCGAGGTCATTCCCCAGGAGGCAGTCCACGGGGGCATCGTCCCGGACCGTCACCTTCAACAGGCCGGAGACCCCTCCCCATTCGAATGGAACGCAGGCCATTTGACACATACTTTCAGAGTTGTCTGCCGAGAGGACGGGGCAGAGAATGTTCGGCAGGATCTGCTCGGGCTTCACCAGGTGACAGCGGACGGCCGTCACACTGGCGCCTGTGTCACGCAAGGCCTCGGCTCGCTGTCCATTAATGGTCACCCACTGACCGTATTTCCTGGTGTTGGCGGGTAGGGGAGCCCGCGGGACCATGTCTCTTCCCCCTAAGCACGCCAGGACCATGGCGGCCGGTTCCCACTCTTGCTGGGCCGGCTCATACTCCTCTGGTTCCTCCAATGATCGCTCTTCCCCCAGGGCGGCGGCAGCTACCTGGCGGGGCTTGGGTGTTTGGTTCTGCGGGCAGCTCGGGTCATTGGCGTAGTGGCCGACTCGCTGGCATCGGTGGCACGTGACGTTGGCTCGGACCCCAGGACGCCACGGGGGGTTGCCCCGACCGGCCGGAGCCGGGGTGCTGGCCACGGGTGTTGCGGGCAAGGCGTCTCTCCCTCGCCCCTGGCCCCCTCCCCGAGGACGGTGCTGGCCTTGGTTGTTTCTGTTCTGTTCGTGTGGCCCCCTCCGGCCCACTCGGGTGCTTTCCCATCGGTCAGCTTCGGCGGCGAGCTGCCGGGGGTCAGTCAGCTTGCTGTCGAGGAGGTGCTGCCTGAGCTCGACGAAGCAGTTGTTCGACAGGTGCTCCCATACCATCAGGTTAAAGAGTTGTTCGTAGGTGGTGACCTGGCTCCCCTTTATCCAACCCTCGAAGGCACGGCTGAAATAGTTCACGTATTCTACCCAAGTTGTACCTGGGATCCGGGTGCAATCTCTGAACCTCTGGCGGTACATCTCGGGTGTGAGGCCGTAGCGGGTGAGGAGGGCAGCCTTCATGTGGTCGTAGGACGACATTTGGTGATCTGGGAGCTGCAGTAGGGCATCGCGCCCCTCGTTGATAAACCTCCCCCAGAGTCCGGCTCCCCAATCACTCCGGTCGATCCGGTGGGAGGTCATGGCGATCTCGTAGGCTTTAAACCACTGTTGTATGTCGTCTTCTCGGACATACTCGCGGACAACATCCTTGGGGATGTGGACTTTTTTCTCGATTGGCCCCGGGGTGTGTGGTCGCTCAGGCACCCCCAGTTCTTTATTCTGTTTCCGAAGTTCTATTTCCGCCAGTTTGCGCTCGTGCTCGAGCGTTATTTTTTTCTCCTCCAGCTCTCTCTGTCTCTGCTTCTCTTCTCGTTCATCTCGGAGCCGCATGTGCTCGAGGTTGAGTTTCTGTTCAGCTAACTTGAGTTCCCCATCCATCTTGAGTCGTGCCATTTCCAACTCGTGCAATCTGGTTCTTTCTCTTTCTCGGATTTCCTCCTGCGAGAGGCCCGTTCCCCGCTCCTCGGGAGCCGTGGCGTTCCCCTCTGGTGTGATGCTGCTTTGGTCGGAGGGTCCGGCGACCCCAGTTTCTGTCCACGACTCTAGGGCGTGCTTTAGATCATCTTTGGTACTCAGGCCGGTGGTAGCAATGCCAAGTTCTATGCAGAATTGTCTCAGTTCGCGGTGGTTGTATTCTTCTAATTTATCCATTTGGAATTTCTCGGTGGAGTTGCTATCTTTGGCTGACATCGTGTTTTTGTCGTGGGGTGAGCTACTCTCTGTACGATTACGCGTTGATTCGGATCGCGCCGCTGGCCACCAATGTTAGAAAGGATAGACGGACCGGGAGGGTCGGCCGGGGTCAGGAGGAGAGGTCTCCGGGGAGAGCCGTCTCCAGCGATCGTACAGACAAGTAACTTCCCCCCCACAGACAGATACCACACACGGATAAGGTTCAGTGTTCTTTATAAGCACTTCTTAAGGTACGGTTGAATGGTACAAGGAGGTCTGGACTCAGGGGTCCCCTCGATTCAAGTCTCTCAAAGCAGGGTAAGGGGTAGCGGGACAGTCTGTCTACCAGTCAGGTAGTTTGGATGAGATGATGATTAGCTCACAATCCTCGAGCTTAGTTGGTACGGGCCGCGGCAGCGCCAGCAGGTCCCGGAAAGATGGTCGATGTACGGTCCGCGGCAGCGCCAGCAGGTCCCGGTGAGGATGGTCGTTACAACGGGCCGCGGCAGCGCCAGCAGGTCCCGGAAAGATGGTCGATGTATGGTCCGCGGCAGCGCCAGCAGGTCCCGGTGAGGATGGTCGTTACAACGGGCCGCGGCAGCGCCAGCAGGTCCCAACGAGGATGGATGTTGTAGAAGGCCGCGGCAGCGCCAGCAGGCAGGACGATGGTTCACAAGAGCGGGCTACGGCAGCGCCAGTAGTCCGTCAAGGCTGAGTTCTCTCGGTGTCTCTCGACTCCAGGATACAACTGCCTTCCTGCTCCGGAGTTGCCCCAGTTATAGGGCAGGCACCCTTTGATGTCCGGACCCTCGCACTTGGAGGTCGGAGGGCCCGGGATGAAGGTGTCCAGACACCCAGCAGGGGGTGGAGCCAGCGCCTGGGGGAGCTGGAGGCGATCGGCACCTGGCGGGGGAAGAGCTCTTGACACTTCGTCCTCCCATTGTCCTGCCAAGTGGTCCGCTCACCTCCCGGGTGGATGGTGGTGCCGGGATGTCGGGGCCGGCCAGGCCCGGGGTTAGGGTCGGGGCGAGGCCACGCGGCCTCGTGGTGCAGGGCCCAAGATGGCGGCTTGAACCGGCCGGGGGAGCCGGTGGGGCTGGGCCCCGTGATGAGTAGAGGTCCGAGGGCAGAAGATCCGTCGGGAGACGGGGTACAGGTGCTTTTCGTGGATTAGGCCTGGTGGGCCGGAGCTCGGGCCCTGTCGTGCGGGGAGGGAGCAAGCCCTTCGTGTGGCCTGTCCAACAGACACAAGGCCTAGAGCTTGTAGAATTGCTGAGACCCCAAGGAACCTCCCAAGGTAGTGACACAGGGGACCCATGGGGGCTGTGTGCAGTGTGTGAACGGGTTCCCGTTAGCTTCTATGAGCAATGTCGCAGTTGGAAATTTAAAGATTAGGGACACTTAGAAATGAGTCAGGACCAAACCCTTTTGGACTTAGGAAGTTCTAGGGCTAGCACCCACGGGAGCACCGGAGTACTCGTGTTACCTCACCCATGGAAGCCGGGTGCATAGGTGTCTTTTGGTGTCGGGTCGCGTCATCGATTTCAATGGAAGCTGGCGAAGAAGTGCTGCTGCTGTGAAGAGTAGTAGTGTCCGAAGCGATCCAAGCCTGGATCTAGGATGGAGGGAACCTGAAAGCAGAGGGGACAGAGTCTGGGTCACTTGCCAGTGACCTAGGGCAGGATGGACCAATGTCCACAGATGTGAGGTGCTTCAGGTGAGTTGATGGGTGTCTTGACTCTTCAGCCACGAGGTCCAGGAGGCGCTGATGACAACCAGGAGCGGGATTCTAGCTGTCCCACAAAGTCTGTCGAGTGCTGACATGTTGGCGACCAGATTGGACCCAACAAGCCTTGGCAACGGCAAGTCACTTGGAATCAGAGAAAGGACGGCGGTGCAGACCTGGCTCTGCACGTCACACCGGGGGTGCAGCAGAGTTACAGCTAGGACGAGAGCCTGGTGCTGCATGTCACACCGGGGGTGCAGCAGAGTTACAGCTGGGACGTGAGCCTAGCTCTGCACGTCACACCAGGGGTTCTGGCCTTGTGAGAGCATCTCTTTATTTCACTGTACACCAGAGCTTGAATTAAATGGACTCCGCCCGGCCGTACCTGCCTCTCAAAACTTCGGCTTGCATGGAAAGTTCATTCTTTCAATATCATCTCAAATCCTGATCGTATGCAAGCAGAATATAAAGCTGTCGGAATACCACCTGACAAATATTGTGTCCCAAATAATGTTTACAAAGATATTACCCGACTGGCATTAATCAATCAATCAATCAGTGACACTTGTAAAGCGCGCTACATACCCGTAGGGTCTCAAGGCGCTGTGGGGGGGGGGGGAGGGGGGGTGCCGCTACTGCTCGAACAGCCAGGTCTTCAGCTTCTTCCTGAAGGAGAGGTGGTCTTGGGTCAGGCGCAGGTCGGTCGGGAGGGAGTTCCAGGTCTTGGCGGCCAGGTAGGAGAAGGACCTTCCTCCTGTAGTCGCTCTTCGGATGCGGGGGACGGCGGCGAGGGCGTGGTTGGCTGATCGGAGGTGGCGTTTGGGAGCGTGGAAGTTGACTCGGCTGTTGAGGTAGCTCGGGCCTTGGTCGTGTAGGGCTTTGTGTGCGTGGGTGAGGAGGCGGAAGGTGATTCTTTTGTTGACGGGGAGCCAGTGAAGGTCTCTCAGATGTCCGGAGATGTGGCTGGTTCGTGGGATGTCGAGGATGAGTCTGGCTGAGGCGTTCTGGATCCGCTGGAGTCTCTTCTGGAGCTTGGCGGTGGTACCGGCGTAGAGGGCGTTGCCGTAGTCCAGTCGGCTGGTGACGAGGGCCTGGGTGACGGTCTTCCTGGTCTCGGTGGGGATCCACCAGAAGATCTTCCGTAGCATGCGTAGGATGTTGAAGCACGCCGAGGAGACGTTGTTGACTTGCCTGGTCATTGCCAGCCTCCGGGGCAGACTGCAGAGGCCAGCCTCCGGGGCAGACCGCAGAGGCCAGCCTCCAGGGCAGACTGTAGAGGCCAGCCTCAAGGGCAAACTGCAAAGGCCATCCTCCAGGGCAGACTGCAGAGGCCAACCTGCAGGGCAGACTGCAGAGGTCATCATCTGGGGCACACTGCAGAGGCCACTCTCCGGTGCAGACTGCAGAGGCCAGTATCCAGGGAAGACTGCAGAGGCCAGCCTCTGGGGCAGACTGTAAAGGCCAGCCTCCAGGGTAGACTGCCTGGTCATTAATGGGTAATATATATATACCCAGTGGGACCATGTTTGTAAAGAAGATTTAGAACAATGTAATTATGTTGGAGGATGTTTCGGCATACAATGTGCCTAATTATGATGGCAGTCGGACGATCGGACAACATGTAGTCGGCAGTTCCATCTACCAAATAAAGATGCGACTGCCGTGTAGGTGCTCGGAAACATCCCCTTTTGTACTGCGACTTGTGCTGCAGCCCAGAAAAAGGCCCCAGCACTAGACAGTGGAAAATTGGATGTTTTGAAACATCCACGCCCTGTGTGCTAGGCCCCATGTGGTGGATTTTTGTGGGGGCACCACAGATGCCCCCCGGGCCTTATAGCAGAGGTCCACGGGGACAGGGCCCCTGCTAGGGGCCCCAAATTCCCTTTTCAGCAGACTTTCTATGGCGGTCGGACCGCTATGAGTAGGTTGTCGGAAAGGGACATCGTAATCCCTATGGCTGTGCCTGCACAGGCACCGCCCCTGTTGTAGAGATTACGATCCAAATGATGGCCCGATGGGCTCTTTGAGCTGTCGGATGCATTAGTCGGTCCCTCTGACTGTAGCGGTCAGACTGGCTGCATAATAATGCGGCAGTTGGCCCGCTATGCTGGATGTTGGTCGGACCGCCAACGATGGCCTATCAGTAGTGGTCCGACCACCATCCTAATCAAGCCCTATTTTCTGACCTGCAACCGAGCATGTCATTTATTCTGACAAAGCCCTACCAGCCCTTCAGATGTGATAGTCAGTGAACTCTCCTAGAACATCTACAGACGAGATTACATCTGAAGTGTTGTGGATGTAAAGTGCACACTTACATGGGGAAATTCACATCAGTGCAGAAAGATTGCAGAGGCCAGAATCCGGGCAGACTGCAGAGACGAGACAACGGGGCAGACTGCAGCAGCCAGCCTCCGGGGCAGACTGCAGAGGCCAGTCTCCAGGGCAGACTGCAGAGGCCAGCCTCAGGGGCAGACTGCAAAGGCCAGCCTCCAGGGCAGACTGAAAGGCCAGCCTCCGGGGCAGACTGCAGAGGCCAGCCTCGGGGGCAGACTGCAGAGGCCAGCCTCGGGGGCAGACTGCAGAGGCCAGCCTTTGGGGTAGACTGTAGAGGCCAGCCTCCGGGGCAGACTGCAGAGGCCAGCCTCCGGGGCAGACTGCAGAGGCCAGCCTGCTGGGCAGATTGCAGAGACCAGCCTCCGGGGCAGCCCGCAGAGGCCATCCTCCAGGGCAGACTGCAGAGGCCAACCTGCAGGGCAGACTGCAGAGGCCATCATCTGGGGCACACTGCAGAGGCCACTCTCCGGTGCAGACTGCAGAGGCCAGTATCCAGGGAAGACTGCAGAGGCCAGCCTCTGGGGCAGACTGTAAAGGCCAGCCTCCAGGGTAGACTGCAGAGGCCAGCCTCCAGGGCAGACTGCAGAGACTAGCCACCGAGGCAGACTGCAGAGGCCAGCCTCCAGGGTAGACTGCAGAGGCCAGCCTCCAGGGCAGACTGCAGAGACTAGCCTCCGAGGCAGACTGCAGAGGCCAGCCTCCGGGGCAGACTGCAGAGGCCAACCTCCAGGGCAGACTGCAGAGGCCAGCCTCAGTAGCAGACGGCAGAGGCCAGCCTCCGGGGCAGACTGCAGAGGTCAGCCTGCATGGCAGACCGCAGAGGCCAGAGTCCAGGGCAGACCGCAGAGGCCAGACTCCGGCACTGACCGCAGAGGCCAGTCTCAGGGGCAGACTGCAGAGGCTAGCCTCCGGGCGCAGACCGCAGAGCCCAGCTTACGGGGCAGACAGCAGAGGCCAGCCTCCAGGGAAGATTGCAGAGGCCAGTCTCCAGGGCAGACTGCAGAGGCCAGCCTAGAGGGCAGACCGCAAAGGCCATCCTCCAGGGCAGACTGCAGAGGCCAGCCTCCAGGGCAGACTGCAGAGACCAGCCTCCGGGGTAGAATGCAGAGGCCAACCTGCAGGGTAGACTGCAGAGACCAGCCTCCGGGGCAGACTGCGAAAGCCAGCCTCCAGGGCAGACTGCAGAGGCTACAGAGCCCAGCCTCCGGCGCAAACTGCAGAGGCCTGCCTCCAGGGCAGACTGCAGAGGCCTGCCTCCAGGGCAGACTGCAGAGGCCAGCCTCCGTGGCAGACTGCAGAGGCCAGCCTCCAGGGCAGACCGCAGAGGCCAGCCTACGGGGCAGGCCACAGAGGCCAGCCTCCAGGGCAGACCGCAGAGGCCAGCCTCCGGGGCAGACCGCAGAGCCTAGCCTCTGGTGCTGACCGCAGAGACTAGCCTCTGGGGCAGACTGCAGAGGCCAGTGTCGGGGCGGACTGCAGAGACCAGCCCGCAGGGCAGACTGCAGAGACCAGCCTCCATGGCAGACTGCAGAGGCCTGCCTCCAGGGCAGACTGCAGAGGCCAGCCTCCAGGGCAGGCTGCAGAGGTCAGTCTCCAGGGCAGACTGCAGAGGCCAGCCTTCAGGGCAGATTGCAAAGGCCAGCCTCCAGGGCAGACTGCAGAGGCCAGCCTCGAGGGCAGACTGCAGAGTCCAGCCTCTGGGACAGACTGCAGAGGCCAGCCTCCGGGGCAGACTGCAGAGGCCAGCCTCCGGGGCAGACTGCGAAGGCCAGCCTCTGTGGCAGACTGCAAAGGTCAGCCTCCGTGGCAGACAACAGAGTCCAGCCTCCGGGGCAGACTGCAGAGGCCAGCCTTCAGGGCAGACTGCAGAGGCTACAGAGGCCAGCTTCCAGTGCAGACTGCAGAGGCCTGCCTCCAGCGCAGACTGCAGAGGCCTACCTCCAGGGCAGACTGCAGAGGCCAGCCTCCGTGGCAGACTGCAGAGGCCAGCCTCCAGGGCAGACCGCAGAGGCCAGCCTCCGGGGCAGACCGCAGAGGCCAGCCTCCAGGGCAGACCGCAGCGGCCAGCCTCCGGGACAGACCGCAGAGGCCAGCTTCCGGTGCTGAATGCAGAGACCAGCCTCCGGGGCAGACTGCAGAGGCCAGTGTCCGGGGCAGACTGCAGAGGCCAGCCCGCAGGGCAGACTGCAGAGACCAGCCTCCATGGCAGACTGCAGAGGCCTGCCTTCAGGGCAGACTGCAGAGGCCAGCCTCCAGGGCAGACTGCAGAGGTCAGCCTCCAGGGCAGACCGCAGAGACCAGCTTCCGTGGCAGACTGCAGAGGCCAGCCTCCGGGGCAGACCGTAGAGGCCAGCCTCCGGGGCAGACCGCAGAGGCCATCCTCCGGGGCAGACCGCAGAGGCCAGCCTCCGGGGCTGACTGCAGAGGCCAGCCTCCGGGGCAGACTGCAGAGGCCAGCATCCAATGCAGACTGCAGAGGCCAGCCTCCAGGGCAGACTGCAGAGGTCAGCCTCCAGGGCAGACCGCAGAGACCAGCCTCCGTGGCAGACTGCAGAGGCCAGCCTCCGGGGCAGACCGTAGAGGCCAGCCTCCGGGGCAGACCGCAGAGGCCAGCCTTTGTGGCAGACGGCAGAGGCCAGCCCCCGGGGCAGACTGCAGAGGTCAGCCTGCGTGGCAGACCGCAGAGGCCAGATTCCAGGGCAGACCGCAGAGGCCAGACTCCGGCACTGACCGCAGAGGCCAGTCTCGGGGGCAGACTGCAGAGGCCAGCCTCCGGGCGCAGACCGCAGAGGCCAGCTTACGGGGCAGACAGCAGAGGCCAGCCTCCAAGGAAGATTGCAGAGGCCAGTCTCCAGGGCAGACTGCAGAGGCCAGCCTAGAGGGCAGACCGCAAAGGCCATCCTCCAGGGCAGACTGCAGAGGCCAGCCTCCAGGGCAGACTGCAGAGACCAGCCTCCGGGGCAGAATGCAGAGGCCAACCTGCAGGGCAGACTGCAGAGACCAGCCTCCGGGCCAGACTGAGAAAGCCAGCCTCCAGGGCAGACTGCAGAGGCTACAGAGGCCAGCCTCCGGCGCAGACTGCAGAGGCCAGCCTCCAGGGCAGACCGCAGAGGCCAGCCTCCGGGGCAGACCGCAGAGGCAGCCTCCAGTGCTGACCGCAGAGACCGGCCTCTGGGGCAGACTGCAGAGGCCAGTGTCCGGGGTGGAATGCAGAGGCCAGCCCACAGGGCAGACTGCAGAGACCAGCCTCCATGGCAGACTGCAGAGGCCTGCCTCCAGGGCAGACTGCAGAGGCCAGCCTCCATGGCAGACTGCAGAGGTCAGTCTCCAGGGCAAACTGCAGAGGTCATCCTCCAGGGCAGATTCAAAGGCCAGCCTCCAGCGCAGACTGCAGAGGCCAGCCTCTAGGGCAGACTGCAGAGTCCAGCCTCTGGGACAGACTGCAGAGGCCAGCCTCCGGGGAAGACTGCAGAGGCCAGCCTCCGGGGCAGACTGCGAAGGCCAGCCTCTGTGGCAGACTGCAAAGGCCAGCCTCCATGGCAGACAACAGAGTCCAGCCTCCGGGGCAGACTGCAGAGGCCAGCCTCTGTGGCAGACAGCAGAGGCCAGCCTCCGGGGCAGACTGCGAAGGCCAGCCTCCAGCGCAGACTGCAGAGGCTACAGAGGCCAGCTACCAGTGCAGACTGCAGAGGCCTGCCTCCAGGGCAGACTGCAGAGGTCTACCTCCAGGGCAGACTGCAGAGGCCAGCCTCCGTGGCAGTCTGCAGAGGCCAGCCTCCAGGGCAGACCGCAGAGGTGAGCCTCCGGGGCAGACCGCAGATGCCAGCCTCTGGGGCAGACCGCAGCGGCCAGCCTCCGGGGCAGACCGCAGAGGCCAGCTTCCGGTACTGAATGCAGAGACCAGCCTCCGGGGCAGACTGCAGAGGCCAGTGTCTGGGGCGGACTGCAGAGGCCAGCCCGCAGGGCAGACTGCAGAGACCAGCCTCCATGGCAGACTGCAGAGGCCTGCCTCCGGGGCAGACCGTAGAGGCCAGCCTCTGGGGCAGACCGCAGAGGCCAGCCTCCGGGGCAGACCGCAGAGGCCAGCCTCCGGGGTTGACTGCAGAGGCCAGTCTCCGGGGCAGACTGCAGAGGCCAGCATCCAATGCAGACTGCAGAGGCCAGCCTCCAGGGTAGACTGCAGACTCCAGCCTCTGGGACAGACTGCAGAGGCCAGCCTCCGGGGCAGACTGCAGAGGCCATCTTCCGGGGTAGACTGCAGAGGCCAGCCTCTGGGGCAGACTGCAGAGGCCAGCCTCAGGGGCAGACTGGAGAGGCCAGCCTCCATGGCAGATTGAAGAGGCCAGCCTCCGGGGCAGACTGCAGAGGCCAGCATCCAATGCAGACTGCAGAGGCCAGCCTCCAGGGAAGACTGCAGAGTCCAGCCTCCGGGGCAGACTGCAGAGGCCAGCCTCCCGGGCAGACTGCAGAGGCAAGACTCTAGGGCCGACTGCAGAGGCCAGCCTCTGAGGCAGAGTGCAGCGGTCAGCCTCCATGGCAGACTACAGAGACCAGGCTCCATGGCAGACTGCAGAGGCCAGCCTCTAGGGCAGACCACAGAGGCCAGCCTCTGGGGCAGATTGCAGAGGCCAGCCTCCAGGGCTGACTGCAGAGGCCACCCTCCGAGGCAGACTGCAGAGGCCATTGTCTGGGGCAGGCTGCAGAGGCCAACCCGCAGGGCAGACTGCAGAGACCAGCCTCCAGGGCAGACCGCAGAGGCCAGCCTCCGGTGCTGACTGCAGAGACCGGCCTCCGGAGCAGACTGCAGAGGCCAGTGTCCGGGGTGGACTGCAGAGGCCAGTCAGCATGGCAGTCTGCAGAGACCAGCCTCCATGGCAAACTGAAGAGGCCTGCCTCCAGGGCAGACTGCAGAGGCCAGCCTCCAGGGCAGACTGTAGAGTTCTGCCTCCAGAACAGACTGCAGAGACCAGCCTCCATGGCAGACCGCAGAGTCCAGCCTCCGGGGCAGACCACAGAGGCCAACCTCTGGGGCAGACCACAGAGGCCAGCCTCCGGGGCTGGCTGCAGAGGCCAGCCTACGGGGCAGACTGCAGAGGCCAGTGTCCACGGCAGACTGCAGAGGCCAGGCCACAGGTTAAACTGCAGAGACCAGCCTCCAGGACAGACTGCAGAGGCCAGTCTCCGGGGCAGACTGCAGAGGCCAGCTTCCAGGGCAGACCGCAGAGGCTAGACTCCAGGGCTGACTGCAGAGGCCATCCTCCAGCTCAGACCGCAGAGGCCAGCCTCCGGGGCAGACCACAGAGGCCAGCCTCCGGGGCTGACTGCAGAGGCCAGCCTCTGGGGCAGACTGCAGAGGCCAGCCTCCGGGGCAGACTGCAGAGGCCAGCCTCCGGGGCAGACTGCAGAGGCCAGCCCACAGGGCAGACTGCAGAGGCCAGCCCACAGGGCAGACTGCAGAGACCAAGCTCCATGGCAGACTGCAGAGGCCAGCCTCCGGGGCAGACTGCAGAGGCCAGTGTCTGGGGCAGACTGCAGAGGCCAGCCTGCAGGGCAGAGTGCAGAGACCAGCCTTCATGGCAGACTGCAGAGGGCAGCCTCCGGGGCAGACTACAGAGGCCAGCCTCCATGGCAGACTACAGAGGCCAGCCTCCGGGGCAGACTGCAGAGGCCAGACTCTGGGGCAGACTGCAGAGGCCAGCCTCCGGGCAGACTGCAGAGGCCAGCCTCCGGGCAGACTGCAGAGGGCAGACTCCAGGGCAGACTGCAGAGGCCAGCCTCCAGGGCAGACTGCAGAGTCCAGCCTCCATGGCAGACTGCAGAGGGCAGCCTCCGGGGCAGACTACAGAGGCCAGCCTCCATGGCAGACTACAGAGGCCAGCCTCCGGGGCAGACTGCAGAGGCCAGACTCTGGGGCAGACTGCAGAGGCCAGCCTCCGGGCAGACTGCAGAGGCCAGCCTCCGGGCAGACTGCAGAGGGCAGACTCCAGGGCAGACTGCAGAGGCCAGCCTCCGTGGCAGTCTGCAGAGGCCAGCCTCCAGGGCAGACCGCAGAGGTGAGCCTCCGGGGCAGACCGCAGATGCCAGCCTCTGGGGCAGACCGCAGCGGCCAGCCTCCGGGGCAGACCGCAGAGGCCAGCTTCCGGTACTGAATGCAGAGACCAGCCTCCGGGGCAGACTGCAGAGGCCAGTGTCTGGGGCGGACTGCAGAGGCCAGCCCGCAGGGCAGACTGCAGAGACCAGCCTCCATGGCAGACTGCAGAGGCCTGCCTCCGGGGCAGACCGTAGAGGCCAGCCTCTGGGGCAGACCGCAGAGGCCAGCCTCCGGGGCAGACCGCAGAGGCCAGCCTCCGGGGTTGACTGCAGAGGCCAGTCTCCGGGGCAGACTGCAGAGGCCAGCATCCAATGCAGACTGCAGAGGCCAGCCTCCAGGGTAGACTGCAGACTCCAGCCTCTGGGACAGACTGCAGAGGCCAGCCTCCGGGGCAGACTGCAGAGGCCATCTTCCGGGGTAGACTGCAGAGGCCAGCCTCTGGGGCAGACTGCAGAGGCCAGCCTCAGGGGCAGACTGCAGAGGCCAGCCTCCATGGCAGATTGAAGAGGCCAGCCTCCGGGGCAGACTGCAGAGGCCAGCATCCAATGCAGACTGCAGAGGCCAGCCTCCAGGGAAGACTGCAGAGTCCAGCCTCCGGGGCAGACTGCAGAGGCCAGCCTCCCGGGCAGACTGCAGAGGCAAGACTCTAGGGCCGACTGCAGAGGCCAGCCTCTGAGGCAGAGTGCAGCGGTCAGCCTCCATGGCAGACTACAGAGACCAGGCTCCATGGCAGACTGCAGAGGCCAGCCTCTAGGGCAGACCACAGAGGCCAGCCTCTGGGGCAGATTGCAGAGGCCAGCCTCCAGGGCTGACTGCAGAGGCCACCCTCCGAGGCAGACTGCAGAGGCCATTGTCTGGGGCAGGCTGCAGAGGCCAACCCGCAGGGCAGACTGCAGAGACCAGCCTCCAGGGCAGACCGCAGAGGCCAGCCTCCGGTGCTGACTGCAGAGACCGGCCTCCGGAGCAGACTGCAGAGGCCAGTGTCCGGGGTGGACTGCAGAGGCCAGTCAGCATGGCAGTCTGCAGAGACCAGCCTCCATGGCAAACTGAAGAGGCCTGCCTCCAGGGCAGACTGCAGAGGCCAGCCTCCAGGGCAGACTGTAGAGTTCTGCCTCCAGAACAGACTGCAGAGACCAGCCTCCATGGCAGACCGCAGAGTCCAGCCTCCGGGGCAGACCACAGAGGCCAACCTCTGGGGCAGACCACAGAGGCCAGCCTCCGGGGCTGGCTGCAGAGGCCAGCCTACGGGGCAGACTGCAGAGGCCAGTGTCCACGGCAGACTGCAGAGGCCAGGCCACAGGTTAAACTGCAGAGACCAGCCTCCAGGACAGACTGCAGAGGCCAGCCTCCAGGACAGACTGCAGAGGCCAGTCTCCGGGGCAGACTGCAGAGGCCAGCTTCCAGGGCAGACCGCAGAGGCTAGACTCCAGGGCTGACTGCAGAGGCCATCCTCCAGCTCAGACCGCAGAGGCCAGCCTCCGGGGCAGACCACAGAGGCCAGCCTCCGGGGCTGACTGCAGAGGCCAGCCTCTGGGGCAGACTGCAGAGGCCAGCCTCCGGGGCAGACTGCAGAGGCCAGCCTCCGGGGCAGACTGCAGAGGCCAGCCCACAGGGCAGACTGCAGAGGCCAGCCCACAGGGCAGACTGCAGAGACCAAGCTCCATGGCAGACTGCAGAGGCCAGCCTCCGGGGCAGACTGCAGAGGCCAGTGTCTGGGGCAGACTGCAGAGGCCAGCCTGCAGGGCAGAGTGCAGAGACCAGCCTTCATGGCAGACTGCAGAGGGCAGCCTCCGGGGCAGACTACAGAGGCCAGCCTCCATGGCAGACTACAGAGGCCAGCCTCCGGGGCAGACTGCAGAGGCCAGACTCTGGGGCAGACTGCAGAGGCCAGCCTCCGGGCAGACTGCAGAGGCCAGCCTCCGGGCAGACTGCAGAGGGCAGACTCCAGGGCAGACTGCAGAGGCCAGCCTCCAGGGCAGACTGCAGAGTCCAGCCTCCATGGCAGACTGCAGAGGGCAGCCTCCGGGGCAGACTACAGAGGCCAGCCTCCATGGCAGACTACAGAGGCCAGCCTCCGGGGCAGACTGCAGAGGCCAGACTCTGGGGCAGACTGCAGAGGCCAGCCTCCGGGCAGACTGCAGAGGCCAGCCTCCGGGCAGACTGCAGAGGGCAGACTCCAGGGCAGACCGCAGAGACCAGCCTCCGTGGCAGACTGCAGAGGCCAGCCTCCGGGGCAGACCGTAGAGGCCAGCCTCCGGGGCAGACCGCAGAGGCCAGCCTTTGTGGCAGACGGCAGAGGCCAGCCCCCGGGGCAGACTGCAGAGGTCAGCCTGCGTGGCAGACCGCAGAGGCCAGATTCCAGGGCAGACCGCAGAGGCCAGACTCCGGCACTGACCGCAGAGGCCAGTCTCGGGGGCAGACTGCAGAGGCCAGCCTCCGGGCGCAGACCGCAGAGGCCAGCTTACGGGGCAGACAGCAGAGGCCAGCCTCCAAGGAAGATTGCAGAGGCCAGTCTCCAGGGCAGACTGCAGAGGCCAGCCTAGAGGGCAGACCGCAAAGGCCATCCTCCAGGGCAGACTGCAGAGGCCAGCCTCCAGGGCAGACTGCAGAGACCAGCCTCCGGGGCAGAATGCAGAGGCCAACCTGCAGGGCAGACTGCAGAGACCAGCCTCCGGGCCAGACTGAGAAAGCCAGCCTCCAGGGCAGACTGCAGAGGCTACAGAGGCCAGCCTCCGGCGCAGACTGCAGAGGCCAGCCTCCAGGGCAGACCGCAGAGGCCAGCCTCCGGGGCAGACCGCAGAGGCAGCCTCCAGTGCTGACCGCAGAGACCGGCCTCTGGGGCAGACTGCAGAGGCCAGTGTCCGGGGTGGAATGCAGAGGCCAGCCCACAGGGCAGACTGCAGAGACCAGCCTCCATGGCAGACTGCAGAGGCCTGCCTCCAGGGCAGACTGCAGAGGCCAGCCTCCATGGCAGACTGCAGAGGTCAGTCTCCAGGGCAAACTGCAGAGGTCATCCTCCAGGGCAGATTCAAAGGCCAGCCTCCAGCGCAGACTGCAGAGGCCAGCCTCTAGGGCAGACTGCAGAGTCCAGCCTCTGGGACAGACTGCAGAGGCCAGCCTCCGGGGAAGACTGCAGAGGCCAGCCTCCGGGGCAGACTGCGAAGGCCAGCCTCTGTGGCAGACTGCAAAGGCCAGCCTCCATGGCAGACAACAGAGTCCAGCCTCCGGGGCAGACTGCAGAGGCCAGCCTCTGTGGCAGACAGCAGAGGCCAGCCTCCGGGGCAGACTGCGAAGGCCAGCCTCCAGCGCAGACTGCAGAGGCTACAGAGGCCAGCTACCAGTGCAGACTGCAGAGGCCTGCCTCCAGGGCAGACTGCAGAGGTCTACCTCCAGGGCAGACTGCAGAGGCCAGCCTCCGTGGCAGTCTGCAGAGGCCAGCCTCCAGGGCAGACCGCAGAGGTGAGCCTCCGGGGCAGACCGCAGATGCCAGCCTCTGGGGCAGACCGCAGCGGCCAGCCTCCGGGGCAGACCGCAGAGGCCAGCTTCCGGTACTGAATGCAGAGACCAGCCTCCGGGGCAGACTGCAGAGGCCAGTGTCTGGGGCGGACTGCAGAGGCCAGCCCGCAGGGCAGACTGCAGAGACCAGCCTCCATGGCAGACTGCAGAGGCCTGCCTCCGGGGCAGACCGTAGAGGCCAGCCTCTGGGGCAGACCGCAGAGGCCAGCCTCCGGGGCAGACCGCAGAGGCCAGCCTCCGGGGTTGACTGCAGAGGCCAGTCTCCGGGGCAGACTGCAGAGGCCAGCATCCAATGCAGACTGCAGAGGCCAGCCTCCAGGGTAGACTGCAGACTCCAGCCTCTGGGACAGACTGCAGAGGCCAGCCTCCGGGGCAGACTGCAGAGGCCATCTTCCGGGGTAGACTGCAGAGGCCAGCCTCTGGGGCAGACTGCAGAGGCCAGCCTCAGGGGCAGACTGCAGAGGCCAGCCTCCATGGCAGATTGAAGAGGCCAGCCTCCGGGGCAGACTGCAGAGGCCAGCATCCAATGCAGACTGCAGAGGCCAGCCTCCAGGGAAGACTGCAGAGTCCAGCCTCCGGGGCAGACTGCAGAGGCCAGCCTCCCGGGCAGACTGCAGAGGCAAGACTCTAGGGCCGACTGCAGAGGCCAGCCTCTGAGGCAGAGTGCAGCGGTCAGCCTCCATGGCAGACTACAGAGACCAGGCTCCATGGCAGACTGCAGAGGCCAGCCTCTAGGGCAGACCACAGAGGCCAGCCTCTGGGGCAGATTGCAGAGGCCAGCCTCCAGGGCTGACTGCAGAGGCCACCCTCCGAGGCAGACTGCAGAGGCCATTGTCTGGGGCAGGCTGCAGAGGCCAACCCGCAGGGCAGACTGCAGAGACCAGCCTCCAGGGCAGACCGCAGAGGCCAGCCTCCGGTGCTGACTGCAGAGACCGGCCTCCGGAGCAGACTGCAGAGGCCAGTGTCCGGGGTGGACTGCAGAGGCCAGTCAGCATGGCAGTCTGCAGAGACCAGCCTCCATGGCAAACTGAAGAGGCCTGCCTCCGGGGCTGGCTGCAGAGGCCAGCCTACGGGGCAGACTGCAGAGGCCAGTGTCCACGGCAGACTGCAGAGGCCAGGCCACAGGTTAAACTGCAGAGACCAGCCTCCAGGACAGACTGCAGAGGCCAGCCTCCAGGACAGACTGCAGAGGCCAGTCTCCGGGGCAGACTGCAGAGGCCAGCTTCCAGGGCAGACCGCAGAGGCTAGACTCCAGGGCTGACTGCAGAGGCCAGCCTCTGGGGCAGACTGCAGAGGCCAGCCTCCAGGGCAGACCGCAGAGGCCATCCTCCAGCTCAGACCGCAGAGGCCAGCCTCCGGGGCAGACCACAGAGGCCAGCCTCCGGGGCTGACTGCAGAGGCCAGCCTCTGGGGCAGACTGCAGAGGCCAGCCTCCGGGGCAGACTGCAGAGGCCAGCCTCCGGGGCAGACTGCAGAGGCCAGCCCACAGGGCAGACTGCAGAGGCCAGCCCACAGGGCAGACTGCAGAGACCAAGCTCCATGGCAGACTGCAGAGGCCAGCCTCCGGGGCAGACTGCAGAGGCCAGTGTCTGGGGCAGACTGCAGAGGCCAGCCTGCAGGGCAGAGTGCAGAGACCAGCCTTCATGGCAGACTGCAGAGGGCAGCCTCCGGGGCAGACTACAGAGGCCAGCCTCCATGGCAGACTACAGAGGCCAGCCTCCGGGGCAGACTGCAGAGGCCAGACTCTGGGGCAGACTGCAGAGGCCAGCCTCCGGGCAGACTGCAGAGGCCAGCCTCCGGGCAGACTGCAGAGGGCAGACTCCAGGGCAGACTGCAGAGGCCAGCCTCCAGGGCAGACTGCAGAGTCCAGCCTCCATGGCAGACTGCAGAGGCCAGTCTTTGGGGCAGACTGCAGAGGCCAGTGTTTGGGGCAGACTGCAGAGGCCAGCCTCCAGGGCAGACTGCAGAGGCCATATTCAGGGCTTAGTCCAAACTCCAAAGTCCACGTATTGAGAACCATTGGTCACCTACAGCAATGAAGGGCGCTGTGGGCCATGTATAACTACTTACTGACCCTCTCTTCCAGCTTCTGTCTGTCTTTGCCAGCCTTTCTCTATATACTGAAATGATCCTGTCTACCAGTTTTCCCCCCAAGTATATTTATGTCTCTGCAAGCCTCCTAACTACAAACATGCCTCTCTGCTCCCTTTCCTCTTCCTACCTTCCAGGCCCACTTTGTCAACCCTGTCACATCCCTCCATCTATTAATTTCTCTCTGCACGTCTCCCTCTAACTACCTACCTAACTTTATACCAACTTCTCACACTTCTTCCCACTTCATATTTGGCTAGCTTTGTCACCTTCCTAGGCTCACTCTAAATATATGATTCTATGTCATTCTGCCTTTTATCTGCCTGACTGTCACTCAGTCTCCATTCAACTACCTACTTGCCTGTCTGCAGCTTTTCCTCAAACTCCTTTCTTGAGTCTGTCTGGCATCATCCTGGACTCCCCCTGCCTGCCTGATCTACCAGCCATTCCAAGTACCTGATTTTTCTCTCTTTCCCTCTCCCATGGTTCTCTGATATGCCAGGCTTGTGGGAGCCAATGCCCTCTCACGTGGGACTCTAAGAGCATTGGGGAGAGTAGACAGGGTTGACCCTAGCTTTGAGCTGCGAGCCTGACTGACACACCGCCACCATCCTTCACCTCTGCGCTGCCATTTTAGAATCTGACGACAAGCACTACCACCACTTTCTGAGATGGTGGTTGTTGTCCTGGCCCCTGGTTCAAATGTCGGAGTGGACATCTGAGTGATGGTCACCGTCCCTGCCTTGCAATTAGCAGGCACGCATGGATGCCAATTCACCAAATGGCTATAGGTAGTGGAAGTGACATCACACACTCATAGACTAGCACCCCATGACTTCACAGGAAGTGAACTCACATGACCTTTGACACAAATGACATTGTGGAATCTGTCTTTGAACTATTGTGTTTCGTGCATTAAAAATAAGCCTACGCTAACATAAGCCAGTTTCATGCTTTGTTCCAATTTGAATGTGACATCGTAATACACCACGTGATCACCGCCCTTGCTGTAATAAAGAACTGTGAGCTTTACACTGAAAGACTGTAGTGTTCCCTGTCACACTAAATGTAAGTAAGTAAGTCTTTATTGCATAATTAATAAAAACCTTTGCAATATAGTACATGATAAAACACCTATACAAAAACACATAAAAGGATCCACTTCACTGCATTTAGTTCAATTAAAACACATTTAAAATGTATTTGTGTTATTTTGAAAGAATAAAATGCAAAATTTGAAAACGGTGCGAGCATTAATAAGCAATTACATTAAAGTGTAAGGTATGGTTTTATAAGATTCATTTTTCTAGATGTTGAGACAAATACTGATCACCGGGCTTAGAAGCTGTGTCCGAGCTGGTAGAGTGGTCATCAACGCGGTCAAGGTGGTACAGTTCAGAGTCAAGGTGCAATTAATTCCTACTTCAGGGATTAGGCAAATGGTTGGGGCATGGTTGCTGCAATTGTGAGAGTTTAAGAAAATAAATACTCCTGGTAACTTCTCAAGCAAATCCCAGTCTTCTTTTCAAATCTCTGTAGGGATTTAATCATGGCACAGTTCAGACTGATGTCCGTAGGATCAAAGCAGGCCAGTACCGCCCCCTGAAGGTATGCAGACATAATATCGAGTTTTAGATATCGATATGCCATAATATCGATGTTTACATTTCGATGTGACAGAGTATCGTCAACAAGAATATCGACATGCAGGTAAGAAATATCGTTTTACTTAATATCGAAGTAAGTAATATCGTTAAGTAAAAATATGATTGTTTATAATATCGATTTTTTTTTGTGTTCTGTATGTTAGTATGTGTTAAAAGTATAGCTTATTTTTCTAGTAATTTTATTTTAATTAATTGTTGCGTATTTTAGTTTCTTAGCGGGTTTATAGGGGAATAGGGTTGGAAGTAAATTAAAAATAATATATTAATTAATAATGTTTTAGAAGATATTAATTAAGAAAAAAATATACATTGTATTTTAGTTCCACAGCGGGTTTTGGGTTTATAGGGTAATAAGGTGGGAAGTAATTTAATTGAAATTCATTAATTAATAATTGTATTAATTAATAGTTTTGAATTGAATAATTTATATTGTTAATTGGGTTAAGTAATTTGTTTTTAATTAATTTTTAATTAATTATTAATAATTAGTAATTAATCGGTAAATATGTTAATTGTGTACTTTTTTTAGGGGCGGGTTGTGGTTTTATAGGGGGAGTAGGGTGGGCCGTAATTTAATTATAATTAATTAATTAATAATGTTATTAATTCATATTTATGTAATTAATATTTTATATTGTTAATTGTGTTAAAATGTTATTAATTAGTTATTAATTGGATAATAATTATTACTAATTAATTTGTAAATATGATAATTGTGTAATTTGTTTAGGAGCGGGTTGTGGGTTTATAGGAGAGTAGGGTGGGATGTAATTTAATTTTAATACAAATTGTATTATTTTTTTATATAGCATTTATTTAAAGTTATTTTATAGTGTTAATTGTGTGATCTAGTTTATTTTTGATGGTTTTTAATTTGCTTGTTAATTGTTATTCATTAATTAATTGTTAATTAACTATGTTAATTGTGTAATATTTTGTAATATTGGTGGTGTTGTTTATAGGGGAATATGGTGGGAGGTTAATTATTTTTGACAAATTAATTATTTGTTAATAAATGTTAATTATTTTGCAGGATTGGAAATACTAAATTATTCCCCTTGGCTATCCAACACTTTCCCTACTGTTTCATTTGCTGGAGTGGGAATAGTAAATTATTCCCCTACGCTATCCAACACTTTCCCTACTATTACACTTGGCGGAGTGGGAATAGTAAATTATTCCCACCCGCTATCCAACACTTTCCCTACTGTTGCACACGCTAGAGTGGGAATTGTAATTTTTACCCACCCGCTATCCAATACTTTCCCTACTGTTGCACTCACTCCAGTGGGAATAGTCATTTTTACCCCATTGCTATGAAACATTTTACCTACTGTTGCATTTACTGGAGTGGGAATAGTAATTTTTACCCATCTGCTATCCAACACTTTCCCTACTGTTGCACTCACTGGAGTGGGAATAGTAATTTTACCTACCCGCTATCCAACACTTTCCCTACTGTTGCAATTACTGGAGTGGGAATAGTAATTTTTACCCCTCTACTATCCAACACTTTCCCTACTGTTACACTCATTGGAGTGGGAATAGTAATTTGTATCCACCCACTAACCAACACTCTCCCTATTGTTACACTTGTTGGAGTGGGAGTATACATTTTTATTTCCCCGCTATACAACACTTTCCCTACTGTTCCACTCACTTGAGTGGGAATAGTACTTTTTACTCACCCGCTATCCAACACTTTCCCTACTGTTGCACTCACTGGAGTAGGAATAGTAAATTGTACCCCTCCGCTATCCAGCACTTTCTTTCCTGTTACACTCGTTGGAGTGAGAATATAAATTTTTACCTCTCCGCTATCCAACACTTTCACTACTGTTGCACTTACTGGAGTGGGAATAGTAAATTATCCCCCTCCGCTATCGAACACTTTCCCCACTGTTGCACTTGCTGGAGTGGGAATAGTAAATGATTCCCCTCCGCTATCCAACATTTTCCATACTGTTGCACTCTGTGGAGTGGGAATAGTAATTTTATCCCCTAAGCTATCCAACATTTTCCCTACTGTTATAGTTATTGTAGTGTAAAATAATTTTTTACAAATAAATATTAATATTTTAATTATATTATTAGATATATTTTATTTTTATATTTATATTACAGGTTTATGTATATATATATATATATATATGTATTTATCATTTTTAATATGTTTCTAACATTTTATAATTAAATTAAATAATTATTTATTAATATTATAGTTATATATATATATATATGGTTTTAAAGTGGACATTTTTGGTGAGGAAGGGAACATGGTTTTGTATATGGTGTGCGGCCACAGCACATTGAGCACCCATCCCAGAAGTAGTTCGGCAGATTTAGTGGTGTTGTGTTTTGGATTTACCTCTTGAACGGGGGAACCGCCGAACCACCGCAGCTCGCAGCGACAGCTTGCCAAACAATTGGGCCGTGACTGCACGAGGGAACCATACTTACTGAGGTGATGTTTCCGGACTGAGGTTGTGATTACTGCGGCAGGATGAGGGTCCAGGATAGCCGCTTTTCTTCCACATAAGATCCATGCATGGGGAGAGAAGAAGCAGTCTCCACCCACTTGGGGAGTACGGACGCTGGATACTGCTTCAAAAGAAACTCGGAGTGCCGGGTTTCTGGACATCCTCCCATTGGCTGTTCAGAGTGCTTCAGCCAATCGTAATGAGGCACACTGTTTTTAAAGTGGACATTTTTGGAACATTTAATTTAAAGGCATTTGAAAAAGTCATTGCGACGAAACGCATCATGCCTCTCTGTTCTAATAAAGCGAGCTTCCCCTGAAGTATCCGTGTGGGCTCGTTACTTTCAGTGAGGAAGGGAACATGGTTTCATATATATATATATTCACTTAAAAAACCATAGGTTTCACACATGTTATAGTTAGGTGGATATTTCACTCGTAAAAAACCAATGAAATTCCCCCGTTATAGTTATTTCAGATAACTATAAGTCGCGAGCCCGCAATCCTCTGCTCATGACGTCACATATTACATCACTCATGACATGGTCAGTGGCATCACTCTTGACATCACTGATGACATCATCCTTGTGATAGAGTGGCGGTCGCGCGAGTTATAGTTATCTGAAATAACTATAACGGGGAATTTCATTGTTTTTTTACGAGTGAAATATCCACCTAACTATAACATGTGTGAAACCTATGGTTTTTTAAGTGAATTTGCAAGGTTTTTTAAAAACGAATTCCTAACTATAACGTGTGTGAAACCTATGGTTTTTTCAGTGAATTTGTACGGTTTTTTAAATGCTAAGTTATATATGTATTATTATTTTTTTTATATATTTATTTTACAATAAACTACGTATTAAATGTTTTTTTTGGTTTCTTTTTATGGTTTTTCACCGTGCGCGCACGGTGCGCGCACCCCCGCGATTTAAAAAGCAAATGCTAGGGGGTCAGGAACTCTCTACCCTGCCCCCTTTTCACGTTCGCCACCTTCCTTTTCCACTCTCGCACTGAAAACCAACAAAATGGCGTCCGACACTTCCTGATTTCGACCGATTCGAACGTTGACTGACATGTAACAACCAATCAGAATTACGCTCGCGCACGTTAAGGTGCGCGCACGGTGGGCGCACGGTGCGCGCACGGTGCGCGGTTATTGATATGTATGTGCTTTTAACTGCAATTTTCTCAGGAACTACTGAACATATTGACTCCATATATGCAAAAGGCACATCCCTGACCTGAGGACTACCTCTCTGCCAAATTTCAAGTAATTCTGTTCAGCCGTTCGGGCTGTACCTTCGACTAAAGGTCCTATGGGAAAATGCATGGGGAAAACGCGTTTTGGGACCCCCTTTTTTCTCGGCCCCCGCTTGACGAATCCCCCCGAGACTTTCAGGGTAGTAGCTGAGCAGAGCGCCCCATTAGTTTTGAAAATTTCGCGAAGATTCGTCAACCGGCGCCAAAGTTATTCAAAATAGAATTTTGAGATTTCCTATGGAAACACGGTCCTAACTATAACTATCTACTGGCGACCGCCAGTAGATAATATAAATGTTTTTAAATATGTATGTTTAATTTTTTTATAAATTACATTTATTATTTATCATTTTTAACTTTTTTAAATAATTCTAACTCTGTTTTTAATAATTATATTTATTATTTAATTAATTTTATATTATTTTTAAGACATTTTAAAAAAACAATATTTTAAACAACGACATTTTGGTTTCGATATTTTTGTACTTACCTCTGTAGAGATAGGATGTCGATATTCTGACCATCGATATTCTGTACTCGATATTCTTGTAAGTCAATATTCGGTCCGTCGATGTTCTGTCAGTGATCCCCCCTGAATTGAATGCAATGTACTGATTCAAAGACAACCAGGCTTTTCCCAGGTTGTAGGGCACCCTATGTATCAACTCATGTTACCTAAATAGACTCTGAGTACCTCTGGATCCAATGTTATTGTTTTATGAGAGAATCTTCAAATGTATTCTATAGTAAAATGTTTGTTCTACCTCGTTCCCCATTGGTGCACATCTTGGGAACTATGGGGCATATCAACAAGGGCTTTATCTCTGCTTTTTTGGCTTTAAAAGCCAAAAAAGCAGAGATAAAACTAGCGCCCTATCAACAACAGGGTGCTAACACGCAAATTTGCATGTTAGCACCCTTTTACTCTACGCTTCCCCTTGCATCTCTAATGAGATGCAAAGGGGGCGTTCCAGAGTAAAATAATAGGAGAAATGTCGCTAAGCGACATTTCTCCTATTATCAAGAATGTCGCTAACCCTGTTAGAGACAAAAAAAGCAGCGCTAACCGTGGTTAACGCTGCTTTTTTACGTCTGGTATTTTTCTGACTTAGCCATGATATCCTATGGAAGGAGGATATCATGGCTAAGTTTGCCTGTCCCTATCAACAAGGTAACGTGAGATTATCGCTGGGTTTCCAGCGATAATCTCACGTTAGCCTGTTAGCGTGAGAATTTTTATCGCTATTGAGATAAGCGTTGCTAATAGCACGCTATCTCAGCGATAAAAATATACGCTAGCCGGCGATAATTATTCTAGCGCTAAGTGCGCTTAGAGATAATTATCGCCGGTTGTTGTTGATATGCCCCTATGTTCTTGTGTAGTCAATGCACAAAATCCTTTGTTTAAAGTCCTATAAAAGGGGCTGCTTATTCACTGTTAGAGGGACCACTTGTCCCCCTTTTAAAAGACAAATCCAGTAGCGGTCCGTGGAGGGAGTTCGGTGGGGCAGAGAGGCGGGGCGGGAAATGTAAACACCGGAATATGGATGAACGGAGGTAAGTACACATTTAAATAAAAAAAACGAATTCCTTTGCGCATCGCATTTTGCAGCATCATCACCAGACGCAACAGTCATTCAGTCCCACCCGATTACATATTTCTTTTCTGGTGAGTCTCCCTGGTCGACTTTATATCGGTCCAACCGCGAAAAGCTTCAGCAACTTTAAACTCGGGTGGGACTGAATGATTGTTCCACCTTGGAGATTACTGTTGCCCTACTACACCTTGAGATCGATTTACTATATTGCTTGGAGTACTAGGACCTTAAAACTCCTTGAATTGTGCTACGCTGTGCACCGTCCTTGCTCTTCTACAGTTCTGTATCTGTTTCTACAGTGGAGCATAAGAGTGGTGTGCTCCGGATGTTCCGTGCACAAACCAAGAATTCATAAGTGACTTTGAAACCGATGTGCTTAACCATGGTCAGCTACACTTTTCTTTCCTATTAAAGCATCTTCAACGTTGCTGTAAGCAGCACCCGCCGCAATGTTGAATGTGCATGTTGTGCGTTGCCATGCACAACATGACAGGCACTGTGCGGTGCCTGCCACCTTGTGCAGGGCAATGAAGGGGGGTACTATAGGTACTCCCCAAGTTCAGCCACCCACCTCCCCACCCCACCGGGGACCACACCGGGCCCCCAAAGTGATTAACTGCATGCCTTTCCATCGCAGAGTCTCCTCCATGGAAAGGCATGCCCACCGCATGTATCATAATATGGATGGCGGTGCCTGCAAGGTACCACCACCATATTGTGAGACTTTTCCGCCCGGCCGGCAATCGTGCCGATTGGTGACCGGCGGAAAAGCGGTGGGCGGTCTTTCCATCCGCCGCGGTACCCCCGCCATACTAATATGGCGGAAGGGCACTCAGGTATGGATGGTGGGCGGACCGCCACCGCTGGGCCGGCGGTGGCAATCCGCCTGCCATCCTAATAGGCCCCTTAATGTCACACAAGTAAAGCTGAGTTTGAAGAAACTATAAATAGTAATATAGGGATGGACATTTTAGGGCATTACAGTGAGAGTGAATTACTTTACATGAATAAGGAAGCTGCGCAAGTGGTGAGTGAGGCGTGTGCGTGAATGGAGAGAGTGGTAGATGAATGAGGAGTTGATTTAGCACAGAGAAAGAAATTTCAGGATGATGATGGGTGAGAAGGAGTTGATGCTGTTAAAACTGAGATGGTTATAGATGCAGATGAGGGAATTGATCAAGAACATCTGGGATTGGAGTGAGCTGCAAAAATGTAGGGAGCTGTGGCCTAAGAAAGAGTGAGAGTGAAGCGGAAGAAACCGCTTGACAGGGTGCGATAAAGGAATTCCCCTTGAGAGACATACAGGGAGGAACATATGTACATCTACCCTGGTCCGAGTGGATCTTTTCCACTTCCCAAATTCTCTTCCCAGATTGAGGGAAAATCCTCAAAATGGTACACCAGCTAGAGCAGATAGGGACCATTTCAAAAGTTTTTTGGGAGGACCTGGATGGCTGTTGCGCGCCTGATGTGATCGGGTGGGGGGGGTGGCTGAGGCCCTTTCAGCCCAATGGCTGTTGCGCGCCTGGTGTGATCCCATACAAACATTGATCATTCTAGTCTAATCACGTTTTCACAAATCCTAGATTCATGCTGTGTAATTAATAAAAAAACACCCTCACCCGTCCCCATTGGTTGCTTCCCAGCGTCAGGCTCGAGAGGCAAGTATTTGTCTAACAAACCTTTCTTGAAAGCAGAATCACAGGCGGAGGCGGCATCAAAACACCGACTCAACTCAAGGCACATGCTGGAACCTTGCCGGGCAGCCAGTGTTCTCAAAGAAACTTTCAGATAACATTCACAACTTCCTTTTCAGCATTATTGTTACTGTCGAAAATATACTTAAGACTGATACAGACTATGCAAGGTTTTTGCAACGATGAACGCCAAAGATGCGAGAATAAAGATGTTTTAGTTCAAATGGAATCGTTTACCACCCGAGACCTAAAACTAACGGAAATGACTTCCCCAGTTCTTATTGTTAGTGATGAATCTTGAAGATGGCCCTTTAAATATTTGTATCTTTGAAAATGTGTTGATCTTGACTATTCTGGAATGATAATATTTTTTTTTCTGACGTAATTATTTTAATCAAACCCAATAAACCACCTTCACATTTACTGTTTCCAAACAAACATCAATAAAGAAAAACAAATGAAGGTCTAACTTGGAAGGACAGGTCACTCAATAATATACGTAGGCTGTCCGGTTTTAGGTTTAAACCTATAATAACTGATAAAACCCCACTGAAAGAGAAATAGCCCTCACCAGTGAAAACATATAAACACTGAAAAAACACCTGCACCACCACAAACTAAATGCCATTCAAAGAAAGGAAGAAGAGAGTGAAAGAGTAATTTGTTTTGTTGGTTAGGGATGCCACTAAAATATTGTTTCTTCTTCCTTTTGTTTTTTTCAGTTTTGTGGTCTTTGGTCTAAAGATGCAGGGTTTAGAAGCATGTTTTAGGCCTTGTTTAATTATTTTATAAACTGTAGAGAATCAGGAAATATCAAAATCATATTTGATTTTTTGGCTGTGTTTGATTCTTTCACTGATCGGCAAAATGGCTGGTTTCATAAGAATCTTTCCTAATATGTGTCATAACATTTACCCACAGAGTATGGGTAAAAACCCTTAAAACATCAGCCCCTAATTACTAGTGAGTCAGTATTGATAGTAAGCGAATTGCCAACACCTCAGGCTTTAAACATTCAGTGCAAGGTATAGTGACAAGTATATGTGAAAAGAGCGCTATCGCCAAGCATCTGGGATAGTGGTTAAAACATGACACCAGACTTTTGGAAAACACGGAACGCAGTGTCACTTGGAATGCTCTGCAAAAAAAGGTTCTTTCCAAGTTCAACAAAGATTGGAGTGATATTGTTTGTATTTGCAGTGATTCAGCTACGTATATGAAAAAGTTGTCTGATGACCTGTCAAAATTGACACCTGAGCTTAAGTGCTTTCCTGTAAGAGATCGTTGCCACTTGCTAGATGATATGCTGAAAGCATCTTTACAATCTTCAGAGTTAATGAGGAATGCTATTGGCTTTTTTAGTGCATTCTGGTGCACTGTCTTCCTATGCACAGGAACTAAAACGCAAATATTTATCATTTTGTGCTTTGTGTGGCATCAAAGAAAGAGTCATCCCAACTGTGTCCCTTAGCTGATGGTTTTCAGTCCAAGGGGCTATGAATTCTATATTATCCATGTGCCAGTGATGATGCCAAAGGCAAGAAATGTGAGGATCTTTGGTTACATATTGATAGTGATGTGAAAAAAGTACACTCTACTGCATTCTTAGATTTTTACAGGAAAACACGACTGCTGTAGTGGACACAATAAAACACTAGAGTCTGAAAACACCCTTGTCTGCCAAGTATTCAGCATAATTGGTGTAGATGTGAAACATCTCCTTGAGAGTAGGCTGGGTGATACCTTTAGTGACTTTGGCACTGCAACATGTTCTATGTTAGAGTGCTTGCCACTTGGTAAGCAAAGCAATGGTGAAGAGCAATTCAGGAACTTTTATTTTACAATGTATGAGAAATGGCTTGCAATGATGCTTAGAAAAGTCCCTTCACCGCCAATGGCATTTGAAGTCAATGAAACCTCACTCTGGTATTCTGTTCTAGATCCCTTCCGTAAAGGGGAATTTCCTTTGTAGTTTCAAAAGTGCCTCTTCATTTTTGACTGCTACAATAACTCTGAGGGCATAAGCGCCGGGCCAGATCAGCGCAAATGTTGCAGAACCTGCCCTGAGAATCTCAATCTTCGAGTGAACCAGTATTGGCATGGAAACCAATGTCAGTGGCCAGAGTTAACAAATTGTGTACTGGCTGTTTTTGAGTTGCCCATCTCAAGTGCGAATGTTGAAAGGGCCTTTTCATAGAAGTTTACTTGGGAAGGAAAGAGCGAGCGCACATGACCAAAGAAGCAATAATAAAAGTGAAACGTTCCATAAACACCGGTAAAACACTGTTTGTATAGTTTTTAATGGCGCGAAAATGTGTAACCACTGATAACCACTGTTTTTTTAAGGTATTGAAATCACTGGAAAACACTGAAAAAACCCCACCAGAATATACCAAAAATAGAAACTGAAAACAGGAAAGCCTAAATATACGCTATTTTGTAGCAAGTTGAACGATTTTAGAGGGCGTTGTCGGAGTCGGGGAAGGAGCACGTTTTGCTGAAATAAACACAAACATTGGCAAAGCCAATAGGTCTCGCCTTTCGGACCTATTGGCTTTGCAAATAGTTTTTGGGCATACTGTACAGCATGGCTAATGTTTAAAAACAAAACAAAAACCTCACAACACATGTAATGAAAAACTGACAGCTGCGTTTGTGCTCAGAGAGTGGGGGGAGGGCTCCTAACATGAGGAGGAAGGGGAAAGCAAAAAATATAAAGAGGCAGCGAGGGAAGGGAAAGATAAGCCAGCTGTAAATTAACTGCCAGAAATGCTGTCCAAAACATGAAGCGCGACATCGGTGAAGCAGAGGGACAGCAAAACAAAAAAGAGAGTGCAGAAGGAACAAACGTATATTAAAACAAGAGTCATTCCACAGTAACAGGGACAGTCGGAAGGGAGCGTCCAAAACGCTAAAAGCCAGGACTAATTAGGCATATTCACCAGAAAAAAGCAGGCATTTAAGAATGGCACTAACAAAAGCCAATTGAAAAGATGGGCGGTTCTTGAACCACATATGCCAGATACAGCAAGTCTCACAGAGCAGCGCATGAGCGTTGTGCTAGGCGCGACCTAAGATGCAGAGCCCACATCCACTGATTACTCAAGTACGCCTAGGTTTGAGATTTCTTAGGCATCAGAAGAAGGAGAGGTAGACCAGTCTGAAACTTTGCAGTTCCCTGTAGCAGAACCTCAACACTGGCGAGAGTGGAATGATGGTGCAACCGAGGCGCCAGACACCGGACTAAGGTTGCGTCTTTGAAGAAACAGCAAGAACTTGTGGCAAACTAAATTGAATAAACCTGGAGCAGTTACACCAGAAACAGAGAGCGAGGCTGAAAAAGTAAGTTCCACCTCCGAAAGTGAATCACCTTCCTCTGAACCAGAAAATCAAGTACATCTCAAAATTGGGCACTGACGGAAGATGCTTGGCCAAGGACAAACAGTAGACAAAAGAGACTGTTGACAGCTACTACAAGACCAGAGACAATAACAGAGTTTAGTGAGTTAGGGGCTCAAGAACTTCCCAAATGACAGGGTACTGGTAACGAGAGCCTAGATCAGACGGTCACTAAAAGACCCAGGAGAGAGAGAAAGATAAATCACAAATATTCAGGTCCTGGTTGGACGTACTTTGCAAGATCTTACACTGAACCTGTTGAAAGTCTGACTGATATATAGATGAATCTACTTGGGCCGGAGGCAAACAGGGCTCAACTTGCACAAACTGTGGATAACATCGAGGAGAACAGACAGACAGACAGGCAGACAGACAGACAGACAGACAGACAGATAGGGTGACGGTCAGAAGACAACAGCGTCTTAGGCCTCCAGTTGAAACAGAATAAAAATCACTATAAATTTCGAGATATGGTAGTGACGAAAGGGTAGCTGTAGAGGTGCTAACCTCTTCAATCAACATACCAAACCATTCTTTAAGCTAACATGGTGAGGCAATACTGAAAAACTGTACTTGTAGTTTTGGTAGTTGGTATTTCTGTTTCTATAGTTGGGTGGATGTTAGATGTTTATTGACTGGAGGGAAATGTTTCCCATATGCTGACAAATCTAACTATTAACAGAGCTGTTAGAAAGCAAATGCATGAAGGTAGAATCTCACATACTCTCCATTTTGAAAGTATCTATAGTTATAATGTCTATTTACAGATGTTAGCCGAATATGTCAAAATAATGGAGGTAGAAAATAGTTTTGTGTGTTCCAATATTCCAGCCTCTGTAGCTGAGGGATCAGCATATTTCCATTTACCCATGTTCTACTTTATTAAATTGTTTTATACTAATTATGAAAAGCCTTTAGAAGATGTACCGATTGTGACAGATGGAGTTATGCATTTGTGGTCTAGTAAATATGCTTCTTATTTCTTTAAGGAGTTTAAACAAAGGGATCAGCGTGAGTATATCATGAAATTCTTTGTTCCTGTGACTAACACGAGTACCACTAACCAAAGCAAGCATACTTTAACCTTCAAGTTCTGTGAGGATGAGAGGATTTTTATAGATGAATTAAATGAAAGAATAAGGCAATACAATGAGAAGGAAAGTAAGAGAATTAAAGCAGTACCTGGCAAGGGGAAGAGTAAATAAAATGTAGATGATCAACTTCCAAAGTTAAGTCTTGATGTTGCTAAGAAAGGAACTTTATGCATGATAAAAAGACCGGCAGGAAAACAAGATTGTTGAAGTGGTGGAGTGGAGCGAGTGTGAGCATGCTTACTTTGTTAAAGGGAGAACCTTTGCTGAATTAGAGGTAAGTATTAAAGGCATATACTATGTGGGTGGTGAGTCAGCTTACTTTCAGCTGCCGCACCATGGGGTGGGTGGTTGTTATGCAGCCTTAGTCTGCCCCATAACTTTCTTCGCTAATGAGATAGCTCTCTAGCTTGACCGTTATATAAACTGAAGACAGAGCAACTTTAAGCAGATATTTAGCAACATCTTTGGAGCACTAATACCATCGGTAGGGTGGCCTTAAATGATGTGAAGATTAGAAAATGATCAACCCTTGTAGAAAGGCTTGTTACTAACACTGGTGCTCGCTAACAGTGAGTAACAAAAAATTGCTTGCCGTGATAATCCAAAATAGGCTTGCTTTAGATACGCTTCTGGTGAAGGAAGGCGGAGTCTGTAAGGTGATTCGTGCTAGGGAATGTTGCACCTATATCCCTGGAGTAGATAACCAGCCGGCAGATATGTTGTAACTATCACCTACATTACTCATGAACCATCTGACTTAGAAGAAAGAGACGCCTGGGAAGGAAGAGGCTCTGTATTTGGGTCCATTGGAAGGGGAATGGCCTAGATAGGTTAATGGTTAGGATCGTTCGGCTGATTGCTGGAGGGGATGCGGACAGATTCACCTGCTCTGGCATTGTCCTAAGCTAGTGAGATAATGGGAAACAATTCTGAACAACATAAATGAAGCCTTTAGCACTGATATGTCGTGCTTTCCTGCCTACATGCTGCTGGGTCTCCCCATTCCCTTGACCTTCCCCTCTCCTATAGGGAGGCAGATGGCTTTAACTCTTAATGCTGCTAGATTGGAATTTTTATCGCACTGGGGGTCTACAGTGGTTTCAGACCACTCAGCCTGGTTGAGAAGGCTGTGGTCTACATTAGCAATGGAGGACATGTTATGGCGGCGGAAAATAAAGCTGATGCACACATGGAATTATGAGCACCATTTGTTCCGATTTTAACTAAGGAATTCAGGGAAGTGACCTGTCCCAGGTTCTTGAGAGTGTTGTGCCTCATTCCCACCACCCAACACACGGTCACATGACGAAAGGCTAAAGAACGATTATATTTGACATGACAGGCGGGAGTTGGAATCTACATCGGAGACGGAGGAGAGATGGGGATTAGGGGGGAAGTAGAAGGGTGTGGTATTTTAGTAGTTAGGGGACTCTCCCTTGTTTTTCTATCACTTTTCCTTTTCTTTCCTTATCGGTTTCTTCTTTTTCACTTTACTTCATATGTCTTGTTCCAGAAACATCGCATGACTAGGGCAGGCTACTTTCCACTGATATACATTATGGATAACTGGTTACTGTTTTATTTAATGTCGCCGCCAGCCCTCCTATAATCAAAGTATTGTGTGTATTTTAATTATATCTCCGGGTAGTGGTTCTTTTTCACTTAATGTTCACAATAATATTAGATACTGGTGAAACAAGCTGATTTACACTCCTCCTAGACCAAGCCTGAAGGCTGCACCCCACAGCTACCACTTAGAGAGCTTTCTAGGGTTGTCTAACCCACTTAAAACACTATAAGGGTTGTCTGGAATTGTGCAGGGTGCTACACTTGAATATATGTGCACCATATACCAAGCCAGCCTCCTACAATTTGCACATAACCAACAGTAATACAGTGAAAATCCTACGACAGGACACCACACCAGTTTTAGAAAAATATCCAATATTTTATCTGTTCAAAACAAGACCAAGAATTCTGAAAGATCCACCATACGGTTCTTACAAATATCAATAAGCAAATATAGGCTGCAAATATTGTTCCCTGAAGTCGATAGCTCTGCCTGAGGCTATCATGGAGTCGTGAACAACAAATCTAAACAGTTCCGGCTGACCAAGGTGCCGTGGGCCAGCATCGGTGTTGGGAAGACCTGCAAAGCACTTCCTTAAGAAATGTAGGATGACGGGGACCTCGCGGTGAGCTATGAAGAGCCAGCATCGGCACTGCAGGTGTCGGTTCCAGGGGATGGTGCCAGAGTCATCAGGAACTTGAGCTGGCTTCAGCGGGTGTCAGGTCTGTGGTGCAGAGTGCAGGAGTGCGGCATGTGGTGCACTCAGGTCGCGGTGCAGGCAGTGGCTCGGTGACGGGTCCCAGTGGCGTCGGTGAGACTAGGGCTGTGGTTTGTAGAGGTGCTGTGCTCGTTGTAGTGCTAGCAGGTCAAGGTGAAGGCAGTGGTGTCATCGTTGCTGCAGCGCTGTTGTTGGCTAATGAACCAGAGTTGATGGTGCCGGCGTCGGTAGACCAAGGCTGCGGTGTGGGGCAGTGCAGTGCGTCGAGTAACTTACGAGCAGTGCCCTCAACTGTGCAAGCAGCGGCATTGATGTCAGCTTGGAGCTGCATCATTGTGGATACCAGGGCGGCACTGTGAAGCAAGGCAGTGCAAAGTGTGGTGCACACAGGCCACTCTGCAAGCAGTGGCTCGGTGGTTGCGTCCGGTGGTGTCATTGATCCAGATCAGGGCATACAAATTCTCCCTACTTCCACGGATAGAGTAATTTCACAGATACACGCACATGCACTCATCATACGCTTGGGCCCATTTCACTAACATACACTCGGATTACTCTATCAGTGCCAACCATGGAGAGAGAAACCTCCTAAACACCCCGCATCTACAGTAAGGTCAATGCGACCAAATTGATTTTGTCCTGAGTCATGATATAAACAACAATAATTACATTAGAGTATTCAATAAAACGACAAGAAATAACCACCAACACTGTATTTAAAATAATGGTACTTTATCTAAAATGAGTTCAAATGAAAGTCAACCAATAGCAAAATCATTATTCTCATAATTACCTATTCTAGCTAAATGTCATAAATGGGTCAGGACAGGTCTCTCAGTAGAAGTCTCCCGAGTCGCCGTCCTCACAGCATCGATCCTCACCAACGCAAGTTTGGGAAGAAGTGGCCTTAGACCCTCTCTAGTCTAACAATATTTATAATAGAACTTACAAAATAAAGCAACATAAAATGTTCTAAATTTCTGTTAAGCCGCTGAGCAGAGCGAGCAGGAAAGGATGTAGCATCGCTACATTTGGAAAATCTCCGCTCAGAAAAATCACAAAAATAAAAAGACGGAAGAAGGAAACTCGAGTTTGCAAATGTTACTTTTGTAAATGTTCTTCCTCGGAACCATAACGAAACCACCACTGTAATCACAAAGTTCATTGTGGCTCTCTTTCCCTCCAAGGTTACTTGGATGCTTGCCTGGAGTCGCTGTCATCACGGAAACTTTCAAAACTCCAGCAGAAGCCATAGTCAGGTGACTTTCAACAAGGCCTCTCGTCATCTCATATTCACTCGAGCACAGGCTGTAAATGTCAGCCATCTTTTCTTAGGCCAAAACGAACCATCTTAATTGAAAGAAACACAAACAACATTACTACATCATCGCAATGATTAAACAGTGTTAATTCCCACTAATACCCTTATGTGTATGTAATTAACTAGTCATCTGCAACATATTTAAGCATTAGTACACATTATTATTTAAAAGCATCAACACAAAACAAATAGCACACTTATTAAATAACCGCACATTATTATTAAGCAACATATATGCATTCCCACGTGTAGTTTTCTTGTTAATCATGTTGGTTAGTCAGAATTTTCACACAAAACAAATAATTATTGATTATGGATTAGTATTTTAAGTCAAGACATATAAACAAAACTAGAGCTTAAAAAACCCAATAAATTTTCAACAGAAAACTCTGCTCCAGCAATCCCCCCTTTGGTGATTTTATCACCAAATAAACAACCCAAAAAAAAAAAAAAAAATGTTTTGAATTTTAGTCCCATTTTAGGAGAAATTGAAAATGTCTTTTTCTTTCCACAACACTACACACCAGACTCCCTTTCATCATCCCTCTTCGTTTCCAAGTAAACACTCTCCCTCAATTCTTCTAATTCTATTTCTTGTGGATCTCTTTTTGGCCTTTTATGTTTCTTTTCAATATTCCTTTTAATTAATCCCTTTTTCCCTCCCCTGTTTTTACAACACAAACACACCAATCTTAGTATCAATAAAGCAACAATCACAATTTCGGACCAAGTTTCTCTCTTAAAACGTGTTAGTAAATTAATATGTTCTACATCTTCTATTCTATCTATATGAAAGATCTTTGGAAAGATCAGGCCCACATAACACGTGCCATACCAATGGTCAGGCAACCTGTAATAAGCCTTATTCCCACAAACATAATACACTCCTGGGAAAACTGGATCTTCTCCTCCCTTGAAACCCCATCCTGTTGCAATGAAGTATGTATCATGACACTCACTAGTCCCAACAAAATATGTATCATATTGGGATCTCTTTCTTGTAATGCATAGCTTACCCTTCTGTGGTGCATCTAGAGCTAAAGTTGGACTAGCCCCATTTCTCAATTCTTTCCCCATCTCAATGTCCCAAATTGTCTCACTCATTTTATATTTCCCTGCCTTTTCATGCATGCTCATTCTCCTTTCCTCTACCATGTTTAGGAAAGCCTTCTCCTCTTCTTTCAAACCACAAGTTAAATTGTTCTTAAAAATGTAATCTAATGTTAATTCTTCTTTCTCAATAAAAATTTCACCAAAAATATTAGCTTCTTTAGCTGGATTCAGCCTTTTGTTCATAGGCAATTGCCCAAAAATATTATCTTTGTTAGACATAACATAATCTATTTTCCCTAACAAATAAAAAACACTACTCAACACACTACATGAAATTCCATACGTGGCTGGTAAATGGTGATAAGTAACACCCTCTGAAACGGATGCAGGTAGCTGCATACATACGTAGCAATCCCTTACTTCCATTGTCTTCACGTATTCATACAACAATTTTGAAAAAACATTACTAGAAAAATCATTAATTGACCTATCTTTATGTATGTAAGTATTACTAATTCTAGTTGGAACTACTTTCTGTGAATTTTTCTCTACATTAGTCACATTCTCTGTGTGTATCTCAAATGTACCTATTGTAACTCTAAATGTAACTAATAAAGCTAAAACTCCCAATAATAGCATTAATAATCCAGTACAGCAGCAGCACATTCTACACCATCTTTTTAAGAAGGCACATCTACTTTGATTATTTTCTATGTTAGCCATTTTACTACTTTGACCGTGTCTTTTGACTTAGCCTCTACTACTCCACTACTGCAATTCTTTATTTCTGGATTACTTCAGACAGCTAAATTTCAGACTTTTTTCTTTTCACTTTTCTCCAAGTGATTGCTTCAGTTCACTCAATTTGGAAAATCATCACTCTTTACATTGACTTCTTCAACATCAAATTGTATTAGATCTCCAACAACATCTTCAGTATCCGAATTTTCTCCAATGTCAGTCAAAATAACTTTTAAGATTCCAACAGACTTTTCCTCTCCCTCAACCACTTTTCTCAAGATCCCCTCCGGATTGTCTTGATTCACTGCTTCTTCTTCTTCTCCTTCAGACAGTGCCACATAAGACCATTCCGGTGATCTGTACTTTTGGTTGGGTTGTCTAATTCTCTTGATTCTTCCTTGCTCCTTCAATTCTTCTTGTTTTCCACCTTTTGCTGGATTTTGACTCGACACCTCATTCACTTGTTCAGCTTTCGATGTATTTGCTCTTGTCAGTCTGTATCTCAGCCTCTTTACTCTGTTGTTAGGCCAAAGATCTCCTCCTACAACCTTTTTTGGTCTTGTTTCTTTATTATTTCTTTCTCCAATCCAAGTTCTCTTTCTCAGAACTCGACCTTCTGATTTCTCATTCTCACTCTCATCTGATTCTGTTTCAAATACCTCTTGTTCTTCAGCAGTTTTCTTTCGCTCCACACTCTTTATCACCACTGTTTGAGACTTCCCTATTTCTTTCCCTCCTCGGGTCTCCGACACGCAATCTTCTTGCTGTCTACTCGTCCCTTCACCTAGCTTATCAGAAATGTTCCCTACACCTCCTCGGGGTCTTCCGCAATCTGTCCCTCTCTAACTTCTTCTGACCCTGCTTCTTCAGGTGTAATCTCAAGTGGATTTTCAACTTCTTCATCTGATTCAGAAGTAGTTACCGTGGAACTGCTCTTTTCTCTTCTTTCTTCTCCACTGCTTGTTGGAACTTCAGGCTCTCTTACAAAATCTGATCTCCCTTCTGAGACTCTCAATGTTTCTCTTGAAGCTTCTCCTGGAAAGAAAGAATCACCTGACCCTCTTTCTCCTTCACTCCTTCCAGAATTCTGATTCCTCCTCACTGGTTCAGCTTCTTCTTCATCACTTGAATCTGATTCTTCAAAATACTCCTTGCCAGTTCCTTCTTTTGGATTTGGAACTCTCAGAGTATGACTTGCATGTACCCAGTTTTTCACACCAGCACACTTAACTGCAGTCATCGTAGTCAGAATAACTTGTCTTGGCCTTCCCCACCTTGGGACCAAGCAATTTCTTCTTCTGTGCACTTTAATCCTCACCCAGTCCCCTGGACTCAGATCATGAGCTTGCTTCTTCTCAAGTGTAGTAGCGTCTTCTCCAACCTGGTGAAACACAGAATGAACTGCGTCAGCCAGGCCTTTACAGTAATCCAAAATCATGTCATCAGTTATGGTCATCAACTTATTGACAGGCACAAATGCATGACGCATTGCACGTCCCATCAAAATTTCGTGTGGACTCAAACCAGTAGTTCTATCTGGAGTAGATCTAATAGTCATTAGCACTAGAGGCAAGACATCAGGCCATTTCATTCCAGTGGCTAAACACATCTTACCAATCCTATTCTTGATCGTGCCGTTCATCTGCTCCACAACGCCAGAAGCCTCTGGTCTGTATGCACAATGTAGCTTCTGCTGTATGCTCAATGCTTCACAAATTAAACTCATGAGCTCATTATAGAAGTGTCCACCTCTATCAGACTCAATCGTTACTGGAAACCCGTACCTAGGAATCAACTCTCTTAACAGTAACTTTGCCACTGTTATTCCATCATTTCTCCTGGTCGGATAGGCCTCCACCCACCTCGAGAACAAACAGACTACCACTAGAACATACCTCAATCTGTTCACTTGTGGCATTTCAATGAAATCAATCTGCATTCTCGTAAAAGGACCACCTTCTCTGCCTATCGTTCCCAGACTCACCACTGTCTTTTTCCCAGTGTTAAATTGCTGACAAATCAAACATCTTTGACAAATGCTTTCTGCAATCATCCTGAACTTTGCATTATACCAAGTCTGTTTAAAAGACCTGATCATCACATCCCTTCCCAAATGTCCCTGGCCATGATACATCCTTGCCATTGTCGACAGCATAGAGTTTGGCATAACTGGTCTGCCATCTCTATAGACCCAAACATGGTCTGTTTCTCTTGGGGCACAACCTGCCTTGATCCAGTCTTTCTTTTCTTCCTTTCCTGCCTCATCCTGCAACTGTTTCACCTCATCCCACGTTTCTAGGACATTAGTAAACATCACAGAACAAAAAGACATTTCCCTTTCTCGTTCCCTATTAATCGAGTGATTATTTTTAGCACAATATTGTGCTATATCGTTTGCAAAACGATTTCCAAGTGTTACAAAATCATCTCCTTGTCCATGAGCAGCACATTTTACAACTGCTAATTCTTTAGGCAGCTGTATCGCCTCAAGTAATTTTCCAATCACTTCAGCATTCTTTATTGGAGTCCCACTCGACGTCAAGAAACCTCTCTGTAGCCAAAGCTGGCCAAAATCATGCACAACTCCAAATCCATACTGACTATCAGTCATCACAGTCACTCTCAGATTCTTCCCAATTTCACAAGCTTTCGTCAATGCCAACAATTCAGCAACTTGTTCAGATTTTACTCCTTTCAATGATGAAGCTTCCATCACTTCTGAAACCTTGCACACTGCATATGCTGCACTCAGCACACCCTCATCATTCCTCAGACATGATCCATCCACAAACAGCACATGATCACTCTCAGGCAACGGAAGATCCCTTATGTCTGGTCTCGGTTTTGTACAGTAATCCAGCACATCCAAACAATTGTGATCATCTTCTTTCACACCTACATTTTCAATATCCGGCAACAATGTTGCTGGATTCACATTCACACATCTCTCAAGAGTCACATTTGATGCTCCCAAAATAACTTTCTCATATTTAGTCAGCCGACTATGTGACATGTACTGAGTCCTGCTTCTTGTCAAAAGAATTGCCACATTATGAGGTACGAATACCCTTACAGGATATCCCATTATGATTCCCTCACTCTGTTCCAGACTCCTGCATGTTGCAGCCACAGATTTCAGACAACCTGGTAAACCCACAGCTACATGGTCAAGTGTCGATGAGAAGTACGCAATAGGCCTTCTCAGTTGTCCATGCTTCTGGATTAACACTGAAAGTGCACATCCATTTCTCTCACTGCAGTACAACTCAAACTCTTTTTCATAGTCTGGCATACCCAAAGCAGGGGCTTCACACATTCTGCTCTTCAACTCCTCAAATGCTGCCATTTGTTCTCCATCTAGTTCCAAGGGTCTTTCCTCTCACTCTTTGTCAGCTTAATCAGTGGTTTTGCTATCAGGGAGAAATTACTAATCCACTGACGACAATAACCAACCATCCCCAGAAACATCCTCACTTCTCTCTGGGTCCTTGGGGCTCTCATTCCCCTGATAATTTTGATCCTGTCATCAGTCACTTTTCTCAGACCCTTTTCAATATTGTGTACAAGATAATGCACCTCTTTCTTGCAAAATTGCAATTTGGCTGGGATACCTTTAACCCTCCATCTGCCAGATGATTCAGTAAAGCTATAGTATCTACTTCACAAGCTTCACGTGTCTTTGATGCCACAAGTAGGTCATCAATATACTGCACTAGTACTGAGCTTTCAGGCATAATCAAACTCTCCAATGATTTTTTCAATAACTAATTGAATATCGAAGGACTCTCTGTATACCCCTGTGGGATACGACACCATGCTAAAATACGCTGGCCAAACCTAAATGCAAAAATCGGCTGGCTGTCATGATGCAATGGAATTGAAAAGAAAGCATGACACAAATCAATCACTGTGTACCACTCAGCATCATGTGGAATCTGATACAAAATCACTGACGGATTTGGCACAATGGGACAACATGCCACCACAATTTTGTTAACTTTTCTCAAATCTTGTACAATCCTGAACTTCCCATTAGGTTTCTTTAGCCCCATTATCGGTGAATTACACGGGCTACTCAGTAGTTCTCTCAAAACTCCTTGCTGAATCATTTTCTCAATAATAGGAGTTATTCCTTCAATTATTTCTGGTGTCATTTTGTACTGAGGAATGTTAGGATAAGTAATTCCCTCTTTCGCTGAAATTTTCACAGGATCTACATTATTCATCAATCCCACATCCTCTCCAGTAAAATCCCAAACTGTCTTTTTCACTGTGTCTCTCAGCTCTTGAGGCAAATCCTCTGGATTAAACACAGCATATGTACCAACCATCTCATTTTCTCTATTATCTAGAGTCATTCGGTACAAAACATCCTCATCTTGTGTTTCAAAAGCTATTCCATCCGGAGTACAAAAAATTGTACAATTCATCTTGCATAGCATGTCCCTGCCTAACAAGTTCACTGGACTAGTGTCACAGACCACAAATCTGTGCATGTCTGAAAATTTCCCTATTCTTACCCTTACTGGTTCAGTAAGACGTGTCTTGATTTGTGTATTGGCTACACCAACTACTTGGATTGCTTCATCCGAGAGAGGAAGATTTCTAATATCTGCTGACCTGACAGTTGATCTTGTCGCACCTGTGTCTACTAAAAAAGTAACACTTTCTTCATTTATTTTCCCATCTACAAATGGTCCTGCCTGGTCTATTTCTAGAGTTGCACCAAGTATGCACTCTTCCTCCTCTCCTCGGCACCGTCAATAGTCACCTTCAGACTCACTCCCTTCATTCTTTAACAAATACTGTTGTACCTGGTTAGAACGCCTTGGTTTGTTTACCTGCTCCTCATTGTAGAATCCTGAATCCTGATTGTACTTTTGTGACCCTCTATTCTGCGGCAAGGGCGGTTTTGGCTCTTGGCTCTGCAGTCTCACAACCTTCTGTTGTTGCTGCTGTTGATTATTTCCCTCGTTCTGCACCTGTTGATTTAAGGGTTTACTCTCATTATTCGCTAATGGTGGATTGGTACATTCAGATCTCCAATGTCCCAGTTGGCCACAGTTGTGACAAGGGAACTTTTTCTTTGCTTCCTCCAGATTCCCCTTTCCTTTCCCTGCATATCTGGGCCTATTCCCTGAATTATTTGCCTGTTCCACCAACTGTGCTTCTTGTCTCTCCGCAACTTTTACTTGTGCCCACATTGCCTTTTCTTTCAGCTTTCTCTGTTTTGCTTCAATTTCATCACTGAAGTACTTCGCATGTCTCAGAATCTCATCTATTTTCTTACTCTGCCAGTCCACTGTATGCTCACGAATTCTCTCACTAATCTCAGGTCTCAGGCCATATACAAATCTGTATACAAAATGACTCAAATCCTTGTCACCCAGGTGTTCATCCCCACTGAATTGTTTAAAAGCCAGTATCAGCCTCTCATAAAAAGCATGAACTGATTCTTTTGCTTCCTGATGTGTTCGATCTATCTTAACCCAGTCTGTCTCTTTTGGAGGTACTTTACTTTTCAGGTATACAATCACCTGATCATATTTTCTCATTACCTCTGGATTTGGTGCTCCTGTTCTCTGATCTCTTGGATATTCCTCAGTAGGCCAACTTACAACTATTTTACACTCAGCCCATAAGTCTGCTGGAACAATTATATAAAACAGACTATTCAGGTCAATCCACAGCACTTTTGACAATTTCACAAACCTGTCTACCTGCCTATACCACTCGACGGGCTTTTCTCTCAGTCGAGGGAAATCATTCGTAAATTATAAAATATCCTGTCTGGTCCATGGAACATGTACATATCCTCCTCCAGGTATTTCTCTCATAGGATAAGCATCCACTGTTTTCTCTTTTTCTCTCACAGGAAATGCTGAATAAGTCCTGTCCACTGATTCTTCCCTTTTCTTGTACCACCTATCCTTCCACTTTTCTGCATCACCCCATTTTCGCAATAAGGCAATCATTTACTTAATCTGTCCTGTTCCACCAGCACCATTCAGATTTTCAATATCTTTGTCCGTGAAATCCATCCTGTAAGACTTCTGCAATGCTTTCACCTTATCAATGTCAACTCCCTGCTCATTCGCTATTGCTCTTAACCTGTCATGTGTATTTTTAGCTCTCCAGGTAATGTTTTTGCACATGAACAATAATTCTCCATCATGATGATTTTTTAGAATGTCTGTAGGAATTGTCCCTACAACAAGCTCCTCTAATTCTATGCGTAACCTGGCCACATCAATTGCCTGTGAATCTTTATCCCTCTTTTGAAGAACTCTCATCCATTCATTCAAATCTTCAGCTGTTATTTCAGTAGATTTTTTTTACTGGAACCACTTTCTCTGGCATCCTTTGTGGTTCTAAAATTGGCATCCCTGAACAACTAGTATCACTAGTTTCCAATCTCGAATTAGACTGTACCTCTAATCCTCCACTGCATGTGTCACGTCTGGATTGTCTCAAATCATCATTACTCCCTGTCCTTTTTCCTGACTCTCCTGAGGGACCAGCCAAACTTGTCAACTTATTCCCAACATATGGAACCACCAAACCATTTTCACCCTTCCTCTGCTTATCAAAAATAGGCATAACCGGACCTATGGTTACAGGCACCGTAACAGCTTCCAAATTCTTTGTCAGTTCTCTAATCTTTTCAGTCAGTTCAGATGTAGTTCTGGCTAATTCTCTCGTATTCTCGTCACCACATCTTTTCTCTCTCTCTCTTTCTCTGAAAGAGCTACCACTTCTTAAATCAGGTGTCACAACTTCTGTCTCAATGATACGCAATGTATCTCTTATCGGAGAAGCAACTGGTGTGCTCTCTTCTGGTTCTGGTCTATATGGAGGTGGTCTCTTGTAAATCATGTCATCCAAGACCTCATCCTCATAATCATTAACTCCATATCTTTTCACTTCTGCCTCAGGAACCCTTTCCGTACCCTTCCTTTCTTCCTTCTCGTCAACTGTTCTCATAGGATATAATCCCTCTGACATACTAGCATCTCGCCATCTCCTCATTCGATCATGATGAGTTTCACGATCATATTTCCTCCTGAACATGTACCTATAGTTTCCTCCAGACCTCTGTTTTTCTCGCTCATGTACTTCCTCTTCCCATTCCACCAAAGCCTCAAACTGTGTCGGCCTTGGTCTAGGCTCTAGACTCATCATTTTCTCCCGTAAATTTCTCAACACGGCCAGATTAAATGAACCATGTTCTGGGAATGCCAGGACACCATCTTCCTTAGTATACCTAACCCAATTCTCCAACCATATACAGGTATGATACCCATATCTCGCAACCATGAAGGATGCAGGCGTTTTCGTTGGAGGCAACAATTCACCTTCTCTTGTTTTAACATCTTTATCCTTGTCAAACCATCTTTTAATTTTTCCGAACAAGGATTTCTTCTTTTTCTCTTCTTGGTAATACATTTTAGCGTTTACCAAAACTTTCTAATCCCTTCCGTAATACAACTGTACAGTACGATATTTCATCCAATAACAGCGCGACTCACACCAGCGCACCAATCCTGGAGCGAACACTGTTCTGATCCAATATCCAATCAGAGCGCGGTCTGTTTGACGTCAGCAGTCGCTGCAGTCGCTCCTGCTCCTGTCTCCTGTCACTCGTCTACCCCTCCTTTACAAAGTCTTCTCAGTAGACTTCGTGTCAAATTCTACAAAATCTATTAGTTACAACATATAAACATCTCCATTGTCTGTTTCGCTAAGCACAGAATAGTAAAGAAAATCTATTTCACAAGAATCCCGTCTTTTCTCTGAAACAGCACTCACTTCTGCTCCACTATGGAATTAATACTTTCGTTGACACAGTAGCACATCCCTCTACTCTGCCCTTCTATCATGCATTCATTAACTGTTTCCTCTAGGACTGCTTCAAAGAGTTTTACAATCAACTAAATGCTCATACATTCACGCACATTCATTCAAGAAAATATAGTACATACACACAGAATCCTGCTTTTCCGAGAACAGCAATCAGTCTGCCATACTACAGAATTATAACACACGTTAACCAAGCAGCGCTTACCTCTGCCCAGTCCTTCAGACAAGCTCAGAGAATACCTATTACTTCTCCCGCAATAAGCTTTAACGGTGAACCTTACGGATCCCTGGGACTTAAGACCAGAGTTTCACAGATAACCTTCGCTACCATTCACACTCTTTTTACCAGAAATATATCCCTAATTGTAACACACGACGATGTCACTGATTCCGAACCCAGACAATGTGATGCGCAACTTCAATTGTCACACGTTTTCTCCTGCATACGTACAGGACCAACAATCCCGTCTTTCCCGAGAGCAGTATATACTTCCCTCTGCCCTACTACGGAACTGCTACCAGCTCCCAAGTTCCAGAAGCACTACATAAAACTCAACACGACGATTCCAACATATAGTATTAGTACATATACCAACATCAATCAATAATCAATAAATCAAAAAGCCAATGTACAAGCAATCTAATCAGATCAAGACAATAATCAAAATCATCAAATTCTGCTACCAGGAAATTGATCCAGATCAGGGCATACAAATTCTCCCTACTTCCACGGATAGAGTAATTTCACAGATACACGCACATGCACTCATCATACGCTTGGGCCCATTTCACTAACATACACTCGGATTACTCTATCAGTGCCAACCATGGAGAGAGAAACCTCCTAAACACCCCGCATCTACAGTAAGGTCAATGCGACCAAATTGATTTTGTCCTGAGTCATGATATAAACAACAATAATTACATTAGAGTATTCAATAAAACGACAAGAAATAACCACCAACACTGTATTTAAAATAATGGTACTTTATCTAAAATTAGTTCAAATGAAAGTCAACCAATAGCAAAATCATTATTCTCATAATTACCTATTCTAGCTAAATGTCATAAATGGGTCAGGACAGGTCTCTCAGTAGAAGTCTCCCGAGTCGCCGTCCTCACAGCATCGATCCTCACCAACGCAAGTTTGGGAAGAAGTGGCCTTAGACCCTCTCTAGTCTAACAATATTTATAATAGAACTTACAAAATAAAGCAACATAAAATGTTCTAAATTTCCGTTGAGCCGCTGAGCAGAGCGAGCAGGAAAGGATGTAGCATCGCTACATTTGGAAAATCTCCGCTCAGAAAAATCACAAAAATAAAAAGACGGAAGAAGGAAACTCGAGTTTGCAAATGTTACTTTTGTAAATGTTCTTCCTCGGAACCATAACGAAACCACCACTGTAATCACAAAGTTCATTGTGGCTCTCTTTCCCTCCAAGGTTACTTGGATGCTTGCCTGGAGTCGCTGTCATCACGGAAACTTTCAAAACTCCAGCAGAAGCCATAGTCAGGTGACTTTCAACAAGGCCTCTCGTCATCTCATATTCACTCGAGCACAGGCTGTAAATGTCAGCCATCTTTTCTTAGGCCAAAACGAACCATCTTAATTGAAAGAAACACAAACAACATTACTACATCATCGCAATGATTAAACAGTGTTAATTCCCACTAATACCCTTATGTGTATGTAATTAACTAGCCATCTGCAACATATTTAAGCATTAGTACACATTATTATTTAAAAGCATCAACACAAAACAAATAGCACACTTATTAAATAACCGCACATTATTATTAAGCAACATATATGCATTCCCACGTGTAGTTTTCTTGTTAATCATGTTGGTTAGTCAGAATTTTCACACAAAACAAATAATTATTGATTATGGATTAGTATTTTAAGTCAAGACATATAAACAAAACTTAGAGCTTAAAAAACCCAATAAATTTTCAACAGAAAACTCTGCTCCAGCATCATAAGTAGACCAGAGTTACAGTGCGAAGTGTAGCGGTGCCCTCTGCAGTGCCTTCAGGTCATGGAGCCAGCAGTGGCTTCATTGACAGCGTGGGGTTTCTTGTTCTTCTATTGCAGCACAAAACACACAGTTCCCAGTGCTGATAGCAGATGAACTTTTAGTCTTTGCTGTTTCTGAGACTACTTGAGCAGGGGACAAGCTCTACCTCAATCCCTTGGAGAAACTCACAAAAAGAAGTTGCAGAAAGTGCAGTCCAGTCCTGTCACTGCCCAAGACAGAAGCAGCGACTGCAGGCCAACACAACAGAGCACACAGCAAAGTGTTGGCCTCTCCTCACAGCTTCTCAAGCTCTTCTTCTTGACAGGTTCTTGGATCCAAAAGAGTTCTAAAGTTCTGGGGTCTGGGCCCCAATATTGTTCACTTGTGAAAAAGTTCTCTCAGCTCAGTCTAAATCAGTTTTGTCCTCTCTGGTCCAGCTTCTTGGCAGGAGGTGGAGAGATCATTTGGGCATGGGTGACAGGGCCTGTTCAGGTGCAAGGAAAACTCCTCCCACTACTCTAAACGCCACCCAAATCTATTCAGCTCAGCTCTGAGTCACACAGGAAAGGCAGGACACACGTCACCCCGCCCCAGTGGCTGCCTGCAGTGAATGCACATTCCAAGCCCCTGTCACTCCAAAACCAGACAGTCAATACACACCCCAACAGAGGCACATAGGATGGTTAAGCAAGAAAATGTCCACTTTCTAAAAGTAAACACAAGGAGATGATGGACGGAGCGCTGAAACTTTTCAGACACTCACCACCAGTCACAGATCTGGATTGAATCCATCATCGTTCTTTAGCTCACTTCACCACCTCAGTTCAGACCCAGCCATATGCAAACCAGTCTTGACTCTGTTCCTTATAGAAACAGTCCAGCCCAAACTGCCAAGCCAGATCTTCCCTGGACCTGAAACAAGCATCCTGGCACCGGTTTTGGGGTAACGCCCCTCATAAGCCAGGCTAACATAAATCCAGTGGCAAAGTGAGTAAGGGACCCACGTCTGGGCATACCCTGCCAACTTAGGGCGAACAAATTAAAGACAAGGAGATGATGGATGGAGCGCTGAAACTTTTCAGATACTCACCCCCAGTCATAGATCTGGGTTGAATCCATCATCGTTCTTCAGCTCACTTCGCCACCCCAGTTTAGAACCAGCCATATGCAAATCAGTCTTGACACTGTTCCTCATTGGAACAGTCCAGCCGAACTGTGAAGCCACATCTTCCCTGGACCGGAAACAAGCATCCTGGGACCGGTTTCGTGGTAACACCCCTCATCAGCCAGGCTAGCTTGAATCCAGTGTCAAAGTGAGCAAGGGACTCACGTCTGGGCACACCCTGCCAACTTAGGACAAACAAAGCAAACACAAGGGGAAGATGGACACATCTCCTTGTGTCCACTTACTAAAAGTGGCATTGTCAAACACACAATTTAAAAAACATATTTACTAAAAGATGTTTTTATTAAATTCTGAGTTCAGAGAGCCCAAACTTCATTTCTCTATCTTGTCCCACTGGAAAGTTATGATTGTAAGATGTTAAAAAGTATCTCCCTTTCAATAGTGAAAAACGTAATACACCGTATTTCACTATCAGGACATGTCAAACACACCAGCACATGTCCTACCTTTCACATACACTGCCCCCTGCCCCTGGGGGGACCTTAGGCCTACCTCAGGGGTGTCGTACATGTAAGAAAAGGGAGTGTTATGGCCAGACAAATAGGTGTACTTGTCAGGCCAACATGGCAGTTAAAAATTACACGCAGACAGTTAAGTGGCAGGCCTGAGACACCTTTGAAAGGCTGCTTGTGTGGGTGGAACAAGTAGTGCTGCAAACCCACCTGCAGCGTTTGAGTTACAGGCCCTGGGCTCACACAGGCCAGTATACTAGGGACTTATTAGTAAATCAAATAAGCCAAGCATGAGATCACCAATCCATAAACACAATCTACATGGAGAGCATATTCACTTTAGCACTGAATAGCAGTGGTAAAGTGCCCAGAGTTCTAAAACCAACAAAAAAACAGGTGGCCAAAAAGCAGAAAGTCTGGTGGTGAACCCGCTGAAAAGTCAAATGTAACAACTGGTGTTTGCAGAAGGTTCCCCTGTGTGATCTGTCAACCTTCAGACTTCAAGGGCTTTTCGGCTGATGACAAGAAAGAAAGACAACAAGCATTTGCAATGCAATAGGTCTCGCATTTATAAGAGTTTGAGCTATTGGCATTGTAAAATTACAATGCCTTTTATTTATGTTTTGGTTTTAAAACAAATAAAAGGCATTGTCATTTACAATGTCAGTAGCATAAACTCGCATAAAAGCAGTGTGTGGAGTGCAGCAGTGTGCGGCATGCAGCAGTGTGCGGCGTGGAGCAGTGTGCGGCGTGCAGCAGTGTGCGGCGTGGAGCAGTGTGCGGCGTGCAGCAGTGTGCGGCATGCAGCAGTGTGCGGCGTGCAGCAGTGTGCGGCGTGCAGCAGTGTGCGGCGTGCAGCAGAGTGGGGCGTGCAGTGCAGCAGTGTTTCGTGTAGCAGTGTGAGGCATGCAGCACTGTGACGTGCAGCAGCGTGCAGCAGTGTGTGGTGTGCAGCAGTGTGCGGCGTGCAGCAGTGTTTCGTGTAGCAGTGTGAGGCATGCAGCACTGTGGCGTGCAGCGGCGTGCAGCAGTGAGTAATGCAGCAGTGTGCAGCTGTGTTGTGGCATGCAGCAGTGTGCCGGTTGCATCAGTGTGTGCCGTGCAGCAGTGTGTGGCATGCAGCAATGTTTCGTGTAGCAGTGTGTGGCGTGCAGCAGTGTGCGGCATGCAGCAGTGTGCGGCATGCAGCAGTGTGCGGCATGCAGCAGTGTGCGGCGTGCAGCAGTGTGCGGCATGCAGCAGTGTGTGGCAGTGTGTGGCGTGCAGCAGTGTGAGGCGTGCAGCAGTGTGTGGCGTGCAGCGGCATGCAGCAGTGTGTGGCGTGCAGCAGTGTGAGGCATGAAGCAGTGTGAGGCGTGCAGCAGTGTGAGGCGTGCAGCAGTGTGTGGCGTGCAGCAGTGTGAGGCGTGCAGCAGAGACACGTGGAGGGTGAGGAGAGACATGTGGAGGGTGAGGAGAGACACGTGGAGGGTGAGGAGAGACACGTGTAGGGTGAGGAGAGACACGTGTGGAGGGTGAGGAGAGACACATGTGGAGGGTGAGGAGAGACACGTGTGGAGGGTGAGGAGAGACATGTGGAGCGTGAGGAGGAGACACCTGTGGAGGGTGAGGAGGAGACACATGTGGAGGTTGAGGAGGAGACACGTGAGGAGGGTGAGGAGAGACATGGAGGGTGAGGAGAGACACGTGTGGAGGGTGAGGAGAGACACGTGTGGAGGGTGAGGAGAGACACGTGTGGAGGGTGAGGAGAGACACGTGTGAAGGGTGAGGAGAGACACGTGTGGAGGGTGAGGAGAGACATGGAGGGTGAGGAGAGACACGTGTGGAGGGTGAGGAGAGACACGTGTGGAGGGTGAGGAGAGACATGTGTGGAGGGTGAGGAGAGACGTGTGGAGGGTGAGGAGAGACACGTGGAGGGTGAGGAGAGACACGTGGAGGGTGAGGAGAGACATGGAGGGTGAGGAGAGACACGTGGAGGGTGAGGAGAGACACGTGGAGGGTGAGGAGAGACACGTGGAGGGTGAGGAGAGACACAGAGGGTGAGGAGAGACACGTGTGGAGGGTGAGGAGAGACGTGTGGAGGGTGAGGAGAGACACGTGTGGAGGGTGAGGAGAGACGTGTGGAGGGTGAGGAGAGACACGTGGAGGGTGAGGAGAGACACGTGGAGGGTGAGGAGAGACATGGAGGGTGAGGAGAGACACGTGGAGGGTGAGGAGAGACACGTGGAGGGTGAGGAGAGACACGTGGAGGGTGAGGAGAGACACAGAGGGTGAGGAGAGACACGTGTGGAGGGTGAGGTGGAGGGTGAGGAGAGAGACGTGTGGAGGGTGAGGAGAGACGTGTGGAGGGTGAGGAGAGACGTGTGGAGGGTGAGGAGAGACGTGTGGAGGGTGAGGAGAGACACGTGGAGGGTGAGCAGAGACACATGTGGAGGGTGAGCAGAGACACGTGTGGAGGGTGAGGAGAGACACGTGTGGAGGGTGAGGAGAGACACGTGTGGAGGGTGAGGAGAGACGTGTGGAGGGTGAGGTGAGACACGTGTGGAGGGTGAGGAGAGACACGTGTGGAGGGTGAGGAGAGACGTGTGGAGGGTGAGGAGAGACGTGTGGAGGGTGAGGAGAGACATGGAGGATGAGGAGAGACACGTGGAGGGTGAGGTGGAGGGTGAGGAGAGACACGTGGAGGGTGAGGTGGAGGGTGAGGAGAAACAGAGTTGGAGGGTGAGGAGAGACGGAGGTGGAGGGTGAGGAGAGACCGAGGTGGAGGGTGAGGTGAGACGGAGGTGGAGGGTGAGGAGAGACGGAGGTGGAGGGTGAGGAGAGACCGAGGTGGAGGGTGAGGAGAGACCGAGGTGGAGAGTGAGTAGAGACCGAGGTGGAGAGTGAGGAGAGACCGAGGTGGAGGGTAAGGAGAGACCGAGGTGGAGGGTAAGGAGAGACCGAGGTGGAGGGTAAGGAGAGACCGAGTTGGAAGGGAATCAGAAGTGGAGGAGAGAGAGAGGTGGAGGGTGAGGAGAGACAGTGGTGGAGTGGGGGGGAGGGGAGGATATCACTTTTACTTCATCTCCTAGTGTAAGGTAACGCCCCCACCCCACATGCCCTGCCGGGGCCGAGAGTAGATCACTGTTCGCATCAGCCGTCACCCAAGACCGCTCCGTACTTGTTGGTAAATAGAGGTTCACTATCTGTTGATAATGGGATTCACTTGGGGGGTTGACTTCACCCCCAGGGCCAACACTGAGAAGGCATCAGAGACCTGGTGCTGCCTATGCTGCAGTACTGCGAGAGAGAGGGATGGGGGGCGGGCAGAGGAAGAGGAGTGGGGTTAGAGAAGGGACAGGTGGGGAGAGAAAGAGGAGAGAAGGGACAGAGACAGAAAAGGAGCAAAAAAAGAATTAGAGAGAGTAAAGAGGAGAGTTGGGGAAAATGAAAACATTACGAGAGAACATGTAGCAAAGAGGTGGAGAGAGAAGATGGGAGAGAGTAAGGACGCAGCCAAGAGATAGGGCAGAGACAAAAAGAATCGAAACAATACTAAAGTATTGTTGGAGTGCTTATTTTTTGTGCAAAGACTGTTTTTTGCTTACCTTGCCCTTGAAATGTTTTTGGTGCTTGTGGTACTGTGATGGCAGCTCTAGGCTTAAGTTATTTAAGTGTTTGAAGAGTTGCAGAGGGGTTTTTAGTCGCTTCTCTGATCGTTTCATAGTCATTCTTAGGAATAAGTTATCCCATATACTTTTAGTGTATTTTATACGGTTACAGCTTTTATGCAAGAGTAATGTATCCTTGCGATAGTCACCTTTTGTCATTCACTCTGGGTATGTAGGCCTCTCAATCGGTGGATCTAAATTAGTAAAATTGCTGCCACAGTTTTCAGATTGCTGCAGCTTAATAGGTTTGCATGTGACAGCAGGTAATATCTTTTCATATATGTGGACCCCCCTCACCCCCGATGATATAAACAACCTACCTCTTCAAGCTTTAAGAAGGTGTTGCTAGGTAGCTGATGCTAGTTTTTTAGTTGTGGAATTTGTTTTAATGAAAAAATGAAATTAAGGTGCCATTTATGTAAAGTTTGTCGGCGCTTATTAGTGGTTTTTTTCAAGGTATGTGAAGGTAATGCATACTTTGTGAGGTCAACTTTATTTTCTCACCCTGCACTGTTGCAGAGGATTGTTTGTTTCTCACCAGATGCAACCAATGAATGTTATTCATAGTGTTTCTGCTTTGAACAAGAAGTTGTTAAAATAGCTGGCTCAGTGAGCTGAACATCAATGGCGGAGATCTGTGTATAACCTGTAGTTCGTAAGTTTAAATGCTGACTGTCAACCCAAATGAAGTTGATAAAAGGACATCGTTGAGTTGGATAATTAAGGCTCATTTGATTTCAGCATGGACAGACAATTTGGTTTATGGCCGTATAATCCAAATGGCTCTATTTCTTTCCCAAAAGAATAATACACATTTTTTTTGTAGTCTGTTCCGCACGAATCAAATCCTAACAAGTAGTTACAGCTTGTTTAGTAGCTGTGTATTGAGCTTTGTAAATGATTGATGAATATTGATTATATCATAGGAGATACCTGTTAAAATATTGCTTCAAATGTGCATTTTCAGACTTGTGAAATGTTATCTTTCAGCACAGAATACTACAGAAGGATGGCGAGAGGAACTGTCTGGGTCAGAGAGTGGACTCTTAAGTGGCTTGCAATTGTAACATAACCCAGCCCCCATATTAAAGTAACCTCACCTGCTTTAGTCAGATGCACCCAAATCTGATGTAGGCAATGAACAGTTCCGTAGTCACTCTACCTTAATATTCTCACCGAAAGCATTAGCCCATTACATAAAGTTGTCTCCAATCCGTGAAGTAACCGCAGTGTAACATAGAGTTGGGCTTAACATCAGTGCCTGCAAAGTAGCTTAATCCTTATTTTATCCAAACATCAAAGCGGCGAAAGTGAAAGTAATGGAGCAGAGCATCAAAGGGCTGGGTGAGAAGGGAGGGGGGAATGCAAGGGTCAAAGCGGCTAAAGTGAAAGTAATCGAGCAGAGCATCAAAGGGCTGGGTGAGAAGGGAGGGGGGAATGCAAGGAGCAGCTGTGCACGTGCACGCCATCGTGCACTCAAGCCCTAGGCCAGCAAAACCATGTGGGTAGCACTTTTGAAAGGCCACTTACAAAATGTCTCTAAGAGACAGCTTTTGCTGTCTCAGCGAGACCTAAAAACCCACTGGAGTTGGACTATGTTTAAAGGCAGGGCTTTAAGTGCGATAAAAACACTGGGGGTCTTCCAAATGGGCGTGGCCAATGTTATTAAAGATGTGGCTTAAAACATGTAAGCTATAAATCTGTGCATAGCACAGCATGCCACCCGATTGATATTTTTCTGCTTCTGTCATTGCATCCAGATATATAACACAACAAGTAACATTACACAACAACAAGCCGGGGCAGTCGGCTTTGTCAATGGCTGTGAGTTGCAAGAGATAATAACAAGCAACAACTATTGCTTTGTTGTATATATTATTGAAAATGCTTCTGTTCTGAAATGATGAGACCATGAAAGAACTATAACGAGTCTTTTTGAAGTTACATCAAAAGCAGCGAAGGGTGCACAGTTAACATTTTTTTTTCACCTCGATGGTGAGGGCAAAAATGAACAGCCTGATAGTGACCCATCGCAGCACCTGCTTTTTAGAACTGCAGGTGCTGAGCACTGGGTGAACCCGGCCTGCTTAAAGCACTGTTTGCAGGCTTTGTTCTTCCAGAGTTATGGTTTGTTCTTCCAGAGTTATGGTTTGTTCTCCCAGAGTTATGGATTGTTCTTCCAGAGTTATGGTTTGTTCTTCCAGAGTTATGGTTTGTTCTTCCAGAGTTATGGTTTGTTCTTCCAGAGTTATGGTTTGTTCTTCCAGAGTTATAGTTTGTTCTTCCAGAGTTATGGTTGTCAGTGGTTTATAGACTGAAGGTGAGTCCTTTATAACACCAAAAGAGGCATTAAGATGGTGTCTATCTCCTCTAGAAGGCTTGGTTAATGGCAGCCAGGAGGTGATTGGTGGGGTCTTGCTCACCCTGTCTCTAGCCCTTCCTGGTTATTGGCAGCCAGGAGGTGGTTGGTAGGTCTTACTCTCCCTGGTGCAGATTTACAAGAAAGTGACGCATCTGTAGAGATGCGTCACTTTCCCTGTGCCAACATGCCAAATCCTTGCATCACCATGGATGCGCCGTATTTACAATACGGCGCACCATGGCGCAAGGATTGACAGATGCGTCAGAAATTCTGATGCATTTGTTGATGGAAAAGTCACGCATTGCTGGAGTCGAGTAGCAAGCACGATGCAACTCCAGCAATGCTCAGGGGCGCCCTATGCCTAACATGCTGCGTCAATCCTTACGCCTGCTTCAAGCAGGCGCAGGGTTTTGCCGCAGAATGGACGTAAAAGTGACTCAGTGAAATCTTGTAGATTTCACTGAGTCACTTTTACGGGGCATCCTGCGACGGAACACCCACCCTGCATACATTAAACCTGACGCAGGTTTAATGTGGGGCAGGGCTTCACAATGTGACGCATCTCCTTAGAGGGGCCGCAACTTTTACGTTGCCGCTGCGTCACAAAAGTGACACAAAAACAGTGCAAAAGTGACGCAAGGGACTTGTAAATCTGCCCTATAGTCTCTACCCCAGCCTAGTTATTGGCAGCCAGGAGGTAGTTGGTGGGATCTTGCTCACCCTGTCTCCACCCTAGCCTGATTATTGGCAGCCAGGAAGTGGTTGGTGGGGTGTTGCTTTCCCTGTCTTCACACCTGCCTTGTATTGACAGCCATGAGGTGGGTGGTGGGGTGTTGCTCTCCCTGTCACATCCACTGCCTAGTAATTTACAGCCAGGAGGCAGGTTGCAGGTTCTTTGTTAAGAAAGGCTCTCCAGCCTGTCTCATCAAAGGTTAAAATCAAGGCGAAGCCACTAAACTAGCTTCTCTCCCGGCCTTCCCTTCCTGTTTCCCTCTGCCTCCGGCAAAGCAGAGTGAAATTGCAGGTCAAAAAAAGCAAAAAAGAAATAACTAAACAACACATTTTCTCAATCTATGCTCCTAGATTTTAGCACTGTCCCCAACTCACCTTCAAACTTTTTTCTTCCCTTTTGGCAGTTTTGGAAGGAACTTCAGAGCCATCTCATAATTCTTACTCCTAAGTGACCCTAGAAGACTCCATGACTCTGGAGTTTCTGTGCTATCTTCCACATCACCTAGGTACCCCTTCCGACCTAACTCCACTTCTCATCTCCTTACACCGGGAAACAGCCATAACATCGCATGCATTACTTCGCATGCTTTTACAGCGCAGTCGTTACAACGACTGTGTTGTTATTACGTGAGCCATTTCAATGACTTGCTGTAGGGGGTTCACTGGTGTATGATCTGCAATCCAACTCCTTCCCTGCTGTTGCACAAACTATAGTAGGAATAGTAAATTATACTATTCCAAAGTCCAGTGCACCCCCTTCAGCAAGTCGTGAAAATGACTTGCGATGTAATGGTTTGCGTTGTAACAACGCGGTTGTTGTAACAACCGCGTTATAAAAGCACGCGATATAACGCATGCGAAGTAACAGTATATATTCCCTTACACCCAGCGCTGTCTTATGAAAAACTTACCCCCCTCACCGGACCACACTCCACCCCTCATCTCTGTAGACCCAGTGCTATCTTCTGCTAAACCTACATTCCCTCGCCGGACCTCACTCCACCCCTCATCTCCGGAGCCCCAGTGCTGTTGTCTGCTAAACCTACGTCCCATTGCTGGACCTCACTCTACACCTCATCTCCGGAGCCCCAGTGCTGTCTTCGGCTAAACCTACATCCCCTCACCGGACCTCACGCCACTCCTCATCTCCGGAGTCCCAGTTTTGTCTGTCTCCAAACCCATGTACCACCACCTGACCTGACTCCACCCTTAGTCTCTGGAGTCCCAGTGCCGCCTTCCACCAAATCTACATTCCTCCACTAGACATAACGCCACAGCTCATATCCGGTGTCTCAGTGCTGTCTTCGACCACTGTGTTTTTATTTTATTTTATCATGTTCCTAGCTGTGCACCACTCTAGATCCGCAGGCTGAAAAGGACTTACTCTGAATTGCAGGTGCTCAGGCTGGTGGTCTCACACTACATTCCAGGTGGAAATTGTCTCACTCTAGGCTCCTAGGCAGAAATGGTCTCACTGTAAGTGTCCATTCTGTAATTGTCTTACTATTGATGCCTTGGTTGGAATGGTCTCATTCCAGGTCCCTATGATAGAATAGGCTTTCTCTAGGTTTCAAAGCTAGAATGGTCTTACTTTAGGCCGGGGGCAGGATCTGGTCTCGCTGTAAGTTCACAGGTTGGAATGGCTGTAATCTAGGTCCTTTGGTTTGAATGGTCTCACCCTAGATCTCCAGTTTGGAAAGCTATTACTCTACATTCCAAACTTTACTGGTCTCAGTTTAGGCCCCTATGGTACAAAGGTCTCATTGAGGTCCCTAGACTGAAATGACCTTGCCCTAGGTCCATAGGTTTTAATGGTATCAGTATATGTTCCTTGGCTGGAATGGCCTCACTCTGGATCCCCAGAGTGAAATGCTCTTCCTCTGCATTCCAAGCTTTGATGTCTCACTGTAGGCCCCTAGGGTACAATGGTTGCATTGTAAGTCCCCCGACTGGACTGACCTTGCCCTAGGTCCGTACGTTGGAGTGGCATCAGTCTGTGTCCCTAGGCTGGAATGGTCTCACTCTAGATTCCCAGAGTGGAATGCTCTTCCTCTGCATTTCAAGCTTTAATGGTTTCACTTTAGGCCCCTAGGGTACAATGGTTGCATTGTAACTCCCCAGAATGGAAATACCTTGCCCAAGGTCCCTAAGTTTCAATGGTCTCACTCTAGATCCCCAGAGTGGAATGTTCTTCCTCTACATTCCAAGCTTTGATGTCTCACTTTAGGCCCCTAGGGTACAATGGTTGCATTGTAAGTCCCCAGATTGGAATGACCTTGCCCTAGGTCCATACGTTGGAGTGGTATCAGTCTGTGTCCCTAGGCTGAAATGGTCTCACTCTAGATTCCTAGTGGATATCTTGGTGATGTCTTTCTTGAGGGTGATGTTGGTGTAGGCAGTAGAGAGATGAGTCACTTGGCATTTGGTGAAATTTGGGGTTTGAATCTGTCTGGGTTCATATTGTTGAGCTTGATTTGGACTAGGTTTTGATTCTTGTTCTTGGCAAAAAATCTGAATTATGTCTTGGTGGGTTGAGCTTCAAGTGGGTGTTTTCCCTCCAGGTCTGCTGAGGTGCAGACATTGCTTTAGGCTCCTTGCACCCACGATCCCCCAGATATCCACCCATGCCTGCAGAGACTGGCCTACATTGGCCACAGATGTGTTAGGCATGATAGGTATGGCATGCTTAGGTCAACATCTGGGGTACTGTTAAAATCTCCGTACACAATATGAGAGGTAAATGGACCAAGGTGAAAGGCCATTCAACAGCACATCATAACAGTCAGGTTCATGAACATTGGAAGGATAGGCACTCACTAGCACTGCTCCTGTGGCATTTAATGTGCCTATTACCATTATAGATCACTCCTATATGACAATTATCACCCTGTGGGATGCAAAAGGGACCCCAGGATGTACCCAGATCAACACTGCACAAGCATACCATGAAAATCATGTTGCAAACTACTGAGCCCTCTAGCATTTGTGTAGGTTATTGCTTTTAGACCTTGTAAAATGAGAATTCTGTAAAAGAATTATGAGGCACTCTGACATTAACATCAATTTTACCTTGCAGCTTTCCAGAATTTCAGTTGTAGCATGGACATCATTTCCTTGCAGACCCACACAAGACAAATCCTGACCCGCAGGCAATGGCTACCCAGCCACAAACCTCCAAAAGAAAGCTTCCAACCTCCCCAGCCACTGATGCTGGGCCAGGAGCAGGGAAGTTCGAGTGGCGAAAGCATTGGTCACCGCCAGTTGCACCCTTAGTACAGATGCTAATGGAAGCATCACTATTGGGAAGATCTGCACATATCACATTTATGGATCAATTCTGTTTATTCACAGCCATAACAGAACATTCGCATACACAGCTATCCACCTACAACCCTGGGGCTGGCAGCGTTGTTAACACCCACTACATTAAAACATGAAATATAGCCCTAGATGAAATCATAACACAGACTCGGAGAATCTGGGGCGCAGAAAGATCACAGCAGATCACCAGTAGACCACAGGGTGATCCTAGGAGGACCCTCTTGGCAGCCCATCGAATGCTTTGAGACAGACCTCCATCAGTGGAGTCACTCCCTATCTAGTCACTCTCTTCCGGCAGTTCCCTAGCTCAGTGACCAGCAATGTTGCTGCATCCTTTGCTCCATGTGCTCGAGGATAGGTCCGGCATGGATTATAGCCATAACCCGGCTGTGATGCATGCTGCCATAGTGAAATGGGAGGCGCAGTTCACCCCAAGTAATCTAGATTTTATCCAATCATATTCTTTTTATCCTTTTGACAGAAAGTTTGTCCGGTGCCAGCATTCATCTGTTAACTACTTCCATCCCTGCCCTTCTGTGCTCAGGGATAGGTCCATTTCCCATCATGCGGAGTCTGGACTTCTGCTGTTGGCGTCTTCTCAATGTGTACCAGACAAGCAGTGGTCTTCCATCCACCCATTGTGCTTCTCCACCCAGAATCACTCCTCGTCAGACTTGGGTGAAAAATAATGCCTTGTCCTCAACCATTATTTTTACCTTTGCCAGGAAAAGTCGCGCGTATTGCACCCTCTTATCCCACAATGTTCTTTTCACTGTCAGAAATCATGAACACAGATGATGTCTTGCTATTGTGTAATCAGTGCAGATCAAGTCCTTGCTGTTTTCTACTTTGACATTTCTGTTAAGCGTTTTCTGCAAAATCAAGCCACAGTCGCGCTCGTCCGTAGTATGGCCAGGCAGGGTGTCTCGGGCACACCAGCACACAATGAGCTTGTCTGATTGAAAATAAATTCATAGGATCCAATCTCTCAATGATCCGCTGTTCCAGGCTCTTTGATTCTTCTCTGACAAACTAATGATTCCACCTAGAAGAGTCATCAGACATCGGGTCCGAAGCCCCCGTGAGGTGGCGATGGCCCAAAGCAGAGCTTCTTAATCTTTTGACTTCTGTGGACCCCACTGAATCACAGCTGGAAGCCAGAGACCCCCACAAGCTATTTGTACGATTTGAAACTCGACAAAAATACACAAAGTTAGACAGACTAGTACACACTATATGAACTCAGCATATCCGCTTCCTTCTGCGACTACATGTTTAAATATGAAAGCGAGTACACACCTGTATAAGAACCTCGTCGTATTTAAAAATCAATAGGTAATGATGTGAAATCAGAGCTCTCAACAGAAGGAGAGGGATGGAAGTACTAAACAGATTGATGCTGGCACCGGACAAACTTTCTGTCAAAAGGTGAAAAAGACAGTGATTGGATAAAATATAGATTACTAGAGGTGAACCGCACCTCCCATTTCACTATGGCAGCATGCATTACAGCCGGTTTGTGGCTGTAATCCATGCTCCCATAGTGAAATATAGGAATGCGACTGAACAGTGTTCGGTCGCATCCTAATGGGGCGGTTGGGACTGCCGACCGGGTGACAGTTGATCCCATGACCGAGTCGGAGTCGGGCAGAAGGAATTCCAACCAACATCGATATCGGGCCCTAAATGTAATATGAGTCAGTCAATCCTCTTTGTAACAGCATGTGCAAATTTGAGGTCAGTTCTAGGTACTCTCCCATCTGCTTCCAGGAGACCCATAGAATGGATACTCACCACCTCTCCATCAGATCATAACCAGGCTTCTCGTGTTTCCTTTAACATAACATAACATAAGAACATAACATAACATTATTTGTAAAGTGCACATTCACCCAGAAGGGTATCTTGGTGCTGAATGGCAGATGTTTATTGTTACCCAAGTCAGTGGTGATCATTTTATCGACCTTCGAAGGACTAAAGGCTGAGTGGAACCATTGGGATTTGAAGCTGCGACCATCAGGTCAAACGCAGGCCCCTACAGGGTACTCGTCAGTTCTCAAAGCTTCCAGACCCAGCCATTAAGTGAGGAGTGGTATGGCCACCAAGAGGGTACTGCTGTGCCGGTGAGGGAGAGGAGCTGCCTGCCACAGAGATGACCAGGCCCAATCTACTTTGTGAGTTTCTCCAGTGCAGTCCACTCTGAACTGGTCACGTTAGCAGTACTGAAATGGGTCGACTCTCTCGCCTTCTGTTCAACGGCCGGATCATTAGCACCATTTATTCACCTTCTGAGGGCCCAGCATTCGAGTGCTCCACTTCCTCTCACCGTCACTCCCATTGGACCTCAAAGTCCAGCACTGTCTGACGTTGTCCTGGCGGTACTTTAAATAGAAGCGTCTCAGTGGGTTGATCACAATGCTGACAGTATTCCTCTTATACCTAGAGGCTTATTCACAAACTTCATTTTGTAGTGTGGTTAATATTCGCTGCTCATGAGTTACAAAATGCTATTCACTAACCTACCTTTGGCGGTCTCTGCCTCTCCTACCTTCTCTATGCGGAGATGTCTGTGCCGACTGTGGAGTCTCCGTACACGTACACATCCGTCTTTATATTAAATGTGGGAGGGACATGGGGAGCAGCAGGAGGATTGGGAAGACTTACAAATGAATGGGAGAGGTCTAGCAAGGAGTAATGTGGGGTTAAGGAAGGGTTAGGAAGGGGGATATAACATGACATGGTTGAGACATGCACCCACTCCCGATAGGATGGCCCATTCTTATTCACCATCTACACTTATAAAGTTACTACAACGAAAACAAACCCAAAACAGATACAAATGAACTTTAGCCCTAACCTGGAGCAAGTCCAGCACCGCACATCTCCACCCACTGGTAGCAAAACACCCTCCCATATCAAATAATGAGGGTAAGGACTTAAATCGATTGATCCAGCTCAAGACTGGGAAATGGGGAAAAACATATACCGATATCCTCCCCGCGTCGCAGACCCATCGTCACGCACACTCATTCATACATGCATTCATTGGTGGGGCCCATAACACCAACACTCACACATCTCCATTCAAGAGTCTGCACACAGGAGGAATGAATAATTCAAGCGCTGGACATGTGGGTGAAAATACCTTATATAACCTATAGGGAGAGAAAAGTTATTTTACAAAATATACATTAGTATCCTTCGCCTATAGATCCCTAGTCTCAAACATCAAGGCACTCCACCCACCTGGTCAATGGACCATTTTAGTTGGATTGGTTGATGGTGATTTAGAACCAGCGAAACACAATTTAAGACTCAGAATCCTTATTTCCCTTAATTAACCACAGACTCATATTTCTTGCTAATCAATATCTGTTTATCTAAATTTTCATAATGATTTATATTTGTTTTTGTTTCGCCAAAGTTTAGAGTTTTAGATCAATTCAAATAAATCACAGAACATCATATTTACCTAATCTGGCTATTTGAAGGCCTCTAATTCATTGGCTCTGCATAACCAAAATTTGTCGTAAATTGTACGAAAAGCAGGCCAAAGCTCAAAGTCCTCTGCTCAGCACGCTACTGTCCCAATTTATCAAAGGACCAGAAATCGTGCAAGCATATATCATAGCCTGTGGATTTTTAGAAAAAGTTTGCAGTCATCAAGCGGTCGGGCAGCATCTGGATCTTCAGAAAAGGCGTCACAACGAACGTGGAAAATGATAAATGAAAAGAGAGATCATCATCTGCGCCCTCCCTAGTCTACTACCCCTTTTATAATAAAACAAGTCATAGAAGATACAATTTTAAACTTTAGAACAGTCGTGATTGTCTGGTTGAGATTGTACGACTAATATTTCAAGATTTTCAGTACAGTTCGAGGGGTGAGGTAATTGGTTAGCGAAGTATCGGCTTGTTCCGGTTTACTGTAAGGTTGATTGTTCCCGTGTTTTGGCGAGTGTCCCGTTTCGTCTCCTTGACTGTGCAAAGGTCGCTACGAGGTTTAGGAGATTTCTTGCACATGCGCAGTTCACTCCGCGCCTCATGAGACAGTGGCCACTTCTGCGTGTGGTGACAGCGTCCATATTGGATTTAGGCCCAAATTCCAACTTAAGCGAAACAAACACAAAAGAATAATTAATTCATGGAAATGGTGATCCTAATATTAACCCCTTGCTAATCCTTCTATGTGCTTGTATTTATCTAGCATATAGCGACATTTAAAGCAATTAAATTCACCTTTTTCGATCCTCCTCAAGGGTTCAACATCACAAAGCAACATATATCATGCAGTATTCTAAAACCACATATACTATTGTTAATATGCGTACAGATTTTAGTTATAAGAGTTATTTAGCCATGCAATTAGCAAATCCCATGTGTATTTTTGTATTAATAATGTTGATTAGTATACATGCAACACTTGTTTAATAATATTATAAATAATAGTTTATATAATGAGTATTTTCATGCAAAAATAGAGGAGGCATACAAAATTTTGCACTACCTGCTCCATCAATCCCCCCTTTGGTGATTTTATCACCACAATACCTAAAATTTTGTAAATTTATTATGAAAAGAAAATGAATTAATATAATTTTAGTTCACATTTCTGTTTCCCCAATTTCTTCTTCTCTCGCTTTTCTATACATACTAACTTTCATTTCTTCTAATTCTACTTCTTCAAATTCTCTTTCTCGTCTTTTATTCTCTTTCTTTTTCAAAGTTTCTCTTTTTAAGTTTTTCTGTATTTTCTTTCTTTTGCAACAGAAACATCCTAGTCTTATAACTAATACTAGACAAATTACACAGGTTAATGGAAATAAGATTTTACCTATAAATGTACTACCTAATTTTAATAAGAACTCTTTAATAGAAGATAATTTCTTTCCAATCTTTTCCCAGATACCTTCAACCTCCAGTGGTGCAATTTCCTCATGCAAATCAGTTATATTTTTAATGTATGACTTTAGATCTTGACTTTCGTCCAGAATATAAGTACAACAATGTTGAACTTTCAGCATTTCACAAACTCCACCCTCTTTTGCCAAAATTATATCAAGGGCAAGTTGATTTTGCATTACCATGGCGCGCATGGCAACCATTTCTGTGTTTACCAATAAAAATCCTCCAGCGGTGCTTGTTGACAAGCGATCCACTACTGTTGATCATTTTCTAATTTTGTGTGCATTCAGAGATATTCCCACTGCTGCTATCAATGCTCCAAAAATATCTCCCACAATTTCTGACCAAGATTCTCTCTTTCTACGTGTTAATTGTCTACCTAAATCATGTACACCATCTCTTCCTCTTCCCACATGGAATATCTTTGGGAAAACCAGGCCCACATAACATGTGCCAAACCAGTGATCTGGTAATCGATAATATGCTTTGTTCCCGCAGATAAAATATAATCCAGGAAAAACTGGATCATTTCCTCCTTTAAATCCCCATCCACCCATGATTCGATGTGTATCATGGCAATCACTGTTACCTACAAAATATTTATCATATACAGTTTGATTTCTTCTAATACACAACTTTCCTTTCTGAGGCCAATCTAGAGCCATTGTTGGACCAGCTTCTCCTTTCAAATGTTTTTCCTTTTCAACATCCCAGACTGTCCTTTCCTCTCTTCCCTCAGATACTTTATTTTGCATTTTTAATCTCCTTTCTTCAACCATATCCAAGAACACTTTCTCCTCCTTCTTTAAACTACAAGTTACATTATTTCTAAATATAGACTCTAATGTTAATTCTTTAGTTTCTAGGAAACATTCACCTAATACCTTTGCAGGTTTTACTTTATTCAATTTGTTAATTACAGGTACTTGTGAAAATATGTTATCTACATCTGAAAAGTAATATTCTAATTTCCCTATTTTGTAAAACAAACTTGCTATTACACTACATGTTATTCCATACGTTACTGGGAGGTGATGATAGGTCACTCCCTCAGATACAGATGCAGGTAACTGCATGCAGACGTAGCAGTCCCTCACGTTCATTGTCTTTACATATTCATATAGTAGTTTCGAAAATACATTGTTAGAGAAATCATTTATAGACCTGTCTTTATGTAAGTAATTTCTATCTATATTAGTCGGATATACTTTCTGAAACTTTTCTACATTAGTTTTATTCTCACTTTGTTCTTCTATTGTATCTAGTGTAACTTTAAATGAGAACATCAAAGCCAAAGCGCTCCATAGAAGCATTAGTAATCCTGTACAACAACAACACATTTTTAACCACCTTCTAAGAAATATACATTTAGTTTTTCTATTCTCTGTGTTTGCCATTTCGAAAAATGATCAGTGTCTTTTGGCTTAGCCTCTTCTACTTCACAACTAGTTTTGTCTAACCCAAGGCTCTAAACACCTACTTGGTTCTATCAGTTATGTCTCTTCCAGTAATTTTATTGTCTTTCCATTGGTATCACTTTTGGTCTTTTCAGTTTGGCATTTGATCGTCTTTCACATTTCTTTCACAATCTTGATGCAGAACTTCCTGAACATCCGTTTCTTCTCCAATGTCGGACAAGATAACTCTCAGGATTTCTGATTTTTCGTCTTCCTCAACCACTTCTGGTACAGTCAACTCTGGATTTTCTTGGCTATCCGCCTCTTCTTTTATTTCAGGCAGTGCCACATATGACCATTATTATTATTATTATTATTATTAAATGAAATTTGTAGAGCGCACTGACACCATGGGTTTCCTGGCGCTATAGGACAAAGGTGATACACAATCTGGGGTTAATGCAGGGTTAGCAGGGTGGGGGAAAAAGAGAGTTTTTGAGCAGCTTCCTAAAATGAAGGAGGGAGCTGCTCGATTTGATGATCAGGGGAAGGGAGTTCCAGAACTTCGGTGCCATTCCGGTGACTTATACTTCTGGTTAGGTTTTCTAGTTCGCTTATTTTCTTCGGTTGCCGTTTTTCCCTCGTCTTTCAATTTTTCTTGACTAGATACTTCATTCACTTGTTCAGCTCTGGATGAATTTACTCGTGTCAGTCGGTATCTCAATCTCTTTATTTTGTTTGGCCAGATTTCATCTCTTGCTGATCTTTTCAATTTATTTCCCTTTTCGTTTTTCTCAGCTCTCCATGCTCTTTTTCTCAGAACTCGACCTTCTGGTACTTCTTCATCACTGTCCTCTGATTCTGCTTCAACTTGACTTTTACTTTCAGCTATTTTTCTTTCCACCACTTCTTTTATTTTCCCTACTTCTGTCCCTCCTCGTGTTTCTTGCACACAATCTTCCTGCTGTCTAACTGTCCCTTCCTCTAACTGGATGTTTGAATTCCCTACAACTCCTCGGGGGTCTTCCGCAAAAACCTTTCCCTCACTTTCTGTATCTGTCACCTGACCATCTGATTTTGTTACTTCAGGTGGAATTTCTCTCAACTTTCCATCAGGAATTTCTTTATCGAGAACTTCTTTAATTGTCTCTTCACTGTTTTTCTCTTTTCCTGTATGTACTTTGGCTTGTTAAGTTTCTGAGTCTGAGCTGGTGTCTGAGATCTGCAACTTTCTTCTCAAGGGAATGTTTTCTGGGGCAACGGTCAAATTTGGTTCTGACTCCCCCCTTTCAGAGTTTTATCCTGTTCTAGTGTCTTCAGTATCAGATTCAGAGCTGGATTCTGATTCTTCAAAATACTCTCCTTCCTTGTTATCTACTGGGTTTGGAATTTGCAAGGTATGACTGGCATGGATCCAGTTCTTTATTCCGGCACACTTTACAGCTGTTGTTGTAGTTAAAATCACTTGTCGTGGTTTTCCCCAACGTGGGACCAAACAGTTCCTGCTTCTGTGCACTTTAATTCTCACCCAGTCACTTGGGCTCAGATCATGAGCTGGCTTCTTTTCAAGGGTGGTGGCATCCGATCCAACCTGATGAAACCAAGAGGGGCCGATTCCGGCCGTAAAACGAACCAACCGACACGGACCCGGACCGAATACCGACCGACACGGACCAGCGCCGTACGACCCGTGCAGTACGATGCAACGCGAGTGAATTACAACCGACACGTACGGAATACAAGCCGTACGACCGAGCCAGAGGGACAATAGTGATCCGGCCGGAAAACCGACACGATATTCACCGACCGACACGAACCCGGAATCAACCCGACCGACCCGTACCCGCGATGTACGATTAGCGCAGTACGATGCAATGCATGTAAAACCAGACCGACTCGCACGGAGACCAAGCAGCACGACCGACACGCACAGACAACCCGGCACACAAGCAATAGAGACTGCCGCGAACAACGCCTACCAAACACAGAAGACAGGCAGCGTTAACGAGGTGGAGAAGCCGGCACGAGACAACAGCAGCGTCCGTTTCTGTCACATAGACGTCTCCTACATGCCTACAAAACACAAAGGAAAAAACACAAAAAAAGGACCAAACAAGCAATGACTAAGCCAATAAATACCCAACACAAATTAATTGGACAAAGACACACCCACAACTACAACTATATAAAGGACTACAATCACTACCATCATCCCTTGCAAGCAGGAGACACAGCCAGCAGCAAACACCAGTACACAGCAACCACAGACACACTCACAACTCACCCATCACACAACTCACACACCATCAGCACCTCATACAAAAGCACACACACATACACACAGCAAAACCAACACCAAACCAACATCACTTGCACCCTCACACACATATCCCTCACCACCACCACCCATCACCATGCCCCCAAAGAAGAATCCAAAGTTCACAGATAGTGAGTTAGAAGTGCTGGTAGACGAGATCATCAGAGTAGAGCCACATTTGTTTGGTACATTGCTTCAAAGGACCCCCATCACACAGAAAACAAAGATGTGGGTGAGGATTGTAGACAAGGTGAATGCACAAGCACCAACGTTGCGCACAAAGGACGATATCCAGAACAGGTGGTATAACGTGCGTAGGAGGGTCAAGAAACTCATCGAGAAAGATCACGCCTTGAGTCAGCGCACCGGCGGTGGCCCTCCTGCCAAACCAGTCTTCTTTAGGACCTGGGAGGAGAAGGTGCGGGACATCCTACCACCAGAGAACGTCCATGGCCTAACAGACATCCCAGAGACTGGTGAGTACACAAACAATAAACACAAGATTGTTTGGCAAGGGGACAGTGAAACCATGCACCCCAAGCAAACCTACACTAACCAATAGATAATCAACCCAAGATGTGTATGCCAGTCACACAAACACAATACCTGCCATCTCATAGTGACTGGGGACTTTGTCATGACATGCACCAACCTACAAACAAATAGAGCAAACCACTGGCACTAAGCCAAATACATCCAGCAAGACAGTTTGCCACCACAAACACCCCACCTCATAGTGCAGCTGACTGTCAGGAAGGAATAGTGGGGATGCAGGTGAAGTGAGTGTAGCCAAAAGCATGATGGGGCCTGTAGTCACAGATAATGCTCCCCCTCCTCATTGGCCCATCAAGACCTCTCTGAAACATGCCCACATCGCAGGGAGTCGAAAATGACTGACAAGATGGCTGACACTGGCTCCTGCTAGGGGTTGTGTGCAAATCAGAAGCAGGACACCACTGACTGACATCCTGAAAGACAACTTGCACGCCCTACAATGGAAGCACGTTTCATGATAGGAAGGAGGACTGACAGCACTGACCATACTAATCAGCATGGGGAGACACCCCCCAACACAAACTCCACACAACTCACCGGGTACAATGCTTTGACACACACCTCATTGAAATATCAGCAAAAGATCCCCCGTACTGGCTGCTGCTGTGTAAAGCACAGGGGATCACTTGGGACTTGTAGCCAAACAAACACCAGGATTTCACAGTCAGCCATCTTGCCATTGCTGTCACACCCCCTCACAGGGAAGCAGAGTCAAGAGGGAGGAAGCATGGGCATGCTGGGTACGGGGGTGTAGCCAAGAGTATGATGGGACTCGCAGTCACACGCAACCTACACCCACCCATATGGCCCAGCAAGATCAACCTGAACCATACTTGCCTCACAGGGAGTGGGAAGGGACCGACAAGATGTCTGACACTGGGCTCTGTTGTGGGGAGCACAAGGCCATGCTGGGAAATGGCCAACAACAATATCAAACTCTGTCCGTGACAAGCTGGGAAAAAGCAGTGTACAGCCAGGCATCTGTTATAAAAGTAGAAAATGTCATGTTTGTGAACCAACGATGCATGTAGAAACATAAATCACATTGTGTGTCTCTTCCAAACACAGGTCGTGCTGGGCACCCACTGACAAATGACAAGGATTCTCAGTCCCAGACTCTGTTGGACACTGAGCTCTCTGGTCTGACTCTCTCACTGTCTTCTTCGGATGACGATGACCAACCTGGCCCCTCCGGTGTGAGCCATCATGCAGCACCAGCAGCAGCAACTTCTGCCCCCCCTGTACCCACACCTCCACCATCTGGACACTGACAGGGCACCCCCGCCAACACAGACAGACCAAGGACAATCAACACCCACAGCACAGGGACACAGGACCCCCCGGAAGCTACAGCCAACACCACCAGCAACACCACCCAAGGGGTCCCAGGCTCACCTGTGTGTACCGCCGCTGGTCCTGCCCATGTGGAGAGGGGTGCTGGGAGGGGTGGGAGGCACAGGGCACGCCTTGCAGAGGGGTCTGGACTGCATGATGACCCCCAACTGGCACGCATCATAGATGCGTACCAGGATAGCACCGGAGGATTTGGCCAGGTAGTGGGGATCCTCAAGGACATGCAACAGGAGCAGGTCGCCCACCATGCCCGCATGGAGGCAAAGTGGGATGCCCTTACTGTGGTGCATCGGGACATACTACAATGCCTCCGCCAGATCAACACCAACCTGGCCCCACCCCCCTGTGTGCCCACAACATCTGTCGCAACACCATCTGCCAGCACCACAGGGAGGGAGGAAGACTCTGGCAGAAAGTCCCCTGCACCGCAGAGGCCTGCACATGAGGATCCCACCCCCGGAAGATCAGATGACTGTGGACTTTACTCTGGACATTTCATCTACCAGCACGTCCAACTCAAATGTGAACTTTGGATTCCCAAACCACTGTACAGCACCGAACATCCTGTGCACCTCACTCACACATGTTTGTAAATAAACTCACCAGTACACCAAACTTGCCTCTGTTGTGATTCAAACTTGTCATGTTCAGGGCGAAGTCGATCTGCTACACAACACAGTGCATGCCAAATACTGCAACAATGTGACCAACGTAAGGTCAGTCATGGGGATGTGACACATGTGAGGGAGACACACCACTATGGCAACACCAAACATACTCACCATGGCCATGTGACTCATCGCACACAATGATGTTGACCTGAAACACATTGGCATGCACAGACACAGCACCAAGCACAGTCAGTGGTAACAAGTCCACAGGTGAGGTAAGCAGATGTCACTCAGATGTGGGAAGGCAGACAACGCACATAACAAAGAGTAGCACAGGTTCATTACACACCAACAACGCGTTTATTCCACAATAGTTGCACGGTAATTCTACGTAACAGTGGACACACGCTCATTATGTTTTGGAGAATGGAAGTCCAGGGATGTGTGGTACATCAGTTGATGGGAATTCCCTGGGAAGGACAGACAAGATACAGTCAAAAGCACAGACGAACAGGAGAGAAATGCAATACACATGCACAAAACATGTTGCAAAACACCTACACAAACACTAGTTAGCAGTACTACCATATTGTGGAGTACACACCACCTGAATGGACACATCACAGCATGCATCCAGTCAAGTGGCACACAGACACACTCAGACAGCAACAGAGCTGGCTCAACACATTCCTGGAAACTCACTTTCAGGTGAAGAAGTTGTTGATGAGCTGGGAGCGGACGTCACCATCATCTTCATCATCACTGGCATCCTGGCCCAGGCCGGGATCCTCCACAGGTGCCGGACGTTGGTCGTCATCATCCTCATCCAGGATGAGAGGCACCTCCTTCCGCACCTCCATGTTGTGTAGCATGCAGCAGACCAGTATTATTTTGCACACCTTTGCAGGCTCATATGGGAGGGCCCCTCTGGTCTTGTCCAGGCAGCGAAACCGGCTTGTCCGGAGGCCGAATGTCCGCTCAATCACCCTCCTGCCCCGACCATGTGCCTCATTGTAGCACAGCTCGGCTGGTGTCACAGGGTTCCTGAGGGGTGTCAGCAACCACAGCATGTTGGGGTATCCGGAGTCACCTACACACACAAAAATGAACAAGTAGATGAGTTTGGTAGGAGTGTGGAATGCAACTATGACAAATACACACAATGAGAAACAGTCAGTACACACCGACAAGCCAGGCACGCTGAGCTGGCATCTGTGACATCTGCGTTGCAATGTGACTACTCCTCATTATGTAGGCATCGTGCGCCGAACCAGGGAACCGTGCACACACATGTGTGATCAACATGTCAGCAAGACAGACCACCAGAGCATTGATCGAATGGTAGTGCTTCCTGTTATGGTATGCCTGCTCATGTGCCTGTGGTGGTATCAGTGCAACATGTGTCCCGTCAATGGATCCAATGACGTTTGGCATCCTCCTCAGTGTATAAAAGGCATCCTTAATTTCAGGGAGTTCATCTTGGCTCGGGAACTTGATCTACAGGTCGAGGAATTGCAACATCCCCTCCAAGACATCGCGTAGCACCCGACTAAACATCGTTTGCGACATACCACCAGCAGTAGCCACAGTGTACTGAAAGGTACCAGTAGCATAGAAGAGCAGGGCTGCCATCACCTTCACCTCTGGGGTCAGTGCTGTAGGGTATATCCGGCCAGGTAGCAGACGTGGCGCCAACTGCTCCGCCAACTCCTCAATCATTGGCCTGGTGAAGCGGTACCCTCTGATGCTGTCGCGTTCCTGCATGGTTGCAAGGTCTGGGAATGGACGATGCACAGCTGGTGCCCTGCAGTACAGAGATGCACAAAGGAAGATTGTCAGTACATCCCCCCATGTGGCCATGACCACGATCACTCTCACATGCTAGTTCATGACATTACACAATGTACTGAGGTGTGTGCTGTTGGTCATGGACACATATGTCACCTTCAAGACCACCACCTCACATCTTAATTCCACATGTCCACATGAGTCCCATGTAGTGCAATGGGCTAATCATCTGGCTGTGTCACCCAACCTATGTGATGCTGCAACGTTCAAAAAACCCACCCCAGTGACTAATGAGGACTCATGTCTCCCAGGCATCACAGATCTTTGCCATGCAGAAACACAGGCTCCCTGTATTGCCACATCAACACAGCAATGGACATGGCGTAGCAAGTACACACCACAAGGCAAGCGTAAGTCCCACAGGTAGTGGCCACTGTTGTCCATGCCGGCCCTACATGTACGTCTCTTAGACACACACCACATCAAGGTTGATGCATATACCACATGGATGTGGAGACTGTCACCCATTGGTAACATGTGATCAAACACATGTGAGACAGAACATGCACACAGACTGTGGGTGCACATCAGTATTGGGGCTACACGTCTCACTGTGACGTACATGCCATCACCCCCAGGACTCAGGGTGTATGTGACATGCCCCAAACATATCCAACCTGACACTGTGGCCTTCACTCATGCCAATTACTGTCCAATTGCACATCACAGTGCAAATGTGCACAACAAACAAAGGACTCTCCCCCCATGTACAAGATAACAGCCTGGGAGTGGCTGCACGAAGTGCCAGACAAAAAAACTGCTGTGGCCCCCTCAAACACCCAGGGAATGCAGCCTCACATGCCATGGGACACTGTGTGGCCAATACTATAGTGTGGCAGGTGTGTGCAGGTGTCCATGGCCAGTATATGTGTGTTGCATCCGTCTAATAGTCACACTAATGCGGTCCGACGCGGGTGACAATGCGTACGCATTGCACGGGTCTTGTCCGAGTCGTGCGTTGGCCTTGTCATTGAATGGAATGCGGTCGGACGCGGGTGACAATGCGTACGCATTGCATGGGTCATGTCCGAGCCGTGCGTAGGCCTTGTTATTGAATGCAATGAGGTCCGACGCGGGTGACAATGCGTACGCATTGCACGGGTCATGTCCGAGACATGCGTAGGCATTGTCATTGAATGCAATGAGGTCCGACGCGGGTGACAATGTGTACGCATTGCACGGGTCATGTCCGAGCCGTGCGTATGCCTTGTCATTGAATGCAATGAGGTCCGACGCGGGTGACAATGCATACGCATTGCACGGGTCATGTCCGAGACGTGCGTACGCCTTGTCATTGAATGCAATGAGGTCCGACGTGGGTGACAATGCGTATGCATTGCACGGGTCATGTCCGAGCCGTGCGTACGCCTTGGCCATTGAATCGTATGGAGACGGGTGCATGTGTACATTCAAAATACGTGTTGTACAATCAGTTGAACGAGCCGGGCGCACCCATTGGCTCAGGACTGTCATGGAGACGGATGCGGATTCAAAACTTGTACGAGTTGTGCACTGGAAATTCAGTTGGATGCCTACAACAATGTTGCAATTTCAAGTGTTCCATGAAGGTGAAGATTTGAACGATGTGGAAGGCGTGTACGAGTCGTACTTTTAAATGGATTGGCCAGATTCATAGAATGCAACCGTGTTGTACCTATCACTTTGGGCACATGGCACAGAGTCTGCCTCTGCAGCACAGATATAAGGCTGGCTGGACCCCAGGGAGCTCACTTGCCTGCACTACATGCTACTGGACCACATCCCTGCTACCACTGCTGCTGTCTCTGCATCCTCTGGCTCCTGCTATGGCACATACACTGGAGAGGGCCCCAGCCTTCACTGAGGAGGAGAACCAGGCCCTGCTGGACGGGCTCCTTCCAGAGTACAGAAAGCTCTATGGGAAACCAGGGGAGCAGATGAGTGTGCTGTCCACTGCCTTCCTAATTAAGCATGTTGTCTAACTAGCAGTACTAGCAGTGTGTACAGCAGTGGCAAGCATTATCACTGACTACTTTCATCCCCCAAAGTGTGTAGGAACATGTACTGAATATTTTTCCTGCTGCTAAAGTGCATTTTTGCCAGCTTAGACTATCCATGCATTGTTAACATGTCAGACATGCATGTGAGTTTTCATTCCCCATGGTTGCACTACCTGTGTAATTTTTTTCCCTTTGTGATGATGACATGTATATCTAATTGTGTGCTGCACAAATCTGAGGCATGTGTGTTAATGTACTTTTCACATTGTCCTCCTCACAGGTTGATGCCCACCAGAAGCAGGAGATCTGGCTGACCATCGCCCGGGTTGTTCGTTCTGTGGGGGTCTACAAGCGCCGCATCCGCAACTGCCAGAAGAGGTGGCAGGACCTTCGTGGCTGGACCCGGAGGATAGCTAGAGTCCAGCTGAAGCTGTCACCTCCACGCAGGAGGGGTGGACACCGGACCCTGACTCCCCACATGCTCCGGATACTGGTGGTGGTCTTCCCAGACCTGAATAGGCCGCTGAAGGCCAAACAGCAGCAGGAAGGGGGTAAGTCCATGCCTGATCTGTGTACTATGTCTGACATGCAAATAGCAGTCTTTTGTCCGGGTCACACTTCCACATTACGTAGGTCTTGTAGTACCCAAATCAGGTCCCTCATCTGTGTGATGCACCCTCCTCATCTGTTCCACAGGTGTGACCCCTACAGTCTTTGGATTGTGTCACTAGGGCACTGTGTCCCTGCAGTCAGCTATGTACCAGGTACCAGTCAGCATCAGTTCCCATGATTATGTTGTGTGTATCATGGGTGGGTCAATTGTTTACACAATGCCTGAGATCTGACATGTGAACTGTGTGTGCCCTTGAGATGTGTACCAATTGCTGGTCTGACTCGCAACATGTTTCTGGGGTATTCAATACAAAACCATGCAGCAGGGTATTCCAATTTTTGGGCATCAGGAGTAGGTATGGCAATTATGCCACAATTGCTTAGCCACCTGACTACTGTCCGGGGCAAAACACTGTTTCACTTAGTCCTGCCCAGTCCTGCCCCCTCAAGGGCATTCAGAAACACACTGTAATCCCACTCCTGTGTGTGAAATTGCAGGTTTTGCTTCATGACATGTGCCCTCAGGTGGGTGCCTCTGTGGCATTAGGGTGTGGCTTGTTGCTACGTACAACTGGGGTGTCCATGATTCCGAGGGTCAGCATGACATCTGCAATGTGACTGTGGGAGACAAGACCTGTGTGACATATAGGTGTGTGAGCATCTGACAGCGCACAATGGTGTATGCAACACTGTCCCTCATGCAGCTGGGTTATATGCACGGCAGACTGTGATGTTTTAATGTACATGGAGTTGTGTTTGTTGAGAGTCATATGTCTGATATTCATGATGTGGGGTCTTCTGGGTCCTGGATATGTTGTTTGCATGGGATGGGCAAGTGCGCCGGTCATCTGCAGAGTCAGATTTGCCCCTGAGCTAGGATTGTGAGTCAGTGCATATTGTTGTTGTCTGGATGCCCTGCTCCTGTGACAGGAGACAGTGTTGACTGACTTACAGGCCATCCCAGTGCCATGGCATTGAACTTGCTATGAGTGAGCCTGTGTTGTGTTCAAGTGTGCACCATGCACCCTATTGTGGCCTTGCCCATCAGGACATGAGTACATCATAGTGTGTGTTGCTGGCATGCATCCCAAGCATGTGAAATGAGTCTCTGCCCATCCCTTCATCCGGACACCTGTGCTGAGTCAGTCGCAAGAGATGTGCTGTGGGTCTAGTGACAAACTCCTACATGTTCACTTGCATGTACAACTAAGATGTGGGTGGTGCATGTTGTCACATTGGGGTATTAGCATCCAACATGCAACAGACATATGTGTGCAAATCAAGGAGGGATATGTGTGCCATGGTTGATGTTGGAAATGACAATTGTCTTATTGTAAACAGTGTTGGCACTTTGAGCTGTGTTCAGCTGATGATGCCAGGGCTTGCCCTGTGATGTGCCACACAGAGGAGTCGTCAGCACCATCCCCCCCCAGCTGAAGGCCACAGCAGCTCTGAGGATGACTCCCCTGTGGAGGCGAGTGTCAGCAGCCACCAAACCCCAGCTAGTGAGGCAGTCTCCGCCACCACCCCCCTCCAATTGGCTCCCATCCCAGAGGTCCCTGTGGGCTCCCGTGTTCGTGAGCATGTCTCCTTTGTGCCAGGCACCGCACCCCCTGCCCCTGTGTCCCCTGCTGCCCTGAGTGAGGAGTCTGTGGACTTACTTAGACAGATGCATGTGGGGCAGACGTCGATGCTGATGGTCCTCCATGCACACACAGGTCTGTTGACACAACTGGTGCCATTCATGGAGGGCATTTCCTCTGGCATGTCTGCCCTACAGAGGACCAACCAGTCCGTGGCCTCCTCCCTGACGGCAGCAGTGTCCCTCCTCCAACAGTCCCACACCCCTCCTACCCCTGCAGCACCCACAATTCCTAGCACACTACCTGTCCAAAGCCCCGAAACCCACAAACCAAGGTCTAGACGTGCACACAAGCAAGCGCAGGGGACTGATTCCACACTCACAGGGGCTGGTTTGCTGACACACACACAGTCATCCACAACCACTCCACAGTCCTCCGAGACCTCTCCCTCTCAGCCCCCTTCCCTTGCCTCACCTGCAACCCCATTCCCCCAGAAGCTCTTCCTCTGTGACCTTGGCCTCTTCCCCACCGACCCAGCTGATCCTGATTACAAGGGGAAGAGGAAGTCCCCACACACAGAAGGGAGAGCCCCTCACACCCGGACACCCTCCCCCAGGCGCACTCAGACCGAGACGCCCACCCGCAAGTCCCACCGGCGCAAGAAGAGCAAGACACCCCCCCGCCAGCTCGCAGCTCCAAGGCAAAGTCTCTGTCCTCCATCCCCCAGGCTACCACTCCAGAGGTTCCCCCGCCACTCCCTGCCCCAGGTTCCCCCACACACAGATACACCATCCCCAAAATGCTAAGGCCATCCCCCCCTAGCACTTGCTCCTCCACACCTGGTCAGACAGTTGCTGCCACTGATGTGGGGACCATGTCCCCCCCCCCCGCCCTGCAGACCTCACCTGTCCCCCATTGCGCTCCCATGGATGTAGGCACTGCTTTGGAGTCCATGCCCACCCCGTCTGACTTGGGTACTGCAGTGGTGAGCCAATCCACTCCATCTGACCTGCCCACTGGAGTTGTGTCGGCACCCACCCCATCTGACTTGTGCCTCACAGTTGTGACAACACCCACCACTTCAGTCATCTCCACTGCAGTTGCAAGTGTCTCGCCTCCATCCCCCACCTCTTCACTGTCTCCTTCTGCTGCGCCCTGATCCTGTCCCTGCGGTGCCTGGCCTGCCCCCATGTATGCCCCTCCGAGGGGATGACCCCGGTCCGTAGCAGTGCAGGCAAGCAAGGTGTGACAGTTGTCACTCTAGTTCACTCCTTGGCAATTTGACATGGACTGGCCATTGGCCTTTTGGTTGCACAGACGTTTCGAATTTCATATACTGAATTTGTCACTCTAGTTCACTCCTTGCCATTTGGACATGGACTGGCCATTGGCCTTTTGTTGTTACAGACGTTTCACTTTTCATATGCTGAATAAAGCTTTTTACTTTGTCCCTGTGAACTTGATTTAGCTGTACATCATGTTGAGGTTCTTTTAGATGCCCTTGCACCTGTAATGCTTGGTTTACAATGTTGCATACTGATGTGTTGATGTGAGGTACTCCCTGTGGTCCATGAGATATGTATCCTATTCTGGTGGGTATCCATGTCATCCTTTGCAGCTACCTGGGTGTGTCAGGATCAACTATTTGTGTACATCTCTCTGTGAGCATTTAATTGCCATGGTCACATCTGTGGCTTGCACCCCTGCACATGTGATGTGCTTCCCAATGTCCAAATTGTCACTTCCGCATACTACGTGCTCATCACTACTTGCCCTACAGGTGTGGGCATCATTGGTATAGGAGCAACTGGGTCCTCTGTGCAACTTGCTGTACATATGTATTGAGTATGTGCAGATGACTTAAGGGAGACTCACGTTCCCAGGCTATTGTGACCAGAGCCTTCATTGTGCGGTAACTGATGGTTGACTGACCAAGTGTTCTGCAGACATGAATGGGACTTGCAGTGAATATGTTTGGCACAGCTGGGCTCCCACAGGAGTTGTGTCCCCTCAAGTTAGTGTGTTGTCCAGTGACATGGCCTGGGCTCATGGTGTGTATTGTATGTGCATGTGTGTGTGTGTCCACATCCCTGTTCATACACAGACAGTGTTCCCTTGATATGTTCGTGTTGTTGATGCTTGCTGAGTGGTACTGGGTCAATCCCACTACTTTTCCAATGGGCTACCAGATGTGTGGGTGCATGACTCACTCCTGTTAATTGGTGATTTGTCAGTTCTGAGTGTTGATGATGTTGTCAGACACAGATGGGACACAGTGAGGGTTCCTCAAGGCACTTTTTTGTTCGCAATATCATGTAGTTGTCCCTAGGTGGTAGTTTTCAGTGATTGAGACATTTGTATGTGTGTGTGACTGCTCCCACTTGTCGGGTTCACGGCAGCGATGCTGGCAGGTGTCAGCATGGGTGCCTTGTGTTCCTCCTTGGCATCTGCATAGTGCTGGGACAGTGGCAGGGATTGTGAAGCTCACATAAGCTTTGAGGTCATGGCCATGTAACATGCTGTGCAGTGTGTCTGTCATTCCCCAGGGTTGTAAACAGTCCTTGTGTGATGTGTGTGTGCACCTTAGTTCCTGCCAACATTCCTGTGTTTGTCATGTGGGCATGTGCAATGTCACCTGTCCATGTGGGCTTCACAGATACACATTGTTGCAGTTCAGGTGTGTGGTGTTGATGGTGGACTGATGTGAATGTTTGCATGGATGGTCCCTTAGCTCCCGTTTGTCCATGGATGAGGGGCCATGCTGGGTGATTTGTGTTTGTGTATGTGTGATGTACGTTTGTGGCAGAGGACACATGTCTGGGTTTCCCAGTTTGTACGACATCTGCCTTTGTCATCACAGTGGAGGTGTCATGCATGCTTGTGTCACACCAATGTCTTGTCCCTGGGGATTGTGCTGTTGTGTGTCAGTCTCTTGCTGTGTTAGTTGATGTTTATTCCAGCTAGTGTCACATGTGTCTGTTGTGCTCCCTCTCATCTCCCAACGCCTGATTGCCCATTGAGGGTGTCCCAATGATGGTTTACTTTTGTATGGCACTCTGTCCACATCTGTGTCACTGTGGTTCAGCCCCTCTCATGTGTTGTGTAGTTGCCTGTGGATACTGTGACACACACACACACATGTTGTGTCCGATGTGCAGTGTGAGTTTGCCTGTTTGTGTTTGTGCATCTGCACCAGTGCATTGGTATTGCTGTTGTGGGCCTTTGTCTGGATGCTGTTTCTGTTATTTTGCATGCTGTCCCTGTGAGTCATTTCACATCATTGTGCACATTCATCCTGGTTGTTGGGTGCCATTGCTGGCATGGAATGTGAGTTAGTGAGCTGACACCTACAGTCTACATATGTTGTTTTGGTTGGTGTGTCTATTTTCGAGATGTGTGGATGCTTGGTGATGGTCACTTCTGCTGTTGTGTCATTGTACGCTGTGTGCTTTGTCAGCCCCCATGTGTGGTGCTTGTCTGCACATGGCCGAGAGTGTTATGTTTTCACAGCACTGTTTACCTCAACACATCTCTGTGTGTATGGGACACAACCACTATTTCCCCCCAGAAGTGTTTGATGTGTAGGGAGCAGGGATCATACATGCTGTTAGTTATTTGCAGCTTTGACCATGATGACACTTACCTTTTGGTCACTGTGTTGAGGGGGGTTTGGTCCCCATCACCACAATGCTCCACATCTGCTGCATTTTGTGAGCCCCCACTTGACTTCTGTTCTACACAGTGAGGGGACGTTCTTTTTACATTGCCACAGTGGTATGGTGATGCTTGCCTTGTGTATGTCACACTCATGTGTTGGTCACACATGTGCTGTTACTTACATTGTATGCTCGTAGCCATATTCACTGTTGTGGGCATTTGTCACAGACTACACACTGTTGTCATGATGTCGTGGGGGATGTATTTTGCAGACATACCCGATGTTTGGGTATGCTGGATGTGTTGCGCATCACCCATCCTATGGCTGGGGGTGGCAGGGGTGATGGGAAACATAAGCCCTGTGAGCGGGGGTGGCAGGGGTGATGGGCAACATAAGCCCTGTGAATGGGGGTGGCAGGGGTGATGGGAAACATAAGCCCTGTGAGTGGGGGTGGCAGGGGTGATAGGAAACATAAGCCCTGTGAGTGGGGGTGGCAGGGGTGATGGGCAACAGGTCCCCTATGGCTGGGGATGGCAGGGGTGATGGGCAACAGGTCCCCTATGGCTGGGGGTGGCAGGGGTGATGGGCAACAGGTCCCCTGTGAGTGGGGGTGGCAGGGGTGATGGGCAACATAAGCCCTGTGAGTGGAGGTGGCAGGGGTGATGGGTAACAGGTCCCCTATGGCTGGGGGTGGCAGGGGTGATGGGCAACAGGCCCCCTATGAGTGGGGGTGGCAGGGGTGATGGGAAACATAAGCCCTGTGAGTGGGGGTGGCAGGGGTGATGGGCAACATAAGCCCTGTGAGTGGGGGTGGCAGGGGTGATGGGAAACATAAGCCCTGTTAGTGGGGGTGGCAGGGGTGATGGGAAACATAAGCCCTGTGAGTGGGGGTGGCAGGGGTGATGGGCAACAGGTCCCCTATGGCTGGGGGTGACAGGGGTGATGGGCAACAGGTCCCCTATGGCTGGGGGTGGCAGGGGTGATGGGCAACAGGTCCCCTATGAGTGGGGGTGGCAGGGGTGAAGGGCAACATAAGCCCTGTGAGTGGGGGTGGCAGGGGTGATGGGCAACAGGTCCCCTGTGAGTGGGGGTGGCAGGGGTGATGGGCAACAAGCCCCCTATGGGTGTGGGTGGCAGGGGTATTGGGCAACTTAAGCCCTGTGAGTGGGGGTGGCAGGGGTGATGGGCAACATAAGCCCTGTGAGTGGGGGTGGCAGGGGTGATGGGCAACATAAGCCCTTTGAGTGAGGGTGGCAGGGGTGATGGGCAACAGGTCCCCTGTGAGTGGGGGTGGCAGGGGTGATGGTCAACAAGTCCCCTATGAGTGGGGGTGGCAGGGGTGATGGGCAACATAAGCCCTGTGAGTGGGGGTGGCAGGGGTGATGGGCAACATGTCCCCTGTGAGTGGGGGTGGCAGGGGTGATGGGCAACAGGTCCCCTGTGAATGGGGGTGGCAGGGGTGATGGGCAACAGGCCCCCTATGGGTGGGGGTGTTAGTGGTTCTGGCCATGCAACCCCTATGGTGGGCTGTTGTTAGTGGCCAGGATATGTATCCCCTGTGTGTGTGTGCCATTTTGTGGGTACGTGTCGTTTGTTTATGTGGTAGGTGTCTGACTTACCGTCTGCGTCGGTCCCTGATCCGGTCATAGCTGTAGAGTACTGGTATGACCTGCGCGATGGGATTCATGATGTGTTCATGTCATACACGCTGCTTGTTGCTCCGTCTCGTACCCACTGCAAGCTGTTCCATCTCGTAGCCGTGTATTGAGTTGTGGCGCGAATCATAGCTGATATGCTTGTTTTCCGGATGCTGTGATGTGCCGTACGTGACAACCCGTCCGGCGCGTAGGAAGTACGCATCGTACTTGTCATACCGGAAACTGCTATGGATACTGCTTCCGGGCGACACGGTTCCTCTTTGGGAGTTACGGCTCAGACGGAGAATGGGTTTGGATTCACAGCCTACGTGTCGGTCGTGTTTTTGGCAGTTATGTGCATCGTACTTCCTATACAGGACGGACCGGGTCTGGGTACGTGTCGGTCGCAGGGTAAGGCTATGGACAGCTGTCCGACCGGCCATCGGAATCGGCCCCAGAATGAACGGCCTCAGCCAGCCCCTTACAGTAATCCAACACCAAGTCATCAGAGATAGGCAATAACTTGTTGACTGGTATGAATACATGCCTCATTGCTCTCCCCATCACTATCTCGTGGGGACTCAAACCCATGTTCCTATCTGGAATTGATCTAATAGTCATAAGTACCAGAGGCAAGACATCAGGCCATTTCAGTCCTGTGGCTTAACACATCTTTCCTAATCTGTTTTTATTAGTGCCATTTACCTGTTCCACCACACTAGAAGCCTCTGGCCGATAAGCGCAATGCAGTTTTTGTTGTACATTCAATGCTTCACAAATCAGCTTCATGATTTCATTATTGAAATGTTTTCCTCTATCTGACTCAATTGTGACTGGAAAACCCAAATCTAGGGATGAACTCCCTCAAAAGCAGTTTTGCTACTGTGATTCCATCATTTCTTCTTGTTGGGTATGCTTCTACCCATCTAGAAAATAGGCAGTCCATCACTAAAACATACCTCAACCTGTTACAGGGGGGCATCTCAGTGAAATCGATTTGCATTCTGGTGAAAGGCCCTCCTTCTCGACCTATCGTTGCTAGACTTACCACTGTTTTTCTTCCAGGATTGAACTGCTGACATATAAGGCATCGTTGACAAAGACTCTCAGCTACAAGTCTGAATTTTGCATTGTACCATGTCTGTTTAAATAGTCTAAGCATTGCATCTCTCCCTACGTGTGCTTGTCCATGATACATCCGGGCCATGGCTGACACCATGCTATCAGGCATAACTGGTCTTCCATCCCGATAGACCCACACACGATCTGTTTCCCTTGGTGCACATCCTGCCTTGACCCATTGTCTCATTTCCTCATCTCCTGCTTCTTCCTGTAACTGCCTCACTTCTTCCCATGTATTCACAATGTTAGTAAACAACAAGGGACATGAATTCATTTCTTTCTCTTTTGCCCTGTTTACCGAATTCTGGTTTCGCGCACAATTTTGAGCCATATCGTTTGCATACTGATTCCCAGCTGTGATGTAATCTCCGTTCTTGGAGTGTGCAGCATACTTCACAACAGCCAATTGCTTAGGCAGCTGTATCGCCTCAAGCAATTTCCCAACCACTTCAGCATTCTTTATAGGGGTTCCACTTGAAGTCAAAGATCCTCTCTGTGACCAAATTTGGCCAAAATCATGCACAACACCAAAGCCATACTGACTATCAGTTATCACAGTCACTCTCACATTCTTTCCCAGCTTACATGCACTGGTTATAGCAAATAGCTCAGTAACTTGGGCTGACTTTACTCCCTTTAGATAAGATGCTTCCATTACCGCTGCTACTGTGCATACTGCATATGCTGCACTCAAAGTTCCTTCATCTGTTCTCAAGCATGACCCGTCCACAAACATCACATAGTCACTTTCTGTCAAAGGTACATCTTTTATAGCAGGTCGTGGTTTGGTACAGAAATCAAGACCATCCAAGCAGTCATGATCCACATCATCCCTGACTTCCACATTCTCAGCATCCGGCAATAACGTTGAAGGATTCACATTCAGACATCTTACAAGGCTCATATTTGTTGCACCTAATATGACATTTTCATATTTATTCAGCCGACTATGTGTCATGAACTGAGTGTGGCTCCTTGTTAAAAGCATTGCCACATCATGAGGTACAAATACTCGCCCAGGATATCCCATCACAATTCCCTCGCTCTGTTCCAGACTCTTACAAGTGGCAGCCACTGCTTTCAGACAACCAGGTAACGCTACAGCTACTGGGTCAAGTATAGCTGCAAAATATGCAATTGGTCTTCTCAGTTTTCCATGTTTCTGTATTAATACAGAGAGTGCACATCCATTCCTCTCGCTGCAGTATAGTTCAAACTCCTTTTCATAATCAGGCATACCAAGTGCTGGTGCCTCACACAAACTGTCTCTCAATTGTTTTATTCAATGCAATGGGATCTTTTACATCACTTCTTGTCAGGCGTACCAAAGGTTTTGCAATCAGGGAAAAGTTACTTATCCACTGATGACAATATCCTACCATTCCAAGAAACATTCTCACTTCTCTTTGCGTCATTGGTGCTCTCATTCCTTTTATTATCTTGATTCTTTCTGCAGTTATTTTCCTCAGTCCTTATTCAATTTTATGGCCTAAATATTGTACTTCTTTCTGGCAGAATTGCAATTTCGATGGGGATACTTTAAGTCCTTCATCTGCTAGATGATTTATCAATGCTATGGTATCCAGTACACAAGCTTCTCGTGTTTTTGACGCCACAAGCAGGTCGTCAATGTATTGGACTAGTACTGAGCTCTCGGACATCTCTAGATCTTCTAAGGACTTTTTCAATATCTGGTTAAATATTGAGGGGCTCTCTGTATACCCCTGTGGGATTCGGCACCATGCCAAAATACGTTCGCCAAACCGGAACGCAAAAATCTGCTGACTGTCATGATGCAATGGGATGGAATAGAAAACATGACACAGGTCAATCACTGTGTACCATTCTGCATCATGTGGAATCTGATACAAAATGACTGATGGATTTGGTACAATAGGACAACATGACAACTATTTTGTTTATTTTTCTCAAATCTTGCACTATTCTAGATGTTCCATTAGGCCTTTTCAGGCCCATAATTTGTGAATTACATGGACTACTCATTATTTCTCTCAAAATACCTTGTTTAATTATTTTCTCTATTATAGGAGTAACTCCTTCAATTATTTCGGGTGTCAATTTATACTGAGGAATATTTGGGTAACTTATTCCTTCCTTTATAGTCACTTTTACAGGATCCACCTTTTTCATTAATCCTACATCTTCTCCTGTGAAATCCCAGACCTCTGCCTTTACTGTCTTTTTCAGTTCCTTCGGTAGTCCTTCAGGGTTAAATACAGCAAATGCCTCAGTAATCTCAGGTTCCATATTAGCCATAGTCATTTTATATAGTACATCTTCATCAGGGGTCTTAAATGCTATACCATCAGGAGTGCAAACTATGGTGCAATTCATTTTGCACGATAAATCTCTTCCTAACAAATTTACAGGGCTTGAACCACACACGACAAAGCGGTGCATTTCAGAAAATTTCCGTATGTTAACTTTTACTGGTTCAGTGAGATATGCTTTAATCTGTCTGTTGAATACCCCAACTACTTGGATTGTTTCATCCGAAAGAGGAAGGTTTTTAACATCAGCTAACCTGACAGTTGAACGAGTAGCACCAGTATCTACTAGGAAAGTAATATTTTCATCATTTACCCTTCCATCGACAAAAGGGCCTGTCTGGTCTACTTCTAGAGTTGCGCCAAGTACGCACTCTTCTTCCTCCCCTCGGCACCGTCACTAGCTTTCTTCTGACTCACTCTCATCGCGTTGTAGCCAATACTGCGAAACAGCACTAGCGCACGGCAGCTTAGTTACCTGTTCTTCGTTGTAGAATCCTGTCTCATTACTGTATTTCTGAGGATTTACGCTCTGTGGAAAAGGCGGTTTTGGCGCCTGATTCTGTTGGGCAACAAACTGCTGCTGTCGCTGTGGTAGACAACTCACCTCTTTCTGCACCTGCGAATTCAATGATGCATTATCACCATTAGTACTCGGGGGAAATTTACACTCATATTTCCAGTGCCCTATTCTTCCGCAATTATGACATGACCACTTCTTTTTGGCTTCTTCTATATTAAATTGTCCCTTTCCTTTTCCAACATTAAATTTAGGTTTCAGACTTGCACCATTTGCCTGTTCAATCAATTGAGCTTCCTGTGTTTATGCCACTTTTACCTGTGCCCACATAGCTTTTTCTTTTAACTTACGCTGTTTGGCTTCAATTTCATCACTAAAATATTTGGCATGTCTCAGTACTTCATCTATTTTCCTATTTTGCCAGTCCACTGTATGCTGCTTAATCATTTCACTTATTTCTGGATGCAGCCCATTCACAAAGAAGAGTAAAGGGAGAACTAGTAAAGAACATGGCCGTATCATCCTCTTTGAGACTCCAGGGTGTGGATGTTGGTGGGATGATCAGCAGTGATTAAGGTAGTTGGAAGGTCTAACAGTAGCAGGAGGCAGGGGTCACCTTTCTCTGTGGTCGGGAGTGCGTGGTCTATGATTTGTAAGATTGCTGTGTTTATGCTGCAGAATGAACTAAAGCCTGCCTGGTAGTTGTGCAGAAGATAATTGGTTTTGAGGTGGTCTCAGAATAATGTGTAGATTATTTTAGATGATTTTGCCAACAAAGAATAGGCCAGTGATGGGCGGTAGTTGGCAAGGTAATCGGTTTCTCTTCAGGAGTGAGAGAATCTTGCCTGTTTTGAGAGCTCTGGGAAGATGCCTTGAAGGAAAGAGATACTGACACTGGTGTGAAGGGGTGAGAACTTCTCCTGGGACAGCTTTGGCGAAGGATAAGGGAAATACTTTATTTTTGCATGAGATGGCTTTGAGGGTGTTGAGGATGTTGGCCAGGTCTGCAAGAGACACAAGTTTTAAGAATGACCAATGTGTGATTCAGCGTGGACGGCTGTGTGCTGGAAAAGAAGCAGGTGTGGATTTCAGATGGCCAGGGCTCCTGCTAGAAAATGCAGAGCTGCAGCTAACAACGCAAAACATGGCAAATAAACCTGGTATACAATTTTCTTTTACCAAAAACTTATCTAATGTGCAGGTATCAAGATCTAAGGAAGCTCAATGCAGCTTCAAAGGTGAGATGTTATTTACATAAGTAATGCTTGCGCCATGACTCTCACAAAATCTCACTTCATTACCGAAAAATGTGCAATGTACATCTTGAAGCATTATGGCTTCCAAGCTTGTTAAGGTCTCAGCAACTGAAGAGAGTGGGGCGCCGAATAGGTGAAGTAGAGCCCGCTCGAGTCACAAAAAACAAGAACTTTCTCTCCTCCTACCTTCTCTTTCATATGAATCCAGGAACATTCTCATCTAGCTGAACTCCGATTTCTTTTTTTAAATCAGATAATAGATAGTAAAACTTCACCAGCAAATATTCACAAAACATTATAATCAAAATTCATGTGTGCAATCATCAAAAACAACACTCATATAAATGTCGTCATGAGGTACCCAAATCAAATACATCATAATAAATTATCGAAAAAAGTCTGTAATCCATTAAAAACAAGTCCATGTTCAACAACAACAAGTCCTAACTAACCCCGGGCGGAGAGCTCCGCTCCACCCACGGAGTGTGAGGAGATTTGCCTTCTCCACGGCAAATCTCCGCACACTCCGCAGCAGAGCGGAGTTGGCCAGCCCCTGACCCCATCCCCTATTAAGAAGTAAGATGACAGTAATAAAAAATAAATGTACAACCAATTATCTCTTTACCGCGGCGTCCCTGGGCTGCCCTCCTCCTCTTCCTCGCCGAACTGGTAATGTTGAAGAAAACTGCGCATGCGCGGATGCCCACGCATATGCTTTTCTTGCAAGAAATGCGCATGCACAGGCGCACACGCATGCACAGTTTTCTTAAGCATTACCAGTATGGGGCGGAAGAGGAGGACAGCAGCCCTGGGATGCCGCTGTAAAGAGGTAAGTGATATTAAGTTTATTTTTTATTACTGTTATCTTACCTCTTAATAAGGGGGTGGAGGTGGGCGGCGTACCAGAGCTCCACGGAGTTCAACGGAGTTTGTTTGCAACTCCGTAGACCTCCGCGTAGCCCCACTACGCACACTACGCCCAGGGTTAGTCCTAACCTCATCCAATTGGCAATCAACATGTGTTTGTTTCACAGGCTGCCAACAGTGGACATCTCAAAATGTCAACATACCTTTCAGTGGAAAATCTCACCTTTTTTTCCACTTTCTTCAGGAATGGCTAATAAATGTTTTGAGTATAATCAGACATAGGCCCCAGTTACGATGTCAGTCGGAAGAGCATCTGACCGTCATTATGTCGGAATGGAAACCGACCAACAAGCAGTTGGCGGTTCCATCCGATGAATTTGGATGCGACCGCCCAGGTGGCAGTCATAAACATTAGCATGTATTAATATGACAGTTTGAATTATGTTGCTTCTCAGGGACGACTGATTGATATTTGTGTTTTATTATACAGGTGTTTTTAACTGATCAAGTTCAAGATTTATGTTAGAGAGTCAAAACCTTTGTCTTGATAAAGACGGTGGTATAAGATATCCACCGAAACGCGTCGACGCTTAGTAAATCACACAATCCGTGGTCATGGGCTGTGGTCAACGAGTATCTTATAAATCAAAAAGTACCAGGCTCCACTCCCATGACATTGTTTTATCATGGATGTGTATCACGTAAATGACATGTTGTTTTTGTCTATGTTAGGTACTCTCTTTTTTAACTTGTTCATAGTCTTTGATTTAGCATTTTGTGACAGTGTACTGAGTAAGGGAATGTTGTCGATTAATCATGTTATGGATTATGTCAACCGTTTCTTTTTTTTAAAAAAAGATTGTGTCTTTTATGAATTTTTAAATCAATAAATCGATTTGTATTTTTGCATAATTTGATGTGTTCCGATTATCTGTTGGCGGTATATGGCTTAATCTTCTTGAGTATGGACCAGGTACCATTGGAGGTAAGAAATCAGGTTTGAATAAATGTACAGAATGGATGATGTCTAGATAATATAATATTGTCCAAAGGATACTGTTCCTTCATCACTGCAAACATCCATGTACAGTTTGGCATGCACCACATGGTGCCGCCACAAGGTTCATGGGTGTTTAGGAGGGCGTGACTGCCACAAGGTGCATTGGTGTTTGGGAGGGCGTGCCTGCCACAAGGTGCATGGGTGTTTGGGAGGGTGTGCCTGCCACAGGTGCATGGGTGTTTGGGAGGGCGTGCCTGCCACAAGGTGCATGGGTCTTTGGGAGGGCGTGCCTGCCACAAGATGCATGGGTGTTTGGGAGGGCGTGCCTGCCACAAGGTGCATTGGTGTTTGGGAGGGTGTGACCGCCACAAGGTGCATGGGTGTTCGAGAGGGCGAGCCTGCCACAAGGTGAATGGGTGTTTGGGAGGGCGAGCCATGGGTGTTTGGGGGGTACAACAGCTGCACACCAGGCCTCGTAGCGGAGGCCACAGAGGGACAAGGCCCCTCTAGGGGCCCCCAAAGTCTGTTTCCATCTGCCTTTCTATGGCAGTCAAGCCACCATAGAAAGGCAGACCAAAAGAGACATTGTAATCCCTACGGCGGTGCCTGAGAAGGCACTGTCCTCATTGTAGGGTTACATTCTGACGCTAGGCCGATGGGCTCCTTGAGCCTGTCAGAACAGCAGCGGTCAGTCCCTCCACATGCTACCTCTTACCGCCACATTATAATGCAGGGCGGGATGCCGGGACACATGTCGGTCAGACCGCAACCGACAGGCCGTCGGTTGCGATCCGACCGACATAATATTCATGCGCATAGTGTTGAATTTCATCACAAAACAAAGGGGTCAATACAAAAAGATATAAAATTGACACTGATTAAAATAGCGCTTCTGAAATCATCTCTAAGTACATAAATGCTCACTTGTGAAACATTATGTTAATCAAAACAACTAATTTCCTATTGACAAAATACTAAAGTTATCAAACCGAAACATATTTTAAAAGGGCATTTTCTTTTAACAAACTAATACCTTAATCAAACTTCTGTACTTCTAAAAATTGGCATCCATCATAACAGCCTCTAAGGAACCAGCATTTCTGCTGACATTCCGCCTATCATTATTCAACAAACATCAAAATAGCAGATGTTCAAAAGAGTTTATAAGAAGAAGCATATTTATAAATATGTATTTACCGTATTTAAACATTTGCCAGCGAGTTTGCGAACCTCTGTATTTGGAATGGATTTGATTATTGAGATGATGTGAAATATAATGGCAGTAAATTTGTGTACAGTTTGGTTTTGGTGAATATCTGTTTACAAAGAGAGTTAAATTCCAACCTAGTTTCTGGATAAACTTAAAATCATGTCACCCAAGCTAAGATCAGAATATGCAGAAAGAATCTTGTTCATTGCCGGAGATTTGGATCTGAAAATCGATCCAACATAACTTGATGAAGCATCGTGTGATCTCCTTGACATGTGTCCCGCCCCAAATGCCACGTTCCCTGCAGAGATGTATTCGAATTAATCGTCATGTCTGTGATTGGCTGGGTAGACATGGAATATGGAGCCTACATGGCTGATTTGATAAGGATTGCCTTCTAGTAGATACTTTTTACTTCGGGTCTCATCATTGCCCCATCAATTATGTGTTTGTCGTTTATCATATTTTTAATTTTGGTCTCACTTTTAATGTAACAAAGCATGACGAGGGCAATCACCGGGTGTTTCAGAGTACAGTTGTTTCAAAGGTAGTAGCATTAATCAATAAGGCATTAATATTAGAAATGGACTTTCCCAGAGGACTAAAAACGTGACTTGCCCAAGGCACATTCAGGTGCTCGCAGAACCCCTGATTCTCCATTGAGCGATGGTGAAGTTTCTTTTCCCACAAGGACATATTAGCCAGGTTTGTGTCTCCAAGTGATGGTGTGGCCGCGTGTGGACATATTAGCCTTGTGTGCGTCTCTAAGTGATGGTGTGGCCGCATGTGGACATATTAGCCAGGTTTGCGTCTCTAAGTGATGGTGTGGCCGCGTGTGGACATATTAGCCTGGTGTGCGTCTCTAAGCGATGGTGTGGCCGCGTGTGGACATATTAGCCTGGTGTGCGTCTCTAAGTGATGGTGTGGCCGCGTGTGGACATATTTGCCAGGTTTGCGTCTCCAAGTGATGGTGTGGCCGCGTGTGGACATATTAGCCAGGTTTGCGTCTCCAAGTGATGGTGTGGCCGCGTGTGGACATATTAGCCAGGTTTGCGTCTCCAAGTGATGGTGTGGCCGCGTGCGGACATATTAGCCAGGTTTGTGTCTCCAAGTGATGGTGTGGCCGCATGTGGACATATGAGCCAGGTGCGCATCTTTAAGTGATGGTGTGGCCGCGTGTGGACATATTAGCCAGGTTTGCGTCTCTAAGTGATGGTGTGGCCGTGTGTGGACATATTAGCCTTGTGTGCGTCTCTAAGAGATGGTGTGGTCGCGTGTGGACATATTAGCCAGGTTTGCGTCTCTAAGTGATGGTGTGGCCGCGTGTGGACATACTAGCCAGGTTTGCGTCTCCAAGTGATGGTGTGGCCGCGTGTGGACATATTAGCCTTGTGTGCGTCTCTAAGTGATGGTGTGGCCGCGTGCGAACATATACTAGGAAGCATCAAGGTTCATTATCCAGAACAAATACAAGGCTTGAAAAGACAATGTAAGAGGCTTGTACGAACCAAGAAAGAGAAGTTTTATAATGAAAAAATGAATGAAATGATGGAAGGATATAGAAGGGGGCCTGGAAACCAATTTGGAGATTAAAAATAATATATTTTGGGGGAGGAGCCAAGATGGCGACCGGGACGGCAGCGTAGGCTCCCGGCTCCGTGAACCTCCACATCCCGCACAGATATCCTGCATGTGATCCTCAGCCTGCGCTACATGCCCGTGTTGGTGATTGAGAGCGGCAACCGATCGTGTGATCCTGAAGTTTCTGGCGGCGGTACCGTCTGAGAAATGTTCATTTGAAGTTTGCGGCCTGTGCAGCCCTGGAGCCGGGACCTCGGGTGGACAACATGGCCGGGCGGCAGTTCAACAACAGCGGCCATTGGTGACCGGGTGGAGTCGGAATACCGAAGCGGAGCGAATATTGGCCTGAATCTCGCTGTGGTCGCTCCTACCATCGAGCGTAGCGTAGCGGGTGCATACCCGGGGTGACGATTCCAGGGTCTTTCGGCGATTGCCTGGGCCCTCGCCAGTGAACTGATCTGACGCGGCCTGTGGCTCGTCCCGATTTGCGCGGGCTGCTCCCGGTTTTCGCGGGCACTGGCCCAGGAGGAGAACGACTGTTACCTGTGACCACACACTGGATGCATATTTTGCCTGCCTCCGGAACCCTGTTTGCAGTGCCATGGAACTTGATGCGCTTGTGCCTGAGTCCCGGTTCCCATCTGGGGTGGCCCTGCCCTACGGCCATCTTGATGGGATGGACTCTATCATCCTGTACATTGGGTCACAGCAAGATTGGGAGTGTGTGGCGCGGAGGAGCGGAGCGGAGCGAGCGCAGGGGGCTGTGCTGGGGTACGGTGACCTTCTCGACGCTCTCGGAGCCCTTCATTTCACCCTGGTTCACGGCGCCCGGGTATTGGGGAGGAAGCTGGATGGTATTGCGTCAGCGTCGGAACAGTTGCGGTCTGCCTGTCCCCAGGTACACAAGGATCTGCTTCACCCTACACAGGAGGAAAGTAACGTGACCGCCTCTGTGAATAAGGGACAGCTGGAAATTTCGGACACTGTGGCAGCGGGTGGTCGGCTGGCTGTGGGGTCGGCCTGGTCCGGAGATTTTGGACTTGAGCAGAAGGTGGTGACTTTGTCCCATGCGCGGCCTCCGGCGACCCGGGCGATCTTCCCGCAGCGGTCGCTTGCTCTGGCTGATTCCTCCTTCCTGGACCTTGTGTGCGGCGCAGGCCCTGGGGCAGTACTGGGAAAGGTGATCTTCCATGACGATGACTGTGTTGGTGTTCAGAGACATTCTCCCTACATGTGTGTGTCCCTTCCTGGTCTTCTTTGGACGCTCCTCTTCCTTGTAACGTTGGACATGATAATGGGTCGCTGGGTATGCATTGGTGGATTCGCAAAGCGTGGCCAAGGATAAGGCTGATCCTTCAGAGGTTGTCATTTAATAGGCGGGCGGGCTTGGGGGTTGTGTGCTCTCACGGCATAACTAATAGTGTAGTCTGTGAATAATGCTCCCCATTTCTCTTAGACATGGTCGAATTTTGGTTGTTTATTGTTTGTTTTGGGGAGGAATATATTGTGCGGGAGGGAGAAGCCAGGGGCATGATTGAAGGCCCTCCTCCAGTTTATTACTACTCTCTCCCCTTCTCTGTTAGGGGGGGTTTCCTCTCTTTCCCCTTTTTCTCTGTTTCTTCTATATTTCGGGTCTGGTTCTGGGGCGACAGGCACACTGCGGGGGGGGGGGGGCCGTAGTCATCTGCAGAGGTGCAGGGTGGGGGGTTGGGGGAGGGGCTTCTTTAGTCCTTTACTTTGTTCCTATGGCCTCCTTTTTCTTCTCTTATTCTTCTTTGTCTTTCTTTTCTGGGGTCAGTACGGTAGGTTTCCTTCGTTGCCAATCATTGTTTTTTATTTGTGCATCAATTTCCGTGATGTCTTCTGGGTCCTAGGGCAGGGGACTGCAGGCGCAAACGTCTCGTGACATTCCTCCACATCCTGAACCTCCTGTTTCAGCGCCAGTGACTTGATAGCTTGCTGTTCATTGTTGACGTTCACTACTCTGCCTGCCATTTTTCGCTGCTGAGAACTTGATTGGCACCTGATCCTTCTATCCCTTATTGTAAAATGAAAACCTTTTATATCCTGGTTTCCCCTTTGGGCTGTTCACTGGACTAGAGTATACTAGCATGGAGAATCTGCTTCCCGAGGTGCTGCGTGTGATTAAGATTTGCTTGCTGTTACTTTAACTGCTTAGCGGCCGGCCCCGAGGGTTGTAGGCCCATACTTGTCTTTGGTTGCAATGTCAATAAAGGTTTTTCAAAAAAAAAAAAAAAAAAAAAAATATATATTTGATGTAAATGCTGTGGCGCTATCCTATATGAAAAGTGAAAAGAAAGGGTTTAACATCTAAGCAATTTAAGTGGTTCCCCCCAATGATTTAGAGACTTTGCATAAAATGGTCAAAGACATAATAGGTTTATTTTCTTTAAAGCACATAAATTAAGTAATAACAGCTTTTAAATTAGGTAGAGTTGCGTGACCAGACATTTAGGGGTGGCTAAAGAATTCTGCTCCACGGCAGTGGCGTAACAAAACTTGAGGGGGCCCCCCAGCATAGTACATGGAGGGGGCTCCCCCATTCTCCGCGCCAGACAAGAGCTCTCAGGCCAGCGACCCGCATACTGCAGGGGCTGCAGGGCTATTGTTACGCCACTGTTATTAATACAGCCGTTATAAGTAAACCTGGATAGTGTTGTTAATAGTTGGGTACACTCTGCCAGCAGTCTATCATAGGTGGTGGTCTATCCACTACAGGGTCCCTGCCATCAGTACGCAGAGAAAGTTTGCCGTATTTTAGGTGGGTTTCCTGATGCGGACTCCTGTCATGATATACATCGGGACCACTCATCGTTTAGTTTTGCGAAAAGTGCATCCCCTGCTCCTTCTCTTTCACACCTCCTTCCTCCCTCTTGCTTTCTATCTCTTCCTTTCCATAGTTTCTGAGCATCCTATCTTTTCTTTATTCTCATCCCTGCCTTTTTTCTTTCTATTCTCTGTCACTTTTATCTCCAACTTTTTCTCTCCCATCCAGTTGAAATCATTCCACTATGCTTTCCTATATCCTGTGCAGTATTTCACTCTCTTTCTTGGCTCTTTTTATGCTATCTGCTTTGTATTTCCTTCCCCTATTTTCTCACCCTCTCCATTCCCTTTTTCTCTTTTCTCTTTTCCTCTTTTATACCCCACCCTCTCTTCCTTATCAGCTTTCCAGCTGACCTTGTCCTTATAGCCCCTCGTGATTTCTTTCCTTCATACTTTCTCGCTGGGTCCCTTGATTAGCGCTTCCAGTGCCTTCTTATCTATCACTGTGCTCTTCATCAATCCTGAACAGACCTTATTGCCCTTCTTCTTCCTCATACTCTCCCAGAACCTCTAGCCTCAAAGGTTGTATTTGTTTACTCCAGAGTCTTCACTGGTGTCTCTAGAGAGGCCCTGGGTGCCAGTTCCTCAGCGCTATTAGTCCTGGCTTCCGTAGTGCCCACCACCACAGCTGCTCGATGTATTGGGTGATATCACGGAAAAAACAGACACTGCACCTTGCCACACACCTTAAATCGTCCAACTACCTTTTGTAGCAAATCAGTGTTGTTTGATTAAAATGTTTTAATCTCTCTCTATATATATCTACATACACATGCACACACATACAAAAAGGCCACAGATGTAGGAGAGGATTTTGCTGGAGTGGGGGACACATCCTTACCTCTGACCCACCACAAGCAATTTTTGTTTTGGACTTGTATAATAGCCTTGTTCATACCCGTTCACTTCCCATATCACTCATACAGCATTCTCGTTGTATTTGGTACAGTGACATAGAAATGTTGTTGTGGACTCTTATGCAAACCAAAAAAATCTCTCAGCAGGTTGATACCTCATACCTAGAGACATCCACATTGACACAACTCCCCCTCAAAAAACAGGCATATTCCCACAGAGGAAAAGGTAAAAAATAGTATAATGCATGAGGTGCATCATTTAGGTCAGCACATTGGCTTAAAGAGGATTTACACTTTTCTTGTGGTCAGAGTACGTTTATCAACGTTTTCCATCAGCTGTGTCATTAGTAAACCTGGTCTTGGAATCTCTGCCTGCTGCCTTTTAATTTTGGAGGTGTCCACACTATGATAATAAATTATAAAGACCAGGCAGGGCTAAGGTTTTTAACACATGTTACCATTCTTGGACAGATGTATTTAAAGAATCCATTGTTGTATTTCCTGGATGCTAACAACTCGCTCTTGCTTCTTTTTCAACTTCCATGACACTACCTCACAAAGCCATGTACTGATAAGCACCACTGTCGATCAAGGTCAAAATCACCCCAAAAAATAAGCTGTGTTCCAACCACACACTGTCTTCTCAATAACTCACTTACAAATACTCCGCAGAGGGCTGATCCATTTAATGTTTGACAACAGCCCTTGAACCAGACTTCCTATAGAGCATCACAACCCGTCCAACCTGCTACTGTTCAGAGAACAACTCAAGGATCTCCTGCCAACACCCAGCCTACCAACATGTGATGCCACTACTCAAGACTCACTAGTTTCCCCAACTCCTGGTTTATTGATCATCAGCCCAAAACTAAGACCGACCTCTTTCTCCAACCTACCGTCCTGCAGAAACAATCCAACGTGTCTTCCTCAAATTTCTTTAAATCGATAAAGACAAAGAGAATCAGCCACAAACATAATCTTTCACACTGTGCAACTTTCTCTTCCAGGGTGTCTGAGAGACTGACAGACAGGCACACATTCACTGTAGAGTGAGTCTCAGCACTTCTCTTGTCAATTGAGAGGGACAAGGCATTTGATCAAGTGCTCTGGTCTTTTTCTGTGGGAAATACTGGATAAGGCGGGTCTGGGTACACGATTCAAAACATGGGAGTCGGGCGACTATTCTAGTCCCGCAGCTCGGAGGCTGAGCTGGACTTTCACTTCATCCAAAAGAAATGGACTGACATCCTCCACAAAGAGCATACCTCCTCATTCTGTGCCTCGGGAAAAGAAGCAATGCTTAAGATTACTCACTATTGGTCCTACACCCCAGCCAAAAGGTGAAATGGAAACTCAACAGTCCTAATGGCTGTCAACGCAACTGCGGCCACCCAGACACGCTGACTCATCTCCTCTGGCCCTGTCCCAAACTCAAACGCTACTGGTAGGCCGTCTGAAAGACATCAATGAAATGTTTGCAACAGATATACCCTGTCTTTCTAGCTACGTCCTACTGAGACTCCTCAATGCCCGACACACCCTCTACACTCTAACGAAGGGAAGGCAATGATAATGGCTTTGGCTGTGTGCGGGGCTAAACATGTCATCAAAGCCAAATGGGGCAGAGATACATCGTCGTCTCACTTTGACTGGCTGCATAAACTGTGGGACCTCACAGGGATGGAAAAGCTTACTGCTTCCCTGCAGAACAAGTTGATACACTTTGTCAAAATGAGGGGCCCATGCATCCAGTCTCTGGCACAGGACTTTTGGGAACTTACTAGTCCTCTTTACTTATGAGTACGCCAGCTAACAGGACGAGGGGGCACGCCGTATCAGCAAGACAAAGACTGACCGCAGTGGGTATGACACACTAAAAGACCCAGCCTGCTGACATTGAATATGTTGCGAAAGAGCTAATTCTGGTGAAAGAGGTGATGCTCCCTGGGTGACAACCCCTGATATTTTATCCCTCCCCTCCCGCCTTTCCCAGTCCCCCCTGGTATCCTCCCTTCTTCGCCATCTATCTCCTTTTTCTGTTTTCCCACTGTTATGTCTCACTGTTCTACCTAATCGGCCTTTGGATTTAGATTAGAGTATTTGTTCCTGGATAAATAAATAAAAAGATCTGAAGCATAAAACATCAATGAGTCAGCAAAACATTTAAATTCTAACATTGTTAATATAATATTCCATCAACATAAGGTTTCTCAGATTTGTGGTCTTAGATTTTCGCTGTTACTCTCAAACAATGTAAACTTATTTCACTCTCCTTTGGTCTGCAGAACTCTCTGATAACCCTCTTCACTTCAAGGCACCTCTTAAAATAAAGTGTTTCTTTGTTCTGTATTTCTACAGTCTCAAAGGCATTACTGTACAAATTTACCAACCTCAAAAAGATGAAACTATGACTTGGCCTAGTTGAGATTCAAATTCATGAACAGATCACAAAACATGTCTTCTCTTTTGATCTCACAGTATCTTCTCTCTCACTTTCTCCCTCTCTCAAAGTCTTCTTCTTCTCTTCTTAGTTCTCTCACCCTTCGTCTCTCATTCTCTCTCTCTGCCTCACTTATTCTCATTCTTTCCATTTATCTCCTTCTCATTAGCTTGCTTCCACCCTTGTCCGTGCCTTCTCCCCTCCCTCCGCCCTCCCGTTGTATGTGCCTTCTCCCCCCTCCCTCTTGTTGTCCGTGACTTCTCGCCCCGCCCTCCCTCCCTATGTCAGTGATGCCTACCATTTGCAATGCAATAGGTCTCGGGTAAATGCAAAACCTATTGCATTGCAAATGCTTGTTTATGCGGGGCATCAGGTTGGCCATTGCCCCGGTTCTTTCCCTTCCTCCCCCATCGGCAGTGGCACCATGGCTTTCATTAGAAAAGCTTTCCAGCGTGAAGTGCATGTTGTGTACTTGCGACTGATACATCGTAGCTGACCTGATGATCGTCTGCACAACCACACAAGAAATCTTGAAGGAGCGAGAGGTACCCTTCACTCCCACCCTGGCGCGCTTCAGCTACGACTCGTCGAGGTCAGAAAGCGTTATTCGAATCTCCCCTGCTTTTCTCCTTTGAAGGTTTGTCAACTTGAAACATAGCTGGGGGAGGGGGTTACACTCTTCACACAAAAGGAATCGCGTGTTGTGTAAAACATTTGCACAGTGTCACAGGGTTAATTCAAGTGGCATGGTGTTGGGCATGCAACGCTGACAGACATGGGCCCATCGAGAGGGCACAGGACATAGAAGGAGACGAGCAAGAGAAACTAGCTGGCGCAGTACATACGACCAGCAGGTCACTACACATACTACATGCTATACATGCCAATGTGGAACTCTTTGAGCACGGAACATACAACACACTAGGAGACGTGGATATGCCAATGTGAAATCCTTCGTACACAGATCTCACTTAGACAGTGGAGACGTGCGTGCCAATGTGAAGCTATTTGGGCAGTCCTTCACATACCAGAAGACAAGTGCACATCAATGTGAAACAATCTGGGCACAGGACGTACTGCACATACAAGGCTACATACATGTTAACAAGAAACACATTGTAGGGGACGTGCATGACAATGAAAAACTATTTGGGCAAAGTAGAATCAGAAGAAACGTGTGCATGTCATTGTGAAGCTATCTAGGCACAGTTAATTTTACACCTGCTAGAAGACGTGCGTGGCAATGAGAAATGTTCTGGGAAAAGTACACACTTCACATCTGAGGACAAGTGCATGTAAATGAGAAACTATCTGAGCACAGAACATACAGTTTACCTATGTGTATGCCAATGAAAAACTATTTTGTTGCAATACATACAACACTCAATAGGAGACAGCTTCTTGTCAATGTGGTACTATCTGGGCACAGTACACATTGCACTCACTAGGAAAGATGTATATGCCAATGTAAATCTATATGGGTACAGCACACGCAGTGCCTTGTGTGTCAATGCAACACTATATGGGTACAACACACAGTGCCTTGTGTGTGAATACAGTGCCGTGTATGTGAAAGTAAAACTATCTGGGCACAACACACAGTGCCTTGTGTGTGAATACAGTGCCTTGTGTGTAAATACAGTGCCTTGTGTGTGAATACAGTGCCTTCTGTGTGAATACAGTGCCCTGTGTGTGAAAGTAAAACTATTTGGGCACAACACACAGTGCCTTGTGTGTGAATACAGTGACTTGTGTGTGAATGCAGTGCCTTGTGTGTGAAAATAAAACTATCTGGGCACAACACACACAGTGCCTTGTGTGTGAATGTAAAACATTCTGCTCACCGTATGCAGAGAAAGCTGTGTGTGTCAATGTAACATTCTCTAGTCACAGATCATACAGAGTTCTCTAGAGAAGACGTGTGAATGTAAAACTGTCTAGACACAGGACGTACGGAGCTCTCTAGGAAAGATGTGTATGGCAATATAAACATATCTGAGTGCAGTGCATACAGGGCTGTGTGAGTTAATGTAAACCTATCTGGACTCCGTACATGCAGTGCTCACTGGCAAAGGTGTATGTGCCAATGTAAAACTATTTGTGTGCAGTGAGTGAGTTCATGGCTCACTGGGGATGACGTGTGCGCGCCGTGCATAGTGTTGTGTGTCAATAAAAAAATATCCGGGGGTAGTACATGCAGTGCTCGCTAGTGAGCAATCATGCAAATAACAAATATTTGTGCACAGTACAACACAAACTTGAATAAGCATTTGCAATGCAATAGGTCTCATATTTTCGAAACTTTGACCTATTGGTATTGTAAATGACAATGCCTTTTATTTATCTGTTGTTTTTTAAACAAATAAATAAAAGGCATTGTCATTTACAAAGCCAATAGCTTGAAATCTCACAATTGCGAAACCTATTGCATTGCAAATGCTTGTTTTTCTACCTGTCCCTCCAGTTTCTTTCTCTCCAGCGAGTGGAAACAGAGAGGTTGGTGCAGGGCAGATAAGAGGAAAAACACTGATCTGAGGAGCCAGCAAGTAAAATATATGCAGTCATTACAGGCAAGATGCCCCCCTCGCTCCTGAACCCCGGTGCCACTGCACTGGCTGCACCACTGATAGGCCCCTGATTGTGTACCTTCCGATGCGTCTGATCAGAGTCTGTTCCTGGAGGGCGCTGCAAACCTTCTCCTTCCCCAGTCAGCTCTTCCCTTCTGAGAGGAGCAGGGCCCTGTGGGGAATGCGCTCTCTGAGCCCCCCCCCCCCCCCCCCCATCCTTCTTCCGGCCCGGCTCTGAGGAGGATTTGTGTATTTGTCTTCAAAGGGTGAAATTCATTATTGCAGCCCATATGTTAAATGATTGTCTACTGTTTTCAAATTTGTGCTGTACATTTTTATCGCCTTTGCTTTTAAAACATAGGGTTTATATGCATTCTAATACTGCAGATCGTTTGTCCAATGTGCATTTTTTTAGATGTTACAGTTGGTTTGAGACAATTTTTCAAACCTTTGAGAAATTCAGATGATGTTGAATTTGAAATGGAGTCACTGTGATACTGAATTCTATAGATGTCCATTGGTTTTATAGGCAATTGTCTCAGTATCTAAAAATATCAAATATCAGGGTCAAAGAAAGGAACGGCAGCGTAGAATGAACCACCTCTAGGCAGAGAGTCCGAAGCATTAAAATCTGCTGCACAATAGCTAAGAAGCAGCCCCTGCAGGGTGACGGGCTCATCCCACTCGTGCCAAGGCTGCCACTGTTGCATTGGCATGCGGAGTGCCAGTCCTGGTATCAAACTGCTGTGTGGTAATCTGTTCACCCACTCACAACGCACTACTGTGTCAACACTCAGGTCCAAAGGGATAGGCATGTTGCCGTTCGGCTGGGCAGGAATTTTGGTCGGAGCCATTCCACAGACACACCTCCTTGGGAGGCGCTGCTTTCGTATCTGTTCACACGGTGAGGAATGTGTGCTTAGAAGTAACTTACCTTCAGTAATGCTCTTTCAAGTGGATACCCTGTCTAACCTCAGATAACACCCCGGTGCCCATCGCACCGTTCTCTTGAATGACCCTTTCCCATCTAAAAAGGTTCCAATTAAGAGACCAGCTGCAAGAAACTGGATCCATATATACTGCACCAAAGTGAGGTGCAGTGTGAATAGAGTCCAAGAGTCTCCAGAGCCTGATGGACTCTGCATGCGAGGGCGTGGGCAAGCCTACAAAATAAACTGACATAAGTGTGCATGGGAGGCGCCTACATATGACTCTTTTTGTCATTTCTGGAGTTGAAAGCTGTTTGTGTGGAGCTGCATGATGCTTCTCACCAGTGTGCAGAAATACCTCTTTAGTCTTGTCCCGATCCAGTCTGAATCTTGGGGAATATTCGCAATGTGATAAATTTGCAGTTAGACAGAGTATTCTCCAGAAAGAGCATTACTGAAGGTAAGTAATTGGTTCTTCTGTACCATCCCTGTCACCCGCCCCTTCACCCTTCTCATACCCCTCCCTGTCCGTTTCACCCTCCCCATGCCACTCACCCACCCCGTCCAGCTCACCATCTCCATAACCCTCTACCTTTCTATCCTTGTCACCCTGGTGAAGGTCAAGCTTGCTTGGAACGCAACGAAGGTTTTGGACTATATCACCAGAGCTCCTTCAGAATGTACATCTTTTTAACATTTTTACATGCAAACTATCCTCTACAGTGTCCTTTTTGGACCTGTTTTTATTATTAGGCATGACATAAACAAAGCTTTAGCTATTTTATCAACTTTATGGATTCTAAAAAAAAATTATACGGAAAGGCAGACATGTAGAGGAGATTTTAGCCAACCCTCCCTATCAATAAGGCTGCTCAAATGTTACTCAAATTATGCTTTCTTTCATCACAACACACATCAAACTTCAGCCGCTGTATGCCTGTGCTTTGGATCGGCACGCGTGCCTGTGCTTTGGATCGGCACGCGTGCCTGTGCTTTGGATCGGCACGCGTGCCTTTGCTTTGGATCGGCACGCGTGCCTTTGCTTTGGATCGGCACGCGTGCCTGTGCTTTGGATCGGCACGCATGCCTGTGCTTTGGATCGGCACGCATGCCTGTGCTTTGGATCGGCACATGCTCACATCTACCTGAACAAAAGCCCACCAATGATAGAAATGTGAAGGTGGTTACTAGAACTATGTAGAGTACGGTGTGATCACCTCCTTCAATTACACTCAAGAAAAGTTTTGGAAGTTGCAATTTTGACTCATTATCATAAACCAGCTTTGGAACATTTATTTATCCTATAGAAAAGCATCCCAAATCTTTAAACAGCGAAAGTGTATATGAAAATGCACATGCTGTTTCCATGCTCCCTCAGCTTTGTGAAGGACAATTGAAGCTTTTGCATCACTCAAGACGAACATGTTGACTCGACATGAACATCTAGAAATGACTTGAATTAGTACTATTTTGCGACTGTCCTGCCAACCAAAAGGGTTCTTAAAGAAATATTAGTAAATATACATACCGATGAATAAAAGTACCTTTTTTCTTCCTGCCACAACATACAGCACTAGCCGCAGATCGGCACAGTTCCAGTTTAAGCTGGTTTTACTATAACCAAATGCAACTAACTGGCACATGTATAGTATATATATATATATATATATATATATATATATATATCAAAATACTCCGTCCCTCTGCAGCTTCGCGCCAAAGACGGAGACGGACCACAGTTAAGTGCCAGATAGTGTGGTTTATTTAGCTTGTTCGGTCTGACGCGTTTCGGTTCGAAAAATGAACCTTGATCACATGACAGGGGTACAGCGTAACCTTACAGTATTTAAAGTGACAGTGCAATGAGGTGCGCATGGACAAGGTAGAAAGACTTGTGAGTGCCTTGCGGCTAATTAACGACATATGCTGATATAAAAGACACATATTAGAATGTTAAAAATCTAAAAATACAACAATATATCAAAACATAAGCGTATCAAGTCAATAAACAATTTAACAATTAATTTGTGTCCTGAGTCACCATCGTTCGACTCTATGACAAGATTTGGACCTTAGTGGTATGCGCCCTCACTGTAGTGCTAAATGTGAAAAATAAAAAAATGTAAAGGAATGTGCAGAAACATTTGGGCATTAGTGATTGTAATATAAGTGTTAAAAAATATAAATGATAGTTCTAGGTCAGATGTTAAAACCAACGATACACCCCCAAAAGAGGGTATATGTCTAAATTCTTAATAGGTCAAGTCATTGAGATGTATGTGTAAAATACATAGATAAAAAGATATATGCAAGTACTGAACAAGGACGATGTTAAGATGCAAAGTTAGCCCGTTTTTACATGGAAATGCACAGTGTTCGTTGTGTGTAGCAGAAAGTAGGCCTACATACAGTGCAATATTTGTACATTGACAATAAATAGCAATAAATATTATAAATTATTAAAATAATAAATAACAATATTCAATAACATGGTACAGGAAAATGTTTAAAACCTAAACAGTTATTTATAATAAATAATCCTAAAATCCCAATGTTAAAAATTAGTTGTAGTAATAAATAATCAATGTATGCTTTGTATGTAATGCTATATTCCTCCATTGCAATGTGCTTCCACATGTGTGAGTATTTAGTCGTGTATCCTTGCTAATGCATATAATGTCTATACTCGTGTCAAGAGATGAAACATGTGTTCTAACAATACTGGTTTGGGCTGACTTGGTAACTTGTGTCTTGACTTGTCTATGACGTGGTGTAATTCTCAAATGCATTAATTGTATATCATAGACAGGTGTACAGGTCCTCCGTAATATTTAAACCGTTGGGTTGTTTAGTGTCAAGTTCGAGGATATACTGTGTTTCCAAACGTCTAAGGGCACTCTCTCTGTTGCCGCCACGTCTGCTAGGTGGTATAGCGTCGATCAGAAAGTATTTAAGTTCTTTGTTGTTTGATGAATGATGTTCTTTGAAGTGGCGTGCAACAGGATACGTGTTGTCTTGGTTGTTAATTGCCCTGAGATGTTGTAGTATGCGTTTATGTGCAGGGAGCTTGGTGCTGCCTACATATGATAAATTGCAGGGGCAAATAAGGACATAAACTACGTGGTCAGTTTTACATGTGAGTAGTTTACGTATAACACGTTTTTTGTCACTGAAAGGGGTTTTATATTCAGTCATGTTTATGCCTTGTTGGCAGGCCTTACACGTTTTACAGCGAAAGAAACCCTTATGTTGAGAAAGCCAGCTGGAATTCTCAATAGTTTCAGGATTTGTTGAGACTAAACGGTCCCTCATAGATGGCCCTCTGCTGTAAGTTACCAACACTCTAGACGGTAATTCAGGTCCAATGATTGGATCATTTACCACCAATGGCCAATTCTTCTGTAGAATAGTTTTGATTTCTTTGTGCTGTCTGCTGTATTGTAGAACTACTCTCAATGTATTTGGTTCTCTAATGCTGTTCTCTGGATCTGGTGTAGTGAGATTCTCGCATGTGTGGTTCTTTTTGTCCTTAAGTAATTCAGCTCGTGTTTGAAGCATAGATTTCTTAATAGCGGCTTCAATGATGTTAGGTGTGTAACCCCTCGCTAAAAACCTCAATTTGCTGTCTTCTTGGGCTTGTTGGAGATCCTTGTCATTGCTATGAAGTCTCCTCATCCGCAACATCTCACCGTATGGGATACTGTGGATGAGGTGCTGCGGGTGAGCGCTCCCTGCATGGAGAGTAGAGTTCCCTGAGGTATATATATATGTGTATATAGTTTTTTTGTTTCCAGAAGACAGTCGGTGGTAATGAAGACATCCAGTCAGGTGGGTAAGGGCTGTGTCAGCGGATGCCACTGCTAGTTTATACGAATAGGAATTCGAACCCCAGTCGTCCTCTGGGGAGGAAAAACAACCACCCTGACAATGTCAATAATTTTAAGATATATTTATTCTCGGGAGACAAAAACATGAGTTTTAACTCCTCTGAGTCTTGATCACATGACCAGAACAGTGTATTTCAGGCATTTAGATAATATTTCAAGACAATGTGCCCCACAGGCCCATCAACAAGTTGGCATAACTGGAGGCAATTGATTGAGAAACAAGGGGACCCTACCCACAAGGAGCCTGGGTATTATGTGTTGTGAGGAAACAATAGCTCGTGTGGATTAATATATATCAATATAGTATATACTCTGTAATAATGATCAAAGAAAGGGGGTTAAAAGAGATGTCAGAAGAAAAGGCAAAGCCATACACATTAGGTCTTTTCGTGAAGAATGTTTTTCTTTTATATTACAAGAATATTTACATAGGAAGTGGACATAAATGCACAATACAAATTGACATTATACATACGATTTACAAAGTGGTGTCCCAATGAAAAAACCTAAACAGACAAATAACATAAAGTGCAACATACAATCAAGGTTTACATTTTTCTTTACAAAGGCAATCAAAAACAATTAATAATTCAAATTAGCAACACTTAACCATGCCTTCCCTGGACCAGAAACAAGCTACCTAGGACCGGTTTCTGGCATTTCAGCCGTCTTCAGCCAGGCTTGCTTGAATCCAGTGGCAAAGTGAGCAAGGGACTCATGTCTGAGCATACCCTGCCAACTTATGGCGAACAAAGCGGTACAAAAGGGGGTGGTGATGGACGGAGCATCAGAACCAATCAAACACTCACACCCAGTCAACAGATTTGGGTTTGATCCATCAACGTTCTTTAGCCCACTCTGCCACCCCAGTTCAGACATGGCCATATGCAAATCAGTCTGACCCTATGCCTCATGGGAGCAGTCCAGCCCGAACTGCCAAGCCATGCCTTCCCTGGACCAGAAACAAGCTACCTAGGACCGGTTTCTGGCATTTCAGCCGTCTTCAGCCAGGCTTGCTTGAATCCAGTGGCAAAGTGAGCAAGGGACTCACGTCTGAGCATACCCTGCCAACTTATGGCGAACAAAGCGGTACAAAAGGGGGTGGTGATGGACGGAGCATCAGAACCAATCAAACACTGACACCCAGTCAACAGATCTGGGTTTGATCCATCACCGTTCTTTAGCCCACTCTGCCACCCCAGTTCAGACATGGCCATATGCAAATCAGTCTGACCCTGTGCCTCATGGGAACAGTCCAGCCCGAACTGCCAAGCCATGCCTTCCCTGGACCAGAAACAAGCTACCTAGGACCGGTTTCTGGCATTTCAGCCGTCTTCAGCCAGGCTTGCTTGAATCCAGTGGCAAAGTGAGCAAGGGACTCACGTCTGAGCATACCCTGCCAACTTATGGCGAACAAAGCGGTACAAAAGGGGGTGGTGATGGACGGAGCATCAGAACCAATCAAACACTCACACCCAGTCAACAGATCTGGGTTTGATCCATCACCGTTCTTTAGCCCACTCTGTCACCCCAGTTCAGACAATAAGTTGGCAGGGTTCGACGGGTGGGTGACGGACCCAGAGTCTGACCTGCTGATTTCTAAACCTGTCCCTTTACTAGAGATCTGCGGAGTCCAGAGGCCCCTCCGCCCTGTGGTGGTCGCAGGTCACCGATTCCTGGCACTGCCGTCCCTGTTTTGCAGGAGTACATTTAGGATTACCCCACATAGGAGGAGTCATTGTGAAGTCGGACACTACGAAGCCCTGTCTAGGGTTGACCCCATCCCACGTGACCCAAGGGGCGTGTCCAATAGGCACAGAGCTGAGGGGCCTCCAAACAATGGGATGTTGAATTAACTATCACTGAGGTCTGTGGAAGGGAGCGCGGCCCGGGTGTCTCATCTACTCCCGTTCAGCCAGTGACGTCTCTTTCCTCTTCAGTCTCGCCCTCTATATGAGTCACAAGGTGCCCCAAAACTCTCTCTTCTGAAGTCACTCCATCTGCACTCCTCCTCACACTCCCTCTTCCTCTCAGCTGCTCCCTTAACACACTCCCCTCTTGAGTGTGCGTTCGTTTATCTCGTCCACTCCACCATCCCTCACACACCCTCTTCAACAGGGCCAGGCCTTATTCACAAACTTTCTGTGAGATCATATTAACAGTTTGTACGTGTCTAACTATTCATTGCTCTGTGTGCCCTGTAGAGAGGCCAAGGATTGGATGGTCGTATATTCTGAACACCTTCATGAGCTCTTTCAACACCCATGCCGCATCATGTGGGTCGGTCCTGGGCCTCCCACAGTTGGCTGCGGCCTCCTCAGGTCCTACGACGAGTCCAGGCCTGTGTCTCAAGATCCGCCATTATTGGTTCTTGAGTTTGCAGACCGGATAATTCCACGCTCTGAGATACCAGGGAACTCGTAGTCTCGTAGTATCCCTCGTAGTCTCCCTTACCCTCAAAAGAATCGCTCCAGGCAATCATTCGAGACTTGGGTGGGCGTGAAAAAATAAAAAATAAATAAACAAACACAACATCTGGGAGAAGGAACTGTTCTTAGGGACATGGGTACATATATACCATGTAGTCTGAAGCAAAAGGCCTATATCATGGACTTGGATTACCTCAAAGGTTCTTGCACGTACTGTCCGGTACGAGATCATTTTTTTAGACTTTAAGGACACAAAAGTAGGGTCCACTCAGGACCCATTTCAATGCCACTTTCTGAGCACAGTTAGGACCCGCCCTACATAAATTCTTGTTGTTACCTCTCAATCCATCTTTCTCATTCACTCACTCATTTTTCACTCATATTGTGTCTCTGGGACACATTTACTCTCACTCCCTCTTTGGAAGTCTCTTATTTTTCCCAGCTTTCACTTTGTTGACAATCTATTAATGCACTTGCTTCAGCTCTCACTTCCACAGTCTCCTACCCCACATCTCTCCCTCCAACAACCATACAACCTATTTCAAGGGGTGGGCAGTGCTCGTGGCGTTTCACCCTGCAGAATTCCACAGCATTACCTAAAAACTCTGCGAGATTCTGAGGAGTTCCTCAAGCGCTGGAAGTCAATACGTCACACTGCTTATGCTGATTTTTAGTGCCAGGAGCAGGTGTGTTACAATCAGTGCAAATGGCACCACGCAGAATGCCAGAGGGTGCTGCTTCTTTCCGCTGCTCGAGTAGATGTTCTACTCGAGCATTAGCCTTCTCTATGCGAGCGGCAGCTTTCTCTATGCACGCAGCACCTTTCTCTGTGCGAGCGGCAGCTTTCTCTATGCGAGCGGCAGCTTTCACTCTGCGAGCAGCAGCCGTCTTTATGCAAGCGGCAGACTTAACTATGCGAGCAGCAACTTTCTCAATGCGAGCAACAGCCTTCTCTCTGCGAGCCCTTCTCTATGCGAGCGGTAGCATTCTCTATGTGAGCTGCAGCTTTCTCAACCCAAGCCGCAGCCTTCTCTATGCATGCGTCAGTCTTCTCTATGCGAGCGGCAGCTTTCTCAACGTGAGTGGCAGCGACCTGTAGTGACTGCCCATGTCGAGAAATCTCGCCGGGAGGCAGTCTAGCACTCTATTTTCTGGCTCATGCTTGCCAACTAAACGTTGCCGAGCCGTATGTGAGAAAAAACTCCTTAATACAGGGAGAGGCACCGTTTAACGCTAATAGGTACAAGGTTGTTATCGATCTAGAAAAAGGGTTCTCGTTTGTGCAACAGACCTAAGTGGGATTCAGGTTTGATTACCAAGAAAAAATGAAAACACATTAAACAATAATTTATACAATAGATAGCGTTAGCACATTCAAATAAGCACCAATAAACTCTGTCTCACTATATATAGTAATACCAACATTTATTTTATAATATCCAGTTGTATATTTTGCATAAAATCATACACTCATATGAAAAACATATTTCCCACATTCTGACATTTTCTAATACATCTTAAGATCCTAAGATTAAACACGAAAATGTTATTTCATGTCATAAAAACAGTCTAAAAACAATTTAAAAACAACTCGAGCAATTCTGTTGAAGTGGTGTTTCGGTGGTAATCAAGATGGTTAATACCACTTTCTTCTGGACAAATTTACAAGTAATTCACAATTTCTTTTTCCGCTTTCTGCAACAATTATTAGTCTTCCATACCGTAGTGGATTAATTATTCCCTGGATTCACTCTGAGGGACTGTGTTCTTCCCTAGGGAGCTGTATTCTTTCCTCTGTGGTGTGAGGGTGTGTTAATTCCTTCTTTCCGCTGTCCCACGTAAATTTCGGGGTGACATTTTTACAATCCCTTTATTTGGCCACAGCCTCGCGTTTTCTCTCGTATTCTATGGAAGTAGCTGATACTGATCGAGAAGACTACAGCAGCCGTATGAGTTTTAGCTTCAATTTTGATATATGGAAACAATACTGAGAGAATACAGATTTCCCAGGTATTAAAGATTAAAAAGGAGAAGGTACTGCCATAGAAACACGAGAGGAAACACAAGGTTGGCGTCAATTAAAGGGAGCGTGTTATTTCACCCAAAAATTTAAGTGGGAAAGCGAAAAGTAGGAATTAGCACATACTCGCCCGGCAGCAGAAAGAATACAGCTCCCTACAGAAGAACATAGTCCCCGAGAGTGAATCCAGGGAATAATTAAGCCACTAAGGCATGGAAGATTGAGTTCCGCAGAAAGAGTGAAAAGAAATTGTGCACAACTTCTAAATTTTGTCCTGAAGAAGGTGGTGTGAACCATTTGGATTACCACTGAAACGCTGCGTCAACAGAATTGCTCAAGTTGTTTTAAAATTGTTTTGTAAATTGCTTTTAAACTGTTTATATGAAATGAAATAACATTTCGACGTGTAATCTTAGGCTCTAAAGATTGGTTTGGAAAAGGTCTGAATGTGGAAAGCATCTTTTTAATATATGTGTATGATTTAATGCAGAATATACAATTGGATATTATAAAATAAATGTTGAAATATCCCTACATAGAGAGTCAGAGTTCATTGATTATTATTTAAATGTGAAAAGGCTATATGTTGTATAAATGATGGTTTAGTGCATTCTCATTGTTTCTTGGTAAGCAAACCTGAATCCCACTCAGGATGGTTGCTTAAAAGGGAATCCTTTTTCGAGATCGAGAAATAACACAGCCATGTGGTGGTTGATGGAGTTTTTCCATAGCTCCGTGCTCCAAGCGGAGCGCAGAGGGTGCAAAAATCCACTAACTCCCCCAGAGGAGCGGAGTTTACTGCCCATCCCTACCTGATTCCTCTGCCCACTACCTTGCTTTCCCCTTCCTATACTTTCTTAGTTCAGTTCTCTCCTTCCACACTCTTACCCACTGCTCCTCTAAAGGTCTGTGCCCAATAGTTCTCTCCACATTGGTCTCTTACCTCAATTCTCTTCTCTCACCTGCACTCAGTTCTCTCCTACCTAGAGTCTCTTACTCCCTGTTCCCTCTTTCTCTTCCCTACATGAACGCACCCCTGGCCCCCCTACTCGCACCTGCACTCGGTTCTCTCCTCCCTACAGTCTTCTACTCCCCGTCTCCTACTCCCCCTACATGATCCCTGCCCTGCCCCCCTAATCTCACCTGCGCTCAGATATCCTCCCCGACAGACTGGAACTCCCTGCGCTCTCCTTCTCCTCCCTACATGATCCCTCCCTTGGCTCTCCCCTACTCTCACCTACTCTGGGTTCTCTCCACTCTACAGACTTGCACTTCCTGTTTTCTCCTCCTCGTCCCTACATTATCTCTCCTAAGGTGCCCCCTACTCTCACCTACTCTCAGTTCCTCCTTCCTACAGTATCCTACTCCCCATCTTGCCTTCTCCTCCCTACATGATCCCTCCCCTACCCCCAACTCTCAGTTCCTCCTCCCTACAGTCGTTTACTCTCCGCTCTCTCTTCCTCATCCCTACATGACACCCCTGGCTCTCCCCCTACTCTCACCTACTCTCGGGTCCTCTACCCTACAGTCTCTTAATCCCCCTGTCTCCTTTTCCTTCCTACATGATCCCTCCCCTACCCCCCTACTCTCAGTTCCTCCTCCCTACAATACCCTCTTCCCCCTCTATTTCCTACATGATCCCTCCCCTGGCCCTTACTCTCAGTTCTCTCCTATCTACTGTCTTTTACTCTCCGCTCTCTCTTCCTCATCCCTACATGACACCCCTGGCTCTCCCCCTACTCCCAGTTCCTCCTCCCTACATTCTCTTACTCCCCACTCTCTCTTCCTCATCCCTACATGATCCCTCCCCTGGCTCTCCCCCTACTCTCACCTACTCCCAGTTCCTCCTCCCTACATTCTCTTACTCCCCACTCTCTCTTCCTCATCCCTACATGATCCCTCCCCTGGCTCTCCCCCTACTCTCTCCTACTCTCCGTTCCTCCTCCCTACAATACCCTCTTCCCCCTCTCTTTCTCCTCCCTACATGATCCCTCCCCGTCTCTCCCTCTCTTCTTCCACCCCCAGCTCTCGCCTCTGCTGCACTCCCCCTCTCACCGTCGGCCTCTCCCCTACCCTCAGCCAGCCCCCCCGCACCTCGCGCCCCCCAGCACCGCCCGGGCCGCCTCATTTGTCTGCAGGCGCTGCTGTGGAGGTATTGATTCCGTGCAGCCAGTGTTCTCTTTGTGAATTATCCAGTGGCCCCCACCCCCGCCCCGCACCGGCCCCCGGGCCCCTGCCGAGGATCAATGGCCGGCCTGCCTGAAGTTCTTTGTCGAGAATCCCCGGTAGGGGCCGGACGGAAGAGGGGTAATAAGGCGGGGATGAGCCCGCAGGCCCTGGAGCGGGAGCCGGGGGTCGGTCCGGACGGCCGGGTGGTCTCAGACGATAATCTGGCCTGACATCCAGAGCTGCAGGAGCCGGACGTCAGGAGGAGGGAGCTGCCCTCATCAGAGGTCGTTTAATCATAGTGCTAAGAGGGCTTTATCTAAGCACGTGTATCAAAGGCGCTTTAGTCATAGTGCTAAGAGTGCTCCATCTAAGCACGTGTATCAGAGGCGCTTTAGTCATTGTGCCGAGATGGCTCCATCTAAGCACGTGTATCAGAGGCGCTTTAGTCATAGTGCCGAGAGGGCTCCATCTAAGTACTGTTATCAGAGGTGCTTTAATCATAGTGCCGAGGGGCCTCCATCGAAGCACCAGTTCATGAGGCGGCCCTCTGATCTTCTGGCCGGTAGCAGGGCTTGGATAGCGAGGGGTCTTCGAGCTGCCTCGATGGGTCAGGGCTGGTGACTTACACTGGGCCCGAAGAGGCGCTTTTGGCATTGCATTCCGTTGCAACTGCTTTTATGTAGCGCTTCATATCCCTGGTGAGGCGCCGAGCAGATGCTAGCGCGCTGCTCCGTAGCACCACAAGAGTGCTTGCTACAGGTGGGCGAGGGCGTCTGTGCAACCCGGGTGTGCAACCCGGGTCACTTTTGAACTTGTAAAGGCAAGAGGGTTGTCAGGGCAGGAGGGGGGGGGGGCTGTAAGGATCTGAGCATGCTGGAGGCAATGTTTGTTTTATATCTGGAAAATCAACAGTAAAAACCGGCCCACCAGTGACAAAAACAGCCAAGACCCTGAAGACGTGCGTGAGAATCCGAGTCGTGCTGTTCTTGTGTTTTGGGGCTGAGCCTAAGAGTGAATTGAATGTGAAAAGGTGTGAGGCGCACTCATTAAACGCTAGTGCACAGTGGCCACCATGGGACGTGTGTCAGTGTCGTCGCACTTGTGTGCAGGGACTGCTCAACCCGGGCAGCTGCCCCTTCTTCGCTTGGTTGTGGCAGTGAAGTGTGGATACAGGGGTGGCCGTCCGTGCAGGGTAGCACCGAACAGGCTCGCGTTGGCCTGTGTCATCCAGTGCAAACCCCACAGAAGGGGCGTGGGAGGTGTAGGGGGCTGTGGTTGGGGGGGGCAAGCCTGCATTAATTATAGGGCATGTTTTGGAGACCAACAGGTAGATACAACCCAGCGTGGTGCCTGTCCCAAAGAGTTCCCCCCAGAATGACACGGCCACCCCACAGGAAGGGGGGTTATAGAACGGGTCGCAGAGTGTGCTCCCAGGACTCCACGAAGGAGCATACAGCGCCACTATGCACCGATGAGCCTATGCAAAGGAGGCAAAGGAGGGCGTCCATCCAACCTGTCATGGTGCACCCTCTGACCAGCCCACAGGGGCAGCAGAGGCAGCAACACACAACTGGTCCATCTAACCAGGTCTGAAGGAGCCCCAGAGGGGTGGAAGAAGGGAAGCCCCTAGGTGTGAGCAGCCTCCCCCCCTGCCATGGTTTGAGGGTCTACAAACAGTGGAGAAGAGAAGCCCCTAGGTGTGAGCGGCCTCCCCCACTACCATGGTCTGAGGGTCTACAAAGAGTGGAGAAGAGGAGCCCCCAGGTGTGAGCGGCCTCCCCCCTGCCATGGTTTGAGGGTCTACAAACAGTGGAGAAGAGAAGCCCCTAGGTGTGAGCGGCCTCCCCCACTACCATGGTCTGAGGGTCTACAAAGAGTGGAGAAGAGGAGCCCCCAGGTGTGAGCGGCCTCCCCCCTGCCATGGTTCATGGTTTGAGGGTCTACAAAGAGTGGAGAAGAGAAGCCCCTAGGTGTGAGCGGCCTCCCCCCCTGCCATGGTTTGAGGGTCTACAAAGAGTGGAGAAGAGAAGCCCTTAGGTGTGAGCGGCCTCCCCCGTCATGGTACATGGTTAGAGGGTCTACAAGGAGTGGAGAAGAGGAGCCCCCAGGTGTGAGCGGCCTCCCCCCTGCCATGGTTCATGGTTTGAGGGTCTACAAAGAGTGGAGAAGAGAAGCCCCTAGGTGTGAGCAGCCTCCCCGCTGCCATGTTCTGAGGGTCTACAAAGAGTGGAGAAGAGAAGCCCCTAGGTGTGAGCGGCCTCCCCCCCTGCCATGGTTCATGGTTAGAGGGTCTAAAAGGAGTGGAGAAGAGGAGCCCCCAGGTGTGAGCGGCCTCCCCCCTGCCATGGTTTGAGGGTCTACAAAGAGTGGAGAAGAGGAGCCCCTAGGTGTGAGCAGCCTCCCCCTGCCATGGATTGAGGGTCTACAAAGAGTGGAGAAGAGAAGCCCCTAGGTGTGAGCGGCCTCCCCCACTACCATGGTACATGGTTAGAGGGTCTAAAAGGAGTGGAGAAGAGAAGCCCCTAGGTGTGAGCAGCCTCCCCCCTTGCCATGGTTTGTGGGTCTACAAAGAGTGGAGAAGAGAAGCCCATAGGTGTGAGCGGCCTCCCCCACTACCATGGTCTGAGGGTCTACAAAGTGAGGAAATATGAATTTTGTGATCAGTTATGTCCCCTATCGTAGACCCCAACGGCTCCATGTGCATGCTATAAGTACATGTATGTTCCCTCCAGTTCCAGTTATGAAGACGCAAATACATGTGCGTCCACCGTCAACATGTTCCCTTTCAGATCCGCCATGAATGGGTCAGATATTCCATTCCTAAGTATGAAAGGCCACCGACTTTATGTGGTTCACTTTCCACATTCTACAGATTCAGGCGAGTAGGCCCTGAATTCTGTCATCAAGCCTTTTCCTGCCTTCTGCCTCTGAAAGCTCCAGTCCGAGCCTGCATCTGTATCCATGAACTTTGTCCTACTCCCTGCGCGGCTAACGGTGCCTGATCCAGCCTGTTGCCTGCCAAAAACTGTATTTCACCTTCAAGATTATCTGCTCCGCTCCTCATCCGATGCATTCCTGTCTAGTAGTTTAGGTAAACATTCTTCCAGCTACCGTGCAAAGGGCCAGGCCTCACTATCCTCATGCAAATAATTCAAAGCCCCTGTTACCATGGAAGATTCCTGCCCCCTCGCATTTCATGTAGAAGCTTGTACACGCACTAACAGTCAGTATAGAATAGATTCCGTCCTAGAGACCTTTCCTTTCGGATAATACAGTTCTTTAAACATAAGATATTAGATATGATTTGGGATTAGGTTGACATGACCCCTCAGACTTCTGTCTCCACATGTAGAGCTAAATGTCAAGTCCCCTTCACCCTCTAGTTGCACGTCAATCACACGTCATGCGGCTGCGCGCGCATCTCTGCCAAGTATTTCTGCTGACATTGCAGGATTCTCTTATGGATCCACCCACTTGTGACATCATGTTTAATGACGTATTTTAGTTACACCCATGTTTACGCCTTTTTTCGTTACGTATGTGTATTATATCTGTATTATCAGCTGTTACGCCTCTTGCATCTGTCTTAATGTAATGCTTTCCATATAAATACCGTTACTTGTCAATAATGTATTGTCTTCCTTCCTGAACCCTCATGGTGATGGAATGTGAAGCCTGCAGTTCGAACTGTATTTCCTTTGTAGAGGAATAAAGCCTTTTAGAACCTCTAATACCACGGATTCTGCCTCTTATATTTACTGAGTTATTCTTACTAGACTTTACCGCATAAAAAATAGTACCGGTAATGAAATATTTACCACATAAATTGGCGCCCGAATAGGGACACTTTCTCATCTCACGCGCCGGAGGTGCGTTGCAGGCCCGGTCTCCTGCCACAGCTGAACGGACAAAAACGCGTACCCGCAGGATTTCCTGTATCTCCCTCCGGCCAAGCGGGGGCGACTGAGGCTGCGATCAACACCCAGACGAGGCGGTGAGAAGTGCGAAGTATCCCGACCAGAGCCTAGCTGAGAGAGCAAGATCCGAGGTATACAGAGGCCCACCAGGTTCCGAAGCTCCGAGTCCAGTCGAGTCGAGTCCAGTCCGGTCCAGTTTCAGTTCAGTTCCGAGGCCTTCCGTTCCGCGCTACCCGGTGAGTACCATTGCCGGGGAGGCATTTAAACGTGCACATAGTCTGTGCCGGTCAAGACGGGTTTGGGTACACAAATCCGGTCTGCACTGTTTTAGCAGTGTATCTGTACTGTTTAGCAGTATATCTAGTATGTCTTGCATATAATTAAGTATTATCTAGTGTTAGTATTATGTCAGTAACTAGTTTTCTATTAGTTATCATCGTTCGTTAAAACTGTTAAGTGTTAAATGTTATAATGTTAAATGTTATAATACGTTCTATACATTGTGGTGTGAATGACTGTTCATTATTGTGTTTATTGTATTAAGTGTGTTCAAGATTAAGTAACCAGATCTAAAAATGCCGCTCTTTTCGAAATTAAGACAGATCAAAACTAGAAAAGGGGTACTCGAAGAAGCTGTTCCCATTCCACCTAGGGACACTCCAGGATACTTTATGTATCATAAGCATGGCCTAGATGCCGTGTTATTTCTTGATTTATGGGTGGACTACACCAAAGAGTTGCCAGAAAGTCAGAGGTGGCCCGCAGCGGGGACCTGGGATGCAGATTGCATCATGAGAGTAGAAGAAGAATTATGGAAAAAGAAAGCCAGACAGTCACAGAAAGATGCCATTGAATTATGGCGTAAAGAATCATATAGACGTACAGAAAAAGCGCTCAGACAGGAAGAGAAAGGTAGAGAGAATTCAAATAAAGCCCGAGAAAATCTATTAATTGAGGAAGGTACCCGAGTTAAATCAGAACAAGTAGATAGACAAAGAAACACTCTTATGAATGGTATGTATCCTCTTCTGGCCGAAGGATTACCTAAGGCTACCCCGGAAATACCAAAAGATTTGACTCCCCCATTACTCCCGATAAAAGCACATCCTAAAACAGCAAAAGACGTTTTCCTTTCCTCTTATTTAGATGACGTAGCTCCCGAGTATGCTAATCCCATACCACACACACCGCTTGCCGATGGTGTACAACACCAAGAGCATCCGTCTGTATCCCCACAACAACAAACTCCTACGCCCATTCCCACAGGTCCGTCCGTTTCTACTGTTTTTCCCGCATCTACAATTTCTATCTTACGTCCAACGAATCCTTTCTTGCCCAGTACCTCAGATGGTGCTACAGGAGGTACGACAGACATGTTTGCCACACCGCCGCGAAATAAACAGACCCTTAGAGATTTAGCACTACAACGTACACCCCAACTAGTGACATCCGACATGTTTAAAGAACATCTTGTGGATTGTAGATACGATCCAGTGCCAGGTAAACAGGACAGATTGCTAATATCATCACTACGTATACGACGAGCTACATTGTATTTAATGACGATACCAGGAATGGTTGAACACCTAGACAATATATATCACTTTGTCCAAACAGGGCGAGGCCCAGAAAGTATTAACGAAGCTATGGAATACCAGAAAGTGGATGTACAAAGACAACTACTACGTTTTTTCATAAACTGCGTGATCAGGAACCAAGACAGGCCTGAGGCAGATCATGATACCATGCAAAAACTTGCCAAATGGGGTCAGAACATATCAGACGAGAAACATGATAGACAGGCGTGTATAATCGCCATGTATCGAAAAATCCGCAAGGAAGTAGAACGAATACATAAAGAAAGACGAGAAGCAGACAGAATTGAATCAGAGGGAGAGGAGGAGCAAGAGTCAGAACAATTAGAAACGATAGCTTACGTAGGTAAAGGAAGACACCATAATAATACTAGAGGCTTTAATGATCCGATACGTCCGATACGTCCAGAATGTAACAGACACTTTCAAAACCCTATGTTAAATACAAGGTCCCCTGAACACCTATTCCAAGCTGCTGATAAACTACTCCGAGACCGAAGGGGGTACCATATGCTCGATTCCATGGACGAGCAAGAATTAGCTAGGTCAGCAGTACAATGGGCTGACAGTCCCAGCAAATACAGTGATGATGCACTAGCACACACGTTTCTGAATCTTGCCCCAGACGAACAGCGTTTAGCTAGTATATACATGATTCAACACCTCCTTATATTATATAAAAGCCAACACTCCGATCCAGGACCCTTACCTGACATATTGACCGAATTACTCACGAATAAATGGAGAGGTTCAGGTACTGATTTGATTAAAGAAATTCTAGAATTTCGAAACCAGTATATAATTTTCGTATGCCCAGAACACGTTCCAGTTCCCACGATGGGAAGAAAAATGTATCACATAGATAGACTGAATCCGTTACGCGAAGTACACCCAATCAGAGGTGAAGGTAATAACTTTACACGCGTGTTTGTGTACACGCCTATAACTAAAATTGAATTACTAGAAATGAAGAAAGTAGTACCCAGCCATGACAAGGATCCAGCAGGTTTCCACCGTGAGATAAAGGACATGTTACTCGGGAGAGTATACCTACCCCGACATTATGAAAATACTGAAAGTATTAATGCCTGCCGGTGTTTACGAGAAACACAAAGAAAAGGAATGGGAGGTGGGAGACCAAAAGATAGATTGGACAGCATTAGAAAACGAAGAAAAGGCCCGAGCTGCAGGAGCAGGGCTTGGGGAAAAGACTACAGCACTACCAGGATTACTAGTGCAGGTACTGCCACGTTTATTAACTACGAAAAAGGAGGACTGGGGTGCAATCTCAGCCTGTAAACAAAAACAAGATGAAGACACTAGTGATTTCTATTCCCGATTTGAAAAATGTTTTGGTATAAATAGTGGCATAAAAGCAAGTAGCGAGTCATATCCACATCTGTTTGTGACAAAATTAGTTGAAAATTCCCTACCGCAAGTCAAGAATAGAGTATTGAAATTCGAGAGTACCTGGCAAGGTAACACCCCGTCACAGATGTTACAGATGTTGCAATATCACCACAATAGAATTAGAGAAGAACAAGAACATGAACAAAGACGTATGAAAGATACAAAAATGAAAATGCTTGTTGCTCAGTCAGTTCCAGCTGATGGTCATCACAAGGGTGATGCCACAGGTCCGGTGAAAGGGACATGCAACTATTGTAAACAACAAGGTCATTATATACACGATTGTCCAGTACTGAAACATAATATTGCCACAGGTAGAACACAGGAAAGACCACGTCCACCTAGACAGGATCAGAATCAACAACAAATCCCTCAGCATGCACAACATAGGTCAACTCCGCAACAACTAGCTCCGCAACAGGCAGCTCCACAACAGACCGTAGCAACACCACAAGCGCAGCCTATTGCTGCAACACAAGCAACAACGCAACAGATGTATCAGTATGCACAAGCAGATTATCCCGATTATCAGCGATACACATGAAATAGCCTAGAGAGGGAAGTTGGCTTACCCCTTATTGAGGTTCCTGTAGATCAAGAGGGACCTTATGTACATAGTGAACTATTAGGGGAAGACAGAAAGTTTTTACTTGATACAGGGGCAAGCAGAACAACCATACGACGCAGTGAAGTTCCAGGGGCACCTCTCTCAGGCTCACAGAATATTTCCCTTGGATTCTCAGGAAAACCTATCATTAATGAAGTTACGCAACCCCTTCCACTTACGGTTGGTCTATTGACACGAACTACAGATTTATTGCTTACTAAATCATGTCCAGAAAACTTGTTAGGTATAAAAACATTGAAAGCTCTAGGAGCTATAATATGTTGTTCTCCGGAAGGAGTACGATTATTTTTACGTGACTTTAAAGGTCACTATGTGTCCAGAGACATGGATCACCGGCTGCAGAATTTACCTACACATTTATGGGCACAAGGCCCCACTGATGTTGGTTGCATGAACATTACACCATATCGTGTCACACTAAAAACAGGAGTGGTACTACCACGAATGCGACAATACAAGTTACCACCAGATGCTGTTGTGGCTTTGCTGCAAATCATTGACGAGCTCATTGCACAAGGAGTGGTTGTAGAAACCGACTCCAATGTATGTAATTCCCCGATAATTCCGATTCTTAAAAGAACGGATCCAAAAGCATCACCAGTATATCGATTAGTTATTGATCTGCGCGAATTAAATAAATGTATTGTACCACAATACCCTGTGGTCCCAGATATCTCTTCATTACTAACAGCTATTGACTCAGAAGCAACGTTCTTCACTGTAATTGATCTCAAGAATGCTTTCTTTAGCGTCCCAATAGATCCGGAAAGTCAATATCTGTTCGGATTCAGTTTAAATGGACGAAGTTTTAAATTCACACGCGCACCTCAAGGATTTACAGAAAGCCCCAGCATCTATAGCCAAGCACTGAAACGAGAACTTGACAGTATCCACATGCCAATTAACACTGCCTTGCTTCAATATGTCGATGATCTGCTGATCACCGCCCGAAGCGAACCTGAATGTGAAACAGCGTCACTGACGGTTTTAAAATTTCTGGCCGACAAGGGGCACAAGGTGTCCCCTTCTAAGCTGCAATTCTGTGTCCCGCGAGTTGTCTACCTTGGGCACTCGCTGTCCAAGGAGGGAAGACAGCTTACACCCGACCGCATCCAGTTAATTGCTAACATGTCACCACCCAAGACACAAAAGGAGGTGCGGGCTTTTATAGGTCTCACTTCATACTGTAGGCAGTGGATCCCTCAATATGCATTTCTAGCAAAACCACTTATCCAGTTGACAACTCAGGAGGCAGCCACATCGACTGTCCTCCCTTGGACTCAAGAACATACACATGCCTTTGAAAGCTTAAAGAAAGCTTTATGTCAAGCACCTGTTTTAGCAACACCATGTTACAGTAAACAGTTTACACTCTTTGTTACACAACGCGAAGGTACTGCCTTGTCAGTACTCACTCAGGAACAAGCAGGATCACACAAACCATGTGCTTATTTCTCTAGTACATTAGATCCAGTAGCTCAGGCTCTTCCTGCGTGCCTGAAATCAGTGGCAGCAACAGCTTTAGCAATTAGACAAAGCGATGCCATAGTGTTAGGACATCAATTGACAGTACAAGTACCACACGCAGTAGAGGTTCTCTTGAACCGCACACAAACACAACACTTGACTATAGCGAGACTCACCGGTTACGAATTGACATTGTTTCAGCCACACATAGAAATCAGACGTTGTAATACGTTAAATCCTGCCACACTTTTGCCAGTAAATGGAACAGATCCATTAGCACATGATTGTATTGAAGTCATTACTATCACGACGAAACCCAGACAAGACTTGACAGACATCCCTTTATCAGATCCAGACTTGACATTGTATGTAGATGGTTCATGTATGAGAACAAGTACAGGAGAGTTAGTGGCCGCTTACGCAGTCACAACAGACACTGAAGTCATTGAAACAAATTGTATTAACACTTTGTCAGCTCAAGCAGCAGAGCTCATCGCTCTGACACAAGCCTGTATTCAAGCTAAAAATAAGAAAGTCAACATATACACAGATTCACGTTATGCATTCGGAGTCGTCCATGACTTCGGCGTACTGTGGCGAGAGAGAGGTTATTTAACTTCTCACGGTGCCCACATCCAACACGGATCCCTCATTCAAGCCCTATTAGACGCGATTCATCTACTTACTGCAATATCGATTATGAAATGCAAAGCTCATACAAAAGTTACCGATATCATTTCTCAGGGTAATGACCTAGCTGACAGAACAGCTAAACAGACTGCTCAGAACCAGACTCATACAACTGACGCGACAAAGACAATAGTTCCGACACCAACACATTGCATGACAGTTAAGGATCCCGCCCTTGATATAATTGACATACAGACACATGCTACACCAGAAGAAATAAAGAAATGGACTGAATTAGGAGGGATCCAAACGGATCAAGGATGGATGACGAAGGAAAAATCTATATGGTTTCTTCCCGATTCCATGGTTCAAGTCATCATTAACACAATACATAGTCCAGCGCACCTAGGAGAAAAAGCTATGCTAGACAGTATTCAACACATTTGGTTCAACAAACACTTGCGAGCAGCAGCCAAACAGAAAGTACGTACCTGTATGATATGTTGTCAGTTTAATCCAGGTAAAAGCATCCCCGTAGAGCAGGGTGGATTTCAACCTCCCGATCATGCTTTTGAAGTCCTCCAGATGGATTATATCCAGATGGAACGATGTCGAGGATTCAAATATGTTCTCGTAGTTGTTTGTGCTCTTTCCCGTTGGACAGAAGCCTACCCGGTTTCAGATTACACTGCCCCGACTACTGCCAAACAGTTAGTTCGAGAATTCTTCCCACGGTATGGTTTGCCACGTGTTGTCTACTCAGATAACGGCCAGCCATTCTCATCCGAACTAATGAAACACGTTTCACTTTTGTTAGGCTACCAATGGAAATTCCACTGTGTCCGACATCCTGAGGCAGCAGGTCTCGTGGAACGCCATAATCAAACTCTGAAAATTAGATTGTCCAAAATATGTAGAGGAAAAGGTGTCGATTGGATAGTAGCATTACCAGTTGCACTCTTTTACATGAGAATGGTAGCACATTCTCGAACAGGGCTATCCCCGTACGAGGTGATCTTCGGTAGACCACCAAATATGTGGGGGACGCCTATACCTCGCAAAATCACTGATGTTGACTGTAATATGCTGACAGATTACCTGGCTTCCTTGATGTCTGCACTACAATCTTGTCGTTCACAGGTAGCTGCAGCTTTTCCCGATAACACTGAGGTGAAGCCCCATGACGTGGTTCCAGGTGACCTGGTTCTGGTACGGAATTTCGACCGGAAGACCCAACTGGAGCCTAGGTGGAAATCGCCTAAACTCGTTCTGCTAACAACAAGGACAGCCGTGAAGATCGAGGGACGTAAAGGGTGGTTGCACTCGAGTCATATCAAGAAATTTTATGGACTACCGACCGATGTGAACACTCAGCCTTGTATTCCCTCACAGACTGATTCAAAGCTCCCCTTGGTTGAACCAACGGAAACTGAACTTTATAAACTAAAATTAAGGTCTAGCAAGTCAGACAATTTGATTGTTTAAGTCCTCTCCAAGGTGAATCGGTTGAATTTGTCTCTGACATGTATCCTCTAGACCGGAATAGAGAAAGACATCAACAGATGCAGCTTAAAAAGCATGCGTATTGTAAATCACTTCGTAGTCATTGCACAGTAACATTATTAATTTTTGTTTTTTCTAAGTTTTTTGATCATTGTGACTAGTATATTGCTTCACATGTATTACCCTATTTCTAAACTTGCTTACAATGTTACTGCCGAACATTCTTTTAGCGAATTACCTCCGCATGAGTTGTCTTATAGATTTGCGCTGCGCAACAACACATTCATTAGTATGTTACATCACTCCCATCAGACCAGCAATGCTACAAATTGTTGGATATGTGGCCGACTCCCTCCCTATCAGAACTATAAGGGAGTTTTGCCCCTCTTTCCATATCCGTTCACACACAATGGCTCCTGTGGAGCATGGTTTAGTTTGATTAATTCCCTAGATTCAAATGCCGTAGTTTATCAAGACAACTGGGTATGGGGAAACCTGAACCTAGTTTTGCTTAAAGTCTGCTACCCTAACAAGGAGGGACTTCCCAAAAGAACAGGAACTGATCTAGAAAATGAAGTATATGGATTAGGTAATTTTACACTTAACCTCCTGATTCTGAATGTCGAATCCGAAGCTACACCAATCTTGCCCGCTATGTCAGTATTCCCAGTTAAAGGGGAATTATGTGTAAGAAAGAATGGTTCCATACACATGGGCCATAGTAAATGCACCACTGTAATAAAATTCAGTGATCAAGGCAAGTCCACGTTTAGAGCTTCCTGTCATTCCTACTTCATATGTGGCCAGACCGCATATATACGTTTACCTCTAGACTGGGATGGTACCTGTTACATTGCGTTCCTTCTGCCACCTGTTTTCCTAGCCCCTCCTGATTATCACAGAAATACCCATTTAGTACACAATATACAGCAGAGAGATCTCCCGATTGTCGATTACACTGAAACGGCATGGGAGCAATACACAGATTTCAATAAAGGTTTCTTTCCTTATATAGGAACAGTCACTAATAGTAAACTGATACGTAGATTAACTAGAACCCTTGAAGCAGTAGTAAACGAGACCACGTCCGCCTTAGGCAATTTAACAGAAGAGCAGTCTGCTATGCGGATTGTTGTGCTTCAAAATCGTCTTGTCCTTGACGTCATCCTGGCTGATAGGGGCGGAGCTTGTAGGGTCATCGGATCAAGTTGCTGTGTTTTCATACCAGAAAACTCGCCGTCAGTATATAAAGCCATAACTCGCCTTCATAAGATTATAAGCCAGATACACCAGAGTCCAGGCACCTGGACTTGGTCCGGTTGGTTCTGGAGCGTGTTGTCAGCCTGGGGATGGAGGATCCTATCCTTCCTAGGTATTGGCTTTCTCATACTATTCAGTTGCTGCTTATGTCTACAATGTGGGCCAGAGATTTGTGGTCTGTGTGCCACATCGTGTATCCCGCATCCAAGTTTTCGTTCAAGATCCCGGAAGAAGAAAGAAGAACAAATGATGCTATATGAACAGATCGATGGATTGATGAAGATCGATATCTCCTGAGGGTCCGTAGGGGACAAGGAGGGAATGAGGAAATATGAATTTTGTGATCAGTTATGTCCCCTATCGTAGACCCCAACGGCTCCATGTGCATGCTATAAGTACATGTATGTTCCCTCCAGTTCCAGTTATGAAGACGCAAATACATGTGCGTCCACCGTCAACATGTCCTCTTTCAGGTCCGCCATGAATGGGTCAGATATTCCATTCCTAAGTATGAAAGGCCACCGACTTTATGTGGTTCACTTTCCACATTCTAAAGATTCAGGCGAGTAGGCCCTGAATTCTGTCATCAAGCCTTTTCCTGCCTTCTGCCTCTGAACGCTCCAGTCCGAGCCTGCATCTGTATCCATGAACTTTGTCCTACTCCCTGCGCGGCTAACGGTGCCTGATCCAGCCTGTTGCCTGCCAAAAACTGTATTTCACCTTCAAGATTATCTGCTCCGCTCCTCATCCGATGCATTCCTGTCTAGTAGTTTAGGTAAACATTCTTCCAGCTACCGTGCAAAGGGCCAGGCCTCACTATCCTCATGCAAGTAATTCATAGCCCCTGTTACCATGGAAGATTCCTGCCCCCTCGCATTTCATGTAGAAGCTTGTACACGCACTAACAGTCAGTATAGAATAGATTCCGTCCTAGAGACCTTTCCTTTCGGATAATACAGTTCTTTAAACATAAGATATTAGATATGATTTGGGATTAGGTTGACATGACCCCTCAGACTTCTGTCTCCACATGTAGAGCTAAATGTCAAGTCCCCTTCACCCTCTAGTTGCACGTCAATCACACGTCATGCGGCTGCGCGCGCATCTCTGCCAAGTATTTCTGCTGACATTGCAGGATTCTCTTATGGATACACCCACTTGTGACATCATGTTTAATGACGTATTTTAGTTACACCCATGTTTACGCCTTTTTTCGTTACGTATGTGTATTATATCTGTATTATCAGCTGTTACGCCTCTTGCATCTGTCTTAATGTAATGCTTTCCATATAAATACCGTTACTTGTCAATAATGTATTGTCTTCCTTCCTGAACCCTCATGGTGATGGAATGTGAAGCCTGCAGTTCGAACTGTATTTCCTTTGTAGAGGAATAAAGCCTTTTAGAACCTCTAATACCACGGATTCTGCCTCTTATATTTACTGAGTTATTCTTACTAGACTTTACCGCATAAAAAATAGTACCGGTAATGAAATATTTACCACATAGTGGAGAAGAGGAGCCCCTAGGTGTGAGCGTCCTTCCCCACTGCCATGGTCTGAGGGTCTACAAAGAGTGGAGAAGAGAAGCCCCCAGGTGTGAGCGGCCTCCCCCCCTGCCATGGTTCATGGTTTTAGGGTCTACAAAGAGTGGAGAAGAGAAGCCCCTAGGTGTGAGCGGCCTCCCCCCCTGCCATGGTTTGAGGGTCTACAAAGAGTGGAGAAGAGAAGCCCCTAGGTGTGAGCGGCCTCCCCCCCTGCCATGGTTCATGGTTTGAGGGTCTACAAAGAGTGGAGAAGAGAAGCCCCTAGGTGTGAGCGGCCTCCCCCCTGCCATGGTTTGAGGGTCTACAAAGAGTGGAGAAGAGAAGCCCCTAGGTGTGAGCGGCTACCCCCGTCATGGTACATGGTTAGAGGGTCTACAAGGAGTGGAGAAGAGAAGCCCCTAGGTGTGAGCGGCCTCCCAAGCCATGGGACATGGTTTGAGGGTCTACAAAGAGTGGAAAAGAGAAGCCCCTAGGCGTGAGCGGCCTCCCCCCTGCCATGGTTTGAGGGTCTACAAAGAGTGGAGAAGAGGAGCCCCTAGGTGTAAGCAGCCTCCCCCCTGCCATGGTTTGAGGGTCTACAAAGAGTGGAGAAGAATAGCCCCTAGGTGTGAGCGGCCTCCCCCACAACCATGGTACATGGTTAGAGGGTCTAAAAGGAGTGGAGAAGAGAAGCCCCTAGGTGTGAGCGGCCTCCCCCGTCATGGTTCATGGTTTGAGGGTCTACAAGGAGTGGAGAAGAGAAGCCCCTAGGTGTGATCAGCCTCCCCCCTGCCATGGATCATGGTTTGAGGGTCTACAAGGAGTGGAGAAGAGAAGCCCATAGGTGTGAGCAGCATCCCCCCTGCCATGGTTCATGGTTTGAGGGTCTACAAGGAGTGGAGAAGAGAAGCCCCTAGGTGTGAGCGGCCTCCCCCCTGCCATGGATCATGGTTTGAGGGTCTACAAGGAGTGGAGAAGAGAAGCCCATAGGTGTGAGCAGCATCCCCCCTGCCATGGTTCATGGTTTGAGGGTCTACAAGGAGTGGAGAAGAGAAGCCCCTAGGTGTGAGCGGCCTCCCCCCTGCCATGGTTTGAGGGTCTACAAGGAGTGGAGAAGAGAAGCCCCTAGGTGTGAGCAGCCTCCCCCCCTGCCATGGTTTGAGGGTCTACAAGGAGTGGAGAAGAGAAGCCCATAGGTGTGAGCAGCATCCCCCCTGCCATGGTTCATGGTTTGAGGGTCTACAAGGAGTGGAGAAGAGAAGCCCCTAGGTGTGATCAGCCTCCCCCCTGCCATGGATCATGGTTTGAGGGTCTACAAGGAGTGGAGAAGAGAAGCCCATAGGTGTGAGCAGCATCCCCCCTGCCATGGTTCATGGTTTGAGGGTCTACAAGGAGTGGAGAAGAGAAGCCCATAGGTGTGAGCAGCATCCCCCCTGCCATGGTTCATGGTTTGAGGGTCTACAAGGAGTAGAGAAGAGAAGCCCATAGGTGTGAGCGGCCTCCCCCTACCATGGTACATGGTTTGAGGGTCTACAAGGAGTGGTGAAGAGAAGCCCCTAGGTGTGAGCGGCCTCCCCCCTGCCATGGTACATGGTCTGATGGTCTACAAGGAGTGGAGAAGAGAAGCCCCTAGGTGTGAGCGGCCTCCCCCTTGCACTTGTACATGGTTTGAGGGTCTACAAGGAGTGGAGAAGAGAAGCCCCTAGGTGTGAGCGGCCTCCCAAGCCATGGGACATGGTTTGAGGGTCTACAAAGAGTGGAAAAGAGAAGCCCCTAGGCGTGAGCGGCCTCCCCCCTGCCATGGTTTGAGGGTCTACAAAGAGTGGAGAAGAGGAGCCCCTAGGTGTAAGCAGCCTCCCCCCTGCCATGGTTTGAGGGTCTACAAAGAGTGGAGAAGAATAGCCCCTAGGTGTGAGCGGCCTCCCCCACTACCATGGTACATGGTTAGAGGGTCTAAAAGGAGTGGAGAAGAGAAGCCCCTAGGTGTGAGCGGCCTCCCCCGTCATGGTTCATGGTTTGAGGGTCTACAAGGAGTGGAGAAGAGAAGCCCCTAGGTGTGATCAGCCTCCCCCCTGCCATGGATCATGGTTTGAGGGTCTACAAGGAGTGGAGAAGAGAAGACCATAGGTGTGAGCAGCATCCCCCCTGCCATGGTTCATGGTTTGAGGGTCTACAAGGAGTGGAGAAGAGAAGCCCCTAGGTGTGAGCGGCCTCCCCCCTGCCATGGATCATGGTTTGAGGGTCTACAAGGAGTGGAGAAGAGAAGCCCATAGGTGTGAGCAGCATCCCCCCTGCCATGGTTCATGGTTTGAGGGTCTACAAGGAGTGGAGAAGAGAAGCCCCTAGGTGTGAGCGGCCTCCCCCCTGCCATGGTTTGAGGGTCTACAAGGAGTGGAGAAGAGAAGCCCCTAGGTGTGAGCAGCCTCCCCCCCTGCCATGGTTTGAGGGTCTACAAGGAGTGGAGAAGAGAAGCCCATAGGTGTGAGCAGCATCCCCCCTGCCATGGTTCATGGTTTGAGGGTCTACAAGGAGTGGAGAAGAGAAGCCCCTAGGTGTGATCAGCCTCCCCCCTGCCATGGATCATGGTTTGAGGGTCTACAAGGAGTGGAGAAGAGAAGCCCATAGGTGTGAGCAGCATCCCCCCTGCCATGGTTCATGGTTTGAGGGTCTACAAGGAGTGGAGAAGAGAAGCCCATAGGTGTGAGCAGCATCCCCCCTGCCATGGTTCATGGTTTGAGGGTCTACAAGGAGTAGAGAAGAGAAGCCCATAGGTGTGAGCGGCCTCCCCCTACCATGGTACATGGTTTGAGGGTCTACAAGGAGTGGTGAAGAGAAGCCCCTAGGTGTGAGCGGCCTCCCCCCTGCCATGGTACATGGTGTGATGGTCTACAAGGAGTGGAGAAGAGAAGCCCCTAGGTGTGAGCGGCCTCCCCCTTGCACTTGTACATGGTTTGAGGGTCTACAAGGAGTGGAGAAGAGAAGCCCCTAGTTGTGAGCGACCTCCCCCCTGCCATTGTACATGGTCTGAGGGTCCGAAGTGGAGTGGAGAAGAGAAGCCCCTAGGTGTGAGCATCATCCCCCCGGCCATGGTACATGGTCTGAGGGTCTACAAGGAGTGGAGAAGAGAAGCCCCTAGGTGTGAGCGGCCTCCCCCTTGCACTTGTACATGGTTTGAGGGTCTACAAGGAGTGGAGAAGAGAAGCCCCTAGTTGTGAGCGACCTCCCCCCTGCCATTGTACATGGTCTGAGGGTCCGAAGTGGAGTGGAGAAGAGAAGCCCCTAGGTGTGAGCATCATCCCCCCGGCCATGGTACATGGTCTGAGGGTCTACAAGGAGTGGAGAAGAGAAGCCCCTAGTTGTGAGCGACCTCCCCCCTGCCATTGTACATGGTCTGAGGGTCCGAAGTGGAGTGGAGAAGAGAAGCCCCTAGGTGTGAGCATCATCCCCCCGGCCATGGTACATGGTCTGAGGGTCTACAAGGAGTGGAGAAGAGAAGCCCTAGGTGTGAGCAGAATCTCCCTGGCATGGTGTGTGGTTTGAGGATCTACAAGGAGTGGAGAAGAGAAGCCACTAGGTGTGACCGGCTGCCCCCCTTCCATGGTACATGGTTTGAGGGTCTACAAGGAGTGGAGAAGAGAAGCCCCTAGCTGTGAGCGGCCTCCCCCCTGCCATGGTACATGGTCTGAGGGTCTACAAGGAGTGGAGAAGAGAAGCCCATAGGTGTGAGCGGCCTCCCCCTTGCCATTGTACATGGTCGGAGCGTCTACAAGGAGTGGAGAAGAGAAGCCCCTAGGTGTGAGCGGCCTCCCCCGTCATGGTTCATGGTTTGAGGGTCTACAAGGAGTGGAGAAGAGAAGCCCCTAGGTGTGATCAGCCTCCCCCCTGCCATGGATCATGGTTTGAGGGTCTACAAGGAGTGGAGAAGAGAAGCCCATAGGTGTGAGCAGCATCCCCCCTGCCATGGTTCATGGTTTGAGGGTCTACAAGGAGTGGAGAAGAGAAGCCCCTAGGTGTGAGCGGCCTCCCCCCTGCCATGGATCATGGTTTGAGGGTCTACAAGGAGTGGAGAAGAGAAGCCCATAGGTGTGAGCAGCATCCCCCCTGCCATGGTTCATGGTTTGAGGGTCTACAAGGAGTGGAGAAGAGAAGCCCCTAGGTGTGAGCGGCCTCCCCCCTGCCATGGTTTGAGGGTCTACAAGGAGTGGAGAAGAGAAGCCCCTAGGTGTGAGCAGCCTCCCCCCCTGCCATGGTTTGAGGGTCTACAAGGAGTGGAGAAGAGAAGCCCATAGGTGTGAGCAGCATCCCCCCTGCCATGGTTCATGGTTTGAGGGTCTACAAGGAGTGGAGAAGAGAAGCCCCTAGGTGTGATCAGCCTCCCCCCTGCCATGGTTCATGGTTTGAGGGTCTACAAGGAGTGGAGAAGAGAAGCCCATAGGTGTGAGCAGCATCCCCCCTGCCATGGTTCATGGTTTGAGGGTCTACAAGGAGTAGAGAAGAGAAGCCCATAGGTGTGAGCGGCCTCCCCCTACCATGGTACATGGTTTGAGGGTCTACAAGGAGTGGTGAAGAGAAGCCCCTAGGTGTGAGCGGCCTCCCCCCTGCCATGGTACATGGTCTGATGGTCTACAAGGAGTGGAGAAGAGAAGCCCCTAGGTGTGAGCGGCCTCCCCCTTGCACTTGTACATGGTTTGAGGGTCTACAAGGAGTGGAGAAGAGAAGCCCCTAGTTGTGAGCGACCTCCCCCCTGCCATTGTACATGGTCTGAGGGTCCGAAGTGGAGTGGAGAAGAGAAGCCCCTAGGTGTGAGCATCATCCCCCCGGCCATGGTACATGGTCTGAGGGTCTACAAGGAGTGGAGAAGAGAAGCCCTAGGTGTGAGCAGAATCTCCCTGGCATGGTGTGTGGTTTGAGGATCTACAAGGAGTGGAGAAGAGAAGCCACTAGGTGTGACCGGCTGCCCCCCTTCCATGGTACATGGTTTGAGGGTCTACAAGGAGTGGAGAAGAGAAGCCCCTAGCTGTGAGCGGCCTCCCCCCTGCCATGGTACATGGTCTGAGGGTCTACAAGGAGTGGAGAAGAGAAGCCCATAGGTGTGAGCGGCCTCCCCCTTGCCATTGTACATGGTCGGAGCGTCTACAAGGAGTGGAGAAGAGAAGCCCCTAGGTGTGAGCGGCCTCCCCCCCCCCGCCATGGTACATGGTCTGAGGGTCTACAAGGAGTGGAGAAGAGAAGCTCTAGGTGTGAGCGGCATCTCCCTGGCATGGTGCGTGGTTTGAGGGTCTACAAGGAGTGGAGAAGAGAAGCCCCTAGGTGTGAGCAGCACCTCCCTGGCATGGTGCATGGTTTGAGGGTCTACAAGGAGTAGAGAAGAGAAGCGACGAGCTGTGAGCAGCATCCCCCCTGTCGTGTCCCTGCTTAATAAGAGATGCTGAGACCAGTAAGTGATTCTTCGTTACTTTATTCTTCTTCTTCTCATGCCCACATGCACGTCCGTGCCCTCTGCTCTCCTCAGGTCAAGTGCCTGCCCCACTCCCTGACCAGAAGTGGTGTCCGGTCCCTGGCCCCTCCCCTGAGGGCCCCTGACCCTAGGTCACTACATCTCCCCATTTGTCACGAAAGAATGTGAGGACAGAGAGATGGTTCTTTATGTATTGCATAGAACCGATAGGGGAACAGGGAAGAATAAAGAGAGAGAGAGAGAGAGAGAGAGAGAGAGAGAGAGAGAGAGAGAGAGAGAGAGGGGTATGGAAAATGGAAAAGATGGTGAGATATGTGGTCATCTCCATCGCTACATTTCTTCAATCAGTCTTTTTGTCCTTTTGCTCATTCTTTTTTGGCAAGTCTCTTCCTCCTCTTTTTGTGATTCTTCTTCTTGTCCTTCATTCTTATCCGTCCATCTTCCTTCCTTGTCTGTTGTTCTGTTTCTCTCCAGTGTTCCTGTGATCTCTATTGCATGCGTCCTCTCCACCTTCATTGATGGTCTTCACTCCTTTGAAGTGAGAGCTGTTACTTGTTATCCGGTATGGGCCAGCCTCCGCTGTGATCATTGGCCCCTTGACCTCCATTACTATCAGTTGGTCCTTGGAGAATGGACTGTCAGACTTTCTCCTTTGCCTCTGGCGCACTAACACCTGGTCTCCCTGCTTGAGGTGCAGGGTGGTGGCATGTCTCCTGGCGTCCGCGTACGTCTTCATTTTCTCTGTCGCCTCTTAGTCTCTGACAGCAATGCTGCTGTGTACTGGCAACCTCTTTGCTTTTAACTGTGGTAGCCTTGTTTTACTGGTTGTCAGGACCGTGGTGGTGAGTGCCTGTATGTGTGGGAATGACAGGAAGGCGAGTAAGCATTTTCAGGCATCAGTTAAATATCCACATTGGAAAAGGCAACATGCTTCAAGCAGGAGACTGTTAACCAGTTTAGTCAAAAACTTGCAAATGGCGAAGGAGACAGTCAGAGGATTGGATATGACAGTCCTGGATCAGCGCTCTAGTGTTTCCCAGCGCGCAAGAGCCAGGAGATTCAAACACGCTTGTTTCAGCGAGAAAAAGCTCTCTTCAACTGTAGCGTGAGACGCGCTGCGTCTTACATCCTTATTTGCCTTCTGAGGAAGATTTAGTGAGGCGCGTTGAAGGGTGTCACAATTCGGAAACCGGCGGAGCAATATTTTCCCTTCCCTCGAGTACCAGTGTAAGCAGTCGAGGTTAAATGCATGCGCAACGAAGACAGTAATATCCTAGCATTTATGCGCTGATGAAAGAGTCATATGGCTGTTTCCCTGCAAGCGCGTAACTACTGTAATTTTTTTTTTTTGCAATTCTGTTTTTATTGTGTTTGAATTTAAACATTTGTACAGGAGAACCATGTACGGCATCATGTTTCACATTCAGAAAGTCATAAGCTTGTACAGACGTTTAGGACATGCCAACTGGCAGGACGGGGGGCGGGGGGGGAAGGGGGAACAGCCTGGTGTCTGCGACGTAACTACTGTAATTTTGACAAGAGTGTTAACTTATATCTTGTGTTAAGGTGCCTCACAAGAAAGAGTCCGCAATATAAATAGAAGACATTGTTTTGGTAAGACTGTATCCAGTGGATTCCAGCAGGAAGATAAGGTACCGTTATTTGAATTTCACAAGGACATAGTCATTATTTTATGGACTCAGTAGCAGGAAGCTAGAAACTATTCTTTGGTCTCACAAGAGTTTTCACAAGAACTTCGTGCTAAGTCAATTCATCTACAAAGACTGAAATTGAGTATAGACCAAGCAAACTGATAAGAGGTATACCAAGAGACTTTAAATACAGAATATCTCTTCAACATAGAGAGAAGCAAAAGCCTTTGGACAGTGGGGTATGAAAGTGTAATGATTTGAAATAAGCATATAGAAGGAATTTGGTAGAATGTTTGTTGCATGACTCTGTTTCTTCCCTATGCAGATGCAGTATGTCTAGTCCCATACAGTGAAGCTGAGGGCAGAAGGTGTCCAGTGAACATATCTTCCAAGGCAGTCTCTCTTTCTATCCACTTCCCCTTTCCCCCCTGCTGTTGCCATCACCAGGATTTGTCTTGCTGATGGGGGTACTAGCGGTGGGGCGTTGGGACCATCGTCGACTCCTGTGGAGGTTGTTTGGTCTTCTGACTGATTGAAGTGCCGCGCTTTCCACCTGAGTCGAGGATGGCGGAGGGGTTAGACATTAAGACATTGGCTAGTATATTAGAGAGTTTACAGATCCAGTTAACCCAAACAGTTGAGGAAAATAAAAATTTAAGAGAAGAGGTCAAAAGATCCCAACAAGAATCACATATCATTAGACAAAAAATGGACCAATTAATTGCAGGCTCTTCTCCACTCCCAGGTCAGGGAACTAGCAAAAAGACTGATTCTGAGGTAGCCACTCAGGTTATTCATTCTGTATATCCAATCGTTCCCTTGGCCAATCCAGAGAGGTATACAGTGGACCCCCATAAGGCTCAAATATTCCTCACACAGTGCTCTTTGCATTTTTTATGTAGTTCATTAATATTTGCCGAAGATCAGACTAAAGTTGCCTTCGTGCTGTCTTATTTGAGCGGTGATGCAGCTGCCTGGTCTATGCCCTTGATTTCTCGAAATGATCCAATGTTGTGTGATTTTGAACTTTTCCAAAAATAATTTTTGAGAATTTTTGATAGATGAGCTGCCAAAGAAGCCATTGACAGCAAATTATTAGATTTAAAGAAAGGAAATCGAGATCTCGTGGCATACATTGAACAGTTCAATAAGTTAATCGTGGAAACCGAATGGCCAGAGTGTAAAAGATCAGCCATTTTTACCGAGGACTGAAAGATGAGCTAAAGGATGCCTTGGCCCAAATTCCGAATCGACCACAAGACGTCTTGGAGCTTATTGATTTGGTGCAACAAATTGACCATCGTTTATTTGAGAGGAAATCTGAAAGAAAGAAGGAGCTTCGTTCTTTTGTGCCACATTATGATAGAGCTAGGTTAATAAATCTGACTCAACCTCTGGTGAAAAACCAATGGAAATTGGATCCATAAGAGGCCCATTGACTAATGAGGAACATGAAAAAAGAAGAGTGAAGAATTTATGCATGTACTGTGGAGCTTCAGGTCATTTACTAAAAGATTGTACCAAGAAGCCCAAATCGAATCTTGGGTTAAAAGACAAATCCCATTAGTAGGAGGGTTGCCCTGGTGGGATCAGAAAAAGAGACAACTCCCGAAGGTCAATTAGTTGCAAACATGTTGCAGTCTGCAGCTCCATATCTCACAGTTTCTTTTGGTTCTACGGAAATTCAGGGTGTGTCAGTCATGATCGATTCAGGAGCCACGGGCAACTTCTGTGATCTGAAGTATGCAAAAGAAAGAGGAATTCAGGCCATAAAGAAGAAACATTTGGAAATTGTTAGAGCAGTTGATGGGTCAAATCTCACTTCAGGCCCTATCACCGAAGAAACTGAAACCATTGAATTAACAGGGTTGCAGGGTCATCGCGAATTTCTGAGGTTCACCTTAATTGATGCTTCTCAATTTCAGTTGATTTTGGGTTTGCCCTGGTTAACAGAGTATAACCCTAAGATCAATTGGGAAACCCGAACTGTAGGGATGACTTTGGAATAGTGTTCCAAAAATTGATTTCATGTTGAAAAGGTCTCGTCAGAAAAGTCTCCGGCGACAGAATTGGCTCAAATATCAAATCACATTTGTGTAATGAATTTAACTGAAATTCCAGATGAATATCAAGATCTGACAAATGTTTTCGACAAAAAGAATGCGGAAAAATTGCCACCCCATCGTGATTACGACTGTAAAATTGAACTGGAGCCAGGAGCAATACTTCTATGTAGTCGGATTTATGCACTTACTGAGGCGGAAAATCAATATCTCAAAACTTATTTGGATGAGTACTTAAAAAATGGGTTTATCCGCCCCTCTCAATCTCCGGCTTCTTTGCCTTTGTTTTTCATTCCGAAGAAGGATGGAAGTCTCCGCACTTGTATTGACTATCGTGCTCTCAATCAAGTAACAGTCAAGAACCGGTACCCTCTGCCGTTGATTTCACAATTGTTAGATCAGGTCAAGGATGCTAAGGTGTATACAAAACTGTACTTAAGAGGGGCATACCATTTGGTGAGAGTTGCCGAAGGTGATGAATGGAAAACTGCCTTTCGGACCAAGTATGGTCTCTTTGAATACCAAGTCATGCCATACGGATTGTGCAATGCTCCGACGGCCTTTCAACATCTGGTAAATGACGTCCTATGTGAATTCTTAGATAGAGTGCTGGTAGTCTATTTAGACGACATCCTAATTTACTCAGAAAATAGTGAAGATCATGTGCAGCATGTCAGAGCAATTTTACATAAACTTCTGGATAACCACCTCTTTGTAAAATTAGAAAAATGTTCCTTCCATGCCAAAAGGGTGGAGTTCTTTGGATTTGTTTTATCTGAAGAAGGAGTTGAAATGGATCCAAGAAAGATAGAGGTCATTAAGGAATGGTCCACTCCCAGAAATGTCAAAGATATCCAGAGTTTTTTGGGATTTGCAAATTTTTATAGACGATTCATTCCCAACATCTCTGCCAAAGTAAGTCCGATCACTCAGTTGTTGAAGAAAGGAAAAAAGTTTCTGTGGTCAGAGGAAGCCGTGTTTTTGAAAAAGGCTTTTATCTCCGCTCCTATTTTGATGCATCCAGACCCAGAGCAAGCATTTTTTGTTGAAACAAATGCATCAGATTTTGCTACGGGCGGCATTCTTTCACAAAGAAACAAGCAGACTGGGCAATTACATCCGGTTGCCTGCCGATCTAGAAAGTTATGCGATCCTGAGATAAATTATTCAATAGCTGATAAAGAATTATTAGCTGTGAAGGAAGCCTTCCAGGATTGGAGACATTATTTGTAGGGAGAAAAGCATTGTGTGACCGTCTTCACTGATCATCGTAATCTTCAGTTCCTGAAATCAGCAAAAACACTTCCGTCAGTTGAGGTGGTCGTTATATTTCTCGGAATTCAACTTTGTAATCACTTACAAACCTGGAAATACAAATAAAAAGGCGGATGCCTTATCCAGAATGGATGCATCTGACGAATTGAGAGTGTCTCAAGTAGATCTAATCATACCACCCAACAAAATTGTAGGGATTACTCATTTGGAAGAATTTCTTGGTTCAATACAGGAGTCGAATTCACTACAAGAACTTGAGGAATGGGCGAAAGCAGATCCGAAAAGAAAGATTAAAGAAGGCGTTCGTTACCATGATAATGCATTGTATCTGCCAATTCTGGATTTACAGGAAAAACCCTTAAATAATTGTCATGATGACCGGTTGGCGGGTCATAAGGGCGTTAAAAGGACCTTGAAATTGTTAAAAAGACATTTTTGGTGGCCCAACATGGCCGCTCGGGTGAGACAGTACGTGGTGACATGTGAGCTGTGTATCAAAGGAAAACCTTGTAAACAGGCCCCTCAGGGATATCTGCAACCTTTGCCTAATGCTCCTCATCCATGGCATACAGTAACCCCGGACTTAATAGTAGACCTTCCAATCAGTCAAGTGTATAACACAATATTAGTTTTAGTGGATTCATTTTCTAAAATGAGCCATTTTGTTCCATTCAAAGGAGTTCCCACAGCCATTCAGGTAGTCCAGTTGTTTAATAACCATGTCGTTAGGGCTCATGGCGTGCCACAAATAGTCATTTCAGACAGGGATTCCCAGTTTGTCTCGTGATTCTGGAAGAATTTTATGCACAACTTGGGAATAGACACGCGATTTTCCACCAGTTATCATCCAGAGACGAACGGTCAAACTGAGCGGGTAAATCAAGAGCTGGAGCAATATTTGAGACTGTATTTATTAGAAGAGGAATTAGACTGGTCGGAATTGCTTTGGACTGCAGAGTTTGCATACAACAATGCAGTTCACGATTCCACCGGTTATACCCCCTTCTATTTAAATTCAGGAAGACATCCATGTATCATGATTGGCAAGAGTGAGGAATCGGTGTCAGCAGTTAAAAAACTAGTTAAGAATTTAGAGGAAACATATAAAAAGGTTGAAGAAAATTTATCAAGAGCCAAGAAGTCATACAAAAGACACCCTGATAAGAAAAGGAGACAGGGACCAGAGTATGTTGAAGGGGATCAAGTCTGGCTATCCACCCGTCACCTTAGACTGAAAGGAAATAAAATATTTCAGCCACGTTTTATTGGTCCTTTTAAAGTCAAAAAGATAATTAACCCAGTTCTGGTAAAATTACAACTTCCAAATCAAATTAAAGTTCATCCAGTCTTTCATGTCTCCCTTTTGAAGAAAAGTCCTCCTAATGTCAGATTAAAAAGAAATCCCCCACCAGTGATTGTGGCATCAGAAGAAGAATTTGAAATTACTAAAATTTTATATTCAAAAGTGACCAAAGGTAAATTATATTATCTGGTTGAGTGGAGGGGATATGGGCCAGAGGAGAGATCCTGGGAACCTTCCTCTCACATTCACGCCCCTATACTACTACAGAAATTTCATAGAGAGAATCCTAAGAAACCAAAAACTGGGGACCCCCTTTTGGAGGGAGGTACTGTCAGGACCGTGGTGGTGAGTGCCTGTATGTGTGGGAATGACAGGAAGGCGAGTAGGCATTTTCAGGCATCAGTTAAATATCCACATTAGAAAAGGCAACATGGTTCAAGCAGGAGACTGTTAACCAGCTTAGTCAAGAACTTGCAAATGGAGAAGGAGACAGTCAGAGGATTGGATATGACAGTCCTGGGTCAGCGCTCAAGTGTTTCCCAGCGCACGAGAGCCAGGAGATTCAAACACGCTTGTTTCAGAGAGAAAAAGTGCACTTCAACTGTAGCGTGAGACGCGCTGCATCTTACATCCGAATTTGCCTTCTGAGGAAGATTTATTGAGGCGCGTTGGAGAGTGTCACAATTCGGAAACCGGCGGAGCAATATTTTCCCTTCCCTCGAGTACCAGTGTATGCAGTCGAGGTTAAACGCATGCGCAATGAAGACAATAATATCCTAGCCTTTATGCGCTGATGAAAGGGTCATATGGCTGTTTCCCTGCAAGCGCGTAACTACCTTTTTTTTCCCTTTCTTCTGAAGTAATTTTGACAAGAGTGTTAACTCATATGTTGTGTTAAGGTGCCTCACAAGAAAGAGTCCGCAATATAAGCAGAAGACATTGTTTTGGTAAGACTGTATCCAGTGGATTCCAGCAGGAAGATAAGGTACCGTTATTTGAATTTCACAAGGACATAGTCATTATTTTATGGACTCAGTAGCAGGAAGCTAGAAACTATTCTTTGGTCTCACAAGAGTTTTCACAAGAACTTCGTGCTAAGTCAATTCATCTACAAAGACTGAAATTGAGTATAGACCAAGCAAACTGATAAGAGGTATACCAAGAGACTTTAAATACAGAATATCTCTTCAACATAGAGAGAAGCAAAAGCCTTTGGACAGTGGGGTATGAAAGTGTAATGATTTGAAATAAGCATATAGAAGGAATTTGGTAGAATGTTTGTGTGCATGACTCTGTTTCTTCCCTATGCAGATGCAGTATGTCTAGTCCCATACAGTGAAGCTGAGGGCAGAAGGTGTCCAGTGAACATATCTTCCAAGGCAGTCTCTCTTTCTATCCACTTCCCCTTTCCCCCCTGCTGTTGCCATCACCAGGATTTGTCTTGCTGATGGGGGTACTAGCGGTGGGGCGTTGGGACCATCGTCGACTCCTGTGGAGGTTGTTTGGTCTTCTGACTGATTGAAGTGCCGCGCTTTCCACCTGAGTCGAGGATGGCGGAGGGGTTAGACATTAAGACATTGGCTAGTATATTAGAGAGTTTACAGATCCAGTTAACCCAAACAGTTGAGGAAAATAAAAATTTAAGAGAAGAGGTCAAAAGATCCCAACAAGAATCACATATCATTAGACAAAAAATGGACCAATTAATTGCAGGCTCTTCTCCACTCCCAGGTCAGGGAACTAGCAAAAAGACTGATTCTGAGGTAGCCACTCAGGTTATTCATTCTGTATATCCAATCGTTCCCTTGGCCAATCCAGAGAGGTATACAGTGGACCCCCATAAGGCTCAAATATTCCTCACACAGTGCTCTTTGCATTTTTTATGTAGTTCATTAATATTTGCCGAAGATCAGACTAAAGTTGCCTTCGTGCTGTCTTATTTGAGCGGTGATGCAGCTGCCTGGTCTATGCCCTTGATTTCTCGAAATGATCCAATGTTGTGTGATTTTGAACTTTTCCAAAAATAATTTTTGAGAATTTTTGATAGATGAGCTGCCAAAGAAGCCATTGACAGCAAATTATTAGATTTAAAGAAAGGAAATCGAGATCTCGTGGCATACATTGAACAGTTCAATAAGTTAATCGTGGAAACCGAATGGCCAGAGTGTAAAAGATCAGCCATTTTTACCGAGGACTGAAAGATGAGCTAAAGGATGCCTTGGCCCAAATTCCGAATCGACCACAAGACGTCTTGGAGCTTATTGATTTGGTGCAACAAATTGACCATCATTTATTTGAGAGGAAATCTGAAAGAAAGAAGGAGCTTCGTTCTTTTGTGCCACATTATGATAGAGCTAGGTTAATAAATCTGACTCAACCTCTGGTGAAAAACCAATGGAAATTGGATCCATAAGAGGCCCATTGACTAATGAGGAACATGAAAAAAGAAGAGTGAAGAATTTATGCATGTACTGTGGAGCTTCAGGTCATTTACTAAAAGATTGTACCAAGAAGCCCAAATCGAATCTTGGGTTAAAAGACAAATCCCATTAGTAGGAGGGTTGCCCTGGTGGGATCAGAAAAAGAGACAACTCCCGAAGGTCAATTAGTTGCAAACATGTTGCAGTCTGCAGCTCCATATCTCACAGTTTCTTTTGGTTCTACGGAAATTCAGGGTGTGTCAGTCATGATCGATTCAGGAGCCACGGGCAACTTCTGTGATCTGAAGTATGCAAAAGAAAGAGGAATTCAGGCCATAAAGAAGAAACATTTGGAAATTGTTAGAGCAGTTGATGGGTCAAATCTCACTTCAGGCCCTATCACCGAAGAAACTGAAACCATTGAATTAACAGGGTTGCAGGGTCATCGCGAATTTCTGAGGTTCACCTTAATTGATGCTTCTCAATTTCAGTTGATTTTGGGTTTGCCCTGGTTAACAGAGTATAACCCTAAGATCAATTGGGAAACCCGAACTGTAGGGATGACTTTGGAATAGTGTTCCAAAAATTGATTTCATGTTGAAAAGGTCTCGTCAGAAAAGTCTCCGGCGACAGAATTGGCTCAAATATCAAATCACATTTGTGTAATGAATTTAACTGAAATTCCAGATGAATATCAAGATCTGACAAATGTTTTCGACAAAAAGAATGCGGAAAAATTGCCACCCCATCGTGATTACGACTGTAAAATTGAACTGGAGCCAGGAGCAATACTTCTATGTAGTCGGATTTATGCACTTACTGAGGCGGAAAATCAATATCTCAAAACTTATTTGGATGAGTACTTAAAAAATGGGTTTATCCGCCCCTCTCAATCTCCGGCTTCTTTGCCTTTGTTTTTCATTCCGAAGAAGGATGGAAGTCTCCGCACTTGTATTGACTATCGTGCTCTCAATCAAGTAACAGTCAAGAACCGGTACCCTCTGCCGTTGATTTCACAATTGTTAGATCAGGTCAAGGATGCTAAGGTGTATACAAAACTGTACTTAAGAGGGGCATACCATTTGGTGAGAGTTGCCGAAGGTGATGAATGGAAAACTGCCTTTCGGACCAAGTATGGTCTCTTTGAATACCAAGTCATGCCATACGGATTGTGCAATGCTCCGACGGCCTTTCAACATCTGGTAAATGACGTCCTATGTGAATTCTTAGATAGAGTGCTGGTAGTCTATTTAGACGACATCCTAATTTACTCAGAAAATAGTGTGAAGATCATGTGCAGCATGTCAGAGCAATTTTACATAAACTTCTGGATAACCACCTCTTTGTAAAATTAGAAAAATGTTCCTTCCATGCCAAAAGGGTGGAGTTCTTTGGATTTGTTTTATCTGAAGAAGGAGTTGAAATGGATCCAAGAAAGATAGAGGTCATTAAGGAATGGTCCACTCCCAGAAATGTCAAAGATATCCAGAGTTTTTTGGGATTTGCAAATTTTTATAGACGATTCATTCCCAACATCTCTGCCAAAGTAAGTCCGATCACTCAGTTGTTGAAGAAAGGAAAAAAGTTTCTGTGGTCAGAGGAAGCCGTGTTTTTGAAAAAGGCTTTTATCTCCGCTCCTATTTTGATGCATCCAGACCCAGAGCAAGCATTTTTTGTTGAAACAAATGCATCAGATTTTGCTACGGGCGGCATTCTTTCACAAAGAAACAAGCAGACTGGGCAATTACATCCGGTTGCCTGCCGATCTAGAAAGTTATGCGATCCTGAGATAAATTATTCAATAGCTGATAAAGAATTATTAGCTGTGAAGGAAGCCTTCCAGGATTGGAGACATTATTTGTAGGGAGAAAAGCATTGTGTGACCGTCTTCACTGATCATCGTAATCTTCAGTTCCTGAAATCAGCAAAAACACTTCCGTCAGTTGAGGTGGTCGTTATATTTCTCGGAATTCAACTTTGTAATCACTTACAAACCTGGAAATACAAATAAAAAGGCGGATGCCTTATCCAGAATGGATGCATCTGACGAATTGAGAGTGTCTCAAGTAGATCTAATCATACCACCCAACAAAATTGTAGGGATTACTCATTTGGAAGAATTTCTTGGTTCAATACAGGAGTCGAATTCACTACAAGAACTTGAGGAATGGGCGAAAGCAGATCCGAAAAGAAAGATTAAAGAAGGCGTTCGTTACCATGATAATGCATTGTATCTGCCAATTCTGGATTTACAGGAAAAACCCTTAAATAATTGTCATGATGACCGGTTGGCGGGTCATAAGGGCGTTAAAAGGACCTTGAAATTGTTAAAAAGACATTTTTGGTGGCCCAACATGGCCGCTCGGGTGAGACAGTACGTGGTGACATGTGAGCTGTGTATCAAAGGAAAACCTTGTAAACAGGCCCCTCAGGGATATCTGCAACCTTTGCCTAATGCTCCTCATCCATGGCATACAGTAACCCCGGACTTAATAGTAGACCTTCCAATCAGTCAAGTGTATAACACAATATTAGTTTTAGTGGATTCATTTTCTAAAATGAGCCATTTTGTTCCATTCAAAGGAGTTCCCACAGCCATTCAGGTAGTCCAGTTGTTTAATAACCATGTCGTTAGGGCTCATGGCGTGCCACAAATAGTCATTTCAGACAGGGATTCCCAGTTTGTCTCGTGATTCTGGAAGAATTTTATGCACAACTTGGGAATAGACACGCGATTTTCCACCAGTTATCATCCAGAGACGAACGGTCAAACTGAGCGGGTAAATCAAGAGCTGGAGCAATATTTGAGACTGTATTTATTAGAAGAGGAATTAGACTGGTCGGAATTGCTTTGGACTGCAGAGTTTGCATACAACAATGCAGTTCACGATTCCACCGGTTATACCCCCTTCTATTTAAATTCAGGAAGACATCCATGTATCATGATTGGCAAGAGTGAGGAATCGGTGTCAGCAGTTAAAAAACTAGTTAAGAATTTAGAGGAAACATATAAAAAGGTTGAAGAAAATTTATCAAGAGCCAAGAAGTCATACAAAAGACACCCTGATAAGAAAAGGAGACAGGGACCAGAGTATGTTGAAGGGGATCAAGTCTGGCTATCCACCCGTCACCTTAGACTGAAAGGAAATAAAATATTTCAGCCACGTTTTATTGGTCCTTTTAAAGTCAAAAAGATAATTAACCCAGTTCTGGTAAAATTACAACTTCCAAATCAAATTAAAGTTCATCCAGTCTTTCATGTCTCCCTTTTGAAGAAAAGTCCTCCTAATGTCAGATTAAAAAGAAATCCCCCACCAGTGATTGTGGCATCAGAAGAAGAATTTGAAATTACTAAAATTTTATATTCAAAAGTGACCAAAGGTAAATTATATTATCTGGTTGAGTGGAGGGGATATGGGCCAGAGGAGAGATCCTGGGAACCTTCCTCTCACATTCACGCCCCTAGACTACTACAGAAATTTCATAGAGAGAATCCTAGGAAACCAAAAACTGGGGACCCCCTTTTGGAGGGAGGTACTGTCAGGACCGTGGTGGTGAGTGCCTGTATGTGTGGGAATGACAGGAAGGCGAGTAGGCATTTTCAGGCATCAGTTAAATATCCACATTAGAAAAGGCAACATGGTTCAAGCAGGAGACTGTTAACCAGCTTAGTCAAGAACTTGCAAATGGAGAAGGAGACAGTCAGAGGATTGGATATGACAGTCCTGGGTCAGCGCTCAAGTGTTTCCCAGCGCACGAGAGCCAGGAGATTCAAACACGCTTGTTTCAGAGAGAAAAAGTGCACTTCAACTGTAGCGTGAGACGCGCTGCATCTTACATCCGAATTTGCCTTCTGAGGAAGATTTATTGAGGCGCGTTGGAGAGTGTCACAATTCGGAAACCGGCGGAGCAATATTTTCCCTTCCCTCGAGTACCAGTGTATGCAGTCGAGGTTAAACGCATGCGCAATGAAGACAATAATATCCTAGCCTTTATGCGCTGATGAAAGGGTCATATGGCTGTTTCCCTGCAAGCGCGTAACTACCTTTTTTTTCCCTTTCTTCTGAAGTAATTTTGACAAGAGTGTTAACTCATATGTTGTGTTAAGGTGCCTCACAAGAAAGAGTCCGCAATATAAGCAGAAGACATTGTTTTGGTAAGACTGTATCCAGTGGATTCCAGCAGGAAGATAAGGTACCGTTATTTGAATTTCACAAGGACATAGTCATTATTTTATGGACTCAGTAGCAGGAAGCTAGAAACTATTCTTTGGTCTCACAAGAGTTTTCACAAGAACTTCGTGCTAAGTCAATTCATCTACAAAGACTGAAATTGAGTATAGACCAAGCAAACTGATAAGAGGTATACCAAGAGACTTTAAATACAGAATATCTCTTCAACATAGAGAGAAGCAAAAGCCTTTGGACAGTGGGGTATGAAAGTGTAATGATTTGAAATAAGCATATAGAAGGAATTTGGTAGAATGTTTGTTGCATGACTCTGTTTCTTCCCTATGCAGATGCAGTATGTCTAGTCCCATACAGTGAAGCTGAGGGCAGAAGGTGTCCAGTGAACATATCTTCCAAGGCAGTCTCTCTTTCTATCCACTTCCCCTTTCCCCCCTGCTGTTGCCATCACCAGGATTTGTCTTGCTGATGGGGGTACTAGCGGTGGGGCGTTGGGACCATCGTCGACTCCTGTGGAGGTTGTTTGGTCTTCTGACTGATTGAAGTGCCGCGCTTTCCACCTGAGTCGAGGATGGCGGAGGGGTTAGACATTAAGACATTGGCTAGTATATTAGAGAGTTTACAGATCCAGTTAACCCAAACAGTTGAGGAAAATAAAAATTTAAGAGAAGAGGTCAAAAGATCCCAACAAGAATCACATATCATTAGACAAAAAATGGACCAATTAATTGCAGGCTCTTCTCCACTCCCAGGTCAGGGAACTAGCAAAAAGACTGATTCTGAGGTAGCCACTCAGGTTATTCATTCTGTATATCCAATCGTTCCCTTGGCCAATCCAGAGAGGTATACAGTGGACCCCCATAAGGCTCAAATATTCCTCACACAGTGCTCTTTGCATTTTTTATGTAGTTCATTAATATTTGCCGAAGATCAGACTAAAGTTGCCTTCGTGCTGTCTTATTTGAGCGGTGATGCAGCTGCCTGGTCTATGCCCTTGATTTCTCGAAATGATCCAATGTTGTGTGATTTTGAACTTTTCCAAAAATAATTTTTGAGAATTTTTGATAGATGAGCTGCCAAAGAAGCCATTGACAGCAAATTATTAGATTTAAAGAAAGGAAATCGAGATCTCGTGGCATACATTGAACAGTTCAATAAGTTAATCGTGGAAACCGAATGGCCAGAGTGTAAAAGATCAGCCATTTTTACCGAGGACTGAAAGATGAGCTAAAGGATGCCTTGGCCCAAATTCCGAATCGACCACAAGACGTCTTGGAGCTTATTGATTTGGTGCAACAAATTGACCATCATTTATTTGAGAGGAAATCTGAAAGAAAGAAGGAGCTTCGTTCTTTTGTGCCACATTATGATAGAGCTAGGTTAATAAATCTGACTCAACCTCTGGTGAAAAACCAATGGAAATTGGATCCATAAGAGGCCCATTGACTAATGAGGAACATGAAAAAAGAAGAGTGAAGAATTTATGCATGTACTGTGGAGCTTCAGGTCATTTACTAAAAGATTGTACCAAGAAGCCCAAATCGAATCTTGGGTTAAAAGACAAATCCCATTAGTAGGAGGGTTGCCCTGGTGGGATCAGAAAAAGAGACAACTCCCGAAGGTCAATTAGTTGCAAACATGTTGCAGTCTGCAGCTCCATATCTCACAGTTTCTTTTGGTTCTACGGAAATTCAGGGTGTGTCAGTCATGATCGATTCAGGAGCCACGGGCAACTTCTGTGATCTGAAGTATGCAAAAGAAAGAGGAATTCAGGCCATAAAGAAGAAACATTTGGAAATTGTTAGAGCAGTTGATGGGTCAAATCTCACTTCAGGCCCTATCACCGAAGAAACTGAAACCATTGAATTAACAGGGTTGCAGGGTCATCGCGAATTTCTGAGGTTCACCTTAATTGATGCTTCTCAATTTCAGTTGATTTTGGGTTTGCCCTGGTTAACAGAGTATAACCCTAAGATCAATTGGGAAACCCGAACTGTAGGGATGACTTTGGAATAGTGTTCCAAAAATTGATTTCATGTTGAAAAGGTCTCGTCAGAAAAGTCTCCGGCGACAGAATTGGCTCAAATATCAAATCACATTTGTGTAATGAATTTAACTGAAATTCCAGATGAATATCAAGATCTGACAAATGTTTTCGACAAAAAGAATGCGGAAAAATTGCCACCCCATCGTGATTACGACTGTAAAATTGAACTGGAGCCAGGAGCAATACTTCTATGTAGTCGGATTTATGCACTTACTGAGGCGGAAAATCAATATCTCAAAACTTATTTGGATGAGTACTTAAAAAATGGGTTTATCCGCCCCTCTCAATCTCCGGCTTCTTTGCCTTTGTTTTTCATTCCGAAGAAGGATGGAAGTCTCCGCACTTGTATTGACTATCGTGCTCTCAATCAAGTAACAGTCAAGAACCGGTACCCTCTGCCGTTGATTTCACAATTGTTAGATCAGGTCAAGGATGCTAAGGTGTATACAAAACTGTACTTAAGAGGGGCATACCATTTGGTGAGAGTTGCCGAAGGTGATGAATGGAAAACTGCCTTTCGGACCAAGTATGGTCTCTTTGAATACCAAGTCATGCCATACGGATTGTGCAATGCTCCGACGGCCTTTCAACATCTGGTAAATGACGTCCTATGTGAATTCTTAGATAGAGTGCTGGTAGTCTATTTAGACGACATCCTAATTTACTCAGAAAATAGTGAAGATCATGTGCAGCATGTCAGAGCAATTTTACATAAACTTCTGGATAACCACCTCTTTGTAAAATTAGAAAAATGTTCCTTCCATGCCAAAAGGGTGGAGTTCTTTGGATTTGTTTTATCTGAAGAAGGAGTTGAAATGGATCCAAGAAAGATAGAGGTCATTAAGGAATGGTCCACTCCCAGAAATGTCAAAGATATCCAGAGTTTTTTGGGATTTGCAAATTTTTATAGACGATTCATTCCCAACATCTCTGCCAAAGTAAGTCCGATCACTCAGTTGTTGAAGAAAGGAAAAAAGTTTCTGTGGTCAGAGGAAGCCGTGTTTTTGAAAAAGGCTTTTATCTCCGCTCCTATTTTGATGCATCCAGACCCAGAGCAAGCATTTTTTGTTGAAACAAATGCATCAGATTTTGCTACGGGCGGCATTCTTTCACAAAGAAACAAGCAGACTGGGCAATTACATCCGGTTGCCTGCCGATCTAGAAAGTTATGCGATCCTGAGATAAATTATTCAATAGCTGATAAAGAATTATTAGCTGTGAAGGAAGCCTTCCAGGATTGGAGACATTATTTGTAGGGAGAAAAGCATTGTGTGACCGTCTTCACTGATCATCGTAATCTTCAGTTCCTGAAATCAGCAAAAACACTTCCGTCAGTTGAGGTGGTCGTTATATTTCTCGGAATTCAACTTTGTAATCACTTACAAACCTGGAAATACAAATAAAAAGGCGGATGCCTTATCCAGAATGGATGCATCTGACGAATTGAGAGTGTCTCAAGTAGATCTAATCATACCACCCAACAAAATTGTAGGGATTACTCATTTGGAAGAATTTCTTGGTTCAATACAGGAGTCGAATTCACTACAAGAACTTGAGGAATGGGCGAAAGCAGATCCGAAAAGAAAGATTAAAGAAGGCGTTCGTTACCATGATAATGCATTGTATCTGCCAATTCTGGATTTACAGGAAAAACCCTTAAATAATTGTCATGATGACCGGTTGGCGGGTCATAAGGGCGTTAAAAGGACCTTGAAATTGTTAAAAAGACATTTTTGGTGGCCCAACATGGCCGCTCGGGTGAGACAGTACGTGGTGACATGTGAGCTGTGTATCAAAGGAAAACCTTGTAAACAGGCCCGTCAGGGATATCTGCAACCTTTGCCTAATGCTCCTCATCCATGGCATACAGTAACCCCGGACTTAATAGTAGACCTTCCAATCAGTCAAGTGTATAACACAATATTAGTTTTAGTGGATTCATTTTCTAAAATGAGCCATTTTGTTCCATTCAAAGGAGTTCCCACAGCTATTCAGGTAGTCCAGTTGTTTAATAACCATGTCGTTAGGGCTCATGGCGTGCCACAAATAGTCATTTCAGACAGGGATTCCCAGTTTGTCTCGTGATTCTGGAAGAATTTTATGCACAACTTGGGAATAGACACGCGATTTTCCACCAGTTATCATCCAGAGACGGACGGTCAAACTGAGCGGGTAAATCAAGAGCTGGAGCAATATTTGAGACTGTATTTATTAGAAGAGGAATTAGACTGGTCGGAATTGCTTTGGACTGCAGAGTTTGCATACAACAATGCAGTTCACGATTCCACCGGTTATACCCCCTTCTATTTAAATTCAGGAAGACATCCATGTATCATGATTGGCAAGAGTGAGGAATCGGTGTCAGCAGTTAAAAAACTAGTTAAGAATTTAGAGGAAACATATAAAAAGGTTGAAGAAAATTTATCAAGAGCCAAGAAGTCATACAAAAGACACCCTGATAAGAAAAGGAGACAGGGACCAGAGTATGTTGAAGGGGATCAAGTCTGGCTATCCACCCGTCACCTTAGACTGAAAGGAAATAAAATATTTCAGCCACGTTTTATTGGTCCTTTTAAAGTCAAAAAGATAATTAACCCAGTTCTGGTAAAATTACAACTTCCAAATCAAATTAAAGTTCATCCAGTCTTTCATGTCTCCCTTTTGAAGAAAAGTCCTCCTAATGTCAGATTAAAAAGAAATCCCCCACCAGTGATTGTGGCATCAGAAGAAGAATTTGAAATTACTAAAATTTTATATTCAAAAGTGACCAAAGGTAAATTATATTATCTGGTTGAGTGGAGGGGATATGGGCCAGAGGAGAGATCCTGGGAACCTTCCTCTCACATTCACGCCCCTAGACTACTACAGAAATTTCATAGAGAGAATCCTAAGAAACCAAAAACTGGGGACCCCCTTTTGGAGGGAGGTACTGTCAGGACCGTGGTGGTGAGTGCCTGTATGTGTGGGAATGACAGGAAGGCGAGTAGGCATTTTCAGGCATCAGTTAAATATCCACATTAGAAAAGGCAACATGGTTCAAGCAGGAGACTGTTAACCAGCTTAGTCAAGAACTTGCAAATGGAGAAGGAGACAGTCAGAGGATTGGATATGACAGTCCTGGGTCAGCGCTCAAGTGTTTCCCAGCGCACGAGAGCCAGGAGATTCAAACAAGCTTGTTTCAGAGAGAAAAAGTGCACTTCAACTGTAGCGTGAGACGCGCTGCATCTTACATCCGAATTTGCCTTCTGAGGAAGATTTATTGAGGCGCGTTGGAGAGTGTCACAATTCGGAAACCGGCGGAGCAATATTTTCCCTTCCCTCGAGTACCAGTGTATGCAGTCGAGGTTAAACGCATGCGCAATGAAGACAATACTATCCTAGCCTTTATGCGCTGATGAAAGGGTCATATGGCTGTTTCCCTGCAAGCGCGTAACTACCTTTTTTTTCCCTTTCTTCTGAAGTAATTTTGACAAGAGTGTTAACTCATATGTTGTGTTAAGGTGCCTCACAAGAAAGAGTCCGCAATATAAGCAGAAGACATTGTTTTGGTAAGACTGTATCCAGTGGATTCCAGCAGGAAGATAAGGTACCGTTATTTGAATTTCACAAGGACATAGTCATTATTTTATGGACTCAGTAGCAGGAAGCTAGAAACTATTCTTTGGTCTCACAAGAGTTTTCACAAGAACTTCGTGCTAAGTCAATTTATCTACAAAGACTGAAATTGAGTATAGACCAAGCAAACTGATAAGAGGTATTCCAAGAGACTTTAAATAGAGAATATCTCTTAAACATAGAGAGAAGCAAAAGCCTTTGAACAGTGGGGTATGAAAGTGTAATGATTTGTAATAAGCATATAGAAGGAATTTGGTAGAAGGTGTGTTGCATGACTCTGTTTCTTCCCTATGCAGATGCAGTATGTCTAGTCCCATACAGTGAAGATGAGGCGCAGGAGGTGTCCAGTGAACATATCTTCCAAGGCAGTCTCTTTTTCTATCCACTTCCCCTTTCGCCCCTGCTGTTGCCATCACCAGGATTTGTCTTGCTGGTGGGGGTACTAGCGGTGGGGCGTTGGGACCATCGTCGACTCCTGTGGAGGTTGTTTGGTCTTCTGACACTGGTCCTTCCTAGCACTAACTCAGCTGGACACCTCCCTGTGGAGCTGTGGGGGGTGTTTCTGTAATCTCGTAGTATTTGACAGAGTGCTTGTCCTATGGAGATCTGCGCCAGCTTTGCTCTTTGAACAGCTTTGTTTATGTTGCCCATGAACCTTGCTAAAATGCCATTCGCTTGTAGCCACAGAGGCGTTATCTTCCTGTGGTGAACGCCCAAGTAGTTCATTAATTTTTTTAACTCCTCCCCTGAGAATGGAAGACCGTTGTCTGTCTTTAGTGTCTCTGGTGATCCCCAGGCTGCAAAGATGTCATCTAGTACCGGTAATGTCGCGGTTGCTGATGTCGAGGAGAGGTGGCGTACTATGGGAAACCGTGAGTATTCATCAATGATCACGAGCAGGTAGTTCCCTGTGTCTAGTGGCCCATAGAAGTCTGCTGCCAACGTTGTCCATACTGCCTTTGGAAGTTCGGACATTTGTGGTGGTTCCGGCTTCGCCGGTTGGCCTGTTGTTTGGCAGATGTGACAGCTCATGATGGTGTCTTCCACCATTTTGTCTGGGCCAGGGAACCATATCTTCTCCCGTAGCATCCTCTTTGTCGCTACTATGCCTCGGTGTGCTTCATGCGCCAAATTGACAGTCCTTCGACGTTGCCCTCTAGGCATTACTATCCTTGTTTCTCGCATTATTATGCCATTTTCAGTCTCTGATAGCTCGTCGTGTATCTTTTTGAATGCTAGCATTTCCTCCTTGTTGACTCCGTCTCCTAGTGTGCCGTTATTGTTTATGTGTTTCCATCTTTGGTGTCTTGTTGCTTTCACTGCTTGCATTGTGTTGTCCTTTTCTGTCTCCTGTTCTAGTTCAGCCATTGTTATCGTTGCTGGCGTGTTCGGTTTTAGTAGGAAATTTAGATGTTCTTCTGCCATTGAGGTCTTCTCTGATGCCTGTGGCAAGAGGTGTCGAGACATGTAGTCAGCAGGGTTGTGCTCTTTGCCCGGTTTGTATATTATCTTGAAATCGTAGTCCATTAGTCTTATGCCCCAGCGCTCAATGCGAGGCGGCATCTTCACATTCGGATTTCCATATATTGTCACCAGAGCCTGATGGTCAGTGACAATGGTGAACGGTTTTCCGTAAATGAACATGTGATAGTGCTCGCACGCCCAGACCACTGCTAAACTCTCCTTTTCAGGTTGGGAGTATGCTCTTTCAACATCAGACGGACTTTTGCTTGCGTATGCGACAATTCTTCTTGGCGAGTCTCTCCCTGGCAGACGTTGTGCTAATATTGCACCCAGTCCTACCGGGCTGGCGTCTACAGTCAGTTCGGTACATAGTAGCGGATCAAAGTAGGCGAGGTGGTCTACGGCAATCACTGCTTGTCTGATGGCTTCGAACGCCCAGCCACACTCTTGTGACCAGACGAACTTCTGACCCTGCTTTGTTAGGTCCCGCAGTGATGTGCTCACCTTGGCGAAGTCCTTTATGTAGCAGGCACAGTAACATGCAAGACCAAGAAACGACCTCACTGCTGCAACATCTATTGGAGGATTCACCTTTTTCAATGTCTCTACCTTGCTGGGGTCTGGTCTCATTCCTTTCTTGGAGAAGATATGTCCAAAGAACACCAGTTCACTTCTTCCCAGCTCGCACTTGTCAGCGTTTAATGTTAGTCCTGCATGTTCCAGCTGCAGGCATACTTCACGTAGTACGTGGTCATGTGCTTCCTCAGACCGACCAAACACCAGGATGTCATCGCTGTCGTTTAAACTGTTCTTTACTGCCCTGATCACCTGTCTTATTATCTCCTGAAATATCTCCGCAGCTGATGAGATGCCGAAACTCAGTCGCTTGTAATGGAACAGGCCCTTGTGCGTGGAGAACGTGGTGATGTATCTCGTTTGCTCATCGAGCTCCAGTTGATGGTGCCCTTTGCACAGGTCCAGCGTTGAAAATTGGCATGCTCCTGTGAGACAGCTTATCATGTCGTTTAGGTGGGGCCCAGGGTGTCGTTCTCTTTCAATGGCGGTGTTTGGTATCCTCATGTCCACGCAGATGCTAATCTTCGAGGTGTTCTTTTTAGGCACCACCACTATGGGGGACACCCAGGGAGTCGGCCCTTCTGCAGGCTCAATGATGTCTTGTGCCAGCAGGCTCTGTATTTCATCTTCAACCTGAGGATGTAGGTGTATGGGCACTCCCTTAGTGATGCTGCGCCACAGGTTTGACTGCCTCGTTAATGTGCAATGTTATTTGTTTCCCTCTTAGTCTCCCTAGGCCTTGTAGTATGGCCGTGTGTTCTTGTAGAATGTTCCGTTTTTTCTGCCATGTGGTAGGTAATGCCCAGGAGGCCCATTACCTGCGCTTGGTGCTGGTGTGACTTCTCTTAGTACGTGTATCTCTTCTCTGTCTGACCGGCCCTTGTACTTTAGTGTTTCGTGAACTTCCCCAAGTTCCCCACCGGTTTCTTCGAGCCCCAGGTGAACACATCGACACTCGATGGTGATAGTGGCGGTCTGACCTGCATCTTCTCGTATTCCGATGCGCACATGATGTTGCACGTGGCCCTGCTGTCAAGCACGAAGCATGTGCTGTGGCACCCCACTTCAATCTCTACAGTTGCCGTTCTCTTTATTTGTCGCTTCTCCACAGCGTTGATGTGCTCTGGCCTTCGTTCTTCTTTGGGTGCCTCTGCCATCAAATAGAGCCGTTCTGCCTTTTCCGACGCGACTGTTCCTCCTGATTCACCTGATGAGCTGTGATTTGCCTCTCCATGTGTCTGGAATGCCTGCTCGCTACTGCTCGCGGTCTTGCTGTTCTTCCTCGCTCATTTCTGAATTGTCTACTCATGTAGGCACTCGCAAAGTGATTGTCTCTGTTGCACTTTCTGCATTTCTGGCCCATTGCCGGGCATGCACCGAAATGTGGGAAGTCGAGGCCGCACCAGTAGCACGTTCTTTCTTGTCTTTTCGTTGGCGGTGGCGGTGTGCTGTCATATTTCTTGGTGCTTCCCATTACACAATTTGCTTGTTCTGTTCTTCTGTCATTGCCCTGCTCCATTTCCTTGGCATGTGTCATTGATCTTGCTTCTGCTCGGGCCATCGTCAGAATTTTCTCCAGCGTCATTGGTTCCTTCAGAATATGTACGCGGAACTCCACAGACTGGCAGCCTTCGATGATGCGTAGTCGTATCGCTTGTTCGTTGTCAAACTTGTCAAACTCGCAGTACATTACTAGCTTGCGCAGCCTTGTCGCAAAGTCATCTAGGGACTCCTCTGCTCTTTGACATGCAGTGTTGAATGTGTATCTCTCGAAGTCGATATGTCTTTGCGGGTCAAACTTCTCTGTGAGACACTGGATCAGTCCTTTATACGGTGCTGTTTTGTCGCTGGGGAATATTGTGAGCAGGTCTTCTACTTCATCCCCTGCGAGATTCAAGAAGAGGTCAACGTGTTTGGCTTCTGCGACGTCAGTGGCACGCATGTAGTGCTCGAATTGCCGAATCCAGCGTTCCCATCTTGTGCCCGTTTGGGGTTCCGATATGCCGAACGGTAGTGGTCTGCGAAATATTGCCTGGGCGCTGGGTTTGACACTTTCATTCTGCAATTGTTCTCCTTTCCTTTGTCTGCCTCTTGTAGTGCTGCGTTTCTTTTCCTTATTCATGCTGTAGTTTCCTTTTATTCCTTTATTTTCACCTTTTTCCTTTCTTTTTTATTATTTTATTCCTTTATTTTCAATTTTTTCCTTTCTTTTTATTACTGCCTGTCTTCAAAATGGCCGCCTTGCCCTCTCTGGGCTCTCATTCTCTGCTCAGCCTGACTCTAAGATGGCCGCTGGTGCTTCTGTGGTCAAGATTTGCTATTTGTTGCCTTGCCTGACTTAAAAATGGCCGCCAGGCCTTCCTCAGCTCCTCATTGGCTGTCCCGCCTGACTTCAAGATGGTCGCCGAGCTCTCCCGAGTTTTCGAGTTGAAATCTCAGGCTCAGGCTTTCATTCAGTCGGCAGATGGCTCTTCCACGATCGGGGGCTTATTTCGCGCTTCCCTCTCCTCACTCTCCTTGGTGGGGCCGGGGTGGGCTCCCAATGTCGCTGTGGATGCCACGCACATGGACCAGGGTGCGCTACTGGCTCCATTTCTTTTGCGTTCGAGGTGGGCTCCCGATTTCGCTTCCTCTCCTCTTCGGTGCCGGCGGACCAGGGTAGGCTCCTGAGTTTCGTCTTCTTCTTGCTCTCGACGTCGTCTCGTTGGTCGGCAGACCAGGGTGGGCTCCTGCCTCCGCGTGGATGTGATGGCGAGGTGGTTTCCTGTGGTGGCTCTCGATCCCGCCTTTGTCGCCAGTTGTCGTGTCTCTGCTTAATAAGAGACGCTGAGACCAGTAAGTGATTCTTCATTACTTTATTATTATTCTTCTCGTGCCCACATGCACATCCGTGCCCTCTGCTCTCCTCGGGTCAAGTGCCTGCCCCACTCCCTGACCGGAAGTGGTGTCCGGTCCCTGGCCCCTCGCCTGAGTCTGAGTGCAGGGTCCTAATGCCCCTGACCCTAGGTCAGGGGGTCTACAAGGAGTGGAGAAGAGAAGCCCTTAGGTGTGAGTGGCATCTCCCTGGCATGGTACGTGGTTTAAGGGTCTACAAGGAGTAGAGAAGAGAAGCCCCTAGGTGTGAGCAGCACCCCCCCCCCCTGCCATGGTACACGGTTTGTGAGTCTACAAAGAGTGGAGAAGAGAAGCCCCTATGTGTGAGCAGCATCCTCCCTGCCATGGTATATGGTTTGAGGGTCTACAAGGAGTGGAGAAGAGAAGCCCCCAGGTGTGGATGGCATCCTTCCAGCTTGTATATCCTTGTGGGACTCACCAAGAAGAGAAGCCCGTAGATGTGGGCAGCCTCCACCTGACCAAGATATGTGGTCTTAGTGTCCACGTAGGAGTGGATAAGAGAAGCCCCTAGCTGTGGGCAGCATCCACCAGGCCATGGTTCATGCCCTGAGTGTCTACCGAGGAGTGGAGAAGAGAAGTCCCTAGGTGTGGGCAGTGTCCACCCGATCATAGCTCATGCACTGAGTTTCCACCTAGGAGTGGAAGAAGAGAAGCCCCTAGGTGTGGGCAGCATCCCCCCTGCCATGGTACATGGTGTAAGGGTCTACAAGGAGTGGAGCAGAGAAGCCCCTAAGGGTGAGTAGCATCTACCCATCCATTGTATATGGTATGAGGGTCTACAAGGAGTGGAGAAGACAAGCCCCTAGGTGTGGGCATCCCCCACTCGGCCATGGTACATGGTTTGAGGGTCTACAAGGAGTGGAGAAGAGAAGCCCCTAGCTGTGAACAGCATCCCCCCTGCCACAGTACATGGTCTGAGTATCTACAAGGAGTGGAGAAGAGAAGCCCCTAGATGTGAGCAGCATCTACACTTCCATGGTACATTGTCTGAGTGTCCGCCTAGGAGTGGAGAAGAGAAGTCCCTAGGTGTGGGCAGTGTGCAGCCAACCATGGTTCATGCCCTGAGTTTCCACCTAGAAGTGGAGAAGAGAATCCCCTGTCTGTGGGTGCCAGCCATCTGGCCTGTCTATCCTGTGAGGGCTCACCAAGGAGTGCTAGCAGAGAACCCCCGGTGTGGCAGTGACATGGTGTCCGCCGAGGAGTTGAAGAAGAGAAGCCCCTGGGTATGGTAGCATCCACCTGGCCATGGTATATGGTCTGAGCGGCCACTGAGGAGTGTCAGAAGAAAAGGCCCTGGGTGTGGGCACTATCCATCTTGGCATGGTAAATACCCTGGGTGTGGAAGCATCCAGTTAGGCCAGCATCACCTGAATAGGGGACGTCCCCCTGAGCACTGCAGAAGTCCACCAACAGTGGATGTAAGAAAGGATGAAGGATTCACTTATGTGTCAATCAACTTTGGTTTGAATGACTGAATGGAGTTTTCTTGCTATCTTTAGCTCCTTGGTTTCTCTGAACTGGCCATGAAATGCTTTTGTATGTGTTTACCGAATCATGTGCTTCACTTTTTTCTGTTATTGGTTACACTGTGTGGTATATTGTACAGCTGGTTTCCAGTTTTGATTCTTGTATTCGTTCATTTTATTTATTTATCACTCTACATTTTTATCTTTTATGCAAACTTCTGTTCGGATTCAGTTTGTTCATGGTATATCCCTCTTTTGTTTTACGTGTATAGATTTCCCACTTCTGTCCATTATTTTCAGTTTATACGTCTTACTTCACCTCTTGGATATACTGTTTTCACTTGATATGGTTGATAGTCGTCTCGACTATTTTGTTTTTATTAGCACAATTACTTTTTATACAAGGTGTCCATTCCACACCTTTTGTACACTTTCCTGTTCACTTCGGGTTTTAACAGGTTCACTAGCGTGTCGTTTTGGACTCTCCAAGATGGCCGCCGCGTTTCTGTTACACCTTTGTTCGTTTCAGTCCTTCTTTTATCTTATATACCTGCACACTTAGCATGGCGTTTCTCATACTTCGGATGCACTCTACTACCCGCGTAGACGCCGAATCTTAATGCACGACAGTAAGTGTCTACATTTGAGTGTTCCTATCGGTATGCATGCAATTTATGGTTACAATTGAGAGTGTGGCCTGCAAGTGTGATCGCTCTTCACATTCATTGATATTTGGTTTCACTATCTGCACTGCAGGGGCATGGCTCAAGAGTCTCTCAGTGGCATGTCATTTCACTTGGTTGACATTTACTCACCATTACTGCATTACTTTTTCATGGTTTTAGCGATATGCAATTTTTTTCGGCTTCGTTCACCTGGCACTTAGGTGTGCCATTTGCACTTCGACATTTCAGGTAGTGTTTATCGCATGACACGACGTGTCTTGTACGCAGTTTCACCATCAGTGAGATCACTGTATTCTTTTCATTCATTATCATTCACAAGTATCTATGTTACATCTATGCTGGACGGAACTCGTTTTTTTCATTGTATTCTTGCTGGTTATTTTAGATCATTTGTCCCCTGACGAAGGGCTGTGAGAGCCCGAAATGCATAGGGATCTTGAAACGCTTAAAAACACAAGATAGGATAGACAAGGGATTAAGCTTTCTCTGACTCCCTCACTAATACTTAGTCTCACACGACAGAGAAACAATCAGTAACATAAATAACTGTGCTGGACGCTACACATGGGAAAATCAACAGATGTCTTAGTACTGCCCTCACACACTTGGTAGTGTCATGCTTCATCATTGGGCCGCATCATACACCCAGGTGCAGACCAACACCTTGGATGGAGCGCAGTTTTTTAGTATATACGATGAAGAGAAGTGGTGAGGGTAAAGTATAGTAAAGAAGACAGACAAAAATCAAGCACAAAAGTGTAACTCGAAACCAAAAAGGAAAACAAATTTTCTCCTGGAAGAAGGGACCAAAAGAGGTGCAGAAATAGATATAAAACTGTCTCGAGGTTAACCCACAAATTTTATTCTTGTCAACCTCTGGCAGGATTAAAATCAACAAAATGGGGTATTCAGGGAAGGTAACGACCCTTCAATCCCCACTGCAAAAACCAACATGTTTCTGCCAGCTTTTTATGTGCCCAACCGCATCACTCTGGCATTCATCAGGGTGTTGGTCCCTATTCAATGGTCTATACCGCTACCCGGGTATTCTTTACCTTTTCAATCTGGGTATTACCCCAGCGTCACTCTATTTTGGGATTTCCAAGAGGATGTACAATTAAGAGTCTACGAGTACTGTTCTGAACCCGGGACTGCGGGGGAGGGTGCTCTTGTCGTCACACTTACTCCAAAGAGACACTGTCTCCAGTCTTCCTTCGTACGTCCTCCGACCATCTTGAAACGCTTGACATGATCTTCTGCATATGAAAATATATGGGATTGATATGAATTATTTATTTATTTAATTATTTCACTTGTAAAGCGCACAAATCACCCCATTAGGGTATCTCAGCGCTAGGACCACAGAAGCGAAAAAGGAGATCGGATTAGAAGAGTGAAGTCTTCAGCAGTTTCCTAAAGGTTGGGTAGTCAGTGCACTGATGCAGGCGGATGGGGAGATCATTCCAAAGGCGTGGGCCAAGGTGATAGAAAGCTTTGCCACCTTGACGAGACTTTTTAAAGCGTGGAACTGAAATCAGGGCTTTCTCAGTTCTCACCTGATCTGAGAGGTCTAGGGGGCACATAGTTACCAAATTTGTTATTAAGATAACTGGGACCCAATCTGCATACTGCTTTGTATGCCATACAGCAAACTTTGAAATGAATCATTTTACGAATGGGAAGCCAATGCAGTTCCTTCAACAAACGGAGGGAGGCTGTTCTTGGGGGATCATTGGTCACCAAGCGAGCCGCAATGTTTTGGACGACCTGTAATTTGTTTATGTCTTTCTCATTGGCTGAGATCAAAAGCGCGTTGCAGTAGTCTAGTTGGCTTAAGATCAATGCCTGAATGAGGGTTTTTCTCTAAGATAGTGAAAGAAAAGGGAAGACTCTCCTGAGCATGCTAAAGATGTGAAAGCAGGCTCCGATGGTGGTCGAGACGTGGTCTCTCAGGGTGAGTTTTTGGTCCAGACGGACCCCAAGGTTTTTCACCACAGGTTTGGGGCAAGGGGAGGGGCCTAGTTCTTCTGGCCACCATCTAGGTGACCACCTGATATTGGCATCACCAAATAGCATTATCTCGGACTTTGTGGCGTTCAAATGAAGAAAATTTGTTTTCATCTATTCCTCTATGGATGTCATCCGTCACAGAAGAGTTCTTGTGTTTTAAAGTCAGATTTATCGAGCGGAAGGTGTAACTGGGTGTCATCGGCGTATGATATGAGGGTGAAGCCCAGTTTTCTCAGTAGTCTTGCCAGGGGAGCCACGTAAACATTGAACAGGGTGGGGCTTAGACAGGATCCCTGGGGCACTCCTTTGGTGACTTTGGTGGTACTGGAGTGGTAGGGGCCTAGGTTGACGGTCTGTGTTCTATCTGATAGGAAGTTGGTTAGCCATTTCAGTGCTTTCCCTGTAATGCCTATCTCACCAAATCTTCTGATAAGAATCTGATGGGATATGGTGTCGAATGCTGCGGTACAAGAAGCACAGCCTGACCCTTATCCAGCAGCATCCTAATATTGTCCGTCACTGCTACTAAAGTGGACTCAGTGCTATATCTGGGGCGGAATCCAGATTGTGAGGAATCCAGGCTTTTGGTGGATTCAATGTATTTGGAGAGATGTGTGTTAATGTGTTTTTCTAAGATTTTAGTTTGAAGGGGAAGAAGCGAGATGGGACGGTAATTAGTGACGTCTTCCGGTGAGATTTTGAGATTATTTTTAATCGGGAGAATTTGTGCAGCTTTCCATTCGGGAGGGAGAGCTCCTTCCTTCAGAGAGCTATTGAGAATATTGCAGATGGGGTCTGCAAGTTGTTTGGACAAGATGGTGGAAAGTTTAGCCGGTATCAGGTCAAGTGGGGACCCATATTTCATGCTTTTTAGGAGAGCTTCAGTGTCTTCTATGGTAAGAGGAGGAAAGTTGTCTAAAAATTTGTTGGCAGGTGGGATGTGTGAGGGTTTGGTTCCTGATTTTGTTTGGGGATTGGTGGTTGCCGTGATTTTGTTATAGATTAAATCTATTTTCTGTTTGAGATGGTTATCGATATTATCGCATAGTGTTTGGGATGGCACAGGTGCCGAGTCACAGGCCAAAGGGTTGGTAAAGGATTTTAGGATCTGATAGAGGCATTTTTGAGAGCTCCCAGCTTGTTCAAGAGAGACTGCGATGTAGCATTTCCTCACCTTTTTTAGATTGCGGTGGTAGTGGTTCAAAGCTGCTTTGAATTTAGCTCTATCTGAGGGTTGTTGGGAGCGGCGCCAGAGGTCGTTCCAGTCTCCTGCAGGATCTTTTTTCTAGTCGTAGGGGACTCGAGTACCAGGAGGCCTGATACCGTTTGATGAAAGAGCGACATTGTTTCAGGGGTGCTAAGCTATCTAAAGTAACAAGCAGGCTAGCATTAAAGGTGGCTAGGCGTTTCTCAACCTTGTCTGCTTCTGCGTGATGGGGTGGGCAAAAAGCATCTTCAAAGAGTGTGGGAGTGATCAAATCCCACTTTCTATAGATTTTATTGGGGTAGCATTTGGGATCCGGGAGAGTATTGTGGGTGTTGATCCAAAATTCGACCATGGAGTGGTAGGACCATGTCAGGGGGGTTGAAGCTATGTAGCATAGATCGGGCGAGTTAGTTAGGATGATGTCTAATGTGTGCCCTGCCTGGTGAGTCGGGTCCTTATTTATTACCGTCAGGTTGAGTGCGGCCAGACCAGACAAAAGAGGTGTGGCTTCTGCGTTGTCTATGATTTCACTATGTACATTGAAGTCTCCGAGGAGAAGAAAGTTTCTAGAGGAGATTACGTGTGGGGAGATAAGTTCAATAAGCTGTGTGGTGGTATCGGTTAGTGGTCCAGGTGGTCGATAGACTAAGGCTCCTTTCCAGCAGATAGTGTGGTGTATATTCATACTAAAGATCATTAACTCTAGACTTATTTTGTCTAATATGGAAATAGTAGTAGAATTTTTATAGACTATGGCCATTCCTCCCCCCATCCTATGTGGTCTATCTAATTTTAGTATGTGATAGTCCTCTGGGAGGGCTACTGCTATGCCTGGGTTGGAGTAAGGTTTAGTCCACGTCTCTGTCAAGAAACCTATCTCGGGACTGTTTGAGGACAGCAGGTCCCATATATTGGCCGCATGTTTAGGGAGGGATCTTACAGTGGCCAGGAAGCAGTTCCCGTCCATGCTGGAATTTGTGTTGGCCGAGTGTCCGGTTAATGTGTGGTAAGAAGTAGCGTCTGAGTGTTGATTAGGTTTGGTATTAGCTCTCATGGGAGGGGCTAGGGCGGTTTGGTAAGTACATTTCTTGCAAGAGAATGGACCCATTACTTCTTTGGGGCTGGGGCAGATATTAGTGGGCATCTCTCTGTTTATATTGGAGTTTCTGATCGTCCTCAGTTCTTTACTGGTGTAAGTAAGATGACCCCTCACCTGTTTGGGCAGAAAATGGGCAGGACCAGCAGGGGTTCCTGCTCCTGGCGATGTCCTGGTGCGGACGGGCGCAGACGGGCTTGCCTTTGGCACGCCCGCTGCGCGCATCCGCTGCGCGTCTGACTAGGCATGAGTTGATATAGAGTGAAATGCTAGAGTGCTAACCCTCCGAGGAGATAGAGGGGAAGAGGTCACAATTCACTTCCGGTTTTGGGCGCCTCCCTCCAGACAATCGGAACCATCCGTGCTGGACCGGGGAGAATACCCGGTGAGTGTTGAATCAAGCGTGGGTAGAACCCAATGTGCAAATGAAAAAATTAAATACTTTTAAAACGTCAGAGCCCTTTACCAGGCGCTCATTAAAAGTGCAGAGTAATGCAAAGTAAATACAATTTAAAACAGAGCAGCAGAATGAGGTAACAGGGAGCCCTTTACCAGGCGCTCCAGTCTGTGCAAGTTCGAATACCTTAGTCAGCTTAAGCTGGAATATCAATGACCTATTTACATTAAACTATTGGAACTTTGCATCTTGAGATTCAAATTATTGATTGACACATAAGTGAATCCTTCATCCTTTCTTACATCCACTGTTGGTGGACTTCTGCAGTGCTCATGGGGACGTCCCCTATTCAGGAGACGCTGGTCTTACTGTTTACTTCATACACCCCGACAAGAGGGTGATACCCCAGACGCACGCTACAATCTGATCAGTGTTACACCTTTCAGTGTGCGCAATCCTACTCTTCCTGTTGTGGTAGCATCCACATAGACATGGTATATACTCTGAGTGTCCACCGAGGAGTGGAGGAGAAGCCCCTGTGTGAGCGGCATCCACCAAGCCATGGTATATACCCACAATGTCCACAGAGGAGTTGAAGAAGAGAAGCTGCTGGGTGTGGGCAGCATCCATCTTGCATGGTATATACCCTGGGTGTGGTAGCATCCATCTGGCCATGGTATAATCTTTGAGGGTCCACTGAGGAGTGGCAAAGGAGATGCCCACACATACAGGCAGTACACAAGCAGCTTTGCAATATGCTCTGAGACGTCAACCGAAGAGTGGCAGTGAAGTAACTCACAAGTTATTGTACATACTGCCAGGCTCTGTGGGCTGTAGATTACCCCCTGGGCCCGGAGCACATATAGGAGGGGAATTGTACAGCCATAGACTATACTCTGAAGAATCTACCAAAGACCATCAGAAGAGCATCCAAGGAATCACCAAATGCCACACAAATATGGGGCATTTATTTTATGAAGATGGCACAGAGAGGGAGAGATGTGGCGCAGTGGCCAGGGCAGTTGACTCTGGAGCGTGGGGCTCACGGTTCGATCCCCAGTGCTGGAAGAGGATCAGCTCAGCATCATGTAACTCTGGGCAACAGCTCTCTTAATCTCCTCACCGGCCCCCAGCACCTTGGCATCCTTACGGGTGATTGGTTCGCGTTTTACAAATACCGGGTTATTATTGTTATAGGGTATTTGCTAGGTACAGCCTTCCCTTTGCTGGAGACCCCTGGCATATACAGCTACCTGTCTGGACTAATGAAGAACTATAAGATGATGGACCTGGAACACGGTATTATATGCTTATCGAGGTAAACTGATAAATTCACCTAATTATCCCGAGATCAACCACTGGTAGCTATGGCACAGGGCAGACAAGCTTAACTTAGGACAATGTGTACAGTATGTATGCAGAGCCAAAATAGTAACTAAGTCAAAATGCAACACAATAAAAATCCCAAATCGAATTAGTAAAATAGAGTAAACATTCATGAAGTAAAGGACATCAAAATGGTAAAAATTCACCACGAGGAACTGAAGATATGATTTTTGAAAGGTTTAAGTAGGAATAGCACTAAGAAGTATAAAGTGCCAATGATGGTAAATGGTCGCAGTAAACAGGGACTTAGCACAATTTGATGCTGACCACTATGGAGTGTGGGTTGGATAAACCAACCAGTTTCATCTTGAGAAGTACACTTTCAAAGCCCCTCTGTGAAGGCACTTAGAGACTTACAGGGTGGCAGGCAGAGGCCAAACAGGGGGATCCAGTACAGGTCCAGTTGACACTGGTCAGCTGGGCAGTTGTAGGAAAATGTGTCTTGTAGAGCCCCTGTAGCTTTGACTGGAGGATACAAGAGAGAACTGGTCCAGTCCACCAGGACTCTTCTTAGGTCACAGACAGCAGGTCCAATCCTCTTCTGATCTTCCTCATCTCGGAATTCTTCTGAGGTACGTGCCTGGTGATGCCACATTTGTTCCAAACACAAGCTATTGGGTGGGAATGACTCCTAGACATGCCCCAGCCAATGGTATGAAAGTTCCTGGGGCCATCCTACCCACTTTCAAGATGGTGGAAGTCTTCGGCCATATTAAACTTGGGGTCTGAGGGTTGGAAGTGCATGTGGGCAGTCTAATATGGTAAACTTAGTATACTCCAACATCTAACACTAAAATCCAGTTTGGGACAGTCACTACGCCCCCAATAAGCCCAAACTCAAAAGTCTGGTTGAAGAAAGCATGGTGCTCCAGCAGCCAGACAGTAGATACGTAAGAATTGTTTGACATCCTGTTGCCCCTTCTTTCAAGAGTGTCCCCAATGCTATATGTAAAAACCCAGCAGACCTCCCAAGCAGGATTTAACACTCCAGCACGGTTTGGCATTGTAATGTCAAAAAGAGGTCCGCTGTGATTGGAGCCTACCTGGCTAGGGGGACAAAGGAAGGGTCCTGCTTAGGTGTCAGCTAGAATTTGTCTGTGACAGGGGAAGCCTCTTTGAAGTAAATTCAGTTCCTGGGTGCAACCCCTCTGGTCATCCTGTTAAGAGAACAACACCACCCCACACCCAGGCCTTTGTTCTCTGGTCTGAGACCAGTTTTCACAACTCTTCAAATGCTAATTATTGGCTGGTAGAAGTAGGAGAGCACATGCATATTTAGCTTCCAGGAACTTCAGGTAGGGGAAAAGTAACTTTCCGAAACCTACCCTTTACTTAATATTTTTTTTAAATAAGACTGAAATTGATTTGTAACAACCATTAACATAGTTGTTTAAATAATTTTGTAGTTAGTTACATTCCTGAGATACAATATTGTGTTTTTTAATCTGTACTTTAGTTTTCCACATATGACAACTATGCCTTCCAGTCAAATATAGCTTGTGAGTGCTAGTCACTGTAAGGATACATTAACATTACATTACTTAATGTCCTACTTTTAAATACCATGCACCCTGCCTTAGAGCGACAAGGCCTCCATAGGAGTGACTTATTAATATTTAAAAGGGAAGTTTTGACCTGTTAAAACGGTTTATTTTGATAGGTTGAATTGCTGTGTTTAAACTGTTACAATGGTAGTCCTGAAGCCGTGTTTTACACTGTCTCTGTAATGGATAACACAATAGGTGATACAGTCCACAAGTGATGTTTAACTTACAGACCCTGGGTACATTTTGTACCATATATGACGGTCTTAAATGTACGTTAAATGTACCAATCTGGAATATGTCAATTCAAACATGTTTAAAGGGGTAGCACAGGCACTTTACTACTGGTTAGCAGGGGTAAAGGATACACAGTTCTAAAACCAGAAAACACACAGCATCTAGCTAAAGGGCAACAACAGCGGCACCAACACACCACAATCTACTCAGACAAGGCATCTTAATATGACACTTTCACTGTTCACATGAAGCAAATAACACACCAAACAAAGGAAATCCAACAGGCAGCCCGCACACTGCACCAAGACCAGACAGTCCGAAGACTGTACCAAAACAAGACAGTCCAGAGACTGTACCAGACAGTCCAAAGACTGTACCAAGACAAGACAGTCCAGAGACTGTACCAGCCAGTCCGGAGACTGTACCAAGACAAGAAGACAGGCTCTAGCCCCACTGACTTCAGAATACTTGGTAACACAAAATAAGCCTTCCAAAACCTCTCATGTCCCTCCCCTGATGGAAAGATACAGCTTAGACAAAAACTGAACCAAGAAGGCACAGAGGGATGAGCTACAACCTGCAGAATGGGTACACATTATCAGGCTCCCAAGGTCATCTTCCTCGGTCTCAGCTCTCTCTAGTGTAGGAGCATAATTATGTCTAGGGATAGGCATGCAAAGCTGAATAAACTATTCTCTTAGTGCATCTGGGTTCCAACCTTGAATAAGATAAGAGGGAATTACTGAACAGCAGCTTCTGCTGAGACAATCAGAGAGCTGGAGCACAGAGGCTGGGCTTTGATTACAGCGTAACATGGCGTCTACATGCAAGGAAAATGGCATCTCAGATGCTAACTTTAGCCTGCACAATGTAAGAAGGGGTTGATCATGCACATTTGCAATAGCGATCAATATAAAATAGCTACATGAATGCTAACATGACACAGTATACGATACGGGGGATGGGGGCAATGGCACATTAGATTCTAACAATTATTAGAGTAAACCGGAGTTTGGAATAGAAAACGGGACATTAGTAAGTACATAGAATAATTTTTCTTTTCAGGTCACCACAGTCAAGAACAATCAAGAAAGGCAAATATCTGAGAAACAGATAGTACACCGCCAGGTACTCAAGGTGCACTCATTTTTATACCAATGTCATATAACAATCTATACGTTTATCCACTTTAACTATGATATACCCGTTTGTGTAGGAAATCAAGTGACCTGTGAGGTTGTTATTTACATCTCCACCAGCTGCTCTCTCATTCCCATTTCACCTCAATCCCTTGGTTGTGAGAAGACCAAATTAAATCTGTGGGTTTCAGTATTGGGGTGGGCATGGTGTTGAAGCTGCTTTACCTGAAATCCAAGGCATTTCTACAAATGCGTTTGTGAGAATCATTACAGCATAACACATCCCTCACATTCACCCAGCTACATTTGGTGAAGCTACTGATAAAATATGTTAACGGGGGAAATCAGATAGATCGAAGAGTGGGAAGAGATTTAACACCCCAGCAGATCTCTGGAAACTGTGGGGTGTTCTGAAAGGTGATGATTTCTTGTGATGTAATCAAAGGATTAAATGTCATGTATTGGCGTTTCTCAGGATCTCATGCTCATGCTAAAAAGATCAAAGCATCCTACCTGTATTTGGTCACAGGTTGTTGGCAAGCATGCACAGGTAGGGCCAGGTCAAACACGGATGCTACAGTGCATGGAACTGATCCTTGGAGACTGCCTTTCTCTCTTCCACTGCAGCTTCATTTGGCCATATTCATTGCTGCGGAACAACTGGAGGGAACCCCTCACAGCGCGAGCCATCACGAAGGACTGTTGATTTTAAGTAGAATACGCTGAAAAGTGTGTGATTAGACTCATATAATTCAAAATCTAAAAATGTTATATTCTCTTGATGGTTCACTAATCATAATTTCACATTATAACATTATTGCCAAAAAAGCAATGATAATCTTCTCATTCATGAACTTTGGCATTCCATACTAATAAAATATCATAAACGTTTGTACCCCCCAATTTTTCTTGGTATTTTTAAGTGATCTGTTTCAGGCATGCTCCCCTCATATTATACAGAAAGTGTTCGACACTTCACACGTACTCTGGGATATTTTTCTTGATATACATTAGAGACAGCACCATCCTCATTATCTAAAAAGGGTTTGATGTGCGTGCCATACTAGGGGCTTTTGTCTAATATGATTAGTTGAGTGGAGGGTGCCCCTCTTTTGCTCCCTTCTGTGTATTATGCCCCCCTCATGCCACCTCATCAATAGATTAACATAAGAGGGTGCCAAACTGTCACCCACTGCGGTGTCTCTCTTTTGATTATATAGCTCATTTTGACTGGACTACGGAAACGCCCTCTATGCTGGAGCCTCGACCAAACTCCTGAAACGGCTCCAACGCATCCAGAATGCCTCGGCACGCCTGATCGTCGACATTCCTCTCCGCAGCCACATCACACCCCACCTGAGAGACCTGCACTGGCTCTCCGTTAACAAGAGAATAACCTTCAAGCTCCTCACCCATGCACACAAGGCACTCCACAACACCGGACCAGCGTACCTCAACAGCCGACTCAGCTTCTACACCCCCACCCGCCAGCTCCGCTCCGCCGACCTCGCCCTCGCCACAGTCCCCCGTATCCGAAGAGCGACCTCCGGCAGCAGATCGTTCTCCCACCTCGCTGCCAAGACCTGGAACACTCTCCCCATCCACCTACGGCAGACCCAAGACCTGCTGTCCTTCAGAAGACTCCTCAAGACTTGGCTTTTCGAGCAGTAGCAGCATTCCCCACCCCCCAGCGCCTTGAGACCCTCACAGGTAAGTAGTGCGCTTTACAAATGCTTTGATTGATTGATTGATTGATTGCTCGATATACTAAGTAACTAAGAGGACTAATTTGGCTACGTTTAAAATCATTTTCAGAGTGTTACATAACTTATAGATGTGGCGTTTTAATGGATTTTAAGTCTTCTATGTGATCCAAAAATGGTGTAAAGACTCATGAAGCCATATTAACAATTTTTTTTAAATTTGCCACTGTATATCCTATTAATGTCTCAAAAGGTATTTGGTGTATTTATTACATGAAAAAAGGTGCTAGATGTTTGCCTGTATACTGTGATACTCTCTCGGTCCAGGATCCACCGCCTGCTATGATTGGGTGGCAGTGGGTAAAACTACAACCTTTATGGATCTTTGGCAAGAAATAAACAATAGTAGTATTTGAATGCAATAAATTGATGTACCTATATCCATCTTCACCTGTTAGTTGCAGGTCTCTTTATGTAATTTACATGGACTTTAATACTTGAGAATAATGCCCGCTAATTAATACTAAAGTCTTGCAATCGTTGTCAAGCTTCTAAATGATAATCTAAAAAATCATGAGCATGTTTCCTTCTTTTTCTGCTTGTCTGATAATAATACTTAGGTCAGATTTCAAGGATCCCAGGGCTATCTTCTGTTTTATTTGAATTTCCTCTAGTTTTTAACACATGAAGTTTGTGGAACCTATTCATTACAAGTTCAGGAAACAGATAAATGCCATTCTCATGTGGTAACTTAGGGCCACATGAAGCTGCGCTTGTCAGAGCCCCCCAGAAGGCACAGAGGTTCCAATAGTCCTACTGTTGGCAATGTCTTCATAGTGAGTGCGCGTTTCAACACCTAAATATGCAGGGAATGTCACTCCTCTGGGCTCTAGATGATTAAGGGCACCATCAGTTATGGTAGGAGTGTTGTACTTTAGTCGCTGTTAATATGTGAAACTCAATATATTTTCGGTCTCAATGTTCTTGTAAATCTCATGAGATCTCCTTTAAAAGCTGATTACGTTACAATCCACAATTCAGTTCAAGCATTGGAGATCCACCACTATTTAAATGTTTGTAACTATATTCTTTGTCTGTTGTGTTTCTCATTTGGTCTCGTGTTTTTATCCCCATGTCTGATGTGTTTTCTCCTTTTCTTTTCTTTAGAGACCCCAGCGTTTGGACCACAGATCCTCGGTCAGATCAGGTCCTTGGCTCGAGCACAGAGGGCACCTCTGTGAGGGGCGCACACACCCCGTGGCACGCTGGGTGGCTCCACACAACACTACCGTACTCCTGCTTCTGGCTGGCATTTCTGGAACACTGACCCATGCTGAGGATCACGAGCAGGGTGAGCGATGACGTAACATCAACCCAAATGCAGCATCAAAGAGGGGAGGGGGTAGAGCCCCTAAACCTCCCAGTGCAACACAAAGCAGACAAGGAGACACCTGGGGCCAAGCGCAGCCGCCCTGAACACACCCCACACAGGTTTCAAACAACAGGTGGATCTGTGGCAGCCCCACCCAAAAACAAAGAACGAACAGCACAGAAGGGGCACAGGGGCTCCCCCACAGACGAGCACTTAGATAAACCTGGCTAGCCAGGTCACTAGAGTCGTGCAAAACACCCTGGTGAACAAGCATTGGCATAGCCAATAGGTCTCGCTTTTGGGACCTTATAAGTATTTAGTTATGCAGCACAATATCCTTGGTGCAACAACATCAACTGTTGCATGGCTAAACACTTATATGGTCCCAAAGGCAAGACCTATTGGCTATGCCAATGCTTGTTTTTTTGTTACACTTGTTCGTCTCTAGTCTGATGGTTTCCTTTCTGCAGGTGTGAGCCACCGGGAGTCATATAGGAGGGGTACCAGCCGTGATAGCTTGAGCATCACAGCACTGTCTGGAGCCTCCGCAGACCTAGTCATACGTTTGCAACTTATGCAGATGCCCCCCTCCTTACACTCTATCCACAATCCCCATGCACACGCCCAGTAAATGTGTGATTGTCACAGACTGCCTGTTAGATGCACATAGTCTACAACACTGCTAGCGTGAAACGTCATCAAGGAAAATCTACGGTGTAGCCTTAAGTTAAATCCCTTTTTTTCCTTAAAAATAGAACACAATTTACATGGTAAGACTTATTTTTCTCAGACCCACTTACAATAGGTGTGAGCTTTGTTCCTGCCCCACTTGTGATTGGAGTGAACTCAGTACTGCACGAGAGAGTGACTAAGACATAGCACATATTGTTGAATACCAGCAAAAGTGCAGCTGGGAATCGGCACTACTCGTGCACTCAGTGCCACTACTGGCAGCATTTCAAACACGTAGTTAATACTGTGCAGCCGCAGAGTACATCTCTGTACCAAAACCTCTGCAGATTCTGACTTTGTGGCTAGGAATCCGGAGAGCACATTTTGCAATTTTTGCCACGAGCGACTCAGATTTATGTGTGGAAAAGGTTTAAAGAAATGGACCCTGTGAATTTTGCCAAGTTTCTGATGAAAAATGCAACAACACATTTAGGACACACGCAGAGCAAAAGAAAATTCACATCGTCACACAAACAGAAGCACATTCATAAACAGGGACACATCCACACACAATCAGGAACAAAGTCATAAATGTAAACGCACAAACACAAACAAGCAAGGACACTTACACAGGGGCAAACAACACTGCAGAGACGCTCTCAAGCACAACAAATGAGAAAATAATAGGGACATCAGTACATACACAAACATACAGCAGGCAAATAGTGATGGACAAAAAAAGAAACAGCCACACACAGGATGGACACGGACAAATAAGGGTACCAGCAAACAGGAAATCAGACAATGGCACATACCTACAGACACAGACAGGTGCATCGAAGGAGACACGCAATAAATGCACACAGAGACAAGAACACACACAATAAGAGCGACACAGAGGGATGCACACATGCACACACAGGGACAGGCTCATGCACAGAAAGAAAATACATAAGGATCAATACATATAGAAACGCACGCACGGACATGCAAGCAGGAATAAAACTGCACACAGGGACAAGAAGACACACAGTAGCAGTCGCACAGGAGTATGCACTCAGTAACACCCAGGGACAGATGCACACAAAGTAAAGAAAATACAAAAGAACCAGTGCATAGAGGAATACGCTCAGGGACATGCAAACACGAACAAATTCACACAGAGACAATAAGACGCACAATAACAGTCGCACGCAGAGTGAAGAACACAGAAGGACAGAGGGTCACGCTTGAAAATTGAAAAGCCTTTAATTGCAGGAAACACACACCCTTACAGAGAAGAAAGTTTGAGGCTTGAAGAAGTAAACAAGTGGGAGGGGTGGGGGGAGTGCGCGCGCTAAAAGTAAAACTAGACGCGCGGCCATGAGACGCGCTCTGTGATGGGGGAGGGGCGGGCGCAGTGTACCCGGCAGAAGCGTTAGTGGTAGCATTTTACCAGCGGTGTTTAAGCTGGAAGCACAGGGGCAGTGCGGACTCCTCGCTCGCGGTCGGCGGCCTGCAAGTTGCTGCTAGTGGGCGCTGTTGACACGCACAAATACAGCAGAGCCAAGTCGCAGCCGCGAGGACAAGTGGCGTGTGACGTCAGTGGCTGCCGCTTGGCTGTGACTCACTGGCAGGCTCTGCGGAAGGCAGGGATCCCGGTCTCATAGAGCGCCGCTCCATGGTGGTAATGTCCCCGCTACAAGAGATGGTCAGAGACCCCAGTAGGCAAGGAATCGCAGGCGCACGCTGCGTCTCTTCACAATTATAGTCCGACACTAAAAGGATTGGTGGTGTGCGGGGGGCAGGGGGTGATAAAGCACCACGCAGAAGCTTCACAGAGCGCACCATTCTGTGCAGGCAGCCAGAACACGTACAATGTAGGTGTGTACACTATGAGCACAGCACTCGTCTAGCTCAAAGTTAACCAGGCATGTCCAGTGTACAGTAAAAAAAACAAGCGACTGGTGCGCACGACGCGCACGCGCGCGTACCCTAAAAGAAAAGAGAAAAAATGAATAAATAAATAACACGTACGAGACAGCAAAAGTGAAAGCAGCTGCAACGCCACGTCTAGCAAATGGTGTGCGCGCACCATGATGAGAGAGGAAAGCCAGATGGTGCCTCTGCTCGTCATTGTGCGCGTAACCGCACGCAATATGCCACCAAAAAAGCTGTGGTAGGCTTTTTAAAGCCCACTAACTAAATGTCTCTCATTCAGCGCATGCGCTGGCTCAGGCGAGACCTAAAAAGAGGTGACGGTAAAGTACCCCGAGAAAGAAACATGCAACCGGAAACTGAACTCGAATATCAACCCCTCAAAACGTTAACATATCCTGCTTGCTGAATACACCATTACATTTGTATGGCAGGTGCCCCACACGTTTGAAACGTGAACCCAATGTGCATAAAACTGGAAGACACCACCTCAATGAGGACTTGAGGCTTCACATTGGCTTTACAACATGTCGAAGTCCGAGGAGAAATCATTGTTTCCAGGAACGCCAATCCAATGGGTGAGGGTGAAAAGAACCCAGACTACAACTCCCAGAATGCAGTACTGGACAATGGTGCCGCAGTCAGCTGCACCAAGAGAAAACCGCATTTGACCCCACGAGGGATGACACACACCCAAGTCTTAGTGTAAAGCTGTGCATCTTAGAAGGCGTGCAGCAGCTAGGCCCGGTCAGAGGTGTGCAATGTCCCTACACATCTTGGAAGGGATGCAGAAGTTATGCCCTGTCAGAGGTGTGCAATGTCCCTGCACATCTTGGAAGGCGTGCAGCAGTTAGGCTCGGTCAGAGGTGTACAATGTCCCTGCACATCTTGGAAGGCATGCAGAAGTTATGCCCTGTCAGAGGTGTGCAATGTCCCTGCACATCTTGGAAGGCGTGCTGAAGTTATGCCCTGTCAGAGGTGTGCAATGTCCCTGCACATCTTGGAAGGCGTGCAGAAGTTATGCCCTGTCAGAGGTGTGCAATGTCCATGCACATCTTGGAAGGCATGCAGAAGTTATGCCCTGTCAGAGGTGTGCAATGTCCCTGCACATCTTGGAAGGCGTGCAGCAGTTAGGCTCGGTCAGAGGTGTACAATGTCCCTGCACATCTTGGAAGGCGTGCAGAAGTTATGCCCTGTCAGAGGTGTGCAATGTCCCTGCACATCTTGGAAGGCGTGCTGAAGTTGTGCCCTGTCAGAGGTGTGCAATGTCCCTGCACATCTTGGAAGGCGTGCAGAAGTTATGCCCTGTCAGAGGTGTGCAATGTCCATGCACATCTTGGAAGGCGTGCAGAAGTTAGGCCCTGTCAGAGGTGTGCAATGGCCCTGCACATCTTGGAAGGCATGCAGAAGTTATGCCCTGTCAGAGGTGTGCAATGTCCATGCACATCTTGGAAGGCGTGCAGAAGTTAGGCCCTGTCAGAGGTGTGCAATGTCCCTGCACATTTTGGAAGGCGTGCAGAAGTTATGCCCTGTCAGTGGTGTGCAATGTCCCTGCACATCTTGCAAGGCGTGCAGACGTTATGCCCAGTCAGAGGTGTGCAATGTCCCTGCACATCTTGGAAGGCGTGCAGACGTTATGCCCAGTCAGAGGTGTGCAATGTCCCTGCACATCTTGGAAGGCATGCAACAGTTAGGCTCGGTCAGAGGTGTGCAATGTCCCTGCACATCTTGGAAGGCATGCAGACGTTAGACCCTGTCAGAGGTGTGCAATGTCCCTGCACATCTTGGAATGCGTGCAGAAGTTATGCCCTCTCAGAGGTGTGCAATGTCCCTGCACATCTTGGAAGGAGTGCAGCAGTTAGGCTTGGTCAAAGGTGTGCAATGCCCCAGCACATCTTGGAAGGCGTGCAGCAGTTAGGCTCGGTCAGAGGTGTGCAATGTCCCTGCACATCTTGGAAGGCGTGCAGAAGTTATGCCCTGTCAGAGGTGTGCAATGTCCCTGCACATCTTGGAAGGCGTGCAGAAGTTATGCCCTGTCAGAGGTGTGCAATGTCCCTGCACATCTTGGAAGGCGTGCAGAAGTTATGCCCTGTCAGAGGTGTGCAATGTCCCTGCACATCTTGGAAGGCGTGCAGAAGTTATGCCCTGTCAGAGGTGTGCAATGTCCCTGCACATCTTGGAAGGCATGCAGCAGTTAGGCTCCGTAAGAGGTGTGCAATGTCCCTGCACATGTTGGAAGGCATGCAGAAGTTATGCCCTGTCAGAGGTGTGCAATGTCCCTGCACATCTTGGAAGGCGTGCAGAAGTTATGCCCTGTCAGAGGTGTGCAATGTCCCTGCACATCTTGGAAGGCATGCAGAAGTTATGCCCGGTCAGAGGTGTGCAATGTCCCTGCACATCTTGAAAGGCATGCAGACGTTATGCCCTGTCAGAGGTGTGCAATGTCCCTGCACATCTTGGAAGGCGTGCAGCAGTTAGGCTCGGTCAGAGGTGTGCAATGTCCCTGCACATCTTGGAAGGCGTGCAGTAGTTAGGCTCGGTCAGAGGTGTGCAATGTCCCTGCACATCTTGCAAGGCGTGCAGAAGTTATGTCCTGTCAGAGGTGTGCAATGTCCCTGCACATCTTGGAAGCCATGCAGACGTTAGGCCCTGTCAGAGGTGTGCAATGTCCCTGCACATCTTGGAATGCGTGCAGAAGTTATGCCCTGTCAGAGGTGTGCAATGTCCCTGCACATCTTGGAAGGCGTGCAGAAGTTAGGCTCGGTCAAAGGTGTGCAATGTCCCTGCACATCTTGGAAGGCGTGCAGTAGTTAGGCCCTGTCAGAGGTGTGCAATGTCCCTGCACATCTTGGAAGGCGTGCAGAAGTTAGGCTCGGTCAGAGGTGTGCAATGTCCCTGCACATCTTGGAAGGCGTGCAGCAGTTAGGCTCGGTGAGAGGTGTGCAATGTCCCTACACATCTTGGAAGGCATGCAGCAGTTATGCCCTGTCAGAGGTGTGTAATGACCCTGCACATCTTGGAAGGCATGCAGAAGTTATGCCCTGTCAGAGGTGTGCAATGTCCCTGCACATCTTGGAAGGCATGCAGAAGTTAGGCCCTGTCAGAGGTGTGCAATGTCCCTGCACATCTTGGAAGGCATGCAGAAGTTAGGCCCTGTCAGAGGTGTGCAATGTCCCTGCACATCTTAAAAGGCATGCAGACGTTATGGCCTGTCGGAGGTGTGCAATGTCCCTGCACATCTTAAAAGGCATGCAGACGTTATGCCCTGTCAGAGCTGTGCAATGTCCCTGCACATCTTGGAAGGCGTGCAGAAGTTCTGCCCTGTCGGAGGTGTGCAATGTCCCTGCACATCTTAAAAGGCATGCAGACGTTATGCCCTGTCAGAGCTGTGCAATGTCCCTGCACATCTTGGAAGGCGTGCAGAAGTTAGGCCCTGTCAGAGGTGGGCAATGTCCCTGCACATCTTGGAAGGCGTGCAGAAGTTATGCCCTGTCAGAGGTGTGCAATGTCCATGCACATCTTGGAAAGCGTGCAGAAGTTAGGCCCTGTCAGAGGTGTGCAATGTCCCTGCACATTTTGGAAGGCGTGCAGAAGTTATGCCCTGTCAGTGGTGTGCAATGTCCCTGCACATCTTGCAAGGCGTGCAGACGTTATGCCCTGTCAGAGCTGTGCAATGTCCCTGCACATCTTGGAAGGCGTGCAGAAGTTAGGCCCTGTCAGAGGTGTGCAATGTCCCTGCACATCTTGGAAGGCGTGCAGAAGTTATGTCCTGTCAGAGATGTGCAATGTCCCTGCCCAGCTTGGAAGGAGTGCAGCAGTTAGGCCCAGAGTTATGCAATATGACTCCCTATCTTGTAAATTGTGCATTAGTATCCCTGCGCATCTAGGAAGGTGTGTAACAGTGACACCTGGTCAGAGCTGTGCAATATCCCTGGTCAGTCTCAGCTACGCCGTAACCCACCCATTGTCAGATATTCGGAACTGTGCACCCTTGCAGGTGCAGAACATTGCTGTGAACTGGCCCAATCACCAGCCCTGGTATTTCACCACCACAAAGCATGCTGGGACCTGTGGTTTAACTCTCCACATTCCAAGGATGGGCTGCAAGTCCCAGCATGCTGCCTGCTTTTGACTAAAAAGGAGGATTGATTGACCGGACCCAGCGCTTGTGACGCACAGCCAAGGCGCACGACGCAGAGGCTGGCTGTGGTGGACGCTGTTTGACCATCGGTCGACGCAGGAAGGGTACACTTGTTTATGTTGGCAGCACCACCTGTGGAAGGTCGCTGTAAATAAGAATGACTGAAACCTGTCAAGAGGCTGCGCGTCACAGACAGAGTTGAGGCAGTCAGTCCTTCCATGAGGTGCTGTGTGCACCAAAGGGTCCCAGGGACGGCACTTCTCGAGCCAGAAGAATGCGGGACTAGCCTGGGCCCGTGAACACTGAATATGGAGCAGAATCCCAGCGCGCCCTCTCTGACCTGTAGGGTCCTGGCCAATTGATCGCATCGATCGTCTCTCTGAGGTGCTTTTGCCGCGTGTGCCCTCAGAGGAGCGGGCACCGCGCAGCCTCGCCCTCTGATCCGGAGGCATTACCACTTCTAGGGACTACAGCGTTCACTCCAGGGTGCGGAGGTTGAGGAGAAGGGGGGAGAGGGTCCGGGAAGGGGACTAACCATACCTAGGATGGGGGGTGGAGTTGTGGGGTGGGGGGGGAGATATCCCGTTTACATCACCGTTCTACCCTTGAAAGGTGCACGTGATTGGGCTTGGTTACACTCCAAACTACGGGGGGCCACCTCTCGATATGTCAGTGCAGACACTGTTTCCGGTTCTGAACCTTTCATCCACAAGTCATTCAGAGGTGCTGGTCCAATGAGTTCTATAGAAGCAAAACAAGACTACGACACCCATAATGCATTAGGCTATCGCACGGAAGCCCAGGACTGGAAGGATGTACGTACGGTCGTGTTCTCTGCCATGAGTGAGCTATCCGCACGCACCTGTGATCTTGGCTTTTGATTTTTTATCATCCCATTCCCACCTACCGACCCTGTGTTCACAGGCTCACCTAGGCCCTGTCTTTGAAGATGATATGTCCTGGGCCTTGCTCACCCTCATGGTGACAGAGGATTACCTTCCCTGTCACGGGTTTCATGCGTGGAGTGGGGTGGCCATACAGCATGTTTGGTGAAATATAGTGAAAGGAACCGTTACCTGTGACACATGCATGTGCACTTACAGGTAATCATTCTACAGTTCTGCTGCTCAAGATGAACCCTGAACACTAACACCCTGTGTGTTGTGTGTGTGTGTGCGCATTGCACATATGTGCTAGGTTTGGTAGCGTGCCATACATGCGTGATACAGACCCGCGAGCTCCATTTTGGAAGCCCACAGCCTGGACCAGAATACAAGATGGAGGAACAGTTGCTTTCCTCTGATACATATATGTATTGCTGGCCTCTCCATACATGGCAACATTTTGATACTAGAAAGAGGGGGCTTTTGAAATATTAATGGAGGGGTGCTTCATTTTTCCTCATTGACATACATTGAAGCAATGGCGATCTTAGCTGGGAGATAGCTAAAATTAAGACTTTTTGGCTTCAAAAAACACAATTATCCCGCCTGTAGCAGGTGTTTTGGCATGTATGCAGGTCACAAGTCAGGTGTACACGCAGGCACACAACGTCCACCCACTATTTTCACAGGGTGAATGCCGCCCCCACTGCCAGGAACTTGGGCCCCACAGAAATATGCTGAACTTGTCCTGGTGTCATTTTCAGACACCGGGACATGTTCAGCAACACCTGTACGTTGACTCCTTTCCCTTCCCAGCAGCGATGTGCAGGCAGCGAGGGAGCTTTTTTTAATTCGATCCTAGCGGCAGCGCACATGCGCTGCTCGCTCTGCGAGGCATGCTGTACTGGAGTATGCTCTGGAAACCCCGCCCACTTTCTACCCACATTTGTCATTGGCTTGTGTTATTGTCCTTCGTAAATGCTGGCTTCTGATTTGTAAATAGGCTTGTTAGTCCCTCTTTTGTACTGCCTTATCTGCATTTGTTACCTCCCATAACGACTCGACCTTTTACTTGGCTTGCATTATAAGTCGGTGAGCACTATTTTGTTTATTGACACTGATGAGGACAATGGCGGCTGCTTTTTGTATCTGCAGCGTGCACACACAGGACAATGGCGGGCGCTTTTCTTATGGAGTGCTATGCACCTCTAACTTACATGCTGAGCGCGGCGCCCACTTTAGGGACACTCCGCTCAGTTTCCATTTTTTAAAACTTTCAGGTTGAGTGCTACGCCTGCCTCCGGGACCCCACGATCTGTTTCTTTTCTTTTTTACATTTTTTTAACTTTAATGGTGAGCGCAGCACCCGCTTCACGGACACCTCGCTCTGCAATGCAATAGGTATCGCTTTTGCCAAAGTTTGAACTATTGGTATTGTAAATGACAATGCCGTTTAATATTATACGATGCCAATAGCTCAAAATCTCGCAATTGGGAGACCTGTTGCATTGTAAATGCTTGTTTCACCTCCAGCTGTGCCAAAGTTAGGGGCCTTCAGGCCTTATTTTGTTTGAATATCCTGAGTGGAGGCAGCCTGGAACCTCACACTTAAATGTAAATGCCACGGAGGGGAAACAAAGGCGCACAGCTTGTTATCTCTTCACAGGTACTTAAGAGAGGCATGATGGTGCCTTAGTTCAGTCCTTGTATATAAGAGATGCCTGCACTGTGAGAATGTCGGGTGTGTTGATCTGTCCCAGTATTTACACAAATAACAATTTAAATAGCACTATTTTATTTCTTTTGTAGCGCTGCGCAACCCAGTGCAGGGTGTCAGAGCTCTTTACGTAACATACACACTATACATCGACAATACACCATTTACATGATGAGCTACACGAGACAGGGTTACAAGGTGTAGGAGTCACATGTCCTTCGTAGCTCACTGTGCTATATTACAAGGATTACAATTTCTGAACTGCAGAAAACAAAAGGATCTCCGTGTTAAGAACAGTAGCCCACTTTACTATCTACATAAAATAAAAATCTGTTATTCACATGTAACGTGATGTGCTTTGCAGGAGACACATTAACCCGCTATGCTACTTTGATTCAAATCTGGGACTTCACAAAACACAGATCTCTCCAACAAGCGCGTTCACCTCCAGAGTTATCTCACCATTATTACTATTCCCTGAGATTTACTGGGCACCTTCTCAGCAGATGTCTTAACCTAATCAAATATTTAAAAATGCAGACTCTGCTACACATTAAGCAGAACGGATCTACCACCATGGTTCTCATTGTTGCCAATTTCTTTGTGACAGGGTTTAAAAAATAAATATATTAGTTAAGGCCCAGATTTTGCATCAGGATTGCGCCACTTTTTTGGCACAACCCGTTCGCCAAATCTCATTTGTTAAACCTCATAATGTGCTTAAATGTACTCATAATATACCTGATAAGCAAATATGAGGTCTTAATATCTGATATCACTTCTTGTGATGTCACATCCAGAGAGGTCACTTCCTGTTATGTCGCATGCAATGTCATGCGTTGTGACAACATGCATTGTGATGGCACGGATCATGATTTTACTTGCATACTGCCTAACCTGGTTAGTCCCCTCACTTCTATTTTTAGGACTTTGCCCTGAATGTATGCATCTGCTATATGAGGGGGACGCCAGAGTATAGCGAGGAAAGATGAGACAAGCTTTCTTTGGAAGGGCCAGGGCCTTTCTGAAATATGGGCCTGCAAATGACTCTGCAGTACCTAAGTAGGTGTAGGGTGTGTGAGGTATAAAGTATCTGTTGATATGAAAAAGGGTCCTTTGAATGGGCACAGATTCTCGTGTCTCTTCCTGATCTCTGTGAGGAGGGGTCATAAACAGCTGGGTGCAGCCTCTTCACTCCTCTTTGCACTTCTGTGGTGGGCATTTTATCTGGAGACTGTCCTGCTGGGCAGAGCATCATTGCAGACAAAGGCCAGGACTGGAAGGTGGCCTGTCCAGGACCCATGAAAGGGGAGCCGACCCAAACAAGTTCCAAGGAAGCAGACCTGGAATACACATCCTGGGTCTGTGACATCGGTGTAAAGATCAGAGCTTAAGACCCATCAGTGTCCGCTCCTATGATCTCTTCTACTGAGGAGGGGTACTCAATAGAATACTGCAGGACCACTAAGCAGCCACGGGTTGTTGTCACACTGACAACCAACCCCTGAGAGGTGAGGGACATCGCCTAGAGTCCAATTGGAAAAAGGAATTGCTGGACTCTTATGGGTGTCAAGTCATCCCGTTGGTGAGCATGGGAAGGGAGCACCAACCCTGCGGAGGAGCCGTTCGCAGAAGAAACTGGCACAATTGATCCTGACATAGGGTCCGTTTGACCAAGACTCGCTAAGCAGCTGTGCGGCAGGAATCGAGGCACTGGCATGCCGGGCACTGCGATCTTCATCATTTATCCCCATCATAGCTACTAAAGCACCTGGAGCTGGGTGCTCATGTGATAGGCCAGACCAAATCCAGCATAAGTGCCTGCTGGTGGCCTGCATGCCAAACAAGTGGGCTGCGTGATCACATCCCTGCCAAAGTATGATGCTGGATCGGGACGAGAGCTAAAGAGCAAGTGATGTGAGAGGTACCCCTGGGGTGCCTCATGGAGAATCGAGGTTGTTGCCTTATGTACTGCATGCTGAAGATAGCATCTGGCAACCACGGTACAGAAGAACATTCACAGGTTGGTGCATTGTCATTGCACTCAAAGAAGAAGCACTGAGTACTCACCGTAGTGCTGGAGTGAACCGCGCCATGAGCAGAGTTCTACCCCCAGTCACCCGGAAGAGTACCACTGACAGAAGCAGGTGCTCCTTCTGTGACCCTCCAAGTGACGCGCTGTATGACCGGCTGCTGTACGACACCCTTTTAGACTGCTGTGTGCCACCTTGAATCTCCCTGCTACCGGTGAGCTATCACTACCATAGTAGGGCCGAACAGGGTCCGGCGCCCCTTGTACGAAGTGATTGAGAGTCTAAAAAGCTCTATGATGGAGGCTGAGTGACAAACATGGCAGGGGAGTACGAGCTGCACATGTAGGCAGTACAAACTATGGAACTTGAGGGGGGGGGGGTCATCCACAGAAATGGTGGAAGGGTGGGTCACCTAAGGGACAGGGAGAGGAGTAGTTGAGCTTGACGGAAAAGGCCCCTTGCAGCATAAAACCTCACACTCTTAGGTATCTTTGCATTATTCTGTGTGATGTCGTAACTTTTGTTTCTGTGCTTGTCTTTGATATAAAGAGAAGCACTGGGTTGGACATAGGATTTATTGTGATACTAGTAGGGTGATGCTGATTACTGAGCATGAGTACCCCCATATTTATCTCCATGAGAATCCAGTGACTGCTCATAGATGCTACCACTGAGAGTCCAGTGCAAAAAGGGTTGTGCTGGGCCAAGTTTGTAGAGCCACGGAATGGCGAACCTTGGGACAGTGGAGGTGAAAGTCTTCAGCCTCTACGGTTGTGCTCCAGTAGCCCCCGCCTGCCCTGTGGTCTCCTGAACGTGGTCTGACAGTCACCTTAGGATCCTGGATGCCCGGAACTGGTTTGGAAGATGGTCTGCTCAGTCCTTTCTGGCTCTAGGGGCCCATGTCTGAAATCATTACTGTTGAAGCCACCCCTAAGTCCTCCCACATCTTCAAGCTCTTAAAGTCATCAGCACCGCTTAGAAACTAGGCCTGGCGAGTTCAAAATGAAGATTACTTCACCTTTTGTTTTCATTTGATGATGACACCACAAACACATCAATCATTTTGCTTCAGCTTTGTGCTGAGTGATTTCATTTCTTGAGGAATACTTCACTAAAGATCATTTTCATGTCAGTGTTATTTCTTGTATGTAAAAAAAAAAGCATACTGAGAAATACAATCTCATGATATAATTGCTTGACCGAGGTGGTAACATTCGCACCACTCGCGGAGTTTGCAGAATTTGGGCACTCTGCCCTATGCGGAGGAGCGCAGAGTTCCTGAATTCTACCTTCCCGGGTGCGAAGTGGAGTTATTTTTCCGGTTTCCACACTTGTGATTTGTTTTGGTGCTCGTGCCAAGATAATCTTAGGCCATTAGCACGCTTGTGTGATACTTCAAGCTTGCTTGCACAGCTTCCAGCTGCGAAGGCGCCAATGTAGTGGAGATCGTGAACGCACCGCTTGAGCAGCTCTTGTGCTTGAGAAGCAGCTGAGAGGTTTTTCAAGTGGATTGTCTTGTTCAACGGGTGGTTGGAGTCTTTTTTTGTGTGTGAAGAGCCTTTTTTTCCAACTTGAGGGAAGTGACCAAGAGACTCCAAATTACTGGTCCTGCTTTGTCCATCTCCTGTTCACTTTTCATTTTGATTTGGAACTGGAAGGATCGCTCTCCTTGTCTGCTGCAAATATACCATTAGACTTAAGGACTTTGGATTTGAGATTTCACAAGTAAGTAAAAAAAAAACTGTTGTATATGGTGTTATTTGTTTGATTGGGGGCATGCACCAGGATTTATTTGTACTTTTACTCAATGATTATTTTTGTATTTGTTATGTATTGTGGTGGGTGTCCTGCAGTTTCAATAGGTTTCAATTATTTTTTTGTATGTATTTTTTTGTTTTGTAATGGAAAAATGTGGCATAGTTTACTACATTTTCTCCATATTTTAAGTTTTTTTTGTAATATTCACTTAATTCACTATGTGGCCTATTTTGCCAATGGGCCTATTACTAGTCATGGGTGCATGAAGCAACTGTTTCTGTGGTGTGTGTTGAATTGAAACATCATTTAGGCAATGGACTGCATTCAATCAATCAATCAGTGACATTTATAGAGCGCACTACATACCCGTTGGGTCTCAAGGCGCTGGGGGTGGGGGGGTGCCGCTACTGCTCGAACAGCCATGTCTTCAGCTTCTTCCTGAAGGAGAGGTGGTCTTGGGTCAGGCGCAGGTCGGTCGGGAGGGAGTTCCAGGTCTTGGCGGCCAGGTAGGAGAAGGACCTTCCTCCTGTAGTCGCTCTTCGGATGCAGGGGACGGCGGCGAGGGCGAGGTTGGCTGATCGGAGGTGGCGTTTGGGAGCGTAGAAGTTGACTCGGCTGTTGAGGTAGCTCGGGCCTTGGTCGTGTAGGGCTTTGTGTGCGTGGGTGAGGAGGCGGAAGGTGATTCTTTTGTTGACGGGGAGCCAGTGAAGGTCTCTCAGATGTCCGGAGATGTGGCTGGTTCGTGGGATGTCGAGGATGAGTCTGGCTGAGGCGTTCTGGATCCGCTGGAGTCTCTTCTGGAGCTTGGCGGTGGTACCGGCGTAGAGGGCGTTGCCGTAGTCCAGTCGGCTGGTGACGAGGGCCTGGGTGACGGTCCTCCTGGTCTCGGTGGGGATCCACCAGAAGATCTTCCGTAGCATGCGTAGGATGTTGAAGCACGCCGAGGAGACGGCGTTAACTTGCCTGGTCATGGAGAGGGAGGAGTCCAGGATGAAGCCCAGGTTGCGTGCATGGTCAGTCGGTTTGGGTGCGGTGCCCAGGGCAGGAGGCCACCAGGAGTCGTCCCAGGCGGAGGGTGAGGATGATTACATTAAAAAAATGTGTTTTTGGGGGGTATTTCACCCCCCCTGCAAACAGTGTAGAGGTGGAGTAATGTAGTTGATGCCTTTGGAGTATGTTTATTGTTGTGAAAAATTTAGCCCAGTTAATTTTTGTTTTTGTCATTTCTGAATTAAGGCTGTTTTCTTAGGTGTTTCCATGCCTCCTCTCTTTGTCTGGCCAGTATGTGAGTGTGTTTGCCATAGACCACCATTTGTCTTTGTTCCCTATGCTATGTGGCCAGGGCCTATTTCTTTGTATAGTCAGTGTTCATAGTCCTGTATGTGTTCTTTGTTTTCCATACCTCCTGCTTCTTCTTGAACCATATGGCTGGTGGCCATTTTGTGAAGGCAGCCAGTTTGCTTTGCCATAGACCTGTATGTCTTCTCTGTTGTGGCCATGCCTCCTTGCTGGTTGTTGTTGTGGCCATTGTGTAGCCAGCCAATGTACTTTTGCCATGGGCCTGCATGTCTGCATGAAGAGGGTGACATCCTCATGCAAAGCAGCCCTGTCTCCAGCAGTGTGTCAGCAGAATCACCCACCTCAGTGACTTCACAATAGCACAAGAAGACTCATAGTGAGATGGAGCTACCACGGCATACAGTGACTGCCCCACTACGGTGCACATTGAGTCTACCACCACCTACTTCTCAAGTGTCACCTGCGTCAGTGGCCCCAGAAAAGAAGAGAAAAATACAGGCTACTATTATGGACATGTTTAGGCAGGAGAGGCACTATGACCGCAAACACCTAATGGCACATTTATACAATGGGAATTTGGTAAAAAATATTAGCACTGGACGTCCTCCCATTTATCTTTTTGTGGAAAGAGTGGTATTCTTAGAATTTGTGGCAGCCATCTGCCTAAATCAAAGGCTCCCAGTCAAACCTATTTTACCAGAGTTGCTTTTCCAGCACTGCATCATGATGTGTTGCAATTGATTGGACAAGGTTTGCAGCAAATTTTTGTTCACACTCTCCACCTGACGACAGATATGTGGATCAGTTGTCGGGGGCGACTGATTACATGTGCATCACTGGATCTCTTTTGCGGGGATAAAGCAAAATATATCTACTGGTCTTGGCCCTGAAGAAAGTTTTAAGAGCGTTTGGCGGCATGCAACAGTGGCCATGTTTGCAATGGAGAAATCGCATACAGCTGTAAACATCTTGGATGAATGCAACAGCAAGGTGTATGAATTGCTGTGACCCAAAGGTCTCAGAAGTGGATTTGTTGCCAGAGACATGGCAGTAACATATTCAAGGCTTTGTCAGACAATGGCCTTTTAAGGGTTCTGTATTTGGCCAAATGAATCAACCTGTTGGTTCAAGACATTCTAAAAAAAGAAGACATAGTCAGCAACATACTGACCACTTGCAGAAGAATCTGCACTTGTTTCAGCCATTCTTTTAAAGCTCAGAAGCAGTTGCGGATTAGTCAGCATGCTAATAGAGCACCAATTAAAGCCATGATACAGGAGGTCCCCACACGTTGGAACTCAGCCTTTTACATGTTGAAACATCTGTTTGAGCATTACAACCAGATTTATGACTGTCATTTGAAAAGGAGGGGATGCAGTTGGGAAAGCTAAGTACACGGATGCGGACAAATGGGGCCTAGCAAAATGCCTGACACACATGCTGCTCCCTTTTGAGGTTTTCACATGGGAAGTTAGCAAGGAGGACAGTACGATGGGCCATGCTATCCGGTTGTTGCGTCTGCTATAGGACCAGATAAAGAAAGTGCCTGAAAGGTTCATCCCAGTAGGTGTGAATGAAAACCCAGATGTGCGTGTCTTGATTGCGAGCCTAATCCTTCACTTAGCTTGCTATACAAGGCTGCAATATGGCTTCATCTCATCCAAACAGTACATCTGTGCCACACTACTTGATTCATGGTACAAAAAGATTCTATCCACTTTCCTTCCTTTTCCTGAAGGGGATGTTTCAAAATACAAGAGGTGGATTGTTGAGAAAGCTGGATGAATGGCTGGAACTTAGAGTGCCACCTTGCAGGTGTGGGGTGCTGCCTTCAACTTCTAGAGAGGACAGTTTAGTCTTACAGCAGCCAACAATGCCATCAACCAGTGTACTGGCAACAACAGCAACAGAAGGACCAGACCCAACCTCTGCATTGTAGTGGTTTTAATTGGCTGGGCTCATGTTCAGTGCAGAGGTGATGGCAAGAGTTTGAGCAAGTGGCAGCACCAATGACCATCAACAGGATGTTCCAGGAGTATCTGGATGATCCAAAAGAGGTCTATGTTGATCAAAAGACCATTGTTTTGTTATTACGGGAAGATGCACCAATGGCCAGCGCTCAGCAGGCTGGCAATAAAGTATCTGGCTTGTCCTGCAGCCAGTTTGTCTGCTGAGTGTGTGCTCAATGCAGCTGGTGAAGTTATTACAGTGAGAAGGACCAGTCTTTTGTCTCTAAATATGGAGATATTGAATATGATCAAAATGAGCCAACAGTTCATGCCACACAATACACCGTTCATGAAGCAGCAGTGGAGGAGGAGGAGGAGGAGGAGGAGGAGGAGGAGGAGGATTGGTCAGATTCAAGTGTGTTAGCTGACCAACTTCTGGGAAAGCCACCTGATTTTAAGGAAAAGCTCTACATCCCGGACTGAATATGCCAGTGCCCCCATAGAACGTTTCAATTATTTGTCAGTGGACCTCTATCTTTGCCCCCACAAAAAAAGCAGCTAGTGGATCATTATTATTTTTGTGCCAGATTTATGCTGCCTGCCATTTTTAGTCACATATATATTTCCCAATTGCAGCTGGATCAGTGTACATTGAAGAAGCCTCCACAATTCCTTCATGACATTGGAGACGATGCCTGCCTCCCTCGCATGTGCATCACTTAGCTGGGATGTCTCAGAAAATTGTTGATTTAAAAGAGTGCCAATACCAAATTCCAATGTGTTGCCTGCATCAAGGATGAATTGTGTACCTATTACCTAACCTACCCGTGCTTGGATTGGAAGAGGTAACTACAACTACTGCAACTGTGAGTGGGTGATTGTGATTGATGATTGATGATTCATGTAGTGGTCTGATGAACTATCAAACTCTTTATGGACACCTATAAGCCCTTGCCTACCTTTATTACGGAAACATGGGCGAATGGGGACTCAAGCCCAGAGATACTTAGAGCCATTCCACAGGGCTTTTCCATTTGTAGGATAGACCGTTCTCGTAAATGGGGAGGTGGAATAGCAATAGTTTATCGATTTGATCTTATGGTTCATTGTTCATCTTTGCCTACTCCCATTTGTGAAGCTGCCTTTTTTTCATGTTGAAATGTCAAAATATCAGGTTTTAAAAGGGATTCTTCTTTACCAGCCTCCAGGATCATGGGCCAGTTTTGCCCAAGACGTAGGCAATCTTTTAGAGGCTGATATTGTGCGTGGTGATCTTACAGTCTTAGGTGACTTGAAATTTTATTTGAAGGTGCTAGTTGATCCTGATACCATGTCTCTCCTCTCTACAATGTCAGCCTTTGGCTTGTCTCAATTGGTAGGTCCTACTCGTGTAGGGAGCTATACCATCGATTGGATTTTTTCTAACAATACTGCTCTAGGTTACATAAAAAATGTGCTTCTAACTTGGACGGATCATAGGGATGTTTCTTTTTGAGATCCACAATGTACATATTGGTCAGGATCCCCCAGCTTGTCCAGTATGGATGACCTTTTGTGCATGGCATAAAATCCAAGCTGAAGAGTTTACATTAAGGCTAAATAACTCTATCAATCAATCAATCACAGGCATTTGTATAGCGCACTGCTCACCCGGAGGGTCTCAAGGCGCTGGGGGGGGGAACGCTACTGCTCGAACAGCCAGGTCTTGAGTTGCTTCCTGAAGGCGAGATGGTCTTGCGTTGTCCAGAGGTGGATGGGGAGGGAGTTCCATGTCTTGGCTGCCAGGTAGGAGAAGGATCTTCCTCCGGCGGTGGCTCTGCGGATGCGGGGGACGGTGGCGAGAGCGAGGCTGGTGGAGCGGAGCTGGCCGGTGGGCTTGTGGAAGGTCAGGCGGCTGTTGAGGAACTTGGGGCCCAGGTCGTGGAGGGCCTTGTGTGCATGGGTGAGGAGTCGGAACGCGATTCTTTTGTTGACGGGGAGCCAGTGCAGGTCTTTCAGGTGTCCGGAGATGTGGCTGTGTCGGGGGATGTCCAGGATGAGTCGTGCTGAGGCGTTCTGGATCCGTTGGAGTTTCTTCTGGAGTTTGGCGGCGGTGCCGGCGTAGAGGGCATTCCCGTAGTCCAGCCGACTAGTGACGAGGGCCTGAGTGACCGTCTTCCTGGTCTCGATGGGGATCCACCGGAAGATCTTTCGAAGCATGCGCAGGGTGTTGAAGCATGAAGACGAGACGGCGTTGACTTGTCTGGTCATCGAGAGAAAGGAGTCCAGGATGAAGCCTAGGTTGCGTGCGTGGTCCGTTGGCTTGGGGGTGGCTCCCAGGGCGGGGGGCCACCAGGAGTCGTCCCAGGCGGAGGGTGATGATCCCAGGATGAGGACCTCCGTCTTGTCTGAGTTCAGTTTCAGGCGGCTGTTCTTCATCCATTCGGCGACGTCTTCCATCCCTTCGTGTAGGCTGGCTCTGGCGGTTTCCGGGTCGCTGGTGAGGGAGAGGATCAGCTGGGTGTCGTCGGCATAGGTGATGATCTTGAGGTTGTGTTGACGTGCGATGGATGCGAGGGGGCTCATGTAGACGTTGAAGAGGGTGGGGCTGAGCGATGACCCTTGTGGAACGCCGCAGATGACTTCGGTGGCCGCTGACCGGAACGGGGGGAGGCGGACTCTCTGGGTTCTTCCGGCGAGGAATGAGGTGATCCACTCCAGGGCCTTCTCCTGGATGCCGGTGTTGTTCAGGTGCTGTACCAGGGTGCGGTGGCAGACAGCGTTGAACGCTGCGGAGAGGTCCAGGAGGATGAGGGCCGCAGTTTCCCCGTTGTCCAATAGGGATCTGATGTCGTCTGTGGCTGCGATGAGGGCGGTCTCCATGCTGTGGTTGGCTCGGAAGCCGGATTGCGAGTGGTCGAGGGATCCATTGGTCTCGAGGAAGGCGGCTAGCTGTCTGTTGACGGTCTTCTTGATGACTTTGGCAGGAAACGGTAGGAGCGAGATGGGGCGGTAGTTCTTGAGGTCGGAGGGGTCTGCAGTTGGTTTCTTCAGCAGGGCACTGATCTCGGCGTGTTTCCAGCACTCCGGGAAGGTGGCGGTGTTGAAGGAGGCATTGATGATGTCGCGGAGGTGGGGTGCGATGATATGGTCGGCCGTGTTGAAGATGTGGTGTGGGCAGGGGTCCATAGGGGATCCGGAGTGGATGGTGTTCATTGTGCGTGTTGTGTCTTCGGTGCTGACTGGGGTCCAGGTGTGGAGGGTGGCGGTGGGGGGCATCGGTTCGGTGGTGGGGTTCGTGGTTGGTGGGCCGAAGCTGTTGTGAATGTTGGCGATCTTGTCGTGGAAGAAGGCTGCGAGGGAGTCGCAGAGGTCTTGCGAGGGAATGATGTCATTGTTTCTGGCGTCGGGGTTGGAGAGCTCTTTGACGATGCTGAAGAGTTCCTTGCTGTTGTGGGTGTTGTTGTCCAGTCGTTCCTTGAAGGCTGTCTTCTTTGTGGCGCGGATCAGTTGGTGGTGTTTGCGGGTGGCGTGTTTGAGGGCCGTCATGTTGTCTGTGGTCTGGTTGGTGCGCCAGGTGTTCTCCAGGGAGCGGCAGTTCTTCTTGGAGGTGATGAGCTTGTCGGTGAACCAGGAGGCTTTCTTGCTGCCGCGTCTGCTGGGGGGGTTCTTCTTCAGTGGTGCGAGGGCGTCTGCGCAGTTGGTGATCCACTGTGTGAGGTTGTTGGCGGCTTCGTTGGGGTCCGTTGAGCTGGTGGGGGGGTTCTGGCTGAGGAAGGTGGTGAGCTGGTCGCCGGTGATCTTGTTCCAGCTCCTGCGGGGGGCTTGTTGAGGGTGCTGGTGGGTCGTCGTTTTACTGAAGCTGAAGTGGACGCAGCAGTGGTCAGTCCACTGGAGATTGGTGGAGTGGCTGAAGGTGACGTATTTGCTGGATGAGAAGACTGGGTCAAGCGTGTGGCCGGCGTAGTGGGTGGGGGTGGTTACCAGTTGCTTGAGTCCGAGGTTGGCCAGGTTGTCCAGCAGAGCAGTGGTGTTGCGGTCCTTGTTGTCCTCCAGGTGGAAGTTGAGGTCCCCAGGAGGATGTAGTCGGTGGAATTGATGGCGTGCGGGCTGACGAAGTCTGTGATGTCTTCGCTGAACTGTGTGCCTGGTCCCCGTGGTCTGTAGACGAGGGTGCCTCTGAGCGTGGTGTTGGGGTCGGTGTGTATCTGGAAGTGGAGGTGTTCGGCGGAGGTGAAGGTGTCATCGGAGTTGGTCGTGATGCGGATGGTGTTCTTGTGGATGATGGCGATGCCTCCTCCTGTCTGGTTGACGCGGTCCTTCCTGGTGATTTTGTAGCCTTCTGGGACGGCGATGGCGACGTCGGGCGCTCAGGAGGCGTTCATCCAGGTTTCCGTCAGGAAGGCGATGTCTGGTGCTGTTGAGTCGAGGAGGTTCCAGAGTTCGACGGCATGCCTGTGAACGGAGCGGGTGTTGAGCAGGATGCACATCAGGTGTTTGTTGCTGGGGCTCGGTTTAGCAGGTGCGGTGTTGGGTCGGAGGCCGGTGAAGCTGCAGGTCAGGCAGGTGAAGGGTCCGTGGGTGCGTCTCGGGGTGGCTCGGTAGCAGGCGGTGTTTCGGCCGGCGTTGAGTGCGTGGAGGGTTTTGGCGTCGTAGATGTGCAGGGTGTGCTGGCGAGGACCAGGGGGTCTGGCGCTGGGTGCGGTCCAGGCGCGGATGGGCGCAGACGGGCTTACCTTTGGCGCACCTTCGGCGCTCAATCGGCACTCCCGCTGCGCGCGTCTGCTGCGCGGTCGCTCTGCGGGCGTCATAAGTAAGGAGCCGGGAGGGAGGAGCAGCTGGGTGGTGGGAGCGGGGCGGCGAATGGAATCACAGGGGGGCGGGGCCGCAGGGAGGCAGCGGCGGGAAATTCCAAGAAGCAGCGGGCAGCGGGAAATTCCCAGGAGCAGCAGGAAATTCCCAGGAGCAGCGGGCAGCGAGCGAAGAAATCTGCAGGCAGGAGGCGGCAAAGGCAGGCAGGAGCGGCAGCAGTGAGTGGGGCGACCAAGCCCTGTGGAGGGCTATTGTCTCTGAGACAGCAGCCTCCCAGTACACCCAGTGGCTAGATGGTGTGTCTCAATCTCTGGCTCCAGTCAAAAAGATGTTGGATTTAAAAAAAAATTCAGCCCAGTGGTTCTTGGAGGATCTTAGGATCCTCAAGCAGAACTGCAGAAGACAAGAAAAAAAACTGGCGTTCAGCCTACTGGAAAAAAACAGGTATAAAAAATGTCTAGTCATGTATAAGGTGCAGAGTCATAAGGAAAAAACATCATACTTCACAACGAAGATCGAAGCAGCTACTAACTGTTCCAAAGAATTGTTTTCAGTTATCAAAAAATTAACTTCTATCAGCTCCAATTCTCTCAAGGACTGCTCTCAGAACGTTTGTAACACCCCAGCAGAGGCTTTTCTTCTCAATTAGGAGAATATCTATAATTATTTTAAGACCCTATTCCAATCCTTCAGGCTGCACACACTAAGCTTGAGAGCTTCACTTCTACTATAGAGAAGATCACAAAACTGATTGACTCATCAAAGTTAGGCTCACCGTGTGATCATTGTCCACCTAGGCTGATCAGCTTAGTAGCTGAAACAATTGCTACCATTTTGACAGCATTTTTTTTCATCAGATGCATGTCTCTGGCTTCTTTCCCATCTTGTGGAAGAAAGACTCGGTGCTGCACCAAATAAAAAACATCTCTTGATCCACAGCAATTTTCGTCCAATCTCCTGCCTCCCCTTCCCATCTAAATTAATTGAGAATGTGCTGAAGAGGCAATTGGTTGAATATGTTCAGACTAATAACTGCTTGGATTCTTCTCAGTTTGGCTTCTGTGCCGAGCAAAGCCTCTGAGGAGATTAGGAATATATACACTGGACCATGGAGGAAGGGCTGCCCTTGTTCAGCAGCCTTTGATACAGTCAATCATGGGTTGTTGATGGATCGACTGAGCAGGATAGTGTGGTAGGAGCAGCCTGGAAACTGCTGAACTCATTTCTTAGTGACCAAGAACAAATAGGTTTCTCCTCTATTGCATATTCCCGTCCAGCAGGGCTCTTCTCTCAGCCTGACCCTTTTTAATATATATGTTACACCGCTGGCTGAGCTTATAAGATCATATGTTTTCTCTCTAACATCATATGCAGATGACACACAAATCGTCATGTCTATAGTGACTGCAGATTCAACAATTGTATGCAGGCTGTAAGTCAGTGGATGGCCAGTAACTGCCTTCAATTAACTCAGCTAAGAATGAGGTTCTGATCTTTGGGGCTAAACCTTAATTTTGGTCTCCTTCTTGGTGGCCATCTAAACTCTGCTCTCCTCCTACTCCTGTCAGGACAACAAAGAATGTGGGAGTTATGTTCAACAACACATTGCCATTCTCTGATCAAGCCAATGTAGTTACATCAGCTGTGTTTTTCACACTTACACTGCTGAGAAGATTCTGCCATTTATTCCTGCCCACTTGCAGAAATCAGCTGTTTCTTCCTTGGTAATGGCAAAGATTGACCATTGCAATGGGCAATATCTTACTGCTCATCAGCACGTCATAAATAAGTTGCAAGTGCTGCGAAAGGCAGCTGCTCGGCTTCTGTTTAAAATTGTCAAATACCAGTCCATTTCAAAGTGTGTTAGAGATCCGCCACACTGTTAGCAGTGCCCAGGTTTCATCGCTTGTCTTGGGATGGTAGAGGCTTTGTGCTGGGAGCCGCAAGGGCATGGAATACGCTCCCATTAGACATTAAACCCATGCCTAATCTGCTGGCCTTCCAGAAGATCTTGAAAACGTGTTTTTTCTCTGCACAATAACTCTCACACTGTGGGGCTTCTTCATCTCAGTAAATTCAGCTAGCACCAAGACGCCTTTTTAGGTAATCGAACATTTTATAAAAAAAAATAATAACATAACAATTACGTGAGTGTGTGTGTATTGCACTTGTGGTAAAAGTGAAACTCTGAGTCCCTCTCTTGTTTTTTTTGCTCTGCCTCCGAGTGTTCTTGGTACACTCCTCATGAAGCTTACCTTCCTTCTGTCCTGCTCCTTGACTTTAAAATACAGTTTCCAATTTACAATCCACAGGCCTTCGCTTCTCCTGCACGAACGAAAGGCAAAAGCTGAGCTCAAACTCATGCTTACCTACCGGACCAGTCCAGACAGGCACCCAAGAGTGATGGACATACCCAAAGATAATGCAGATGCACCACCTAATTTTGCAATACAGTATATTTTTTCTTTTAACAATCATATTTGGAGAACTGGGTGGGTGGGTTCACTCCTCCATTATTTTATTTTTTCTAACCTAGTAGATAAAACATTTAGATATCTGATAACTTAGGTCTCTGCGGCTTGACTGTTTGCAATGCATTTAACTGTACTGTGCAACACACATTCCTTTGTTGCCTTCCACAACAGATTGATGATGAATGGTGTGCTGTTGCTTATTGCCCAGTTGAATGTTGTCTTGTGTAATGTTTATCTTTGTCAAAGCTTCCCCAAATCCCCTTAATCATCCATTCATCAAACCCTTAACCCTCTTCCCCCAGGCTATGTGATTTATTGAGGTGTGGCCTAATTCATACCATCAATGGATCACACACTTGGTGGGCGGATGTGGCGAAAGCAAAACCAATGCACTACAGAATCTTATAAGCAATAGCCCACACTGGCCCCATTTATCCACTCGCTCATAAAGTGATCCATATTTTAGATCTAGAATGTCCCCCTTTGCCATCTTCATCCTGGAGTCCTCTGCTCGGCGTACTCTCTCCCCTATGTGGCTTCTCCTACCCCGCTTTTATTGTCATTTTGTGGTATGTCTTTTGGATATCCTTTTTCAATATCAAATGTTTGATTTTTATTGTCTTTTTGTTCTTTGTTATGTTCTCCCCTTCTCCTCACCTTTTTTCTTCATAACATTCTTTCCCTTCGCTCTTCATGACATTTATCTTATCTCCCCTTCTCCCCTATTCTCCATCCTAAAACAATATTTCTATTTTCACTTTTTCATTCTTTTTGCTTTCTCTCAATAGTGAATTTGATGGTTTTGCTGTTTGCATAGTTATTGTTAATGTTAAAATGTATCTGTCATATTTAGAGTTACTACATGGAATGTTAAGGGAATAAGTCACTCTATAAAAAGACAACGGGTATTAACCCATTTAGCTCAATTGAAAACAGACATTGCTCTAATTCAAGAAACCAACATATCTGAATCCGAGGCCTCTAAACTAAAAAGATGTTGGGTAGGCAATGTATTTTCTTCCTCAGCTCTAGATAAGAAGAATGGAGTCTCAATCCTTTGCCACAAGAAATTTCAGGTTTCAGTTGCCCATCAAGAATCGGACTCAGAGGGCTGTTGGGTAATAGTTAAACTTCTTATTAATCAGATGCCATTAGTTATTTTTAATGTTTATGGTCCAGTTAATGTTGATAAAGTTTTTGGGACTCAAATCTCTGATAAACTTCTTTTATTGGATGATGATTATATTGATTTTGGCGGTGACTGTAATCAAATTTTAGATCCCGTATTAGATAGACTTTCCTCAGTTAAGTTTGTGAATACAAAGATGCACTCACAATGTACCTCCACCATACGTCGCAAATCCTTAATTGATATTTGGAGACTTTGTAATCCAGACCTCCGAGAATATAGTTTCTACTCCCCCCCACACTAATCACAATCCCAACTTGATTACCTTTTCTTAAGTAAATCCCTATCTAAGGAGGTTATTCATTCACAAATAGGTTCTATTTTCATATCTGACCATGCTCCAGTTTACGTTGATTTTGACTTTATACCTTTTGCTGGTAGATGGCGCTTTAATAATACATTATTAACCGATCCCAATTTAGCTAGTCAATTCAGCACTTTTATCTCAAAATTCTTTTCTCTCAATTCAACTTCAGACTCTTCTCTTGTAATGGTTTGGGATTCTTTTAAGGCCGCAGCCCGAGGCTTTATAATAAGTTTTGTTTCACAAAAAAAAGAAATATTTTGAAGCTCAAACTGCCCAATTACTCTCTAAGATCAAACATCTGGAAAATACTTATTATCATTCGAAAACTGAATCTTCTTTAAAAAATCTTATTGATGCAAAACACACTTTCAACAAATTATCCACAGAAGCTGCCTCCTCCTATCTTTTAAAAAGTAGTTCTCAGAAATTGTTGGCTAACTACTTGAAGGTAAGACGTGAATGGACTAAAATAGATTCTTTTTGGAATACTGCCGGTACTTCATTATTTAAGGACAGCGATATTTTAAATGAGTTTGTCTCCTTTTACAAAAAGCTATATACCCCTGAAAGCAACCATCTTCATTATATCTTTCCTCTTATTCTTAGTCTGTTGACCCCCCCCCATCTCATCATTTATCTCTTTGGAAAATGATATCACTTTAACAGAAATTACTCATGCTGTCTCGGTGTTAAGGAGAGGGAAAGCCCCTGGACCGGATGGATTTATGATTTAATTTTATGCGCATTTGGCTAACCTTCTTCTCCCTAATCTCTTATCTTTATTTAACTCTTTTGTTACAAATATTTCTTCTTGTAGAACATTTCAAGAAGCCATGATATGTTTGATTCCTAAGGACAATAAAGACCCATCTCTTTGCAAAAATAATCGTCCCATTTCTTTAGTAAACACTGATTATAAAATATTTAAATAATTCTTGCTCTCCGTATTGATCCTTTATTACCTAAACTTATCGGCCCTGAACAATCAGGTTTTGTAAAAGGTCGATTATCATCCGATAACTCCAGAGTTTTTTTCCACATCCTTAGCAAAGCTTCCTCTCTTGACCATCCTATTGCTGCTATAGCTTTAGATGCAGAAAAAGCTTTTGACAGGATTGGATGGGATTTCATGTTTCAGGCCTTAAAATGGATAGGGTTTCCTCCAAAATTAATTAATTTTATTCCTTTATTATATTCAGGCCCCAAAGCGTCTATTTTCGTTAATGGTAAGATTTCAGATTATTTTCCTCTCTTCAGAGGAGTCAGACAGGGTTGTCCCTTATCACCTTTATAATTTGTAGTAGCATTAGAACCTTTTTTTAACCAAGATTAGACGAGATACTCAGATTACTGGTTTTCAACTCGATACCTGCCAGGTCAAAATGTCTGTTTATGCAGATGATATTCTTTTATACAGTTCTAACCCTACAACGTGTTACAGCAAACAAATGATGAACGGAATGCTGACAATGCAAACATTCTCCCCCGGTCAAAAGATCTGGGTTAAATCCATTGTTCTTTTGCCCACTATGCCACCCCAGTTTAGACCACGCCCTACAGTCCTGAGTGACCGCGGACTTCTGTGAAGCGAATCCTCCTAAGGCGTCTTTGCGATCCCTTGCTGATTGGCTTGTTGGTCCCCTGAAGACTTTTCTATCAGACCGAAGGGCTCTCCTGGTTGCTCCAGGCCTGCCCTGACTTACCCTTTCTGGGTGCATCCTTCAGACCTTGCTGGTCTGCACATCTGACTTTCTTCACTTTCCACAAGACTTGCTGTTGCCAAGGCTTGTTGGCTCCAATCTGGTTGCCGACACCCCAGTAAGCTACAGACTTCGTGGGACACTCCGAATCCAGCTCCTGGTCATCGTCGACACCTTCTGGACCTCGTGGCTGAAGAGTCAAGAAACCCGTGAATCACCTGAAATCACCCGACTACCGTGGGCATCCATCTTCCTGGCCCCGGGTCACTAGCAAGTGACTTTGAACACTGTCTCCTCTGCTTTCAGGTCTTCTTTCTTGAGAATCCAGCCTTGGATTCCACCGGACACTTCTCCTGTCTTCACAAGCAGCAAGTCGTCTTTGGCTCCCATTGAAAACAACGCCGCGACCCGACACCAAAAGACACCTATGCACCCGGCTTCCCTGGGTGAGGTAACTCGTACACTCCGGTGCTCCTGTGCGTGATGGCTCTCAAACTACTTACCCTGTAAGTGACTTGCTTGTAGACTCTCCCAAAGTACCCTAAAACTTTAAAATTCCAACCGCAACTTGCTCTATTGAAGTCTATTAGGATCCGCGGCTGTGTTCTCACACTGCATGCGTCTCCCGTGGGTCCTTTACTTACCTGCCTTGGGTGGATTAGTGAGGCCCCAGCGCTTCTGAAGACCTTAGGCCTTCTCCCTTCTCAAGTCGTTATTCTTATACCTCTTTTTTAGTATATGGTCTGGTACGCCCCTAGGGCCCCAGCCATATAAGTGCCTAATTTTTTGTGAAACATTGATTTGTGCATGTATTCCTGACTTCTAATCTCATAAAGAGATTAGTAGAGTGTGTCTAGAAATAAATACATATATATTTTATATATATACCTGTGTGGTGTCCTTTCATTTAGTGATTCAAGAGATTATAAGGTAAAACAAGCTGCTTTACATTCCTCTGAGACTTAGCCTGAAGGCTGCTCTCCACAGCTACCACTAGGATAGCTTTCTTTAAAAGGTTGTCTTAAACCTATCTACCATAAGAGTGGAATTGGACTGGTGCAAGGTGGCCACTATAACTAGTGACCAGCATATGCCAGGCCAACTTCTCACAACGCCCCTCCCTCAATTCTATAATGTCTAACAAAAGTGAGCGGTCCGCCCATGTAGCTGTCTAACAATGGACTCCATCAACCACTGTCCAAGAGTGTCCATGGATAGAAGATGTTTCTCGGCCAACGTCTCCATCTTCAGAGCTGTGAGGTAGAGAGCAGAGGGCTTTGCTCCTTGCTGTCTGCATGTGAAGGATGTTGTTTCTGCATGTCTGTTCATGGAGGGCATTGCCACCATGCCTGTCCTTGCTAACAAAGGCTTGTGGGCTAGTGATGGCTCGAAGTGCCCTAGTGCACACTTTATTGCTGTCACCTGCCTCCTCTTTGGATGTCTCACTCTCTCCTTGATCGATCCATCTCCTCTGCATTGACATGTCTCATGAAGGTGCACCACACCCAAGAACTGACTTAACTTGTTGAAAACTTTAGAGGACCTGACCCATGAGGCCATCACTTGCCCGATGACACTGGATTCAACCACTACCGTAGGGTTTGATGAATCAGAAGAAGGAGATTCCACTGTTGCTGCAAACACACAAAGCAGGTTTCAGGCTCCTCTGTAGATGTATCAGCAGACGCCCCAGATGCAGTCTGGTCCATAGAACCACAGACACACAGGACGCCATGTGTCCTTATACCTTCAGCCACAGGTGTGTTGGGCCCTGACTCAGAGACATTAGACGAGGCAGTCCTGCTCTTAATTTGGCTGTTCTTTCTACTGGAATAAACTCCATCCCCATGTCTGGCCTGCAATTGCTCCTGAGCCAGAATCCAATTGCATTTTTGCTGATGATTAGTAAACTTTGATGTTGAAGATAGTCTATCATCGCTGGCCAACCCTACATGGTGCATGAAGAAGGGAATCGTCCACGTAATGGAAGACGTTCCAGCCCTAAAGGTCTAAGCATGCAACCAGATGCTCCAGCATCTTTGTAAACACCATCGGGGCAGACCCGATACCAAAGGGCAGAATCTGGAACTGAAACAGCTTCCCAAGGGGGCAGACTCCTAGATACTTCTGGTAATCTTTTGGTCTTTGGATGTAAAAATAAGCATCCATTGTAATCATTATTCATGAATACCTCTCCCGCCATTACGGAATTGTCCTCTGGAGAGCCTCCATCAGTTTTTTTTTTAAAGTTTGAGTTTATTAACCCCTTTCCTGCTCATGACGGAACCACTCCGTCATGAGCCATGGGCGCCGTGTGCTCATGACGGAGTGGTTCCGTCATGCTGCGGCCGTTGGCGGCCGCTCCGCCCACGCGGCGCTGATTCCCCGCCTGTGCGGGCGATTAGCGCGAGTGGGCGGAGTCGTGACGGAACCACTCCGTCATGAGCACAGCGCGCCCGTGGCTCATGACGGAGTGGTTCCGTCACGAGCATGGGGGCGCCGCGCTGCCCCCAAACCCCCCGAGCGCCGCGGCAAAATTCATGCCGCGGCGAAGGGGTTAAACAATGAAGAAATAGAAGCAAATTAAAACAGAATGTAGAAAAAATATGGTACATCTCATATATGTATAGATATGGTAAAGAGAAAAATAAGAATCAAAATACAATCATTATCAGAAAACATGCTGCGCAAAATAAGAAGTGAAGGAAGGGAAAGGAAGGGGAGAGGGAGGGAGGGGGGGAGAAAAACAGGGATTGAAGAACACACCATAACTTAATAACATTAAAACGAAAATAGCATATGGAAATATTTACTGTCAGCATAAAAAATGATTAAAGAACTATCATACTCGGATACAGAAAACTAAATAAGGGATAATAATGATATGTTATTTCAAAAAAGAAAAAAACAACACGGTGGATTATGGTGGTTTCCGAACTTCATCCGAAGTGGAAATAGGTGGAACAATAGATGATGCAACACAGGTTAAATAGGTAGTCAGAGGGAGCCACAAAAGATCTCTTTTAATAGATAAGGATATGAGGGTAATGTAATTTGTGTCAAGCCTGTGATGAAAACATATAGCGTTCCACCAGACTCTAAAGGTGCCTTTGTCTGCTTGTTTCCAATTTGAAGTAGATTTCCTGACTTCTCGATGGCCATCGTGAGTTCCCAGCAGAGCTGAGGCAAGTGGACCCCAGGAGTAACGAGGAACAGCAATACCCGGGTACCGTGCACTATTGGAGGCTTCCTTCCCTTCTTTTCTTAACCAGGTTGATATATTTTCTCAACTCTCTGGATACCGCCTTAATTCAGATAAATGCGAGGTTCTGCCTCTCAATGTGACTTGCCTTAAACATTCTTTTGTACATACCGGTTTCTCTTGGCAGCCTTCTAAAATAAAATATTTAGGTCTATGGTTCTCTTCTAATATTTCAGACACACTGACACTACATTTTGACCATATTACCAAAACTCTAAATGATACTATTGAACGTTGGCATTCGCTCTTTCTTTCTTGGTGGGGACAATTGGATTCCATCAAGATGATGCTTTCTCCCCTGATTCTATACACATTATCAATGATCCCTGTACACATTCCTGGATTTTATTTTTTTTAAATTGACTCTTACCAAACTTTCTCTGGAAAGGCAAATCTCCTCGGATAGCTCTATCCTCCTTAAAGACAGACAAATCTAATGGTGGTCCTAAATTCCCTGATTTCAAATCTCATCCCTCTTTTACCATCCTCTTATCCTTCTCCTTCTTCTCTAGATCAGCAACCCATATGGCACAATAATTTATTACGTTTAAAGAATCTCACCATTTACTGGAAGTCTTGGCGACACAAAGGGTTGTTTTGGATTTCACAATTATTAGCTAATGACGTACCTCTATCTTTCGCTGACCTTCAAACAAAATATTAATTGCCGTTGTCTTGTAAATCACAATATAATCTTTTACTTCCTGCTCTTACTCAATATCTTCTCTCTCTATCATCTGCCTCTAAACCACCCATGAGAAGTTTGACTCTTTTTCCCTTATTAACTTCCTCCTCTTCTGCTTCCTCTTTAGATAATCTCTTATTTCTTTCCTCATACAGAAACAAAACAAAGGCTGAATTGGAAAGGGAAAAGGACTTATCTCAGTGCTGGTCGACCCTCATATGGGATAAAATCTGATTCAAGATTCACAAAACATCCAGAGCTGCAAATACTTCTCGAACCCTTTATTTTGTTAATCAACGTCTTTTATTTACTCCTGCAAAATTAGCATCCTTCTCTCCGAATGCTTCCTCTACTTGTTGGTCCTGTCCTCATACACCTGCTGACTTAAAACATATGCTTTTTGATTGTACCACTATTTCTCACTTTTGCCATTCAGTTTGGAATCAAATTAATAAAATATTTAAAAGTGATGTACCTTTTTCCCTTTCTAATATTTTCCTAAGTTGTTTATCACCTCAATGGCCCCAATCTCCTTCTAACTTTAAATTAATAGATTTATTATTAGCAGTAGCCCTACATTTAATAACTTCAAATTGGAAACAAGCAGGGACTTGGGACTCCAGCGGGAGCGGGAAAGTTTGCGACCGTTGATTCACAGTTTTGGTGCCTGCCTTGCAGGGGAGTCACTCCTTGACTCCAAGGGAGATTTTTCAGTCCTCCAAAGGTAGTGGAACGTCCAAGGTCCACGATTCTTCTTCAGAGCGTCGTCCAGGGATATCTAGTTTGCAATGGCAAGGGTTCCCTAACTTATACTACAAGGAAGGGAGGGACTAGCTCTATGACCACTCCTATGGGACGGTCAGGGGGTGGGTGCTTACACCCACTTCCCTCCGTCCAGTTTTACGCCAGAGCAGGAGCTTGTAGCCCCTGAACCGGTTTGAGCTGGCGTATGCACAGAGGAGCCTACTGCTCCCCCAGTGCAGGACTTCAAAGCACTCTAGGAGTGCACCCTCCCAGCCCCAATACACTAAATCCTGTCTGGAAGGTGGTTACACCTCCCTGTGACAGGATGACTATTGTTGGGCCTCCTCCACTGCGAGTTTCGGTCAGCAGCAGGAGGGCAGCCCAGTGTCTGTGCTGGTGGCATCCATTTTGTGATGCCAGGGCTCTTTCAGGAATCTACTGTGTTTCCACAGTGGGTACATGTCTACCCCTCTAGAAGGGTGGGATCATACTCCCACACCAGTTACTGGTGTGGGGGTATGATTCCAAAGCATTTGACACCAAAAACGACATGTTTTGATGCAGCCATCCCAAAGTCAGCATTTACCGCTAGGTTATAATGCACTTAAGAGTATATGGTTTACCTGCATCCACAAACAGCTACAGAGAATAGACGCTGAGGGCTGCAGAGGGGCCCTGCTCAGGCAGAGGCACCCCCTCACATCGTAAACCAAGCACCCTGCACTCAGGATTGATAGGGCCTGCCTTAGGGGTGGCTGATAGGTTTATATGTGTGTGTATGGTGAGATATACAAACCTATACCTCAGAGAGGAGTGCTAACACTACCTCACCCAGGCTGCAGTAGCAGGTCTGTGGTGTCAGATTTAGTCTGCTTCCCAGGGATGGCATAATACATGCTTCAGCCCCTGGTAGACCTGTGAACTACCTATACCCTTGGTACCTAAGGTACCATATACTAGGGGCTCATAAGGTACCACAGTATCCAATCACTAGTGCATCTAATATGCACTCCAAGTTGTGTGAACATCAGAAAAAAAGTTGGAGCAACATAAGTGCAGATCCTACTCTCCTACACAATCCCCCCCCCCCCCAAACGCAGGGACACTAAACTAACCATGACCAGTTGAGTCTTCGTGTTCTAAGTGGAAATACCTTGAAAGTCCATCTGCATTGGCATGTTGGGTCCCAGGTCTATGTTCTACTGCATAGTCCATCCCCTGTAGGGAAATGCACCACCTTAAAAGTTTTGAGTTTTCACCTTTCATCTGTTTGAGCCATAGGAGAGGCTTGTGGTCAGTCTGAACTATGAAGTGAGTGCCAAACAAGTATGGCCTCAGCTTCTTCAGGGCCCACACCACAGCAAAGTCCTCCCTCTCTATAGCTGACCAACGTTTCTCTCTAGGGGTCAGCCTTCTGCTTATAAAAGCTACTGGCTGGTCTTGACCTTCATCATTCAGTTGAGACAGTACAGCTCCCACACCCAGCTCAGAAGCATCTGTTTGGACAATTAACTTTTTGGTGTAGTCTGGACTCTGTAAGATGGGGGCAGTGTACATGGCCTGCTTTATGTCTTCAAATGCCTTTTGACTAACCCTGGACGTAGTTCGCGTAGCCGCGCTTCTCGAAGCTTCGCGAAGATGTCATTGCACTACGCGACCTTCGCGAAGCTTCGCAAGCTTGCGTAGTTGCTTGTGGCAACCTGTTCGCGATGGCTTTTTCTTGTTCGCGAGCGCGGTAAGCATGTTCGGGGAGCTATTTGCATGCTCGGGGGATATATCTCGCGATCTTACCCATGCGGTCGCCAATGGGCGCGGCCATCTTGTTTTTCTATTGTCCCGCCCGCTCGCGATGCCTTATTTCCTGTTCCAGGTCGCGGATAGCGTGTTCGCGATGTGCATTGACGTGTTCGGGAGCGCATTTTACTTGTTCGCGATGAATAGTACATGTTCGCGAGAAATATCGCGCAAACTTACCCACGCGGTCGCAAATGGGCGCGGCCATCTGGTTTTTCACTCTATGCCATGGTTCTGGGCCTACTTTTGTATCCTCCCTTTATCTTAGCAATCCTTTGTCTTTAAAGCCTTTTTCCTGACTTTTTTTAGTTATTATCTATCTCTCTGTTTGCCTCAGTTTATATTTTGCATTTTATTTCTACTTTTACTGTGTTTTTGTTACTTTTATAAAGTTCTTTCTATCTTCTTCCCCCTAACTTTTTTTCCCCTTCGGACTTTTCTTTTCCGCCTCCCACCCACCCCAGAACCATGGCCAAGGGCACACCAAGTCCCAAGGGCAAGGGACCTGCAGGAGCAGAGAAGCGCCGCCTGCCTTGCGGCAGAATAAGTCCTGCAGGGGTGCAGGCCCGGCAACTGGGGAGGAGGAGGTGGCGGCTCTTGTTTTCTTCATCCAGCGCCTCCTCCCCTTGACCTTGGCAGCAGGCGGCAGGCCCGGCTCCGGGTACGCTACCCAGGAGCGGCACCGTCGGTGGGCGATGGTGCGCCGGGCCGTGTTCCGGTGCTCTGGGATCCGGCGCACCCACAACCAGCTAGCCAACCGGTGGTCCGACATCCTGGACCGGGAGCAGGACCTGTTGGACCTGCTAGGTGTCGAGGTCGTCGGGCTTGGTGAGTAACTGATTGTGTATATTAAATTAGATGAACAACAAGATTACTGCTGCGTGCCAAGCGTTGCTGGTAAATTACGTTCCAAAAAGCAAAATGTTCTTTGATTTAAGGACCCAGGTGCACGGTGGTACTCTTACTTGTTTGCAACTTAGTTTGCGCTAGCTTGTGCTGATGCTGATTATGTAAGAGTTTACTTTACAGAACTGAAGTTAGGTAATGCGATTTGCTAGAGAGACTCTAGTCCTTCCATTGTCCTACTGTGAAATAGTGGTGGATGGATATTGGATACTAGGTTTAGTTTGTTAGTAGTAGTTACTAATTGTTTTATGCGGTCTGCGTGACGCATCCTCTGTCACTGAGTGCTGCTTACCCCAGTCCTCCGTCGAACCTTTTGTACTTTGTTTAGTGAGTGGTAGGCTTAGCATGGTCAGTCAGTAGCAGAACTAGATCAGAATTATGCAACCAACCCACAATTTGTTGTATGTATGCACTAATGTATGCAACTATGCATGTGTCCTCCATCTCATCTATGCATTTGATGGCTGAAAAAAATTGAAGTGCAGACTTAGTGAACAATTGGCCCGTCTGGAATAGGTGGTGTAGGTCAGGTGGTACTTACTAGGCTTTGTTAGTATTTGGAATCAGAATGATCATGGAACACTGGAGTGTTCATAAATAAGTAGACGATCCGTAAATGCACTGGGAAGCAGCCAGTAGTCGATCCATCTGATTAGATAGGTCAATTTTATTGCACTTGTTTTATCCTAAAATGTTCTTTGACTTATTTTTCCAAATGATTTATTATTTTTCTCACAGCACTCCTTAATGTTGGTCTCTTTCTTTATTATATTTTACATGATCATCAGCACCACCCAGGGGCAAGAAGACGGGGTCGGAGTCGGCGGGGGAACCCCAGGACCGCTCCTCTACTGAGGCTCCTGCAGCTGGCCCCAGTAAGTCCTCCATTGGTTAGATTGACATTTATATTTCCCTAAATGTTATGTTACTGCATCTTTTTTTCCCAAACTCTAAATTATGGTTCCACTTTCTGAATCTCTTTTTTACAAAAGCTTACTTCTTTGACCTTGACTATCTGTTTACTAATTCTGTTTATCCCTGCCTCTAAGTTGCTTCTAACTCCCTCTGCTATGACTCTCTGTACTACTAATACTACTACTACTATTACTATTATTACTCTGTGTGTAGCGAAGCTTGCACAGTTGCCCACTCTTTAATAGAAGGTTTTCTTTGCAACAATAAAACTCTGATTGACCAATAGCTCTAGCCACTGGGTCCTGTCCTTTGGGTTGTCCTCTTCAAGTCTTCTCAATGTTGAGGCTTTGACAATTACCACAAACAAAATGCCCAACCAGATATTTGACTAGTATTTTTGATTGGATAGTACATGATACTACTATTGTCTAGGATTCTGCAGAGCCACATAAAGAACTATGCACAACAAAATAGGATGTTGCTGATGGGAGGATGGATCTTACTGATCACACCTCAGTCCGAAGTACCCAGGATCCCCTGACCGACTAGCTATAGTGTCTCACATTAGGGTCCCACTCCCGACCCCCCCCCACGAAGACGATACACAATGTTGATGATGACTGAGACAGAGACAACCCAGAACATAATAACAAACACCATTTTGCTCACACACTTGTGTAAGTCCACTCCACCACACCAAATACCACAGAGTCTATGTGTAAGTTCCAAAGGTTTATTTGAAACAAGTATCAAACTCTGTACATCGTTAATATGAAATTTTATTTACTACAGCCATAGTCAATAAGCCAGCAAAAAGCCTAACATTAAAACAGTAAACATTTACAAGTGCATGATTGACAACAAGAACAAGAGCCAAGATCTTTTGAATCCTGGAAGACCCCTCACCGTAGAACGTAGAAATACTGGTTACATCATCTTGCATCCAATATGCTCTGTAAATCTCTGGTTTGTAGAAGGGAATCTTCCGCCTATGATATATGAGAAAAACGCTGCGAGTTAGCCGTTAGATAGTATACTGGTGAATGCTAGCATTTTGCAGGCATGCCAAAAAGTGTAACATGTATGTGTGATGGCTAAGCAATATAAACTAAACAAAGTCAATAAGTTGGTTTTTTTCCGACCTCTTCACTTGTACGCAACAGTCCAGCGGCCTTAAAGGCATCTACTGCACATGTCAATAAGCTGGCAGGTATAATATGCACTAAAAGAGTAGTAGTCGACATGATGAATCTAAAAGGGTTACTCATGGCTCAGGCTATCTTTCAAAAGAGTAGAGTAGGACTAGATGACCCTAGGAAGTGGAACCATATCCTACCAGTGTCTGTCTACTGACTGTACTTACTGTCTAGTGCTGATGTATGTTGCATCGCATGAACTTTTTTTTCAATGTTCCAAGTGAACACTTAAAATAGGGGGAGGTTTACAGGCATCTAAAAAATTTGTGATGCTTTTTTCTAGGCACACTACCATCCACCAGTGCCGTCGGGGCCAGCGATGCGGCCATTCCGGAGGGGGCAGGCGAACTGGCGGCACCTGCAGGAGACACAAGGCCCAGGGGGGATCCAGCAGCAGTGGCCGGCGGCGGTAAGTTATATTCATTACTTCTTGACATTACAGCTAGACGGAACTGTGTTCACTATTTCACTGTACTGTGCGACTTATTATACAACGGTTGAAGAAGACACCCTTTACGTAGCATTACCAGCGTGAGTAGAGTAACCAATGGCCTCTTCTATTTGACTCCAAAATCAGCTGTGAATGTTTTATGGAGAAGACAAACTCAGATCAGATGACCTTCATGGATGTGTTGAACAAAGAGGGAAAGCACTAAGGGTGGAAGGACGGGCGAGATAAACAATATGACTGACTGGCAGAGAAGGATATGTTGTTGGAAGCATGCATAGGTGGCTGATAGTAATCAGATGTATGGGTTGTTGAAGGATGGGTGGAAGGTGAAAGAATGCCTGTCTGGGTGGGCGACACAGTATGGGTGGATAGTACTAGATAGCAAGAATCAGCGGTGTTTTTGTTTCAAACTCAAAGCCAAGGCAAGGAAGGAAGGAGCAGAAGCATGGGTGTTTGTTGGTGAAACCAACTAAGGTTTGTTAAGAGATATATAAAAAAGGATAGACGTTTACTTTAATGGATGTATGCCTGGATGTACTATCACCAAGAGACAGTATAGGTGGAAAGTGTCACTGGAGATTCTTACTTTGAAGAAAAATGTAAAAGAAACTGCGCGACAGTAGCAAGCCTAGGGGAATCAAGGTAGTATTATGAGCATACAGTACACTTGCAGTAGTTTGCAAGCACGTCATATATTATCAAGCGGAAACCCCTTCCTCCCACTCTGGGGACCACTCCCTACCTATTATTATTAATGTATTTTCGATTGGGGCAGCCAGCCTGCAAAGGGTGGCCTATCTGTTGTTTATGGATATTGGTTACACAATCAATGAAAGCAAAGTACCCTCTGCAGTAGCGGTTGGTGGTGGGAGTGTTGGCGGGCGGTGACATGGGGAGGGGACGGATGGGTGGCACTGGCGAGTAAACTGTGTATTACGGCCAAATACAGGTAATCAACATAAAAATAAATAACATTATTTTCAAGGTGCGCACTGCACTGCCGAATGCGATGCAGTGTGTGCTACTGTGTGCAGCAATTTTTTTTTTTATGTATTCTTTAATTACCTGTGAATGTCCTTAATCCATTGTTTACTATCCCCACCCTGTACCTTCCCACGTCACCGACCGGCAGCACTCCCACCACCGACCGCTACCGACCTGATGTCGTATATCGTATTAGCACTAGCAGCATCTATAATATGAATATAAGCAATGATCGTTGGATCCGATAAATAATCAGCCTTTTTGTAGTACCCATGGCAGGGTGGAAGTGAAATTGTGCATGCCATTTGCCCTCATGTAACAGAGTATGACCAGTGCCAACGGCCGTAAGGCGTCAGACAAAAAGATGAGCTTCCCCACCTGCAGACAGTAGTAGTAAATAAAACTAACGTGAGTCTGCATCATGTGGCTCATATCTGTTTCTCTTGGGTGCAAGCTTAGCTGATGGAGCTGGCATGCCGCCTACAACCAGGTTATGTAATTGGGCTAAACTACAGATAAGAACAGCACGACTGGTGTACCGGAGTACATACATAGTACGATTATATTTATGAATAATGTCGGAAACTGTCACAAATGTTAGAGTCCAAGGAAGTAGGATTAGAGATACTTACCACCACCAAATCCCAAATGTTATGAACTGTGCTTGCTAGTGATACTGTGACACTATGTGTTGAATGATTTTAGTGTTCCTGTTTTGCTAAGAGTATTAGCTCCAACAGGTTCTTTTTCTTTCTTGATATAGATGATACTCCTTCCACTAAACCAACAAGGAAGGAGTTGGCCGCTAGGGCCCGGCGCCGGAAACTGGAGGCCATCTGCGAGCATTATCGCCGGCTGGTGGCTCAGGAGGAGGAGGAGGAGGAGGAGGAGGAGGCGGCTGCTGCAGCTGCAGCCTCCTCCAATGCCCCGGGCCCCAGTCAGGCCCGGCCTCCACTTTCACGGCACCGTGGTCCGGCATCCGCCCGCCGCCGTGCCTCTATTTCCAGCACTGCTGCCCCCCACCCTGGATGTAACTGTAGGGCATTTCGCCGCCAGCTGATCCGCCGGATGGCCCGCTTGGAGGAGAACATGGAGGAGCGGGTAAAGATCCTGGTGGACAAACACCTTAAGGCCCGCCGACAATAGAGGACCTCGTCGTTTGCCCCTTTTTTAATTCCTTTTGTTGGTGGGTGGGTTTGTGGGCATTGGGGATTTCTACGGACATTGGGACTTTGGACTTTCGTTTCATTTAGTTTTGTTGGGGTTAGGGAGGGGGGTGGGTTAGGTCAGAGCGGGATAGTTTATTTTTGTTAGGGGACATTAAAAATATACTTACTATTTATTTATACGATGTTAATGTTTTGTGGTGGGTTACAGTTTTCCGAATTCAATGTAAGTTACATGGTTGTTTACTTTGTTTCCGTGCTGCTGCATGCCCACAGCCAGTGTTTGATTTAAAAGATCTGCCGATTTTGTAACACACAAACCGATAGATGCAGTACCCCTCACTGAGTTATTTTTAATTGTCATAATAGTACTGTCAGTCTCTCCTCCTAGTTCATACCTCCCACCAAACTTATCTTACCTGTGATTGATGATGAAGTTCGGCACACTGATGGCTGCATGGTGGGTTTCCCAAATTGATGGAGTAGATGCCATTATTGTGGTGGTAGTAGTAGACACTGGCAATAGCGTTTGAAAAAAGAAAGAGAAAGTCACTTGACTGAGACTGTGGGAGGAGTAGTAGAACAGAACACAAAGTAAACTACAGCATGGGTGGTCAAGCAGAAGAAGATCCTTGCCCTGCCTTAGTTGAAATTCAATTAGTGTTGCTTTCACCACATCTGCCCCAGCAAGCGTGTGATCAATTGGTGTACATAGTCATCACATCACACCTCAATATAAATCACACAGCCCGGGGGAAGAGGGTTAGGGATCGATGATTGGATGGGAAGTGGGGTTTTGGGAAAGGTTTGAGAAAGAAAAACAGACAATATGCATGGACACAACAAAAGTAAAACACAATCTTGTAAGACGACCATGATCCATTATCAAAGAAATCAAAGTATGAAGTGAGAGAAAGCAAATGCATGCATGCTGAGGAAGATAACTTGATGGTTAATGATAATGAGTTGTACTATAACTACTATGACCCAATGAGACAGTACAGTCAGGGACGAAATTGAAATTTGCCTTGCCTGTCTGCCGCCCTCAGAGCTCAGACCGAACCCAATTACATGCTTTTCCGGGCTTACTTTAATTTTTCAAGCTAGCTAAGGAAATTTAAAAAAAGTTGGCTCAATTAACAAACAAACCACAACAAACAGTCGTAATGATGGAAGAGAAAAAAGCAAGCAAATAAATGTAAAGACGAATAATGGTACTAAAGTTACTGTATTATCCTGGTCCAAATGTGGAGTTGCATCATTCTCGTCATTCCTCTTGGTCCTCCCTTCCATGGACACTCCACACATCAAACTTGGGTACCACTGCCTGCCTGATGCGGATTGGTAAGGTACGTGTGAGTCGTTTCTCCCACTGTAGCACAGGGTAAAGGCCGGCCTGTAAGTGTAGATGGAAAAACAAACGGGGTATTGAAAAATTACAGCATTTACAACAATAAACTCAATTACAGTGGAGTGCAAGACGAGAAGACAACACTCTGGAGAGAACACTTTCAGACTGAGGCAGCTTGGATAGGCTGCATAGTGTCTACTCTACAGCATTAAGGTACAACAACAACGGGACAGGATTCAGGAGCCAGCACAGCCACAGAGCAGGAGAACCGCGGCACAGGCCAGGCACCCTACCCCTTACTTACATTTTGACCGAGCCAGAGAAATGTCATATGCACTGCAGCAACCTAGAATTTTCCAAATGAAGTGACTAAATCAATGCGCCACTGTCCCTCCTACCACTACACTCTACTCCAGTCCACACCACTACACGGACATCTAGCCTAGGTCTGCTGTGGTTCTTGTTCAAACGTTTTACCTTTTAAGTCAGCCCATGAAACACAGTTATTCCATCAATTTTCTCCAATCCAACTGACTGTGTGCAAAGATAGTATGCTCAGCATCATCATGATGGTGACCGTGTGGTACGTATTCTCCAACACCAACTCAGTCTGTAGTGACTGATTAAGTTTATAATATATTCCATATTACCAAATTGCAACGGATATTGGCCGGCACCTGCAGTGGTAGGAGTACAATGTGGTCATTATTAAACAACAAGGAAACATTAACTGTCACCACACCTGAGTCACTTTTACTTTGTCGATAAACTAGTATAGTTCTACTTCATGGCATGCACAATTCTTCGTAGTCAGCCAGCATCCAATGCAATGCATGCCACCATCATTCACAATAATCACTCATTATCTGTCTTGGTGTTCTCTTTGGCTGTCTGATCTGATGCCTGCCTAGCCTACTGCCAGTCAGTGATGAGTTTCTTTCGGCTTGGAAACAAAATGGAATATAGGTGGAGTCACGTTTCACTTCTTATGGAGGGACTGTTAGAGGCAACCTGTATTGTACTATATTCTCCATCTCCATCCAATGTCTGACTTGCTTGAAATGTACTTAGGGAGAGTAAGGAACATGGAGCAGGACCCTGAGGAGTGGAGTGGACAGTTATGCACAGACGTGCAACTCCAATAGGGAAATAAAAAGAGGAGACTGTTGATGGATTTGTTGTGAATGTAGATTTTGAACCAGAAAAACAGATACACACAGTCACACACAAATAAAGGAAGGGAGACCAATTTGAAAGCCTAGTTGTCAGGGAAGAGGAGCTCGTCCTCAAACTCTGGTGGTTCGGACAGAAGTACGTCTAACAACCCACTACTTATGTCATCAAAGTCGCTCTCCTCTTCCTCCTGTGATTGACGTATTTTGTACTCTGGTGGTATAAAGTGTTGATTCATTTTGATCATGGTTAACCTCTCAACACTTTTGGGCGAGAGACTGGTCCTTTTGACAGTAACAATGGCACCAGCAGCACTGAAAACACGCTCTGAAGAGACACTTGCAACAGGGCAAGCCACATACTTAATTGCCAGCCTGCTGAGCACTGGCCATTGGCTTCTTTTCCCATACCAATACACCAATGGGCTTTGCTCCATGTAGACCTCTGTTGTGTCATCTAGATAGGCCTGAACCATCCGCTCAATGTTCAAGGGTGCTCCGATTTCCTGGGCCTCTTTTGCCTTTGCATCAGTCATGGATGTGCAATACCCTTTCCGTAGAAACCAATCGCCTGCCGTTTTTGTAAATGTGCCTGATGATCCTGTTGGTGCTGTTGATGTTATTGCTGGCAGTGTTGTTGACTGCTGGGAGGCAAACGCACTGCTCTTGGCCTCTGAAGTAGAACTTTGTTCTGGGTGCCCTGCAGTACTTTTTCGGCCCTGGGGGGGTGGGCCTTTAATGGAGATCCTTTCGTTTTCAAACTCAGTGTCTTCCTCAGCTATCAAAGTTTTGTACTGGGCAACATTCACTTCTGAAAAAGGAATGACTTCATTACTGCGCAGCAATAATTTGTAACGTGGATCCAAAATTGAGGCAGTAATGTAATGTGGATGTGACAGAATGTTATTTTGAATCCTTGTATTGTGAGATAAGCGAGCGGATAAGGTGTCTGCCAAATAATGTGCGTCTACTTTGTCATCCACACCTGCGTACATTTCTAACACCTCCTTCAGCTGTTACTCTAGCATGTACAACAATGGGATAGCTTGGCCCATAGTACAGTCCTCCCTGCTCACTTCACGTGTGAAGACCTCAAAAGGAAGTAGCATCTCTGTCAGGCTTTTGACAAGGTCCCATTGGGTCATCTCAACTCTCATGCCTTTCACAGTAGGATCCCCTGACCTTTTCATGACATAAGCATTAAGTGGTATGTACTGCTCAAACAGACGCTCAAGCATGTAATACGTTGAGTTCCAACCTGTTGGCACCTCTTGGATGAGTGCTTTGACTGGCATTTTATGGTCAGGTTGAATGACCCTCAGCTCCTTCCGGGCTTTAAAAGAATGGTTGAAATGTGTGCATATTCTTCTGCAGGTGGTCAGTAAGCTGCTGACTTTGCTTTCATTTTTCAGAAAGTCTTGAACAACAATGTTAATGCAGTGTGCCAAACATGGCACCCTGAAATAGCCACCATCTTTCATGGCCCTAACTACATTACTGCCATTGTCCGTGGCAACAAAACCAATGGTAAGACCTCTTGGTCGCAGCCACTCAAACACCTTGCTGTTAAACTCATCCAAAATGTTAGCAGCAGTATGAGATTTCTCCATAGCAAACATGGCTACAGTTGCATGTTTGCGAGTGTCTTTAAAAATCTCAGCGGTGTCAACAACACCGTCAGATATCTTATCTTTAACACCCGAAAAAGAGACCCAGTGTGCAGTGATGCACATGTAATCAGTGGCATGGCAACTGGTCCACATGTCTGTTGTCAGGTGTATACTCTGAACAGCACTCTGTTTTAAGGCTTTTCCAAGCAATTCCAGCACGTCGTGATGTAGTGCTGGAACAGCAACTCTTGCGAAATAGTAGCGGCTGGGAACTTTCCATTTTGGGCAGATGGTGGTCACAAACTCAAGAAAACCCACCCCTTCAACAAAATAAAAAGGGAGAAGGTCCAGTGCTAACATTTTTGCCAGCTTTGCATTGTACAAACGTGCTATTGGGTGGTTGCGTTCGTACTGCCCCTCCGGCCTACTAAACATGCTAAGAATGGTAGGCTGCATGGTATTCCTTCCTGTGGTCAACGTCGCACTTTTTGGGCCAGCAGTGCTCCTTGGTGTCTCAGGCTGACTCTTACTCTTGTGCCAATGAGATGTGGCTGAGGATGTGGGCGTTACCACTGCAGTGCTGGGGACAGGGCTACTTTGTGTACCACTAGCACAGAGAATGTCTCCCTCTTCTTCCTGTTCCACCGTGAGTGGACTTTCTACTCGTTTAAGCCCAACAGCAGTGGTTCCAGTTTTGATGAGCCTAAGGTGCTCCTCCCACTGGATTGCGTGGTGTTTTTTCAGATGGGTCATTTGGCCTCCGGTACCATAGTTTGTACCAAGCTTTCCACGACTAACAGAGGTATGACAAACGGAGCATACAGCAATGTTCTCCTCCTTTCCGCTAACCGTAAAGAAGTCCCACACTGGGGAGCTTAACTTTTGTCTCTTGCTGGAGGTGCCACTCCCACTTCCAATGCCGGATGAACTGGAGGTTGTGTGTTGAATTTGACTCTGTGCAGGACCACTACCTACTTCTGCTGAGGTGGTGCTTGTTGTGCTGGATGTAGGACGCTGCCGGCCCTTTGCTAATGTAAATATGGAAGCTGGAGGTCGTGTTGGTGTTACCTGTGTTGGAGGTATGCGTGCTACATCCCTCGCATCCATTTTGGATAGTGTAAAAATGTTGGTCTCCATCTCCTCAGGCCCGGGAGTGATGTTTGTGATGACTGGCTCATCATCATCATCATCATCATCATCATCCTGCTCTTCTACATCAACATCCATAAGTGTAAGGCTTTCTGGAACCTTCCTTTTCCCGTGCCTGCTCTTGTGATGTGTTTCCCTCTCAGACTCAGTTTGTGGCTTCCAAGTGACATCTAGATCATCAGAAGGGGGGCTTGGTGAAGAACTTGATGTACTAACCCTCCTTTTCCTTGCTGGGGATTTAAAAGGCAATGCAACTTCTTAAGGAGTGGCTTCCTCTTCTTCCTCTGCATGAGGCTCAATTTCCTGAACTGCCCTTACTTCGGGAGGAACAACAGCTACTATTGCAGGCGGTGGCTGCGGCTGTTGACCACTTATCTGCTGTGTTGATGATGTTCCCTCCTGCGTTGATTGTGTACTACTTTGAGATAGCGATAAGTTTAGTTCAGGCTCAGCATCACTGCTTTCCACCATAAGGCTGGCTACCTCTTCCACACTCATCTGCTTGGGCATGGGTTGGCGGGTTGGGCCCACTGATGTGGAGGTGCTGCCCCCAGCTTGGCCCCCCGACACCGCTGCTGCAGGCGTCATTTTTGGTGTACCAAAAAAGGTTTTGGGAGGCACACTAGACTTAAGTGACACTTCCTTCTTCTTCTGTTCCTTCTTCTCCACTGCAACTTTCTTGGTACCGGAGGACCTGCTACCTGCTTTCTTTGGGGGCATCTTCAACAGATGTCAAAACAGCACTCAGTTGCACAAGTTGCAGAGATGCCTGGTCAGGTCACTGACACGTCACGTTGTGTACAGCAGCAGGATGTCGGTCTGGCACCACAACAGTGGATGATGATGACACACCTCTGTCTTTTGTGCACCTAAAAGCAAAAAAGCCAGAAGAACATCAGTCAAAAGATCCATAATTTAATATATAACTTATTAGTGTCTGGTGGGTGGTCATCACAATTATTAAATTTTATGAAGTCAGTGAACAACATCACCAGTATAGCCAGCCATTAAGAGACTGAGAAGGCCAGGGATCCTGTTGAATTTGTACTGTCTACACTGAGGAAGAAGAATAGCAAGGAACAAAAACATAAATGTAGTCTAGCCTGTTTGACCTAAATAAAAAAGTGTGAATCTTATGGGATGGATGCAGCATCAGGGAGCAACAACACAACAAACATATACACAAAAACTAAAGGCATTTATTTACAACACCCAAAAAGTGAAATCTAACCCCGTAAAAAAGTATAGGCCACATTTTACAATTCAATCCAAAGCCATACATGATGTTGAAATTCAATGCACAACACAAAAACAGTTGTTTACATTCCATGCATCCGCCGTGATGATTGCTGAGTTGTACCCCTGGGCCTACTGTATGACTAGGCCACAAGTTTGGACGCCTATGGCAAAGGCACAATGCATGCCTTCCTAAAATGGCCGCCACACACATGCTCAGGCCACCCACCACAATAATAACCAAAAAGTGATTACAAAGGACAGGAACAGGAAGTTGTAGTGTCTGTGGAACTTACTCCCTCTCATAAAAATGTTTTCCAGACAAATAAAAGCTTCTCCCTGCTCCAAACCTACAGCTCAATGACAGCCTGAGGAGTTTTTTGTGCAGAAATGCACAAAAAAGCGTTTTCGAGAAGGGTCTATGTTGCTCGCGAGATATTGTTTGCCAGATTGCAAAAGCTGCGTGTTCGGGATCGCGAACTGTACAAAAAGGCTTTCTCACGTGCACGAACACGCATATTGCGAGCGTGAAAATGACGAAAACTGTAAGTCCGCGTTGTTGCGTGGTGCAGAGTTACCGAAAGTTCGTGAGCTGAATCCCTTGCCTTACATACTGGCTAAAAAGCCCAATTTATTTAGCACACACCCAAAAAATGCTATTCCACCCCAAACACACCTTTTGCAATAAAATCCAAAGCCATCCATGGAGTAAAGGAAAATCGGCAGACAACACCAACTGTACATTTAAATCACGCACCACAGATTGGAGGCTGACTACCTCTGGGCCTACTGGAAGACTACTAAGCCACAAGCTTGGAACCGGATGGCAAAAGCAAGCACACTGCTTGGATGGCTCCACAAAATGGCCGCCACACACCCACAACCACAAGAAATGGGAGACAGTCAATGTACGCCTATGGCAAAGGCACAATGCATGCCTTCCTAAAATGGCCGCCACACACATGCTCAGGCCACCCACCACAATAATAACCAAAAAGTGATTACAAAGGACAGGAACAGGAAGTTGTAGTGTCTGTGGAACTTACTCCCTCTCATAAAAATGTTTTCCAGACAAATAAAAGCTTCTCCCTGCTCCAAACCTACAGCTCAATGACAGCCTGAGGAGTTTTTTGTGCAGAAATGCACAAAAAAGAGTTTTCGAGAAGGGTCTATCTTGCTCGCGAGATATTGTTTGCCAGATTGCAAAAGCTGCGTGTTCGGGATCGCAAACTGTACAAAAAGGCTTTCTCGCGTGCACGAACACGCATATTGCGAGCGCGAAAATGACGAAAACTGTAAGTCTGCGTTGTCGCGCTGTGCAGAGTTACCGAAAGTTCGCGAGCTGAATCCCTTGCCTTACATACTGGCTAAAAAGCCCAATTTATTTAGCACACACCCAAAAAATGCTATTCCACTCCAAACACACCTTTTGCAATAAAATCCAAAGCCATCCATGGAGTAAAGGAAAATCGGCAGACAACACCAACTGTACATTTAAATCACGCACCACAGATTGGAGGCTGACTTCCTCTGGGCCTACTGGAAGACTACTAAGCCACAAGCTTGGAACCGGATGGCAAAAGCAAGCACACTGCTTGGATGGCTCCACAAAATGGCCGCCACACACCCACAACCACAAGAAATGGGAGACAGTCAATGTACGCCTATGGCAAAGGCACAATGCATGCCTTCCTAAAATGGCCGCCACACACATGCTCAGGCCACCCACCACAATAATAACCAAAAAGTGATTACAAAGGACAGGAACAGGAAGTTGTAGTGTCTGTGGAACTTACTCCCTCTCATAAAAATGTTTTCCAGACAAATAAAAGCTTCTCCCTGCTCCAAACCTACAGCTCAATGACAGCCTGAGGAGTTTTTTGTGCAGAAATGCACAAAAAAGCATTTTCGAGAAGGGTCTATGTTGCTCGCGAGATATTGTTTGCCAGATTGCAAAAGCTGCGTGTTCGGGATCGCGAACTGTACAAAAAGGCTTTCTCGCGTGCGCGAACACGCATATTGCGAGCGCGAAAATGACAAAAACTGTAAGTCCGCGTTGTCGCGCTGTGCAGAGTTACCGAAAGTTCGCGAGCTGAATCCCTTGCCTTACATACTGGCTAAAAAGCCCAATTTATTTAGCACACACCCAAAAAATGCTATTCCACCCCAAACACACCTTTTGCAATAAAATCCAAAGCCATCCATGGGGTAAAGGAAAATCGGCAGACAACAACAACTGTACATTTAAATCACGCACCACAGATTGGAGGCTGACTACCTCTGGGCCTACTGGAAGACTACTAAGCCACAAGCTTGGAACCGGATGGCAAAAGCAAGCACACTGCTTGGATGGCTTCACAAAATGGCCACCACACACATGGCCAGGAGGACACAACAACAAGCATAAGCCAAGGGGAACAAAGAAAAGAAATGCAGGCCTTTATGGAAAAAGAAGCACACACTACTAAACTACCACCACAAAAATTGCCACAAGCCACATGGGCACTCACAGTCACAACATGCCATGGAAAACTATGAACTGAAGCAGGCCTATAATATATGACCGGACAAGGAGGCCTGCTAAACAACACAGCTTTAATTCCAAAATGAAAATCAACAGGGCTACGAAAGGATTGGAAAGAAGTTACACACATCAAGCACACACATCCAACAAAGGTAAATCACACACACACACACACACACACACCAACAGTGAAATACACCACAGCCATGTTTAGCATTTCAATCCTATGCCATCCATGCCCTACATGATGTAGAAATTTTACAGACACCACAAAACATGGACCCATGGGTACCCTACTGGCTGAAATTGCAGAGAAAAACAACTAGGCCCCTATTGAAAGTAGTACAGGCCACCCACCACAACAATAATTTTTAAAAACAATAAAAATCCCAGAAAAATGTAGGTACAAACAAGCCCCAATGAAACAAACACACCAATTCTCCAACTTACTTGTAGTCAATTAAATCTCAAATCAAAAATTCCTCAAATAAATCCAATCCAATGGTATGATGCAGCAGACAGACACAAAAAGTGATCCTTCCAGCTCCAAATCCAAATGAAAGTGAACAACACATGCACAAAGCACGTGGGAGGAGCCTGCTGGACAGGAACAGGAAGTTGTAGACTCAGGGGCACTTCCTTCCTCTTGAAAAAAAAGAGTTAAAAAAATTAAAGGACTCTTTCTTACACAAAAGACTACAGCAAGATCACAATCTGAGGAGTTTTCTTAGCAAAATGATCATTTTAGAGAAGGTTTTATGAAGCTCGCGAGATATTCTTCGCCAGATTGCACTTTTTCCATGTTCGGGATCGCGATCTTACCAAAACAGCCGCCCGAAGTCAGCTCGCGCGCACCAATGACGTGTTCGGGTTCACACACTCTCGCAGGCTTGGGCAGCCATATTACAAATCTCTTGGCGCTCGCGAACGGACAGAAAAGCAAGTTGTCGATCGCAGAATCAAGGTAAGACGTTACCGCGCACGCGAGAATGAATATTGAGCGCGCGAGGAAGTAAAACTACAACGCTACGCGCTAGATTGCGTAGCAATCTGCAACTTCGCGCTCTACGCGAATCGCGAAGTTACCTAAACTTCGCAAGCTCCGCAAACGGAGCGTAGTTCAACGCCCAGGCTTACTTTTGACAGCTAGCTGTCCACTGAACCTTTTTTGGCATTTTCTTTGAGGTAAGATAATTTAAGGGGGTCACTATGGATCCATATCCCTTAACAAACCTCCTATAGTACCCAGTCAGGCCTAAAAAGGCTCTCACCTGTGTCTGGGTGGTTGGAGCAACCCATTCCATGATGATTTGGATTATGCTCTGCAAAGGCTGAACCTGGCCTCCACCTACAAGGTGGCCCAGGTACACAACCTGAATCTGCCCTATCTGGCACTTAGTGGCCTTGATAGTGAGGCCTGCTTTTTGCAGAGCCTCCAAAACATTTCTGAGGTGGACCAGGTGATCCTCCCAGGAGGAACTAAAGATAGCAATATCATCTAGATAAGCTGAGCAATAAGTTTCCATTCCTGTCAGAACTTTGTTCACCAACCTCTGAAAAGTGGCAGGTGCATTTTTCAAACCAAAGGGCATCACCACAAAGTGGTAGTGCCCACCAGGGGTTGAGAATGCAGTTTTGGCCTTGGCATCCTCAGCTAACCTGATTTGCCAGTAGCCAGCTGTTAGGTCAAATGTACTTAGATATTTGGGTGAGGCCAAAGTATCAATCACTTCATCTGCCCTGGGAATTGGATAGGCATCAGTCCTGGTGACTGCATTGAGGCCTCTGTAGTCTACACAAAACCAAATTTCTTTCTTACCACCCTGGGTATGATGTTTGGGCACAAGGACTACTGGACTAGCCCAAGGGCTATCTGAAGGCTCAATTACACCTAGTTCCAACATTTTCTGGACTTCAGTCCTGATACAGTCCCTGACATGGTCAGGTTGCCTGTAGATTTTACTCTTGACAGACAGACTGTCTCCAGTATCCACCTCATGGGTGCACCAGGAAGTCTGACTAGGGGTCAGGCTAAACATATGTCTAAACTGTTGCAGAACTTGTCTGCATTCAGTTTGCTGATGATCAGTGAGGCTGTTTGTCAAAGCAACACCATCTACTGACCCATCATCAGGGTTCTGTGAGAGCATGTCAGGGAGAGGGTCACTCTCCTCCTCCTGTTCCTCATCAGTTGCCATGAGCAAGCCCTTGTCAGCCCTGTCAACATATGGTTTCAGTCTGTTGACATGGAGCACCCTAAGGGGGCTCCTGGGAATTCCAAGATTCACCAAGTAGGTGACTTCTCCCTTTTGCTCAACAATTGTATGGGGGCCACTCCACTTGTCTTGGAGAGCTGCTGGGGCCACAGGATCCAACACCCACACTTTCTGTCCTGGCTGGTACTGGCACAGCCTTTGGGTCATGCCAAGTTTTTTGTAGTTCTTGGCTGGCCTCCATGTTTCTAGTTGCCTTCTTCATGTATTCGGCCATCCTGGAGCAGAGACCAAGTACATAGTCCATCACATTCTGTTTGGGAGGTTTGAGAGGTAACTCCCAGCCCTCCTTCACCAAACATAATGGACCTCTTACAGGATGCCCAAACAGAGGTTCAAAAGGGCTGTAGCCAACCCCCTTCTGTGGGACCTCTCTGTATGCAAACAGAAGGCAGGGAAGTAAAAGGTCCCATTTTCGCCTAAGCTTTTCTGGGAGGCTTTTAATCATTCCCTTTAGGGTTTTGTTGAACCTTTCAACTAACCCATTGCATTGTGGGTGATAGGGAGTAGTGAATTTATATGTTACACCACACTCCTTCCACATTGCTTTTAGATACCCTGACATGAAGTTGGTTTCTCTGTCAGATATAACCTCCTTTGGGAAACCCACTCTGGAGAAAACTCCAATGAGGGCTCTTGCCACCACAGGGGCTGTGGTGGTCCTCAGGGGAATTGCTTCTGGGTACCTGGTGGCATGATCCACTACCACCAGGATAAACCTGTGCCCAGATGCTGTTGGAGGATCAAGGGGACCAACAATGTCAATCCCTAGCCTTTTAAAGGGTACCCCCACCATAGATAGTGGTATCAGGGGAGCCTTTGTTGTGCCACCTGACTTGCCACTGGCTTGGCAAGTGACACAGGAGCAACAAAACTCCTTTGTGTCCTCTGACATATGTGGCTAATGAAAATGTGGAACAAGCCTATCCCAGGTCTTGTTTTGGCCCAAGTGTCCTGTTAAAGGGATGTCATGTGCTAGGGTCAAGAGGAACCCCCTAAACTACTGAGGTATTACCAACCTCCTGGTGGCTCCAGGGGTAGGATCTCTAGCCTCAGAATGTAGGAGTCCCTCATCCCAGTAAACGTTATGGGACGCACTAGCACTCCCAGCAGCCTCAGCAGCAGCCTGCTGTCTGAGGGGTTCAAGAGAGGGGCAGCACTGTTGCTCCTTACTCAGATCTTCCCTGGAAGGTCCCCCTGCCCCCAAGAACTCAACCTGATCAGGCTCAAGTCCCTCTGGGGCAGTTCCTTCTTCAGGATCTGCTTCTCCTCCCTCAGGAGGGGAATCTGAGATCTGAGACAGAGGGGAAGGCACTTCCTTAACCCTACTGCTCCTCTTCTTGGGTAGCATCTGGTCCATAGTTTCAGGATCCAGAGCTGGTTCAGCTTTATGCATTTTAGCCTGTGACCTGGTCACAGCAAATACCTCTGCAGGTATGCCCAACATCTCAGCATGAGTCCATAACTCTACTTCAGACCAGGCTGAAGTCTCTAGATCATTGCCCAATAGACATTTGACAGGGAGTTCTGCACTGACTACTACTTTCTTGAGGCCAGTTACCCCTCCCCAGGAGAAATTCACAACTGCCAGACTATGGTTGGTCCTGACATTGCTTGCATTGGTAACCTGGTACATTTCACCCAGGATGATCTGCCCAGAGTCCACAAGATCCTCTGCCACCATGGTGACACTAGCACCTGTGTCCCTGAATGCCAAAGCCTGTTTGCCAATACCCTACCCATATTAAGGGCCACCTCCTGGACCCAATTTTCCCGAACATCCCTGAACTGACCGCAACCGAGCCCCTTCCTATCCCCTGGTCAGATCATCACCTGATCCCTTTCAAGTACCCGATCTCCATGGAAGCCCCAACCAGATCCCCCCCCCCAGGTTCCAACCCGCCCCTGGTCAAAACTAGACATAGAAGTCTGGACCGGCAAATTATTAGCCTCCACTCCCACTCTTGATCCAGACCCAACTCTGGCGGATCACCAATTCCGTTCCTGGATCATTAAATCCCTCGACTCAGTTCTTCCTAATAAATTGCTCCCCAGCAAAAAGGAAACATTGAAATCCCCTTTGCTTACATCTGAGCTGCGCGAATTAAGAAAGAGCTGTAAAAAACTCGAACGCCTTTGGAGAAAGGACTGGGAAGCAAAGAGTAAAGGAGAATATAAATCAGCGATGAAGTTTTGTAAGCAAGTAACTTTATAACTTAAGCAAGTTATAAAACTTGCTTAAAAAACACCCAAGCCACCTATTACGAAGGTAAAATACGAGCTGCAGCCAACTCCTCCAAAGAAACATACCGGATCATCCGCTCCTTAATGAAAGCCCCAGATCCTCTGCCCACCACCGATTCCTCAGGCTTCAGATGTAACCAATTAGCTCAGTTCTTTTCCTCCAAAATCACTAATATTTTAAAAACACTCCCCTCCCAGATCACTTTTCCAGACTCGGTACTCCTTCCCACTTGCCCTGACGCCCCTCACCTTGACGCCTTTTCCCTAGTATCCACAGAGACATTACTTACTACCCTAAATTCAGTAAAGAGCGGAGACCCTACAGATCCAGCCCCCATGAACAAACTAAAATTAGTTGCCCCTATGATATCCCCTTTACTCACCAAACTAATTAATGCCTCCCTTACCCAAGGTATCGTCCCTACTAACTGGAAAAGAGCTATAGTCCGTGCCCTCCTGAAGAAACCCCACCTCGACTTCTCTGATCCGGTGAATTTCAGGCCAATTTCTCTCCTCCCAGGCATCAGCAAGGTGGCTGAAAAATTGTGAACCAGCAACTCTCCACCTTCTTAGAGTCCAATATTCTCCTCTGTCACTCCCAGACAGGGTTCAGACCAGGGCCGGGCACCGACACCGCCCTTCTAGCAGTGATCGAAGAAGCAAGAACTATCTTGGATACAGGAGGATCAGTGGCAGTGATCCTCCTTGACTTAAGTGCGGCCTTCGATACGGTGGACCACACCATTCTTGTCCACCGTCTCTCTAGGGCAGGAGTCACCGGCTCCGCACTGGCCTGGTTTAAATCCTTCTTGGAACACAGGACCTTCGAGGTGGCTGACAGACATTCACACTCCAGAGATCTCCCCCTTCAGTGTGGGGTTCCCCAGGGCTCCTCCCTGAGCCCCACACTCTTCAACATGTATATGTCCCCCCTTGAAGACATCGTGTCACTGTCGGCGTGTGGGTATTGCGGGCCGGAAAGTCAGACGAGGAGGCCAGATATAGTGGGCTATAGTGTTGTTTTATTGAACAGAAGTTCTGTTTACACAGGTGTAGGGTTTTGATGTAGCTGTGGAAGAACTCCTCGTCGCGGTCGGGTCGTCGGGGTCGGTGTTTCAGGGACGTCTCCGTTCTGGGTTGTAATCGGCGACCCTAGACAGTGTGGAAGTTCCTCGGAGGACCGGAAGAGAAAGAAAGAGGAGCCGTTAGTCCTGCTGGGACTCAGATGAAGACGCAGGCCCCGTTACCACAAGGTGAAGAGGAGTAAGCAGACTGTGTGGGGAAAGGGTAAGAGGGGGAAAGGCAGGGGTTGGTAAAGGAAGAGTGCTCGGAAGGTTCGTGAGAACAGGGTCTGTACACGGTGTAGGGTGCTGTACATAAGTTACAAGGTGGCGGGACGGGATGGTGAAGAGAGAGAGGCTATATATAAGGGAAGATTATATGGGTACATAGAGTACTCTAACAGACTGAGGGTATGGTGGAAGGTACTCACGCGCTCCGCCGTAACTCTCCTCCGAGTTACGGCCGCTCTCCAGCTTCCTCCGTGGGACTCCACCACTCTTCTGACCACTCCTCGAGTTCTCCACTTCCGTCTTCGTTCTCCACGTGCTCGCCAGCCGAGAGTTCCTGCCACGATCTTTCGACCCCTCCAGTCTCTTCGGATCCGCTTTTTCTGTGGGCGTCTGGTTGTAGGTAGGCGGGACTTCCGGGGCATCGGGCGACTCCTTCCGCACCGTCGTCACTCCTGATTGGACCCTGAAAGAGAGAGAGGGGTGGGGATTCCGTTGTCACGGACGCTTTGGAGATCCTTCGGAATCGGGAATCCGGGAAGGGACAGTTCCGGAGAGGAGGTAATCCGGGTGGTGGGCGTGAGGGATTGGGGACCGGGGGAAAGGATCCGTCACAGTCACCTTTTGGAATAAAGGTAGTCATGTATGCCGACGACACACAACTAGTCGTCTCCCTAAATCAGTCAGCCCACTGCATGGAGAACCTGGCCTCCTGCCTTCAGAATATATCCAAATGGATGCGTGACTCTCGCCTCAAACTCAACGGAGAGAAGTCTGAGATCCTATTACTTGGTGATCCACGCAAAATCCCTACTTCTCTCTCATGGCCGCCCTGTATGGGGACCCCCCCTACCCCAAAAAAGGAAATCAAGAGCCTAGGCATTTGGTTGGACCAAGACCTGAACTTCAAAGTCCAAGCCAGGAATACCGCCGGCATCTGTTTCGGCCTTATGCGGACTGCGAGGAAAATGTTCCCCCTAATCCCCCTTCAGTCCAGAAAGCTTCTAATTCAAGGCCTGATCATCTCAAGACTGGACTACGGAAACGCCCTGTATCTAGGTTCCCCTACCTCAGTTATCAACAAATTGCAACATGTCCAGAATGCAGCCGCCAGGCTCCTCACCGGGACAAAACCCAGATGCTCTGCGAAACCTGCCCTCAAATCCCTTCACTGGCTTCCAATACAGGAACGAATTACCTTCAAAACCCTCTGTATCACCCACAAAATATTCTACGGCAGAGGCCCACCTATACTGAGACCTTTTATCAAACCCCATCAATCCACTAGGCAGTTGAGGTCAAGTACCCTTTCCTTGGCCAGCGTCCCTAGAATAAGAAGAGCACGCTCAGGAGGTCGTCTCTTCGCATTTAATGCCCCTAAGCTATGGAACGCCCTTCCCCTCTCCATTCGAACGGACACTGACCTGTTGTCCTTCCGTAAGCGACTGAAAACCTGGTTATTCCCCTAAAACGTTCTCTCTTCTGTATCTTGACATTCTGGCCATTCCCCCCTCAACCCCCCTCCTGGATCTGGCAGGTCGAGTATCAGCGCTGGGACGCCCCCGGGTAGCTACGCGCTCTATAAATCCTATTCTAATTCTAATTCTAATTCTTTGCCATTTATTCCAGGCTGCTGTTTGTATTTGCCCATATTACTGGGGCTCACTAGAAATGACATATCAATGTCTCCATCACAAATCAGCAATGCATGAGTGGGTACTCTGACTAGGCCAGAGTCCACTTCAGAACCCAGGGTCAACCCTACTACACCCTTATTCTGAGTACCACCTCCACCGGTTGCTGAACTAGGGGGAACAGTTGCCTTAGGGGCAGGAGTGGTGGTGGTTTGGTCTTTGGACTTGGTACAATAAGACGTCCAGTGCCCTTTCTGTTTACAGAATTTGCACCAGGGCTTCTTTTGGCCTTTCCCTTTGTTGGACTGTGAATCCCCACCATTTGCAGATTTTTGGGGCCCTTGTGAAGACTTCTGGTCTTTTGACTTATCCCCACCTTTCTCAGAGCCCTTAGAATCCTGCTTCTTAGTGTCACCACCTTGGTTCTGGTTTTTCTGCCTCACCCTGGTTCTGACCCATTTGTCTGCCTTCTTTCCCAATTCTTGAGGAGAGGTCAGATCAGAGCCCACCAGGTACTGATGCAACAACTGGTTTTGGCAATTATTAAGGATCTGTTCTCTCATCATAACATTATACAATCCCTTAAAATCAGCAACTCTACTACCAACCAGCCAACCCTCCAGAGCCTTGGTTGCACAATCTACAAAGTCAGTCCAGTCCTGAGTCTGTGCTTTCTGGGTGTCTCTGAACTTCAATCTGTACTGTTCAGTGGTTAAGCCAAACCCATCTATTATTGCACTCTTCAGGGCTTCATAGTCATCAGCATCCTCTTCTCTAACAGTGTCTCTACCTTTATCAGAAAAGGAGAGCCACACGATTGCTGCCCACTGTTTCTGGGGGACTTGTTGTACTCTACAGGTACTCTCCATAGCAGTTATCCATTTGTGGATATCATCCCCAGTCTGGTAGAGGGGAACAACATTGGACAGGTTCCTGTGGTCTGGAATGTAATCTCTGACTCTAGGGACACTGTTGCTGCCACCAGGGGGTTGTAACCCCTCTTTCATAGAAGCTCTCTGGAGCTCAAAGGCTTCTTTGTCTAATGCCAACTGCTTGTCCCTGAGGGCAACTCTTGCTTCCTCATACTGTAGCAGTTTGTACATTCTTTCAGAGGAGGTTTCTCTTCTATTCAAGTATGAGTTCCTCTGCTGGACAGATTCCCTGCCAGAGTGGTCAGATTCCCTTGAAGGGGACCTGGGCCACTCTTCCACTCTATCAGCACTCTTATGGATAATTCCTCTGTCCTTTTCAGATCCCTGTGGATCTGGCCCTTCAATCACAGAGTCCAGGTCATCTTGATTTTCATCACCTGACCCAGAGACTATGGCTGACCCACCTCCTGATTCAGACCCCTTAGCTCCTAGAGCTAACTTAAGGTCATCTGCTGTCAGCAGATCTATCAGGTGTAGTGTGGAGGGACTCTGTCCTATCCTCAGGTGCCTCGCAGCACACATGGCTTTCAAGTCAAAGAAAGTCATGTCCTTATACTGAGGTTGGGTGGACCCACTGGCTCCAGCCCTTAAGGACATTCTAGTGTTGTGCAGTGTTGTACTACCTACACTAGTTTGTGGCCTACTGAACCTAGCTTGAGCTGTAGCAAGGGTGTTCTATACCTTGACACACAGCTCTAAGTTCAGTAGAACTTGTTGATACTAAGCTTGACTTTATATGTACCTTGAGTACCTTTACTGGTTTTCAGTTAGTAATTCAAATAGAGATTTTCTGGTAAACAAGAGGGGACACATATCGAGGGACCACAAAACCGCACCTGATAGAGAAGAAAAAAGAAAGTATCAACAAGGCATAACAATACAACAAAAAAGTACATCAGGAAGGAGGAAAAATAGAAAGTAATGGCAAACATTAATGTTACAATTAAATTATTCATGGTCGAGGAATGTCCATGGACTCATCTCTACAGGTGTCCAAGAAGCGCTGAAGAAGTGCAGGGTCCTCCTAATTTGTTGTTTTGTTATGATAAGTCACCTTGAAAAGACAAGGATGGAACAACCCATAACGAGCATTCAAGTTGCTGGTCTCATAACGAAGAACTGTTTTCGACGGTCCGCTGTCACTTTGGCATAGTCCTGGACGAAAGAGAGATTAGAACCATTCCCAAAAACATTTCCCTTCTGCTTGGCGGCATGGAGGACTTTAAGCAGATCGGTGTACTCCAGAAAATACAAAACAACTCCTCTTGGTTTCGCTGAAGAAGAAGAAGAGCGAGGGCCCTGTCCCAGACGATGAGCTAGTTGAATATTCAGTGGTGGGGACTCAGGAAAACCAAGAAGAGTTGGCAGAAAGGATTTGAAAAAGGAGAGAGGGTCAGAACCTTCGAGACCTTCAACAAGGGCATAAATGCATAGGTTTTTACGCCTGTTGCGATTTTCCAAATTTTCCACCTGCTGTTTAAGAAGAGCTATCTCTCTATGCATGGAGGGACCCTGTTTGGTGGTTCCTTGAATAGTATCAACTCGCCTCTCTAAATCTTTAACTTTTTGCTCTGTATTTGACCAATTATCTTCACGGCTCTGGAGACGGATATTGGTTTCCTCCATGTAAGGCTTAAGGGCACGAATTTCTTCGAGAAGCAACTCCATAGAAATTGAAGAGGGAGGAGACGTAGGAGAAGGCGGGTCCTTCTTAACTCGCTTGCCTGGCGTAGAGCCGGACGCAGAGGGTATTTTGGACCCTGATTTGGAGTTAGGTCAAGACGTGGTAGGAGACAAGCCACTTGTAACAGAAGGTCCAGAAACTAGATCCTCCATGATGTCTTGCAAGACACTAAAAGGGTTATACTCCATGTGATCCATGTGCTGAGCACCACTGCGGTTAGAGCGGGGTTTTGTCATGGAAAATAAAAATAAAAGAGACCTCCCAAATGATACTGCAGAAAGCTGAGTTGACAATATAACCAAACTCCTATATAGGTGTTAAAACACATATTACTTGTGCTTCTGAGGTGAAATAGGGAAGTAAAATAAATAATTATTTTCCAGAAGCTCGATTGCACAGGGAAATTACTAATAGGGGAAGAGCACTGAAAAATATGAGGAGGCAGCGCTGGAGAAGTGATTCAGAAGCATTTTATTGCGAGGGAAAAGGCGCCCCAGGTCGTCAGGCGGCAAACGGGAGGAACTACCAGAATACAAAATGGCGGCCGCGACTACACATAGAGCCGCGGCCGGCAAACAAAGTCAAAAAAGCATCTTCTGGGCTCACCCTGGTCATCCGCGAAGGTCGCGAGTGGTGCAGCAGGACTCTGATACATCTGCGTCAAAAACGGGGTCCACGACACAAACACAGAAGCCAGGAGGATGTCTGACGCCCTACAGCACCACAGAGCTCCCCACTCCAGCGGCCATCTCCGGCGGCACCGAAGCCACGCCCGAGCCTCCATCTTAAACGGGCTCTTCTATAGCCATCAATTCACATTCTGTAGATTTCTCACAGTCTAAAATCCTCAGATGGCTTGGAATCAGAAATAATGATTGGGTAGCTTCCCTTTCCTTACTTCAGCTTTGGAAAAGAGAGGGTCTGTTTCTTCTGCAGGCATTTGTGGATTGCTGACATGGCATTCCTTTTTGTGGGATCGCAGGGGCAAGAGGATGTAGCCTAATGGCTAGACCGGTCAACCTCGAAGCTGGGGAACTGGGTTAGAGTCTCGGCAAGGGATGCTCAACATCTTGTGATCTGGGCAAATTACTTATGTCCCTGTGCCTAATTAAATAATTGTCCATCTGTAATACAACTGTCAAAGTAAGTTTATTGTTTAGTTAATTAAAACCTTAACATTACAAAATAAAAGAACTTATAAAACAATCGATTAAGTCTGCAAATTTTTAAAACATAACATCAGTTTGTTGCCAATCAATATATTAAAAAAACTGTTGATTAAACACTCTCAAATTGTTACCCAGAATCCCATCTAATTACTTCAATGGAATCCCAACCATTTCAGCTGATCACGGTTCAGTATGCGGACATGGTCTGTGATTGAAAACTTAAGTCACTGGCATAACTTATGAGGAGGCATGATTACCACCTTCTACCTAGATACTTATGAGGAAGTTTCCAGGGCCTGTTCGAAGGAGTTAAGGAATCTGATCAATTTGCAGTTCAATTGAGGGTCCGAGGGGTCCGGCCCTGTAATTATTGCAGCTCTACAGGTCCTTGAGACATCTCGCATTGAAAACTTTTCTAAGTAAAGTGACTCGTGCATTATGAAGTTTGGGACATGTGTAAAATATGTGGTAATACAACTGATGCTCATGTAAAGCACTCTGATACCTTCGGGTCAAGTTTGCGCTATATAAAACTGCAAAAAATAAAAAAGGAATTGAAGAAACCTCTATGGTGTGCCCTTCACTCGCTGTGCACAGAACCCAACATTCAGAAGTGGATTACTCCCAAGCCATAATGAAGTGATTTATTTATCCTCCTACCAACCAATCAAGGCCATTCCTGCAGGGGCGGTTCCTCCACTAGGGCGGAGTAGCGTCGCCCCACTGCTTTCTTGCAGTGCGAGAAGCAGACACATAAAATGGTAATAACATTTAGTTATTACCATTTTATGTTTGAGTTGCGGTTGGGCGGGGCTGCTCTGCTTTGCGAGCAGGGCAGGGGAGGAGTGGTGTGCCAACTCCTAAGTGCGCAATGACTGTTTGTCCGGCCCTCTCGGGCTGCCCAAACCAGTCATGCGCACTCTGACCTCCATACAGGCTGCAATTCAGCCTGCATGGAGAACATGCCCAGTCCATAAGCCCCTGGCTGGACACCATTCCGACCAATCACAGCGCTGCTTGCAATGTTGTGATTGGCTTAGGGGAGGGAGCCTGGCTTCCTGCTTCCTGTTCCAGTCAGAGGCAGGAGAGCAGGAGCCGAGAAGACGCAGGACCTGTGCTCAAGGTAAATTTACATATTTATTAATATTTTTCAATTAAACCCCCCTGAGTGAACACCTGTGCCCCCTCCCCCCCCGCCCTGTAACCCCACCCGCGAGCCATGCCGGCCACGACTGCATTCCTGGCATAATCAGGATGTTTGGGTGGGAGTTCTTGTTGTCCCTCGGTCATGAATCCTTTGCCCGTTTGTCTCTTGGCAAAGGAAAATGGTTACTCTTCAGATGAGTTTTTGGAAGGACGTCCAAAAAGACACTTTGGCAGATGATGCGACAAAGATGGTGAAGATGTGGGGCTGCTGAAATGAGGAGCCTTGCTTCGTCTCTTTGAAGAGACCATGAGGTGTCTCCTATCTCTGTCACAGAGGACTGGATCCTTCCAGTGACACCCTGAGTGCAGCAGACCTCTGAGGAGAATCCGGGCACCGGTCTCTAAAACTGAAGACCCCCCTAGCAGCTACCTCCTGCTAGGGGTGACGCACTCTAATATCAAGAGAAATGCTGCTAGAAACCCAGCCACCGTCTCCAGAAGCGCTGCACATCCCTTCACAGGAACAGCTCTGAAGAGGTTCCAGGAGCCTGCGGTCCATGATTGGCTGCCCCAGAGCTCCCGCCTCAGTCACTGGAGCATCCAAGGCTAAAATCCATACATTCTGAGCACGCTTTTCATGCAAAAAGTGAATGAAAGCAAAGTCACGCGATCAATGCTGTAACTAAACAAAACAAAGTGAACAATGAGCAGATGGCGCCATCTTCTCACCGGAAAGAATCTCGAAAGATCCTTGAAGAACAGACACAGAAGACAAAAACTAGCGCGGACGTCACAACTGAAAACTCACACCTCTGGTGCCAATGCACAACACAAGGTTACACTACTGCACGGTGCCGTAAATGTGCAATTGTGCAACATTAAATAAGATGGCCTTGGGGCACTGTTAAAACATGCAGCTTAGCAGACATACTCGAACTCATTCATGTGCTCGTCAGCTTAATATACAAACAACGGTTGTATGACGGAACAACGCAGGCGAAAACATCACATGCCTTTACAACGCACTGTTTACTCCGCATTTTTTATGCACCCATATGCTTGTATGTGGTATGCATTTACCAGAGGCGCAACTAGAGCCAAATTTCGGGGGGGCTGAGCAAAAATTTCGGGGGGGGGGGGCTGAACTTTAAGCAATTGGCAGAGTGGAGCTGCAGGGGCTCTTAGAAGGGGTGAATCAACAGCAAGGCCTCATTAACATGCACATGGTCTTTTAAAGACCTGTGAAGTGCTCGGGTGCGGCTGCTTTTTTGCCTGGGAAGGTGTCTCATCCCGGGCTGCCGCACACGACGGGGGGGGCTGAAGCCCTTTGAGTCCAATGGGTGTTGCGCGCCTGGCATTTACCACACATTATTAGTCTAACTAAGGTAAGTATTAATAAGGTAAGTATAAATAAATATATTTATATAAATATTGAATTTTTATCTTTGTGAGGGAGACCCCCGAAACCTCTATTCTTATCTTCAATGCGTGGTCAAGCCCTATACGCGGTACAAACGTGCGTGGCAATAAATGCGTGGGAAACGGCCTGTGATGTAAAAATCGCGTTGTAAAGACTGTTTCCCATTCTACTTTCTCACAAACATATCATTCGTGAGCCCTGAGCAGTCTTCCCTTCGTTGGTCGGAGCGTCTTACAAATTCGAAAAGTGGTACCAGGTGTAAGGAACACGATGAACCTACAATGTTTTAAAACCATCGACCTCCCTCTGGAGCAGAATATAGAGAGATCGGGCGGGGGGCTGGGGCGTGTTTTAATTGATGACGGGGGCGATGTGTCAGTGCTGGGGCGCTACTTGAATTGCCCTGTGAGGTATGTCTTATCTGTGACCCCGTCATGCAGCAAAGTGTCTCGCTCTGTGTTTTTCTAAGAACATTACATATTTTAAAAAACTGATAATAATTGATCTTTCAATATAGTTATTTATAATGTGTAGTTAATTATTTACATGTATGTATTCGGTTAACTAGAGCCATTAAAGTTTAACACATACAGTATAGATTATCAATTACTTTCGTACATAACATCTGCAACTTAATCCGATCATCGGTATTTGAAACACTTTCTAATTTATCAGGTTGTTTCCATGTTGCCCCTAAAAGGCTTGTCACAGAGGAGCACATCAGCTCGCTGAGCAACATCTGTCGATATAAAAATGCCGGCGGACTCTGTGAAAAGTGCAAGTCTTGGGATGCAGGGCCGAGCGTCGCCTCCTCGCTGACGAGTCATATTGAGGGGGGGCCAAGAGTAATGAAAACTCAGGAGACTATGCACAGTTCCCCCCTGAGCCGGGTTAATAAAGCCTTTTCCTACACGTTCCTGACCCAGGATAAGGAGGGTTCCGTAGGGGCTTTGGTGCTTGTAGCACTAAAAGGCCTGACGGGGGCTTGAATAACTCCTTCCTCTCCCCGAGTCGTTGCTTCGATAGAGAGAGCTCGTTGGTGGTCACAGCTTGTCTTTATCCACACTGATGTCTAGTTTACAAACACATCCGGTCTTTCTCATATGCCTGGGAGGTGAACTCTGCTGCGTTCGCGGAGTGTGCAGAGATTTCCGCATTCCGCGGAGCACCGAAAAACTCGCGGAGAGTTTTTATCCAACATCAAGATGGAGTGAAATGAAAATCCACCTCCTTGGAAGTTTTCTGAACACGGGAGGTCACGGATGGCCGTGACCGCTCATGTTGAGAAACCTTCCATTCGTGTTGAGAATGCTGCCGCTCGGGTAGAAAATCTACTCCAGGCAAGAAAAGAAGCGGGACCCTCTGCACTGCGCATGGTGCTGTTTGCGCTGATTTTACAGTGCGGTACAACAACCCAGCACACAAAATCAACTCGAACGGCATGACTAAACGCACTCCAGCGCTTGTGTAACTCCGCATTGCGTGGCAGAGTTTTTTTGGTCACTTTGTGCAGTTCTCTACCCAGGCCTGTTTCTCATGCATGACCCAGAGACGTGACGGAATCGGAGCCCTGGCAGTGGCGTCTTCAGGCATCAGCCAGATGCAATGGAGACATGAAGAGGCATTTATGCGCAGGTGCACGGGGCTGTGCAGGATCTTTTCAGGAACTTGATTTTATAAAAAAGAGAAATGGATCTATGAAAATATATCAATAAAGAAACACATTGGAAATCACCATCCAGCATGAAGTATGATATTTGAGAATAAATAAAAAAGGAGGCGGCAGTCTCCCACAGAAGTAATGCTTAAAACGTGAGGTGTAAAGGGTTCAATACCTCGAGGATAGCCTCTCCTAAAACTGATTTAAGGCATTAATGTCCAGGAAGAGACCTCCTGAACTTTTTTTTAGAAACCATTGACGCAGTAGCGCGGGGTTGCATGTTTAAAGCTGCACACTTTTTATAATACGGGTTGATTTTGCTACACTTAGTAATTACAATGTGTTTTCTTATTAAACAAGGAAATGTTTATTTAAAGCAGGGAGGCAAATATTGGATTGTAGAGTTTTTTTGTTGACTGCAGAGAAAAGAAGAACATATTTAAATATGCAGTTCAGAATTGACCGTTTTAGAAAAATCCGCTTTGCATTGTAAACCCCCTCGGTCCCTGGAAGACGTGGTCCTTGAAGCCTCTCTCCGTTCTCAAGAGCCAGAGCAGGGATTGTCGGATCCGTGGGCTCTGAGGAATCAGGGAGGTGAGTGATCTCTGTCTGGGAGCAGAAGGGATTCTCATCCAGGCACAAACGGACATGAGGGAGTTGGAGCCCTTCAACGGGAGCTCTGGGGTGAGTGTTGGGAAGAAGGAGAAGAAAATGTGTCTCTCCTCAGCACATAGTGCTAAGAGAAGCCGAGTCACAAGATGACATCTCCAGGGATGAAGAGCAAGGAGCGAAGCAGAGACCCAGGACGGGTCCTTGCAAACACCAGGTGGGAGAGGAGAGAAGATCCAGAGGTGCTGCTAAGCGTGATATCGAGAGAACATCCAGAGGTGCTGGAAAGCAGGATCTCAACAGAGCATCCAGAGGTGCTGGAAAGCAGGATGTCAACAGAGCATCCAGAGGTGCTGGAAAGCAGGATCTCAACAGAGCATCCAGAGGTGCTGGAAAGCAGGATGTTGAGAGAGCATCCAGAGGTGCTGGAAAGCAGGATGTCAACAGAGCATCCAGAGGTGCTGGAAAGCAGGATGTTGAGAGAGCATCCAGAGGTGCTGGAAAGCAGGATGTCAACAGAGCATCCAGAGGTGCTGGAAAGCAGGATGTCAACAGAGCATCCAGAGGTGCTGGAAAGCAGGATCTCAACAGAGCATCCAGAGGTGCTGGAAAGCAGGATGTTGAGAGAGCATCCAGAGGTGCTGGAAAGGAGGATGTCAACAGAGCATCCAGAGGTGTTGGAAAGCAGGATGTCAACAGAGCATCCAGAGGTGTTGGAAAGCAGGATGTCAACAGAGCATCCAGAGGTGCTGGAAAGCAGGATGTCAACAGAGCATCCAGAGGTGTTGGAAAGCAGGATGTCAACAGAGCATCCAGAGGTGCTGAAAATGCAGGATGTCAACAGAGCATCCAGAGGTGCTGGAAAGCAGGATGTCAACAGAGCATCCAGAGGTGCTGGAAAGCAGGATGTCAACAGAGCATCAAGAGGTGCTGGATAGCAGGATGTCAACAGAGCATCCAGAGGTGCTGGAAAGCAGGATGTCAACAGAGCATCAAGAGGTGCTGGATAGCAGGATGTCAACAGAGCATCCAGAGGTGCTGGATAGCAGGATGTCAACAGAGCATCAAGAGGTGCTGGAAAGCAGGATGTCGAGAGAGCATCCAGAGGTGCTGGAAAGCAGGATGTCAACAGAGCATCCAGAGGTGCTGGAAAGCAGGATGTCACAGAGCATCCAGAGGTGCTGGAAAGCAGGATGTCAACAGAGCATCAAGAGGTGCTGGATAGCAGGATGTCAACAGAGCATCCAGAGGTGCTGGAAAGCAGGATCTCAACAGAGCATCCAGAGGTGCTGGAAAGCAGGATGTCGAGAGAGCATCCAGAGGTGCTGGAAAGCAGGATGTCAACAGAGCATCCAGAGGTGCTGTTGTAGGTTCATGAATTTGGAATAGAAAAGAGTGGCTGATGAGAGGTGAGTTTGGCAGAAAAGGCTCTTGATGGTACAAATGAGTCACCGTGGGTGAGAGCACAGGTAAATGATTACATTTTGAAAGTGTATACATTGGTTAGTGTTTGGAGCAGATCTGAGTTGGCTCATTGCTAATTTGTAGTCCTTTCCTGGGGGTTCAGTGTCTTTTTATTCTGCAGTTTGCAGAGGAACACCAAAATGTTGTCTTTTTAGTTTACTTAGAAGGACAGAGCTAGAGCTGAGGAGGTGGAGAGGGAGTGGCTGAAGGGACCTAGAAGGTAATGGTGGTTGAGACTGTCTTTGGGGTGTCATCATCACTCAATGGAGTAGGACTCTTGGGCAGAGGGGACTTTAGTTTGATAACTAGGTGTTGTACGGTTGATTTTAATGATGACGACTTGTGCTGAATGACACAGTCCACTAGAGAGCGTGTCGTTTGTTCATTGCTCTTGTGACGTATGAATATGTCCTAACGTGCATAGGAAGTCAAAGAGTCTCTGGCGGTGATCATGTACTGTATGGTAATGATTCTGAGAGAGTATCAGAGATGGACATAAGATGGCCGGGCTTATCATGAGTCTGGGTTGGGTGAGAGTTACTGTTTACCTCTGCTGACTCCCATTGCCTGGCCCCTGTTACCTGAGGTGGTGTTGTCTTGCTGGTGTGCGGTGTGGTCCCTGGCAGCCTGCCTCATTTCGCCGCTGCGGTCTTGGCGAGCCTGGACTACAATCCCCTACAGCCTTAGCGGCGGACCCGGAAGCCGCCGGACGTTCTTTCGCGCCTGGAGGCGCTTAAATCACACCCGTGCCACCGCATCGCGGGTCCGCGCGGGTCGGCGCCGGGAGAAGCCCGGGACAAGGGCGGGACCGTCTGTGGCCGTCCGTGGTTGGACGAGGCTGGTCTGGGCTACTGAAATTGACTGTGCGTCGTGGACTACTGTTCATGTGAGCTCACCCGACACAGGGGATTATTGCTTGTTGTGGTGTTAGATTTATACTACACATTTCTGTGTGGCCTCTCTAAATAGTCTGTACGTATATTGTAGCGCTGTTGCTCTCCAACTGGTAACCGTTGCTGTTCTATAGTTAATATCGTAATACTGATCACGCCTAGCAGTAAACACGACAAATTGGTATCTGGAAGTGGGCTAATGGATAACTATTTAGTTAAAGTGGTCAATAAAATTAATAATGACCGTAGAGTATCCCTTGGTAAGGGGGGCCCTCTTGCTTCTTGCGATGCCTCCCTTAATTGTGAGTCTGATAGCCCACCTGAGGATTCTAACAGTCTGAGTACCCGTTTGGTTATAACGGCCGAAGCTCTGGTTTATTCTGAGTGCCCGGTGGATCCTCAGGACTTGTCTACTTTTGTTTTGGAGGAAGCTCCCCTTAGTCCCAGACCTGTGCGAGCTTGTAGAAAACAACCCAATATAAGGGGGAGGAAGCACACTAAAAGAAGAGTGGAAGCTTCACATCATGCCCAAAATAGTAATGTTAGTAATGCTTCTGGTATTGCACTGCAGGAAGGTAACAGCTCTGTTTGTTGTAATTTAGCACCAGACCAGTTTGCATTACTTGTAGCAACTCTTGAGGCAAAATGTGAAATTAAGTTAGCCGAGCATACTCAATCTTTACTGTCCCAATTAAACAATGCCAACATGGAAGTGAAGAGGCTTGGGGACCTCGTAGTGAAACTTTTAGCAGGTAATGGGATAACCTCCACATCTGATCCCGGTACTGCTGGTGCCAATGTTAACAAATTAGGTAACTCTTCTTTGCGACCCCCCAGTCTCCTGCCTTACCGGAAACTGTCCCCTCTGACCCCTTACCATGTAATGGTCCAGTTAAATCTTCCGCTGCTGGACAGGGTGGTACACCTACCTTTGGCTATGAAATAAATACTGGTTATACTAACCTTCCCCCGGAGTGTGCA